>NC_140588.1:285030421-286368754 GCF_964204655.1 Triturus cristatus
ATTGCAATGGTCACATACGACCATGGAGAAAAAGCTGGTAGATTGCTCACCACCCAGCTGTGTCAATGAGAATTTCAGTTAGCTGGAGATGGACCTGGCCCTTTTTGCAGGGGTGTCCCCAAACATTTGACCTTCTTCCTCCTATTTTGCTGACCTTCTTTATGTTGAATTTAGACCTCTGGGCACTGTACACTGCTGTTCAGTGCTAAAGTTAATGTGCTCTCATCCCTAAAACTTAGAATGATTGGCTTACACCTCTTTGGCATATTTTATTGATTTGTAAGTCCCTTGTAAAGTGGTATCCCATATACCCAGGGCCTGTAAATTAAATGCTACTAGTTGGCCTCCAGAACACATTGCGCCACCCACAGAAGTAGCCTTCCAAATCTGTCTCAGGCCTGCCACTGCAGTGCCTGCGTGCACAGTTTAAAACTAATTGAAAATCCTTAAAACTCCCCTTTTATTACATATAGGTCACCCCTAAAGTAGGCCCTAGGAAGCTCTATGTCAGGGTGCTGTGTAAGTAAAAGGTAGGACATGTGCCTTTATTGGGGAACATGCCCTGGTAGTGACAAACAGCCTATTTTGTTACTCACTACTCTGAGGTATACTCCTCTCGTAGGTTAACAATAAGAATTCCCTTATGTAGGAAAGTGCCTCTTTTGATATGGTTAGCGCCCACTTTTTGCATGATGTCTGACGTAATTTTGACCTGTAAGTACAGGAGGTCCCTGTAAACCAGCTTCCCAGTGCCAGATCTCTTTTCCAAAAACTGTACCACGATAGGCACAGCTTCAGCTTCAGTTACTCCTGTCAGTCCTAATAAATGGAACCCCTGGTACCTATGGCATGGGTACTGAAGAGGGCCCTCTGGGGCTGCAGCACTGGTTGTGCCACCTCAGTGTCCTCTCACCAAGGCTATGTACACTACCATTTCAGGCTGTGTGCCTTGTTTCCGAGAAATCTAAAGAGTCAACATGATACACAGCTGAGTCTACCATGTCCCCATACACTGCATGGGGTATAAGTAAGTCACACCTACTGCAGGTCTTCAGCCCTATGGCCGAGTGCACTATATCCTTCATGTGGGCATATCAGCATGAGCAAATATGCCCCTCCAATGTCCAGTCCATTCTGGGATGTTGGAAGTGCGCAGGAAAGCCATAAAGAGTACATGGGCTGGATACTTTTCAACATGAGTTTCCTAGCTCCATGGTGACTTCTCTGATGGCTAAGGTGTTTGGTTTCAAAACATCTTGTCTTATTAAAGTGTTGTATTTATTCATAAATTCACACAGGATACCTTTTTAGAGGGTCCTTATAAAACCTACCATGCAGTGATGTGATTCCTAACTTGTTCTCGCCAGCTTGCCACTACCAGACATGTTTCTGAACTCATGGGGTGAGAGCCAGCGCCCTCAGAGGACACAAACAAAACCTGCCTTGGGTGAAGGTGCTTCACACCTCCTCAAGGACAGGATGGCCTTCCTGGACAGCAAGCTTGAAAGGCAGTGCTGCCTTTGAAATCCAACTCAGGAGCCCCCAGATAGTGGGGAGGACAACCCTCCTTTGCAGCTCTACTTTTGGTGGGAGGAAAGGTGGGAAAATGAGTTCGTTTAGGAGGAGGGTCCCCTCTGAGCCTCTGCCACCCCTAGGGTGGTGCAGGTGATGTGAACCCCTCTCCTGAAATTCCACCATCTTGAGTTGGCGAGAAAACCTCCTATCAGGGCTAGGGTAGTGCCTCTTCCCACAGGAAGTGATCATTAAAGGGTGTAGACACCCCAAAGGTAAGTGACCCATTGGCTACAAACTGCCTCCCCTTGTAACCACCCTAAATTCAGTATTTAGGTGGGACCCCAGGACCTGCACATGAAAGTCGATTGACAAGGGAAGACCAGGACAAAGAAGACCTGCTGCTCGGGATCTGAAGCCCAGCTGCAGAAGAAAAAGGTGCCAAACCCTGCCTGCTGCTCCCAGGACTTGATAATCGCTGCTTCTGTGTCATTATGAAACCTTAAAGGACTCCAAGAACCCCAGAGCATCTCCAGCCTTTGATTTATGGCTGTAAAGCTCCCTTGGTGTGAAATGTTAACTCCCCTGCACACCACAGACACCTATCCCATGAAGTCTGGTTTCTAGACGTGATGATCCCCAATTACCTTGATGCAGTACCGAAGCGAGAAAATGTCCAACAGTTCTGGATGGTCAGATCTACCTCCCACCATATTTGGAGGCACCACACCCTACCAGAGGTGTGACGTACCAATAACCGGGGTACCGGACCCCCAACGGCAAACAACAAGAAGAATCCACTCCAGACTCCCAAAGCAGCAGAAGCAAGCTCCCATCAAGGGATGTTGAGACACCCAAGACCACTTCCTGAGTGGCCCAGCTGTCCCGAGATCTCCTCTCTAAGTTGCTCCTGACCTCAGGGACTTCAGGAGACACAAAGCCGGGCTGACCAAGTTTGCTCTGTGCCTGCCCCACTAGCCCCAACACTGACCAACAAGCCCTGCTCCCATGGTCCCCAGGCCCTTGCAACCTCCTCCCTCTAAGCAGACCCACCTGACTTACCTATAAGTCCCGCTGTGCAGTGCTTTTGCCAGGGGAACCCTTTGTCTTTGTGCACCAGCTTCCAAGACCTCAGCACCTCTGCTCCCAGCCGATCCGGACGCTCCCGAGCTTCTCCTGCTGGAACTTTGGACATGGTCCCGATCTCGACCTAAATCGAGAAGGTGAACTTCATGAAAGCATTGCCTGAATTTATAGGCATTTTTCTGCTTTTCCCCCATTGTTTCCAGTGGTGCATAATTGTGCCTAAAAGTGATATATTTATACAACTTTGCAAAATTGTATCTCCGAAAGCAATTACCCTAGATCTGTTTTATGGTCTTAAAAATTATATAAAAAAAAGATATTTTTTTTACAAACTGGTCTCAGATGTATTCTTGAGTATGTGTATATTGCTCTGTTGGTACAACAAATGCCTAACACTTCCCTCTGATAACCCTAACTGCTCACCCACACAAGCACAAAAAGAGAGTTAGTATTATCTACTTTTACCTCTACCTGCCTTTGGGGATCTCTCGCACTTTACTTAGTGTACTTTATTTTAGTACACTGTACAGAGAGGCATTTTCTTACACCTTATATATGTTTAAGTGGTAATTCTTGATCTGAAAGGAGTAGCGCTGCCATGCTTGGTATGTTTAGAATGAGTTTGAATGCCTTAACAATGTGGTCTTTACAATGACTGCGTTTTTACCTCGCATAACTTTACAACAAATTTAATTGCAAAGGTATGATTGATAAAGGCGTGTGAGTTGTAAAGGTTACACCCCATCTCATGCTTACTGGTGAGGTAGATTTTTTACTGCTATTTTTAAAATGCCACTTTTAGAAAGTGTGCATTTCTCTGTGCCTATAACTCTATGGGGCATATTTACAAGCCCCTATCACCACAGGAAAGTCACTTTTAGTGATGTTCCTGTGGCGATATGTGTTTCTCCTTATTTACAAGACAGTGTTAAGCCACTTAAAGTAGCTTAACGCTGTTTTGTTAATAAGGCCCTCTTTCACGCTACATTTAGTGTGAACGGGGAGGGCAATGGGTGTTGCTGTGGGCGTTCCACCGTATCACCCATTGATTAGTGTGAACAGGGAGGGCAATGGGTGTTGCTGTGGGCGTTCCACCGTAGCACCCATTGATTTTGATGCTGCCCCATATTTACATGGGTGGTGTACATATGGGGCAGCACCAAAATTAAGACCAGGGAAAACCTGGCCTTACCCTGCCACAACGAGGAGAAATGTTTAATTTCTCCTCGTTTTTTCTGTATCCATGTGTGCTACGTTAAGCAAAAACACCTATGATTGTTTTTGTGCAGGAAGGTGTTTCTTCCTGCACATAAACAATCATTAAAAAATGACGTGCAGGAAGTGTTTTCGGTGTACCCATTGCGTGGCTCGTTTTTCAAGGCACCACTGTGGGAATGCCCAAAAAAAGTCCGCCAGAAAGGAGGAAACTCCCAATCTGGCAGGTGGCCTCACCACGGGTTTGGAGATGCAGCAGCGGGGTGCACCCAGCGCCACACTGCCAAATTCGTAACCGGGCCCTAAGTAGTAAAAACACAAATCTTGAGTGAAAGGCTAAGTTTTTATGATCATCACTATTATTTGTGACCTGCCATCTAATATGTTGACCTTTGAGATATGCACTCTAAAAGGAGCATTTGTACTTCACCAAAAATGTGCATGTGACTGCAAGTAAATGCCTTTATTTCTTTGGGCAACAAATTGTTACCTTTTCAGTGTGCTGTCTGATAATATCTCCAATTAAACATCCCTTCCCCATTTTCCTTTTACATTCTGCCTACTGATATCTGGTTTCAAGCAGATCCCAGACGCCACTCTGTTCTCTGTACCTCAGCTCATGGTGCAATGAAAATGTTCTCTGATAAATGTTCTGCTGGTAATAGTTGATATTTTGACAATATATTACATAGCATAAAAAATAAGCAACAACTGAAGTGCTGCAGGGTTTCCTGTGGCACTTCGCTCCCACACCTTCAGTGTAACATCACCAAATAAACTTAGTTGCAGAGCTTTGGCTAGACCTGACTAACCCCTCAGGCAAGTGTAAGGACCTAATACTTTGTAACACACGTAGCAGATGTCAGGTCCAGCGTATTACAGGTGCCTCCTCTCTCAAGGCACTTGTAAAATGGTAGACGGGATATCTATCACGTTTTAATGGAGTATCACATCAGCCAAATTTGTATACACATCTTTTCAAACTTTTGAATTCTTGATCTCATGATGTAGCCCATGCAGGTGAAAATAACAGTGATCTAGAAAAGTGTTGTAATCTCATAATCATAGTCATAATGGTACGGTCCATCACCCCTCTCTTCAAGCCTATGTTGGTATGGCCGATGAAGAGGTGATAGTAGAATGTTGATAACCTAAGGTTCTATTGTTCAGGAGAGCGGATGACTGGAATAAACTGAGTTCTTCTCACCTCGTGTCTGATGGCTCATTCTTCGTTATAACAAAAAGTTTATATAAAAATAGACATTTATTGACAGGGGATGGATAAACTATCATTTCCAGAAGCTACAGTGCCATGACCCTAAAACAGAGTTTAATATAGAATATTAAATGAAGCATATTTGATTCTCTGTGGACATTTCTTTATAAATGGAGTCTGCATGCATGACCAGATATTTATATAGTAACCTGTTACTCAGTTAAAAAAACGGTTTGTTATATATTTGTTGTTAGTAATTTGTAGATGAGAGAAGCTGACAAGTCAAGCAAGTCGTGTTTTACAATTGTCTGGAAGCTTACAGGCTCAGACATGACTCGGATGCCAAAGGCAGCCCATGTCAGTTTCGGTCGTGGAACTTTTTCAGACTCATACTATATCCACCTCCACTCTGGTCACTTTCAAACAGCCATTTGTTCTCCACAAACAGTGGGAGAGAGCGGTTGTCTAGAAAAGATGATCTTCTGCACAACTTCATTCTGGCAATGCTCTGCAGCCCAACACTCTGCCAGCCTGCTAGATTAGCATATTATTTGGCCTCCACCCCTGGCAGAGGACCACCCATCATATTTTGAGACCCCAGTCTTCCTAGTGGTGATCTCACTGCCTACAGTGTATCCCCTGTTATGGTGGATAGGTAAAGAAAATATCTCTGTTACTTGGCAGCATGTGCTTTCAAATCAAGGGTGTCAGCTGGCCCTGGCAGCTGAAGGTCCACACTCAGAAAGCCTGAGGCTCCCCCACCTCTAAATGGAGCACTACTGTTTTTTGGATCTTCTACATCTGCCATCCTGTGAATGAGTGCCCTGTCTTTATTCATGCCATCCCACATTATTGTATTTACTCTACAGATGAGTCCCTTAGCTTGCTGGTAAAATAAGGGTATGTTAGTCACCACATTCAGTACTACAACACCGGGCTTTCTTACACAGTTGACTAGTCTTGAAGTCTTTGATGCAAATATCTATGTATTCACCCTTTTAGGTCAATGACTCGTCTGTCTTTACACAGACTCTTGCTGCAATGGCTCAATAATATTTTAAATTATCCCATTTGCACTGAAAATAAGGGTGTGAAGTTGATCTCATGTTCAATTATGTGAAATGCATCACTTGGTCATAAATATGTTGCATGTGTTCTAATAAACATATCTGCTGTGTTAAGCATTTTAGGATTGCATGTCCTTTTCCGTTCTGCCCATTCAGTCATGACCAGGTATTGAAAACGTGTATATTTGTTTCAAAAATTGCAGGTTGGGTGATTTTTCCAGTTCCAGTTGTTGCTGTGTGAAGCTTTACACCATTCTTCTCCCACAAATAAGCTAATCATCTTGCCTTCTTTACTGAAGAAAAATATGAGCCTTCAGTTACAGTAAGCCATAAACCAGCAGAGCAGTAAATAAAATGTGCAGCATCCGGGAGCAGCTGTGGAACCCTTCATAGAAGATGCTGACTGTAACCACATACTTCTGATTATACCTCATCTTTCTTTTAAACCTCGAATTACAGTGATAAAACTTGAGGTAATGCTATAAAAATTTGTGCTGCATACAGACTTGTTCCGAGTCCTTAGTCATGCGATGTTATGTTGTAGAAGGACTCCAATGAAATGTTGCGGGTGATGTTGTAGAACTGGCTGGCAGCTTCCTCCTGGAGTACCAGTATACTTTGAAAAAAATAAGGAATAAAATACTTACTTGTGACATGGGAGCATATCGGTTTCACTGGTGATGAGGATACGTCACCACTGAGGGGGGCATACCGATTCAAATGCATGCCTTTTGGACTGGCATCCGCAACAGCTGTATTTTGGACGGCAATGCACCAGCTGTTTAAGAAAGAAAACAATGTGACATATTTCTAGGATAACATCTTGGTATTCGGGAAAAATATGAAAGAACATGACAAAGTGTTGTGGGGTGTGTTAAGACAAATGCAAGCTTGGTGTGAGAGGTGTGGTGTACTTGGGTCACTGGCTGGATGCGTATGGAGTGGCAACCAAACTAAAAGTTGTAAGGGCTATAGAAGAAGCAAGATCTCAGCAGAATAAGGACGAGTTGTGTTCGTTCTTAGGGCTGGCGGAGTATTACTCCCATTTTTTTCTATGTTTGCAGACAAAACCGAATGCGTGAGGAAGCTAATGGCAAAACACTTCAAATTTGAAGGGGTGAAAGTTGTCAGGGGGAGTTTGAGCAAATTGAGATGTGTATTGTTTGGCCCCAGCCTTAAAGCCATTCAAAACAAGAGGCAAATGTATAATTTGCATCAATGTGAGTACTGTGGGTTTGGGGGCAGTACTGATGCAATACAGAGATGGGATAGAGGTACCTATTGGATATGCTCTGAGACCTTTAAGAGGAGTGGAATTGTTGTATTCCACAATTGAGAAGGAAGGATTGGCATGTTGATGGAGCGTGTATCATTTCTATAAATTTCTTTTGATTTTGTGATTTGTATAGATTGTGGACCTTTGGTAGATTTGTACACAGAGAAATGTATGGGTTGGTTTTCATCAAGAATTACCAGGTGGCTGTAGAAATTGATGGAGTGTACTTTCAGAATGGAATATGTTCCTGAAAAGTAAAATGTGATGGCTGATTGTTCCTCACACTTATCTGTAAACAGTGCAGATGAGGTAATTATAGGTGATGAGTAGTTGTTGATAGTGTATGTGTGTATCCTCACTGATGGTCGTATATCTCATGAGGAGTGGGTCCAAGTGGTAAAGGAGGATACCGCATTGCAAAAAGCATCTGAAGGGGCAGAATCATTTAGAAATGTAAATACTGTGTCAGTTGTTTGTGAGGTGATACTCAGAGGTAAATTATCGGTAGTACCGGAAGTATTGAGATGTCACATATTGAGGTTCGCACATGAAGGGCATACTTCCACGAGTGCGACCAAGCGCAGGGTGATGTTGGAGTATTGGTGACTGAGATTAGATAAAGATGTTAAGAAGGTGAGAAGGGAGTGGGTGCCATGCACTTGATGTGACAAGTCACAGAAAACGCAGGAGTATTCCCCAGTTAAAGTTGACAAACTGGATGCTCCTTGGAGGAAAATTGGCCTCGACATTTTTGGTCTTTACAGACTGTTGAGTTCATGTTCCAAATTTGCTCTAGTAGCCATGGATTATTTTCAAGGCGGCAAGAAGTAAAATTTGCAGATCATGTGACCACCCAGGATATAATAATATTTTTGGAAGAGCCTTGGGATAGAAAAGGGATACCAGAGCAGGTGTACAATTTGTCTCCCTGGAGATGAAGGAGTTCTTGAGGATTCAGGAAGTTGAGCACATCAGAACATCTTTTTATAATTCCCAGAGCAATGGGCTTGTTGAGAGGCAGAATTGAACTTAAAGGAAGATTTTCAATTGGCATTGAGTTAAGGCAACCAGTGGAGAGTTGTGGTAAAAACAATGGTGTGGGCATATCGCACTACACCTAACAGTGTCACAGTAAAAGTGCCTTTTGAGGTTACATGAGGAAGAAAAGCGAGAGGTCTGATTTTCAAAGGAGTGTAAGGGAAAAATTGGTTGGAAACGATTACTGTACTTAAAAATGAGTTTGGGTGTCGGGGAATGGGTGCATGGGAGAAAAGGGTAAAGGGAAGACAAAGGTTTGGTAATGTTTTCAAACCCTTACAAGCTAAAAAGGTGTATCCTTATCCGGTGTTGTAAAGTGATGGCAATATGTGGAACAACTAAATATTGGTGAAAATATTTGACTGTTGAAGGATGAGACTGATGGAAGGGTGGAGATGGATGAAGGGAAAATACAAAAGGATCATGAAGAGAAAATACCAGTGGATTGTGAAAGGAGAGGGCAAGGCAATTGATATTTGCCTAATGAGATGAGGAAAGGACAAAGAAGAATGTGATGACATTCATGGAAGGATCAGGCAGAAGCCGGTCTAGCATGGAGATTTTGTGATGAGTTTATCTGTTGCTAGAGATTACTTTATAAAAAAACAATATCTGTATCTTAAAAAAAATGGGTATGACTTGAAAAGTCAAGACATTTTTTATTTGATATTAAAAAGTATAATCTATTTTTATTGTCTTTATGTTGTTTTGGGGTTTTCTGTTCAATTGCTTTGTTGCTGTTTTTGTTCAATAGAAGGAAGGAGATGTGTTATATGCGTGGAGTATATCTGTTTCACTGTACTGCTAAAGTAGATCTTGACGTTCTAAATGAGTTCTATTTGGGCAGTCGTTCTAAGGGGCACTACTTTCAAACTGATGGATAGCGCACTAAATTGTCTAAAACCCTATTTGGAAAAAAATACACTTAATAATGTACTTCTTAATACTTCAAATGTAGACTGCCTTATGTTAATATGTTTGTTTATTTGATGGCCTTCAATAGCTATATAGGCCTGGGCAGTGAACACCGCTCCGTTCATGGAGTTTGCAGAGTTTTCCAACGTCAAGTTGGAGAGCGTGAATCAGGAAAATCCACCTCCAGGTAAGATTTTTCATCGCGGGCGGACAGATTTCTCAACACGAATGGTCATGACTGGTTGTGTTGAGAAACCTTCTGTTCGCATTGAGAAAGCTGCCTTTTGGGTAGAAAACATACTAGATGGTGCCATTCGCGCTGATTTTACATTGAGGGACAAACACCCGGGGTTGAAAATCAATGCGTCAATGCGAACGGCACGACCAAAGGCATTCTACCACATGCGGAACTCTGCGTATCGTGACAGAGTTTTTGGGTCATGGCGCGGAGTTCCACATAGAGGAGCTCCGCGAACTCCAACCAGGCCTATAGCTATCACAATTTAATTATAATTAAAAAAATCTAAATTTGCACTTTTATCATAATTCCAAAATGACAGACAGCGTTTACGCATTTATCCTAAATTCCATTACAAACACTTAAAAGGACATCCAAGACGTGTTTCAACAGAAACTGTCTTTATTAAGGTTGCAAAACAAACAGTTATATAGAATCAGAATCAAATTGGAGTCAAAGTGGAAATAATGTGACCATCACAGACCACCAGTACACTACAAGGTGCCCAAGCTGGCCCTTAAATGGTTTGTGGTGGAAAGAATAGGCTCATAATAGAACACAGACAAAACAATAAAGACACTTGTAAAACGAGATTGTGGAAGTCAATCAATTTTGGAGAGATTTTTTCAGGCACCACATACGCCAAAGACATCAATAGGCTAGATTACTTCTTACTGACACCAAGGGGCATGTACTAAGGTTTATATATTATGCAGCACATGCAGATATGCATGCAGCACATGCAGAACATAGCAAAGTTAAGAAGGGATTTGTTTGGAGTCAGGCAACAGTTTTGTTAGGAAACAGGAACATTTAAATAAAAGTGATCGAATCAAGGGTTCCTATCAGAGTCTTAAAAGTAGAGAATGTACTAAGTCCTTTCAACACACATTGTATGCTACAATCTGTTGGTTAAAATCTTAACTACCCCATATACCTTATTGTAAGTCGGACAAAATACCTAAAAGTGGAAGGAGAGATGCCAGCTGGATATTAATTAAAAAGCATGCAAAAGCCTAAGTGAAAGCAACTAAATGAGAGGTTATTATGTGCCACAAAACATACCTCCCTGTGGTGTGTATCTGATTGGATCAAGGACATAAACTCAAAAAAGCCAATAAAGGTTTTGTTTTTCCTGTAGGCAAAATTGTACTTGCCCTGCAAAGTACAGGTAAGGACAAAGATACTCATGCGGTGCCAGGAGAGGCAAAAGTAGCCAGAACAATATGCACCAAACCTTACATTATACGTGGTAATTTAAACATCAATAGTCATCATGTTTATAGTGCAATTAAGGTATGTGTAATTATTGTGCCAGTGTCATCTTGATAAGACTATGGGGCTGGTTTAGATTTTGGTAGAGAGGGTACTCGCAATGGCAATGGAGTACTCTCTTCACCAATTTGAAAGTTTGCCCATCGGATTTACAGATGGGTGTATCTTAAGTATACTGGAAGAAATGGGGTGACATCTCGCCCCATTTCCGGCCGCACTGCGATAATGTATGCGTACCAATGACGCGGTAAGTTGATCCAGATTTCATCAATGTTTATTCCGTTTCACCAAGTTTTACACAATAATCATGGTTTGTCCATTAGTCACATGAGAGGCCTTTTAAATATTATCACTGTAACCTCAAAAGCTGCAGAAATGCCAATCCAGGCCTTATTCTGTAGCTGGGAGTGTTGGTAAATCATCCTCATCGGTTAATTCCAATAACCCAATGCATTTCGGGCCTATTCCTGGCCCTTCGTCAGGGAAACTCTACAATTTAAGGAAAAAATAATGTTGTAAACCAAGCATATTCATAGATAATCCATGTTTGTGCATGTTAAGAATATTGCAAATCCTTTGCCCTGTAAAGTCATCACATAACTAACGTCTTCCCGGTAACCGTAGTAAATATACTACCACTAAGTTAATGCCCAAGGTCAATCACTGCCAACCTCTCTCATCTCTCTCATATTCGATTTCACCTTATGCATCCCTGTGTAACAGTTCCCAAGAACGTGTGTGCAAACCATTTTGTACTCTGGTTATTAACTGACAGAAAAAAGGTGCTGCACCTAGAGTGAACACGCAACCCCACTTTCGACGTATTCATTATATTCATTATAATCATCTGTTTCCGCTTTCATATTAACATTGCCTAGCTACATGTTTACCTGCAGATCTTTTTTAGAAACTCTTGTGCTTCGTCTAAATTGGCAAACATATGAAACTGGCCATTAACCAGCACCATGGAAAGGGTTATTGTGGGCCAATCCCATTTCGCTTGGGGTTGGGGTTTTGGAGAGTCCCAAGGTGTTTCAGATGGTGGAGGGTGTTTTGGGTGGGGGGGACACATTTAGTAAAAATTAGAAGAATTATAGGTGCGAATAGGTGAGAAATCTTTTAATAAAAAGAAGGTTTGATTAAGAGCTGACTACCAGGGCAATGGGTGTTAAAGCTCAAATTATATCATGTAATGTCAATGGAATGTCCAACAAGCAAAAGCATGGTGGTTTGATCACATGGCTAACTTATTTTTGCCCACAAGCTTTATTTCTTCAGGAGGCTCATCTTAAACATAATGCACTCAAGTTTTTTATCCCGAAATATTACTCCAAGGCACATTTTGCTTCTTCTGGGTTGGCGGTAAGGGTGTAGTGATTTATCTGGGGCAAGGGGTGGATTGGGCAGGTGCCCAAGTGTGTAGGGATCCCAATGGCAGATGGATCTGGATTACAGTTAGAGGTAATGGTAATCCTCTCAATTACATGAACTACTATGCCCCTATAGTGGATGACTCTAATGCATTTATTTAAATTAACGAGATGGCCATGGGAGCTGTGGGTCCTATAATCATAGGGGGGATTTAAAGTTTTTCCAAGATTTAATATGGGATACCACAAGCAAAACTAAAAAGCAGCTGCAGCTGAGCACTAAAAAGGTGTTGGATATGAGGAAGCAGGATAATCAACTAACGGATTCATGGCGTAGCGCTCATCAGGGACTCTCACAATACACTTGTTTTCACCATCTTTTCCAGTCAGCTTCTCGTACAGATTATTTTCTAATTTTCTGTGCTCTTAAGTGTGTGGGTTCAGAAATGTGGGCAAATTTTCAGATCACTCACTGGTTTGTATTGAAATAGATGTTGAGGCAAGGAAAAGGGAGAGGTCCAGGTGGCAGATGGATCTCCTCCTTCTTTCCAATCAGGAGTGAGTAGCAGGTATGAAAATGTATAGCATGGATTTCTTTCAGTTGAATAAGGGTACTGCACCACTATTTTCAGTTTGGGGAGCTTTCAAGCCAACAATGCAGTGTCATATGGTGGCATTTATGGCTTCACAGTCTAAAAATCAGGTGAAATGCATAGCAGAGCTCCAATCTGCAGTTAATGCTGCTTTGCAAAAGAAGACTTGTTCCATGGGGCCACAAGTAATAGCAGAAATGTAATTGACTGAATCTAAGTGTGAGCTAAGGGAATCTTTCATTTTAGAGGAAATCAGTAGCTTGCAGGTGTTCCAACAGCAGGTGTATGAGGAAAGCCAGATGGTAGGGAAGTTGCATGCTTGGTCAACCAGGGTTAAACATAAGGCCACACTGATCACCGAGCTACAGGATCCTGGGACAGGGGCCTTGGTCTATAAAAAGGACGTGGTGACAATGGGCTAATTCTCTTACTGCAATGGACGTTGAATACAGATTTGATCCAAATTTAAAAACACAAGCATTCCTGTAATACGAATAAGAATAGCCTCTACCTAGTGAAATATTTCCTCTAGATCAGTATGAATACATAATTTATACTGACGGATCTGTGCAACCAGCCATAGAAAGAAGCAGCAATACAGCTCGGCATGTGCAATTGTTAAAGGTCGCAAGCTGGAGGGAACGTTCAATCCGAAATGCACAAAAACACAATCGCTAGGAGACTGCACGGCACAGTTGGCAGAGTTAAAAGCACTGATACTGGCACTTGTAAATACGGATCACAAGTTCCCCACACTAATCGTGTGTGATTTGTTTTACTGTGTTCAGTCATATAATGAATACCTGTACCATTGGGAACAAAACAGGTTCAAAGATGCAAAAGGTGGCACAATTAAGCATAAAATGCTATGGGAACAGGTAGCAGAGTAGAAAAACGGATTACCAAGGACTCACATGACCCATACACTGAGTCATCAACGTGATGGCGTTCACGTGAAGGGAATTCATTGGCTGATGAAGCCGCAAAGGGGGCTGTTCGCACGGCTTCCGTAGCTGCACTCACTCGTTCCAAAACGAGAATAGACAGTGATATTATGGTAGCTGTCATTGCTTCACGCAAAGGCAGCACAGCAGTACCTAAAAAATGTCCACTCAAATACTCCTACAAGTTAGCTTCAAGTAACATTCCATATGCTTAGATTCCTGGAGTGGGGGATATGCTAATAACAAATACGGATTGTAGGCAAGGTTTAATACTAGCAGCACACGAGGGTTTGGGCTCGGCGCACACAGACTTTACATTAACTATTTCTTTACTGAAACAGCACTATTGGTGGCCAGGGTTAACTAAGTAAACTAAAGACTATGTCTTGAATTGCGACATCTGCCAGCAGATGAAAGGCTCCACGGTAGCAAAACCCATGCGGACGCCATTATTAAAATCAGACAAACCTCTTGCATGTGTGTACTTGGACCTCTGCAGCCCCTTACAAACGGATGGGGTTTACAAATATATCATGGTTGCAGTGGATTCCTCCGCAAGATTCCTATGGGTATGGCCTCAGCACTCGGCTGACGCTCAAACTGTTATCAAAGATTTGTGAGTCTTTATCAGCACATACGCAGTTATCACGTTACATTCTGACGCGGCCCTGCGTTTAGCTCTTGGGCTTACAAAGAGGCCATGGAAGGAATGGGCGTAGCATTGCGGTACTCCTCTCCGCACCATTCCGAGGGAAATTTAGTTGTGGAGAGGAAAAACAGGGACTTAAAGCAATCTTTAACAGCTAGGGTATTAGGCAAGGGCGGCAGTTGGGTCAAACACCTTTATTGGGTACAGCGGGCATTAAACAACCAGCCAAGAAACTCTTTCGGGGTTGTCACTCCATATGAAGTCATCTTTGGGACACAAATGTGGGTACCTGATCTTGATTGTGAAGGCGCAGTGGCGGATGAAAAATAATTTGATATCCCTGACTGTTTGGCTGTTTTACAGGATCTGAATGAATCCAGGACAAAACAAAGCAATGTGATTTAAAGCAGACCACCACTGGGGAAGTCAAGGCTGTCACTGCAAGACCTGTCTGGATCCCAAAAATTGGGGATCTGGTCATAGAGAAAATTGCGGAGGAAAAAGACATTTGGACCTTCATACAGAACACCTGTACCAGTCCTTGCAGTACAAGGAACAAGAATTGTACTTTTGCTGCCTCATGCCGGGAAAAAGGAGAAAAGATTTGTCTCAATCGACTTAATCAAACCCCACTATGTGGCCAATAATAGGCAGAAGGCCTTATGGTCTCCACAGTAGCAGACACCCTCCTCTCGCTACAATCCAAGAAGTTCAAACAGAAAGACTCATCACGTTTGAAGAGCCACCTGTAAGGAATGAAGGACTAAGAAACAATGCTATGGAACTTGTTCCACTTGAACCAGACATTCAAATTCAAAATGAACATCAGAATTATTCACAAGTTGCAATTCGACCTAATACAGAAGTCTACATCAACATGCCCCGTCAACAGCAAAATAACATTTCAACTAATTCCGATGCAATTCCTACAATTGATCGAATTGTTTCTGGCTATTTCATGAACTTTGCTACGTTTTCTCTGGATCCAAGTGAGGCGGAAACTACGCCAGCAAAAACACCATTCAAGCAACAAATAAAGAACTTTCTTCACTTTCGAAAAAAGACATACCTGGTATCGCCTTGGATTGAACTCTGGGTAATTCCTGGGATATTATTTTTTCTTTTCTGGCTTGGCTTAGTACTAACTTTTAGTATGCTTATTAATGGACGCTATCTTCAACGAAGTTCCACAGCCCAAAAGGTCAACATACTACTGAAGCCTCATCCATCATCACATCGTGAGCAAAGAGACTTGTCATCAGTGAACATTACAGCTGTTCCTATACCGGATGGTATGGTATGGGACAAGGTTGATTTTAACATATTCGACCCCACTGAGCTTTTAAAAATTAATCATGTATTTAAAATTTCATTAAGTGATATCATTACCTCAAGTACATTTTCTGATGATTGGGACTCTGAAACAGTCAATAACATGTTGTCTGATTTAGCGAAAAATGCTGCATTTTCTAATAATGAAATGTTAGAGGGTTCTTCAGATTATGACACATTGTACTGTTACCAAAATTATTGTCATCATTTCCTGCACAAATCCATTTCACCTAGGAATGTTTTTGGGTACCATCACTGGGAACATTGCCCAACACCACCAAAAAGTAGTTCACAAATGTTTGCGCAGAAATGTTCATACTTTTCAGGGTTTAACACCACAGATCCAGCCTCATATTACAATAAGGTTGCACCAACATCAGCAGTGAAAATTATGTTGACAAACACTAAACAGATTTACTCTGCTTTCCTTTTGGCCCAATTGTCTGAACAGGGCTTAGACCTATGAAAAGACGAAATTGACTTAAAATCATTCTGGGGTTCGAGGGACTGACAAGTCCAGGGTACAGAGGCACTATTTAGAGCATGCCTCATTCCACAGCAGATGATCTTTTTAAATGATACTGTGCAACAGACATCCTGTCTTGGACTAGCCAAGAACAAGGACCTGAAAACTCCTAGGTTTCCAACACCAACACAGGGGTGGCACAATTCAACTACACAAGAAGGAGCAACAGTAGATGACATCTTAAAGTGCAATAGAACAGACCCACATTGGAAACAGTGGGTGGTTTGGTCCTTAGACATGAATAGCTGTCATAAGCAGTTCCTGAACATCACCGAGTTTCCATAGGCCAGACCCACGTTACCTCCAGAGGTAGTGACATCCTATAGCGTTGGGAAGTTGTGCCTCGATTGGCTAGAAACCTCAACACTTTCAGAAATGAAACAACACCTATCTTTACCCTCACATGACATGGATCTTAGGTACTTTTTACTAGGGCCCATGAAACAACATAAAAAACTATAATGAAATCTGTAAGATTTCCCAACAAGAAGCCGCAGAGAGAACACGGGAAATAGACTGTATAAACTTAGAAAAAGCTTTAGCTGTGGTAGATAATGGGTTAACAACTTTGACCTTCAGTCTATATTCATTGGGCAAAATTGTATCTTCTGCTATCGACATACTGGAACAGGATTTAGCCATATTACAACACGGCCAATCTCAGCTACGTTCTATTATGTTATTAAGCTGGACGCTGCAGTCTTTGTGTGCAGGCTTTGTGCCTTGGCGTTTTATAAACAGTACATCTCTGTTTTCCGAATACATTCTAACAGATAAACAGAAAGAAATGGCACAAAGGGGAGCTAAATATACAATGCTGCAAATTGAAAAACAGTACAGGCTACCCTTCACAGTGGCGGAATCAGCCTCAACAGAATGGCTAATCCACGGCCATATCACACTCCCGGTCACGACCTTTCAGTTTCACTACTGCCTTGAGCAAAGGCAGGCAGGCAAATATGAAAAATTGGGTAAAGAATACATTAAGAAATCCTGGGATTTACCATATTGATTTTGATGCTGGAGTGGGGATCGAGAAGTGTTTCTAAGTGGTACAAACTGCAAGAACGCTTTGAGCGGTTCTCTAATGTGCCAGGATATTACGTTGCACGAGGCTTGTAATGGGTCAATAGCAAACTTGTCCTGCCACATGAAAGGAGCTCCAGCTGCTGTGATTAAACAGGTGTTTGAGTTACTCTCGAATGGGAGCTACTTGATGCTGAATGATCAAGGTTGCTGTGGCATGCTTCCGGGCATCGCCTATCTGGTCACCGTGAACGCCATGATTACTTGCTGTATGCAAGTATTGTTTCCCCCAACAAATACAGTCAGGGAGACGCCTTTGTGGCCTTCGCTAAACATATTTTTAATAAAATGTGATACTTTGAGCAGAATGAAAGCCATGCTTTTACAGCAAACCGTACCCTTAACCTCCGCTCGAGAGACATTTGATCTTCAAGTTGCAAGGACCTCGACTGAGATACAGGCTCTTATTCGTACAAACTGCCCCTTTCATTTTGTAGAAATGGTTGGTCGTGTCTTTAACATGTCTGATACGAGTGGTATTGTACACCTATTTAAGACCATAGGGTCAGGATTTCCAAGCACCTTCCAATCAGCTCTCGGAGTTATTCCAAATTTTATACACTCTGTATTTGGCAGCATCTTTGGAGGCTTACCTCTGACACTGCTTTAAATTGCTGGAATACTGATCATCATTTACCTGATAAGCAATGGACGGCCCAATCACAAACGAAATGGCGAAAGCACTTCTGGGGCATAGATACCGTGAGCGCATGGTACAACATCTGGGCGCACCTCGCATACGAGAACTGAGTGCTTCTTGGTTCTTATCTTTTAGACCAGTCTGGATGGATTGCATCTTACCTGTTCTTCGATGACTATTCTGCGGTGAAGAATGCGTGTTGAACATCTGTCTGTTACTTGAGACGTCAGCACACTTGAACACGAGGCTGGAATCGCTGAAGTCCCATGCTCGGCTGTGTCCCCAGCGTACTCCTATCCTGACAAATGCATTCCTTGAAAGCCTGCAGGTGGCTTTTGCTACAATTGGGGTGAGCATCGGCTCAGCCACCACTGGCACTGACACCAACACAAGCACTACAACTAGCACTACGGGCACTGAGGTATTGACTACAGCACCGGCTGCCGATATGCCAACTATGGGCAGTACTGAATATCATCTGTGCTCCACCGACATAGTGTATGAAATATTCCAATTTCTGTCCCCTACAGCAAGTGACTGTGATGTTGTGTCTCCCAGCCAGGACACTTAATCTACAATTGGCTCATCGTGTGGTGGGAAAGAATTCGGAGTTTTCCTTCTTCAGTTCAACTCTGATTACATTTGGAACATTTCTTACTAAATTGACACTATCGCTAGAGAAAGCATGGCCTTCTAAACGCTTATAGGAGTTTTAAGTTCTATAAAGGAACTCAGTTACACTTTAGCTTGAGTACATATTCAAATACTGACTCTACACATTTTCCCCTCTTAGAAATGTTTTTAATATGCTTTTAAAGATTTAAAAAATGTTTGTATGTGGCTCACTGACAATTATATGCGCTACCACTTAGTATGAATGAATTTATGATGTTACCTAGCATACCGTTACTCCGCAGGTATTTACTTCGAAGTTTTTACTTCGCAAATACCTTTACTACGCATGATTTTAGTGCGCATGCTTTTACTTCGCAATTATATACAAATACATTAAAAATGCTTTTACTTCGCAGTTATTTATTACGCATACACTTACAACGCGTTATTGGTACTTTACAACAGAAAAATTATCGGAATAGTAACCTATCCCCTGGCACACACTCTGAACCCTAAAAATACCCCCTACACCCCAAAACCCTATCTCACCCTGACCCCTAAAAATATCCCAGTACCCCAAAACCTAAATGCACCCTGAACCCTAAAATTACCCCCTACACCCCAAAACCCTAACACACCCTAACACCTAAAATACCACAGTACCCCAAAACCTAAAAACACCCTGAACCCCCAAAATACCCCAGCACCCCAAAACTTTAAACGCACCCTGAACTCTCAAAATACCCGATGCACCCCAAAACCCTAACCAACCCTGACCCCTAAAATTCCCCCAGCACCCCAAAACCTAAATGCACCCTGAACCCCTAAAATACCCAAGCACCCCATAACCTTAAATGCACCCTGAACCCTCAAAAAACAACCCATGATACCCCATGCATCCCAAAACCCTAACCCACCCTGACACCGAAAATTACCCCAGCACCCCAAAACCTAAACGCACCCTGAACCCCAAAAAATACCCCAGCACCCCAAAACCTTAAATGCACCCTGAATCCTAAAATTACCCCCTACATCCCAAAACCCTAACCCACCCTGACACCTAAAATTACCCCAAAACTTAAACCCACCCTGAACCCCAAAAATACCCCAGCACCCCAAAACCTTAAATGTACCCTGAACCCTAAAAATATCCCCTACACCCCAAAACCCTAACCAACCCTGAACCCCAAAAATACCCCAGCACCCCAAAACTTTAAATGCACCCTAAACACTCAAAATACCCCATGCACCCCAAAACCCTAACCAACCCTGACACCTAAAATTACCCCAGCACCCTAATACTTAAACCCACCCTGAACCCCAAAAATACCCTAGCACCCCTATACCTTAAACACACGCTGAACCCTCAAAATACCCCATGTACCCCAAAACCCTAACCCAACCTGACCCCTAAAATTACCCCAGCACACCAAAACCTAAACACACCCTGAACCCCAAAAATACCCCTGAAACCCAAAACCCTAACCCACCCTGACCCCTAAAAATACCCCTGTACCCCAAAACTTTAATTTGCACAGTAACTCCATTATGCGTAGTAAATGCAAGCTAAGTAATGGCATCTGCGAACTAAAATATGCGTAGTAATGGTAAGACGAAGTAATGACCGCGTAGTAAAGGTAAAATACCAGTATGAATTAGTAGTTTGCTGTCATTGTTTATTATTGTTGACTATTAAGAGGAGTGGGTGTTATGTTTCATATAGCTGCCCTAATATAGGCATGGTTTGAGATGCTCTAATATAGGCACAATCTTTCACCTACATTAGTTCCCTCTTCTCTACAATAACGGGCACTGAGGGCTGAACCTTATCTAGACTGTGGTTTGGGTACAGAAGGAGGGTTTTTCCCGAACAATGGCCTCCAATATCATCTTTGATGTGGTCATCCAGTATGATTAAATATTCATAAGAGTTCTAGGAAACCAGGCAGGGGCTAGAATCCACCTGCACAAACATCTAGGTAAATGGTCCATCTCATATGTCATCTTCATAACCATCAATAGCTAACACAAGACACAAGGGACAAAGTGACTCTATAATTTTCTGTATAAATACAGCACCTCTTGCTATCAGTAGTTATAGGGAACCAAGAATTCCAAGCCAACACACTGACCAGAGACGATAAGGCTCCTGCATGCAGTCGCTCCAGCTGACAGTGGTCTAATCATCCCTTGCGGGGTGTCCAACTCGAGACCAGGACGATGTCCCACTCTCTCTCTTTACTAAGGTAATGGGGTTCGACTAAATCCTAGCTGGAGTCTTGGCTCTTTCGCACCTACTCACATGCTAGGTACACTTAGGTGCATCTAGACAGGCATCGTAGGAGTATGCAATTTTATAAAGGCATTTTATATTCATGTATATGTTCATGGCTATTGCAAAATGGTAGAACTGTACTATTCCTTATTATTCACTGTACTGCTGATCATATATCTCTGCTACTGTTTAACAGTTGTCGCAGCACATATATTGTACACTAGAAGAACAACTGTGCAAAAAATTATTTTTGTAAACACGCTTAACTGTTTCTTCTGTGTAACTGAGACCAAGGGCCTCATGTAGGTAGCCAAATACCGGTCGGTAACGGCCGATTTTCGGTAAATATGCCGTTACCGACCGGTATTCAGACAAGTGAGATGTAGGAGTCCAAAAACGACTTTTCGGTAAATATGAGGCGGTAAATACCGAATCATATTTACCGAATTCTAAAATACCGAATCAGAGTTACCGAATACATACTTAACGAATCGGTAAATATGAAGTGGTAAATATGAAGTGGTAAAAATTATAATGACATGTAGGAGCACTCGGTAATTAAGAAATCCAAGAAAATCGGTAAATAAGAGTCGGTAATTAACACGGATTGAAAGCAGGTGGTAACCATCAACAGTGCATATTAGCAATCCCAAAATGCAACAGCGTGGACAACATGGCCGCTATGTATGTCATTGCAAGGCGCCTACGTCTACAGGCAGCAGGACTGAGGGTTTGGCGACGGGAGGAACGCATCTACAGACAGCGCATCACACTATTCCACCTGACTGATGCAGAGATACATGAGAGGTACAGGCTACACCCCGAAACCATCATGGACTTAATCAGGGACCTTCACCCACTCCTGGACCAGCCAATAAGAAGGGCGCACGCCATACCCCCACATGTGCAGGTGCTCTGCAGCCTACATCTGCTGGCATCCGGCAGTTATCAGGTGGTGATAGCTGCGGTGGGTAGTGTATCCCAGAGTTGCCTGTCACGTTTCTTCAGGAAGTTCCTGGATGCCATGATGCAGAGAATGCACCACTACATCAGCTTCCCCAACAAACAGGCTGCACTGCAGAAAACAAAAACAGACTTTTATCACATGGCACAGTTCCCCCATGTCATCGGCTGTATTGATGGTACACACATCCCAATCTGTCCACCAGCTGACACAGAGCACATCTACAGGAACAGGAAGACCACCCACTCCATCAATGTGCAGGTGATCTGTGATGCAGGGAACATCATCACAGATATTGTTGCAAAGTTTCCTGGGAGCACCCACGACTCGTACATCTTCCAGAATAGTGGGATCTACACACGACTGAGTGCCGGAGAATTTGGAGAGGGATACCTGCTAGGTGAGCAACAGTGACGCCCCTTGCAACCTGCAAATCATAGTGTAAAGAGGCATGTGACTGATGGTTCCCTTCAACTCATATAGGCGACAGTGCATATGCATGCCGGTCATTCATCCTCACTCCCTACCTACACCCAGCAACCCAGAGTGAGAGACGATACAACGTGGCACACAAAACAACACGCAATGTGGTGGAGCGCACGTTTGGACTACTGAAGAGCAGGTTCCGCTGCCTCCACAAGAGCGGAGGCGCACGCCAGTACACACCCATCACCTGCTGCAAGATTATTGCCACTTGTGCAATGCTGCACAACCTTGCCACGAAAAAAGGTACAGATGTGGAACTAACATATTTTGAGGACAACGAGGATGAGTCAGGCCAGCCACAGGGCAACGCAGCTAGAGTGCCAACTGCAATCGATGGGAGAGAGAGACGGGCAGAGATCACATGCAACTATTTCTGAGTAAGTAAGGGGACACAGCCAGTTGTGATTAGTCATGACGTGGTTTTAATGTGGCACCACGCCATGAACACATGAACAAGCCAATCTGGCAATATAACATCTATACAAGGAGTATGTCCAGGGTTACGTCACCCATTGGGAAGTGGCTAAGCAGGGCCACATCAATGTTTGCGCATACGCGCTGCAGTGGTGGATGGCACGGCCTGTGCATCCTCACTAGAGCCAACCCCAAGCCGCCTGCTGCTCCTGCGTGCTTCTGGGATGGGGGGTGTGATGCTGCTCCTGCTGCTGGTGTCGATGCTCTCCGCAGCATCCCCTGCAGCAGTTGTCGACGCCTGACTAGTCAATAGCACCCCTAGTGCACTTGTCACCTGCACCATCCCCCGAGAGAGGTCGCTGCAGCAGTGTGTTAGGCCCTCCTGCATCGTCACAGAGCGCCGGCACAGTAGAGAAGTCGCAGTTGCCAGACGGTTGAGTGCCCTGTTGGTAGTTTCCCTTCTCGGCCGTTCCCGGCGCCGTGCCTCGATGTCAGCATCCAATTTGCTGCACAACTGCTGGACTGACTGGGACATGTCCCGCATGCCCGCAGCCATGCCGCTGATGTTATTGTCCATGTTGAGTAATGTAGTTTTCATCACCCGCATGAGCCTCTGGACTGTCATGACTGCCTTTGTTTGCAGGCGCTGTTGTTTCAACATTTGGCCCTCGAGACCCAAGAAGACACCATGGCCGTCAATGGGTGCTGGTGGACTCTGGACACGCGACCTGCGGCGCCCTCTTGCTCCCGTCTGTGCTTCCTGTGAGGTGTGGGGCACAGTGGCATGGCTCCCTTCCTGGGGCCTGGTGAGTTCTTCAGGGCCCATGCTGTCGTCTGACGAGGTGTCTAAGGCTCGTAGCCTGGCTGCTGGACGCCTCCTCATTCCCACACCTGCAAGCGGAGATGTGGCCGGTGATTCAAACATGAGTGGCGATGCTGGCTCTGGGTGAGGTGATGCTGGCTCTGGGTGAGGTGATGCTGGCTCTGGGTGAGGTGATGCTGGCTCTGGCTGCGGCGAGGCTGCCTGTGTTGGTGGTGCGGCTGCCAGTGGGCCTGCTCCCTGGTCTGAACTTGTGCTAGCTAGAGGTGATATTTGTGGCCGGTGTGCCGTCTCTCCTGCAGCATGCCCTGTCCTGCATGATGTCACATCTGTGGACAGAAATACAACATTGGCTCAGTGTCCCCGAAGGGCTGCATTGAAAGCGTCACAATAAATAATTTCACATTCCAAAATGTCCTCTGTCTCCTTGTGCCTCGAGTGCGTGACATGCCTTGTTGCCCTGTAACATTTACGTCATGGTTGGTGTTTCCCTGACTACATCTCCCGGAATGCATTGCCTGTCTGCACTGACACGTGTGGACTGCAGTGTGATTCTCGTTTCACATTGGGGGATGTGGGATAGGGATAGGGGGTGCAACATTGCTGTGCTTTCGTCTTACCTTGTTGTGTGGCGGCTCTGGCAGAGCTGTCGGCGTCCCCAAGACCCACGACGCTCTCTTGCTCGACTGTGGCCCCCACCAGCTCCTCCAGTTCGGTGAGGGCAGGTGCCCTGTTGGTTCCACCTCCAGTCTGGCTGGCCTCCTTCTGGATGTCGCCCATCTTCCTCTTGGTTACAATCCTCAGGTCATACCAGCGCTTCTTTAGGACCTCTATGTCCCTGTGGGTCACTCCCACGGCATTCACATGGGCCTGGATGGCCAGCCATATGTTGCGCTTTTCAGCCTCAGGCACTTGCAGGGATTGCCTTCCAAACAGCTTCTGGTGCTGCTTCACCACCTCCTCCACCAGCACCTGGAGTTCCTTGGGGCTAAATTTCAGCTTCCTCCTCCTTTCCCCTCCGTCTCTCTGTGTTCTCTGGCTGGACATGATGTTCGTTTTCCCGCTCGCACAGGCACCGGCTCCCTGCCTCTCCTCTGCACTCCAAGCCTCTCCAGGGTCGGCTAATTATGTACACCTGCCTGGGTGTGGCCACTTCCTGGTTGGGTGGGCTGTGGTTGCACGGGATTAGCTGTTTCGTCAAGTCATGTGATTTTATTTACCGATTCCGTACGTACCGATTCGGTATTTTCCGATTCGGTAAATACCACCTCGGTATTTTCCGATTCGGTAAATACCACCTCGGTATTTTCCGATTCGGTAAATACCACCTCGGTATTTACCGATTCGGTGAATTCCGATTCGTGATTACCGAATGTTACCGAATCGGTAACTGTTACCGAATTTTTACCTACATATAACTTACCGATTCTAATTTACCGATTCGGTACGGCTCGGTATTTAAGAAACGGTAAAATTTATTTACCTACATGAGGCCCCAAATGAGCAAGCACGAGTGATTGAGAGAAAAGTAGTACATTGTTTCCAGGAGTCTGAGGAATCAGGGCTGTGTTCTAAAGTTGCCAAAAACTAATCTCTCTGATAAAAAATAGATTCTAGTGGCACTGTGAGGTAGCCAATGCAAACAGGCTAACATCCGCAGTGGGGGTGCTCAGAATCAGTCTGCCACCAGGCCCACAGTGTATGTTATACAAAAGCACAGGTCCAGTACGGGATGAACAAATATTATTTATTAATGACAGCCTCAATGCTTCCTATGTGAAATCACTTAGGGGACGATTACGATGCGGCCCGTTACGGCTCCGACCGACGGTTGGAGCCTTCAGGGCCGCATAGTCATTGGCCCAGCGGTTTACTTTCCAACTGCATAACTATAATCTAAGCAAATACAAGGAGTATGGATGAAGAGGTGAAACTTTACAGACACTCAACCCCAGTCACAGATCTGGGTGGAATCCATCATTGTTCTTTAGCTCACCTCGCCACCATAGTTCAGACCGAGCCATACGCAAATCAGTCTTGACCCTGTCCCTCATGGGAACAGTCTAGCCTGAACTGCCAGGCCAGGTCTTCCCTGGACCAGAAACAAGCATCCTGGGACTGGTTTCAGGGTAATGCCCCTCATCAACCACGCTAGCTTGAATCCAGTGACAAGGTGAGCAAGGGACCCAAGTCTGGGCATACCCTGCCAAAATAGGGCAAACAAGGCAAAAACAAGGAGATGAAGGAAGGAGCGCTGAAACTTTTCAGACAGTCACCCCCAGCCACAGATCTGGGTTGAATCCATCATCGTTCTTTAGCTCACTTCGCCACCCCAGTTCAGACCGAGCCATATGCAAAACAGTCTTAACCCTGTCCCTCATGGGAACAGTCCAGCCTGAACTGCCAAGCCAGGTCTTCCCTGGACAGTAAACAAGCATCCTAAGACCGGTTTCGGGGTAACACCTATCATCAGCCAGGCTAGCTTTAATCCAGTGGAAAAGTGAACAAGGGGCCACGCCTGGGCATTCCCTGCCAACTTGGGTGAACAAAGCAAACACAAGGAGATGATGGAAGGAGTGCTGAAACTTTTCAGACAGTCACCCCCAGTCACAGATCTGGGTTGAATCCATCATCATTATTAAGCTCACTTTACGACCCAAGTTCAAACCGAGCCATATGCAAAACAGTCTTGACCCTGTCCCTCATGGGAACAGTCCAGCCCAAACTGCCAAGCCAGGATTTCCCTGGATGGGAAACAAGCATCCTGGGACCGGTTTCGGGATAACACCCCTCATCAGTCAGGCTAGCTTGAATCCAATGGCAAAGTGAGCAAGGGACCCATGTCTGGGCATACCCTGCTAACTTAGGGCAAATAAAGCAAACGCAAGGAGATGATGGACAGAGTGCTGGAACTTTTCCACTGGATTCAAGCTAGCCTGTCTTGGCAGTTCGGGCTGGACTGTTCGCATGAGGGACATGGTTAAGACTGATTTGCATATGGCTCGGTCTGAAATGGAGTGGCGACATGAGCTAAAGAACGATGATGGATTCAACCCAGATCTGTGACTGTTGGTGAGTGTCTGAAAAGTTTCAGCATTCCGTTCATCTAAAAGTGGGGAGCTGAAAAAGCATAGCTTTACTGGATCTCAGATCTTTAACTGGGTTATAATGCTGAAATGTATATATTAGGTATTTTGGGCCAACCTCATGGTATATTCGATGTACCAAAGTCAAGGATTAGAACTGGATGTGCCTATGCACTGGCAGCCAGTGAAACTGTCTGAGATTACCTGATATAGATGACCAGTCATGTGGCTGAATTCTGTAATATTTGGAGTCTATTGTTTAAGGTCTTAGACAGACCGAGGTGAAGGCTGTTTGTATAATCAGTATTCCAGGTGATCAGGAAATGTGCAACTGTTTTCCCAACTTCCAAAATTGAGAGATCTAGAAATGTATTTAAGGTCTACAGTATGGCAACGCACGTTCCCGTGGTGCTGAGAATTTGCCAGTGGAAAGACAACTTATTACCAAATTTAAGCCCAAGATTTTTCACTACTGATGCTGGGGCAGGAGGAGTCTGCAAACTTTCCTGCCACTGTTCCTCAATGTTAAAATTATTGACTTTCCCAAGGAACAAAATTCCTGTCTTATTTAAATTACACTTCAAGTGGCTATGTTGCATCCACCATATAAATACACAACTTTTAAAAGTTGCTTCTGTAACATCCAATGCTCTATCCAATGATAGGACCAGCTGCATGTCATTAGCATAAGACACTACTGTGGTCCCAAAAGTTTTAATCAACATCGCTAAGGGAGCCATGTAACCTTTAAAAGTGTGGGGCTTAAGGATGAGCCCAGAGGAAAACCATACTGAAGCTCCTTATAGGACATAGTGACCGATTGGTATCATTGACAAAACAAAGAATAAAGCTATTTCAATGCTTGCCCACAAACTGCTACCTCTGGCAGTCTCTGCAAAAGAGGAGGATGGAAAACGGTATCGAATGCTACAGACAAATCTAAAAGAATGAGGGCAGCATTCATCCCCCTGTCTAATGTCATCTTTAGATGCTCTGTAACTTCTAACAGAGCTGACTCTGTGCTGAATTTAGACCTTTAGTCTGACTTCGAGTGGGGTAAGAGTCCTGCCTTTTCCAAATATTCAGACAACTGTACATTTGGCAGCTTTTCCAACATCTTGGAGAGGGCTGGAAATAGGTAGATGTTGGCTAATAAATCAAAGTTGGCAGAAGGTGTTTTTTTACAATAGTTTAATCTTTGCCTGTTTCCAGAGAGATGGCACAGTCACTGAAGCCAAAACAATTATTAAAAAGTGCATGGATCACAGAATTAAGAGCATTAATAGCTCGGGCCAACACCCTAGGAGGACATGGATCCACTGGAGATTCTGCCTTATGGTCTCTAATCGCTTTTAGTGTAAGACAGAAGTTTCTACTCCCAATTTTCTTGATTATCCACCTCAAAGCTGGATTGTAGATTTCCTATTGTATCCTCAAAGAAGTCTGATTACAAATTCCTAATGATATTTTAACCTTAATGTTAGACCTGGTACCATTGGCCTGAGCCTCCCTTCCATTTTTTGCTGTTGTCTCCTCTGTTTTTAATATATATTGCTAGTTTTAGATGCTTTGGGCACTGTGCCACTGCTATTCAGTGCCACAGTCCAAGTGCTCCCTATTGTAAATTGTTGTAATGGATTAGTGACTTCATGATTGGCTTATTTGATTTACTTGCCAGACCCTAGTACAGTGCACCATGCATGCCCAGGGCCTGTAGATCAAATGCTGCTAGTGGGCTTGCAGCACTGGTTGTGCCACCTACAGAAGCAGCTTGTAAAGTGTGTCTCATGCCTGGCATTGTAGAGCCTGTGTGCAGTCTAATACTGCCATGTCGACTTGGTAAGTGCACCCACTTACCAGTCCCTGAACCTTCTATTTTCTACATTTCAGCCACCCCTAAGGTAGGCCCAAGGGCAGGGAGCATTGTACGTAAAATGTAGCAACATGCCCTGGTGTGTGTAGCATGTTCTGATAGTGAATTACAGCCAATTTCATTTTTCACTATTGCAAGGCTACCTGTCCATATAGGCCAGAATGGGCAGTTTGATTATAACATCTTATAACTCTAACTATCCCAGGGAACATGGTAGAAAAACAAATTTAGTATGCCTGAACTCAGAATGTTAAAATACATCTTTCAATGAAGGTGATTTTTACATTCTGTGTTTGAAAATACCACTTTTAGAAAGTAGGTATTTTCTTGCCTAACCATCCAGCCTGTCTCTGCTAGGTTGTGTATTGCATATCTGGTTTGTAAGTGACAGGAGGGCGTGGGCTCCAGAAGTTTGATGAGTCAGGGGCAGGGCTGGGCTCAATAGGACCCTGGCTGCATAGAGAGTGGGGGGTGGAGATTTCCTTTCACTCCCCTGAGCCCTCATAGAATAGAGAGTAGGGGGAGGAGATTTCCTTTCAGCTACCTGGGCCAGGTCTGCTTTCAACAATGCTGTCCCCACCTCCTGCCAGGAAGCTGCACAGAACTGGTTTGGGCCAGGCACAGGCACCCCATGCCTTCAGAGGACAAAGGATTTACTAGTATAAATATTGGGGCCCTGACCCCAAGACTTTAGATCACTTCTGGACATCAAGACTGACCTTTTTCCAAGGAGAAGAACCAGAGAATCTGCAGGAGTTGGACTGCCCCTGTGCCAATCTGTTGCTTTCTGGGGTTGGCCTGATGTGGTTTCTTTATTGCCAATGAAAGGAGAAAGACTTTTATTTGCAACTTCACTATCTTGAAGAAGAATCTCCAAGGGCTTGAACTGTGCTTGCCTCCTGCTGACGTCTCAGGGATACAAGACTTCAACAACCAGCTCCCCCCTGAATTTCCTTGCTGGGAATTCTGTCTGCAGAAGCCTGCGTGTTGTTGGGAGCTGGAAGCGCGACTTAATGAGAAGAAGTGTGTTGCATCAGCAGCTGTTGCCATCACATCATTAGAGAAGTGTGTCGCCACCGCAAGGGTCGCCGTTGCATCACCGGAGAATCGTGTCTCCGTCACAGCTGTTTGTCGTCGCATCCCCAGAGATGCGTGTCGCCACCGCAAGGGCCGCCGTCGCATCACCAGAGAAGCATGTCACAGGGCTTGTCGCGGCTCCAAAGTTACAGAGTTCGCTGCACGGGCATCGGGCGTGCACGCAACGTCTTCATGTCGTCGCATCATATCAAGGGCCCCATCTGCTCGCATCGCACCGGATCGTCGCATCGAGGCGCCATCTTGTCGCATCGCAACCGGGACCCACCACGAGATCGCCGCATCACCTCCTCCCCGGTAAGGAACAGATGCATCGCATACTTTGCACAAGCACAGAGGAACAGACGCATCACCTCCAGCAAAGCAAGGAACCGACGCATCGTTCTCCCTGCGAACCATTTGTTGATCTTGAGTGACGCATCCAAAGGTCCTTTGTGAGAAACGTGTTGCATTTACCATCTAAAGTGAACTGAGTTATTTCTGCCATCTTAAAGTCATTTTCTTAATACTATATTGTGGATTTTTGTCGTTTGGGTCTTATGTTAAGTCTATATAAAGAATACTTATTTTTATAAAACCTGTGTTGTGTCCATCTAGAGTGTTTTTACTGTATTACTGTATGTGTTCACAAATGCTTTACCCACTGACTCTGAGATAAGCCTTCCTGCTCGTGCCAAGCTACCACAGGGTTGAACAGGGGTTATTTTAGGAGTGTAGCCCCCTTACTCTGACTAGAAGCAAGGGTCCCTATTTGGACAAAGGTGCAAGCCATTTCCAATTAGAGACCCCCAGTTCTAACACTTAATAATACAGGCTTTTGTTTGCAGAAACATAATAGCAGTTAAAAAGATCTCCTGTTGGTCATTCTTTGAGGTATTGATCACCAAACTGAAGAAGTTTGTTTGGGCAGTTTTAATTGCTATGCTATAGCATTGAATCAGAATTTATATTAAATTGTGTATTCTGCCCTATAGTTTCCTCAACATTTTCATTCTAAATTGTATTTCCATATGTGAAACTAAGTTTCTTTCTCTCCATTCAAGACGTTTCCTATTTATTTTTAGAATGATCTGTCAACTAATATTACCTGTCAGCTTGTCATAACATGTTGGATAATTTGGTTGCTGCTATATCTCTTTCATATTATCTGCTCTGGGCACGAAAACAATGCTTCTATCATTGTATGCCTCCTTAATAACCAATTAATAACCATTACACCTGTCAGCCTTAGGGTGGTCTACCCCCAAAAATGTTTGCCTTCCCCCCTCCATTTTTGAATACCTAATTCTTTTGCTGGCCTTAGGACTCTGTACACTTAACCATTGCTAACCATTTCTAAAGTGCTTGTGTTCTCCCTCCTAAATTTGGTAACAGTGGCTTATACCCTATTGCCAGATTTAATTTACTTACAAGCTCCTAGTAAAGGTGCATTACATGAACCAAGGGCCTGTAAATTAAATAGTACTAGTGGGCTTGCATCACTATTTGTGCTACCCACTTAATTAGCACTTAAAACATCTCTCAGGCCTGCCTTGGCAGCGTGTGTGGAGAGTAATAAACTGCCATTTTGACCTGGCAAAGAAAGCCCATTTGCCAGGCCCAAACCTTCCTTTTTAATACATATAAGTCACCCCTAGTGTAGGCTCCAAGCAGCCCGAGTGCTGGGTGCAAAGTTTTTAAAAAGTAGGATATGTATGTTTAGCTTTTACAAGCCATGGTAGTGAAAAACACTTACATTTGTTTTTCACTACTGCAAGACCTACCTCTCTCATTGGATAACATTGGAGTTACCTTATTACATTTTATAAGTGTAATTTCCAAATGGTAACAGGTGACCAGTTCATGTTTGGTGTCTCTGGAATTGTAGTTAAAAATCCTAGCTTATTGTGAAGTAGGATTTTAAATTATAATTTTGAAAATGCAACTTTTAGAAAGATGGTATTTCTTGCCTTAGCCATTTGGTGCCTGCAACTTCTACCAGTCACATGACTGGGTGCAACTGAGAGTTGAGCATTGCGTATTCTTCCAAGACAGCCACACAAAAGGGAGCTTAGGTGTGCCGGGATGGGCCATCATTGGCAGGATAAGAGGGAAGAGCTGGGCAAACCCCCATTTACATTTGAATAGGCTGCATTCTGTCTCCACACAAAGTGCTGCATACCAACTGTAGTTCGTCTGAAGCCAGAGAATGGGAGGCAGGATAGCTGGTGACTTCAAAGGAAAATCTCTAGAACCTTCTCCCCACTTCAAAGGCACAACTGGGTATACATACAAGACCTTATAACCTTATATACCATGACTTCAGTACAATTTTGGACCTGTGGATACTCTGCGAGGAAGGACTGCTGTGCTGCTGAAGGACTGTCACTCCGCTGGACTGCACTCTGCTGGACTACTGCCTCAGAAGAACTGGACCTACATCTTGTGAACCCAGAACCACAGAATGACTCTAAGGGCTAGTTGGCTGGCCTCCTGACTTGAGCCTCCGGGACAAAAGCTTGCACCTGAACCTGGACTCTGCCATCTGTGAGTCTACCTTGCCAAGTGGTGCCGACCCAGTCCTGAACTCTTGGAAGTGGGCTTAAGGTGCCCTGACAACCTCTGTAGACCCAGCAGAACAGACATATCTCCTCCGCTATGCAGCAAAATTCTGGACAGAACCAATGCATCGCAGCTGCTGTGTGGATCATAACGACGCAAAGACTTGCATCGCATTGCAGCCCATCGCTGCCTCAGAACCGACAATGAGCGATACATCCTTGGCTCGGTCCTTTGCATCACTCATCGAGAGAAGCCTCGACTCCGGGCTCCGCATCGCAGCCTCACAGCTCCTCGGAACCGATGCATCACCCCAACTACACAACGCATCCTTGACTCCGTACTTTGTATCGCAAGTTCTCATCGACGGTCTCTTCCACAACAACCCAACAGGACCTTGCACCACAGCCTTGCAGCATCTCGGAACCGACGCAACTCACTGCAAAGCAGGATTGAAGGTACTTTGTTCAGCAGTCCTAACTAGGTCCTTGCAGCGGCCCGTGCTCAATTGTGGTTGGACTGAATTTGTGACTTTGTCCCAGTATGGTGTGACCAGATATCCACAAGTGGTGCCTTACGCCTTCTGGTGCTATTTTTACGAAAATATCTCCTGTTCCACTGATTGGATTTTTGAGATTTTGGTCTTGTTTGATTTAGTAAAAATTACTCTATTTTTCTATCTCTGTTATGGGATCCTTCTGTGGTGTGTTTTCACTGTGTTACTGTCTGAAGTGTTGCACAAATATTTTACACATTGCCTCTGAGTTAAGCCTGACTGCTCTTTGCTAAGCTACTCGAGGGTTAATCAATGGTTAATTTAGAAGATGCTTGTGACTTCACCTTGAAAAGAATTGCAGCTGCTGTTAAGAAACCACCCCAACCTCCAAACTATGTTCTTACAATAACCAATTAGGAGTTCGCACTGAACCTGTGATGTTGGAAAGTTAGTTTCTCTTATTCTTGCATTTGTTCTCTTAACTTACACTATTTCTAGGTACTGTCAGCTCCAAATTTGTTTGGGGTCAGTTTAAGCCATAGACCCCCGATTACAAGTGTGCTGTAAAATTCATGAGCCTGTACAAACCTGTGTATCCAGTAAATAAAATTCCAAGAAATGCAGATTATTATCCAGTGCTACAAACTCTGAACCTCCAAATTTTCCTAGGGACAACTTGAGCAAGTCAAATCTGTTGAAATCTGCCACAGGAAAATGACTTTTAATTACGTGGAAATGTGAAAATGGGCATAGGAGGCAGCAAATTTTGCATATTAAACAAAAATTCAAAATTTTCCCAGAGAATAGAATGAATGAAGCTGTGAAGGTTAAATACCTTTCCTCGCAGTGTAAATCCTTACTTCATGTCCATCCACCCAACTTCTCATGGGGGCTTAGGCGTTTGCAGAATGGTGCAGGGAGGGGCTGGGCCTATTAATATTTTGTGGGCCCTGGGGACCCCATCCCCCAGGGCCTGAGCCATTTTAAAAAAAATGTTTTGAAAAAAACAGGAAGGGGGCTGCTTGGCCCCCCCTTCCCTGGACCACTTTTGGCCCCGGGGACCCCATTCCCAGGGCCTGGCATCAGTTTTTTTTTGTTTAATTCAAAGAGGGGGGCCACAAGGCCCCCCTTACCTGGGCCACTTCAGACCCCGGGGACCCCATCCCCTGGGGCCTGGCCTTATGTTGTGGACCGCTGGATGAAGCAAAGCAGTATTTACAAAGACATGGCGGGAGTCGTGCTCCCGCCCTGTCATTACAAACTGCAATGTCCCTGGGTTAGGCATCCCAAGACATATGCTGGAGCCAGCCTTAAGGAGTGGCGGTCCCCAAGGCCATCTAGGGCTCAAGGAGTGGGCCACGCGGCCTCTCTCCCAACATGGAAATAGCCTCCGAGAGGTGGTGGTCCCCGGGGGGCCGCAACTGACCCCTGTATTTAAATAAAGTGTGCCCCGGGAGGTGGTGGTCCCCGGGGCAGTGTAGGGGGGCAGGCGCCCCCACACTTCTTCATTTTAATTGAAGCCCCTGTGAGGTATCAGTTCCTGGGCTTGGGGGGGCCCGCAAGGCACATGGTTAAACTAATGCCCCGCAGAGGTGGCGGTCCCCGGGACTGTGTGGGGGGCAGGAGCCCCCATGCATATAATTGCAAAGCCCCAGGGAGGTGGCAGCCCCCGCAGATATTATGTGCATTGCCTCAGGACTTGGCCCACCCTAGGGGCTCACTAAAACGAAGTGCAGGAGCCCGCACTTTGTTTTTTTCAGGCGGAAATCGCAAATCCTGCCAAATTTGTTTTGAAAAATCTTTTTTTTTGGCCCTACCCCCTGACCAGGCCTAGGGGGTGAGGGTATTTCTACCCTGCCCCCTTTTCTTTTTTTCACCTTTTTTCTTGTGACTCGGTTCTACTGAGTCACAAGATGGCTGCCAACACTTTTTGGTTTGGAGTGTTGGCAGCCAATCAGAAACAAGCACATGCTCGGGAGGGTTCGCGGATCCACCGCAGTCACCAGATATCGATATTTTTTTTCTTTAATTTCTCATGAACTACTAAACGGATTTACACCAGTTTAAAAAAGGTCGCTTTCTGAACCAAGAGCTATCTTTTTGCCAAATTTGATGTAATTCCGTTCAGCAGTTCGGGCTGTAGCCTGTTCCAAAATTTCCTATGGAAATTAACATAAAGAAAATGCGTTTTGGGATCCCCCTTTTTTCTCAGCCCCCGCTTGACGTATTGCCCCGAAACGTTCAAGACAGGAGCTGACCGGAGCGCTCCATTAGTTTTGAAAAATTCGCAAAGATATTGGCAAAAGAAAAAGCACTTTTTTAATAGAAACAAGGTCCTAACTATAAGTACCTACTGGCGACATCATTAAAAAAATATATATATAAAAAAATGAGGCAATGCCCCGGGGGATGGGGTTCACGGGGCCAAAATCACCCTTCCTATTGAAAAAAAATAAATAATAAAAATGGGCCAGTCCCTGCGGGATGGGCATACAGCTAACCCTGGGCAGACAACTACGCTATGCTCGTGGAGTTTGCGGAGTTTGTGCTACTTCGCGCTACGCGAGTTGCACGTAGCACAGTGCAAAATCGCGTAGCGTAGTTGGCATTTTCAACGTCAAGTTGGCGACCGCGAGCGAGGTCCTGTAAGTCCTATGCAGTGGAATCCCTGAGCGGTGGTTAGAGGCCCAGCCCCCTTTCTCCACCTCACTGCAAACGTAACTACTAGTTAAAGAAGCATTTGCAATGTAATAGGTTCCGCATTTGCGAGAGTTAGAGCTATTGGCGTTGTAAATGTAAAAGTGTTTTAATAATGTTTCGTGGAGTGGATGTAGGTTGTGTATAGTGGAATTATGTGGTATGTTGTGCAGTGAATTTATGTGGATAGAAAGTATATGGTATTTAGTGTATAGGAAATATGTAGAGTGGGATTATGTGTTATGAAGAGTAATTGTGTGGTGTGGTAGTCTGTGTTCTGGAGTGGTAACCTCAGGTTTAGTCTTCCTCGTTTCCATAGAACCTTAACTAGTAATTCAATGAGACAAAAAAAGAATGAACCAATGAGGAGCAATTCCAGACCTAGAAAGAGGTAGGAGCAGGGCCACTGGAATTATGCGACTTTTGGACAATTATATAGTTTCCGTATTTGCCACATAAGCCATCTTCTCCTGCACAGTCTGCAGATTTGAAAAAAAAACCTTGTTTCTGGCTCAAACGGCTCAAACGGCTCAAACGGCTCAAACGTTACAAAAAATGCAGTGACAAGTGTTACAGTGTGGTGGAAGTCCCTTTGCAAACCTAGAATGGAAACCTGTTACTTATTGCTAAATGTGGGTATTAAATTGGTACTAATGGTGTGCAAACCACTCTTGCTTCTTTCTGCGCCTCTCTTGCCTCTTTCTGTATTTCTGTTGTCTTGTTCTGTACCTCACTTGCTTCTTTCTGTACCCCACTTGCCTCTTTCTGTACCCTTCTTACCTCTTTCTGCACCTCTCTTGCTTCTTTCTACACTCTCTTGCTTCTTACTGCACCTCTCTTACTTCTTTCGGCACCCTTCTTCCTTTTTTGCATCCATCCTGCCTCTTTCTTCACTTCTCTTGCCATTTTCTGCACCCCTCTTCCCTATTTCTCTACCTCTCTTGCTTCTTTCTGCACTTCTGTTGCTTCTTTCTGCAATGATCTTGCTTCTTTCTGCACCTCTCTTGCAAATTTCCTTATCCCTCTTACCTCTTTCTGCACCCCAGTTCCCTCTTTCTGTACCTTTATTGGCTGTTTCTGTACCTCTAATGCCTCTTTCGACACCTCTGTTGCTTCTCTCTGCAGTTCTCTTGCCTCTTTCTGCACCCCTCTTGCCTCTTTCAGCACCTCTGTTGCATCTTTCTGCACTTCTCTTACTCCTTTCTGCACCCCTCTTGCTTCTTTCTACACCCCTTTTGCCTCTTTGTACACATCCCCAGCCTTTTTCTGCACCTCTCTTGCCTTTTCTGCAGTTCTCTTGCCTCTTTCGTCACCTCTTTTGCTTCTTTCTGCACTTTTATTGCCTCTTTCTGTACCCCTCTTGCCTCTTTCTGCACCTCTGTTGGTTCTTTCTTCACTGCTTTTGTTTCTTTCTGCACCTCTGTTGCAAATTTCTGCATCCCTCTTGCCTCTATCTGTACCCCTTTTCCCTCTCTCTGCACCTCTCTTGCCTCTGTCTGCACACCTGTTTCCTCTTTCTGCGCCCCTTTTATATGTTTCTGCAACTCTCTTGCCTCTTTCTGCAGTTCTCTTGTCTCCTTCTGTACCTCACTTGCCTTTTTGTGCACTTCTCTTGCCTCTTTCTGCACCCCTCTTGCCTCTTTCTGCACCTCTGGTGCTTCGTTCTGCACTTCTTTTGCCTCTTTCTGCACCTCTCTTGCTACTTTCTGCACCCGTGTTGTCTCTTTCTGTACTCGTATTCCCTCCTTCTGGAACTCTCTTGTTTCTTTCTGTACTTCTCTTGCTTCTTTCTTCACCCTTCTTCCTTTTTTTGCATCCCTCTTGCTCCTTTCTGCAGTTCTTGATATTATCTGCACCTCTCTTGCTTCTCTCTGCACCTCACTTACCTCTTTCTGCACTTCTCTCTATACCTCTGTTGATTCTTTCAGCAATTCTCTTGCCTCTTTCTGCACTTCACTTGCTTGTTTCGGCACCTCTCTTGTGACTTTCTGCATCTCTGTTGCCTTTTTCTACATCTCACTTGCTTCTTTCTGCACCCCTCTTCCCTCTTTCTACACACCTCTTGCCTCTTTCTGCATCCCAGTTCCCTCTTTCTGTACCTTTCCTGCCTGTTTCTGTACCTCTCTTGTCTCTTCCTGTACTTCTCTTCCTTCTTTCTGTACCCCTCCTGCCTCTTTCTGTACTCCTCCTGCCTCTTTGTGCACCTCTTCTACCTCTTTCTGCACACCTCTTGCCTCTTTTTCACCTCTTCTACCTCTTTTTGCACTGCTCTTTCTTCTTTCTCCACTGCTCTTGCTTCTTTCTGCATCTCTCTTGCAAATATCTGTATTCCTCTTACCTCTTTCTATACCCCTGTTCCCTCTTTCTGTACCTTTCTTGCCTGTATCTGCACCTCTCTTGCCTTTTTGGCACCTCTCTTGCTTCTGTCTGCACTTCTCTTGCTTCTTTCTGTTTCCCTCTTGCCTTTTCTGTATGCCTTTTACCTCTTTGTGCACCTCTCCTGCCTCTTTCTGCACCTCTCTTGCCTTATTCTGTAGTTCTCTTGCCTCTTTCTGTACCTCTTTTGCTTCTTTCTGCACTTTTGTTACCTCTTTCTGTACCCTTCTTGCCTCTTGCTGCACCTCTGTTTGTTCTTTCTGCACTGCTCTTGCTTCTTTCTGCACCTCTGTGGCATATTTCTGCATCCCTCTTGCCTCTTTCTGTACCCCTTTTCCCTCTTTCTGCACCTCTCTTGCCTCTTTCTGCACCCCATTCCCTCCTGCTGCACCTTTCCTGCCTGTTTCTGCATCTCTCCTGCCTCTTTCAGTACCTCTCTTGCTTCTTTCAGCTCTTTCTGTACCCCAATGTGCACTTCTCCTACCTCTTTCTGCATCCCTTTTGCCTCTTTTTGCACCTCTGTTGGTTCTTTCCAAAATCCGTTCCCTCTTTCTGCACCCTTCCTGCCTGTTTCTGTACCTCTCTTGCCCCTTTCTGTACCTCTTTTGCTTCTTTCTGTACTTTTCTTGCCTCTTTCTGTACCCTTTGTGCCTCTTTCAGCACCTCTGTTGTTACTTTCTGCACTTCTCTTCTTTTTTCTGCACCTCTGCTACCTCTTTCTGCACCCCTCTTGCTTCTTTCTGCACCTCTTTTGCAAAGTTCTGTATCCCACTTACCCCTTTCTGCACCCCTCGTCCCCATTTCTCCACCTCTCTTGCTTCTTTCTGCACTTCTCTTGCTTCTTTCTGCACTACTTTCTTATTTCTGCACCTCTCTTACAAATCTCTGTATCCATCTTACCTCTTTCTGCACCCCTGTTCCCTCTTTCTTTACCTTTCTTGACTGTTTCTGCACCTCTCTTGCCTCTTTCAGCACCTCTGTTGCTTCTTTCTGTACTTCTATTGCCTCTCTCTGCACCCCTCTTGCCTCTTTCAGCACCTCTGTTGCTTCTTTCTGCACTTCTCTTGCTTCTTTCTGCACCCCTCTTGCTTCTTTCTGTACCCCTTTTGCCTCTTTGTGTACATCTCCTGCCTCTTTCTGCACCTCCCTTGCCTTTTTCTGCAGTTCTCTCGCCTCTTTCTGCATCTCTTTTGCTTATTTATTTATTTATTTCGGATTTGTAAAGCGCATGGCTGCCTCAGCAACGAGGCGTCCCAGCCAGCGCAACCAAAGACCGAGGACAAGAGTGTGGGAGTGTAACAGAGTGATTAAACAGCAAAAGTAGGAAAAAGCCATGTCTTTAAGGCCTTTCGAAATGCCAGATGGCTCGGAGTAGCTCTAATGTGAGCCGGGAGCGAGTTCCAAAGTTTTGCCGCAATACAGCGGAACGAGCGCCCCCGGGCCCTCGCTCTCCAGACTCGAGGGCTGCAGACCAGCGCAAGGTCAGCAGATCTCAATGAACTCCCAAGCACATAGGGCTCCAGCAAATGAGATAGCCCCAATGGAGCCTGGCGCGTAAAGATCTTATGTGATATACACAGCGCCTTGAGCGGAATGCACTTTTTGACAGGCAGCCAGTGGAGTTTGGGGAGCACATGCGCCACTGAGCAGGATCTAGGCAGTGCAACCAGAATCCGCGCCGCCGTGTTCTGGACCCTCTGCAGGCGCTTGATGCTTGCCTTATTAGCACCCAAGTAGAGGGAATTACCGTAGTCCAGTCTGGACAGAATGGACGCCTGGACAATGGTCTGGTGCACCTTGGGAGGGAAGACACCAAGCAAAGGTTTCAGGCCTCACAGGAGCCCGAAGCAGACCCCAGCGACGGCTTTCGTTTATTTATCGAAAGTCAAGCCATTATCAAACCACACTCCCAAGTTCTTCACAACCTCCTTAGGGAGTGGGGTGGGTTTGAGGCGATCCAGCCAGCAATGCTCAGACCATAACTCCCGGTCCTTCCCAAACAGCAGAATCTCCAATTTACTGGCATTTAACTGTACGCAGTTTGCCTTCAGCCAATCGGAGATAGCCAGGAAATCCACCATGAACTTACCCAAATTGGCATTGCATTTCTTCGAAAAAGCAATCACCAATTGGGTGTCGACGCCGTCGGCATACGACACTAAGGACAGCCCCCTGCCCTTTGCCACCTCCGCCAGGGGTCTAACATATAGGTTGAACAAAAGTGGGCTTAATATTGAGCCCTGCGGCACCCCCTGATGCAAAGCAAACTCCTGAGAGTAAAAAGGTGGTACTAAAATCTGGAAGGACCTCTCCTCTAGAAAAGACCGGATCCAGTCCAAGGCCGAATCCCTGATCCCAATTTCCTGAAGGCGTTTGAGAACTATCTCATGGGAAACAGTATCAAACTCAGCACTTAAGTCCAAAAGGACCAAAGCCGTGGAGTCCCCTACATCCAAACTGCCCCGAATGGCTTCCGACACTACCAATAACGCGGACTCTGTCATATGCTGAGGTCGGAAACCATGTTGTGATGGATCAAGAATAGCGTTCTGTTCAATGAATTTAGACAGAATAGAATTCACGTGTGATTCCACTAGTTTGGCCAAAAACGGCAGCTGGGAGATGGGCTGATAGTTGCCAGGTTCGACCGGGCCCAGAGAAGGTTTTTTTAGCAATGGGATGACTTTAGCATATTTCCACGCCCGAGGTACGGAAGCTGATATCAAAGACAAGTTGGCCAGATCTAAGCTCACAGGAGAGATCATTGAGTGAAACTGGCGATAGTGGGCAGGTGTCACAGGGTCGGACGGGGACCCTGATTTAATTTTTAAACACAGGGCCTCAAATTCCGAGGGCGTCAAGGGAGGGAACGATGACAAGCTGTTGCCCCCCAAGGTATCCCCCACTCCTGGCGCCTCCCCCTCCATTGAGAAAGCCGACTTTGGTACAACCAGATAGATCTGCTCTACTTTATTAACAAAGTACTGCGCCAGCTCGTCGCACTGATGGTTGGAGGCAATGGGAGAAACCCTAGAAACACCCGCGCTCTTCATGCCTTTAAGCAGGGAGAACATAGTCTTAACGGGATTAGGGCTGACCAAGATTTTATTGGCCACAAACTCTGCTCGTGCTCTCCGAATGCACTTGTGGTACTGCTTAACAGCCGCCCGACATTCTAACTTTGCTACCGCATCGTAAGAGCGTCTCCATGCGCGCTCTAGCTGCTTGCAGCCCTTCTTTGCTAGAGTAAGTGAATCATAAAACCACGGATTAGATGGCCCTCGCCCCTTTCCTCTCCGTTTGGCCGGGATACAGCTATCTGGGCCGGCCGTCAGCCATTCTTGGAAACACAAATTTGCTGCATCCACATCTGGTGGTAGCTGAGACCTATGCCCAGATAGCCAGGCAGAGAAAAGATCCAAGTCTAACTTATGCCAGGGGCATTTGAGAACTTGGGCTGGGCAAATAACATCAGCTTTGCCCTGCAACTGCAGAGAGAATGAAACCAAAAAGTGGTCAGTCCAAGCCTGCGGGACCGGCGGGTAGATTTTTAAAGGACTAAGGTTGGAAAAAATATGGTCCAACAAATGACCGACCACGTGTGTACCCTCGAGAATGTGCTGCGTCAGCTGGAAGGCCTCTAAATTGGCCAAGAAGCTGACAATAACAGCTTTCCCACCGTTCTCAAGATGGAGATTGAGATCCCCTAGGATGGTAAAATTCGCCGCCTTACTGGCAAATTGTCCCACGTTGCTCAATAGGTCTTCCCTAAATACACTCGAGGGCCCGGGGGGCCTATAGATTAGGGGACCAGATACTGTAAAATTGTGGTTGAGCCTGATTTTAAATGAAGCGCTTTCGCAGTCTACTATGTTCTCCTTACCCAAGCTGAAGGTATAAGCTTTCTTAACAGCCACTGCAATACCGCCCCCTCTCCCCCTCTATTAATGCTCTCTAACACATAACCTTGAGGAAGAGCTTCTTTCTGCACTTTTCTTGCCTCTTTCCGTACCCCTCTTGCACCTTTCTGCACCTCTGTTGGTTCTTTCTGCACTGCTCTTGCTTCTTTCTGCACCTATGTTGCAAATTTCAGCCTCCCTCTTTCCTCTTTCTGTACCCCTTTTCCCTCTTTCTGCACCTCTCTTGCCTCTGTCTGCACACCTGTTCCCTCTTTATGTGCCCCTTTTGCATGTTTCTGCAACTCTCTTGCCACTTCCTGCAGTTCTATTGCCTCCTTCTGCACCTCTCTTGCCTCTGTCTGCACACCTGTTCCCTCTTTCTACACCCCTGTTTGCATGTTTCTGCAACTCTCTTGCCTCTTTCTACAGTTCCATTGCCTCCTTCTGTACCTCACTTGCCTTTTTTGTGCAATTCTCTTGTTTCTTTCTGCACTCTTCTTCCCTTTTTCTGCATAACTCTTGCCTCTTTCTGCACCTCTCTAGCCTCTTTCTGCACATCTCTTTGTTCTTTCTGCAGTGCTCTTGCATCTTTCTGTACCACTCTTGCCTCTTTCTACACCCTTTTGGCTTCTTTCTGCACTTCTTTATCCTCTTTCTATACCCCTCTTGCCTATTTCTGCACCTCTGTTGCTTCTTTCTGCACTTCTTTTGCCTCTTTCAGCAACTCTCTTGCTTCTTTCTGCACCCTTTTTTCTCTTTCTTCACTCGTATTTCCTATTTCTGCACCTCTCTTGCCTCTTTCTGCATTTCTCTAGCTTCTTTCTGCACCCTTCTTCCCTTTTTGCATCACTCTTGCCTCTTTCAGCAGTTCTCTTGCCATTTTCTGCACCTCTCTTGCCTCTTTCTGCCCCTCACTTGCCTCTTTCTGTACTTATCTTGCTACTTTCTAAACCACTGTTGCTTCTTTCAGCAATTATCTTGCCTCTTTCTGTACTTCTCTTGCTTCTCTCTACACTTCTCTTGCGACTTTCTGCATCTCAGTTGCCTTATTCTGCATCTCACTTGCTTCCTTCTGCACCCCTCTTGCCTCTTTCTGTATCCCTCTTCCCTCTTTCTGCACCTCTCTTGCCTCTTTCTGCACCCGTGTTCCCTCTTTCTGTACCTTTCCTCCCTGTTTCTGCACCTCTCTTGCCTCTTTCTGCACTTCTCTTTCTTCTTTCTGCACCCCACCTTCCTCTTTCTATATCCCTTTTGCCTCTTTATGCACCTCTCCTACCTCTTTATGCACCTCTCTCACCTCTTTTGTACCTCTTTGGTTCTTTCTGCACTGCTCTTGCTTCTTTCTGCACCTCTTTTTCACATTTCTGCATCCCTCTTGCCTCTTTCTACACCCCTCCTCCCTATTTCTCCACCTCTCTTGCTTCTTTCTGTACTTCTCTTGCTTATTTCTGTACTACTCATGCTTCTTTCTGCACCTCTCTTGCAAATTTATGTACCCCTCTTCCCTCTTTCTGCACCCCTATTCCCTCTTTCTGCACCTTTCTTTCCTGTTTCTGCACCTCTCTTGCCTCTTTCAGCACCTCTGTTGCCTCTTTCTGTACTTCACTTGCCTCTTTTAGTACTTCTGTTGCTTCTTTCCGCACTTCTCTTGCTTCTTTCTGTATCCCTCTTGCCTCTTTCTGTACCCCTTTTACCTCTTTGTGCACCTCTCCTGCCTCTTTCTGCACCTCTTGCCTTTTTCTGCAGTTCTCTTGCCTCTTTCTGTACATCTTTTGCTTCTTTCTGCACCTCTGTTTGTTCTTTCTGCACTGCTCGTGCTTCTTTCTGTACCTTTCTTCCTCTTTCTGCGCATGTCCTACCTATGTAGGCATAGTTTAAAATTAGCATTTAAAAAACCTTAGAAATTCACTGACAAAACCAGAGGTTTCAAGGAAGTTATAGTTAGGGAATAGCATGTAAAAAACCTTAGAAATCCACTGAAAAAAAACACAGGTTTCAGGGATGTTATAGTTAGAAATTTTAATTAAAAAAACCTTAGAAATTCACTGAAAAGACTATAGGTTTCAGGGACATTAGAGTTAGTTGGACATTTCACTCGTACAAAACCAGAGAGATTCGTCCGTTATAGTCATTTGAGCTAACTATAACTCTCGCCCCCGCATTGCAGTGCTGATGACATCACATATCACATAATTCATGACATGGTCAGTGACATCACTGATGACATCACTCATGACATATCAAATGGCATCACTGATGACATCACTGATAACATCATCACAAAATCAAAGTCACGAGATCCAGTGCTGAATGAACAAACCGGGATACGTAGTTTTGCAAATTGAATCCAGTACAACACCAAAGATCAATCCAACTTATTTCAGCATCATGCACACCTTGGTCACGGGTTGAGAAACACCACAGCATCATAATAGAAATGGTGAAAATGTGTAAACATAAATGACGGGCAGGGGCTCTGCAGGTTATATATAATGCACGCAATGCAGCAGCCTTATTGTAGTATCATTAATGCATATTATACACAGTGGAATATGTATATAGTATTGCACATAGCAGATAGTACTACCAACAATATAACATGTGAAAGGCAAACAAAGAAGTTAACCTTCAGCAATTATGCACGCAAATCCTAATAAAATGCAAACAGTAATGTTCACCCTCTTAAAATAAAATAAAGGATTGTATAATGACCATTAATCATCCACAATGTTGAAACCACCTATATATCCTGCAGACAGAAAATTGTATATGGTGACATTAATGTTCAAGATACATGTGCTCCCTGATGAAGTCCTTGTTGAAGGGTAAAAATGCATTGGCTGATTTAGATATTTCTATTTTGTGAAAAATAACAAATTTTTGAAGATTCACCTCTACATCTTATCATGTGATTATGGACGAATGGAAGAATGTTTTGACCCATCTGGGTGGACTTTGTTAGGATTGAACTGTCTTTTTATTCTTAATAGTGATATTAATATAACTCCCCAGTAATTATCTTAGTAGCACTCCCAACTGCAATATTTCTTTTACAGTAAAAGGCTTGTGAGCATCTGGACCTTTTTTGAGTTCACTACGGAATAGGAAAATTTGAGTATTAACACTTGTGCCGTCATAGACGGCCTATACTTGCTCTGTTTGTGTTATGTTTTTTACATATTTGTTTTGATTTTTTTGTTTATAGAGAGCCACTTCTCTTGAAATCAGAGGAAGAAGAGAGACTTATTTTTGTGCTTGATCCACATGTGATTACGTGCATTTACCAATACGGTGCCTAATTCACAAACTGCACTTTGTAGTACATTTTGTAGTACTAATGTAGTACTAAAAAACTTTCTACAAAGTGCTATTCACAAACTGCACTTATGTAGTAGCTTACACTTTTAAGTAAGTTTACTACGTCTTAGTATTTGCAAACAGCACCAGGAAATGTGTATGTTGCCTTTGAAGATGGAGATAGAAATTACAACTTTTACATATCTGTGATTCCTAATGCCTTAACACCAATATCAAACTATCCACTGAAGCGTCAAACTTCTATTTTAGTGAACCACAATGAGAGCAGCTCTGAGGAATTCTGACCTGAGAAGGGAGAGTGTACAATAAACCTCACAACCACTCTCTCATATTTTGGTCCATTTTAAGAACATTTTGCAGTATGTCACCCTCTAATGATTCTCATCTTGTCAGTCAGAAATCCATATCCATTGTACCTCACCAGGTTGTGTTGAATGACAGACTCTAGACCAAAATATAATTGGCACAATATTGACAAAATATTGTGGTCCAAAAAATTAACATTAGGGGCCTTATTCACAAAGATAACTTACACTGTTGAGTAAGTTTATTACTTTTCATTAGTCAGAAACTGCACTTCTGTAATATCTTACACTTTTGTAGTAATTTACACTTTTGAATTAAGTCCAGCATTACACATGGCAAACCACTGCTTCTGCAACACCCTCTCATAAAAAATAATGGAAGTAGGGACCTACTACAATGGTGTAAGTTTACTACAAAAGTGTACGTTAGTGCAGTTTGTGAATGGCACTTTGCAGTAGTTATTTAGTACTACAAAACCTACTACAAAGTGCAGTTTGTGTATCAAGCCCTATATTTTCAAATCTTTTTCTGGGATACTAATGGGAAAACATTGCTCAGAGTGCAGCCTAGTTTCTGGCAGCCAGAGAACCAGAGCTCATGGCACACACATTGCAATTTCTTAACATTTGGAAAAGGATGATTTGAAATGTAAATGTAAGAAATGTGCAACATTGTTACACGTGATGTCACTTATTAAGTTGAAACAAAAATAGAGAAATATCAATAATGTTGGCCAGCTTGACAATATTAAAAACATAGTCAGCCTGTTTAAAATCTCCAGTAGATCGAGGAAGTATTGCAAGAATATATTACGTGTGGAAAATATTTCCACTGCCTTGGAAGTTCAGTTGCAGTAGATGATGCAATAGAGTTGTATGTCAAGAGCAGAAAGAAATTAATCAGTAGGGTTGTCATATGCTGTAGTGAAGTGGTGGGAGTTGTAATACAATGAAAAGAGTGACCTAGTAAGTCTGTTTGATGTGTTGCGATCGAGTACAAAATAATGTTTTACTGTGCCATTTATAGGCTAATATTCGTCCTTAATTGCCTGGAGCATCTTATTAAAATCCCACTCTGTGTTTGACCTTACAATTTCAAATATTTCTCCATTCCATTCAACAAACTTTATTACGGTCATTGTAGCCCATAAAAAGTAGATGATACAAATACATACATAGCTAATTTTGAGCAATATAAAAAATTCATCAAAGGCAGATTATAAAAGATAGCCACAATGCATTTTAAGTTAATCAAGTATCATTACAACAATTGAGAGTTAAAATAATTAGGAGCGAGTTAAAAAAATATTAAAAAGATAAAAAAATGGTTAAAATTAGACAAAGTACAAAGAGAACTATTTATGGTTGCTGTGATGAATTTAGCAACACCCTATGCCACAAATAATTGAGGAATTGGGACATGGCAAAAACTGTGGTGGGGTGAGTGTCAGATCTCAGTATTCTATACGCCTCTTAACACTGCCTACACCCCAGATTTCTACAAAGTGGTATGAGCCAATGCCTTCTGGCTATATTTAAAAAGGGCAAAAGAAAAGAACATGAATATCAGACTCGTCAGGGCTATTGCAAGCAGGATACCCAAGGTAAGGAGCTTTTGACCATTTGTTCGTGAATGCATGAACCGGCAGGGTCGCTATTCTAAACTGGATATATAGCTTCCTTTCCATGGTAGGTTGTATATACACCGGGTAGAGAGAGGCAGCGACAGAACAAGTCACTTACTCCCGTCTAAAAGAGCGGGGAAAAGCCTTTTCTACCCGATGTAACCCTCCACTTGAATATATAAGGTTCACATTGAACATACATTTGCTGGTGGAAGAATATAATCCATCCTCTTCACAACAGAGACCTACTAACAATAGTGTCTTCCACACATAAATTAGGTCCTGATGAAAGCCCACCTGACCCTTATGGGCATTAGATAGGGCTGAAACATGTCGACCTCTTTTTCTGACACATTTTTTTAGTGCACCAGACCCTAAATAGTCTGCATTATGCACGAAAAGCGTTTTTAATCCAACTCGAACCCAGTCTTATTAAAATTACATACTGGTTTTACGAGTTTTTTAACTTTCGCTCACTGCAAATCACTTCACTATACACCCAACACGGTTCTCTGATCACTACTGAAAAAACCAGAGGAAAAACCTCCGGGTGGAGGAAGCATTCATTAACCCAATGATGATGCTGTCACGCTGTCAAGCAAGTAGCGGATAATCGAACATGCCGCTAATTTCCACCTGCAAAAAATGTGAATGAGGGTTTCTTAACAGTACCCAGTACTGTTGTTGCTAACCCTGGTTCTTTCAGGACCAGTGATCCACTCTCTATCTGATATTTGTATTTTTAAACGGGGAAAAGAAAAGAACATGAATATCAGACTCGTCAGGGCTATTGCAAGCAGGACACCCAAGGTATGGAGCTTTTGACCATTTGTTCGTGAATGCATGAACCGGCAGGGTCGCTATTCTAAACTGGATATATAGCTACCTTTCCATGGAAGGTTGTATATCATCCAGAAAAGGCTCAAGGAGGTACTGAGCTTTAATATTGAGGAAGTCAGCCGTTAGGTACCCATGTTTAGTGTTCCCCTGTATATCAGCTAGTCTGAGCGATCTGTAGGCTCTTACTAGTTCTAGTCGTGGAATTGTCGGGGACACTTCCTCAGGGTTACTCCATAGGTTAGGTGTGCCTAGTCTAAGGCAAACATCTTTTATATTTGCAAACCATGGTAACTTTCCCACTCCCGGGAGTCCCATAATCCCCTTAAGTTCAGACTGCAAGACTGCTAATTCAGGGGTCGCCCACAAACTACGCCAAAAGGTCAATGGTCTGAGTTCAATCTCCTCCACAATAGGTTTAATTCCTAAATCCAGGCACAGAGGGATGAGGGGAGTGCCTGGCGGTAGGCCCAAGAGCTGTCTCAAAAATGTATTCTCTATTTTGGCCAGCCACCAGAGGGACAGTGACCCCATAGTTACGCCCCATACACTACAGCACTTCTAACTTGTACTTTATATATCTCAGTCACCGGGCTAGGCGGTTTGTATGAGGAGTTCCTAAAGGTTTTAGTGATTCCCCCAAACATCTGCGCTAGCCTCAAGCTTGCTTTTACTGGTTGTGGGCCCCATTCAAATGTTTCGGACAATGTAACACCAAGGTAGTCAAAGACAGTCACCCTCTCTAACAAGGTGCTATTTAAGGAGGGATTTCGAAGAGATGTTTTGGTTGGGTTAAAGACCATAAATTTGGTCTTTGATGTATTAATCTCCAGCCACCCGTTTTTACAAAATAAAGAGAAACGGTCAAGAATCCTTAGGATGCCCATAGGGGACTTAGATAACAACAAGGTGTCATCCGCTAACATAATTTCTGGCACCTTACCCTGCACCAGCTTTGGGGCGTCGTTGTCCACTACCTCACTTAATTGAGCCACCAAAGCATTGATAAAGAGGCAAAACAGGGTAGGGGCCAGCACACACCCCTGCCTTACTTCTCTGTTGACTGAGAAGTGGGGGGTCAATTCCCCGGATTTCCCGTACCTTACTTGGGCAAAATTACCTGGAGGCAGTGGCATGATCAATGACAACAGGTAGGGCGAGATACCCAATTGTTCAAGAACCTACCACAGTTTGGCCCGGGGGACCAAATCAAAGGCCGGTTTAAGGTCAACGAATATCAAATAAAGGCTGCCACCCTCTATTGACACCATCTTCCAATATGATAATTGGACCCTGAAGATTTGGGTGCAGATTTACAAGCCCCTTGCGCCACTTGTGCGTCATTTTTAACATTGGAAAAGTGGCGCAAAAGTGGTGCAAGGGGCTTGTAAATCTGCCCCTTGGTCGATAGTGGAGATATTCTTCAGAAAACCAGCTTGATACATACTCAGAATTTCATGCTTTTCCATCCAGGAGTGGAGGCACTTGAGGAGAAGCCTAGCGAATAATTTCTGGGTGACGTCAATCAGGCTGATCGGCTTATAGTTGGTGGGCAGGAGAGGTGAGCCCTTCTCAAAAATTGGGAAAATTTCAGCCCCTAACCAGGTGTCCGGGATCTTCATGCCATTCAGAATGACATTAAATGTTGCCCAAAGATAGGGTCACCAAATGTTTGGTTCCTCCCGAAATAAGTCCCCAGGAATCTTGTCTAGTCCGGGGGCCTTTCCAAGGGCAAGCTTCCTGATTGCATTTAAAACTTCTGTGAAAGTAAACCCTTGGGCGTCTTCAAGGAAAATCCCTGGGATTGCTAAAGATGTTTCATCTTTGGGTTCTGTGGCATCCTCTGTGGAATACAGAGCTTGGAAGTGAGACTTCCATGCGGCTGCAGTAATATTCGGGTCTAAGGCTGAGTTCTCTATACTACTGTCTGTACTCACTAGTGACCAGAACGTCTTCGTGTCCCTATTAGAAAGTGCTGTTTTAATGGCATCCCATCTTTCAAGCTCCCAGTTCTTCTTAGCTAACTTGGTACTATCTCGATAAAGGGCCCTTTTTGATTTGATTAAGGATCTTTCCTTACTTTTGATGGCAACTATGAGGGCACCCTTTGCCTTAGGACAAGAATTGTTGAACCAAGTTTGTTTAACCCAGATCTCTTGACTGGGGGAGAATGTTTTGATTTGTTCTACATTCCGTCCATCAATTGTGTGTCTTTTGCTTTCTCTCCCTAGGTGTGCCGGGTATGCCTAGACATAGGTCCCGGGCTCACTTTGCCAATGGAATCAAGCTATCCTGGCTGAAAAGGGGTGAAACCCCAAAACCAGTCCTAGGATGCTTGTTTCCGGTCCAGAGAGGACCTGGCTTGGTAGTTCGGGCTGGACTGTTCCCATGAGGCACAGGATCAAGAATGATTTGCATATGGCCAGGTCTAAATTGAGGTGGCATGGTGAGCAAAAGAATGATGGATTGAACCCAGATCTCTTGACTGGGGGTGAATGCTTTGATTTGTTCTGCATTAAGTCCATCAATTGTGTGTCTTTTGCTTTCTCGCCCTAAATGCACCGTGAATGCCTATACGTAGGTCCCGGGTTCACTTTGCCACTGGATTCAAGCTATCCTGGCTGAAGAGGGGTGAAACCCCGAAACCGGTCCTAGGATGCTTGTTTCCGGTCCAGGCAGGACAAGGCTTGGCAGTTCGGGCTGGACTGTTCCCATGAGGCACAAGGTCAAGATTGATTTGCATATGGCCAGGTCTAAACTGGGGTGGCATGGTGAGCAAAAGAATGATGGATTTAACCCAGATCTCTTGACTGGGGGAGAATGTTTTGATTTGTTCTGCATTCCATCCATCAATTGTGTGTCTTTTGCTTTCTCGCCCTAAGTGCGCCGGGTATGCCTAGAAGTAGATCCCGGACTCACTTTGCCACTGGATTCAAGCTATCCTGGCTGAAGAGGGGTTAAACCCCGAAAACGGTCCTAGGATGCTTGTTTCTGGTCCAGGGGGGACCTGGCTTGGCAGTTTGGGCTGGACGGTTCCCATGAGGCACAGGGTCAAGACTGATTTGCATATGGCCAGGTCTAAACTGGGGTGGCATGGTGAGCAAACGAATGATGGATTTAACCCAGATCTCTTGACTGGATAGAATGTTTTGATTTGTTCTGCATTCCGTCCATCAATTGTGTGTCTTTTGCTTTCTCGCCCTAAGTGCGCCGGGTATGCCTAGACTTAGGTCCCGGGCTCACTTTGCCACTGGATTCAAGCTATCCTGGCTGAAGAGGGGTGAAACCCCGAAACCGCTCCTTGGATGCTTGTTTCCGGTCCAGGGAGGACCTGGCTTGGCAGTTCGGGCTGGACTGTTCCCATGAGGCACAGGGTCAAAACTGATTTGCATATGGCCAGGTCTAAACTGGGGTGGCATGGTGAGCAAAAAAATGATGGATTTAACCCAGATCTCTTGACTGGGGGAGAATGTTATGATTTGTTCTGCATTCCGTCCATCAATTGTGTGTCTTTTGCTTTCTCGCCCTAAGTGCGCCGGGTATGCCTAGACGTAGGTCCCGGGCTCACTTTGCCAATGGATTCAAGCTATCCTGGCTGAAGAGGGGTGAAACCCTGAAACCGGTCCTAGGATGCTTGTTTCCGAACCAGGGAGGACCTGGCTTGGCAGTTCGGGCTGGACTGTTCCCATGAGGCACAGGATCAGGACTGATTTGCATATGACCAGGTCTAAACTGGGGTGGCATGGTGAGCAAAAGAATGATGGATTTAACCCAGATCTCTTGACTGGGGGTGAATGCTTTGATTTGTTCTGCATTCCGTCCATCAATTGTGTGTCTGTCGCTTTCTCGCCCTAAGTGCGCCGTTTATGCCTAGACGTAGGTCCCGGGCTCACTTTGCCAATGGATTCAAGCTATCCTGGCTGAAGAGGGGTAAAACCCCAAAACCAGTCCTAGGAGGCTTGTTTCCGGTCCAGGGAGGACCTGGCTTGGTAGTTCGGGCTGGACTGTTCCCATGAGGCACAGGATCAAGAATGATTTGCATATGGCCAGGTCTAAACTGAGGTGGCATGGTGAGCAAAAGAATGATGGATTTAACCCAGATCTCTTGACTGGGGGTGAATGCTTTGATTTGTTCTGCATTCCGTCCATCAATTGTGTGTCTTTTGCTTTCTCGCCCTAAGTGCACCGGGAATGCCTAGACGCAGGTCCCGGGTTCACTTTGCCACTGGATTCAAGCTATCCTGGCTGAAGAGGGGTGAGACCCCAAAACCGGTCCTAGGATGCTTGTTTCAGGTCCAGGGAGGACCTGGCTTGGCAGTTCGGGCTGGACTGTTCCCATGAGGCACAGGGTCAAGACTGATTTGCATATGGCCAGGTCTAAACTGGGGTGGCATGGTGAGCAAAAGAATGATGGATTTAACCCAGATCTCTTGACTGGGGAGAATGTTTTGATTTGTTCTGCATTCCGTCCTTCAATTGTATGTCTTTTCCTTTCTTGTCCTAAGTGCGCCGGGTATGCCTAGACTTAGGTCCTGGGCTCACTTTGCCACTGGATTCAAGCTATCCTGGCTGAAGAGGGGTACAACCCCGAAACCAGTCAGAGGATGCTTGCTTCCGGTCCAGGGAGGACCTGGCTTGGCAGTTCGGGCTGGACTGTTCCCATGAGGTACAGGGTCAAAAATGATTTGCATATGGCCAGGTCTAAACTGGGGTGGCATGGTGAGCAAAAGAATGATGGATTTAACCCAGATCTCTTGAATGGGGGAGAATGTTTTGATTTTTTCTGCATTCCGTCCATCAATTGTGTGTCTTTTGCTTTCTTGCCCTAAGTGCACTGGGTATGTCTAGACGTAGATCCCGGGCTCACTTTGCCACTGGATTGAAGATATCATGGCTGAAGAGGGGTGAAACCCCGATACCGGTCCTAGGATGCTTGTTTCCGGTCCAGGGAGGACCTGACTTGGCAGTTTGGGCTGGACTGTTCCCATGAGGCACAGGGTCAAGACTGATTTGCATATGGCCAGGTCTAAACTGGGGTGGCATGGTGAGCAAAAGAATGATGGATTTAACCCAGGTCTCCTGACTGGGGGAGAATGTTTTGATTTGTTCTGAATTCCGTCCATCAATTGTGTGTCTTTTGAACCAAGTTTGTTTGGCACCCTTATTCACCTTAGAATGCGTCAGGGGGTTAAAAATGTTAGTCAGGCTAGTTGACAATTCTACGTGCAGAGCCTCAAGTCGACTGATGGTTTGAGGAGAGTTAAGTGACATGGCAGCCTCCTCCATTTCCATTAAGGGCGAAATAGTTAGAGCATATAATGCGGCTGCCTTATCTGGTGACTGCTTGAGTGTTCTCCATCTGATTTTCCTTCTATTGTTAGCAAGTGTTAAAATGATACCTACAGGGGCACCAATGGCCGTGGGATTGTAGAATTCTGGAGGCTCCAACTCCAGTATCAGGGCGTAGTGGTCACTGTCATGTCTCGGCATGACAGCGAAGTCGACAACCCACTGCCATATGCTTGTTTCCACTAGAATATAATCCAACAGAGAGGATTGTCATGTTCTATTAAAGGTTAGCTTCCCGAGCTGGTCTGACTTGGCATGGCCGTTACATGCCCTCAGGGAATGGGTTAGTGTTACTGCATTTATCTGGAGTGCCAGGGGGGTCCAGGCCTTTACCGGTGGAATTTGAGGATCAAGAATTAGCCAAAGACAATCCTCATCGCTAGGGGGAGCATCAGTGGGGGCAGCGAGGAGCTCATATTGGCAATTAAAATCTCTCCCTATAATCAGTCTTGCATTCAAGGGTGCGGATTCAATGAATGTGTTTAATAGATCTATGGTCGGGGATTCCTGTGCGATGCTTACAGGACGGGAATAAATGTTAATGAAGGCTATTTTGATCCTGGAGGAAAAAGTGAGTACAATACACTGGATGTCGTTGGATAAGGTGTTCAACTGCTCAACAGTACAATCCAAGTGAGTAGCAACCCAAGTGCATGAAAACCCGCGGGGTCTACCTCTTCCCCCTGTCATAGCCAACACATTGAAAGTTGCATAACCTCCCCCTCACAATGTCCTCCCTTGCCCATGTCTCCTGAAACATACACACATCATGGTTGCCTACAAATTGCCCCCAGTCTGGGCAGTGCAGTTTACTTTTTATTCCGGCGATGTTCCATGATAAAACCCTCAGTTTATGGCCGGGGTTAAGATTAACACAATGTGCATTATGACTGTTAGGGTCAGGGCTTTGAATGATCTCTAGCTGGGCCATGGAGACTACTTCAACAGCTTCCAATAGGGGGCTGCTCCTAGTTGAACTAGAAGTCTGGAGAAGTTAGAGGTGGGTTGTGAAGCAAATCTACACCAATCCTGCCATAATCTGAGGCTCCCCATTGGGACTCGAGTTTTTGGTCCCCTTGTTCATCTCCATTGCTATTGAGGATGTTCTGAGTCTTCAGCCCACTATTGCTCACCCCTGGTTCCCTGGCTCCCTGTTGGCCCCCCAAGACCCGGAGCTGAGAGTGTGACCACCTTGCAGCACGAGTCAGTCCACCTCCTCAAGGGCCCCAAATCTGTTTGCTACTGGGATGTTAAAGAGAGGTCTAGGGGGTTGGCCTGCTATTGGATGGAATTGAAACCTATATGTTGGGGCCCTAGAGATTGGGGTCCAAGGTAGGGTGTAATTGTGAGAATAGAAAAAATCCAAATTATGAGCTCGGACCCCTGTACACGGTGCATGGGGACGGGCAATCTGGCCTGCTAAGGTTTGTACTGTCAGGGGATTACTAAAGTTAATGACTATGCAGTCTCCCTGCATTAATTTTGAATTTTAACCCACTCACCCAACTCTTCGAACCATTAAAATTTCTCCAGCCCTGTCATAGGAGAACTGCTTTTGCCTGGTTAGCCAAAAAAGACAATTGTTCTTTAGGTCCAGCTGTGTTTCTTTCTGGCCATTTTTAATCTTGGGTACACCTGTTAGTACGATAACATAAGGGAGTGAGGCTGGGGGTAGATGTATGGTCGGGGTAGTCAATAGTACTGATCCTGTGTCCTCTGCCTCTACAGGGTCTGGCCTTTCCCTGCCTTCCCTGTGCTCTATACGGGTGGGCCTTCTTCTTTATAGGTCCTCCTTGTTGGGAGCAAAGTAGTTGCTCCCTTTCACATTGGTTAGGCTCCTAGGGCCAGTTGTTGTCCTCAGATCTTGGACTGGGTGAATGCCAGGCTTTTCTGAATGAGACAGAGCATTATCAGCTGGCACGGCACTATGAGCCTCTGCCCTGCCGGCACTCGTTTGGACAGTGGAGGATATGGCCCTCGTAGGTCCACGCTTGCCTGGGGAGGATTGGCCTACACTATCCGTCTGGGAGCTACAATCTTTCCTCTTCCCTAAAGCAGGGGAAGTGCTGTCAGGGGAATTGACCTTGCTGCTCTGCCCTGTTAGTTGATCTGTGCCTAGGTGGTTGAGTAGGAGCGCAAGCTCTTCCTTTACGATAGCTCTCATCTGGGTCTCTAACTCCACTGTCAAATTCCTCACCCAAGAAGGACAGTCAGAAGCTAACTGAGGGTTAGTGAGAGATTCAGTCACTCTCCCAGTGCTAGCTAGTTCATCTTCGCTGCTTATTAATTCTGGGTTTTTCCTTCTCTTAGTTCCTGCTCCATTACCAGTTTTACATCTAACAGTCTTAGATGAGCTAGTGGTGGTGCCACCTCTACGAGTTACTGGCTTCACTGGGAGTTGTTGCGGTGATGGTGGGAGTGACTCAATTGTTCCAGACAAGGATTCTGTTAACCCCGATGCAGAACCAGGAATTATTGGTTGAGAGATAAGTGGCTCAGGCCTCTGCCTGAATATGTCCGGAGTTAAAGACAGGCGCCTCTCCGTCAACTCTAGTTTGGTTGAATCCACCCCATTGGCCCTCTGGAGCATCCTGTCTATTAGGGTTGGGGCAAAGGAGCCGGAATAGGCACCTGGGGTGTTTTTTTACTGCACAAGTACACTTGCCCATGTTCTAATCAAGTAAGGGTAGAATACCACCTCACCCCCAATGTAAGCCTAAAAGAGGTAGAGTAGACTTGGGCACAAGACCAGAATTACAATTAGAGAAGGAGATATGTAAGATACAATCTTGTAGGCCGGTTAAACAAAAGACACTGAAAAATTGTGAAAAGGAGGATCATGGAGTCAACAAACACGAGCAGGAAATGACTCCGCTGATAACCAACATAATATGAAGCTGGGCCGAGTTCCACAAATTGTTCATATGGGTCACTGGTTTGCCGGTTCTCTGGTTCTGCCACCAGGTCCCAGAGGTAAATAGGGAAAATGTACTGGCAATTCTGCAAAATGGTCTGAAGATACAGGGTGGAAACAGTTGGATTAGAGGTCCCAAAGAAGTCTTACCAGTTTAAGGGCGACGATGAGTCAAAAACCAAGGGGGGTGGCCCTGCCCTGCCTCTTCCTGGCAATGATGGGCAAGGTCGGGCCCACCCTTGGCCAGGGCTTCGCCTGGTCTCAGCCTGTGCTGTGGGGTGCGAGGCAGCGCTTTAAGCGCAATTGTGACGCCTCCCCCTCATGTGCGGCCGCGGGAAAGGAACCAGTTGCACCCTGGGACTTGTGGTCCCACCAGGGCGAGGTGCAGGCTCAGGGAATGTGGGCAGCAGTGAAGAGGTGCTCCCTGGGACTATGGTCCCACCAGGGTGATAACAAGATTCCAAAGATGCCCCCAAAGACTGATGTAGGTTCCAGCAACCAGATGGTCACAGCAGCATTCCAAATTGTTCTGTACTAAGACAATGATACATCCATTGAAGAAAATGAATGATTACTCTACATTTAATTACGAATGCTAAAACTTGATGCTCACATCTCATTCTGTATGTATCCAGACATCCACCCGATAAATGCTGTGGTGTTAAAATGCATAAAGGTATGAGTTTATTAACCAAGATCTGATCTTTCTTCCTTCACATTCAGTGAATAATTATTCATTGGAGTGCTCCTCTTCTTTCCACCTGCTGGTTACTGGGCACTTGTCTTGTGGGCTGGCTCACAATTCTTTTCTGAAGAAGTAACCAGAGACAAACCAATAGGCAGGCCCACCTTGAAGCTTCTGCATCTTGAACATGAGAAACTGCAGTCCCACCCTTCGTCTATACTCTGTATCACATGACAGAGCTCAGCAAGAACTTATTAACAGCCTTTTTCTAACAAGGCCCTCGTTGAATTTCAAAGGGAATCCCTTTTTCCACCCTCCTAGATTTCAGTGTTTGGGTCTCTGACCTTCAGCCACTGGAATGCACGCAACACACCTCCCCTGTCTGGAGAAGCTTCTTGCATAGGCCATCAGGCCATCTTATACACATTAAATGAGGGGCATCAAAAATGGATCTCACTGGTCCCAGCACTCAGACGTATACTACATGCAGCATTCTACTATCAAATGTGCTACATTTACTCCACATACACACGGTATGTCAGTGCAGGGTTCAAGGGATTCACATAACAGTAGAATTTTAAATTAGAGGGATCATTAGACTTCACTCTCTGACACAGAAAAAAAGATCTGATCGCAATAAAGATCCACAAAACATGGTATGATGCCCCCACCCATTTATGTGTCTCTCCCCAGGCATGGAGATTAGACTTATGACCACTGCAAGGGTATCTGTAGTACACCCTTCTAGGTCGTAGAACAGGTTCTGGACTTCATATTACCAGGGGCATGCCTCGACTTCCACACATACGCTAGATTAGTGTGATGCTCCGGTCAAGCAAAAAGTCACAATATCAACTTCATATTCAGTCATGCACTAATGGCAGGGGGAAAACCTGTTTACAATTCAGTACATTCCCATCCCAACAGCTGCATAGCTAGTGTTCAGACATATGCACTGAGCAACTCATGACATGGCCATGTGCATAAAATCAACTGGGCCAGCTGATGCTTATTCAGGAGTAGGTTTCCCCTCTGTGTAAGTAATAAGTATGTACATTCAGCCTTATGCATTCTACAGGCATCTGCAGACCTACATTCTCTTATGCAAGGTGGTGTTTCTAAAAGTAACACATGAGGCAAAAGCTGCTTCCGCTCAACCATTGCTGTGGAGGGGAGGTTACACTAAGATGTCAAAACGTGTTTTAATATTTTATTCAAGAGAAAAATGATGTCTCTATCATCAACATGTGTTTGAAAGAGTGTGTTTGCAGTATTCAATCATGTTATATACATTTGCATATTTAAACTGCATTGGGGTGCCACAGAGTAAATCCAAACTTTTTGAGATGACTGAGCTGACAGCAACAATACATCTTAGAAAGTAGAGCAAAGAGTGGAGTGAGCAGGAAAAAACAAGGCAGAGAATGTAAGAAAACAGCAGATAGTGGAGTTTGAGCAAGGAAATGAATCCAGATTCCTGCCAAAAGAATGCAGAGACCCTAATGCTAATTCCCTGATTGTGAAATGTGTTCTCTACATAAACTAAGTCACCAAAGAGTCTAAGTAATTTTAGGATTTTCAGGATATTAAGGAAAGCCACTATCATTTCTTGATGTTGCATGTTGGGCAGAGGATTGCTCCTTGCAGTGACAACAGACCTGGAGGAGGACTGTCTGATTGCCCAGTTGTCAAATGAGAGTATTTAAACACCAACATGCTGAAAATGTTTGAGTTACCGCTCCATGACAGACACCCCCATCCTGGAAAAAAAAATCAAATGGCTATAAAGCCAGATTGTTTGCTACCTTTACCATCAGTCTTCCACCATAGATGCCGCATAGTAACAGTGACCATCCATGCGACTGATGCAAGAAAACGAAGATCCTTGCCCTTTCAACCTCCTTTATCTGGACTAACGCAGTTTAAGACGCAATGCATCCTAATGGTTTCTCTTTCCAAGGCCCCCGGATGGAGCATGTGTGAAACGAAAAAACATCTCTGAAGTTAAAAATGTCAAGCAAGAGCTGTATTGATCGATTTTCGGACATTATAAAAATCGTGTTTTACAGAATCCACAGTCCCAATTAAGGCATCTGTGAGATGTTAAATATTTTGTAGCACGTTCAATAGTACACTAGTTTAGCAGACAGGTTTCCCTTATTGAAAAAGACTCTGGGGAGCAGGAGCCTCTGTGGTTGCAGAAACCTTCCTTTAAAATCGACCTTTGTGACCCAGGATTGTCTATGTACAAAAAATTACTAAGGACCACTACCCCCAGTGATGAATTGCCTTGTTGCTGAAAATGCAAATACATTGGTGGAACCCTGCCGAGGACGACAATCTGATTCTATATTTTGTGTCTATGACGCTCGGGCTCTTGCATTGTTGTCCGTTGTCTATGTCTATGTGCGTATCTAGGAGACTGGAGTGTCTGCCAGCAGGGACCGTGTTCAGAAGCGCCGAGGTGTTGTGCAGCGGTGAGGCAGGCTGAAGTGTGACAGACTTCAACTGCTGCGCTCAGATCCCCTTCTCTTGCTGCTGCCTCCGTATTCCTGCCCTCACCTTCATCGCCCGGGAGGGGCCGAGGCGACAGCATGAAGGTGACGGTTGATTTCGAGGAGTGCTTGAAGGACTCTCCCCGTTTCAGAGCCGCTTTGAAGGAAGTTGAAGGTGATGTGACGGAACTGGAAGTGAAACTTGATAAGCTTGTTAAGTTATGTAGTGGCATGATTGATGCAGGCAAGGCCTTTTGTGCTGCCAACAAGCAATTTATGAATGGCATTCGGGACCTCGCACAGTATTCAAGCAAGGATGTGGTGATTGAGTCCAGCTTGACGAAGTTTTCCGACAGCCTCCAAGAAATGATCAATTATCACACAATCCTGTTTGACGAAGCTCAGAGATCCATTAAAACACAGCTCCAGATATTTATTAAGGATGATATTCGAAAATTCAAAGATGCAAAGAAGCAGTTTGATAAGTTCAGTAAAGAAAAAGAAAAAGCACTAGTTAAAAATGCCCAAGTTCAAAGAACAAAACTGCACGAGGTGGAGGAAGCAACAAACATCTTAATCGCAAAAAGAAAATGCTTCCGGCACATAGCTTTGGACAATGTCCTTCAAATCAATGTTCTTCAGTCAAAGCGGAGGTCTGAAATTTTAAAATCGATGTTATCCTTCATGTATGCACATCTAGGCTTCTTCCACAAGGGCTACGATCTCTTCAGTGGACTTGAACCGTACATGAAAGAGCTTGGCTCTCAGTTGGATCAGCTTGTTGTGGATGCAGCAAAGGAGAAGAGGGACATGGAACAAAAACACTCCACTATTCAGCAAAAGGATTTCACCAACTATGATCTCAGACTTGAATACAATGCTGATGCGACTAATGGCATTGTAACGGAGGGATATCTCTTTAAAAGGGCCAGTAATGCCTTTAAAACTTGGAATAGGCGCTGGTTCTCAATACAAAACAACCAGCTGGTATATCAGAAAAAAATGAAGGATAACCCCACAGTGGTTGTCGAAGATTTACGACTCTGCACAGTTAAACACTGTGAACACATAGAAAGACGTTTCTGCTTTGAAGTAGTCACACCAACAAAGAGCAGTATGCTACAGGCTGACTCAGAAAAGCTGCGACAGGCATGGATTAAAGCTGTCCAAACTAGTATTGCTACAGCATATAGAGAAAAGAGTGATGAGACGGAAAAGCTCGATAAGAAACCTTCACCTTCCACAGGAAGTCGGGACTCTGGCTGCGAGGTGAAAGAGAAATTAGTTAAAGGTGAAAGTGCATTACAGCAGATTCAGTGTATCGCTGGAAACTCCGTCTGCTGCGATTGTGGTCTGGCGGATCCGCGATGGGCCAGCATCAACCTTGGAATCATCCTGTGCCTTGAGTGTTCTGGGATACACAGGAGTCTTGGTGTGCACTTTTCGAAAGTAAGGTCTTTAACGGTAGATACATGGGAGCCTGAATTACTAAAGCTGATGTGTGAACTGGGAAATCAAGTTATTAATCGAATATATGAAGCTAAATTGAAAACCCTTGGAGTAAAGAAGCCAGGCAATGAAAATCCAAGACTGGAAAAGGAGGCATATATCAGAGCAAAGTACGTGGAAAAGAGGTTTGTGAATAAGGACTGCATTGCTTCACACCCTCTTGATGGACAGAAAAGGCCCTATTCCCAGTGCAAGAACAAAGACCTCAGTAGTTCTGAGAAGTCCCTGACATCACAGGATCACTTCTCAACATCTTCCAGACGTTCAGTGAAAAGCAATGGCAGTGGATTCCGCTTCAGTTCAGATGGCAGTCGAGAACTTCTTGTCTCTACTGTATCCTCAAACAGGTTTCATGAACCTGTCCTACAGGTCGAGAAGCGAGATTCTTCAGTATTTCAGGATTCGAAAAAGTTTCATCCAGGGCTGCACCTTTTTCGAGCTGCGTATGAGAAAAGCCTTCCTGATATGGCAGAAGCATTGGCACATGGCGCAGATATTAACTGGGTGAATGCAGAGGAAAACGGTGCAACATCACTCATTCAGGCTGTGCATGGGGGTTCTTTGGTCGCATGTGAGTTCCTGCTGCAGAATGGTGCCAATGTTAATCACATGGATCTGAATGGCAGAGGACCCCTGCATCATGCAACTATTTTAGGGCACACTGGGCAAGTCTGCTTATTTCTGAAACGTGGAGCAAATCAGCACACCAAAGAAAAAGAAGGAAAAGACACCTTGACTATTGCAGTTGAAGCTGCAAATGCTGATATTGTAATACTGTTGCTAGTGGCAACAATGAATGAGGAGATTCGGGAATCTGAAGGACTATATGGACAGTCAGGTGACGAGACCTACCAGGACATATTCAGTGACTTTTCACAGATCGCATCCAATAATCCTGAGAAATTAAACCGTTTCCAGCCGTCCGAATCACCAAAGTCTTCAGCGATGAGGAGAAGAAAAGGTTACCCTTGTCCTTACCCACACCTCACCTGGTTCTTCCTGAGTAAAGTGCCTGGTCCCTGGCTCATTACATGACTTGGGAACATTAGTTTAAGTACCGAACAGTCTGGGACCTCCTAGGGCATTTGATTGACACAATGAATCTAGGGTCCTTTATATGCATAAAGACACCACAGTGCACCAGAAATTATGGATACCTCAGCAGCCAGTCTAGCAAAGTACTCCTTGCTTTAAATGTATCAAGTTACCACATGGTCTGACTGTCCATGCATTTCACCTTGTGGTACCTCCGCGGAAGGATATACATATTTGAAGGCTTCTCATTGTAAATCCTAAGTGAAACAGATGCCATGCTACATAGTGTATATCAATTCTGGCGCCTGTTTTTCATGTAAAAAAGCACCCTTACATGGTCTAAAATTGGTTACACTTTCAGTCTAGATGGCAGCTTTTGAATATCTAATTTTAGTTTTCATGTCCTAGTCAACAATGACTAGAAAATGCAAATAAATTAGTATAGAATTTTAAAAAATTTCAAAAAGTTATAGGAATGTTCTTCCAAATTGAAGGGAAATGTTATACAAACAAATGTATGTAAACGTTTTACTTCTTGAAGAGAACTAAATAAATGAAAATTGCGTGTTTTGAAAAAGTTATTTCCAAAAACAATATTAATTTATTAAGTTCAGACTGGTAATTATGAGCCTTTAACTGGTATAAGATTTGCAAAGAGTGGCGACCTTCATGTTGATTTCTACACTTTTACAGCACTTAGACATAGTTAATTCGCTGCATGAATTTGGGGGTGGTCAATATGCCCCTCATTTACAAGAAAATGATGCAGCGTCGCGCTGCAAGCCCTTTTGCTGCACAGAGTTGCGTCATTTTCAAAGCACATGGATGCATCGTGTTGACAACAATGCAATGCATGCTTGTGTTTTCCCCTTCACTGGCACACAATTGGCTGCCATGTGTCAGTGCAGGCACCCTTGAGTCATTTTTCACGGATGCCTGCATTGCGGGATGATTGTGTTTGTGCAGGAAGCCAAAAAACAATAAGTGATGACATTTTCCTCTTTCTATGAATGCTGCAGAATATAGGACGCATAGAAAGAGTAAAGAACGAGGAGAAATAAAAGTATTTCTCCTCTTGCCCCACTCCTACACCTCCCCTAGGAAGCCATAGGATTCTGACTCACTCCCAGCTTTTCAAAATGTTATAAATCTGGGAATGTGTCAGGTTGCATGTATGTTGCGTGGGAACACCCACAACAACACCCATGCAATACCCCTTTCATCCAGAGTAATGCGTTAAAGGAACCCATATTTACAAGGTCAAGAAAAATCACACTGGGTAACTTTACGTGGCTTTGTAAATATGGGCAGGCACACTGTTCCGCCGGTGTGTTAAAAAAGGTGACACACCGGTGGCGCAACGGCTTTGTAAATGAGGCCCTTTGTTTGTAGTGTCTTGGTGTACTCTCGTGAATTCTCCATTGAAATCTGAACTATGCGTATTCCCTTTTAGTAAAGAAAGCTTTGCACGTAAAGAAAATTTGTCACAGGTTTTTTTTAAAAACAATTGTATCTGAAGAACCTATGATCAAGCCAAATGTGGAATTCAGAATGCATCCACTCACACAAAAACCCCTACTCCCACAAACACTTTTGTGCACTCGTACATTTAGGATCAAGTACTTTGTACACGGTGGCCAAGGTAAGTGGGCACCACAGGCTGAATGCAGGAAGGATACAATGATTTTTTAGCACTCACTCCAGGAAACATAGGGCCTCATTTATAAGCCCATTGCGGTGCCGGTGCATCACTATTTTAGAAGTACGAGTGGTGCAGTGTGCCTGCCCACATTTACAAGGCTGCATAAGTCACCCTGCATGACTTGTCATGGCCTTGTAAATATGGGACCATTTTACTCATTAATCTGAGTGAAAGGGGCGTTCCCAAGCAACATCCATGGAACCTCACACATTCCCAGATTTACAAAACGTCATTAACCTGGGAATACGTCAGAATCCTACAACTCCCCAGGGGCGGTGCATAAGTGGCAAAATGAGGAGAAATACTTTTATTTCTCCTAGTTTTTTGCTCTTTTTATGTGTGTTGCATTCTGCAGCAAACATAGAGGAGCAACCAGCCTTTAATGATTTTTTATATGCAGGGAGGTGTGCTTTCATTGCACATAAACAATCATCCCTGCAACGCAGGCACACTTACACCATGGTGTTAGGGTGTCTAAGTTGGTGTATGGCTGCTGTTTGTGCACCAGCACAAGGGAGCAGTACAGGAATGTGCTGCATCTTGTCGATACAATGCAATCCTGCCCTTTTATTTTGACTCATGGCAGCGCGGCAGGAATACTTGCTATGCTGCTGTGCATCAAAATATAGTAAATGAGGCCCTAGGGAAAGTTTTTGAGGTAATGCCCTCCACTTATACCGGAAAAATGCATCCCTCCTTCTATCAGTAATTTGGCTCCACCACCCAGTGGCTCCATTCTTCAAGTGCCATTTTATGAAAGCACTGGCCATGTCAACATAAAGAAATTACAGGAACTGGTCAGATGGAGAAAGTACAATCTTCCTGAGGTAGGGAACAATAAAAATGCTGAACTGTAAACATCAAAAAACATTATTCACATTACCAGTGGGTCCCATAATACTCAGCAGTTCTTCCTAAATTTAGCAATAGTAGAACTGATAAAAAGTTCCAACATTTATCAGTGGTGCAAGGGGTAACCATGGTCCCTATTCTACTTCTCGCACCCTTATGGTCATCTCTTCCTCTCAGAGCAATGACAGCCTAATAATGTAGACAAATTAATTGACTGACTTGATATTTTCTTGCCACAGTGTTTGATGAATGAATGAAAGTAGTATGGATGCAAGTTCTGCCACTGCTGGTAGGATTTGAACCACTGGAGAGTTCCATCTGCCTTTCTTAGTGTGCCTGTCTCCTACAGTTTTTTCACCTCTCCTTGAATATTAGAAGGTTAAAACCCCTGCACTGCATCCGCTGTGGTTTAAATCACTGTTCAACGGAGGAGAGAGAGGTATGATGAAGGCTGAGTGTAGTTGAAAGTGTGAATGGATGCACCAATGAGGGGGATTAGGTATGTATTTCTTGTGATATTGGCGGGAATGTATGCATATGTGAGGGAGGGGTATTTGTGTGTAAGGCACATTGAGACACATATATTTTTGTATGTGGCAGTGCTTGAAATAGGCTGAGCTTGTGTCACTGATGGGAGAGGAGTGTGAATGCACCTTTATGGAGGGTGTGTGTGTATATGTCAGTATTTATTTGTTCACGTTTGTGTTTTGAAAACACATGATAGAGAGGGATGCGCTCATTTGGCTGTACCCAGGGAATTCACATGTGTTAAAAAGCAATGGGACATTGAGAAGCTGAAATACATGCACTTGACTGCAAGAGTAGTTTGTAAAGCAGTGTCTGTCAAAGAGTATATAAGTTGTGAGTGTACGTGTCAATGAGGGTGAGATGTATGCATGTGACAGGGTGGAGTCAGATATGTGTATAGGACATTAAGGTGGCTGTGTGTAGTAACAGGCAGGGTGGTGGTGTGTTCGCAGAGCAATGAGGGAAAGAGAAGTGTGTGGTATGAGGGAGAGCTGTGTGACTAAGGACCAAGAGAACACAAAGGTGAATGAACTGGGCTGTTAAAAAGGCAAAGGTACAGGGATGTAGGCCATCAGAGCACAATGATGGAAGGGCCCAACGCACTGTTGATTTGACCATGCTGCACAGTATTTCCTATACAATATACCCAAGGTACCACCTCAGTGTACTTAATGAGAAATAATGCACAAAAACCTTTTTTGCAAAAGATCTTTTGCGTTGTAATACCACTTATAAACAGTTTCACATGTACAGTATTTACCAGGTACCATCAAGGAATGAGCCCACAGCGCAAAACCTGGATGGAAAAAAACATTTGCACTATTTTTTTTACATATTTGGCATTACTTTAGAATGAGATTGAATGTGTCTAGTCGAAGCCCAAAAGCATTTTAGCAGTTCCTGATTTTAAAGATGTTCCTGATTCTGAAGCAAAAACTGATTATTTTCCATAATGACTTATGGCCACCCAAAGGAGTTTAAATTGCCTATCAGAGATCAATATGTCAATTCAACAAAATGCCACTGGTACGTCTGGCTAGGAAATCAAAGGAGAACACAAGAGCCAGAAACTAAAGTAGACTCATATGGAAGTTTGATTGTTCATTTTTCTTTAATCCTGTATCTGTATTAACATAAGAGAAGTTAGTCACATTTGCCTGAAGACCCCTGCCTAATGTTTAGGTAGCAAGTTCTACAAAAATGTCTACATCTGATTTCCAGAAGGCTCAGTATATGTGAAAACTTAAAATAATTCTGAGGCTCCTCATATGACTTGGGTAAAATGCTTACTATGCGATTAAGAAGTTTATGGCCCTGCCAGCGATGCAAGCCAGCTGGAACTTTCAGAATCTCCGCTGAACTGACCGCGGTAAGCTCCCGTCTCTCGATCCAGGGCTGCTAAGTCGTCCTCAAGCCTCAGTCTGCTGGTCCTTCTACTGGCAGAGAGAAAAGTCCTGTAACTCCTGTGAAAGGACATCCAGATGAAAGCATCCTATGGAGCTTTTTTTATTTTGTTCTTCTTTGTGTTAAGGTAACTGCACCAGCCTATTTGGCTTTGTAGATCTCTTGTCAATAACGCCTAGGGACCTGTTTGAAGGTCTTTTTTGAAAGAAAGTGATTACCTGCAAAAGTACATTTATTACATCGTCGCTCGCAGAGTGAAAGTACTTCACTTGTCCTGTGTCGGCCTTCACCAGGGCCCACATTCAGATGCTGCTATGAAGCGACACCAGAGGGTTAGAGACTGCATTCCCCTGCGATGACCGCAGCAGAACCAGTTACTGGGATACTATGGAGAAATGACCCTAACCCACTGGTGAGATTGAGAAGTCTCTCTGTGAGCCCTTAAGGTGTCAGGTGGATAGAGCCCATGTAGCCACGTCCGCTTCCCCTGTCGAAGCCAGCCAGATGTCCTCCACTTTGCCCAGTGCCTAATCCTAGGGACTCCGGCTTCAGCTCTGTGGACTACTTAATCCTCAGTCGCTGATGCAATCTAGCCTGGCTATCTACCTTGCCAGCTAAAGATCTGCAGCATATCCGCTCGGAGGTCACACCAAATCCTCATCATCGCCTCGCTCCTCGCAAAATATAAATGCAAACCTAAGTCTACCCAGCACTCGAGCTGCTGCAATTCTCTTTCTGTATTATGATATTTTGCTTCCAAAATTTCTGTCTACCGCTATTTACTACTCAACATTCTGTCCAAACACCCCTCGGCCAGATCCAGTCACACCATGCCATGATCTGTGACAGCAGCCTCCAGTATGTCACAGTTGTAGAGAGCCTGGCATGCACTCCTCGGGCGGGCTCGTACCGAGGAGATAAATAAACGCGGGAAGACCGCTTGGAGTCTTCCAGCTATACACAGTATCACGAGTGGTGTGTATTTCTTCCAGCGCTGTGCAGGGCCTAAAGACATCAGGCTGCGCTGCGCTACATTGGCGACTTGGCTGGTCGAACTCCGGTGCCTCGATCACCTCACCTGCAAGGCAAGTGGCTTAGTCCTACGCCGCTCTATTACCTGAGGGGCTGTGGCACCCACTCGCGAGGCCACTGCTGCCACCCTGGGGCTGCCCTTCATAGCCCACGATGCTGGTCTACCCGCCGCGTCTGCCACTGATGCTGAGAGAGTGAGCAACCTGCGCTGCCGCTGACAGTGAGCTGAGGACGGCGCGGGTGAGAAGGCTGCTGCATGGCTATGCCCCATTCGGCCACGATGCCAGGGGCGCTTCCTGCACTCCACAACGCGAGGACACGCGCTCCCTGAGGCCACGTGGGGGCACACTGGGAACGCCGATCTGCTGCTGCTACGATGAAAGGCTGGACAGGAGGGTGAGTCACCAGGGGGCCATCAGGCTGTTAAGACTCCGCCGGCCCTGCATCACGTGTGCCAGCTGGGCCCTGTGAAAAGAGGTGAGCAAGGGACCGCCAGAAGGGGGGGATTGGACTGCCTCACCCCCTCATCAAGTAGCTGGGAATTGGACTGGAAGAACCCACCCGCCAACTGACACCCCAGGCCCTGCCAAATGTGCAGCACACACAAGGCCACGTCAGGCCCTGAGGGCAGAAGGTGTGACTCCCCCCTACCAAGGTCACGTGTAGCAAGGAAAGCATCCCTACGCCCACACAGTTTGGAGCAATGAGCACGCCTCCCCAAGCAGGCGCAGCAGGCCCGCAGGCTAACATGGGTGAACCACAGAGGGGTACAAACGCACAACCTCAGGTGCACAGTCACGCTGCCGTCTCCCCACTGCCTCCTTTCAGTGAAACCGCTGACCCAGCCATGGCGGCCCTGGGCTGGAAGGTGTGAATAGGATGCTTGAAGCACTATTTTAAAGGTACGAGGGAAACAGAAGGGACAGTGAAAAGGTCGCTGCTAATATACTATGGCGGCGCGGAAATCAATGACCTTTTTGAAACGTTGCTGGACACTGGGGACGATGACGACTATGAGGCAGCTGTTGAGGCACTCAATAGGAACTTTGACCCACAGCTAAACCCCAGTTTTAAGTGATCAGAGGGAAGAGATATGTGCTCAAGTGATCCAAGGGTGCCGCTCGGTGCTACTGCGAAAACTGATTCTCCGGCAACCAGGAATATCCTTAGATGAGATTCTCGTCCTGGCCAGATCCCATGAACTCTTAGATGCTCGGTCTGAAGAAATGGAGGATGCCCTACACATAAGCACCACCGCAGCTCACGCTCCCAGGTTCACATCCATCAAAGAAGAGCGGATCGAGGCCATACAATGGCACCCGAACACTTTTTACCCCACGCCACAGCCATCAAACAGCGGAATGTGTGGCAACTGTGGCATGGAACACCCACCGACAGGAGTGTGCGGAGCAAAAGGGAAGACCTGCTCCCGATGTGGGAAGCCCAACCACTTTGCCAAAGTGTGTAGGAGCAACAGACCTCGGCAAGGCTATGCCAGATCCAGAGGTGCAACACAACAGTTGCGTCAGTTATCACTTGGCGGCCCGCAGGCTCAAGAGGACAGCCCGCCGCAAGGACGCAGTTTCACCCTGGAAGACGACGACAAAAACGTGTTTCTCATATCCTTCGTCAGCCGGCCATACAAGCACAGACGGCCTCCACCGATGTGCTCTGTGGAGATAGAGGGATCCACCGTCAGAGCGTTAATCAACACAGGGGCATCCGTAATTGTTATGGATTCGGATCAGTACTAGCGTTTGTTTCCGCAATGCCCACTTGCACACACAAAAGCCAGGATATACACATACTGAGGGACTCATCCACTCCTCCTCAGAGGGGCCATCGTTGCTACGGTCACGAGTGGCAATCACTCCACGACGACCCGTTTTCACATCACTGTAGGAAAAAATTGAACCCTCCTCAGCTGTCACACAGTGGAAGACTTGGGCCTCGTCTTTTTTGCCAATCAGATACATCACTCTCATGCCGAGGCCATCTTGCAAGAGTTTCCCAAGCTGTTCAAGGGTTTGTGCAAGCTGAAAGGGAAGCAGTTCAAGATCCACATCAATACCACAGTCAGACCGCACGGAGACATCGAAGAGTGCCGTTCAATCTCCGCCCTCAAGTGGAAGAGGAATTGAAAAAGCTGGAGGACCTCGATGTCATAGAGAAAGTGTCTGGCCCAACCCCGTGGGTAAGTCCGCTGGTCATTGCCCCAAAACCAAAACAGCTGGAGGCCATTTGACTATGCGTGGACATGAGACTTCCAAATCAAGCGGTCAAAAGGGAGCGTCATCTCATGCCCACCATGGATGACATAGTGGAGGACCTGAATGGCGCCATGTGGTTTTCAAAGTTGGACTTGAACGCTGAATAGCACCAGCTTGAATTAGAGCTGGAGAGTAGGTATATCACGATGTTCTCAACCCACATGGGCCTCCGGAGGTACAAGATACTGAGCTTCGGGGTGTCGTCAGCGGCGGAAGTTTTCCAAAACGCTATCAGAGAAGCCTTATCCGGCCTGCAGGGCGTAATCAATCTAAGTGACGACATCCTGGTGTTCTTGAACACCCTGGAAGATCACCACGCTCACCTCCGAGCCACCCTTCAGCGGCTGGAAGACTGCAGCTTTACCCTCCACAAGGCAAAGTGTATCTTTTATTAGGAATCCATAGACTTTTTCGGGTACATCTTTACTCGCGACGGGCTGAGGGTGGACCCCAAGAAGGCGATGGCCATCCAGGCTGCCAGCACACCGTATAGAGGTCCGCAGTTTTCTAGGTATGGCCACATACTGTGGCTGGTTCATACCGAATCTGGCTCCTCTGTCTGAACCCCTTTGCGCCATCACTCATAGTGACCAGCCCTGGGAGTGGACCGCAGCGGCCAACACGGCATTCAACACCATCAAGGCAGTGCTGATGGACAAGACAGTAATGGCGTACTTCCACCCCGGACGACACACCAAACTGGTCTTAGATGCCGGTCCCGTTGGCCTAGGTGCAGTCCTCCTACAGTAGCACAATGGGGAGAGATGGATGCCGGTCACCTATGCCAGCCGAACCTTATCGGACACTGAAACAAGGTATGCCCAGATAGAACGTGAAGACCTTGCAATAAAGTGGCCGTGCCAGCATTTCCATCTGTACATATACGGTCAAGAGTTCCACATTATAACGGACCACAAGCCACTGCTTCAGCTGTTTACGGGGTCATCGCAACTAGCACCCCCTAGGATCGAAAGGTGGGCGGTGCAGCTGCAGGCATACAACTTCAAGGTCATCTACCACCCAGGAGCCCACAATCCAGCAGATTATCTCTTAAGACACCCAGAGGAGTTGGCGGCCCAACACCCGCCCGCCGATGTTGCATACTCAGAAGCTTTTGTCAAGATGGTCACATATGAGGCGTGCCCCAAAGCAATGACGTTGGAGGAAATCAGGCTGGCCACAACCAACGATGAAACGCTAGCCAGAATCAAGAGTGCCCTAGTGAACAATGGGTGGACACGTTTGCTTGATGGTGTACAAGTGCTCAACGCCGAAGAGAGCTATGCCCGGCAGCAACTATGGAGGATCTGCAGTGAGCTGAGCGAAGGAGAGCATGTGATTGTGCTAACAAGACACGTCATTTTAATCCCATAACCACTGCAAGAAAGGATAGTGATGTTGGCACATGTTGGACACCAGCAGATGGTGAAAACCAAAGCATTCTTGCGGAACAAGGTATGGTTTCCGTTAATGGACAACATGGTGGAAGACAAGGTACAACAGTGCCACTCTTGCACATTCACCATCAGTGACCCAGCACCTGCGCCACTCATCACCGAAGAGCCAAGCAAGGTGCCCTGGTCCAAGATCAGCATCGATTTTAGAAGTTTCCCGATGGCTGCGACACACTGGTGCTAGTAGACTCTTTTTCAAAATTCCCAATTGTAGAAGTGGTCACAACGACAGCATTCATGCATGTGAGAAGAACCCTAGACAAGATCTTTGCACTCATGGGCCTACCGGATGAGATCCGGTCAGACAACGGACCCCCGTTTCAAGGCCAGGAACTCCAGGAATATCTGGAGAAGAAAGCGATTAGACATCGGAGGATCACCCCACTGTGGCCACAAGTGAAAAGGGAGGTAGAACGCTTCATGCGGACCCTCAACCAGGCCCTGGGGATTGCCATGGATCAGGGAGAAGATGCTGACTCAGCGGTGAACCAGTTTTTGGATGCCTACAGGCAGAGTCCGCACAGTACAACCCGCTGTGCACCATCGCATCTGCTTTTCAAAAGGGCCCCGCAGGACAGCATTTTGACGGATCCAGCAGGAAAGCCTCTTTAGAGGGATGACGTGGCCATACAAGCCAGAAGGGCAGAGATGAATCAAAAAGCCAGTGTATCCAGAGGAGCCAAGGTGCCACAGGTGATCGTGGAAGATCATGTAGTGGTCAAGGACAGATACACTGGCTGGAAGTTACGGACACCTTACAAACCCAGGGTGTGGACTGTGGTCTGCGTTCACGGAACAATGATATCCACCAAAAAAGCGGAATCCAGGTAGTTACCAGGAACGTCGCTGTTGGACTTGGCCCTTTTTGACTAAAGTTCCCTAAACATTTTGCCTTCTCCCTAGCCCTTTTTTCTGAAATGGTGTTGCCTACTTAGATGCTTTGGGCACTTTGCCACTGAGATCAGTGTCAAAGTGCAAGTGCTCCCTGTGTAAAGTATAATGGTAATTGGTTGTCCATGATTGGTATGTTTGTTTGAAAAGTAACAACCTAGGCAATTCTAATAGATAACAACTGAAAATATTTTATATCCAACAGTCAGAGCAATTTAAGCAGTGAAACGAAAAATGGAAATTGTTATTCTTTTTTAATTATAATTGTTTAGTACATTCACAGATAAAAACAAATGTATTATATACATAGTAAAAATCATGACAAACAATAAAATAGGTTGTAGGCTACATAGGGATGAAAAGTAAACAAATGTGGTGGCACAACTGTATACTATTCATGATTGGTATGTTTGCCTTACTAGTAAAGTCCCTAGTAAAGTGCACTATGTGTGCCACTGCTGGTAATGCAAATGCTACTAGTGGGCCTGCAGCACTAATTGTGCCAACCACACACATAGCCCTAAAGAGAGAACTCAGGCCTGCCACTGCAATGCCTCCGCGCAGTTTGTTAAACTGCCATGTTGTTCTGACAAGTGCACCCACTTGCCAGACCTTACCCTTCCCTTTTTATGCACATCAGACACCCCTATGGTAGGCCCAAGGTACCCCCTGGGCAGGGTGCAGTGTATGTGAAAGGTAGGACATGTACTAAGGTGTGTACCATGTCCTGACAGTGAAATACTCTCCATTTCGTTTTTCACTGTTGCAAGGCCATCTTGCCCATAGGAAAGAATGGGGAAGGCTGTGTAATATGTTTCCAGCCTATCCTCCCATAGGCTTAAGATGGAGAGGTGAAGTTTAGTGTGCCTGAACTCACAATTTAATAAGACATCTTTTTGAGAAGGTGGTTTTTGCATTGTGTGTTTAGAAACCATACTTTTAGAAGTGGCTGTGTTTTTTTGTGTTCTAACAATTCTGTGTGTCTCTGCCTGGTTGTGGATTGACTGTCTGGATTTGAAAGTGATAGGATATGGGAAATGTTTTGACCCAGGGGAGGAAGTGAGACAGCAACAGGCTGACCTGCATCTGGAGTGTAGGGGGGAGTAGCCCCTGGAGGTGAAGAGGCCTGAAATAAAAGAATGGCTCCATCTCCTGCTGAGTGATTGAGGATCCAGACACTCACTATCAAAAGAAGAAGGTGTCACTGGCAGGATGACACCTAGAACAGGTTTGGACAGGGGTCAGTGCCCCTCTGAACACCAAGACTTCAAAGACATTTAGGTGTGTAACTATGAGAGCTGAAACCCTTGACCGTTGTAATGGAACTGATCAAGACTGTAAAGAATTGAAACTACTTTGTAGTCAAGAGGAACTTCTGGCAAGGAAGAAACAGCTGAAGAGACTGAAGAAAAGTACTGACCCTTGCTGTGTGTTCTGGGGCTGGCCAGCAGTTTGCTAATTTAACCAAGGAGAGGCTAAGGGACTTTGCTGTGTGCTGTGTCCCCGTGTCCCCGTGTCCCCCTGCTTTAAAGGACTTTGCTGTGTGCTGTGTCCTGAAGTAACTTGTGCCCAAGGGCTCGTGGAGAGCTGGCTCCCTGTTGTGGAAACTCAGGAACATGAAAGTTCCGAAGGAAGTCTCAGCGACGCTGTGTGCGTGTGCTTTTTGCAGCCTGAGCCTTTCGTAAGAATTGCCCTTTGATCGTGGGCACCTGGAGTCCAAGTGAATCTCAGTGATGCTATGTGCGGGTGCTTTGTGCAGCCTGAGATCTTCGTGAGGATTGCCCTGTGATCGTGTGCACCCGGAGTCCAAGTGAGTCTCAGCGACGCTGTGTGTATGTGCTTTGTGCAGCCTAAGACCTTTGTGAGGATTGTCCTGTGACCGTGTGCACCCAGAGTCCAAGTGAGTCTCAGCGACGATGTGAGCGCGTGCTTTGTGCAGCCTGAGACCTTCTTGATGATTGTCCTGTGATCATGTGCACCCGGAGTCCAAGTGAGTCTCAGCAACGCTGTGTGTTTGTGCTTTGTGTAGCCTGAAACCTTTGTGAGGATTGTCCTGTGATCGTGTGCACCCGGAGTCCAAGTGAGTCTAAGCGAAGCTGTGTGCGTGTGCTTTGTGCAGCCGGAAACCTTTGTGAGGATTGTCCTGTGATCGTGTGCACCCGGAGTCCAAGTGAGTCTCAGCGACGCTGTGTGCATGTGCTTTGTGCAGCCTGAGACCTTAGTGAGAATTGTCCTGTGATCGTGTGCACCTAGAGTCCAAGTGAGTCTCAGCGACGCTGTGTGCGTGGGCTTTGTGCAGCCTGAGACCTTCGTGAGTATTGCCCTGTGACCGTGTACACCCGGAGCTCAAGTGAGTCTCTCTGTGTGCCTGTGCCCTGTTGCAGCCTGAGACCTTCATCATTTCCATCAGCCTGGACCGGCATCCCCACAGGAGCTGTGCCCCCAGCCCGAGCCTGCCTTTACCAAGGAGGGACTTCAAACCATCCCTGTTGGGGGGGGGCCCGAGTTCCACTGCCCGGGATCAACGAAGTCGCACCGGAGGCCCAAGTCGCGAGGAGAGTGAGAACTAACTGACCTAGTAACGCTCAGCGAGCATGCGTGTGTCGCGCCTGGGGTGGGGTGTGGTCAACGAGAGAAAAGCTCTAGGCCTTTCCCATCCATGCAGCATGAGCCTCCGCTCAAGTTAGTATTGCAGCCAGTACTTGCCGAGGAGTGGCAGTACCGGGGTGGGGGTGTGGAGCAGCACATTGTTTTACACCATACCCATGTTGGGGGCATATTTTGGCAGTAACTGACCACGAGTCAGTAAGAGTGGCATAGAGACCCTCCAGAGCACCGCGATCGGTGCTGTAGTACATTATTGTTGGAATTACGAACTGCCTGATTATTGAATTACGCATTGCATTATTTTAGCATTACGAACTGCCTGATTGTTGCATTACGCTTTGCATTATTCTTGCATTGTGAACTGCCTGATTGTTGCCTTACGCTTTGCATTATTTTTGCATTACCAACTGCCTGATAGTTACATTACGCATTGCATTATTTTTGCATAACGAACTGCCTGATTGTTGCATTACGCATTGCATTATTTTTGCATTACTAACTGCCTGATTGTTGCATTACGAATTGCATTATTTTGGCATTACGAACTGCCTGAACGTTGCATAGCGAACTGCATTATTTTTACATTGCAAAGTGCCCGATTCTTGCATTATGAACGGCCTAGCATTGCATTAGGACTGCATTGGATCATTGAGAATTGCTCATTAATACTGCAAGAACCTACAAGGGCTTACTGGCCTAATAACCGGCTAGGTGAAATATTACCAATATGCATATGTTGGATTTTTATCGTGTGGTCTCATCGTATATCTTTTTTATAAACCTATAATTGTTTTTATGAAACTCGTGTGGAGTCCATTTGTGGTGTCATCACTGGGTCACTGACAGCGTGGTTGCAAATACTTTACCCATGTGCCTTGGAGATAAGCCTTGCTGCTCGTGCCAAGCTACAGAGGAGGTGAGCAGGGGCTATCTGAGAAGGTGTCCTTCCTTTCCCTGACTGAGAAGCAAGGGTCCCTATTTGGCCTAAGGTATCTACCTCAGCCAACTAGAGACCCCCAGTTCTAACATTGGTGGTCAGCGTTTGGGATTTGAACGTGTATTTGCAAATTCACTCACAGTGATTGGTGTACATCACTAGTTAGCGCAAACCACGATGCAACCACATATTGTGTTTTGATTTTTGGTTCTATTTTTGAGCGACCTTTAAGCCACACATCATGTCTCAAAGGAGTCAAGAAGCCAGTGAGGCTGCAGAATTAGAGTTCGTCATTGAGGCATTGCTTACCTACAAAGTTGATCAATTGAGGCGATTCTGCAGAGCTTTGGGATGTCCCGTGAAAAGTAGCGCCAAGAAGGAGGAGCTTCAGATGGCCTTGAGGGCCTGGTGGGAAGCAAAAGAGGCTCAGGAGACAGGTGATGCTGAGGTGGATGAGGATGACCCAGGGAATGGATTTGGTCCACAGGATTTGCCAGTGGAAGGACCAGCCTCAGGGGCTGGTAGTAACCATCCAAGGAGGAGTTTTCCCCAGAGGAGCTGGAGGAAAACTAAGGTGTGAGAGAGCATGAGTTGGGGGTTTTAAAACATAAAACTCAAGCAGAAGATAAGAAGCTGCTCATTGAAAGTGAAAAGCGAGCAGAGGAGAGCAGGAACGCTCTCTCCTTGGAAGAGAAGAAGATTCTCTTAGCTCATGAATTAAGCATGAGGGAACTAGACATTAAGGCTAAACAGGTGTAGTCCAGTTTGAATGGTGGCAGCGCACAGCCAGTGCCAAGTGTGGATGAGTACAAGTGTGCACTGGATAATTGGGTGATGGTTAGCATGGCAAATGATTTGAAGGGGTTTCTCAATTTGGCACACAGCGAGCCTAGGTCCAATAATTGTTTTCCAGGTTTGTGCCAGCCGTTGTTAGGGTGCGAGCTCTTTGATTCCCAGGAGCTTGCAGAAGAGCCCGACCCCGAGTCATGGGTCCTAGGGTCTGAGGAGGCATTAGAGAGGGAAGAGAAGCGAAGTAGAGCAGTTAGGCCCCAGAGTAGTGGAGGGCATGCAGGCTAGTGCCCTCTCTCAAAGGAGAGGGAGGGATTGTGAGCAGCATCCCCAGGGGTTCACAACCCCACCCCAGAGACTGGAGGGTTCCTTAGAGGAGCATCAGGTGGGAGGTCTAGCACCTACTTGCCAGCTGTTTGAGGAAGAACACCTAGCATCAGTAGGGCGTGGGGCATCTATAACCAGACCTCCCACGGTCCTGAAATTTGTGGGTGCCATTCCTAACTGGCAGGCACAAATATCTAAATTGAAGGTTGAGGGAGGATGGTGTCCCCTGGTGGGAAAACCTGTGGGACAGTGCCCAGCCGGTAGGGCTAGGTCCACTAAAAGTGACCAGGGTAAACCCACCGCTAACCTGGAGGGGAGGATAACTGGAGACAGAATCCTGACTGATGGGTCTTCCAGGGGTACCGCTCTAGGTGGGAGTTGGCAAGGGACCAGCACCCCTGGAGGGCCCCTGACTGCCAGGAAGTACCCATGGCACAGCATACTTGGCCCAGGGAGTAGTGACCAAGAGAACCCCCTAGGGTCAAGAAGGAATAGAACAGGAGGGTGTCCTTGCAGTAGCGGGCCTGCGTCCGCGTTCTATCGCCCCAAGCAGGGAAGTCCATCAAGGTAGGTGATTGGTCTACCCTGGCGTTAAGCTGGGAGGGGGTTGTGTTGGACTTGGCTCTTTTTGGCTAAAGTTCCCTAAACTTTTTGCCTTCCCCCTGGACCTTTTTTCTGACATGCTGTTGCCAACTTGGATGCTTTCGGCACTTTGCCACTGCTGATCAGTGTCAAAGTGCAAATGCTCCCTGTGTAAAGTATAATGGTAATTTGTTGTCCATGATTGATATGTTTGCCTTACTAGTAAAATCCCTAGTAGAGTCCACTATGTTTGCTAGGGTTGGTAATGCAAATGCTGCTAGTGGGCCTGCAGCACTAATTGTGCCACCCACACAAGTAGCCCTAAAGAGAGAAGTCAGGCCTGCCACTGCAGTGCCTGCACACAGTTTGTTAAACTGCCATGTTGTCCTGACAAGTGCTCCCAGGCCTTACCCTTCACTCACTTTTTATACAGCTGAAGAGACTGAAGGAAAGGACTGACCCTTGCTATGTGTTCTGGGGCTGGCCAGCAGTTTGCTAATTTAACCAAGGATAGGCTAAGGGACTTTGCTGTGTGCTGTGTCCCCCTGCTTGAAAGGATTTTGCTGTGTGCTGTGTCCTGAAGTGACTTGTCCCCAAGGGCCCGAGGAGAGCTGGCTCCCTGTTGTGGAAACTCAGGAACATTAAAGTTCCCAAGGAAGTCTCAGTGATGCTATGTGCGTGTGCTTTTTGCAGACTGAGACCTTCATAAGAATTGCCCTGTGGTCGTGGGCACCTGGAGTCAAGTGAGTCTCAGCGACACCGTGTGTGTGTGTGCTTTGTGCAGCCTGAGACCTTTGTGAGGATTGTCCAGTGATCGTGTGCACCCGGAGACCAAGTGATTCTCAGTAACGCTGTGTGCGTGTGCTTTGTGCAGCCTGAGACCTTCGTGAGGATTGTCCTGTGATCGTGTGCACCCGGAGTCCAAGTGAGTCTCAGCGACGCTGTGTGCATGTGCTTTGTGCAGCCTGAGACCTTTGTGAGGATTGTCCCATGATCGTGTGCACCCGGAGTCCAAGTGAGTCTCAGCGACGCTGTGTGCATGTGCTTTGTGCAGCCTGAGACCTTCTTGAGGATTGTCATGTGAACGTGTGCACCCGCAATCCAAGTGAGTCTCAGTGACGCTGTGTGTGTGTGATTTGTGCAGCCTGAGACCCTCGAGAGAATTGCCCTGTGACCGTGTACACCCAGTGCTCAAGTGAGTCTCAGCAATGCTGTGTGCGTGTCCTGTTGCAGCATGAGACCTTCATCATTGCCATCGGCCTGGACTGGAATCCCCGGAGGAGCTGTGCCCCCTATCCGAGCCTGCCTTTGCCAAGGAGGGACCTCGAACCATCCCCATCGGCGGGGGCCCGAGTTCCACTGCCCAAGATCAACGAAGTCGCACCAGAGGCCCAAGTCGTGAGGAGAGGAGAGAAGAGTGAGATCGCACCCACCAGGTAACACTCAGCGAGCATGCGTGTGTCGTGCCTGGGGCGGGGTGCGGTCTACGAGAGAAATGCTCTCATCCTTTCCCATCTTTGCAGCGTGAGCCTCCGTTGAAGTTAGTATCACTGCCCGTACTTGCCGAGGAGTGGCAGTACCGGGGCCGGGGTGTGGAGCGGCACTTTGTTTTACACCATACCCATGTTGGGGGCATATTGTGGCAGTAGCTGTCCGCGAGTCAGTAAGAGTGGCATAGAGACCGTCCAGAGCATCGCGATCGGTCCTGGAATAAATTATTGTTGGCATTACGAACTGCCTGATTGTTGCATTACGCATTGCATTATTTTTGCATTACGAACTGCCTGATTGTTGCATTACGCTTTCCATTATTTTTGTATTACGAACTGCCTGATTGTTGCATTACAAATTGCATTATTATTGTTGCACTGCAAACTGCATGATTGTTGCATTACGCATTGCATTATTTTTACATTATGAATTGCCTGATTGTTACATTACGCATTGCTTTATTTTGGCATTACTAACTGCCTGTTTGTTGCATAACTAACTGCATTATTTTTACATTATAAAGTGCCTGATTCTTGCATTACGAAGAGCATAGCATTGCATTAGGACTGCATTGTATCATTGAGAATTGCTCATTATTACTGTAAGAACCTACAAGGGCTTGCTGGCCTAATAACCGGCAAGATGAAATATTACCAATACGCAGATGTTCGATTTTTATTGTGTGACTCATCCTATATCTTTTTTATAAACCTATAATTGTTTTTTATGAAACTCGTGTGGAGTCCATTTGTGGTGTCATCACTGGGTTACTGAGTGCGTGATTGCAAATACTTTACACATGAGCCTTGGAGATAAGCCTGGCTGCTCATGCCAAGCTACCGAGTAGGTGAGCAGGGGCTATCTGAGAAGGTGTCCTTCCTTTCCCTGACTTAGAAGCAAGGGTCCCTATTTGGCCTAAGATCCAGCCAGGGACTCGTAAACGTACCAGCACCAGACATTCTGGCTCAAGCAGAGACTAGTTCTAACTCCCGGAGCCAGAAGTATGGTCTCCAGCTGAACCCTGTGCCGAGCCAGAAGTTCAAGGACTTGGTGTGTACGTCCCCGTGAGCATGTCAGCTATGATGGACAGGTACTAAAGAAAAAGAAGGATGTAGAGAGCCATCCGTGCTCTCCTATACATTGTTGCACTGGCATGCACTCAGATAAATAAATGCCAGAAGACCGTTTAGGGTCTTCTTGCTACACACATTATCATGAGTGGTGTGTATTTCTTCCAGCACTGCACTGGGCCTAAAGACACCAGGCAGTGCTGCACTACAGCAGCCAGTGACAAAGGAGAGTAGCCGGCCATGGAGCAGAAAAAAATCAATTTAGGATTGAGTGCCATTTGGTCATGAAAGAATTGTAGGTGCCACAAATCCACTAAGTCATGGTTCAACATCCAGCAGGACCGCCCTGTCTGATCAGTTGCACAACTCTGCCAGAGTGGAAGTAGGGGAATAGTTCAGTCACCACCCAGGAACAATAGGGCGTGACCAAATTCCGTGAAAGAGGTGGGCCAGGAATCCAGTCTTGTCAGCGTTGGGGCCAAGTACCAAAGCTTATTTGAGAAAGGAATTTTGACAAAGACCCAGCGGCCTGCCATGTCTGTCCAAGTTTTGAGTATCCTGTAAGGGAGAATGCGTCTAAGAAGAATGGCCACCCCACACTTATGAGAATAGCTGCAGGTAGGTGAGAGTATGCCAGCTGCCTCCACCTGCCTACTGTTACCGATAACAGCGCATACCCAATCCTGTTTGAGCTTCTGGTATTCATCCGGGGATAAGTGGGTTTGTTGAATGAAGGCAATGTTGAAATGCTTAATGTGGAAATAATGAGGCATTCTTTTATGTTTAATATAAAGTGAAATACCGTTGATGTTCAATGAAGCAAGCAAAAGTGATGCAGACATCTCCCTGTGAGGGTCTCAGCAAAGTTGTCCATGAGAAGAAGCTCCTCGCTTGGAGATGTTGGGGGGCAAGTATGGGAGGGGGACCCTCTAGCATGTAGGGAGAGGAATGGAGATGAGCATGGTGCCAGTGAGTGGGAGAGGAAGCGGGGGCTTGCCGCCAGAAGAAGAGGAGGGGGAAGAAAGAAACCCTTTGTGTCTCAAGGAAAGACCTGCCCCTGCTGGCACCTTCTACTCTCTAGACCCAAGAAGCAGGAGACAGGGATGATAAGAAGAGAAGAGGTCAAACTGTGGCAACCGTCAGTGGGGTATGACTGAACATATAGTGGCATAGAAATATATCCTGTTGAAGTATTTTCAGACAATGAGATCTAAAGCATGGGGGACTACATAAAGATCATGTCATGATGCAAGAAAGTCGTTGACAAGAATATAGTTTTTGGAGGTAAGTGATATACTTTTAAATACATTTGATGTTTTTATTATCATTTTCAATAATCTAGAGGTTAAAAATATTGTTTTTTAAAACATTTTTTGTTTTAGTTTATATATTATTTTGATGTGATACTATTGATTATATAAATATTATAAAAAAATTAAATCTACCCTGCAATTAAGTGATTTAGAATTATTTATGTAATTTTTAATAGTAATTTATAGCGTTGTAGTAAGTTGTTGGGTATGTAGGAGGATATGATGGGAAGTTAATTAGGCAATAATAATTATGAATTATTAATCAGATTTTATTGAATTGTATGACTGATATTTATTATGTAAATTAGGTAATACAGATATATTTTTGTTTTATGTTATTTGTGGACTGTTAGGTTTGTAGTGTTATGGGGTGGGGAGTTAATTAAGTAATAGTTAATTAGCAATTTATTATTATTTGTTAATTAGTTATTTAATTATAATGCATGTTAGCAGCTCCCCTTCTCCAAATGCAATGCCGGCTCTCGCAGGAGGCGGGGAGCCGGCAGGGACCATGGGGGCATTGGGGCTCCCCCCCATGGTCCCCAACTTGAGAGCCAGCCAGAAGTGGCCCAAGGAAGGGGGCCAAGCGGCCCCCATCCCTAATTAAAAATGAAAAAAAGATCAAGGCACAGACTCAGGGATGTGGTCCCCGTGCCAATAATGGCCCCAGAAGGGGGACCGTGCAGCCTCCTTCTTTAAAAATAATTTAAAAAAGATTAAATATATATCCATGCCCCGGAGGCTGGGGTGCCCGTGATCGAAATCGGCCATGGGAGGGGGGCTGTGCGGCCCCCTCCTATTTTATTTTTTAAAACCCAAAAATGCTCAGGCTCTGGAGGATGGGGTACCCAAGGCCCAAAAATAATAAAGGGAAGGGGGCCACACAGTCCCCTTCCTAAAATTCTAATTTTATAAAAGCCAGCATATTGCAGGAGGCCCTGCCCCCTCCCTGCACCACTCTGTAAACGTGCCCCCTGGCGCGTTCTAAATTGGGGGAAGCCATGTCCCCTTTTTACACCACTCTGCGAAGGTGCCTCCTGGCGCGCTGCTGCTCGGGGGATGAAGTCCACTTGTGTCCTAAGGTCCTCAGGACACAAGACGACCTCATCGCCCCACCAGCAGTGCACCAAGAGGCACGTTTGCAGAGTGTCATAAAAAGGGGCATAGCCTTAGACCACTTTTCAGCAATCCCACTCTGTGGGGCTTACTGGAGGTACCTGGTGGGCTAGTTGGCCCGCGGGGACCCTATCCAAGAGCGTGCCAGGGAGTGCATTTGCAGAGTGGTGGGGAAAGGAGTCGTGGCCTGCTATGAAAACTTAGCAATCCCACTGTGTGGGACTTACTATAAGTAATAGGAGGGGTAGTTGGCCCCCAAGGTTGTCCGGGGGGGCCAACTACCTCTCCTATTACCTCCACTAAGCCCCACACAGTGGGATTGCAAAGAGGTCTTCAGAGGTCACACACCCCCTTTCTCCACCACTCTGCAAACATGCCTCCTGCACAGTACTGGTTGGGGGATGAAGTCCACTTTACTCCTGAGGGACTTTGGAGGCTAAGAAGCCCTCCTGGTACCTCCTGTAAGTCCTATGCAGCAGAATTCCTGAGCGCTGGACGGAGGCCCAGCCCCCTTTCTGCAAATGCGACTAACGGTTAAAAAAGCATTTGCAATGTGCTAGGTCTTGCATTTGCGAGAGTTAGAACTATTGGCATACTAAATGTAAAAGATTTTTTATATTTTTTTGGGTGTAGAATGGATGTACTTGTGTGTAGCGGAATTATGTGGTATGTTGTGCAGTGAAATTATGTGAATAGAAAGTATGTGGTATTTAGTGTTTAGGAATTATGTGGAGTGGGAATATGACTTTGAGTAATTATGTATTATTGTAGTCTGTGTTGTGGATTGGTAACCTCAGGTTTAGTCTTCCTTATTTCCATAGAAGTTAAACTATAAACTCAATGAGACCCAAAAAAACAGAAGAAACCACTGAGGTGCACTTCTGGACCTAGTCGGAGGTATGAGCAGAGCCACTGGAATAATGTGACTGTTCGGCTGCACCGAATTTTCACATAATTAAACATTTTCCGCATTTGCCAAATATTCCATCATCTGCTGCCTAATCTGCATATTTGAACAAAAAATGCCTTGTTTCTAGCTGAAACGGCTCAAATGTTCCCAAAAATGCAGCGTCACGTGTTATAGCGTGGTGGAAGGCCCTTTACAAAGCTGGAATGGTCATATGTTACTTATTACAAAATGTGGGTGCTAAACTGGTACTAATGGTGCACAAACCTCTCTTCTTTCTGTGCCTCTCTTGCCTCTATATGCATTTCTCTTGCTTCTTTCTGCACCATTCTTCCTGTTTCTGCACCTCACTGTCTTCTTTCTGCACCTCTGTTGCTTTTTCTGCAGATCTCTTGCCTCTTTCTGTACCTATCTTGCGTCTTTCTGCACCTCTCTTGAATTTTTCTGCAGATCTCTTGCCTCTTTCTGCACCACTTTTGCCTCTGTCTGCACCTCTCTTGTCTCTTTCTGCGTCTCACTTGACTCTTTCTGCACTTCTCTTGCTTCTTTCTACACCTCTCTTGCCTCTTTCTGCTCCTCTCTTGCCTCTTTGTGCATTTCTCTTGCCTGTTTCTGCACTTCCCTTGCCTCTTTCTGTACCTCTCTTGCCTCTTTCTGCAGCTCACTTGCCTCTTTCTGCATCTCACTCTCTTCGTACTGCACCTCTCTTGCCTCTTTCTGCACTTCTCTTAGCTCTTTCTGCACTTCTTTTACCTCTTTTTGCACCTCACTTGCCACTTTCTGCACTTCTCTTGTCTCTTTCAGTACCACTCTTGCCTATTTCTGCACCTCTGTTGGTTCAATCTGCACTGCTCTTGCTTCTTTCTGCACCTCTGTTGCAAATGTATGCATCACTCATGCCTCTGTCTGCACACCTGTTCCTTCTTTCTGCACCCCTTTTGCCTGTTTCCGCAACTTTCTTGCCTATTTCTGCAGCTCTTTTGCCTCCTTCTGCATCTCTGTTGCTTATTTCTGCACTTCTCTTGCCTCTTTCTGCACCCCTCTAGCCTCTTTTTGCACCTCTATTGGTTCTTTCTTAACTTTCTTGCTTCTTTATGCAACTCTTTTGCAAATTACTGCATCCCTCTTGCCTCTTTATGTACCCCTGTTCCCTCTTTCTGCACCTTTCCTGCCTGTTTCTGCACCTCTCTTGCCTTTCTGCACCTCTGTTGCTTCTTTCTGTACTTCTCTTGCCTCTTTCTATACCTCTCTAGCCTCTTTCAGCACCTCTGTAGCTTCTTTCTGCACTTCTGTTGCTTCTTTCTGTACCGCTCTTGCTTCTTTCTGTACCCCTCTTGCATCGTTGTGCACCTCTCCTTCCTCTTTCTGTACGTCTCTTGCCTTTTTTTTCAGTTTTCTTTCCTCTCTCTGCACCACTTTTGCTTGTCTCTGCAGATCTCTTGCCTCTTTCTGCACCTCTCTTGCCTCTTTCTGCAACTTTCTTGCCTCTTCTACACCTTACTTGACTCTTTACACACATCTCTTGCTTTTTTCTTCACCTCTCTTGCCTCTTTCTGCTCCCCACTTGCCTCTTTCTGATCTTTTCCTGACTCTTTCTGCACTTCTCAAGTCTCTTTCTCTACCTCTCATGCCTCTTTCAGCACATCTGTTGCTTCTTTTTGTATGCCTCTTGCTTCTTTCTGCACCCCTATTGCCTCTTGCTATACCTCTCTTGCCTTTTTGTGCACCTCTCCTTCCTCTTTCTGTACCTCTCTTGCCTTTTCTGCATTTCTCTTGCCTCTATCTGCACCTCTTTGGCTTCTTTCTGCACTTCTTTTACCTCTTACAGTACCACTCTTGCCTCTTTCTGCACATCTGTTGGTTCATTCTACACTGCTCTTGCTTCTGTCTGCACCTTTGTTGCAAATGTGTGCAACCCTCTTGCCTCTTTCAGCACCTCCAGTGCCTCTGCCTGCGCACAGTTCTTTTGCCTCCTTCTGCTCCTCTGTTGCTTCTTTCTGCACTTGTCTTGCGTCTTTCTGCACCTCTTTAGACTCTTTCTACACTCCTGTTGCTTCTTTCTGCACCTCTGTTGCTTCTTTCTGTTCTTCTGTTGCTACTTTAAGTACCCCTCTTGCCCCTTTCTGTAGCCTTCTTGCGTCTTTGTGCACCTCTCCTTCCTCTTTCTGCACCTCTTGTGCCTTTTTCTGCAGCTCTCTTACCTCTTTCTGCACCTCTTTTGCTTCTTTCTGCAGATCTCTTTCCTCTTTCTTTACCTCTCTTGCCTCTTTTTGGACCTCTCTTGCCTCTTTCTGTGCCTCTTTTGCCTCTTTATGCACCTCACTTGCCTCTTTCTCGTCCTCTGTTGCCTTTTTGTGCATTTCTCTTGCCTGTTTCTGCACTTTCCTTGCCTCTTTCTGTACCTCTTTTGCCTCTTTCTGTACTTCTCTTGCCTATTTCTGCACTTCTCAAGCCTCTTTCTCTACCTCTCTTGCCTCTTTCTGTCTCCCTCTTGCCTCTTTGTGCACCTCTCCTTCCTCTTTCTGCACCTCTCTTGCCTTTTTCTGCTGTTCTCTTGCATCTTTCTGCACCTCTTTTTTCTGAATTTCTTTTGCCTCTTTCAGTACCACTATTGCCTCTTTCTGCACCTCTGTTGGTTCACTCTGCACTGCTCTTGCTTCTTTCTGCACCTCTATTGCAAATGTATGCATCACTCTTGCCTCTTTCAGCACCCCTCTTCCTTCTTTTGCCTCTGTCTGCACACCTGTCAACTCTTTCTGCACCCCTTTGCCTGTTTCTGCAAAGTTCTTGCCTGTTTCTGCTGTTCTTTTGCCCACTTCTGGACCTCTTTTGCTTCTTTCTGTACTTGTCTTGCGTCTTTCTGTACTCCTCTTGCCTATTTCTGCACCCGTTGCTTCTTTTTGCACCCTTCCTCCTTCTTTCTGCACCTCTCTTGCCTGTTTCTGTACCTCTGTTGCTTCTTTCTGCACTTCTGTTGCTTCTTTCTGCACTTCATTTGACTCTTTCTGCATCTCTCTTGCTTCTTTCTGTACCTCTGTTGTCTCTTTCTGCACTTGTCATCCCTCTTTCTGTACCTCTCTTGCTTCTTTCTGCACCTCTGTTGCTTCTTTCTACACCTCTGTTGCTTCTTTCAGCAATTCTCTTTCCTCTTTCTGCACTTCTCGTGCTTCTTTCTGTGCCTCTCTTATATCTTTCTGCTCCCCTCTTGCCTCTTTCTGCACCCCTCTTTTCTCCAGCATCCCTCCTGCCTCTTTCTGTAGTTCTCTTGCTATTTGTGGCACCTCTCTTGCCTCTTTCCGCACCTCACTTGCCTCTTTCTGTACTTCTCTTATTTATTTCTACACCTCTGTTGCCTATTTCAGCAATTCTCTTTCATCTTTCTGCACTTCTCGTGCTTCTTTCTGTGCCTCTCTTATATCTTTCTGCATCCCTCTTGCCTCTTTCTGCAGTTTTCTTGACATTTTCTACATCTCACTTATCTCTTTCTGCACTTCTCTTGCTTCCTTCTACACCTTTGTTGCTTCTTTCAGCAATTCTCTTGCCTCTTTCTGTACTCCTCTCTGTTGTTTCTGCCCCTCTCTTGTCTTTCTGTGCCCCTCTTGCCACTTTACGCACCTCTCTTTTCTCTTTCTGCACCCCTTTTGCCTCTTTCTGCACCCCTGTTCCCTCTTTCTTTACCTTTCCTGCCTGTTTCTGTACCTCTCTTGCCTCTTTCTGCTGCTTCTTTCTGCACTTTTCTTGCCCCTTCTGCACCTCTGTTGCTTCTTTCTGCAGTTCTCCTCCTTCTTTCTGCACCCCTGCTGCCTCTTTCTGTACCTCTCTTCCTTATTTCTGCACCCTTTCTGTACCTCTCTTGCATCTTTGTGTACCCCTCTTACCTTTTTCTGTTCCCCTCTTGCCTCTTTTTGTACCTTTGTTGGCTCTTTCTGCACTTCTCTTGCTTCTTTCTGCACCTCACCTGCCTCTTTCTGCACTTCTCTTGCTTCTTTCTACACCTCTGTTGCTTCTTTCAGCAATTCTCTTGCCTCTTTCTGCACTTCTCTTCCTTCTTTCTGCATCCCTCCTGCCTCTTTGTGTACCTCTCTTGCCTCTTTGTGTACCTCTCCTACATCTTTCTGCACCCCTCTTGCCTCTTTTTTGCACCTCTGTTGGTTCTTTCTGCACTACTCTTGCTTCTTTCTTCACCTCACGTGCCTCTTTCTGCACTTTTCATGCTTCTTTCTACATCTCTGTATTTTCTTTCAGCTATTCTCTTGCTTCTCTCTGCACTTCTCTTGTTTGTTTCTGCACCTCTCTTGCATCTTTCTGCACCTCTGTTGCCTCTTTCTGTACTTTACTTGCTTCTTGCTGCACCTCTCTTACCTCTTTTGGCACCACTATTGCTTCTTTCTGCACTTCTCTTGCCTCTTTCTGCACCTCTGACTTAGTAGTTTTAATCCCCCTGCCCTATTATGTACTGAATGTACTGGGCCTTACAGGGGAGGTCATGCTAATCACAGGGGTACCCCAATGCATAGTGTTCCCTAGTGTATGTAGGTGTTTTCACTGTATTCTGAGTGTCTTTTAGCTTAGCACTGGCTCTAGGCCTGGTTAGTCAGTCAGCTCGCAACAGTACCCGTTTGAAAAAGTTGTGGGCACAGGATGATTTTGCAACAAGGCCTCTTTCTGCTCCTCTGTTGCTTCTTTCTGCACATATCTTGCTTCTTCCTGCACTTTTCTTCGTCTTTGTGGACTTCTGTTGCTTCTTTCTGCATTTCTTTTGCTTCTTTCTGAGCGTTTTTTCTTCTTTCTTCACATGGCCTACCTCTGTAGGCATAGTTAGAAACTAGCATTTAAAAACCTTTGATCCTGGTGAGTCTGTATCCAGAAGTATGTAATAACATGAATCTTCCTATAGAGAAGACGACAAGACTCCAACGAAGTAAATCTCCACCAAACAGGGGTCCTTTCTCTTAATTACATGAAGTAAGTGTGTCTTTGTTTGGTGGAGATGTCCTCATATCGATGGGCAGCAAGAACTTCTCACCAAAATAGGTATAAGACACGGTGCCTAAAAGATTTAGAGGTGTCCTTTTCAGTCGTAGTAAGTTATTCATGCACTTTTATACCCCTATGCTAAGCACTGCATAGAGGATACGATCCATAATGCAACTGGTATACATTTTTTTAAAGCATGCATCCTCTGTCTCACTCAGTCACAGAGTGACAGCGTAACTTATACAGTCACTTACATACTCGGAAACTGTTTACGTGTAGACCAGTATCAAAAGCAGTTGCAGAGATACCTACATACACTTCTTTTCCCTAACACCTGCACTGAGGTATTTCTTCTGTCATTTACATACACATTTTGAGAGCCATTAAGGTACTAAAACAGACAGTCACCTACTGCCATGTTTACTTACGCATCTCATGGTACTGCTATAGCTGGACTCTAAACTTGCTGAGATATGTAAGCAAGTGCTGAAGTAACCTCCTCATCCATCCAGACAAATGGTGCTTTAAACGTGGTTGAGACCTAGTACTGTGGAGCCTGTCTCTGCACTCTCACTGCCAGCGTCACTTTGCATGTAAAAGTTATTGGGAATTCTTAAATACACATTTTAGTACACATGACTCACATGTGAGATACGTTGTAGGTATGCTATAAAGGATGGTGGTGTTCGCTCAAAAGATTTCGAGGTGTCTTTTTAACTTTTAGTAAGTTACTCATGCAGTTGCAGACCCCTATGCCAAGCACTACATAGAGTATACCACCCATAATTATACTTTTATACATGTTGTGGCAGCATAGAGCCTCTCTCTCAACCAGTCACAGAGCGACAGAGGGACTTTTACATCCACTCACATACTCAGAAACAGCTTATGTATGCACCAGTATCAAAGGCATTTGCAGACATACCTACATAATCTTCTTTTCCCCAGTATAGGCACTGAAGTATTCGTTCATCCAATTTCATACACATTTAGAGTCACAGAGGAACTAAAACAGACAGTCACATACCAGCACATTCACTTATACATCTCATGGCACTGCTATATGTGAACTCCTACACTCACTGAGATATGTAGACAAGCAGAAACAGCCTTCACAATGAGGTTTTTATCACGATGTGCCTTACCACGCATTTGTTACCATGCTTGTTTTTAGAACGCATATGCTTTTACAAAATATGCATTTACCATGCATTTAAGGTAAGTTCAGGGGTGTGGGGATTCTCCCCCCACAAATACATTATAGATATATATATATATATATATTCACTTAAAATCCATAGGTTTCACACATGTTATAGTTAGCTGGACATTTCACTCGTAAAAAACCAATGAAATTCCCCCGTTATAGTTAGTGCAGGCAACTATATCTCATGCGACCGCAATCCTCTGCTGATGATGTCAGATATTACATCACTGATGACATATGTGTCTTTATGAAAAATAAATATTTGTAATATATGTATAGCTAAAGATTAATGGAAGAAGACATGGGTAAATAAGTGTCTAAATACAGTGATGTAATATCTGACGTCATCAGCAGAGGATTGCGGTCGCGTGAGTTATAGTTGCCTGCACTAACTATAACGGGGGAATTTCATTGGTTTTTTATGAGTGAAATGTCCAGCTAACTATAACAAGTGTGAAACCTATGGTTTTTTAAGTGAATTTGCAAGGTTTTTTAAATGCTACTTCGTAACTATAACGTGTGTGAAACCTATGGTTTTTTTCAGTGAATATATAAACATATAAATATAACCTGCATATCTATATAAATATAAATTCATGCAAACATATACATATATGCATACATATGCATGGTATGTACATGAAAGTTTGAAAAACTCTAATACAAGCAAAGCTAAAAAGCCACCTAATTACAAACAGAATTGCTTTAACTTAAACGAGGGCGAGATCTATTGCATTTTCAATGCTTGTTTACTTTGATTCCATCAAGAAGACATTCAGATGTGTCCCACATTTTCTATAAATTCTGAATGGTAGCACTCTAGTTGCTCATTAGATCACTGTAGTAAAGCTACTGCTCACCAGAGAAGTCTGCTGCTGGTATTGAAAGTGCATGTTTCAGTCTGCATGTCAGAATTTTTTAATGAAATAGAAGAGGATTTGATAAGTCACTCAAAATGTGCCCTAATTTTTCTTTTTTCCTCACTAATCATAATTTCTATGGCAAAATGAACCTCCTCATTGTGTTCCTTTTAAATTAAACTACTCACTCTCTACTACTCACTCGCTACTACTTTCTACTACTCACTCTCTACTACTCACTTTCTACTACTCACTCTCTACTACTCTCTAATACTCACTCTCTACTACTCACTCTCTACTACTCTCTACTACTCTCTACCACTCACTCTCTACTGCTCTACTACTCACTCTCTACTACTCTCTACTACTCTCTCTCTACTACCTCTCTCTACTACTCCCTCTCTACTACTCCCTCTCTACTACTCCATCTCTACTACTCACTCTCTACTACTCACTCTCTACTACTCTGTACTACTATCTACTACTCTCTACTACTCTCTACTACTCTCTACTACTCTCTACTACTCTCTACTACTCTCAACTACTCTCAACTACTCTCAACTACTCTCTACTACTCTCTACTACTCTCAACTACTCACTTTCTACTATTCTCTCTACAACTCACTCTCTACTACTCTCTCTCTCTACTACTCACTCTACTACTCTCTACTACTCTCTACTACTCTCTCTGCTACTCACTTTCTACTACTCTCTACTACTCACTCTCTACTACTCACTCTCTACTACTCTACTACTCTCTACTACTCTAATACTCTCTACTACTCTCTCTACTACTCACTCTCTACTACTCACCCTCTACTACTCTCTACTACTCTCTCTCTACTACACACTCTCTACTACTTGCTCTCTACTACTCACTCTACTACTCACTCTACTACTCACTCTACTACTCACTCTCTACTACTCCCTACTACTCCCTACTACTCACTCCACTACTCACTCTCTACTACTCTCTACTACTCACTCTCTACTTCTCCACTACTCTCTACTAATCACTCTCTACTACTCACTCTGTACTACTCTCTCTACTACTCTCTACTACTCACTCTCTCTACTACTCTATCTCTACTACTCACTCTCTACTACTCACTCTCTACTACTCACTCTCTACTACTCTCTACTACTCACTCTCTACTACTCTCTACTACTCTCTACTACTCATTCTCTACTACTCATTCTCTACTACTCTCTCTCTGCTACTCAGTCTCCACTACTCACTCTCTACTACACTCTACTACTCACTCTCTAATACTCACTCTCTACTACTCCCTCTACTACTCACTCTCTACTACTCTCTACTACACCCTCTACTACTCACTCTCTACTACTCACTTTCTACTACTCACTCTCTACTACTCTCTACTACTCACTCTCTACTACTCACTCTCTACTACTCTCTACTACTCTCTACCACTCACTCTCTACTGCTCTACTACTCACTCTCTACTACTCTCTCTCTACTACTCTCTCTCTCTACTACTCCCTCTCTACTACTCCCTCTCTACTACTCCCTCTCTACTACTCACTCTCTACTACTCTCTACTACTCTCTACTACTCTCCACTACTCTCTACTACTCTCAACTACTCTCAACTACTCTCAACTACTCTCTACTACTCTCTACTACTCTCAACTACTCACTTTCTACTATTCTCTCTACAACTCACTCTCTACTACTCTCTCTCTCTACTACTCACTCTACTACTCTCTACTACTCTCTACTACTCTCTCTGCTACTCACTTTCTACTACTCTCTACTACTCACTCTCTACTACTCACTCTCTACTACTCACTCTCTACTACTCTACTACTCTCTACTACTCTAATACTCTCTACTACTCTCTCTACTACTCACTCTCTACTACTCACCCTCTACTACTCTCTACTACTCTCTCTCTACTACACACTCTCTACTACTTGCTCTCTACTACTCACTCTACTACTCACTCTACTACTCACTCTACTACTCACTCTACTACTCCCTACTACTCCCTACTACTCACTCTACTACTCACTCTCTACTACTCTCTACTACTCACTCTCTACTTCTCCACTACTCTCTACTAATCACTCTCTACTACTCACTCTGTACTACTCTGTACTACTCTCTCTACTACTCTCTACTACTCACTCTCTCTACTACTCTCTCTCTACTACTCACTCTCTACTACTCACTCTCTACTACTCACTCTCTACTACTCTCTACTACTCACTCTCTACTACTCTCTACTACTCTCTACTACTCATTCTCTACTACTCATTCTCTACTACTATCTCTCTGCTACTCAGTCTCCACTACTCACTCTCTACTACACTCTACTACTCACTCTCTAATACTCACTCTCTACTACTCCCTCTACTACTCACTCTCTACTACTCTCTACTACACCCTCTACTACTCACTCTCTACTACTCTCTACTACTCTCTACTTCTCACTCGCTACTACTCTCTACTACTCACTCTCTACTACTCACTACTACTCTCTCCTACTCACTCTCTGCTACTCTCTCTACTACTCTCTACTACTCTCTCTACTACTCTCTCTCTACTCTCTATTACTCATCCTCTACTCTCTACCTCTCTACCTTTCTCTACCTCTCTCTCTACTACTCTCTACCTCTCTACCTCTACCTCTCTACCTCTACCTCTCTACCTCTACCTCTCTACCTCTCCCTCTCTACCTCTACCTCTCTACCTCTCTCTACCTCTCTCTACACGCACACATATGCACATATATGCATTTATATATATGTATGTGTATATATATGTATATACATACATATATAAACATATATATAATCTGCATATCTATATAAATACAAATATAAATGCATGCATACATATACAGATATGCATGTTATTTACATGACATTTTGAAAAACACTAATAAAAGCAAAGCTAAAAAGCCAATTAATTACAAACAGAATTGCTTTAACTTAAACGAGGGCGAGACCTATTGCATTTTCAATGCTTGTTTACTTGGGTTCCATAAAGAAGGAATTCAGATGTGACACATTTGCCATAAATTCTGAATGGTAGCACTCTAGTTCCTCATTAGATCACTGTAGTAAAGCTACTGCTCACCAGGGAAGTCTGCTGCTGGTATTCAAAGTGCATGTTTCAGTCTGCATGTCAGAACTTTTTAATGAAATAGAAGAGGATTTGAGAAGTCAAAATGTGCCCTAAGTTTTCTTTCTTCAGCACTAGTCATAATTTCTATGGCAAAATGAACCCCCTCATTTTGTTCCTTTGCAAATTAAATATTTTAAATGTTACCACTTTATTCCAATCAAGATGGCTGCAGTTGTGCCATACCTTTGTCATAAGTAAGACTGTTAGCGCTCTAGTTGTTCTTTAAAACACTCTGGGATTTCTGTCATTGGGCTATACTTGGGCTACATCTCGGTGATTTTTGTGCTATATTTGGGCTCTTTTGTCTCTGGTGGCCATCTTGGGAGACTTGTTATGAAGTTTCCTAATTTCCTCATTTACTGCAGTCTCCTCAGTAGGCATACTGTCAGTTTTTTTACTTTGATTCAATGAAGAAGGCATTCAGATGTGTCACACATTTGCCATAAATTCAGAATGTTAGCACTCTAGTTGCTCATTAGATCACTGTAGTAAAGCTACTGCTCACCAGGGAAGTCTGCTGCTGGTATTGAAAGTGCATGTTTCAGTCTGCATGTCAGAATTCTTTAATGAAATAGAAGAGGATTTGAGAAGTCACTCAAAATGTGCCCTAATGTTTCTTTCTGCAGCACTAATCATACATTCTATGGCAAAATGAACACTCTCATTTTGTTCCTTTTTAAATTAAATGGTTTAAATGTTACCACTCTATTCCAATCAAGATGGCTTCAGGTGTGCCATACCTTTGTCATAAGTAAGACTGTTAGCGCTCTAGTTGTTCTTTGGAACACTCTGGGAAGCTGCGGTAGAACACAAAGGAATCAACTGACAGTCTCTGCCCTTGTTGGATGTACATGTTTTACTGAGAATGTCAGACTTCATTCTCACATGACTGAGAAAGATAATGTGAATTTACAGAAAATATGCTCTCAGTTTAGCTTATAGATCACCTTCCAAACCTCTGTGGGAAAAGCATGTGAAAATAGTTTTCTTTCAAACATGATTCATGTTATCCCAGCAGAAGGCTTTTTCACATGGTAAAATCACCTTAGAACATACTACAATTCCTAAAATGAGTATGGTACCATCAACAAATGATTTATAATGTAACTAAAGTCTTAAAACCTTCTATTAACTGCAATGCTTTTTAATGAGGTGCTATCATGTATATTGGTCCCAAGATGGCTGCCAACACTTCTTGGATGAAGTGCTGACAGCCAATCAGATCTCACAATGAGATGTGTGGTTAGGCTCCGCCCAGATATGTATATGATTTTACTTTTGATTTTCTCAGGAACTACTGAACGGATTTACACCATATATGCAAAAGGCACATGCCTGACTTGAGGAATACCTCTTTGCCAAATTTCAAGTAATTCTGTTCAGCCGTTCTGGCTGTAGCTGTGTCTAAAGGTCCTATGGAAAAATGCATGGGGAAAACGTGTTTTGGGACCCCCCTTTTTTCTCAGCCCCCGCTTGACGAATCACCCCGAGACTTTCAGGGTAGGAGCTGAACGGAGCGCCCCATTAGTTTTGAAAATTTCGCGAGGATTCATCAACCGGCGCCAAAGTTATTCAAAATAAAATTTTGAGATTTCCTATGGAAACTAGGTTGTAACTATAACTATCTACTGGCGACCGCCAGTAGATAATATATATATATATATATATATATATCACTTCTTTCCAGCAAGGCTCCAAGTTGATGGAAAACCAAAAGGATGGACACAGACCCAGAGTAGGTGCTTGCGATATTATTTATTATCCATATGTCGTCGATACGCGTTTCGGCTCGGGCGAGCCTTGTTCACTCGACATGGAAGCATTTTTTGCGTAAATTTAAAGTGACCGTGCATGAAAACGTGATACCCCACGTGGTGTCAAAACAAAGTGGACATAAACAAAATACTAGCGTGTAATAACATGTATCTAAACAATATTTAAAATACAGTTGGGGATGGACGATACTAATACTGTAAACATCCTGGTTTAGTGTACTGAAATTAAATAAAAAAAAAAATTTATATTTTTTTACATATTCCGCTAGAAGTGTTACATCATGAAAATGAATCACAAATTTGACCAAGGGTAAAAGGGGTTAAGCATGTGCAAATAACAGTGCTTGATGTGAATTAACACATGTGCATTAAAATTCTACTTATTCTTCTATATACACGGAGAACAGTAGATAAACCATATTGAAAACTAGCGAGCAACCATGAGAAAAAAACTGATGGAATACCAGAGAATTTGATATTATACACATAGGTGGTTGCTATGCATCTCTGCTAACAAATCAATGTAAAATACAGTTTGAAAGACGCAAAGTGGCATAGTGTCCCAAAATGTAAAAACAACACGTATCAAATGTAAGGTATCAGATAAAAAATATCAGATAAAAAATATCATATCAAATATCAAATCTCAAATACCAAATATCACAACTCCTAGGAGGGGGTACAGGTTATAAAAAGACCTACAAAATTTAGACATATAAAATTAGGACTGGAAGCCAAAAGTTAGGATCAGGAAATTCCCAAAACTATGCTCAAAAACAGATAGGTAAGCAGATGAACAAGGGGGTAATTAATTACCACATGTTGTATCTGACAAAACAGGCTGATGATCCATATAGGAAGATTACTCGTTGGAGTACCCAATTACATAGTCACCCATATATGAATTTAAAAGGAAATGGAAGGGGATGTGCAAAGTGCAGACAATAAATATATGAATATAAATATAAATACACACATATGTACAAATATATAAATATAAATATAACCTCATAAATATATTAAATACATGAATATATAAAATATATAAAATTGCATAAAGATCTCAATCGGTAAGAAAAAGACCTAATGGGTTTTGTAGGATGACTTCTCTACCTTATAATCTGGGCGAATGTTACGTGGGCAGCCTGGGGTGATTCTGGATAAAATATCCAAAAAATGTATTAAAAGCATAATTGAATATGTGAGAATTCCTATGGTTAAGATCCCAAACTAAGCTACTTCTGGCGAATGCAGGCGAAGGGTTAATCCACTTGCTCAAAGGCAGGTGTACAGGTCTTCTGTCACATTCAAACCATTGGGGTACTTGGTGTCTAATTGTAGTATGTATCTAGTCTCGAGTTTTCTGAGCTTGTATTCACGATCTCCTCCTCTCCTACTAGGAGGTACGGCATCAATTACAAAATAATTGAGACCTTTGTTGTTGGATTGGTGGGATTTTTTAAAATGTCTCGCCACAGGATATGTGCTGTCTTCATTCGAAATTGCACGGAGATGTTGAAGAACGCGCTTATGAACCTGGAGTTTAGTGCTCCCAATGTATTTGAGGCCACAGGGGCATATCAATACATATATGGCGAATTCAGTTTTGCATGTGAGTAGTTTAGTAATTTTGTACTTTGTCTGGCAAAAGGGAGTGGTATAGAAAAGTGTGTTAATCCCATGGGTGCATGCTTTGCATGTTTTACACTTAAAAAAAACCTTTGTGTGTTTGAAGCCACGAGGTTTTTTCCAAAATTTCAGGGTTAGTTGATACCAAACAATCCCTCATAGATGGTGCCTTGCTATAGGTAATGGACACCCTCTGCGGTAGCAGGGGTCCTATTACTGGGTCACACAAAACTAAAGGCCAACATGTTTGGATAATCTTTTGAATTGCCCTGTGTTGTTTGCTGAAGCTTATGATAAGGCGGAATTCTTCCTTTGTTTTCATACTGATGGAGGTATTAATAGTCTCAGAGTTTTTCACTATTTGTTTGTATTGGAGAAGAGTATTTCTATCCATGTTAGATACCTTGGAGATAGCGGATTCAATAGTTTTCAGCTGATAGCCTCTTTCAAGGAATCTGATTTTGCTACATTCCTGAGCTATAGAGAGGTCAGTGGCGTTACTGCAGACCCGTTTCAAACGAAGCATTTCCCCATAAGGGATGCTGTTTATGAGATGTTGGGGGTGGGAACTCAAAGCATGTAAAGTTGAGTTACCAGCAGTTTCTTTTCTATAGATGCGGGTCTCTAGTCTGTTGTTGTGTGCATATATTTGAGTGTCTAAAAAGTTAACCGAAGTGTCACTAACATTAACCGTGAAGTGTAGGTTAAGTTGATTACAATTCAGGTTGTTGACAAACTCATGTGCTTCTTCTGTACTGCCTTGCCACACAACAAATAAATCGTCAATGTAACGGAGCCATATTTTAATATGGTTCTCCACGGTATGTTGGTACTCATTGTTGAGGACCAGCTTTTCCCACCAGCCCATATGGAGGCAGGCATAGCTGGGGGAAAAGCTGGCCCCCATAGCTACACCTCTGGTCTGTTGAAATAAAAGGTTATTAAACATGAATATGTTATTTGTAAGACAAAATTCAATCATCGATATCAACATTTCATTGTGTGACAGCAATTCAACTTCTCGTAGGGCCAAGAAAGATCTAGTTGCATTGATGCCATCAGGGTGCCGAATACTCGTATAGAGGGAAGTAACGTCGAGTGCCAACATTAGATAGTCATTATGCCATGTAAATCCCTGAATTTTTCTTATAAAATCACTAGTATCACGAACATATGAGGGCAGTTTTTTCACAAAATCCTGTAGGAAGTAATCCACATAAATGGATGTATTTTCTAGGAGGCCTTCTTTAGCAGTGATAATAGGGCGTCCTGGTGGGTTGGAAATGTCTTTGTGAACTTTGGGGATGAAGTAGATAGACGGAGTTGTAGGATTGTCTTTTCTTAAGTATTTATATTCATCTTCGCTGATAAGGTCACTCTTTCTCCAGCCTGCTAGTTTGATGTAGTACTCCTGGTATGTTGATTTCAGATGCGCCGTATTTGTGCGGCTGTAACAATCTCTATCATTCAGTTGTCTGAACGCTTCATTTGTGTAGTCTTCCTGAGCCCATAAAACAATGTTACCTCCTTTATCACTGTTGCGGATTACAGTCTCTTTATTGAGTTTAAGTTTAGACATCAGCTTGTTATATTTGATATCTCTGTCTCGATATTGTCTCTTGGCCATCATGATTGTTTTGTTAAGCCTCTTGATTTTGGTGGTCACTGCTTCGTGGAATGTATCAATAGAATCATGCAAAATTATAGGGTTGAAGGTGGATTTGGGTTTGAAATGCGTCAATGCAGTTTTTATAGATACTGTTTGTGTTGTATCATTGTCGAGTTGTTGAGAGGGGTTTTGTGTTTCCCTACCATCCCAAAGGTCCTGTAACTCCTGGGTTAACGAAATGTTTGTGTCGTTGGTATTGTCTTGATGTATTTGGAGATTACTCAACGAATAGTTGCTGTTATTTTTGTCAGGTCCCTTCAGCATATGGAATTTTTTAAGTTTTAATTTTCTCACCCCTTTGTAAATATCCATTCTAGTGGTCGCGTAGTCAAAGTTGTTCGGTGGGCAGTAAGAAAGGCCTAAGCTTAAGATGTCAATCTCTTCAGGGGATAGTTCAATTTTCGAAAGATTAATGATCGTATTTTTATTTTTATTTTTGTTAGTTATATTTACTTGCGTTTCCAGTACCCTCGACCCCTTCTCTTGTTGTCGGCGTCTTCTGTTCGCTTTCCGCCTCTGTCTTCGTTTGTAGTTGGCATTGGTCCTGAGAAGTTTTTTTGCGCCCTTGGTCTGAGAGTTGCTCGCCGCTCTTCGCACAAAAAATTCAATTCTTCCCCTGGGGAGGGTTTGTTAAGTGCCGATGTAGATTCAACCACTCGCATTTCTGACTCTGAGTCACTCCCTGCACCTGAGCTGAGAGCTGATTGTGCCAATTCGATGTTGGTTCTGGTTTTAGATGCAGTTGTTGTTGTTTTTTTATTGTTTCTGGAGACTCTGAGGGCATCGTACTTTTTAGCGAAAGTAAATATTTGGCCTAATTCATAATCGTTTTTGTCCCTTATGAATTTAATGGCTTTGCGTTCTTTAATTTTGTCTTCCTCTTTCTTAAGTCTTATAAGCATCTCTTTACGGAGTTTGGTAATTTCCTCAGTGATAGCGATTTTGTCAAGATCATCATTAATTTCATCAATTTCGTTCAATAACCTGGCTCGGTCTATATCCGCATACTTTATTAGAATAAGTGTAAGTTTACGGGATGAGTCGAGGTTACATTCTGCCCAGTCACGCATGAGATCGGGGTTTGGGTCTTCGTATGTGGGGGCAGTAAGTATGCGCAAACCTCCTGGAATTCTCCCCACTTCAATATACCGTTGTAATGAGCGTGACTCCCACCATTTACTTTGTTCTGCATGCATTTTCTTCTCCAGCATTTTAAATTTGTATTTAATTGAACTTGTTTCCTCAGTGCTCGCTGTTTCCATTGGTTTGTAAGTGTGTGTGGTCAGAGGGGTATCGGAAAACAATTCCGTAGCAGCCGCCTCCCTCTCTTTCACCATGTCCGACGACATTGCGGGATATATATGTATATTTGGTCGTGTGGAGCTAAACTCTCGCAAATGCGGTTGTCTCCACTGACTTGCACACTTCTCCACCCCCGAAATTGCAGACAGTCCTACCTGGAGTACTTCCGAGTTCGCGTCGTCCTCTGACTCGGTGTCCTACGGGTTAGTCCAGGGTCCGGACGAAGCGTCTTGTCCAAAGGGGGGGGTCCGGCGTCTGATTCCTCCACGGACTGCTAAGCTGCCGGGTTGCCCCGGAAGTGTTAATCCACTGAAGACGCCGACCAAAGACGGAGAAGGGATCTGTGTAAGACCGGGTGGATCGCAACGGTCTAAAATATCACTTCTTTCCAGCAAGGCTCCAAGTTGATGGAAAACCAAAAGGATGGACACAGACCCAGAGTAGGTGCTTGCGATATTATTTATTATCCATATGTCGTCGATACGCGTTTCGGCTCGGGCGAGCCTTGTTCACTCGACATGGAAGCATTTTTTGCGTAAATTTGAAGTGACCGTGCATGAAAACGTGATACCCCACGTGGTGTCAAAACAAAGTGGACATAAACAAAATACTAGCGTGTAATAACATGTATCTAAACAATATTTAAAATACAGTTGGGGATGGACGATACTAATACTGTAAACATCCTGGTTTAGTGTACTGAAATTAAATAAAAAAAAATTTTTATATTTTTTTACATATTCCGCTAGAAGTGTTACATCATGAAAATGAATCACAAATTTGACCAAGGGTAAAAGGGGTTAAGCATGTGCAAATAACAGTGCTTGATGTGAATTAACACATGTGCATTAAAATTCTACTTATTCTTCTATATACACGGAGAACAGTAGATAAACCATATTGAAAACTAGCGAGCAACCATGAGAAAAAACTGATGGAATACCAGAGGATTTTATATTATACACATAGGTGGTTGCTATGCATCTCTGCTAACAAATCAATGTAAAATACAGTTTGAAAGACGCAAAGTGGCATAGTGTCCCAAAATGTAACAACAACACGTATCAAATGTAAGGTATCAGATAAAAAATATCAGATAAAAAATATCATATCAAATATCAAATCTCAAATACCAAATATCACAACTCCTAGGAGGGGTTACAGGTTATAAAAAGACCTAAAAAATTTAGACATATAAAATTAGGACTGGAAGCCAAAAGTTAGGATCAGGAAATTCCCAAAACTATGCTCAAAAACAGATAGGTAAGCAGATGAACAAGGGGGTAATTAATTACCACATGTTGTATCTGACAAAACAGGCTGATGATCCATATAGGAAGATTACTCGTTGGAGTACCCAATTACATAGTCACCCATATATGAATTTAAAAGGAAAGGGAAGGGGATGTGCAAAGTGCAGACAATAAATATATGAATATAAATATAAATACACACATATGTACAAATATATAAATATAAATATAACCTCATAAATATATTAAATACATGAATATATAAAATATATAAAATTGCATAAAGATCTCAATCGGTAAGAAAAAGACCTAATGGGTTTTGTAGGATGACTTCTCTACCTTATAATCTGGGCGATTATATAGATATATATACAATGCGTGGTAAAATTACAGTGTAAAAACATACGCATTCTAAAAACATACGGGTTGAAAAATGAGTGGTAAAAACATGCAGAGTATTTCCCTTTGTTGTTCCATCATACAACCGTAAACAAGTAATGACACAACCTCATCATCTATCCAGTGAAATTGTTGTTTAACCATGGGCCTGGCCTGACTCACTCACGCTCCCAACCTACGGAGGATATGCTAATGAGCAAAAATGGGATGCGTGTGGAAGGGATTCGAGCAGGATGATTCCTGCGAAGATCGTGCTGCAATGGATGGTTTCTGCTGGTCGCACGCAGAATGGAAACACTGCGGCATTTTCACCTGACTGCTTCCAATATTTTAACCACTTGAACATCAGTGCAGACTTTGAACATTAATGTCTAACCAGGCTCAAATGTAAGGACTTCCAGTTTACACATCTTGTAATTGCACTGCACTGTGGGAGTTGATGTTTTTAAGTTAAGTCACGTGATTAAAAAATCTTTGAAATAGCACGCCCAAGCACATGTGAGTGTCTCCTTCCTCCTGTGATCAAGGCTATCCAGCCGAAACATTAGGAAAAGGGAAGTAGGTGCTGCTGGACTGTGCGGGAACTTGTGTTGCAGTATTGGGCCTCATAACTTAGTTTTTGCATGGCAAGTGCTTTTGTGGGATGTTCCGTGCCCATTTTCAATGAGACCGCCCTGAAGAGTCTTGGGCTCCAGAAACGGAAGACTGTTCTTTGGATGTTAAGTGAGTAGCCTGACTCACTCGCGCTCCCAACCTACGGAGGATATGCTAATGAGCAAAAATGGGATGCGTGTGGAAGGGATTCGAGCAGGATGATTCCTGCGAAGATCGTGCTGCAACGGATGGTTTCTGCTGGTCGCACGCAGAATGGAAACACTGCGGCATTTTCACCTGACTGCTTCCATTATTTTAACCACTTGAACATCAGTGCAGACATTGAGCATTAATGTCCAACCAGGCTCAAATGTAAGGACTTCCAGTTTACACATCTTGTAATTGCACTGCACTGTGGGAGTTGATGTTCTTAAGTTAAGTCACGTGATTAAAAAATCTTTGAAATAGCACGCCCAAGCACACGTGAGTGTCTCCTTCCTCCTGTGATCAAGGCTATCCAGCCGAAACATTAGGAAAAGGGAAGTAGGTGCTGCTGGACTGTGCGGGAACTTGTGTTGCAGTATTGGGCCTCAGAACTTAGATTTTGCATGGCAAGTGCTTTTGTGGGATGTTCCGTGCCCATTTTCAATGAGACCGCCATGAAGAGTCTTGGGCTCCAGAAACGGAAGACTGTTCTTTGGATGTTAAGTGAGGAGCCTGACTCACTCACTCTCCCAACCTACGGAGGATATGCTAATGAGCAAAAATGGGATGCGTGTGGAAGGGATTTGAGCAGGATGATTCCTGTGAAGATCGTGCTGCAACGGATGGTTTCTGCTGGTCGCACGCAGAATGGAAACACTGCGGCATTTTCACCTGACTGCTTCCATTATTTTAACCACTTGAACATCAGTGCAGACTTTGAACATTAATGTCTAACCAGGCTCAAATGTAAGGACTTCCAGTTTACACATCTTGTAATTGCACTGCACTGTGGGAGTTGATGTTCTTAAGTTAAGTCACGTGATTAAAAAATCTTTGAAATAGCACGCCCAAGCACACGTGAGTGTCTCCTTCCTCCTGTGATCAAGGCTATCCAGCCGAAACGTTAGGAAAAGGGAAGTAGGTGCTGCTGGACTGTGCGGGAACTTGTGTTGCATATTGGGCCTCATAACTTAGTTTTTGCCTAGCAAGTGCTTTTGTGGGATGTTCCGTGCCCATTTTCAATGAGACCGCCCTGAAGAGTCTTGGGCTCCAGAAACGGAAGACTGTTCTTTGGATGTTAAGTGAGTAGCCTGACTCACTCACGGTCCCAACCTACGGAGGATATGCTAATGAGCAAAAATGGGATGCGTGTGGAAGGGATTCGAGCAGGATGATTCCTGCGAAGATCATGCTGCAACGGATGGTTTCTGCTGGTCGCACGCAGAATGGAAACACTGCGGCATTTTCACCTGACTGCTTTCATTATTTTAACCACTTGAACATCAGTGCAGACATTGAGCATTAATGTCCAACCAGGCTCAAATGTAAGGACTTCCAGTTTACACATCTTGTAATTGCACTGCACTGTGGGAGTTGATGTTCTTAAGTTAAGTCACGTGATTAAAAAATCTTTGAAATAGCACGCCCAAGCACACGTGAGTGTCTCCTTCCTCCTGTGATCAAGGCTATCCAGCCGAAACGTTAGGAAAAGGGAAGTAGGTGCTGCTGGACTGTGCGGGAACTTGTGTTGCAGTATTGGGCCTCATAACTTAGTTTTTGCATTGCAAGTACTCTTGTGGGACTTTCCGTGCCCATTTTCAATGAGACCGCCCTGAAGAGTCTTGGGCTCCAGAAACGGAAGACTGTTCTTTGGATGTTAAGTGAGGAGCCTGACTCACTCACTCTCCCAACCTACGGAGGATATGCTAATGAGCAAAAATGGGATGCGTGTGGAAGGGATTTGAGCAGGATGATTCCTGTGAAGATCGTGCTGCAACGGATGGTTTCTGCTGGTCGCACGCAGAATGGAAACACTGCGGCATTTTCACCTGACTGCTTCCATTATTTTAACCACTTGAACATCAGTGCAGACATTGAGCATTAATGTCCAACCAGGCTCAAATGTAAGGACTTCCAGTTTACATATCTTGTAATTGCACTGCACTGTGGGAGTTGATGTTCTTAAGTTAAGTCACGTGATTAAAAAATCTTTGAAATAGCACGCCCAAGCACACGTGAGTGTCTCCTTCCTCCTGTGATCAAGGCTATCCAGCCGAAACGTTAGGAAAAGGGAAGTAGGTGCTGCTGGACTGTGCGGGAACTTGTGTTTCATATTGGGCCTCATAACTTAGTTTTTTCCTAGCAAGTGCTTTTGTGGGATGTTCCGTGCCCATTTTCAATGAGACCGCCCTGAAGAGTCTTGGGCTCCAGAAACGGAAGACTGTTCTTTGGATGTTAAGTGAGGAGCCTGACTCACTCACGGTCCCAACCTACGGAGGATATGCTAATGAGCAAAAATGGGATGCGTGTGGAAGGGATTCGAGCAGGATGATTCCTGCGAAGATCATGCTGCAACGGATGGTTTCTGCTGGTTGCACGCAGAATGGAAACACTGCGGCATTTTCACCTGACTGCTTTCATTATTTTAACCACTTGAACATCAGTGCAGACATTGAGAATTAATGTCCAACCAGGCTCAAATGTAAGGACTTCCAGTTTACACATCTTGTAATTGCACTGCACTGTGGGAGTTGATGTTCTTAAGTTAAGTCACGTGATTAAAAAATCTTTGAAATAGCACGCCCAAGCACACATGAGTGTCTCCTTCCTCCTGTGATCAAGGCTATCCAGCCGAAACGTTAGGAAAAGGGAAGTAGGTGCTGCTGGACTGTGCGGGAACTTGTGTTGCAGTATTGGGCCTCATAACTTAGTTTTTGCATTGCAAGTACTCTTGTGGGACTTTCCGTGCCCATTTTCAATGAGACTGCCCTGAAGAGTCTTGGGCTCCAGAAACGGAAGACTGTTCTTTGGATATATGTATATATATATATATATATATATATATATATATATATATATATATATATATATATATATATATATATGGTACTTTGGATGCGATTTATTGATGATGTTTATATCTTATGGCGTGGTGATATTGCCAGTGCGACTAATTTTGTTACTGCCCTCAATACTAATCAGCAAAATCTAAGATTCACCTCTTCCATTAGTGAGTGTGAAGCTGAATTTTTAGATGTTAAAGAGTTTGTACATCAGAATCATTTGGCTACTAAACTTTATCGAAAAAGCACTGCTGGAAATAATACTCTTCACGCCAGCAGTGCGCATCCCAGACATGTTATCGATAATATTCCTCATGGAGAATTATTGAGGCTCAAACGGATTTGCAGTGAAGCCGATGATTTTAAAATTTGTACAACTGAAGCTCTGGAAAGATTCAGACAAAGGGGCTACAGGGAATCAATATTGAGGGATGCAGCTCTTAAAACAGAAGCCAGAACTCGCGAATCACTATTCTTAACAACATCTAACATTTCTGTTGACAGTGATTCTGCAAATAACAGCCAGACCCCCAGGCTTATTATAGCCTATAGTAAACAGGCGAGACAAATCAGGTCCATTATTCAAGAACGATGGCCGATATTAAAAACTGATTTGGTCTTAAAACCAAGATTACCGGATGGGCCAACAATCATATACCGGAGGGGACCCTCCTTAAGGACCCATGTCTGTCATGATTTTCCTGAGCTCAGAAAGCAAGAAGAGTGGTTGAAATCCCGGCCGGGGTTCAAGCGCTGCTCCACATGTAGAGCGTGCAAATTTGGTAAAAACACCAACCAATATTGCACACCTTTTAGCCCAGATCCATTTGATATACGTGGATCTTTTACTTGCAAAACTGAATTCGCTATCTATGTACTAACTTGTACATGTGATCTCAGATATGTCGGGAGTACCCGACAACCAGTACATGTTAGAATTCTTCAGCATTTACGTGCCATTGTAAACAATGATGCATCGTATCCGGTGGCGAGGCATTTTAAGGTTTGTCACAATAACAAGCTACAATGCCTAAATTACTTTGTAATTGCCTCGGTTCCTAAAATCAAGAGAGGTGGTGACCGTGATAAAATGCTTAGAAGATTAGAATCTGAATTTATTTTAAAACTAGATAGCAGATTCCCAAATGGGCTTAATACAAATGAGGATTTACATGTGTTTCTTTAACATCATATTATGTATTATATATGGATAAGATTTCTGTAGAGTGTATTGCCCTCACAATAACAACAAGAGGGTGAGGGAAAATCACTCTTGATCCCCCTGGTTAATGATATATCAACAACAAAAGAGTGAACAATGCAAGGAGCAAACTAGGAGTAACAGCGTGAGCAAAAAATAGTGTTTTTAAGAGAACCCTCACTCACCAACCTAGTTGGTGACATGCTTCATCATCGGGTTCCACCAGAGAGGCCGAATGCCTCTCTGGTGTGCTACAACGCCTGAACTACAGCGGAGCTGGTTTTGATGGAAAGGGAAGTGAAAATTTAAAAGGTGAATGGTTTTAACCAATAACCAATTTAATCGTGGCAAACCAAATACCGAAATAAAAACAAGTGGGTTGGACAAGAGCCGGCCAATTAGGTGGGACAAGGCTCATCCAAATGGGGGAAGGTCAACATGTTTCTGCTTAATAAGCCCAGTCGGCTAAGCATTCGTCAGGACCATAGGGAACACCACGGCGGTATGCACACGCTAAGGTGCACCCTAACCAGTGGTGTATTAGAGCGGTAAGACTCACTGTTTTACCGCAAAAGCCATCCTGTAATTAAGGGGCTAGTAACGCCTGTAAGGGAAAAAACAGACATAACACACATAAAGACATATACAGATAGACACATTGTGTCACTTGAATAGTTTATACTTTACGTGATTCAGGTGAACACAATCGGTAGGCCCATGCTGTGAAGCGGGAGTGGGTGTCAAATAACGTTATGTGGTTATCAAGACTCCCACAAATAAAGAGTGGTGCTCTGTGAGAGCTAGAGGACCTGTACTTTTATCATTGTGTTTTCGTTGTGGTCCTACACACTAATTGTGTCAGTGAAAAAGATCAAATAGAACAATGTATTAACTGGCCGGCCAGCGATGTGCTGTCGGCGTAGGCTGTATTAGCCGTAGTGTATGCCTTTAAAAATATATATACATATATACATATAGCGGACTCGTGCAAGTGAAGTACATGCTGAAACGAGCACACATGGTATTTGCCAGGCGCCGTTGCTCCAGTGTATGACTATCAATTAGGTATGTTAAAAACAACAACAACATGGAAAAAAGAGGGCTGAACTCTTACTCAGTAAACCAGTATTTGTTGCGTCATGGGTCCGAGAGGGGGGTAGTGAGCTATAGTATCTATGGGAGTAGATAAACAGGAGAACCTTGTTGGTCTGGGTACTCGTAAATAAAACTCACTGGGACCAGAGGGACGCGATGGTGAAGGGAAACTACTTACTTCCATGCTCGCACACTCCCGTAAGATACCTGGATCAGTCCTGCTCGGCCCGGATCTTGGTGAGTATGAAGCGAGAGCCGGAAGAAATACGAATGCAAACCCATCACGTGATGCGAAGACGCGTGTCACGTGATAGCAACAGCGTCCGTCAACGCGTGACATCATCATCAGGGGCGTGTGTTTAGCGGACGAGCCCCCAGATCTAATCCCATTGGGTTTGGTTGATTAAGATTGAGTGGGCTGAAGGAGGACATGTCAGTTTTTTTCAGAGAACGTGACAAAATAATTGCGAAAAACCTCGTCCCGGTTATTTATGTTTAGAAATAGCCGGTGACTGTTGACTATTTAGAGAAGCTACGTAATGCCTAAAAACTTTTCAAAAGATTACACATTGTGGGAGGGTCCCCTAAGTGACCGCTGTTTTCATGAGGACCACTAAAGTGAGGCGCATTGAGTTTTACATCTATTGGTGACCAACTGCATTGGTCAGTTCAGATGAAAATTACAACGGAGGGGGTCTAATAAAATCCTAGGCTGTGCTACAAAGAGGCCATCAAGGTGTTAGTCCCATTGGTGGAAATCTACCCATATTTCAATTCTTCAAGATGGAGTTCCACGGGATGTTATCATTAAGACCTGTGAGGTGAGTAGAAAGGCGATAGACCCATCTTTGCTCTTTTTCAAAGAGTAGCTGCTGGGTGTTTTGTCCTGGTTTCAATTTTTCAATGATTGACCAAGTCATATCGTTCGTGGTGTGATTGGCCAAAAGAAAATGTTCTGTCAATTTCGTGCTTAGTTTTCGACAGCGAATGGTACTGCGATGTTTGCATATGCGCTGCTTAATTTTCCTCCCTGTCATCCCGACGTATCTTAGTCCGCAGGGGCAAGTAATGAGGTAAACAACGTCTGTAGAATTGCAGTTTGTGTCCTAAGTAGGTCACAGAGCATTTCGCCAAGCTAGTTTTGCAACAGAGCGATGTGCTGAACCGGCGTAGATACGTTCCACACCTCAGCCTCTTCGGATACAAGATGGTGCTCCGCTCCACGGCAGGACGGCCGAGTGGATATTTGAAAAACAAAGATGCCCAAAGCATTTGAGCAGGCACTCGACATCGCTCTTGGCCATGTGGCATAAAATTGCAGCTTGTCCCAATGCTCCGCTGTTTGTTGCAATTGCCGACGCGTTTCAAGGATAGATTCCTTTTCTTCAGGGCTGCTGTTACCGAAGAGGCTGAGGTGTGGAACGTATCTACGCCGGTTCAGCACATCGCTCTGTTGCAAAACTAGCTTGGCGAAATGCTCTGTGACCTACTTAGGACATTGACAATGCTTTTAATCACGGACACACATCGACCTTACTAAAAGGTTAAATTCACGCTCACAGTATGGACTCAATATCCCATCAGGCATTACGAGAATATTGCATTGAGCACACGCCCACTATGGGAAATAGAAATAAATAATGCCTAAAACACTGTGAGCCCTCGATGTGTTGTTTGTAACAGCAGCCCTGAAGAAAAGGAATCTATCCTTGAAACGCGTCGGCAATTGCAACAAACAGCGGAGCATTGGGACAAGCTGCAATTTTATGCCGCATGGCCAAGAGCGATGTCGAGGGCCTGCTCAAATCAAATGCTTTGGGCATCTTTGTTTTTCATATATATATATATATATATATATATATATATATATATATATATATATATATATATATATATATATATATATATATATATATATATATATATATATATATATATTGTCCACCAAATGCCCTTGAGCTTTTAGAGAGCACTCGACGAAGTCCTGACCATCCGGTCTGCCAGCCTCGCTGCTGCCCGCCTGACTGCTTTGCATAGTTATTCTGCCATGCCCGACGCGTTTCGAGGCCAATACGCCTCTTAATCATGGGCTGTTTCACAGAAGCATTAGATGACTCACCAGTAAATTCAACATATCTTTATTACTTTTTTCGTTGAAGTACGCCGCCCTCAGTGGGCGTGGCTTGTTCTGCTCCGAGGAGCATGATGGTGCTAGTAGTCCAAAAAGGTGAGTATAAGTAATATCCTATAGTAGGTTCCAAGTCTCTGTGTATTATTTAAACATTTACAATAATCCTTGAGTAGGACGCAAACAAAGTCAAGCGAGCTTTCATTGCAGAAGGACCCCGTGCTGCCTGGCAGGATCATTCCCTCCACAGCCTTTCCATACCACGGAAATGGTGCATCTCTCCACGGCCAAGGCTGCCGTGTGTTTATTGTTGTCCACCAAATGCCCTTGAGCTTTTAGAGAGCACTCGACGAAGTCCTGACCATTCGGTCTGCCAGCCTCGCTGCTGCCCGCCTGACTGCTTTGCATAGTTATTCTGCCATGCCCGACGCGTTTCGAGGCCAATACGCCTCTTAATCATGGGCTGTTTCACAGAAGCATTAGATGACTCACCAGTAAATTCAACATATCTTTATTACTTTTTTCGTTGAAGTACGCCGCCCTCAGTGGGCGTGGCTTGTTCTGCTCCGAGGAGCATGATGGTGCTAGTAGTCCAAAAAGGTGAGTATAAGTAATATCCTATAGTAGGTTCCAAGTCTCTGTGTATTATTTAAACATTTACAATAATCCTTGAGTAGGTTTGCAAACAAAGTCAAGCGAGCTTTCATTGCAGAAGGACCCCGTGCTGCCTGGCAGGATCATTCCCTCCACAGCCTTTCCATACCACGGAAATGGTGCATCTCTCCACGACCAAGGCTGCCGTGTGTTTAATGTTGTCCACCAAATGCCCTTGAGCTTTTAGAGAGCACTCGACGAAGTCCTGACCATCCGGTCTGCCAGCCTCGCTGCTGCCCGCCTGACTGCTTTGCATAGTTATTTTGCCATGCCCGACGCGTTTCGAGGCCAATACGCCTCTTAATCATGGGCTGTTTCACAGAAGCATTAGATGACTCACCAGTAAATTCAACATATCTTTATTACTTTTTTCGTTGAAGTACGCCGCCCTCAGTGGGCGTGGCTTGTTCTGCTCCGAGGAGCATGATGGTGCTAGTAGTCCAAAAAGGTGAGTATAAGTAATATCCTATAGTAGGTTCCAAGTCTCTGTGTATTATTTAAACATTTACAATAATCCTTGAGTAGGACGCAAACAAAGTCAAGCGAGCTTTCATTGCAGAAGGACCCCGTGCTGCCTGGCAGGATCATTCCCTCCACAGCCTTTCCATACCACGGAAATGGTGCATCTCTCCACGGCCAAGGCTGCCGTGTGTTTAATGTTGTCCACCAAATGCCCTTGAGCTTTTAGAGAGCACTCGACGAAGTCCTGACCATCCGGTCTGCCAGCCTCGCTGCTGCCCGCCTGACTGCTTTGCATAGTTATTCTGCCATGCCCGACGCGTTTCGAGGCCAATACGCCTCTTAATCATGGGCTGTTTCACAGAAGCATTAGATGACTCACCAGTAAATTCAACATATCTTTATTACTTTTTTCGTTGAAGTACGCCGCCCTCAGTGGGCGTGGCTTGTTCTACTCCGAGGAGCATGATGGTGCTAGTAGTCCAAAAAGGTGAGTATAAGTAATATCCTATAGTAGGTTCCAAGTCTCTATGTATTATTTAAACATTTACAATAATCCTTGAGTAGGTTTGCAAACAAAGTCAAGCGAGCTTTCATTGCAGAAGGACCCCGTGCTGCCTGGCAGGATCATTCCCTCCACAGCCTTTCCATACCACGGAAATGGTGCATCTCTCCACGGCCAAGGCTGCCGTGTGTTTAATGTTGTCCACCAAATGCCCTTGAGCTTTTAGAGAGCACTCGACGAAGTCCTGACCATCCGGTCTGCCAGCCTCGCTGCTGCCCGCCTGACTGCTTTGCATAGTTATTCTGCCATGCCCGACGCGTTTCGAGGCCAATACGCCTCTTAATCATGGGCTGTTTCACAGAAGCATTAGATGACTCACCAGTAAATTCAACATATCTTTATTACTTTTTTCGTTGAAGTACGCTGCCCTCAGTGGGCGTGGCTTGTTCTGCTCCGAGGAGCCTGATGGTGCTAGTAGTCCAAAAAGGTGAGTATAAGTAATATCCTATAGTAGATTCCAAGTCTCTGTGTATTATTTAAACATTTACAATAATCCTTGAGTAGGACGAAACAAAGTCAAGCGAGCTTTCATTGCAGAAGGACCCCGTGCTGCTTGGCAGGATCATTCCCTCCACAGCCTTTCCATACCACGGAAATGGTGCATCTCTCCACGGCCAAGGCTGCCGTGTGTTTAATGTTGTTCACCAAATGCCCTTGAGCTTTTAGAGAGCACTCGACGAAGTCCTGACCATCCGGTCTGCCAGCCTCGCTGCTGCCCGCCTGACTGCTTTGCATAGTTATTCTGCCATGCCCGACGCGTTTCGAGGCCAATACGCCTCTTAATCATGGGCTGTTTCACAGAAGCATTAGATGACTCACCAGTAAATTCAACATATCTTTATTACTTTTTTCGTTGAAGTACGCCGCCCTCAGTGGGCGTGGCTTGTTCTGCTCCGAGGAGCATGATGGTGCTAGTAGTCCAAAAAGGTGAGTATAAGTAATATCCTATAGTAGGTTCCAAGTCTCTGTGCATTATTTAAACATTTACAATAATCCTTGGGTAGGACGCAAACAAAGTCAAGCGAGCTTTCATTGCAGAAGGACCCCGTGCTGCCTGGCAGGATCATTCCCTCCACAGCCTTTCCATACCACGGAAATGGTGCATCTCTCCACGGCCAAGGCTGCCATGTGTTTAATGTTGTCCACCAAATGCCCTTGAGCTTTTAGAGAGCACTCGACGAAGTCCTGACCATCCGGTCTGCCAGCCTCGCTGCTGCCCGCCTGACTGCTTTGCATAGTTATTCTGCCATGCCCGACGCGTTTCGAGGCCAATACGCCTCTTAATCATGGGCTGTTTCACAGAAGCATTAGATGACTCACCAGTAAATTCAACATATCTTTATTACTTTTTTCGTTGAAGTACGCCGCCCTCAGTGGGCGTGGCTTGTTCTGCTCCGAGGAGCATGATGGTGCTAGTAGTCCAAAAAGGTGAGTATAAGTAATATCCTATAGTAGGTTCCAAGTCTCTGTGTATTATTTAAACATTTACAATAATCCTTGAGTAGGACGCAAACAAAGTCAAGCGAGCTTTCATTGCAGAAGGACCCCGTGCTGCCTGGCAGGATCATTCCCTCCACAGCCTTTCCATACCACGGAAATGGTGCATCTCTCCACGGCCAAGGCTGCCGTGTGTTTAATGTTGTCCACCAAATGCCCTTGAGCTTTTAGAGAGCACTCGACGAAGTCCTGACCATCCGATCTGCCAGCCTCGCTGCTGCCCGCCTGACTGCTTTGCATAGTTATTCTGCCATGCCCGACGCGTTTCGAGGCCAATACGCCTCTTAATCATGGGCTGTTTCACAGAAGCATTAGATGACTCACCAGTAAATTCAACATATCTTTATTACTTTTGTCGTTGAAGTACGCCGCCCTCAGTGGGCGTGGCTTGTTCTGCTCCGAGGAGCATGATGGTGCTAGTAGTCCAAAAAGGTGAGTATAAGTAATATACTATAGGAAATTACTTATACTCACCTTCAAAGGAACTTGAAATACCAGCATGCCTTGCCACAGCCTACATGGGCGGGACTTAACAACGTGCAATAAATACAGGTGCGGATAATGAAGTCTTGTCCTCCTTTTGTGTAGCCAGTGAACAAGGGTGGAATTCACGCCCGAAACGCGTATGGCAAGTCAGAGGGCGGGTGTGGTCCATGCTGTTACACCACCGCCGGCAGCAAGTGTGTGTCAACCCTCTCGAGTGTGAGCCTCTCTTCTTGGGCAACCTGTTTCTAAATATTACGCGACTCGTCCGGTCGCTGGGAGGCCCCGCCGCTGGCTCTGGCGGATCGACACTGCTCAGTATCAGAGCGGTGATTTGAACGAGAGGGGCCTGAGCTGTTGGTACATATTGGAGATGTTGCAGTAATGTGATCACATCACCCCACCCACTGGGGTAGACATTTGAACTTTGGGAGCATCAAGACGCCCACTGGGGTAAGCACCGTGCAATGTTTGTGGGCAGGAACTTCAAATACCAGCATGCCTTGCCACAGCCCACATGGGCGGGACTTAACAACGTGCAATAAATACAGGTGCGGATAATGAAGTCTTGTCCTCCTTTTGTGTAGCCAGTGAACAAGGGCGGAATTCACGCCCGAAACGCGTATGGCAAGTCAGAGGGCGGGTGTGGTCCATGCTGTTACACCACCGCCGGCAGCAAGTGTGTGTCAACCCTCTCGAGTGTGAGCCTCTCTTCTTGGGCAACCTGTTTCTAAATATTACGCGACTCGTCCGGTCGCTGGGAGGCCCCGCCGCTGGCTCTGGCGGATCGACACTGCTCAGTATCAGAGCGGTGATTTGAACGAGAGGGGCCTGAGCTGTTGGTACGTATTGGAGATGTTGCAGTAATGTGATCACATCACCCCACCCACTGGGGTAGACATTTGAACTTTGGGAGCATCAAGACGCCCACTGGGGTAAGCACCTTGCAATGTTTGTGGGCAGGAACTTCAAATACCAGCATGCCTTGCCACAGCCCACATGGGCGGGACTTAACAACGTGCAATAAATACAGGTGCGGATAATGAAGTCTTGTCCTCCTTTTGTGTAGCCAGTGAACAAGGGCGGAATTCACGCCCGAAACGCGTATGGCAAGTCAGAGGGCGGGTGTGGTCCATGCTGTTACACCACCGCCGGCAGCAAGTGTGTGTCAACCCTCTCGTGTGTGAGCCTCTCTTCTTGGGCAACCTGTTTCTAAATATTACGCGACTCGTCCGGTCGCTGGGAGGCCCCGCCGCTGGCTCTGGCGGATCGACACTGCTCAGTATCAGAGCGGTGATTTGAACGAGAGGGGCCTGAGCTGTTGGTACATATTGGAGATGTTGCAGTAATGTGATCACATCACCCCACCCACTGGGGTAGACATTTGAACTTTGGGAGCATCAAGACGCCCACTGGGGTAAGCACCTTGCAATGTTTGTGGGCAGGAACTTCAAATACCAGCATGCCTTGCCACAGCCCACATGGGCGGGACTTAACAAGTGCAATAAATACAGGTGCGGATAATGAAGTCTTGTCCTCCTTTTGTGTAGCCAGTGAACAAGGGCGGAATTTACGCCCGAAACGCGTATGGCAAGTCAGAGGGCGGGTGTGGTCCATGCTGTTACACCACCGCCGGCAGCAAGTGTGTGTCAACCCTCTCGAGTGTGAGCCTCTCTTCTTGGGCAACCTGTTTCTAAATATTACGCGACTCGTCCGGTCGCTGGGAGGCCCCGCCGCTGGCTCTGGCGGATCGACACTGCTCAGTATCAGAGCGGTGATTTGAACGAGAGGGGCCTGAGCTGTTGGTACGTATTGGAGATGTTGCAGTAATGTGATCACATCACCCCACCCACTGGGGTAGACATTTGAACTTTGGGAGCATCAAGACGCCCACTGGGGTAAGCACCTTGCAATGTTTGTGGGCAGGAACTTCAAATACCAGCATGCCTTGCCACAGCCCACATGGGCGGGACTTAACAACGTGCAATAAATACAGGTGCGGATAATGAAGTCTTGTCCTCCTTTTGTGTAGCCAGTGAACAAGGGCAGAATTCACGCCCGAAACGCGTATGGCAAGTCAGAGGGCGGGTGTGGTCCATGCTGTTACACCACCGCCGGCAGCAAGTGTGTGTCAACCCTCTCGAGTGTGAGCCTCTCTTCTTGGGCAACCTGTTTCTAAATATTACGCGACTCGTCCGGTCGCTGGGAGGCCCCGCCGCTGGCTCTGGCGGATCGACACTGCTCAGTATCAGAGCGGTGATTTGAACGAGAGGGGCCTGAGCTGTTGGTACATATTGGAGATGTTGCAGTAATGTGATCACATCACCCCACCCACTGGGGTAGACATTTGAACTTTGGGAGCATCAAGACGCCCACTGGGGTAAGCACCTTGCAATTTTTGTGGGCAGGAACTTCAAATACCAGCATGCCTTGCCACAGCCCACATGGGCGGGACTTAACAACGTGCAATAAATACAGGTGCGGATAATGAAGTCTTGTCCTCCTTTTGTGTAGCCAGTGAACAAGGGCGGAATTCACGCCCGAAACGCGTATGGCAAGTCAGAGGGCGGGTGTGGTCCATGCTGTTACACCACCGCCGGCAGCAAGTGTGTGTCAACCCTCTCGAGTGTGAGCCTCTCTTCTTGGGCAACCTGTTTCTAAATATTACGCGACTCGTCCGGTCGCTGGGAGGCCCCGCCGCTGGCTCTGGCGGATCGACACTGCTCAGTATCAGAGCGGTGATTTGAACGAGAGGGGCCTGAGCTGTTGGTACATATTGGAGATGTTGCAGTAATGTGATCACATCACCCCACCCACTGGGGTAGACATTTGAACTTTGGGAGCATCACGACGCCCACTGGGGTAAGCACCTTGCAATGTTTGTGGGCAGGAACTTCAAATACCAGCATGCCTTGCCACAGCCCACATGGGCGGGACTTAACAACGTGCAATAAATACAGGTGCGGATAATGAAGTCTTGTCCTCCTTTTGTGTAGCCAGTGAACAAGGGCGGAATTCACGCCCGAAACGCGTATGGCAAGTCAGAGGGCGGGTGTGGTCCATGCTGTTACACCACCGCCGGCAGCAAGTGTGTGTCAACCCTCTCGAGTGTGAGCCTCTCTTCTTGGGCAACCTGTTTCTAAATATTACGCGACTCGTCCGGTCGCTGGGAGGCCCCGCCGCTGGCGGATCGACACTGCTCAGTATCAGAGCGTTGATTTGAACGAGAGGGGCCTGAGCTGTTGGTACATATTGGAGATGTTGTAGTAATGTGATCACATCACCCCACCCACTGGGGTAGACATTTGATCTTTGGGAGCATCAAGACGCCCACTGGGGTAAGCACCTTGCAATGTTTGTGGGCAGGAACTTCAAATACCAGCATGCCTTGCCACAGCCCACATCGGCGGGACTTAACAACATGCAATAAATACAGGTGCGGATAATGAAGTCTTGTCCTCCTTTTGTGTAGCCAGTGAACAAGGGCGGAATTCACGCCCGAAACGCGTATGGCAAGTCAGAGGGCGGGTGTGGTCCATGCTGTTACACCACCGCCGGCAGCAAGTGTGTGTCAACCCTCTCGAGTGTGAGCCTCTCTTCTTGGGCAACCTGTTTCTAAATATTACGCGACTCGTCCGGTCGCTGGGAGGCCCCGCCGCTGGCTCTGGCGGATCGACACTGCTCAGTATCAGAGCGGTGATTTGAACGAGAGGGGCCTGAGCTGTTGGTACATATTGGAGATGTTGCAGTAATGTGATCACATCACCCCACCCACTGGGGTAGACATTTGAACTTTGGGAGCATCAAGACGCCCACTGGGGTAAGCACCTTGCAATGTTTGTGGGCAGGAACTTCAAATACCAGCATGCCTTGCCACAGCCCACATGGGCGGGACTTAACAACGTGCAATAAATACAGGTGTGGATAATGAAGTCTTGTCCTCCTTTTGTGTAGTCAGTGAACAAGGGCGGAATTCACGCCCGAAACGCGTATGGCAAGTCAGAGGGCGGGTGTGGTACATGCTGTTACACCACCGCCGGCAGCAAGTGTGTGTCAACCCTCTCGAGTGTGAGCCTCTCTTCTTGGGCAACCTGTTTCAAAATATTACGCGACTCGTCTGGTCGCTGGGAGGCCCCGCCGCTGGCTCTGGCGGATCGACACTGCTCAGTATCAGAGCGGTGATTTGAACGAGAGGGGCCTGAGCTGTTGGTACATATTGGAGATGTTGCAGTAATGTGATCACATCACCCCACCCACTGGGGTAGACATTTGAACTTTGGGAGCATCAAGACGCCCACTGGGGTAAGCACCTTGCAATGTTTGTGGGCAGGAACTTCAAATACCAGCATGCCTTGCCACAGCCCACATGGGCGGGACTTAACAACGTGCAATAAATACAGGTGCGGATAATGAAGTCTTGTCCTCCTTTTGTGTAGCCAGTGAACAAGGGCGGAATTCACGCCCGAAACGCGTATGGCAAGTCAGAGGGCGGGTGTGGTCCATGCTGTTACACCACCGCCGGCAGCAAGTGTGTGTCAACCCTCTTGAGTGTGAGCCTCTCTTCTTGGGCAACCTGTTTCTAAATATTACGCGACTCGTCCGGTCGCTGGGAGGCCCCGCCACTGGCGGATCGACACTGCTCAGTATCAGAGCGGTGATTTGAACGAGAGGGGCCTGAGCTGTTGGTACATATTGGAGATGTTGCAGTAATGTGATCACATCACCCCACCCACTGGGGTAGACATTTGAACTTTGGGAGCATCAAGACGCCCACTGGGGTAAGCACCTTGCAATGTTTGTGGGCAGGAACTTCAAATACCAGCATGCCTTGCCACAGCCCACATGGGCGGGACTTAACAACGTGCAATAAATACAGGTGCGGATAATGAAGTCTTGTCCTCCTTTTGTGTAGCCAGTGAACAAGGGCGGAATTCACGCCCGAAACGCGTATGGCAAGTCAGAGGGCGGGTGTGGTCCATGCTGTTACACCACCGCCGGCAGCAAGTGTGTGTCAACCCTCTCGAGTGTGAGCCTCTCTTCTTGGGCAACCTGTTTCTAAATATATATATATATATATATATATATATATATATATATATATATATATATATATATATATAGATATATATATACAATGCGTGGTAAAATTAGAGTGTAAAAACACATGCATTCTAAAAACATACGGGGTGAAAAATGAGTGGTAAAAACATGCAGAGTATTTCCCTTTGTTGTTCCATCATACAACCGTAAACAAGTAATGACACAACCTCATCATCTATCCAGTGAAATTGTTGTTTAACCATGGGCCTGGCCTACTAGTACAGACCCTGTCTGTATATTGTAACTGCCAACTTAACTTCACATGTAAAAACTGTTTGGCAACACTTCAATCCAAGTTTAAGTACAGATAACTCACATTTGACATACGCTGTAAGAATGCCATAAAGTACAATGCTTTGTCATTTGAAGATTCAGAGATATCATTTTGAGTTTTAGTAAGTTACTCACACACTTGTAGATCCCTATGCCAAGCACTACATATAGTGTACCACCCAAAATTGCAACTGGCATACTTGTTCGGAAAGTATCGAGACTCTTAAAGAGTGATAAAGGAACTTATACATTAATTTGCATACTCAGAAACTACTTAGGTATGCAGGCGTATCAAAGCTATTTGCAGACACACCGCCATACTTCACCATTTTCTAACCCAGAGATTGAGGTATTCGTTCAGCCAGTTACATACAAATTTAGAGAAACATACAGTTACTAAAACAGACAGTCATATACCAACACAGTTATTTAAACATCTCAGGGCACTGCTAGGGGTACACTCCTACACTCACTCACAGATGTAGGCAAGTGGTGATAGAACGTAGTTAACCTTCAAGACAAGTAGTCATTTAAACATTGATAGATACTGAGTAATGGGGATGGCAGTATACCCAGTGACAGAGTTATGCATACAGTGTCACATAGGAAGAGACAGAGAAATAAACAATGAAAAGTAATAGTAATGTTGCCTATATTTTAGTATGAGAATCATTTAACTTTGGAAGTTAAATGCTTAAAATATGTATTGTAATTATAGCCAATTTTAAGGTATTTCTTTTTGCCTTTTCAGACATCAATTCTTATTTAACTACAGCCAGTTACAAGCAATCTAAAAGTGAGAGAAGAAAGAAACAGAGGCAAGGATACTATCTAGCCACAACTGAGAAGCAAAGGGGCAACATGCGGGAAAAGTGATGAAAGAGAAAGAGCTGCTGGTAAGAGAACAAAGACATTTCTTAAAATACTTTGTGGACATTTGGAAAAGCAGCCAAACCAAGTAAATAAAAAAGAAAGTTTGAGATCAACTAAGATAGGGGAACAAGTCCATATTATCCAAAATAAACAAACTTACAAAAAAGCACAGAGTTTAAGGAAAAAGCAGAAACAGTTTAAGAAAATTAGAGTTAGAATGTTCTGTAGTAGAGTAATTAAGAACCAAATAATAAATATGAAGAAGTATAACAGAAGGAGTCAGACAAAAGAAATGAGTTGACGATGTAGCTGATAAGGCCTTGGCTCTCAAAAGGAAGCTATTTACTTTGATTCTAACCAAAATGAAGACACTGAATAAAATAGTGTTGTGTATGAGGAGAAAAAGACAAAAGAAAAGATTTGTAAATAGAACTAACTTTTGTAAAGTTTTCAGTGATGAATGGATATATACTTATAGTACTGAGCCTTGCTTTAATGAAGAAAGGTACTTGCAAGAGAACAGATCATTACATGCAAGGAAGCGGTTATGAGATGAAAGACAGTTCTCCTATTCTAAAAAGAGGTGATGATACCTAGAAATGTGGAGGAAGTCATAGCTGTAAGAGGTACAGGGACGGCGTAGACAGGCCCCTGCATATAAATGGAACCGAAGCACTGTTTGTAATGTTCAGCAGGATTCAAATGATATACTGAGAGCTTTCTTACCTCAGTTTCTCTGCAAAAGTCTTAAAAAGAAAATTGGTATTTTGCAAGGATTAGATCCATGCAAAGTGAGGTAGTATTCTAATTTACAGGGACATTCACTAGAATGTATATTGAAGAAAGTGTGCAGAAATAGCTTTCATCAATTTAGAATGTTAGCTGTTCACCACTCTGAAATGCAAAAACTAGTTAGGAGACTTTACCATGTTAAAATTCCTGTTTTATGCATTGTTGCATGGTACAGTACCAGAGATACAAAACATTTGTGATGATGTTCAGTTCCGTTTTTTTGGTCCTGAGGAGCAGTGTAGGGAAAATGAGGACTTGGTATTTGAAGGTGTAGCAGAACAAGACACAGGTATTAACACAGTGTGCTCAGAGAAACCAGGCCGTGTTTGTATATGTGTTGATGCACTCACTGCAAAACTCAAACTCATTAGAGACAACAGAGAAAAGTGATGAGAATTTGCAGTGTATTTGCAGAGGAATGCTTTGATTGTTCCACTTGACATATTATATGTAAGTACTTTTATGATAAGTTGGAGGACAATAAAATGCCAGCTAGATCAGTCCACTACAAGTTATAATTAGTTCTAATCTCAATAAGTACAAGTTTTAGATGTTTATTAAACAATTCTAATATAGTGTATACATCAATTTCAAGCTATAGTTCGTTTGGAGCCGAAGACAGGGAAGTTACCTCCAAATGTGCTCAGATGTGTTCTTGCCAATAGATTTCAAGCAGAATATTGAAACTGTAGGGGCGCAGCAAGATTTGGGAGAAGCACTTATAATTCTAGTGAATTGTGTCCCTACTAAGAATAAAAAAATATGGCAGGAGTTAGTGGATGTTAGTAAAGTAATGAAAGCAACATTATATCTGGTACAAAACATAATTAATGATAAAAATGTAGATGCTCTTCAAGCCATAATGGAGGGTGTTACATCATCATCAAGAGGTCAGATTAAAAAGGTGGATCGATCCCGCTCAGAAGAAGGTTATGAACACTACAGTATCCACCCTCTGCATTCTAAAGAGATTATTGGTGATGCAATTGATCTTTTGCAAATGAAAGCAGAAAGAGGTTCTCCCTTGAGTGTGTGGGAGAAAAGTTTAGACACTCTGGGGCAGATTTATGATAACTGGCGCATCCCTGCATATTAGCAGGGATGCGCCAGTTATTGTGCGCCACAGCTACGCCACCATGGATGCGCCGCATTTACAATGCGGCGCACCATGGGGCAAAAACGGCACAGATGCGTGACGCATCTGTGCCGTAAAAGTGGCGCATTGCTGGAGTTACGTCGCAAGCGCGACGCAGCTCCAGCAATGCTTTGGGGGGACCTATCTACACAATGCTGCGTCAATCCTTACGCCTGCTTCCAGCAGGCGCAGGGTTTTGAAGCAGCATGGGCTCAAAAGTGACTGAGTGAAATCTTGTAGATTTCACTCAGCCACTTTTAGGAGGCGTTCCTGCGACGGAACGCCCCCCCTGCACAGGTACGCCTACTGCTGGCGCAGGGCTTTACAACGTGACGCATCTCCCAGATGCGTCACGTTGTAAATACCCCGCAGCATGGAGCAGGATTTGCGCCGCCGCTGCGTCACAAAAGTGACGCAACGGCGGCGTAAATGAGGCGCAAGGGCCTCATAAATCTGCCCCTCTATGTTTTCTGTATCTCTTCCCCACAGGAATGAGTGGTAGATATGATGCCCACCCTGTGCAGATACCAGCAGCTGAGTACAGATCAACTAGACTATACTCGGAGGATCCTAGATTTCGCCAGTGCATTCCCTATATATTTCACCTTTTATTTGAAAGCGACTTGTCAGGCCTATCTTATGCAGTAAACCACGTTCTCAAGACTGGAGTGAATCTGGAAAATATCACAGCAAGGTAATTTGTTAAACAATTTAAGGGAAAAGATGAAAACCTGGAATAAAACTTGATTGATTTAATGGCATGCCAACGTGGCACCAATGAATATTGGTATCGTCGTCATGGGGAGCTTAAATGCATGTTGAGAAACCTAGGACACCTACTTGGTTTGTAAAACTGAGTTGAGCTGAGTATACCTGGAATGACCTGCTTGAATTACTCCAAGAATGAAACTCAAACATAAAAGACATCAAGCTGAAGATACCAGGAGAACTTTATGGCTGGATCCTGCAAATGTTTGCAGATATTTTAACCACAGGTTTCAAGCGATAAGGCCTTTCATCGGCAACAAAACTAATCCTCCTCTTGGCCAAGTAAATGATTTCTTTTAGTGCAAAGAGTACCATGATAGAGGTGCTCCACATATTCACATGCTGTTATGGGTAAAATATGCCCCAAAATGTGTAAAAGACACTGATAAGTCTGTCTTATCTTTCATACAATAGTGCACCATTCCAAAACAGTACATGACAAGGGCTTGAGACAACAAGTTCTACAGTTTCAAACTCATAGATATGGGAAGTAGGCCTGGGCGGTGAACTCCGCTCCGTTCATGGGGTTTGCGTAGTTTTCTGCGCTCCTCGGTCAGTGGAGCTCACAGAGTGCAGAAAACTCCGATCTGCATTGTGCAGCTGAGATTTTTCCCCGCTCGCACTCGTGAAAGGTAAGTTTGCGAGCACGAGCTACAACTCGCGTAGAATTTTTAACCAAGCAGCTGGAAGACCAGCGCGATCGGCAGTTCGCACTTATCTCTGCCACCAACAGCCTTGGTCACATGTGCTTACATCACCACTAAGGTGTCCTTAAAAATGCATGATAAACATAAAGGATGGACAAAAGAGGATCTAATATGTCTGCCATGGCTTTTATACCTTTTCTCTGACCAGATGTACTCCATTCAAATATGGCCGACATATTAGAGGTGATGTAAGCACATGTGACCAAGGTTGCTGGGCAGCCGAAACGCGTTGTGTGATTAAACAGTTTCCTGCAATAACTGTGTCCATTTGTGCTGCATCCTGAGGGTGCACTTACTTGACTTTTGTATTGGATGATAAGCCGGTATGCTCTGACAGTACGTGAGCCACTTTCCATGGGTCCCACAGTTCCAGAAAGAGCAACAAGTTTGGAATTTAAAGTGAGGAACTGATCCTGGGCCAGCCATGGTGTTCAAGATACTGGACAATGGAGTAACATTAATCTCAAGACTGAATCTAACCTGCGATCATGACCGCGGCATTGGAGGCCGTGTTCAAGAGTGACAATGAGGACTTTAAGGATCAAGCAGGGAAAGCCCGCACCGGACATTGAAACCGCACCGGGGGGTGTGCCTTCCAACCTTGCTGAGACAAGCAACAATAGCTCTCTGGGACTGTGGTTCAGAACTCTGATCACCGTCGAGAAGCATCCAAACCAGCCCGGTGTTCAGAACCGGGCAAATGCTGTGATCGAACCTGACAGTGTCTTACAACCCAGGGACCGAGGTGCATCAGCTTTGCTACAACTGGGCTACATCCAAATCAGGTCACGGATTGCAACAGACCGCGTCTGCGGAGCTTCCATAAACTGCGGTACTCAAGACCTGATACCGCCCACGGATTGAACAGGACCGTGTCTGGCAAGATTCCTGAAACCGCAGTGCATTTGCCTTGCGACCATCGAGGCGCATCCTCACCAGTACACCGATTGAACCAGATCGCGTCTTATGAGCTAAGGTTCCACAGAGGTAAGCCTACACTGGTTCCTGTTCATACACCAGGGGGGCCTTCGGATGATTTCGAACTTGAACCGTTTCTGTGTTATTAGACACCTGCCCAATCTGAGGCAGCTGCCCTACGGGATCGCCTTGGTGTGTTCGCCTCAGTCTGCTTTCTATTTCCCTGATGTGGGGGGGACAATTAATGGCTGCACAATGGATCACTGTATGTAAAGTAAGCTAGGATTTTTCTGTATGGGATTACTGCATTGTACAAATCTCTCTGCTCATTGCAACGGCATTAATTCAGACTGCAATTTAGATTCTGTTCTTAAATATATACTCCACAGAGGAGTGTGTCCTGTTTTGTGCCATTAGAACTCTCAATGGCAAACACTGTGTACCATCAAACACGGCAGGATGAACCTGGCCCTTTATTCAGGGGGAGCAGCACATACAAACCACTATTGGCAAAGGGGAAACTGCAATTGCAGTATGGAGGAAGAGGTGGAGAGGAGAGTGGCTTCTCTTACTCTATTTGCATGAACACCAGGAATGGGGGCAACAACGACAGACAAGAGCAAACAAGTTCAAGCCCTAGAGGACAAACTGAGAAAACTAGAGAAACTAAGGAAGACCGACTTTTCCAAAAACGACAATGACAATAAAATGGTTCCTAGAGGATTGACGATTTTAACTACTCCTTCTTACGACTCACCCAATCCCAAAATGCTTGCGGAATGGTCCGAAAATTCCTCGGCTAGCTCTAAACGCATGCTTGAGATACTGGTCAAGTATGCATGGATTGGCCATGATGCATTATTAGCAGAAATCAAGTTGATTAAGGAGGATCTCGACACAAATATGGAACCCAACAACCTGAAGAGACTAATGGAGGCTATGAAGGATCGCCTCAAGAATCACAAGGAAGACATTAAAGCCCGCAAACAGCAAAAGCTCCGCAGCAACGATGGCGATTTCGAAAGTGGGAGGATTCTCACTTTTCGTAGAAAGTATGACCACCTGTACACAGACAAGTTGCCTACATGTGACCCACAGCAGACAGCAGCAGAAAGCTCACTGTTGGAGCAATCAACTGCCAGTGATATGAAGGACTGGGTTTTTCTAAGACCCAGCGGTGCCAGGGAACAACACCTGAAACCTTCGCGGGTTACCTCTTCTGGCGTACCAAACACAGAGACACGGGACACTTCCAGCGACGTCAGAGATCAGCGTTTATTTACTGCAGGGATACAGAGGTCACAAGAAGTACACAGCGTGTAGGTTCTCGGAGACTGCTTCAATTTGCAAAAGTGGATCGCTCCTTTTATACACGTTTTCCCCATAGCACAGTATAGTGAACAAAGATTACAACCCGGTTCCCATAATAAACTTCAAAAGGGTCGCGTTCATGTTTCAGGAGGCCGGAACATAATCACCACAGTATTGCCGGTTCCCAACTGTAAAAACATATCCTCTCTGCAATAAAACACATTCCATCCTGATCGTAAACACATTAGGAGAAGGGACAAGAACAGATGCAAAGAAAGGACAAGGATGCACAACAGATTAGAGAAGAGTGTTAGGAGTAATAAAGGGAACTTGATAACAGGATCAGAGACACCGTGTCTAATGTATGCATGGCTGAAACAATAGACCGGCACGGCAAGATGAGCCTTGAGAGGGGCCATCTGCCTTCGTCGTGTCGTTTCCCTCGTCATAAAAGTCATACTCCAAAGAACACGTGTCCCTCATGTAAGCTTGGGAGTCCCAGGGTCACGAAGCGGACAAAGTCCGTTCGCTGGCTACTTGACGGCAAGAAACAAAATGGATGCCGTATCTAAAATGGAACCCGAGGGGTCAGATGAACAAACCCAAAAATCAGACGAACCATATGTGGTTGCGTAGCGAAACTGCGTACACCCACTATACTCGTCATTTGCGGTTCATAGATACCCAACTCACCCATATTCGTCACCACCCAAAAAGTGTCGTTCCGTCCCACACGGAACCTCAGACGCTCCTTTTGCCCTCATGTAGGCAAGCACTAGTCAAGATCGGAATCTATTTCAATATTCATCAGATCGTTCAGTTGCTGCTGGAACATTACTCTATTCATCAACGTCTCCTTGGTAACAGATGGTCGTCTTATACACGTTGTAGCACATAGGCCACATAAGGCAGGACCACACTGTACACAAAGACAACACGTGAACAGAGACGTTACAACAACCCCTACGATCATCAGAATCTTCCAACCCCAAGTTGACATCAGGCCCCAAAACCATCCTAGTAGCGTCCAATTACCTTCGTCCACGTGTATGGACTCGGAGATCTTGTGCAACTTCGAGATGGCTTGGTAGACAGTTGGAGCATTGTCAGGAATAAAAATGCAACAACTCGAATGGATAACTTTACACACGCCACCTCTATCTGCGAGAACAACATCTAGAACCATACGGTTCTGCAACGTCATGAGTCTATCCGCCTGAAGTTCAGCTGTGAGATTACCAAGGGCACTTGCAGTAATATTAGCAGTCGACTCTACTACACGTGTCAGCTGTCTTAGGTTCCTACTATTAACCATAGGTCCCCAAAACGGCAAGAAACCCTTAAAGAAGTCTCCTGCTTCTTGACTGGCAGTATCCTCTTTGCTAATAACGCCTCTCACAACTCTAGTCTTGTGATAATCTGAGGCAACTGTGAAAGTCGGTGGTAAAAGATTCGCAATATAACATGTACCCGAAAAATCACGGGGTAACCATGTATAGGCGCGTTCACAACATACAAAATAAGTGCCCTTAGCGGTAAAAAAAACAGGGGAGGAGAGCATCGGCAGAACATACGTGTCAGTGCAAGCACTGTTCCCAAGTTGTGCTCTCGGATTTCGACCCAGACCTTTCAAGCAGAAATTACCGAGGTGTGGTACAATCCATATTGGGGACGAGCTCTTAAGCTGTCTATCACCCACTGACGTACTATACTCAGCCTCGCTCAGATCCTTATAAGCCTGTACCTCTTCATTTGGGATAAGCGATGCATCAAAAACATCTCTATCTAAATCCGCTATCGCTATCGCCAAAGGTTTGTGATACGGCCCAGGACCAAAATTGGCAGAACGTGGCTCTCGACTGGGGTAGGAATCTAGTGCACTACGGAACATAGTTTGGAATGCTCGAGCCGAACCCTGGGAACTGTAAGGAAGAACCAAATATGGAATACCCCTATCCATGGTATGTGGCATTAACCCACACACCCAACAATTGGTAGTATTCATCACCAACTGATGCTGATGTAGAAGTTGAACGAAGGAGTTATTCATAAATTCCGCACGCCTAACCTGTTCATGTTGAGGCAGGGGATGAAAAGACTGTGGGGAAACAGTGGTGAGGGAGCTCAGTTTAGGAGAAGAGGTAGGTGAAACAGAAGGCAATAACAACTGTACTCCAAAATACACTCCACCCACCAATAACATAGATACGATCAGGAACAATAGGAACACCTGAAACAAAAAGCATTTTGTACATACAACTCTTCTTAATTCTGATCTCTGCGCTGACATCCTTTCTACTTCCAACAGCTTAGAGAATGCCATCCTCTACAAACCGTCCGTGACGTATTTGACGCACTTCGTTCTGAGTAGCGATTATCAATCCCCAGGAGTTCCCAGGAATCGACAAAAGTAACCGACCTAGCGTCAGAAACCTGCTAAACAGAAAGGAGTACCCGCACGGCCCTACGGTGACCCGGATGGAGAGGTTCCCTCGAAAAGTTCAGATTACAAATCTCTAAGCCGTGGGAAAGCACATAAAAACTCAAAAAGGAAGGATATAATTGTCCATAATGTTCATAACATCAAAAGCAAATATACAACTAATTTTTATTAGCCCTTGAACGAAGAAAGTATCGACTTCTTCCAGGTCGAGTTTGCTCTACAAACAATTGTTCGGCTGGCGCAACAGTATTCGATGAAGTGGACAACGAGTCAGACCTTGGGCTTTCTGCTACCGATAACTCCACATGTGGGTTTGGCAGTGACAAATCATTCCCCACAGGTTGAGCATCGCTAAACGGCACAAAGTGCAAAGGAGTCTCAGTTTCTGTTGTCGAAATCCCAGTCCTCACCCAACCATCCGTCGGTAAGGGAATCGGTACCCTTTTCGTATGGCTGGCGTGCACCCAATTCTTCCGGCCCTCCAGTCGAACCGCAGTCCTCGTCGTCAATAAGACTTGAAAGGGGCCTACAAATCTTGGCTCCAAGTTGCGCTTTCGACCAAAATTTCGGGTAACAACCCAGTCTCCTGGCCGGAGCTGGTGTCCAGGGCCCTCTGTCTGCGCCGGTAGAGCTTCAAAGACCTGTTGATGGATTAACCGTAGTTTAGTGGTCAAATCATGCAGGTAATCAATTAACATTGGGTACTCAAGACTATTAAAAGCCCTTGGTCTCGGGACCCCCCAAATATTCGCAGGGCGGCCGAACACAATCTCATATGGGCTAAGCCCTACTCGAGAGTGTACGGTCGCTCTGGTCGATAGGAGAGCCAGAGGCAAGGCATCAGGCCATGATAGACCAGTCGTAGCCTGGATCTTGGCGAGTTTTAGTTTTAGGGTACCATTGTACCCTTCAACCAAACCCGCTGCCTGTGGATGATTAGCGCTATGGAACTTTTGGCGAATTCCAAGACCCTTGCACACACTCTGCATTACACTTCCCACAAACTCACTTCCATTATCCGACCATACAATCCGTGGCATTCCGTACCGAGGAAAGTATTCCTTCAGCAGGATTTTTGCTGTGGACAGGGCAGTGTTATCCTTAAGAGGATAGGCCTCAATCCATCTGGAGAACGCACAAACCACAACCAAAACATACTTTAGGTTATTGCATCTCTCCATATGGATAAAGTCCAGCTGGATAACCTCAAAGGGACAAACAGGAGGAGCAAAATGACCAGGTGGAGTGGGAGTGCCCTTGCCGGGATTGTGCATTAAACACACCATACAGTTCTTAACCACTCTCTCGGCACACTTAGCAATACCCTCATTTCTCCATACAGGTGACAAAAACCTACATATTCCTTTCGCACTAATATGTGCCAACCCATGAGCCATCGTCACAACAGCTAATACGTACGCATCTGGTAACATCCACCTCTGACATTCCGTCAGGTCAACCCAACATCCATGCATGTCCAACTTTCCCGTACTTTCTTTCCACTTAGTCTTTTCGGCTTTAGTAGCTTCGTTCTGAATTGCTTTCACACTCTCAATAGCATTTTCACACATACCAGTCTCCATCGGCCACCTCACTGAACTCGTGACATACATTCGGGTCGCAAGATCCTTAGCCGTTTCCTTAGCAATCTCATCCGCGAACGCATTACCACGACCAACATCATCCGTCACCTTCCGATGTGCACTACGTTTAACAATCGCCACTTGTTTAGGCAGTGTAAGTGCATCCAAAAGGTCATTCACAAGCTGCCCATGCTGAATCTTCGTACCATGTGATGTCATAAATCCTCTTTCTCTCCACAATCTTCCAAAGTTATGCGCAACACCGAATGCATACTGACTGTCGGTAAACACATTCACTCGCTTTCCTTTAGACAAGACACAAGCTCTTGTCAATGCAATCAACTCTGCAGCTTGCGCTGAATTCTGATTCAATCTCGCAGTTTCCACAACCGTGCTCAACGTCACTACAGCATACGCAGTCGTCACATTACCATTCGGCAATTTAAAGCACGACCCATCCACATACAAGGTACCATCGGGATCTGTCAAGGGAGTGTCTTTTAGGTCCACACGACCTTTTGTTTCTTCCTCAGTTCGTAAATAACAATCATGTGGTGGCACATCATCTGATTCCATATTAATCGGCAACAATGTCGCCGGATTCAATATATTACAACGTTTGATCTGTATATGACTTGCCAAAAGGGTCAGCTCGTACCTAGACAACCTTGCACTCGTCAGATGTTGAGTCTTTGTCCGATTCAAAAGAGTATCAACTGCATGCGGAACCATCACCATGAGCATATGATCCATAACAAGACCTGCGGACTGCCGAATAGACGCCGCTGCTGCCGCTGTCGCCCTCAAGCAACTTGGCAACGCTCTCGCTACCGGGTCTAAGGTCGAGGAAAAATATGCACACGGGCGCTGCTTGCCACCAAATCGTTGCGTTAAAACACTCAATGCACAACCTTCCCTCTCGTGAACGTATAATGTGAATGGCTTGCTGTAATCAGGAGTACCTAACACAGGAGCCGAACACAGTGCGTCACGTAGTTCAGAAAAACTTTTCTGACATTCCTCCGTCCATGGCAAAGGAGTCGAAACGTCCTTGCACGTAAGAGCTATCAATGGCTTCGCTAACAGTGAAAAATTCGGAATCCACTGTCTGCAGTATGACGTGATACCTAAAAAGGCACGCACATCTCTCTGGGTCTTCGGCACGGTCATTCGAGCAATTGCTGCAATTCTTTCAGGGGTCAACCTTCTTCCCGCCTTTGACAATAAGTGACCTAAGTAGGTAACTTCTTGACAACAATATTGTAACTTAGAAGGTGACACTTTATGGTGTAAGTCACAGAGATGCTGCAATAGTGACACAGTAGCAGTCCGGCAAACTTGTTCAGTATCTGCAGCTACCAACAGATCGTCAACGTACTGAATCAAAGCCGCACCAGTTGGCAGCACAAATGCATCTAGTTGACTTTTAAGAGCTTGGCTGTAGATCGATGGGCTCTCACAGTAGCCTTGAGGTGCGCGTTTGAACCGGAAACTGCGACCTCCTAATGAAAATCCGAACAAATCACGACTTTCCTCAGCAATCGGAATGCTAAAGAACGCATTCTTCAGATCGATTACCGAGAACCACGATGCAGAGGCTGGAATCAGAGTCAGTAAAGCTGTAATGTCTGGAACCACAGGAAACTGCGGGACAACAATTTTATTTACTTCCCGCAAGTCAATAACTAGACGCTACACGGGAGGCTTGGACGGATCAGTTCGTTTCAAAATAGGCAACACAGGACTATTACACACGTTACCTCGTGTCTCCTCGATAACGTCTTTACCGATCAGATCATAGATGATCGCTAATAGTGCCCGTTCACCATCAAGGGAAATACGATACTGTGGTATGCGTGGTAAGCGCGCATCAGCTTTCAATTGAACAACATAAGGTGGGATGCTCAGTAGGCCCACATCATTGGGACCTGTTGCCCACAAAGAAACCGGAAGAGAACTCAATTCCGGCGGGAGCTTATCGATTGACAGGTACATAGGGGAGATCACATTCTCACCCAAGGTAAGCTCCACACCCGTAGGAGAGCAGTACAAAGTCGCATGTAACCTCTTCAGCAAATCCAAGCCCAAAAGATTCTCACCACAACCAGTAGTCAAAATCAAAGGAGCTTCTAACTCATGAGACCCAATCGTAAGGGGCAAGGGGCTAGAGACTGGATTGCTAACGGGGGCGCCAGAGAATCCAACGGAAACATTCGTTAAGCCAGACAAAGGCGCGCCAGGGAGTTTCGAATGCATAATGGAACTTTTTGCTGCACCAGTGTCCAACAGAAAAGGCTCAACGACGCCCAATGTGGCTACTGCAACATAAGGCCCTCTCTGATCAACCGGAACTGATACTTCTCCCTTCCTTTGTCTATGGCTGTCCTAGTAGATACCATCCGTATCAACATCATGCTCAACGTAATGGTCATCCACATGATACTGCGCAGATCTACCGGACGATGGTTCACGTCGATCGAAACAATTCTGCGAGTCTGAGGAAGTGGCAAAACGCTCGGCCTGATTCTGAGTAACTCCACGACCTCTACCACGTGAAGCTTGTTGAGGACCACCACGACCTCCTCGAGCTGACACACCATTATTCCTATCACGGAGAACCGGACAATTAAACTTCAAATGGCCCTCCCCTCGACAGTACGCACATTGATTATATCCCAACACAAAACGAGGTGCGGGAGAGTCATTCCGTGTCTGCGATCTAGAGAATTGTGGTTGCGATCTATTTGGCTGGTGCGAATCATTAAAATTTGAGCGCGGAGGATACGCTTGCTGCAATAGGACCTTAGTTTTAAGATCCTTCGTTTTCTTATCTGCACGTTCACTTTCCTCCTTTTCCCTATTTTCGTAATATTGGGCCGTAGCCAATATTTGAGCAGTGGTAGAAACAGCCCATGAACTCTCAGAATTTTTCAACTTATTGCTAAGTTCGGGCAACAAGTTCGATACAAACTTATCAACAAACAACCGCTGACCACCTTCTGAACCCATGTCCTGGCCACTATGATCGACAAATGCTTCCTCAAATCTCGTAAAGAAGTCGGATACGCTTTCATCCCTCTTTTGCTTGCACGCGGACAACTTGTCCCAATTGACGCGCATCGCTGGCATAAGCGTTTTCATGAGGGTAATTATCCTCTGGGGCAATTCCACAATAAGCTGCTCAGGCTTAGCCCCACCAACTTGCTGAGCGTCTGCCGCTGTAAGGGCAGCCCAATCACCGCCCAACTCGGCCGCGTGATTCTCGTGACGAATTTTCGCCCAAATCGGCTGAGGCACTACATTGCCAAACAACATATCAATATCAGCAAGGTTCATAACAGTAGCATCCACCAATTGAGACAACTCCTTATAATAACCCGCTGGATTTTTACGGGGATCAGGCAAAGTTTGCTTCACCTGTAAGACTTCCGATCGTTTCCAAGGGAGGTGTATCCACACTCTCTGAAAACGGCCTGGGACAGCAGAGTTAGCATTAGGATCACCTGGCATCCATACTGGGGGAACTTCCCGCATCGGATATTGACCAGGTTGTGCCATCCACGCTGCAGTCTCTTCCTTAAACAATGCTCGAGGTTGCACTGTACATCGAAATGATAACAGACGTTCTAGAGCTTCTCGAACCTTGTCACCCACGATCACACCAGTTGTGAACCGATGCTGGAGATCAGAAACCTCTGACGGTACATTATCTACCACATCGTAATCCCACTCCTCCTTCAACGATTTACACAATTCCTCGAACACGAATCGTTGAGTGGGCGCATTAAACTGAGAAAATGTGTCAAACACTACACGTGAAGAGTATTTAACGGGATTACGTATCCATTTACGTGCCATTTTTACCAGCGATTCACGTTCCCTATCATCAGGAAGCTGACTACGCCGCTGAGCGGCATCAGAAAGAGTTGAGCCGAGTATTGGCCCAAAAAGCGGAGAATAAAGAGTAGCAACAGCAGTCAGGAGACGACTACGAACAGAAGGAGAAGAGGAAGAAGATGCAGGCGCAGCAACAGTAGGGGTAGAGGCAATAGAAGTTGACGCGGCACCAGGAGTAGTAGGAACGACAGACTGAGGAGGGACTTGAAGGGGTGCAGTAGGAAGAGAAGCCGGTAAAAGAGGAGGGACTATTTGTGGCACGAGGGGTTGCGGGGGAGCGGGAGGAACAGCGGGCTGACCAGCGGCCGCCAAAACAGCAGGTGGAGGAAGAGGTAGAATCACCGGACCCAGAGTATCGGGAGCATAGGGAGGTGGTGATTTCAACAGATAAGACAATAGCGAATCCTCTACCGCTTCTTCACCTGACTTATCGTCATTAGACGGTAGCACCGGATAACATTTATCCACCGCCATATGATGAAGTCGAGCCCTAACTTCCTGCTCTTTCTCATTTTTGTCTCGCTGATACTGTTCAGCATCTTGCATCACCGCAATAACGCCGTCTCTTTTATTTTTCTTACTCTGTTTGATTTCTTTCTGCTTGGCCTCTTTCCGCCACAACCGGAAGGAATCAAACATGGCCGGCCTAGCCTTCTTTTTAAACAGTTTAGCTTCCAAATTATCTAAAACGGCAGTTTCGAAACTACCATGAGATGGCCAACTAAGAACCCCATCATTTTTAGTGTAGCGGACCCAATATTCATTATACACGATAGGACCCACGCCATGGCGACTATAGAGCTCGTAAATTGGGGTTCCAACCGGAGGTATCGGACATGAATCCTCCAGCCGGGAATCCATTCGGCAACATTTGAGAAACCCGAACAAAGGACTACGGCTAGGCATCGCGCACACTAACCGAGTTTACAAACTTCAAGGGCTATCGAATTTATGATATCCTCGCAAAAAGTTTGCGAGACCCTCTGTTTTTGGCAATTGCAATCGTCAAATAAAACCCAACAACTAAGAACCACTAATGCTATGGTACCATGCAAACAACAAAGGAACACTGGGAGTGACCCACAAATACTTAACTGAAAGAACAATGGCGTCACCAGGAAGGCCCGTCTATCGTCTCGCCGTACAAAGGACTACGCCAGGTGCCAAAACAGGTCGACAGTCAGGGCATCAGTCCGTCGCAGCCGTCAGGAGGCGGGGATCTTCGCGGGAAAAGACGTCGGGCCACTTATTTCGACAACTGGATCGATGAAGCGGGGTGCACCTTCCCTCGGAGATTTCACACGAAGTTCCTCACGATCGTCGGGCTTTGGACCGGTACCGCTGATGTCGCCCTACGTTGGGCGCCAACTGAAGGACTGGGTTTTTCTAAGACCCAGCGGTGCCAGGGAACAACACCTGAAACCTTCGCGGGTTACCTGTTCTGGCGTACCAAACACAGAGACACGGGACACTTCCAGCGACGTCAGAGATCAGCGTTTATGTACTGCAGGGATACAGAGGTCACAAGAAGTACACAGCGTGTAGGTTCTCGGAGACTGCTTCAATTTGCAAAAGTGGATCGCTCCTTTTATACACGTTTTCCCCATAGCACAGTATAGTGAACAAAGATTACAACCCGGTTCCCATAATAAACTTCAAAAGGGTCGCGTTCATGTTTCAGGAGGCCGGAACATAATCACCACAGTATTGCCGATTCCCAACTGTAAAAACATATCCTCTCTGCAATAAAACACATTCCATCCTGATCGTAAACACATTAGGAGAAGGGACAAGAACAGATGCAAAGAAAGGACAAGGATGCACAACAGATTAGAGAAGAGTGTTAGGAGTAATAAAGGGAACTTGATAACGGGATCAGAGACACCGTGTCTAATGTATGCATGGCTGAAACAATAGACCGGCACGGCAAGATGAGCCTTGAGAGGGGCCATCTGCCTTCGTCGTGTCGTTTCCCTCGTCATAAAAGTCATACTCCAAAGAACACGTGTCCCTCATGTAAGCTTGGGAGTCCCAGGGTCACGAAGCGGACAAAGTCCGTTCGCTGGCTACTTGAGGGCAAGAAACAAAATGGATGCCGTATCTAAAATGGAACCCGAGGGGTCAGATGAACAAACCCAAAAATCAGACGAACCATACGTGGTTGCGTAGCAAAACTGCGTACACCCACTATACTCGTCATTTGCGGTTCATAGATACCCAACTCATCCATATTTGTCACCACCCAAAAAGTGTCGTTCCGTCCCACACGGAACCTCAGATATTGAATCCGAAACCTCAGGGAGTGGTGCATCAGGGAACGAAAGAGTCACCAGACCAGTGACTTTTTTGGACGAGTATCGCCTGCTGCGTCGGGGGGACAGACAACAAGGGACACCCCAACCCCAAAGCCCAGGGGGAAGAGAGAACGGGGAGAGGAAAATGCTGAGGAGGAGCCATAAAATAACATTTCGCATCCAACAAAGATGGCAAAAGAGGCAGAGGTCGGGGCACATGAAAACCAACACCGCGAGCTTCAGAAAAGTGCTTGAATGGATCCGGAGGTGGTTAATAAGACTATTAATAATCTATCCAAGAGACCTTTAAGTGACAGTGAGAAACGTTCTCTTTGCTTATCTCTCTCTTTCTGTGGCACAAACTGAGGTCAGTGGGACCTGACAGAACCAGTACATCCCATACGCAGGGCAATGAGATTGATCTTGACATCAGAGACATGGATGCTCTCGTTACACTGTTGCAGTTACAACAGGAACCCAACCACTTGGGGACAGACATCACTGGGACCTCAGTGCTTGATGAGTTAGGTATCACCCATGATGCAGTAGAAAGCCCTAGTTTTAAGCCACGGTCCACTTTCTTTCCTACCCTTCCACATGATAGCATCAACACGTTTCATTAGGTTGTCACCAAGTCCCTCAATGAATTTCAGTGTAAATCATACCTCTAGAACAGGGCCCCCAACAACTTAACCTTTGTGCTAAGAAAGGCCTTCCTCTCATTAGCTGAGGACAGTGAGGTTGTGATACGTCCAGCTGACTAAGGAGGCAATGTTGTTTTACTGGATAGAGGCATGTACATAACTGAGGCAATGAGACAATTCAACGATACCAGGTTTTACATTCCCATCTCTGAGGAAGAATACACCAGGAGTATAGTCATGATTTGGTACAAACTCAATGAATGGAAGGACTAGGGGATTCTTGAGTGGGAGGGGTATTGTTTTCTCAAGAAAGACCATCCTAAACTCCCAGTCTTATACTTACTTCCCAAGATACACAAGGATCCCCTTGTCCCACCTGGCGATCCCCAAGTGTCATCAAGTGGCAGTGCATTGGAACATGTGGCCAAATATATGGATCATTTCTTGAGGGACCATGTATTTAAACTTGGCTCATACATCAGAGACACAAAGAACTTTTTGGGCAAGCTACAGGACATCGAGCGGGAGGATAATTTTCTTCTGATTACCTTTGATGTCAGTTCTTTGTACACAATAATTGACAATGAACAAGGACTGGAAGCATGTCGACATTTCTTACATAGAAGACAGGTCAGATACAGGGAACACACTTTGATGATTCTAGAGATGATTGCACATTGTTTCAGGAATAACATCTTCCTCTTCAATGGTTTCATTTACAGACAAACTACCGGGACAGCCATGGGTCATGCGTCACTCCAAGCTTTGCCAATCTGTTCATGGGCCTGTGGAAGGAGGACATATATTGGTGTCCCAAGCTTACACAGTCCTTTGGACGAGTTGTGGTGTGGCTTAGGTACATTGATTAATTTTTCGTCATCTGGAGGGGTTCTGAAGATCTAGCCACTGACTTCATTAGGAAACTCAACAGCAACAACCGTAACATACTCCTGACTGGTAAGAGCAGTAGCACTACAGTAGAGTATTTAGACATTAAGCTCGAGATCAGGCAGAAAACAATACAACCTGAACTCTTCCGCAAAAGCACGGCAGGCAACAGTCTGCTGCATGCCCTTAGTAGCCACCCAGAGACCCTCAAGTGGAGCATCCCGTATGGAGAGCTACTGAAAGCTAAACAGAACTTCTACACTGAGGCAGCATACCAACACGAACGTGGGATCATGATGGACAGATTCAGGGAGGGAGGCTACCCGACCTGGGTCCTCAACAATGTCATGCGTATCCTTGTAAAAAACTGGAACATTCTCAAGAGCGATAGCATTATTGGCAACAGTATTGAAGATAGACCCCGCCTCCACTATAGGGGAGGGCGCATCCTTAGAGACATGCTGGTCCATAGCGTCATCACTGCAGCCTCAGGGGGTAACACACATAACCTTCAAGGCTTTTTCCCTTGTGGCCACTGTAAGGCGTGCAAGAATAGCCTAATGCGCAAAGTGGTAACACGAGTTCCAACTAAGAGAGTCATTTCCCAATTCCTCACATGCAGTACCACCTTTGTCATCTATATCATCGAATGCCCATGTAAATTATGGTACATAGGGAGCAACACTCTGATGGCCGAAAAGAGAGTACTGGAACATATGAGGGCCATCACCAACAGAGACCCCTAGTATCCAGTAGCCTGACATTTTCAGGACAAACATTTTTCAGATTCATCCCTGCTCTCATGCTGTGCCATTGAACAAATGATCTAAGAGGTAGAGATAGAGTTCTTAAGCTCAGGAAGAGGAAGTCAAAGTACATCATTGACTTCCAGACCAAAATCCCGGGTGGGTGGAACCAGGAGTGGAACCAGGATGAGGAACTTGCTGTCCACCTCAAAGAGGAATGATACCTTTTGCCTCTATTCCTACTATTCCTTCATCTGCATGTAAACTGTTCATTTTGTATGTTATGACATGCTTAATGTGTTTTTAAGTATTTTCCCTTGATGTTGACAATTTTTTTTTATTTCATCTTTTTAGGATGAAAGGAAGGGACCCACCACAAAGACACTCATGAGCAGGGGTTCCCTACCCTTTTCTTCATCTTAACTCCGGGGATGTCATCACAGATAAGATAACTCGTGCATGATTTTATTTAACATTTGTGGATCATAGTGCATTATGCATTTCTCAGTCAGAGGGAGCCAGGTCATTTGTCCAATACCCATGGTACCAAGAGAGACCATAACATATCCTTATCAGTACCAACATGTCAGAATCTGACTCAGACGATGCTACTGCCAGCTCTCCCACTCATGCCAACGATTCCTTTAAAGACTTCTTGCAGAAAGAAATGAGATCTTGTATGCTATCTACTCTTAAAGACATGATGTCTTCTAAGAGATCTTTCTCCTTCGATCACAATGACTTCCCCGACGAGGTCACTCTTCGTGGTAAAAGGAGGAAAAAATCAAAACATTGCGAACATCCTTCTGATTGCACTATGGGAGGTCGTAGCACCTCAATTGATTTGGGAGATCCTAGCACCTCATTGTTGATGGGAGGCCCTCGCGTCAAATGCTTCTGGTGTCCCTTGCGGCACAAATATGATGGGTGTCCCTAGCGGCACAAATATGACCGGTGCCCCTCGTGGCACAAATTTTAATAGTGCCTAGAATGATGCAGACACTGACTCTGAGGAGGAAGAAAGTTTTAACAATCCTTACAACAAATTCATACTGGATTTAGATGACCAAGACCTCGAATTTAATAACCCTGGCGATGTCGACTCGCCTTCTTCCTCTAAGAACGTTATCCTCAACCCTCTAGGAGAGGAAATGTTCTCCCCTCTCAATATCTCCCAGCCCAATAGCTCGAAATGGTTCCCTCAGGAACGTGTTTCCAAATTTATTAGAAGATGGTTAAGAAACTCTCTCGAAAGAGAAACTAGAAACACACTTAAATCCGAGTGCCCAAGACCCTCCATTCAAGATAAGGTTTCGAAACCCCTAACCTCGACCCTGATTTGATTAAATTCTTATTTAAACTGGGGAAGGACCCTAGAAAAGGTATAGAGAGAGCGCTCAAGGGCTGCCAGCATCGCCTACTTGAATCCTCGGCCCCCTCACCAGAATTCTAGACTTAACCGAAGAATCCCACATCTCCAACACCCCTCTCGACGTCAACCTCCTTCGAGGCTGGAGCCAAAGAGCCATTGTCCTCCTCGGCAACGCAAATTCAAGCCTCAACATTGAAAGAAGGAGAACCATCCTTACCAAGATCAACCCTAAACTGGGTGATCTAGCCGAAAAAAAAACCTCCGATAACCCTAAGGGCCTCCTCTTTGGAGAAGACATGATAAAATCAATAGGAAAGTATGTCGCTACCTTTACTGTCCTTGAAAGGGCTCAAGCAAATATGAAACGCTTCTTCAACACCAACCTTTTTGGACAGGCTGGAAGAAGGGGCCGCTCTTCCGGCCGTGGTAACCAACGGCCCTTCTCAACCTTCAGAGGAACAGGTAGAGGCTTCTACTCATCCAACCAGCAATTCTATCCTCAATGAGGGAGAGGACCACGAAACAGAGGCTACAGATCTCGTGGAAATCCCAACAACACCAACCTTCAAAGTAAGTCTTCCTCTTCCTTCCTCTTCTTCCCCCCCAAAAGTAGGGGGCAGACTAAAATACTTTTACCATTTATGGGAATCTCTAACTCAAGACCCATGGGTTCTCGAGACTGTTCAGGGTTTCAAAATAGACTTCATAGACACTCCCTTTCAATCACAGCTCCCAAAACTCCTAACGCTTTTCGAAGAACATCAGAAGATTGTCGAAGAAGAAATTTCTTCGATGCTTCAAAAAGGGGCTATTGTACAAGTCCCATGGTCTCTAAAAACATTTGTCAGAACTATTTTCCTTGTTCAAAAAAAAGAAAAAGGTTGGAGACCAGTCATAAACCTTCGGGAAGTAAACAAGTACCTAGTTTACAGACACTTCAAAATGGGGGGTATTCACCTCCTCAGGGACCTTCTTTTGAAAGGAGATTGGTTGGTGAAGTTGGACTTAAAGGACGCTTAGTTCACCATCCCTACGGCACAAGAACACCAACGCTTTCTTCAATTCATCTGGAAGAAGCGTCATTTCCAATTTCAAGCTCTTCCTTTCGGTCTTTCCTCTGCCCCTTGGTGCTTTACCAAGATCATGAAGACTATTGTCTCTCTTCTGAGAGAGGGGTATTTGCCTCATCATTTATCTAGACGACATCCTCATCATGTCCCAACTCTACTCTCAAATCATGAAAGACCTCAATACTACCATGGAGCTTATAGAAAAGTCTCGGCTTCATTATAAACAGAGAAAAATCTATCCTTACGCCCTCCAAGTCCCTGGAGTTCCTCGGCTTCACTGTAGATACCTCAAGCTGCCTTCTCCGTCTCCCTACCAAGAAAATCGCCAAAATTCTAAAAGAGATCAGGTATGTTCTAAAACAAGAATCTCTAACCCTACGAGAGTTAGCCAGACTTCTAGGCCTCCTTTCCTCCTCCATCCAAGCTATATTCCTGGGACCTCTGATTTACCGTGCCTTTCAGAGATTAAAAGGAAAAGCTCTCAGGTCTGGTCTCTGGTACGGAGATACTGTGACATTAGACCAGGAAGCCAGGTCAGAACTCTCCTGGTGGCTGGTGAATTTGGATGCCTGGAATGGAAAAGCATTCTATGGTTCTGCCCCGGAATTTGTTCTGGAATCAAACGCCAGCCTCCACGGCTGGGGTGCTCGCTTCCTCAAGCAAAACACTGGTGGCGCTTGGTCTCTTGCGGAATCTTCCCATCATATACATTTCTTAGAACTTACAGCAGGTTTATACGCCCTAATGAGCTTCAAACACTCACTTCAAGGCTGATCTGATGTTCTGAAGATGGACAACATCTCCGCAGTCTCTTGGCGGTACCAAATCAGCAGACCTATCCGCTTTAGCCAAGAAACTCTGGATGTTTTGCTTAGAACACAAGATTTCTCTGAAGGCAGAATACCTTCCCGGAAAGTCAAATCTTTCTGCGGATTGGAACTCAAGATTCCTCTCAGACTTCACCGATTGGAAACTCAATGTGAATGTTTTCAATGTTCTTATTCACATTTGAGGTCCACTGGATGTGGACTTATTCGCCAGCAGATTGACATTCAAACTGCTGAGATGCTTCAGCTGGATGCCAGACCCAGGCGCTCTAGTGGTGAATGCCTTTCTCCAATGCTGGTCCAACCTTCAGGGTAACGCCTTCCCTCCCTTTGCTATGATCCAAAGGGTCCTACAGAAGGTCAGAATAGACCAATGCTTTTTGGTTCTGATAACCCCATTTTGGCCTTCTCAGGCATGGTTCCCGACTACTCTGGAACTGTCCTGCAACATCCCCTTCCTCATTCCAGTGATCAAGGGTCAGGTTTCAAACGCAGACGGAGAAGATCATCACCTAATTCTTTCAGGGAATTTGAACCTTCTTGCTTGGAAAGTGTCAGGCAATCCAACAAATTGTCTGGACTTTCGTCATCAGCTCTCACTCTCCTCGGAGAATCATGGGCACCAGGAACACACTATAGATAAAATAACATTTGGAAAAAATGCTTTTGTTGGTGCATGGAGAGGCACCTGGATCCCGTGGAAGCTCCTATCGTCAATATAGTTAATTTCCTTGTTGAACTATTTGACAAGGGCCTCTCTTATAGATCTATTAATTGCTATAGATCAGCCATCTCTGCTGGCCACTCCCTCGTCAATGGTAAAACAGTAGGTAAGAATGTTATTATTTGTAGAGTTCTGAAAAGCATTAGATTGAAAAGACCTCCTAGACCTAAATACCAATCCATGTGTGATGTTAAAGCTATTTTAGACCTTTTTTCTTCTTGGCCTGATAATGCATATCTTAATAGAAAATGCCTCTCGATTAAACTTGCTACTCTTTTATGTCTAATCTCTTGTCGTAGAGTTTCCGATGTCAAATGCCTTGATATTTCATTTAGATCTTATGATATGTTTGGCGTCAAGTTTGACATCTTTAGAAGGACTAAAACTATGTCAGACTCTATCTTTTATCCTCGTTTTGATGTTTGCAAAAGACTTTGTGTCGTAGACTGTATGAAAGAATATGACTCGAGAATGAAAGATCTTCGGCCTGTAGACGCTAAACATCTCCTTATCTCTTTTGTTAAACCCTTAAAACCAGTTGCTTCTTCCTCCATAGCAAGATGGGTCAAGTCAGTTATGAACCTCGCTGGTATTGATCTTTCTAAATTCCAAGCCCATTTTCTCAGAGGTGCTATGGCAAGTAAATCCTTTTGGTCTGGCGGTAAGTTGGATGATATCCTTAAAGCGGCCGATTGGTCCAATTCTTCAACTTTTGCTCATCACTACTGTAAACCTATTGAGCATATGTCTAATGTTGTCCTTCAGGGCTACCAACATGCTTAATGTAGCCTCCGGTCTTGTAATGAAATAGCGATTCTCCTATTAAAATGACCAGAGAATCTGCATTTCATTAAAGACGCGGAAGCTATCATTATCCCACCCGTCCCTCCCTTGGACGGAGTACTTTTTGCACTGTTTATTACTGTATGCATATGATTATTTTTGCCTTTAGCGCTAGTTTATGACCTTCTTATCATTCTCCTCTTTCTTTTCAGATAACTCCACCTGATGCCTTGCTCTCATCACCCTCGAATCCTCCTCACTTTTGTTCCCTCGCTTCGGAATCCTCTCTCTTCACTTTCAAGATCAAGTTGGATCTCTCCTTTGTTGAACTTTTGTTGCTTTGATTCATTTAAAAGAGGTAGTCTGTTTGCTCCTCATGCCTTTTATATCTCCTGCTCAGTGCATTCTCGAACTGTTTTCTTTGTGATGTAGCGCGGCTGCTTGTGATCTGCATTAAAAGATTAATGCATAATGACAGCCTCCGTGTCTTTAATGAAATGCAGATTCTCTGGTCATGTTAATAGGAGAATCGCAATACCTAACTATAACGTGCCTGAAACCTATGGTTTTTTATACAAATCCTGACTCTCTGCACTTCCAGGCAGCTGGCGAACAGAGACACGAATCCAGCAATATGAGGCCAGAAGATATTTTATTCAGGAACCTCGAACCTAAAATATATATATAGTAACTTTTAAATATTTCAAAAAGTACCATTAATATAAAAGAAATGAAATATATTTAATTGGCTTTCAATTAACTTAAAAATATTTATAACTATTATAGGTATTTACAAAACAAAACACACAAATATATGTCTATATACCACTAAGGTGTCCTTAAAAATGCATGATAAGCATAAAGGATGGACACAGGAGGATCTAATATGTGGCCATATTGGAATGGTGTACATCTGGTCAGAGAAACGGTATAAAAGCCATGTCATGGTGAAGATACAATCTTCAAAAGGAACATATACGAAATCAAGGCATATTAGCCACATATGTACAAAAATTACCATTTTAACCCCAAAGTGGTAAAGTGTATGTGGCAATCAAAAAACTACTTGAGGCAAAGTGCTTCAAGGTAGTACTGGCATAGTGCTAAAACCCAGACCAAATAGCAGCATACAAATGGCAGGCGAATAGGCATGAAGGCATAGTGCCTGTACTCAACTGTGTTGCTGGGTCACTCCCCACCTAATATGGGTCAGTCCAGGCCAGAACGTGTCATGCCTGACAATAAAGAAAATACTCAAAGTTGATAAGGATATGTTATGGTCTCTCTTGATATGTTGTTATAATAGATTTTTAAATTAATTTGCCTTTGAAGAGGTGGTTAATCTCTGGTGGTTCAGAGTAATCTGCCTTATGTTAATGGGCAGGGGTGGCAAAGGTTAATATATTTTGTTTGAGCCTCAAAAGTTCATTGTATAATTCTCCCACTTTTTTTTTTGTCAGTGAAGAAAGCGATATCTGGCAGCAGCTGATGAGAACGATGTAACTGAAACCCTCGCTCGAGCTCAGCTGCAACCAGAGAAGGAGATTAGAGGAAACGCCGTTGTGAGGAGGGCAACACCATTGCTAAGGTGCTTTTCTCTGAGGTTTAGATGCGCTCGCGAGCACGGAGCGAGCGCATCGGTAAATTGACGAATAAAACTTATGAATCCTAACAAACTTTGAAAATGCGCAGTAAAAATCACCTCCCATTAAAAACAAGAGCGGGACGGCGCAAAGCCGATGCCGGATGTTAGGAAGGAAAATAAGCTGGCGTTTTTCATCTCGACGGAGGAGAGAGGGAGAGCCCGTCAAGAGGTACTTCCAAGAGTAAGGGGCAGGGAAGAGCGAGCGAGGTCCGATGACCACAATAGGAAGTCGTTAGGGACGAGGTGAGGGGGAAAGGGTGGGAGAGAAAACCGAGGATCACCCCACAAAACCAAAGCTCAACGCCACGAAGTGTAACGCCCTGAAAGTCTCAGGATCGTTTAACAGACACGACAATGAGGACGCAACCACTTGTGAAGGGTTAGTTCTTTTAATGAAGGCAAATAAAATACAAAGAACAAACAAAAGTTATAGTCACTGGAATCCTCCAGGCTAAGTACGTTACCAGCCCACAGCACGGATGGTCCTAACCGTCCTCTGCATATACGCCGATCCCGGCGTATGCCAACAGAGGGCAGAAATGAAATGGCCGACAATGCCAATCGGTAGGCTGTGAGGGGCACGAAGAGTGTTGGGGAGAATCGAGGAGTCAGGGAAACACCCAGCCGGGGTCTCTACCTGAAGGGAGCAGCCGCTCAACCTCTTCCTCAGACTGCACCGGGACGCGGAGTCACCTCCTGGTGATGCGTCACCGATACCCCAATCACAAGCAAGAAGACTGAACCGAGAGCAGCCGCTCGATCGATCCTGTGGACTTCCGAGTCTGTAACGCGGCAAACACCTCCTGGTGTGCGTTACAGCTGGCAGTCCCTGTGTCTCTGGTTGGGCTGGGAGTTACGACTCCAACCAGCAAAAGCGCCACTGCGCTTGGACTCAGCCGAGTCAAAAAGCGAAGCTCAATGGTTGACCGGTAGAGCTTCCGGGTCCTTCACAGGTGACGATGGGGCAAGACACGGCCCAGGGAGTAACGACTCGACCTACCTCCGTTCTTGCCTTACTGGAGCCCCACTCCGGAACACTGCTCTTCACGAAGCAGGTACGTCGGTGTAAACACAATATCCGACAGCCTTGTACCTCCCGGTTCCTCCCTTTATAGGGCGTGTTTTCCTTGAGTTATGTAACAGCTCTCCTGTTTACATAAGGGCGTGTTTCCCTTGAGTTATGTAACAGCTCTCCTGTTTACATAAGGGCGTGTTTCCCTTGAGTTATGTAACAGCTCTCCTGTTTACATAAGGGCGTGTTTCCCTTGAGTTATGTAACAGCTCTCCTGTTTACATAAGGGCGTGTTTCCCTTGTATGACAGGAATTCTTGACAGTACATCCTCCCTCTCAGCGGCTCCCCACGGGTCCAGCGCTGGCAGGAAAACGCCGATGGAACAAGGAGACCAAGCGCGGAGCATGAACCCCTTCAGCCGGTTCCCATGAATGCTCCTCCGGGCCATAGCCTTTCCACGCAACCAGGTACCACAGCTTCCCCCTGCGCCATTTGGACGCCCGTATGCCCGACACTTCATACTCCACCTCCGACTCCACGCATACCGGCCTAGGTGTCCCAGACGGCTTGGAGGGTGCTGGTTTGAGCAATGATACATGAAAGACAGGGTGTATCCGCAATGACTGGGGCAAGCACACCTTCACGTTCACGGGACCCATACACTTGGTAATTCGATAGGGGCCCATGTACTTGGGATGGAACACACTGTTCTTTCGAAACCTCATGTTTCTTGTGGATACCCAGACGTAGTCTCCAGTGCGGTACAGTGGCCCGGGCCTTCTCTTCCTATCTGCCGCAGCCTTGTATCTTCTCTTGGCCTCTATTAGGACAGCCCTTGAGCGCATCAACGTGTCTTTTATGTGTGCCACCCTGTCCGCTGTGGCGGGAATCCTGTCCTCTCTGAACGGATGTAGAAATGACAAGAACCTGGGATGTTGGCCATAGTTGCTATAGAACGGAGATGACTGTGTGGAGCTGTGAGTGGCGTTGTTATAGGCTATCTCTGCAACCCATAGCAAGTCGACCCATTCTTCCCTGCCCTGGTCCACAAAACATCGCAGATACTGTTTGAGCGTTTGGTTCAGGCGCTCGGTTTGGCCGTCCGTTTGAGGGTGGTAGCTGGTGGACAGGGCGGTCTTAACATGCAGCGCAGTGCACCAAGTCTTCCAGAATTGCGCAGTAAACTGCGACCCCCGGTCCGACACGATCACCCCAGGTAATCCATGCAGTCGTACCACATTCTTTAGGAGTAGTGACGCCAATTCCCCGGCCGTAGGGACTCTCTTGCAGGGGATGAAGTGCCCCATTTTCGTCAAGTAATCCACCACCACCAGTATTGCCGTCATCCCCTGGTCTACCGGTAGGCCCACCACGAAGTCCAGTGATATGCTATCCCATGGTCTATCCGGGGTCGGAAGTGGATGTAAGAGCCCTTGGGTTCGGCCATGGTCGGCCTTCATGGTAGCACACGTAGGACACTCCTGTCCCCACCTCCTGACATCCACTCTCATGGTTGGCCACCAGAAATGCCGTCCCATGCTAGCCACCGTTTTTTCAAAGCCCAAATGACCTGCGCATGGAGAGTCATGGCACCAGATGAATGCTTGTTTCCTTAGCCTAGGCGTGGGTATCAATAGGCACCTGCCCTTCAGGGGTATCCCGTCCTTCAGCTGCCATTCTCTGTGACTGAGGAGCCACCTCCGCCATGCGAATGACCTGATCCCTCTCTTTATTCCCCTCAGGAAAGTATCCGGTTGGATAACCCCCAATACCATCCTCGGGGAAATGATGGAACGCTCGGTTGCAGGCAATGGTTCCTTAACTGCAGATTGACGGGACAGGGCGTCCGCCTTCCGGTTTTCCGTCCCCGGCCGATATGTGATGCGGAAGTTGAACCCCGCAAAGAAGATCATCCACCGCAGCTGCCTGGGAGAAAGGTGTCTAGTGGCCGTCATGAACTGTAGGTTCCGATGGTCCGTGTACACCGATACCACATGTCTTGCCCCCATCAACCAATGCCTCCATTCGGTGAAGGCGTCCTTGATTGCGAGAAGCTCCTTCTCCGCAATATGGTAGTTGCGTTCGGCGTCGTTGAGTTTGCGGGACATGTACGCAACGGGATGAAGCACCCCTGTGTCGTGGTTGCGTTGGGACAAGATAGCCCCCAGCGCCACATCCGACGCGTCCGCTTCCACCACGTAGGGGAGATCCGGATCGGGGTGAGCCAACACCGGCGCCTTACCAAAGGCGCTTTTCAGGGCCTCAAAGGCTTTGTTCGCTTCAGGGGACCAGACAAACTCCTTGGACTTCCTCAGTAGCTGTGTGATTGGGGCCACCACTCCTGAAAATCCATCTATAAACCGCCTGTAAAAGTTGGCGAAGCCAATGAAACTTTGGACGTCCTTCACGCTTTGGGGCACCGGCCATTCTTTCACCGCCTTGATCTTTCGTTCTGCCATCTCCTGTCCCTCTGGACTCAGCATCACTCCGAGGAATTCCACGGATGTGACGTGGAAGTCACACTTGCTGAGTTTACAAAACAGCATGTTTTCCCTCAGCTTTTGGAGCACAGCTTTGACGTGGTGTACGTGCTCCTCCACACTGGACGAATAGATGAGGATGTCGTCGATATATACGACCACGTAGATATCCAACTCCTCTCTGAATACCTCATTCAAAAAGTACTGAAAGGCTGCCGGGGCGTTGCACAGACCGAACGGCATGACGAGGTACTCAAAAAGGCCGAACCTGGTCTTAAAGGCGGTCTTCCACTCGTCTCCGTCCCTCATGCGCACCAGATGGTATGCCCCTTTCAAATCCAACTTGGTGTAGATACGAGCTTTCTTGACCTGTTCCAGAAGTACACTGATGAGAGGCAAGGGGTACCGATTTTTTATGGTTATCGCATTCAATGCCCTAAAGTCCACACAGGCTCTCAGCTCCCCATTAGCCTTCGGGATGAAGAAGAGTGGCGAGGCGGCCGGAGACTTGGACGGGCGGATGAATCCTAGCTTGAGGAGTTTATCCAGGTACCCCCGGAGATGCACGTTTTCAGGCTCCGTCAGGGCATACAGCCTGCCGCTGGGAACGCTGGCCCCTGGCACCAGGTCGATCTGGCAGTCAAACTGTCTATGTGGTGGTAGCACTTCCGCCTTCACCTCATCAAATACATCCTCAAAACTGTGATAAGCCTGGGGGAGAGCCACATCTTTTTCTGCCGCTGTAGCCACCGTCTGACTCCCGCTCTCATCTGCGTCAAGGGATTCCGTTCTTATTCCACAATGCAGGATGCAATACGGTGACGTCATTTCGATGCGATGTGTTGGCCAATCCACAAAGGGGTTGTGTTTCTGTAGCCACGGCAATCCCAATATGACGCCATATTGGGGCGCTCGGATGATGTTAAAATCGATTTGTTCCAAATGGTTCCTCCCATATCTCATCGGAAGGACCCCCGTGTGCTGTCCGATGGGCCCCGTGACCAATCGCCTTCCGTCTACCGCATAGACGTCTTCGGGTACTGCTTTGGGAAGAAGCACTAGCCCTAGCCTGCATGCCTCGTTGTGGTCCATAAACATGCCAGTGGCCACAACGGGCCACAACGGGTATCCACTGGTCATGCACTCCCACGTGCACCGTGATAAACAGGTGTCGTTGTCCCTTAGTGACCGAGTTGGAAAGTGAAGGGATGGATGAGTGACTCCGAGATGCCCCTTCTCTGGTCTTGGAGTCCTCTAGTTTTCCGCCGGTATGTCCACCACGGCTGTTACCGACCGGTTGGCCCGATAACGTGACGTCTTCGGTTTGGCAGGGCATTCACGTACGTAGTGGCCTTTTTTGCCACAATATAGGCACAATCCTTGTTTACGGCGTGACTCTTTCTCCGTGGCTGTGAGGCTCGCTCGTATTGCGCTGATGTCCATGGGTTCTCCCTTGGATGCGGTGGAAGTTTCAGGACTTCCCACCGTCACATAGGATGGAAGGGATTTTCCTTTTCTCCCATGATCCCCCTTTCTTTCACTTAGCCTATGTTCCAGCCGTAATACCAGGTTGATAAGGCCCTCACATGTCTTGGGTTGAGGGTCAATATGAGCCACTGCGTCCTTGAGCTCATCGCACAGCCCTTGATGGAAGAGCGCCGTCTGTTTAGCAACAGGCCACTTGGTTTCCGCAACCAGCCTTCGGAACGCGTTGAGATACTGCACCAGGTCGTTGGATCCCTGTCTCAACTCAAGCATTTCACGGTCCGCCGTGTACGAGTCAGCCCTTCTGTCGAATACCTTCAGGAATTCCTCGCGAAAAGCACCCCAATCACATAAGAGGGGGTCGTCCCTGCTCACCAGAGGTACGGCACATTGTGCCGCGTTTCCAGCCAAATAGGATATAAGGAAAGCCACACGAGCCTGACTCGTGGGGAACGCCTTTGGTTTGCACGATAAATGTAGCGCCACTTGTGTGAGGAATACCTGCACTGTGTTAGGATCCCCACTGTACCTCTCTGGTGTTGCCAAGGGGATGGCTACCGGCATTTCCACTACTACCGCAGGGGTCTGGTTCGTGAGGGAGGTGCTGGGCGTGAGCGGGTCCAATTGGATAGCATCCAGTCTGGCTTTTACATCGGCTGTTTCTTGCCTAGAGGCAGCCACTTCAACTTGCATGGCCGCTAAAGCAGCCAGCACATCATCAAGTGTTGCCATGTCTGTTATCGACCGGGAGACAGTTAGTGTTATTAAGGTCGGATATTTTGTAACGCCCTGAACGTCTCAGGATCGTTTAACAGACACGACAATGAGGACGCAACCACTTGTGAAGGGTTAGTTCTTTTAATGAAGGCAAATAAAATACAAAGAACAAACAAAAGTTATAGTCACTGGAATCCTCCAGGCTAAGTACGTTACCAGCCCACAGCACGGATGGTCCTAACCGTCCTCTGCATATACGCCGATCCCGGCGTATGCCAACAGAGGGCAGAAATGAAATGGCCGACAATGCCAATCGGTAGGCTGTGAGGGGCACGAAGAGTGTTGGGGAGAATCGAGGAGTCAGGGAAACACCCAGCCGGGGTCTCTACCTGAAGGGAGCAGCCGCTCAACCTCTTCCTCAGACTGCACCGGGACGCGGAGTCACCTCCTGGTGATGCGTCACCGATACCCCAATCACAAGCAAGAAGACTGAACCGAGAGCAGCCGCTCGATCGATCCTGTGGACTTCCGAGTCTGTAACGCGGCAAACACCTCCTGGTGTGCGTTACAGCTGGCAGTCCCTGTGTCTCTGGTTGGGCTGGGAGTTACGACTCCAACCAGCAAAAGCGCCACTGCGCTTGGACTCAGCCGAGTCAAAAAGCGAAGCTCAATGGTTGACCGGTAGAGCTTCCGGGTCCTTCACAGGTGACGATGGGGCAAGACACGGCCCAGGGAGTAACGACTCGACCTACCTCCGTTCTTGCCTTACTGGAGCACCACTCCGGAACACTGCTCTTCACGAAGCAGGTACGTCGGTGTAAACACAATATCCGACAGCCTTGTACCTCCCGGTTCCTCCCTTTATAGGGCGTGTTTTCCTTGAGTTATGTAACAGCTCTCCTGTTTACATAAGGGCGTGTTTCCCTTGAGTTATGTAACAGCTCTCCTGTTTACATAAGGGCGTGTTTCCCTTGAGTTATGTAACAGCTCTCCTGTTTACATAAGGGCGTGTTTCCCTTGAGTTATGTAACAGCTCTCCTGTTTACATAAGGGCGTGTTTCCCTTGTATGACAGGAATTCTTGACACGAAGCTAGAAGTGCTTAGGAGAGATTCAATAGATAGAAGATAATCCTTCAAGATACAAAGTATGTTACATATTACTTTAATATAAAAAAGAAGAGATGTGTTACTTATCTGCTTGCGAGCTGCATTTAAAAGAGGCAGTCTAAAAAAACCTTAGAAATTCACAGAAAAAAACATAGGTTTCAGGGGTGTTATAGTTAGCTGGACATTTCACTCGTACAAAACCATAGAAATTCCCCAGTTATAGTTAGTTCAGCTAACTATAACTCGCGCCCCCGCACTGCACTGCTGATGACGTCACATATTACATCACTCATGACATGGTCAGTGACATCACTGATGACATCACTGATGACATCTTAAATGACATCACAGATGTGTGAAAACACGCCCTATGGCTGTTTTAATGTGGGGGATAACGTCCCCTTGAATCCAAAGTGTCCCTTGGGTACAACTAGCCCATCAGGTATCTCTAGTTAGCACCACAGAGCTGCCTTGCAGAAAAAATGGCCACGGCCTGGACCACCTCTCTGCAATGCAGCACAGTGCTGCTTACTGGAAGCACCTGGTGGACTAGTTGGCCCCCATGGGACCTCAGGTTTGAAGGGGAATTATTTCCCCAACTTAAAACGCGCCACAGGGCGTGTTTGCACACGTCATCTCAGGCCCCGTCTCCTCCCTTCACCACTGTGTAAACCTGCCCTGTGGCCGTTCTAAGTTGAGAGATTAAGTCCCCTTGAATCCTAAGGGTCCCTAGGGTCAAACTACCCCACTAGGTACCTTTTTTGTAATACATTTTTTGTAATATATTGTAACATATTGTTATATACTAGCTTGTCTTGGTTTAGCTTGAGAATCAGTATTTTCTTTAGTCCTGGTCAGGCTTTATTTGCGCAACTATTCTAAATATATAAATATGTTAGGTAGCCCCTTTTGAAGTATTATGACTTTAACTAGGTGTTTTTTACATTTTATACCTTTATAACAGAGCAGGCCTCATTTCCTGAGCGGATGCCAGGTGAGGTGAGGTGCACACCCGTACAAACAGGGTTAAGTGCTAAACTTTTCACTATTTTTATAAATTGATTTGATATAACATACACTTTGAGGTAATTATTTACTTTGTACATCAACATAGAAGATCTATGCTGATCGCCTTTGACAGCAGTCATACTCTGTAGAGTTTGAGAAATACTAAGTAGGAATATTGTTTCTGTTTTGCATTTTAGGTATGAGTCCAATTTTCCTGTGATTTGCTACATTCAGGATACACAGATTCTGGCAGGTCGTATGGTATCAACTGCTTGTTATTGAGACTGGTGTACACGTTTTTTGGTTCACTGTTTTGCAGTAGCATTTTTTCATCTTTATAGGTCCTGACGAAAGCCCGGATCAAATAATCCAGGGGGATGAAACATGTAGACCTTCCCTTATGGACTTACTACAGTTATTCTTTTAAACTGTAATTGCACTGTTTTTAGTTTTGGCATCAGGGTAGCATTTATTAAAATTTGGTCAGTATCCTGTTAGCCAATTTTAATATCACTTGACTTTCACGCCATCACATCACGAGCACTGCAACCATCACCCTTCCAAATACTCCAACGATCTCCTCATTTCTTGATATCATACTGATGGAAACTGTTTCAACTCCCTTCTACCTTTGAGAAGTTTGCAGCCCTTGATTTCATAAGGGCGTGCATTTGGAGTGGATATCCCAAATGATGAAGCAAGCCACCTCGGTGGGTGATGGGATTCCGTTGTTTCCCTAGAAACTTTTCTCACTCTATTCAGTATTTTCTTGCTGACTTAGAAATAATTCTTTTAGAGACCACAGTTTTCTTCTTTTTGTGTGACTACCTCCAGTAAGCACCACAGAGCTGCATTCCAGAGAGGTGTAAAAAGGGGCATGGCCTCTGAAGACCTGTCTGCAACGCAGCTCCCTGGCGCACACTGCAGATACATATTGGGCTAGTTGGACCTCAGGGACCCTCAGTATTAAAAGAGAGTTAATCCCCCAACTTAAAATCCGCCATGGGGCGCGTTTGCACAGTGGTGAAGGAAGGAGGCATGGCCTGAAGTGACATGTTTGCAAACACACCCTGTGGCGCGGTTTAAGTTGGGGAATTAATTCCTCCTCAATCCTGAGGGTCCCTGGGGGCCAACTAGCCCACCAGGTACCTCCAGTATGCGCCAGAGAGCTGCCTTGCAGAGAGGTGTTCAGAGGCCACACCCCTTTTTATAACACTCTGCAATGCAGCTCCGTGGCGCTTACTGGAGGTACCTGATGGGCTAGTTGGCCCCCAGGGACCCTCCGGATTTAAGAGGAATTAATTCCTGAACTTAAAACGTGCCACAGGGCATGTTTGCACACATATCACCTCAGGCCCCGCCCCCTCCCTTCACCACTGTGCAAATGCGCCACGTGGCACATTTTAAGTTGGGGGATTATCCCCTCCTTGAATCCTGAGGGTCCCTGGTGTGCAGCTACCCCACCAGCTACCTCCATTAAGTGCCACAGAGCTGCGTTGCAGAGAGGTGTAAAAAGGGGCATGGCCTCAGAACACCTCTCTGCAACGCAGCCCCCTGGTGCATACTGAAGGTTCCGCTTGGGCTATTTGGCCCCCAGGGACCCCCAGCATTCAAGGGGAATTCGTTCCCCATCCGCAAACGTGCCAGGGGGCGCGTTGTCAGAGTGCTGAAAGGAGGGGGCGTGGTCTCCGGCGCATTGCCAGTATTTCTTTTTTCTTTTTTAAAAAGGGGGCTGCATATTTTTTGGCCCTGGGGACCCCATTCCCCAGGGCCTGCCCCATAATTTAAAAAAAAAAGAAATTGGGAGGGGGGCTGCGTTGCCCCCCTCCTCTGGCCACTAAGGGCCCTGGGGACCCCAGCCCCTGGGGTCCGCCTTTCTAATTTATTTGATTTTTTTAAATATTTTGGGTGGAGGGGGCCACGTGGCCCCCCTCCCAGGTCACTAATAGCCCCGGGGATCCCATCCCCTGGGGCTGGCCCTCTCCATTGCGGGTCGTGGGGGGGTCCCCAATCCCCCCACGGTCCCGTCGGCTCTCCGCCTCCTGCGGGAGCGGCATTGCTTTTCCAGCAGGGGGAGCTGCTAACAAGGAGCTCCCCGTGTGGAAAAGCAATTTGGTTTGAATTTTGAAAGAGAGAGCAGGTTTCCCTGCTCTCTCTTTCAAAATTCAAACCAAGTTTGCTATGGCAGGGCGGGAGCCGCGAGGCTCCCGCCATAGCAAACTACAGTGTTCCGGGGGTGGGCACCCCGGGACACTGCAGGAGCCGGCCCTGGGGGGTGGCGGTCCCCAGGGCCATCATTGGCTCCAGGGGGGACCCCCAAATTACATATTTAGAGCCCGGGGAGGTGGCGGTCCCCAGGGCATGTGGGGGGGCTTGAGCCCCCACACAGGGTATTTTTTTAAATACACAAGCCCCGGGGGGTGTGCTGTCCCCGGGGCTGCAAGGGGGCCATGAGCCTCTTGCTAATATTTTCACAAAGCCCGGGGGGCGGTCCCTGGGGCTTGGGGGGGCCTTTGAGCCCCCCAGCCATTAATTTTTGAAGCCCCGGGGCTGGGGGTCAGAGAGCCCCCCCACATAGTTACATAAAGCCCCAGGGGGTGGCGGTCCCCAGGGCTTGGGGGCCCCCAACCCAATACATGCATAGCCCCCGGGATTTGTCCCCCCCGGGGGCAAATTAGCAATGAAGCGGGACCGCGCTTCGTTTTTTTTTATTGGCAGGATCTGCACACCCAGCGTGGATTTTGCCGATTTTTTTAAAAATGTTGGGCCCTGGAGTCCTTGTGGGGCCCCCTGAGCAGGCCTATGGGGTCAGGGTGTTTTTGTTCCCATCCGCAAACGTGCCAGGGGGCGCGTTGTCAGAGTGCTGAAAGGAGGTGGCGTGGTCTCCGGCGCATTGCCAGTATTTCTTTTTTTTTTTAAAAAGGGGGCTGCATATTTCTTGGCCCTGGGGACCCCATCCCCCAGGGCCTCCCCCTAATTTAAAAAAAATAATTACATTTGGGAAGGGGGCCACGTGGCCCCCCTCCGAGGCCTTAATCAGCCCCGGGGACCCCATCCTCGGGGGCATGGCATTTTAAAAAAAAAAAAGAAATTGGGAGGGGAGCTGCGTTGCCCCCCTCCTCTGGCCACTAAAGGCCCCGGGGACCCCAGCCCCTGGGGTCCGCCTTGCTAATTTATTTGATTTTTTAAAACATTTTGGGGGAGGGGGCCACGTGGCCCCCCTCCCGGGCCACTAATAGCCCCGGGGATCCCATCCCCTGGGGCTGGCCCTCTCCATTGCGGGTCGTGGGGGGTCCCCAATCCCCCCACGGTCCCGTCGGCTCTATGCCTCCTGCGGGAGCGGCGTTGCTTTTCCAGCAGGGGGAGCTAATAACAAGCAGCTCCCCGTGTGGAAAAGCAATTTGGTTTGAATTTTGAAAGAGAGAGCAGGTTTCCCTGCTCTCTCTTTCAAAATTCAAACCAATTTTGCTATGGCAGGGCGGGAGCCGCGAGGCTCCTGCCCCGCTATAGCAAACAACAGTGTTCCGGGGGTGGGCACCCCGGGACACTGCAGGAGCCGGCCCTGGGGGGTGGCGGTCCCCAGGGCCATCATTGGCTCCAGGGGGGACCCCCAATTTACATATTTAGAGCCCGGGGAGGTGGCGGTCCCCGGGGCGTGTGGGGGAGCTTGAGCCCCCACACAGGGTGTTTTTTTAAATACACACGCCCCGGTGGGTGGCGGTCCCCGGGGCTGCAAGGGGGCCATGAGCCCCTTGCTAATATTTTCACAAAGCCCCGGGAGGGCGGTCCCTGGGGCTTGGGGGTGCCTTTGAGCCCCCCAGCCATTACTTTTTGAAGCCCTGGGGGTGGCGGTCCCCGGGGCTGGGGGTCAGAGAGCCCCCCACATAGTTACATAAAGCCCCAGGGGGTGGCGGTCCCCAGGGCTTGGGGGCCCCCAACCCAATACATGCATAGCCCCCGGGATTTGTCCCCCCCTGGGGCAAATTAGCAATGCAGCGGGAGAGCCCGCGCTTCGTTTTTTTTTATTGGCAGGATCTGGGCACCCAGCGCGGATTTTGCCGATTTTTAAAAAATGTTGGGCCCTGGGGGTCCTTGTGGGGCCCCCTGAGCAGGCCTATGGGGTCAGGGTGTTTCCACTCTGCCCCCTTTTGCATTCTGTGCGCTTTTTCTTCTCTTTTCTTGTGCCTCGGTTCTACTGAGGCACAAGATGGCTGCAACACTTCCTGGTTTGGAGTGTTGACTTCCAATTAGCATACAGCTCGTGCTCAGCAGGATGCGCGGATCCACCGCGCCCATAGATATATCTATGAATTTACTTTTGATTTTCTCAGGAACTACTGGCACGAGTGCGAACCAAGGTCTACCTTTCGGTCAAATTTGGTGTAATTCCGTTCAGCAGTTTGGGCTGCGGCTAACGGTCCCTATGGAAAATTGCATCAGGAAAATACATTTTCTCAGCCCCCACTTGACAAATCACCCCGAGACTTTAAGGATAGGAGCGGACCGGAGCGGGCCACAAGTTTTGAAAATTTTGCGAAGATTCGTCAACCGGGGCCAAAGTTATTCCAAATAGAATGTTGCGGATTTCCTATGGATAATAGGTCCTAACTATAACTACCTACTGGTGACCGCCAGTAGGTAATATATGTATATATATATATATATATATATATATATATATATATATATATATATATATATATATATATATATATATATACATATCATTCTCAAAAATATTGTCATATATATATGGATTTCAAACACTTAGCCCCTAATTAGGATGTTAGTTGGGTAACCTCTGACCTCTCATCGGCGGCTTCCCGAACAACTTCCCTGGTTTGAATTCCGACTGCCGCAATACAATTACGGCAGTCGGAGTTTAAACTGGCTGGTCAATCCGGTTAACTAGTGAAGGGGCTCAAGGAGTCCGTCAGCCAGTCAGAACCACCAACAGAACCCCATATGGACGGCGTTTCCTCTGTCGGGATTATGATGTTGGTTTCCGATAGGCTTTCCATGTTGGCTTTCTGACATCGAAAGCCTGTCCGAAAGCAACTTTTGGGGCCCCTAGCAGGGTCCCCCTTCTTCAAGGGCCTCCGATTGAGGGCCGAGGGTGCACCTATGTTGCCCCCCCTGTGAATCCCTACACCGTGTAGCAGGCACCGTGAGATGCCTACCACGCGGTGCAGGGATTTACAGTGACTCTCATTTCCCAATGGGAGCTTGTGCTGAGGCCGGTTTCTGCCTGCCTCACAAGCTCCCATAGGGAAATGGAACTCTGCAACTGCATCATGTGCTGTCATATTTTAATTGCGGTTTCGGACTGCCGACCCGGGGTTGATCGGTCTCGAAACCGCAGTGATGTCAGTCGGAGGAAACTCCGACTGACATCAAAATTAGGACCTGAGTAGAACAACCGAACAATGAAAAAAAGAAGTTTACAATGAAGTTAAAGATAAAATACAGCATGGATTTCTCCACGAAAGGAAACAGTGTGATTGTTCTTCGCACAACCCAATATCACTAGACATCTGTGATCAAGCTGGCATTGGAAAAATGTCCTAATTGAAGAAGACTACAGAATCAAATTTGTCATGTGAAGTAACAGCACCAACCAGATTATTTGCCCATAACATTTAAGGGATTACTTTACATTGCCTACTAATGCTACCTGAAGAACATGACAATAATCTGGAATAACAGAAACTATCTGGTGAAGCTTGCTATGAGGTGTCAAGAGTGTTGAAGAAACTGAGGACCTCATTTACCAAAAAATGACGCAGCACGGCGCCGCAAGCCATTTTGCTGTGCAAAGATGCATCATTATCAAAGCACAGGGGTGCGTGATATTAAACACAATATGGCACATCCATGTGCTTTCCCCTGTACTGGCACACAATTGACTGCCATGTACCAGCGCAGGCACGCTTGTGTCATGTTGCAAGTGTTCTGCATTGAGGGGATGATGGTTTTTTGCAGGAAGTGACACTTTCCTGCTCAACAACAACATTGATGGCATTTTCCTGTTTCTATGTGTGCTGCAGAATGCAACACCCAAAGAAAGAGGAAAAAATGAGGAGCAAAAAAATGATTTCTCCTCCATGCACCACTCCTACGCCTCCCTGGGAAGTCGTACGATTCTGATGCAATCCCAGCTTTACAAATCTGCCTGGTTCTATGGATGTTGTGTGGGAACACCCACAGCAACACCCATGGAATGCTCCTTTCTTGCAGAGTAATGAGTCACGAAGGGGGACTTTACGTGGCCTTGTACATATGGGCAGGCACACTGCACAGCCGTTGCATCAAAAAAAGTGACGCATCAGCGGCACATTGGTCTTGTAAATGAGGCTCTGAAGCTTTTAATCATTGATGAGGACAGCATGGTATCAAACTTAGTGGTTGCATTCATACACTTAAGAATGTAGCAGATTTTGAGAACAAACTACTATGCTCTCTTTAGAGGAAAGCATTTGATTGTATTTGGTGACCTACTACAAATCACCACCATAAAAGGGCAACCAGAGTACAATCAGTTAAGAAGTGTATACGCTCCTCATTTAGGGCAATACCCTTTTTACGAGAAACTGGAAATGTGTCCAAAATTGGAGATTACAAAATGTTGTACAGATACTAAAGAAAAAAAGGACACAAGGACAATCTAGAAGCTGTTGAGAAGAGAAAACTGGAAAATGACAGAGATATTGTAAGTTAACAGTTGGAAAACAGTTCATGCTTCAACTGCTATGCAAATGTTGTTCTCAATGTACTGTTTCATTTACCACATCTAATCAACCAAAATCAGCAAAAACTAGATAAGAGACTGTGTTCCTCACTATATCACTTGCTGCAATGTTAACTGTCTGACAGAACTGTGACACATTCTGCTTCCGGTATTCAAGATCTTTTAGATACACTCAGTTGATCGGTAATGTTTACTCTCAACATTCAACAAGATGAACAAGAATGTATTATAGTTATTTTTGGAGTTTTAGATTCAGAGTGAGTTACACATGGAACCATGACTGTCAAGAATCAAGATTGTGATTATTCATATATCACGAAAATAGATTCTGAGTGTTTTCTCTATTTAACGTTACCAGATTCTAAAAGTGTGCCTCTTGACAAATTGTTGAAGAATGCTAACCAAAATATGACCTGCCCAAACAGCAGACCAGATGTTATCTCTATGTTAATCCTAACAAGAAGTAGAAAATACCTTATAGTAATGCTACAACTATGCAAAGCAGATGGTTTTAAATTGCAAAATCATATTACAAACTCCAAAACTGGACAAATATCAATTTTTGGAAGAACTTTTACTACTTCAGCTATCATCTTTCAAAAAGGAATTAATATAACCTCTGGGTACTACACTCTCTCTTTAAAGATTGAAACAGGATGGACAAAAGTAATGTCATCAACCTTGATTTAAAACCAAAACTTCCTTTCAAATTATTAAACGCTTATCTTTTCTTTCTTCGAGAAAAATTCTAAATTGGAATTCTGAATTTAAAAAAGTGGTGTACAGTGATTCTTCTATGTGGTTCATCAGTCTTTTAGACATTATTCAGCCTATTAGGGGTAATGTCTTTAAGGTCTTCTTCATAATTCAGCAGTCCTTATACCTTCCACTAAGGAGATAATACCACATCTAAATGCTACACTGTGTAATTAAATTCAGAAACTGAATGGACATAATCTAATTACAGCAGCTTTAAGTTGAAAGCAAGAACTACCTTTGTATAAAAAAAATCTCATTTTGTTTCATCAACCACGTTTCTACAAATATTTTGTGGAAAAAACAAAACTATGGGATGTTGTTTATATGGATCATCAGTATTTAAACATCATTTGACCTACCAGTGGTGAAGTTTTCTAAAGGATCTCCAAAATTTAAGAGTGCTTTGTATTTATTTGTAATATTGTACCGGATGTAATAATTTTACAAATATTTTAACATAGGATTGAATACATTACTATAGTAACTTAAGAAAAAGCAATTACATAATTAATTGGAGTGAAATGCATAGAGTCATTTAATTATAGTGATCTACTGTGCCGCTTTGTTTTTTTTTATGATGCATGATTGCTTTTCCCAAATGTTTGAGGATGATGTTTCATATAGACCACTGTTCATGGTGAAGAAGTATGAAAGCTGAGAACAGTAAAAAAGAGAATATTATATTTTTACTACGTTTTAATACAGTGCTACAGCATAAGTAATGTGTATTGTTATGATTCGGTATTTATGAAGACTAAATACTAACATATCATTATGTTCTTTTACTTTTTCCACAGCGGATGCAGTTGAACGTCATTAGATATCTCAAAACACTTTTTCTACCACAGACATATTGGTAGAGATATCCATGGACAGTTTTTTTAAACATTATGGGCAAGATGTACGACCATGGCATTTAGCGACTAGCAAATTGCACTGAATTGCGAGTCGCTAAATGCCATGTACAACAGTGTCAGAGACACTGTTTGCAATTCCCAATGGGGTCGCAAATTGCATGCCTCATCAATTTGCATGAGGCACTCGCAATTTGTAACCCCATTGGGAATGGCTGGTCCTCCCAGGTAAGGTGTCCTGCTGGGCTCAGCAGACCTCCATGTCTAGGACTGCTTTTAAATGAAGCAGTTTTTTAAAAAATGCAGCCCGTTTTCCTTAAAGGAAAATGGGATGCATTTAAAAAAACTAAAAATAAAACGTTTTTGTTTCAGTTTTTTAAGGGCAGGTAGTGGTCCCTATATATATTTAGCTAGTTAGTTAGACTTCCATTTCACTCGTATAAAAGCATTGAAATTCAGCAGTTATAGTTACCTGAACTAACTATAACTTACGCTCCCAATCCTACTGCTAATGAACATACATATTACACCTCTCATGACATGGTCATCATCGATGACATCCCAAATAACATCACTGATGACATAACCCAGCGAGTGTAACTGTTTCATTAACTTTTCTGAGACTTAAAGAAATTTACTAAGCTACAGCAATTAAATTACTATTCTTTCTGTACTAGTAATTTCTAAGGTTTAAAACTAAATGTCCATAAATATAACGTGAAATGTTTCATAGTGGATGTGTGAGCACCTGTGTGGGTCTGTTAGTGTGCGTATGAGTGTGGAGGTGTGAATGTGTCAGTGGGTGTCTGAGGTGGTCTATGAGTGTATGAGTGGGTCTGTGAGTGACTGTGTGAATATCTCTATGGGTTTGTCACTGGTTGTTTCAGAGCCTGTGTGTGTCGGTAAGTGAAAGTGCAAGTGGTGCTTTTGATCTTTTAGTGAGATTATGGATGTATGAGTGGTCCTATTGTTTTTTCCAATCCATAGTTAACATAGTTAAAGAACAGAGTCATGGTGCCTGCTCTTACAAGGAGAATGCATTTGCCACACTCAGTGAAGTTCAGATTCTACCTGAATATATTTATCATGTATTCACTTAAATTAAGGATTTCAGATCTTTTTTAAATATGGAGTTTTAGAGGGAACGATTTCGGTTTCTATTTGTCCAATTTTTAAGATATATTTGTTTCTATTTATATTAAGTTGTGCTTTACCTAGGGTCCCTGCTATGTTTATATTTGTAAATGTTTCATTTAGTGGTTTCATTTTTCTAAAATGAACATGAAGATTTGAATGGAATCTCATTTTTTTACAAAGAGTAAACTGATTTCTGGAAATTGTGTACTCATCTGTGTTACTTTCTACTGGGAATTACTTAGGGCCTAATTACGAGTTTGACAGTCCATGTCCCTGCCGAACCCGTGGTGGCGATCCCTGGACTGCCAGATTAGCGGTCCACCCGACATATTACAACTACGGTTGTGGGACCACCACAGCACTGCCACAACCTCCGCAGATTCCTGATTCAAAGGCACTGGTGCAGCAGTGTGAGGCTGTAATATGCTGGTGGTGCAGCTGTGGCATCGCCAAGGATATTACGTGTTTCCTCACTGCGACCCTTTTAATGGCAGTTATGGGTGGGTGAGTGTGTATGTGACTTGTAGTATGGGTTAGTGAGTGGGTGTGCTAATGGCTGTATGGGTGAGTGACTGTATGGGTGAGTGAGTACCTGTGTGAGTGGCTGTATGGGTGAGTGAGTGCTAGTGTAAGTAAGCTGCATGGTGTAGTTAGTGGCTGTGTGAGCAGCTGCATGGGTGAGTGAGTACTACTGTAAGTGCTTGTATGGGTGAGTAACTGCTAGTGTGAGTAGCTGTATAGGTGAGTGAGATGGTGTGTGAGTACCTGTATGGATGAGTGAGTGCTAGTGTGAGTAGATGTATGGATGAGTCAGCAGCTGTGTGAGTAGGTGTATGGGTGAGTGAGTGAGTGGGTGTCTGAGTGGTTGGTTAAGTGAGTTGGTGTGTGAGTGGCTGTATTGGAGAGTGAGCATCTTTGTGATTGGCTGTACAGGTGTGGGAGTAGGTGTATGATTGGTTGTATAGATGTGTGATTGGATATGCATGTGGGTGTTTGGGTGTGTGAGTGGTTGCATGGGTGAGTAAGTGCTAGTTTGAGTGCCTGTGTGGATGAGAGAATGGGTGTGTCAATGGCTGTTTGAGTGAATGAGTGGAGGTGTGATCTACTCTATGAGTGAAACAGTAGGTATGTGAGTGGCTGCATTGGTGAGTGACTGCTTGTGTGAGAGAATGTATGTTTGTATAAGTGCCTGTATGAATAGGTACCTTTATGAATGAATGAGTTATTATATGGCTGACTATTAATCTGCTCATTTACGCTGAAGATGTAATTATAAAAAAGGCAAAACAAACTAATAGAAGTTATGAGAAGAGCACTTTGGGCCAGATGAACGACCTATTTTGCATGCACAAATGGATTTGCGACCACTTTGCGCATGAAAAATCTAATAGGGCCATGTAAAATCTCCATTTAGCGAGTCGCAATTGTTTTGCGACTCGCTAAAAAGGAATTGCGAATCGCTATTAGGAAGGGGCATTCCAAGGGCGTCCCTTCCTAATAGCGAGTCAGAGGCCTATGTAAGAATGTTTTCCGACCGCAATTGCGGTTGCAAAACACTCGCAATTTACCACCCTCTTCATGAAATATCACTAAGCGGGACATGCCAGACATTTAATTCTCAACAGCAGATTCAGTAAAGCACACTCTCAGGAGGATTGCAAAAACTGTGGTTGTTTAATCGTTTCTGTAACACGTTTCGACTGTATGCACAGTCTTGTTTACACACAGAGTAACAATTCAAGCAACGTTTACATACCCCAACAAGTCATCAAAAAAAGGACTACATCATGTAAATATATACAAAGTAAGGTAATGGTGGTGGCCTTTTTGTAATGTACATGTAAATGATGAAAATGTTGTTCAACAGCATACTGTGTTTCACATAATATAATAAACATCTTGATTACACACATGTATGGTCACAAATTGATCTACCAAACATAGCGACAAGGTTGGAAATGTACGGATTGAGCTGATAAACGGTATCAGTAAACAGTGTCTCGACATATACAGACCCATGTGTTAGAATGGCACCTCATGGTTTGTATGAAGACAAATAGTGTCAGAATCAAGCAGGCGGCCATATAATACTAGCACAGTGTAGCCATACACGGACATTATACTATGTCCTTGGTAAAGCATCAAGCACCCATATTCTCTATATTGTAGCTGAGTGGTCATGGTAAGCTCAAATGGCATGTACACAAATTGAGCATAAAAGCATTCCAGGATATAATATCCTGGTATCCTACTAATTTGTTCTCTGACTGCCGAACATATGTAAAACTACTAGTGGGATAATAAATGACAGAAAAGGTATCAAAGCAATCCTCAGAAGGGGACCTCAGCACATGCCTGTAGCATATATATTGTGAATCATTGTACCAATTCTTAACCTCTGCAACCAAAAGGATTGTGAGTCAGAAGAGCAATAAATATTTTTTTGCTTTGCTAATAACTTTGGCACCATTGGATGAATCTTCACTCAATCAGTTTAGCGGGGTCCAAGAAAAAGGGATGGTTCCAAAACCCATTTTCCCCTTGAAACTTCCCATAGGGATTTTAGACATGACTACAGCCCGACCAGTTGAACGGAATTGCACTAAATTTGGCAGAAGGCTAGATCTTAGCCCAGAAATAGTGATTTTGTAATTTTGTGTAAATCAGTTCAGTAGCTTTAAGTAATAAAAAAAAGAGTTATGTAGATCTAGAGACGCTGAGGGTTCGCCGATATGACTGACTCATGCTGACATCTGATTGGCTGCCACCACTTTAACCAGGAAATGGTGGTAGCCATCTTGGGACTCGGCTTAATTTATTTAGCCATCCAGGTGGGCCTGGTCCTGTGGGAATATTTACTTATAATAATATGGGGGCCCCCCTCCCCAGTACAATTTTTGCACCAAGGACCCCATTCCCTGGGTCCCGGCCTTTATTAAGAAGGGGGAAGGTGCCTGCGCAACCAACCTCCCAGGCTGATTTCAGCCCTGCTCCCATATCCCCAGAACCAACCTTATCATAAACTATGAGGGAGCACGCAAGCACACTCTTAGCCAGACTTCAGAACCGGTGACTTTATTCTTGGGGCCCCGCTGCAATTAGAAAGGGGAGAGGGGCAGCGTAGCTCCTCTCCCCTCCCAGAGAAATGAATGGACCTGAAGACCCCAAACTCCTGCTATGGGACATAGTAGTTTTCCTGGCCGCAGCAGCATGGATAGGGAAAACTAATTTTACTCTTGTTTGGCGGGAGGAATTTCAAAACTCCTGCCAAGCAAGAGCAAACACAATGTGCACTCCAAGCGTGTGGGAGGTTTAAAAATGCTCATACCAGCTGAGAGAGACTTCAGATCTGTTTTCCTGGCAGCAGAAACGGGCCAACAACATGCCCTGCTAATTACCCCACATATTACATCACACATAACATCTTCTATGACATCATTGATCATTTCTCTGCAATACTTGCTGTAAAATTATTGATAATAAAACTGTGTATGGCGGGGGCGCAAGTTATAGTTACCTTGGGGCACGATTTCTAGTTCCTTTGAGATGACTATAACTGCTGAATTTCTATTGTTTTGTGTGTGTAAAATCTGAACCTAACTATATAGTTATATATATCCAACAAAGTTCGCAGGTCTCTCTGCCACTCTCAGGCGGCGTGCTCACGGCGAGGTAGCGAACCTCCAGAATCAAACAATCCTTCGTCGATAGTCCAATTCCTTAGTAGTAGTTTAAGAACATATGTGGCAAACAACGCCTGACGCATTTCGGTGCAACCGCACCTTGGTAAGGGGTCACAGACTGTTTGTATCAATCATTTACATATAGTGCACACCCAACATAAAGGTAGGACTACATATCCCATTGCAAGTTAAGGAAAAATGGCATCCATTTTGAAGTGGTAACTTCTTATACGTGGATAATACAGAGCCACAACATAACTCATACTGACAATTACGCTGAATTGCACGTGATATCAGTGTTATATATATATATATGTGAGATATATATATATATCACAAAGAACCCTCCTGACCAAGATATATATATATATATATATATATATTACCTACTGGCGGTTGCCAGTAGGTAGTTATAGTTAGGACCTCGTTTCTATTCAAAAAGCGTTCTTTGTTTTCCCAATAACTTTGGAGTCGTTTGACGAATGTTCGTGAAATTTTCAAAACTATTTGGGTGCTCCGGTCAGCTCCTGTCTTGAAAGTTTCAGGGTGAGTCATCAAGCACGAGCTGAGAAAAAAAGGGAGTCAAAAAACGCGTTTTCCCCATGTTAATTTCCATAGGAAACTTTAGACAAAGCTACAGCCCGAACTGCTGAACGCAATTACACCAGAATTGGCAAAAAGGTAGCCCTTGGTTCAGAGAGAGCCCTTTTTATTAAATGGTGTAAATCCGTTCAGTAGTTGCTCAGTAATTAAAGAAAGAAAACATTTATATATCTGAGCACCGAGGAGGGTTCGCGAACCTTTCCCGGGCACGAGCTTCACTCTGATTGGCTGCCAACACACCAAACCTAGAAGTGTTAGCAGCCATCTTAAGAGTAGAGACAACCTGACCACTTAGGCCTGCTGAGGGGGTCCCACAAGGACCCCCAGGGCCAAGAAAAGCATTTTTTCATAATTTCGGCGGAATTCGCGTTGGGGTTGCGAATCCCACCGAAAATAAAACAAAAAATGAAGCCTGGGCTCCCGCGCTTCATTTTAATGAGGCCCCCGGGTGGGCCAGGTCCTGGGGAGAATGTGTATTTAATTTGCAGGGGCCCGTGGGGGTCCCCACAGCCCCGGGGACAGCCACCTCCCTGGAGCATTGAAAATAAATGTGTGGGGGGGTCCCAACCCCCCCATGCTGCCCTGGAGACCTTCACGGGGCTTTATAAAATAAGGGTGGGGTGCCTTGCACACCCCCCAAGCCCCAGGACCACCACCTCCTGGGGCTTTAATAAATAATTAGTGTGGGGGTCTCGAGTCCTCCCACACTGCCCCAGAGACCACCACCTCCCTGGGGCACTCTGTATTGAGATGCGGGTGTCCGTTACGGACCCCAGGGCCCCAGTGACCACCACCTCCCTGGGGCTTTAAACATTGGGAGGGGGCCCCCTCCTGCAGCCCCTGATGGCCCTGAGGACCGCTACCCCCCAGAGCCGGCTCCTGCAATGTCCTGGGGTGCCCACCCCCGGTACATTGCTGTTTGGAATGACAGGGCGGGAGCACAGCTCCCGCCCTGTCATTGCAAACTCTGCTTTGCTTCATTGAGGAAAACCTGCTCTCGCTTAAATGAAGCAAATCCGGATTGCTTTTGAGCAAGGGGAGCTGCACGTTAGCAGCTCCCCTTGCTCAAAAGCAATGCCGCCATAAATGCACTGCCTATGACGTCACATATTACATCACTCATGACATGGTCAGTGACATGACATCATTTATGGCCCCGGGGAACCCATCCCCCGGGGCCTGCCCTTTTTTCTTTTTTCGATTAACATGGGGGGCACGTGGCCCCCCTCGTGGGCCACTCCTGGCCCTGAGGACCCCATCCTCCAGGGCCGGCTCTCTGCATTGGGGACCGTGGGGGGAAGCCCGAATGCCCCCACGGTCCCGCCGGCTCCCTGCCTCTTGCGGGAGCCGGCATTGCTTTTGAGCAAGGGGAGCTGCTAACGTGCAGCTCCGCTTGCTCAAAAGCAATCCGGATTTGCTTCATTTAAGCGAGAGCAGGGGCGCAAGTTATAGTTAGCTCTACTAACTATAACGGCTGAATTTTGAAATGTCCAACTAACTATAACGCCCCTGAAACCTATGTTTTTTTCAGTGAAGATATATATAGATATATACATATAACAAATATATAGAGTTCATGATAGATGTGAGAAAAATATTACATAAAGGATGGGACCTGATACCGAGTGGTCCATTGGTAATAAAGTGTATAGACGTCCTCTTATTATATACCGAAGCGTGTCCATCATTTAGTCAAAAATCCATGCAAAAGTAACATCAGCTTATCAAAGGGATTTACAGGATGTCATAATTCTCTGACCTGTAAATATAGTGAGGATTGTATTATAATTAACATTCCAGAACAGAAACGAGTGTGAAAAGTTACCATATTTGTTTCATGCAAAACTGAATACATTGTCATGCCCCTGTGGTAAAATCTAGATATATGGAGAACAAAATTAAGATTTCACAAAATAATTCTATTAGATATACATTCAATAAAAACAGTGATAAGAATTATCCAGATACTCTTCATCATGTTCATAAAGTGCATGAAGGAAACGCTGACTTTTTGAAATATACTGTGTTCCTAATTCACCCAGAGGAAGGGCTAGGGAATTAATGCTTGGCAGATTGGAATTTAGATAAATACTTTTGTTTTGCACAAAGGGGCCCAATGGAATGTGGGTGATGAGTTATATACCAACTTAGAAATATTGATGCAGGTCCTCCTGTATCTTCAACACGGCGTGAAGTTGTTTTAGTATTGTTACTTGATTTTGTTGTTAATCCTCATATTTTTTTATATATTGGTTTTTGTAATATTGGATTTGAGCTTCAGGACATTATATATTTAGATTGGATTGACCGATATTATTCAATTCCTTGAATGGGCACACTTGGACAAGAGCTGAATTCTATTTGCTAATACATACATTAAGTATGAATACTGCTTTTGTACGTATTGTCCACTTGGGTGTGATTTTTGTCCTCAAATAGTGTTGGGTTCATATAAATTACATGCAACATGTCTGAGATAAGACCTTCAATATCTTGAATTCATTTCAAAATCCGGAAATTATTTGGTTGTAGATTCACAACTGCAGTGTGCACTTCATATGTATTTAGAATGTTTTCAAACACGTGACCACATATTGTAGGACTTTTTCTTTGATTTTCGTACAGCATTTGTTCTAACGGATTTATAAAGACAAGCTTAAGTATTTCTTCTATTTCTCTCATGTTTATTTACATTTACTTTTATTTGAGAAACTGATATATTTTGATTATATCAACATGATTTATTGCCTCATTGAAAGATTTGAATGAAATATTGAAATGAAATGCTTTTAGATACTACTAAAATGAATCTCGAGCAAATTATGTGTATGAAGCTTTTGTTGTTTTCTATGTCCATACTTCTATAGTGGCCATAGGCTTGTATGTTTTTAAGGCAATGTTTGGCTGAAAGGAGTAGGAGTTAGCGTTTGCTAAATGATAACCACATTTGTCAACACAGCTTGGTGAGTGCGCCGTTATTCCGGAGAAGTAGTAAACTTTGTGGATATCTAGATAAAAACACAAACACACACACACACACACACACACATATATATACATATATATATATATATATATATTCCTTCACTTCTTCAGATAACCCGGGACACTTTCGCGCCGGTGCAACCGTGGGTCCGAAGACGCCCACAATCATCCATACGTTTTCACCAAGTACTCACGGGTACCGTTGCACTCCCGTCAGGAGATAATCACCGCACAGAGTCCATTCGTCATTCAAAGAAATACTCCTTTTAATCTTTTATCAGCTTCAAGCCAGAAAATACCCTACGCGTTTCAGCGATACACTCACCTTGGTCACGGGTACACAAGACGTTCGACCAAGTGGTAGTTTTTATAAAACACAACGTTACGTATAATGTATCAACATAGATAACGGACTGTCATCCTGAAAGTTAGGCTCCAAAGCGTGGCGGCCATCTTAGAACAGTATTCTCAAACAAATAAATAAAGTTTTATGACAAATTTTTAACAAATAAAGTTATTGGTCAAAAAATTGAGGGTAATGCTGTATACCACAAAAATCTATTGTATCAAGCTTACAGAATCCTAAAATTAGAAATCCTGAACATCAAATAATGTATACATCACCACTGTACGCATAGATATTTTTAACCAGTTGGCATTTAGAAGCGCAATGCAATCTATTTCTTCCCGTTCCTACGCACGTAAATTAACCTGCGTGTGATATCATGCATATGAGGATAATAGTCAATAAAATTGTCCTCAATAAGCTTAGTGATAGTAGAACATTTGTGATTATGTTACTCTCTATGCACATACAATGATCCAATTATCATGAGTAAATTACATAACAACATATACCCATGTCACCTCACATGTTTGCATACTATTCTCATACCCAAGTGGGTAATGTTTGAAAGAAACTATCTTCAAATGATAGCATACGATTAATTTACATCTAAGGTAATCACAATTATTAAAACATGATTTTGATTCTACTTTAAATTTCCCAATATTCACCAACCCCAGTGGGTAAAATCATTGGTAAATACATACAAGTAGGTACGGAAATACAAAAGAAAAGTAGAAGAAAAAATTATACATGTGTATTTTAGTCCAAATGGACAATCAAAGCTTTCTTCTTTGGAACAATGCAAACAGATCATCGTCTTTCCTTCTGACGTTTCAAGAAAACTACAATAGAGGAAGAAGAAAAGAAAGCCAGTTGAAAAAATCATCTTTGTGACATAAATATAATGTAATTTGGTCCGCCAATTGGAGCCATAAGGATGACAATTTAAAAAAACATACATACATCTATATCTACAATGGATGTTAAGGATATTAAAGAGTACGCAAAGTTTTGAATAATTCAAATAATTCAAATATTGGGGAAGAAATTAATGGAGAGAGACTTTAGATTTTAAAAGAAATCTAAAATTAAGGAACAACATGTTCCAATAGTCATACCTCATTACTAAGGAAACTTCAACTAAACAAGGGAAATTAAACATACATCCAAAGTTCACGTGAATATTGGGAAATTTAAAGTAGAATCAAAATCATGTTTTAATAATTGTGATTACCTTAGATGTAAATTAATCGTATGCTATCATTTGAAGATAGTTTCTTTCAAACATTACCCACTTGGGTATGAGAATAGTATGCAAACATGTGAGGTGACATGGGTATATGTTGTTATGTAATTTACTCATGATAATTGGATCATTGTGTGTGCATAGAGAGTAACATAATCACAAATGTTCTACTATCACTCAGCTTATTGAGGACAATTTTATTGACTATTATCCTCATATGCATGATATCACACGCAGGTTAATTTACGTGCGTAGGAACGGGAAGAAATAGATTGCATTGCGCTTCTAAATGCCAACTGGTTAAAAATATCTATGCGTACAGTGGTGATGTATACATTATTTGATGTTCAGGATTTCTAATTTTAGGATTCTGTAAGCTTGATACAATAGATTTTTGTGGTATACAGCATTACCCTCAATTTTTTGACCAATAACTTTATTTGTTAAAAATTTGTCATAAAACTTTATTTATTTGTTTGAGAATACTGTTCTAAGATGGCCGCCACGCTTTGGAGCCTAACTTTCAGGATGACAGTCCGTTATCTATGTTGATACATTATACGTAACGTTGTGTTTTATAAAAACTACCACTTGGTCGAACGTCTTGTTTACCCGTGACCAAGGTGAGTGTATCGCTGAAACGCGTAGGGTATTTTCTGGCTTGAAGCTGATGAAAGAATAAAACGAGTATTTCTTTGAATGACCGATGGACTCTGTGCGGTGATTATCTCCTGACGGGAGTGCAACGGTACCTGTGAGTAGTTGGTGAAAACGTATATATATAAGTATATATATATATACATATATATATATATATATATATATATATATATATATATATATATATATATATATTTAAATATATATTAATATATTCACTGAAATACATAGGTTTCAGGCATGTTATAGTTAGGAATTAGCATTTAAAAAAACTTTAGAAATTCACTGAAAAAACCCTATGTTTCAGGGGCGTTAGAGTTAGCTGGACGTTTCACTCGTACAAAACCATTGCAATTCCCCCGTTATAGTTAATTCAGCTAACTATAACTCGCGCGCCCACAATGCACTGCTGATGACGTCACATATTACATCAGTCATTACATGGTAAGTGGCTGTGTTGCCCCCCTCCTCAGTCCACTAATGGCCCGGAGACCCCATCCCCCGGGGCCGGCCTTTATTTTTTTAAAATATATTTATAGAAACACCTAGGACATGCTGGACAAACCGTATGTACCTATCACCATGACGATTTGAGTGATATGCATTAAAAGGCGACTATGCATACAATGAATCCACGTGGAATGTATTTACATCGCTAGTGAAGCTCTGACGTGTCTGACGCCCTACCGTGCCTAATCCTGGTGCCCCCGCTGGTGGGTACTCTCCAAGTAGACACCCTTGTCATTTATTTATACAAATATGGGTAGCTATTGACGGGCACATTTAATACACATGCACACCAAGCCATTCAAAGGAGATTCAACAAAAATTCTACCAAACTATGCAAGAAACCCCCTCACGGTTAATAAAACACACATCCAACGCCAAATGTGTAATACTTTTTATTTTACTCTCTGGAAAGGAAACAAACCTCACTTGAGAGTCACAGCGTGCTCCTGGCTGAGCCCAATGCTGTGTTACACCCACCAGTGCCCGCCGAGTGCCACAAACCTCTGTGTTGTATTCCACCAGCTAGTGCGTATGCTATGACACTCTCTAGCCCATGTGCACTGTAACACCACCCCGTGAATATGTCATGCCACACTTGCCTTCGCACGGGTTATATTGCCCTAACGTGCCTTCCTCGATGCCTATGTTATAACGCACAGTGCTATGCCATACATATTACAATCTGGGATCCATATCTTTGTCACAGTGCATATGCAACGTTACACTCCCCAGCACATATTTTATGTTACAACTTTAGAGACTAGTTAGGTTACACAACACTGCCCTGTGCATATTACACTCCAAGGCACATATCGCATAGCGCGCGCTAGTGCCTGTGCTATCTCGTGCTCTCTAATGAATCTGTCATTGCGCACAATGTATTGCATATTATATTTTACGCCCCGGTTCATCTCATAACACACTTTTTGGTGCATAGTTTATACCATATACTATATCTAGTTTTCCTTTTCAATCGTGCTCTCAGGACTATGTTCTATATAACACTGAGTCCACCTACCCTTTTCACGGGTATTACATTTTGCGATGGGGGTGGAGGGTCAGGGGGTGTTTCTGCCAAGTGATCCCGGAGTCACAGTCACAAACGTCCTCTTCTTCCTGAATAAAAGTGAGATTATGCTGCATACTTGTTCATATTTTAAGTAGTTTGCACAAACACACATTTTAAAAACAATAAAGTTCCTAATACCCACCTTCTCTGAACAGTTATCTTGCTGCCCCATCCACCTCCTCCCTATCCTCTGTTGTCTGAATCCATGGACTAGCCTCCTCCCTCCTGCCATGCATGGTCTGATGTGCTGCCACTGCCCTCCATTTAGCATGATGTACCAGTCCACTCCTCCTGCCCTCAATTGCCCAATTCTATGGCCCATCATTGACCTCCTGCTTAGCCTTTGTGCTTAGCTTGCTGCCCCTATTCTCCTTCCCCCTGCCCTCCGATGTCTTTGTGCATGCCCCTGCTCCATCTTTTTTGCCCACCATGTTCCATGGACCTGCCACTCCTATCTACTCTGAGTGTTCTCTTGAGCTGCCACTCCCCTCCCACCTGCCTAGCATTGTCAGATGACTGTAACCTGTCCCTGCCACCTCCACCCTGCCTGTCCACATGCCATGCCCCTATCCCCTTCCTCCTGTCCTCCATGGTCCATTTTACTGCCACACCCTTCTGCCCTCCCTGGTCTGTTGTGCTGCAACTGCTCCTCCTGCCTGCCCCGCGCGGTCTGTTGTGAGGCCCCTTCCCCTGAACTCTCTTGTCTGTGCCCCGGTCTTGACACTCCCTTCTATCCTCCATGGTCCTTTTTGCATGCCCCTGCACCCTCCTTCTTCCCCATCATAGCCATTGTGCTGCCACTAACCCTCCCGCTTGCCATGCATGGTCTTCTGTGCTGCCATGGCCCCTCCCACCTTCCCTGTGTGGTCAGCTAGCTGCCCCTGACCCCCTCCCACCTTCCCTCCATGGTCTGTGTGTATTCCATCATAGTCTCACTGTTGCTCTCCATGGCAATTGTTTCTAGTGCCCATCGTGCCTGACCTCCATGGTCATCTTGCTGCTCCTGCCCTGCCCCCTTGCCCCCAGCCCTCTGTTTCCATGTGCAGACCCCTATTCCCTCCCTCCTGGCTTGTCTGTTCCATTGTAATGCCCCTGATCCGTCCCTCCTGCCCTTTATGGTCTGTTATGCTGCAGCTTTCTCTCCTGTCTGTCCATTATGGTCAGCTAGCTACCATTGCCTCTTTCCCCTCTGTTCTCTGTTGTACATGTGCATGGTCCTGTCCTCTCCCTATTGCTTTCTATGGATTGTTGTGCTGCACTCCCGTCCTGCATGCCCTGTGTGGTGTATTGTGCTGCTACAAACCCTGATGCCTGCCCTGTAGGGTCAGTTTGGTGCACCTCTCCATGTCCCTCCTGTCCTCTGTGATCCGAGTCCATGTCTCTACCCCAATTCCTCCTGCCTACCATGATCCAATATACCATACTTGCGAACATTTTGAACTTGGTAAGAGGGAGATTTTGAAAAAAAACTGGGGTATTGATTTTCCCCTTTGAGTTACATTGAAAAAGAGGAGATTGTAGACAGGAGACAGATCAAATAAAGCCCATTTGAGCTTAAAAACATTGGACGTTTCCTGGCTGAAAAGGTCTGTTGGCATGTATGGTTGTAGTACCACTGCCTCTTCCTTCTGCCCACAATGGTCTATTATATTGCCACAGCCTCTCTTGCCAGTCCTGTATTGTTGGTTTGTTGCCCCTGCCCCCCTTTCCACTGCCCTCCATAGTCTGTTGTGCTGCCTCTGCCCTTCCTGCCTGCCCAGTGTGGTCAAATTGTTGCCTCTGCACTCTCCTACCTGCCTTCAATTTTCAGAGTCCGTGCCCCTGGCCTCTGCCTCTCAACAGTATCCCAATGAACAACTAGATTGCTAACATGCTATTTTTATTACAAAATTGTGGAACGCTTGACGTCATCTTGATGTGATCAAAACTGTAATACCTAGAGTATTTCCTTTAGAAATTACATATATGAGAGGGTCTTATTTGCATCAAAATTATGGTTAGTGCTCTAAAAAACTAAAATGAGGACATATTTTCTGAGTTTTCAAATAGCGACAAAGAACTTTTAAATTATTTGTAATCTTTATGTTTTTTTATCCAGTTGACCACTTGATTAAATGTTGCACCTAGGGGAGAGGATGTGGTGTTACTTCCAGAGCTGCAGACTTTGCAACTGAGGAACCAGGTTGGAGTTTCTGCTTCAGCTCAGCATTCTGTGATTCTGGTCAAATCACTTAATCTCCACATGTCTACAACTAAAATGAATTTGATCTTGTGTGATGTAACCAATGCTCATGTAAAGCACTCCAATACCTGACAAGTCTGCACTATATAAGACTGCAAATACACAAAAAATAAGTGTTTTGCACACTTCTGTGATTGGGCTACATGCGGGCTACATCTGGGTGATATTTGTGCTGCATTTGGGCTCTTTTGTCTCTGGTGGCCATCTTGGGAGATTTATTTGTTATGAAGTTTCCTAATTTCCTCATTTACTGCAGTCTCCTCAGTAGGAAATACTTTCAGTTTTTTACTTTGGCTCCATCAAGAAGGCATACAGATGTGTCACACATTTGCCATAAATTCAGAAAGTTAGCATTCTAGTTGCTTATTAGATCCCTGTAGTAAAGCTGCTGCTCACCACGAAAGTCTGCTGCTGATATTAAAAGTGCATGTTTCAGTCTGCATATCAGAATTTTCTTTCTTCAGCACTAATCATAATTTATATGGCAAAATGAACCCCCTCATTGTGTTCCTTATTAAATTAAATGTTTTAAGTGTTACCAGTTTATTCCAATCAAGATGGCTTCAGGTGTGCCATACTTTTGTCATAAGTAAGACAGTAAGCGCTCTAGTTGTTCTTAAGAACACTCTGGGACATTCTGTCATTGGGCTATACTTGGGCTACATCTGGGTGATATTTGGGCTACATTTGGGCTCTTTTGTCTCTGGTGGCCATATTGAGAGATTTATTTGTTTTGAAGTTTCCTAATTTCCTCATTTACTGCAGTCTCCTCAGTAGGAAATACTTTCAGTTTTTTACTTTGGCTCCATCAAGAAGGCATACAGATGTGTCACACATTTGCCATAAATTCAGAAAGTTAGAACTCTAGTTGCTTATTAGATCCCTGTAGTAAAGCTACTGCTCACCAGGAAAGTCTGCTGCTGGTATTGAAAGTGCATGTTTCAGTCTGCATGTTAGAATTGTTTAATGAAATAGAAGAGGATTTGAGAAGTCACTCAAAATGTGCTCTAATTTTTCTTTCTGCAGCACTGATCATACTTTCTATGGCAAAATGAACCCCCTCATTTTGTTCCTTTTTAAATTAAATGTTTTAAGAGTTACCACTTTATTCCAATCAAGATGGCTTCAGGTGTGCCATACGTTTCTCATAAGTAGGACTGTTAGCGCTCTAGTTGTTCTTTAGAAAACTCTGGGAAGCTGCAGTAGAACACAAAGGAATCAACTGACAGTCTCTGCCCTTGTTGGATGTACATGTTTTACTGAGAATGTCAGACTTCATTCTCACATGACTGAGAAAGATAATGTGAATTTACAGAAAATATGCTCTCAGTTTAGCTTATAGATCACCTTCCAAACCTCTGTGGGAAAAGCATGAGAAAATAGTTTTCGCTTAAACATGATTCATGATATCACAGCAGAAGGCTTTTTCACATGGTAAAATCACCTTAGAACACACCACAGTTCCTAAAATGAGTATGGTACCATCAACAAATGATTTATAATGTAACTAAAGTCTTAAAATCTTCTATTAACTGCAATGCTTTTTAATGAGGTGCTATCATGTATATTGGTCCCAAGATGGCTGCCTACACTTCTTGGATGAAGTGCTGACAGCCAATCAGATCTCACGATGAGATGAGTGGTTAGTCTCCGCCCAGATATATCTATCTTTTTACCTCTAATATTCTCAGGAACTACTGAATGGATTTACACCATTTAAGCAAAAGGCACGAGTCTGAACTGAGGACTACCTCTTAGCCAAATTTGGTGTAATTCCATTCAGCAGTTCGGGCTGTAGCTGCTTCGACAGGTCCTATGGGAAAATGCATGGGGAAAACGCGTTTTGGGACCCCCCTTTTTTCTCGGCCCCTGCTTGACGAATCACCAAGAAATTTTCAGGATAGGAGCGGACCGGAGCTTGCCAACAGTTTCGAAAATTTCGCGAAGATTCGTCAATCGGCGCCAACGTTATTCCAAATAGAATGTTGCAGATTTCCTATGGAAAATAGGTCCTAACTATAACTACCTACTGGCGACTGCCAGTAGGTAATATATATATATACATATATTTGATTTTGTGTTTATACTTGTATAGATTTATATATACTAATAAGTATTAGTGGGATTTATTGAAATTAAGTTATATGAACTATATATATTAAAATATTTAACATTTACCACTGAACTCTATTTATATTAAATATTGATATTTCTGTATATATTTGGACGATATTATTGTCAACAATATGTTTATACAATATTGTGGTAATTATCATTATAAGTATGGGAGTACAATATTGTGGTACATTTTTGACACAACATTTCTGGCAACAATATTTGTTATCATCATATTGTGTCAGTGATCTGACTTTAGGCTAGTCCTCTCCTCCACAAGCGTGCTGGCGGATTAAGGCTTTTGCATATTCCTTGCCAAAACGGAGGAAGTCCTTCGTATCCATATCTGCTCTTGTCAAAGAACGAGGGCTCTGTCACTTCTTACCAAACACTATGGAGAGACGGAAAGACCACCCTGTGAGGTCTCCGATGTGGGACTACATGATTGGGGAAGCAAGACCTGTACTGGCTTACAGCAGACAGAGAAGGAGGTGAGTCACCTCCCCTATTGACGGTAACAAGAGAGCTCATGAACTAGGTAAAATGTGCCGAAACATTTTTTTCACTGCTGCCTCTGAAAAGGTGCTAGTAATATTGCAATGGTCACATACGACCATGGAGAAAAAGCTGGTAGATTGCTCACCACCCAGCTGTGTCAATTAGAATTTCAGTTAGCTGGAGTTGGACCTGGCCCTTTTTGCAGGGGTGTCCCCAAACATTTGACCTTCTTCCTCCTATTTTGCTGACCTTCTTTATGTTGAATTTAGACCTCTGGGCACTGTACACTGCTGTTCAGTGCTAAAGTGCATGTGCTCTCATCCCTAAATCTTAGAATGATTGGCTTACACCTCTTTGGCATATTTTATTGATTTGTAAGTCCCTTGTAAAGTGGTATCCCATATACCCAGGGCCTCTAAATTAAATGCTACTAGTGGGCCTCCAGAACACATTGCGCCACCCACAGAAGTAGACTTCCAAATCTGTCTCTGGCCTGCCACTGCAGTGTCTGCGTGCACAGTTTAAAACTACTTGAAAATCCTTTAAACTCCCCTTTTATTACATATAGGTCACCCCTAAAGTAGGCCCTAGGAAGCTCTATGTCAGGGTGCTGTGTAAGTAAAAGGTAGGACATGTGCCTTTATTGGGTTACATGCCCTGGTAGTGACAAACATCCTTTTTTGTTACTCACTACTCTGAGGTATACTCCTCTCGTAGGTTAACAATTAAAATTCCCTTATGTAGGAAAGTGCCTCTTTTGATATGGTTAGCGCCCACTTTTTGCCTGATGTCTGACGTAATTTTGACCTGTAAGTACAGGAGGTCCCTGTAAACCAGCTTCCCAGTGCCAGATCTCTTTCCCAAAAACTGTACCACGATAGGCACAGCTTCAGTTACTCCTGTCAGTCCTAATAAATGGAACCCCTGGTACCTATGGCATGGGTACTGAAGAGGGCCCTCTGGGGCTGCAGCACTGGTTGTGCCACCTCAGTGTCCTCTCACCAAGGCTATGTACACTACCATTTCAGGCTGTGTGCCTTGTTTCTGAGAAATCTAAAGAGTCAACATGATACACAGCTGAGTCTACCATGTCCCCATACACTGCATGGGGTATAAGTAAGTCACACCTACTGCAGGTCTTCAGCCCTATGGCCCTGTGAATCCCTACACCGTGTAGCAGGCACCGTGAGATGCCTACCACACGGTGCAGGGATTTACAGTGACTCTCATTTCCCAATGGGAGCTTGTGCTGAGGCCGGTTTCTGCCTGCCTCACAAGCTCCCATAGGGAAATGGAACTCTGCAACTGCATCATGTGCTGTCATATTTTAATTGCGGTTTCGGACTGCCGACCCGGGGTTGATCGGTCTCAAAACCGCAGTGATGTCAGTCGGAGGAAACTCCGACTGACATCAAAATTAGGACCTGAGTAGAACAACCGAACAATGAAAAAAAGAAGTTTACAATGAAGTTAAAGATAAAATACAGCATGGATTTCTCCACGAAAGGAAACAGTGTGATTGTTCTTCGCACAACCCAATATCACTAGACATCTGTGATCAAGCTGGCATTGGAAAAATGTCCTAATTGAAGAAGACTACAGAATCAAATTTGTCATGTGAAGTAACAGCACCAACCAGATTATTTGCCCATAACATTTAAGGGATTACTTTACATTGCCTACTAATGCTACCTGAAGAACATGACAATAATCTGGAATAACAGAAACTATCTGGTGAAGCTTGCTATGAGGTGTCAAGAGTGTTGAAGAAACTGAGGACCTCATTTACCAAAAAATGACGCAGCACGGCGCCGCAAGCCATTTTGCTGTGCAAAGATGCATCATTATCAAAGCACAGGGGTGCGTGATATTAAACACAATATGGCACATCCATGTGCTTTCCCCTGTACTGGCACACAATTGACTGCCATGTACCAGCGCAGGCACGCTTGTGTCATGTTGCAAGTGTTCTGCATTGAGGGGATGATGGTTTTTTGCAGGAAGTGACACTTTCCTGCTCAACAACAACATTGATGGCATTTTCCTGTTTCTATGTGTGCTGCAGAATGCAACACCCAAAGAAAGAGGAAAAAATGAGGAGCAAAAAAATGATTTCTCCTCCATGCACCACTCCTACGCCTCCCTGGGAAGTCGTACGATTCTGATGCAATCCCAGCTTTACAAATCTGCCTGGTTCTATGGATGTTGTGTGGGAACACCCACAGCAACACCCATGGAATGCTCCTTTCTTGCAGAGTAATGAGTCACGAAGGGGGACTTTACGTGGCCTTGTAAATATGGGCAGGCACACTGCACAGCCGTTGCATCAAAAAAAGTGACGCATCAGCGGCACATTGGTCTTGTAAATGAGGCTCTGAAGCTTTTAATCATTGATGAGGACAGCATGGTATCAAACTTAGTGGTTGCATTCATACACTTAAGAATGTAGCAGATTTTGAGAACAAACTACTATGCTCTCTTTAGAGGAAAGCATTTGATTGTATTTGGTGACCTACTACAAATCACCACCATAAAAGGGCAACCAGAGTACAATCAGTTAAGAAGTGTATACGCTCCTCATTTAGGGCAATACCCTTTTTACGAGAAACTGGAAATGTGTCCAAAATTGGAGATTACAAAATGTTGTACAGATACTAAAGAAAAAAAGGACACAAGGACAATCTAGAAGCTGTTGAGAAGAGAAAACTGGAAAATGACAGAGATATTGTAAGTTAACAGTTGGAAAACAGTTCATGCTTCAACTGCTATGCAAATGTTGTTCTCAATGTACTGTTTCATTTACCACATCTAATCAACCAAAATCAGCAAAAACTAGATAAGAGACTGTGTTCCTCACTATATCACTTGCTGCAATGTTAACTGTCTGACAGAACTGTGACACATTCTGCTTCCGGTATTCAAGATCTTTTAGATACACTCAGTTGATCGGTAATGTTTACTCTCAACATTCAACAAGATGAACAAGAATGTATTATAGTTATGTTTGGAGTTTTAGATTCAGAGTGAGTTACACATGGAACCATGACTGTCAAGAATCAAGATTGTGATTATTCATATATCACGAAAATAGATTCTGAGTGTTTTCTCTATTTAACGTTACCAGATTCTAAAAGTGTGCCTCTTGACAAATTGTTGAAGAATGCTAACCAAAATATGACCTGCCCAAACAGCAGACCAGATGTTATCTCTATGTTAATCCTAACAAGAAGTAGAAAATACCTTATAGTAATGCTACAACTATGCAAAGCAGATGGTTTTAAATTGCAAAATCATATTACAAACTCCAAAACTGGACAAATATCAATTTTAGGAAGAACTTTTACTACTTCAGCTATCATCTTTCAAAAAGGAATTAATATAACCTCTGGGTACTACACTCTCTCTTTAAAGATTGAAACAGGATGGACAAAAGTAATGTCATCAACCTTGATTTAAAACCAAAACTTCCTTTCAAATTATTAAACGCTTATCTTTTCTTTCTTCGAGAAAAATTCTAAATTGGAATTCTGAATTTAAAAAAGTGGTGTACAGTGATTCTTCTATGTGGTTCATCAGTCTTTTAGACATTATTCAGCCTATTAGGGGTAATGTCTTTAAGGTCTTCTTCATAATTCAGCAGTCCTTATACCTTCCACTAAGGAGATAATACCACATCTAAATGCTATACTGTGTAATTAAATTCAGAAACTGAATGGACATAATGTAATTACAGCAGCTTTAAGTTGAAAGCAAGAACTACCTTTGTATAAAAAAAATCTCATTTTGTTTCATCAACCACGTTTCTACAAATATTTTGTGGAAAAAACAAAACTATGGGATGTTGTTTATATGGATCATCAGTATTTAAACATCATTTGACCTACCAGTGGTGAAGTTTTCTAAAGGATCTCCAAAATTGAAGAGTGCTTTGTATTTATTTGTAATATTGTACCGGATGTAATAATTTTACAAATATTTTAACATAGGATTGAATACATTACTATAGTAACTTAAGAAAAAGCAATTACATAATTAATTGGAGTGAAATGCATAGAGTCATTTAATTATAGTGATCTACTGTGCCGCTTTGTTTTTTTTTATGATGCATGATTGCTTTTCCCAAATGTTTGAGGATGATGTTTCATATAGACCACTGTTCATGGTGAAGAAGTATGAAAGCTGAGAACAGTAAAAAAGAGAATATTATATTTTTACTACGTTTTAATACAGTGCTACAGCATAAGTAATGTGTATTGTTATGATTCGGTATTTATGAAGACTAAATACTAACATATCATTATGTTCTTTTACTTTTTCCACAGCGGATGCAGTTGAACGTCATTAGATATCTCAAAACACTTTTTCTACCACAGACATATTGGTAGAGATATCCATGGACAGTTTTTTTAAACATTATGGGCAAGATGTACGACCATGGCATTTAGCGACTAGCAAATTGCACTGAATTGCGAGTCGCTAAATGCCATGTACAACAGTGTCAGAGACACTGTTTGCAATTCCCAATGGGGTCGCAAATTGCATGCCTCATCAATTTGCATGAGGCACTCGCAATTTGTAACCCCATTGGGAATGGCTGGTCCTCCCAGGTAAGGTGTCCTGCTGGGCTCAGCAGACCTCCATGTCTAGGACTGCTTTTAAATGAAGCAGTTTTTTAAAAAATGCAGCCCGTTTTCCTTAAAGGAAAATGGGATGCATTTAAAAAAACTAAAAATAAAACGTTTTTGTTTCAGTTTTTTAAGGGCAGGTAGTGGTCCCTATATATATTTAGCTAGTTAGTTAGACTTCCATTTCACTCGTATAAAAGCATTGAAATTCAGCAGTTATAGTTACCTGAACTAACTATAACTTACGCTCCCAATCCTACTGCTAATGAACATACATATTACACCTCTCATGACATGGTCATCATCGATGACATCCCAAATAACATCACTGATGACATAACCCAGCGAGTGTATCTGTTTCATTAACTTTTCTGAGACTTAAAGAAATTTACTAAGCTACAGCAATTAAATTACTATTCTTTCTGTACTAGTAATTTCTAAGGTTTAAAACTAAATGTCCATAAATATAACGTGAAATGTTTCATAGTGGATGTGTGAGCACCTGTGTGGGTCTGTTAGTGTGCGTATGAGTGTGGAGGTGTGAATGTGTCAGTGGGTGTCTGAGGTGGTCTATGAGTGTATGAGTGGGTCTGTGAGTGACTGTGTGAATATCTCTATGGGTTTGTCACTGGTTGTTTCAGAGCCTGTGTGTGTCGGTAAGTGAAAGTGCAAGTGGTGCTTTTGATCTTTTAGTGAGATTATGGATGTATGAGTGGTCCTATTGTTTTTTCCAATCCATAGTTAACATAGTTAAAGAACAGAGTCATGGTGCCTGCTCTTACAAGGAGAATGCATTTGCCACACTCAGTGAAGTTCAGATTCTACCTGAATATATTTATCATGTATTCACTTAAATTAAGGATTTCGGATCTTTTTTAAATATGGAGTTTTAGAGGGAGCGATTTTGGTTTCTATTTGTCCAATTTTTAAGATATATTTGTTTCTATTTATATTAAGTTGTGCTTTACCTAGGGTCCCTGCTATGTTTATATTTGTAAATGTTTCATTTAGTGGTTTCATTTTTCTAAAATGAACATGAAGATTTGAATGGAATCTCATTTTTTTACAAAGAGTAAACTGATTTCTGGAAATTGTGTACTCATCTGTGTTACTTTCTACTGGGAATTACTTAGGGCCTAATTACGAGTTTGACAGTCCATGTCCCTGCCGAACCCGTGGTGGCGATCCCTGGACTGCCAGATTAGCGGTCCACCCGACATATTACAACTACGGTTGTGGGACCACCACAGCACTGCCACAACCTCCGCAGATTCCTGATTCAAAGGCACTGGTGCAGCAGTGTGAGGCTGTAATATGCTGGTGGTGCAGCTGTGGCATCGCCAAGGATATTACGTGTTTCCTCACTGCGACCCTTTTAATGGCAGTTATGGGTGGGTGAGTGTGTATGTGACTTGTAGTATGGGTTAGTGAGTGGGTGTGCTAATGGCTGTATGGGTGAGTGACTGTATGGGTGAGTGAGTACCTGTGTGAGTGGCTGTATGGGTGAGTGAGTGCTAGTGTAAGTAAGCTGCATGGTGTAGTTAGTGGCTGTGTGAGCAGCTGCATGGGTGAGTGAGTACTACTGTAAGTGCTTGTATGGGTGAGTAACTGCTAGTGTGAGTAGCTGTATAGGTGAGTGAGATGGTGTGTGAGTACCTGTATGGATGAGTGAGTGCTAGTGTGAGTAGATGTATGGATGAGTCAGCAGCTGTGTGAGTAGGTGTATGGGTGAGTGAGTGAGTGGGTGTCTGAGTGGTTGGTTAAGTGAGTTGGTGTGTGAGTGGCTGTATTGGAGAGTGAGCATCTTTGTGATTGGCTGTACAGGTGTGGGAGTAGGTGTATGATTGGTTGTATAGATGTGTGATTGGATATGCATGTGGGTGTTTGGGTGTGTGAGTGGTTGCATGGGTGAGTAAGTGCTAGTTTGAGTGCCTGTGTGGATGAGAGAATGGGTGTGTCAATGGCTGTTTGAGTGAATGAGTGGAGGTGTGATCTACTCTATGAGTGAAACAGTAGGTATGTGAGTGGCTGCATTGGTGAGTGACTGCTTGTGTGAGAGAATGTATGTTTGTATAAGTGCCTGTATGAATAAGTACCTTTATGAATGAATGAGTTATTATATGGCTGACTATTAATCTGCTCATTTACGCTGAAGATGTAATTATAAAAAAGGCAAAACAAACTAATAGAAGTTATGAGAAGAGCACTTTGGGCCAGATGAACGACCTATTTTGCATGCACAAATGGATTTGCGACCACTTTGCGCATGAAAAATCTAATAGGGCCATGTAAAATCTCCATTTAGCGAGTCGCAATTGTTTTGCGACTCGCTAAAAAGGAATTGCGAATCGCTATTAGGAAGGGGCATTCCAAGGGCGTCCCTTCCTAATAGCGAGTCAGAGGCCTATGTAAGAATGTTTTCCGACCGCAATTGCGGTTGCAAAACACTCGCAATTTACCACCCTCTTCATGAAATATCACTAAGCGGGACATGCCAGACATTTAATTCTCAACAGCAGATTCAGTAAAGCACACTCTCAGGAGGATTGCAAAAACTGTGGTTGTTTAATCGTTTCTGTAACACGTTTCGACTGTATGCACAGTCTTGTTCACACACAGAGTAACAATTCAAGCAACGTTTACATACCCCAACAAGTCATCAAAAAAAGGACTACATCATGTAAATATATACAAAGTAAGGTAATGGTGGTGGCCTTTTTGTAATGTACATGTAAATGATGAAAATGTTGTTCAACAGCATACTGTGTTTCACATAATATAATAAACATCTTGATTACACACATGTATGGTCACAAATTGATCTACCAAACATAGCGACAAGGTTGGAAATGTACGGATTGAGCTGATAAACGGTATCAGTAAACAGTGTCTCGACATATACAGACCCATGTGTCAGAATGGCACCTCATGGTTTGTATGAAGACAAATAGTGTCAGAATCAAGCAGGCGGCCATATAATACTAGCACAGTGTAGCCATACACGGACATTATACTATGTCCTTGGTAAAGCATCAAGCACCCATATTCTCTATATTGTAGCTGAGTGGTCATGGTAAGCTCAAATGGCATGTACACAAATTGAGCATAAAAGCATTCCAGGATATAATATCCTGGTATCCTACTAATTTGTTCTCTGACTGCCGAACATATGTAAAACTACTAGTGGGATAATAAATGACAGAAAAGGTATCAAAGCAATCCTCAGAAGGGGACCTCAGCACATGCCTGTAGCATATATATTGTGAATCATTGTACCAATTCTTAACCTCTGCAACCAAAAGGATTGTGAGTCAGAAGAGCAATAAATATTTTTTTGCTTTGCTAATAACTTTGGCACCATTGGATGAATCTTCACTCAATCAGTTTAGCGGGGTCCAAGAAAAAGGGATGGTTCCAAAACCCATTTTCCCCTTGAAACTTCCCATAGGGATTTTAGACATGACTACAGCCCGACCAGTTGAACGGAATTGCACTAAATTTGGCAGAAGGCTAGATCTTAGCCCAGAAATAGTGATTTTGTAATTTTGTGTAAATCAGTTCAGTAGCTTTAAGTAATAAAAAAAAGAGTTATGTAGATCTAGAGACGCTGAGGGTTCGCCGATATGACTGACTCATGCTGACATCTGATTGGCTGCCACCACTTTAACCAGGAAATGGCGGTAGCCATCTTGGGACTCGGCTTAATTTATTTAGCCATCCAGGTGGGCCTGGTCCTGTGGGAATATTTACTTATAATAATATGGGGGCCCCCCTCCCCAGTACAATTTTTGCACCAAGGACCCCATTCCCTGGGTCCCGGCCTTTATTAAGAAGGGGGAAGGTGCCTGCGCAACCAACCTCCCAGGCTGATTTCAGCCCTGCTCCCATATCCCCAGAACCAACCTTATCATAAACTATGAGGGAGCACGCAAGCACACTCTTAGCCAGACTTCAGAACCGGTGACTTTATTCTTGGGGCCCCGCTGCAATTAGAAAGGGGAGAGGGGCAGCGTAGCTCCTCTCCCCTCCCAGAGAAATGAATGGACCTGAAGACCCCAAACTCCTGCTATGGGACATAGTAGTTTTCCTGGCCGCAGCAGCATGGATAGGGAAAACTATTTTTACTCTTGTTTGGCGGGAGGAATTTCAAAACTCCTGCCAAGCAAGAGCAAACACAATGTGCACTCCAAGCGTGTGGGAGGTTTAAAAATGCTCATACCAGCTGAGAGAGACTTCAGATCTGTTTTCCTGGCAGCAGAAACGGGCCAACAACATGCCCTGCTAATTACCCCACATATTACATCACACATAACATCTTCTATGACATCATTGATCATTTCTCTGCAATACTTGCTGTAAAATTATTGATAATAAAACTGTGTATGGCGGGGGCGCAAGTTATAGTTACCTTGGGGCACGATTTCTAGTTCCTTTGAGATGACTATAACTGCTGAATTTCTATTGTTTTGTGTGTGTAAAATCTGAACCTAACTATATAGTTATATATATCCAACAAAGTTCGCAGGTCTCTCTGCCACTCTCAGGCGGCGTGCTCACGGCGAGGTAGCGAACCTCCAGAATCAAACAATCCTTCGTCGATAGTCCAATTCCTTAGTAGTAGTTTAAGAACATATGTGGCAAACAACGCCTGACGCATTTCGGTGCAACCGCACCTTGGTAAGGGGTCACAGACTGTTTGTATCAATCATTTACATATAGTGCACACCCAACATAAAGGTAGGACTACATATCCCATTGCAAGTTAAGGAAAAATGGCATCCATTTTGAAGTGGTAACTTCTTATACGTGGATAATACAGAGCCACAACATAACTCATACTGACAATTACGCTGAATTGCACGTGATATCAGTGTTATATATATATATATGTGAGATATATATATATATCACAAAGAACCCTCCTGACCAAGATATATATATATATATATATATATATTACCTACTGGCGGTTGCCAGTAGGTAGTTATAGTTAGGACCTCGTTTCTATTCAAAAAGCGTTCTTTGTTTTCCCAATAACTTTGGAGTCGTTTGACGAATGTTCGTGAAATTTTCAAAACTATTTGGGTGCTCCGGTCAGCTCCTGTCTTGAAAGTTTCAGGGTGAGTCATCAAGCACGAGCTGAGAAAAAAAGGGAGTCAAAAAACGCGTTTTCCCCATGTTAATTTCCATAGGAAACTTTAGACAAAGCTACAGCCCGAACTGCTGAACGCAATTACACCAGAATTGGCAAAAAGGTAGCCCTTGGTTCAGAGAGAGCCCTTTTTATTAAATGGTGTAAATCCGTTCAGTAGTTGCTCAGTAATTAAAGAAAGAAAACATTTATATATCTGAGCACCGAGGAGGGTTCGCGAACCTTTCCCGGGCACGAGCTTCACTCTGATTGGCTGCCAACACACCAAACCTAGAAGTGTTAGCAGCCATCTTAAGAGTAGAGACAACCTGACCACTTAGGCCTGCTGAGGGGGTCCCACAAGGACCCCCAGGGCCAAGAAAAGCATTTTTTCATAATTTCGGCGGAATTCGCGTTGGGGTTGCGAATCCCACCGAAAATAAAACAAAAAATGAAGCCTGGGCTCCCGCGCTTCATTTTAATGAGGCCCCCGGGTGGGCCAGGTCCTGGGGAGAATGTGTATTTAATTTGCAGGGGCCCGTGGGGGTCCCCACAGCCCCGGGGACAGCCACCTCCCTGGAGCATTGAAAATAAATGTGTGGGGGGGTCCCAACCCCCCCATGCTGCCCTGGAGACCTTCACGGGGCTTTATAAAATAAGGGTGGGGTGCCTTGCACACCCCCCAAGCCCCAGGACCACCACCTCCTGGGGCTTTAATAAATAATTAGTGTGGGGGTCTCGAGTCCTCCCACACTGCCCCAGAGACCACCACCTCCCTGGGGCACTCTGTATTGAGATGCGGGTGTCCGTTACGGACCCCAGGGCCCCAGTGACCACCACCTCCCTGGGGCTTTAAACATTGGGAGGGGGCCCCCTCCTGCAGCCCCTGATGGCCCTGAGGACCGCTACCCCCCAGAGCCGGCTCCTGCAATGTCCTGGGGTGCCCACCCCCGGTACATTGCTGTTTGGAATGACAGGGCGGGAGCACAGCTCCCGCCCTGTCATTGCAAACTCTGCTTTGCTTCATTGAGGAAAACCTGCTCTCGCTTAAATGAAGCAAATCCGGATTGCTTTTGAGCAAGGGGAGCTGCACGTTAGCAGCTCCCCTTGCTCAAAAGCAATGCCGCCATAAATGCACTGCCTATGACGTCACATATTACATCACTCATGACATGGTCAGTGACATGACATCATTTATGGCCCCGGGGAACCCATCCCCCGGGGCCTGCCCTTTTTTCTTTTTTCGATTAACATGGGGGGCACGTGGCCCCCCTCGTGGGCCACTCCTGGCCCTGAGGACCCCATCCTCCAGGGCCGGCTCTCTGCATTGGGGACCGTGGGGGGAAGCCCGAATGCCCCCACGGTCCCGCCGGCTCCCTGCCTCTTGCGGGAGCCGGCATTGCTTTTGAGCAAGGGGAGCTGCTAACGTGCAGCTCCGCTTGCTCAAAAGCAATCCGGATTTGCTTCATTTAAGCGAGAGCAGGGGCGCAAGTTATAGTTAGCTCTACTAACTATAACGGCTGAATTTTGAAATGTCCAACTAACTATAACGCCCCTGAAACCTATGTTTTTTTCAGTGAAGATATATATAGATATATACATATAACAAATATATAGAGTTCATGATAGATGTGAGAAAAATATTACATAAAGGATGGGACCTGATACCGAGTGGTCCATTGGTAATAAAGTGTATAGACGTCCTCTTATTATATACCGAAGCGTGTCCATCATTTAGTCAAAAATCCATGCAAAAGTAACATCAGCTTATCAAAGGGATTTACAGGATGTCATAATTCTCTGACCTGTAAATATAGTGAGGATTGTATTATAATTAACATTCCAGAACAGAAACGAGTGTGAAAAGTTACCATATTTGTTTCATGCAAAACTGAATACATTGTCATGCCCCTGTGGTAAAATCTAGATATATGGAGAACAAAATTGAGATTTCACAAAATAATTCTATTAGATATACATTCAATAAAAACAGTGATAAGAATTATCCAGATACTCTTCATCATGTTCAAAAAGTGCATGAAGGAAACGCTGACTTTTTGAAATATACTGTGTTCCTAATTCACCCAGAGGAAGGGCTAGGGAATTAATGCTTGGCAGATTGGAATTTAGATAAATACTTTTGTTTTGCACAAAGGGGCCCAATGGAATGTGGGTGATGAGTTATATACCAACTTAGAAATATTGATGCAGGTCCTCCTGTATCTTCAACACGGCGTGAAGTTGTTTTAGTATTGTTACTTGATTTTGTTGTTAATCCTCATATTTTTTTATATATTGGTTTTTGTAATATTGGATTTGAGCTTCAGGACATTATATATTTAGATTGGATTGACCGATATTATTCAATTCCTTGAATGGGCACACTTGGACAAGAGCTGAATTCTATTTGCTAATACATACATTAAGTATGAATACTGCTTTTGTACGTATTGTCCACTTGGGTGTGATTTTTGTCCTCAAATAGTGTTGGGTTCATATAAATTACATGCAACATGTCTGAGATAAGACCTTCAATATCTTGAATTCATTTAAAAATCCGGAAATTATTTGGTTGTAGATTCACAACTGCAGTGTGCACTTCATATGTATTTAGAATGTTTTCAAACACGTGACCACATATTGTAGGACTTTTTCTTTGATTTTCGTACAGCATTTGTTCTAACGGATTTATAAAGACAAGCTTAAGTATTTCTTCTATTTCTCTCATGTTTATTTACATTTACTTTTATTTGAGAAACTGATATATTTTGATTATATCAACATGATTTATTGCCTCATTGAAAGATTTGAATGAAATATTGAAATGAAATGCTTTTAGATACTACTAAAATGAATCTCGAGCAAATTATGTGTATGAAGCTTTTGTTGTTTTCTATGTCCATACTTCTATAGTGGCCATAGGCTTGTATGTTTTTAAGGCAATGTTTGGCTGAAAGGAGTAGGAGTTAGCGTTTGCTAAATGATAACCACATTTGTCAACACAGCTTGGTGAGTGCGCCGTTATTCCGGAGAAGTAGTAAACTTTGTGGATATCTAGATAAAAACACAAACACACACACACACACACACACACATATATATACATATATATATATATATATATATTCCTTCACTTCTTCAGATAACCCGGGACACTTTCGCGCCGGTGCAACCGTGGGTCCGAAGACGCCCACAATCATCCATACGTTTTCACCAAGTACTCACGGGTACCGTTGCACTCCCGTCAGGAGATAATCACCGCACAGAGTCCATTCGTCATTCAAAGAAATACTCGTTTTATTCTTTTATCAGCTTCAAGCCAGAAAATACCCTACGCGTTTCAGCGATAAACTCACCTTGGTCACGGGTAAACAAGACGTTCGACCAAGTGGTAGTTTTTATAAAACACAACGTTACGTATAATGTATCAACATAGATAACGGACTGTCATCCTGAAAGTTAGGCTCCAAAGCGTGGCGGCCATCTTAGAACAGTATTCTCAAACAAATAAATAAAGTTTTATGACAAATTTTTAACAAATAAAGTTATTGGTCAAAAAATTGAGGGTAATGCTGTATACCACAAAAATCTATTGTATCAAGCTTACAGAATCCTAAAATTAGAAATCCTGAACATCAAATAATGTATACATCACCACTGTACGCATAGATATTTTTAACCAGTTGGCATTTAGAAGCGCAATGCAATCTATTTCTTCCCGTTCCTACGCACGTAAATTAACCTGCGTGTGATATCATGCATATGAGGATAATAGTCAATAAAATTGTCCTCAATAAGCTTAGTGATAGTAGAACATTTGTGATTATGTTACTCTCTATGCACATACAATGATCCAATTATCATGAGTAAATTACATAACAACATATACCCATGTCACCTCACATGTTTGCATACTATTCTCATACCCAAGTGGGTAATGTTTGAAAGAAACTATCTTCAAATGATAGCATACGATTAATTTACATCTAAGGTAATCACAATTATTAAAACATGATTTTGATTCTACTTTAAATTTCCCAATATTCACCAACCCCAGTGGGTAAAATCATTGGTAAATACATACAAGTAGGTACGGAAATACAAAAGAAAAGTAGAAGAAAAAATTATACATGTGTATTTTAGTCCAAATGGACAATCAAAGCTTTCTTCTTTGGAACAATGCAAACAGATCATCGTCTTTCCTTCTGACGTTTCAAGAAAACTACAATAGAGGAAGAAGAAAAGAAAGCCAGTTGAAAAAATCATCTTTGTGACATAAATATAATGTAATTTGGTCCGCCAATTGGAGCCATAAGGATGACAATTTAAAAAAACATACATACATCTATATCTACAATGGATGTTAAGGATATTAAAGAGTACGCAAAGTTTTGAATAATTCAAATAATTCAAATATTGGGGAAGAAATTAATGGAGAGAGACTTTAGATTTTAAAAGAAATCTAAAATTAAGGAACAACATGTTCCAATAGTCATACCTCATTACTAAGGAAACTTCAACTAAACAAGGGAAATTAAACATACATCCAAAGTTCACGTGAATATTGGGAAATTTAAAGTAGAATCAAAATCATGTTTTAATAATTGTGATTACCTTAGATGTAAATTAATCGTATGCTATCATTTGAAGATAGTTTCTTTCAAACATTACCCACTTGGGTATGAGAATAGTATGCAAACATGTGAGGTGACATGGGTATATGTTGTTATGTAATTTACTCATGATAATTGGATCATTGTGTGTGCATAGAGAGTAACATAATCACAAATGTTCTACTATCACTCAGCTTATTGAGGACAATTTTATTGACTATTATCCTCATATGCATGATATCACACGCAGGTTAATTTACGTGCGTAGGAACGGGAAGAAATAGATTGCATTGCGCTTCTAAATGCCAACTGGTTAAAAATATCTATGCGTACAGTGGTGATGTATACATTATTTGATGTTCAGGATTTCTAATTTTAGGATTCTGTAAGCTTGATACAATAGATTTTTGTGGTATACAGCATTACCCTCAATTTTTTGACCAATAACTTTATTTGTTAAAAATTTGTCATAAAACTTTATTTATTTGTTTGAGAATACTGTTCTAAGATGGCCGCCACGCTTTGGAGCCTAACTTTCAGGATGACAGTCCGTTATCTATGTTGATACATTATACGTAACGTTGTGTTTTATAAAAACTACCACTTGGTCGAACGTCTTGTTTACCCGTGACCAAGGCGAGTGTATCGCTGAAACGCGTAGGGTATTTTCTGGCTTGAAGCTGGTGAAAGAATAAAACGAGTATTTCTTTGAATGACCGATGGACTCTGTGCGGTGATTATCTCCTGACGGGAGTGCAACGGTACCTGTGAGTAGTTGGTGAAAACGTATATATATATATATATATATATATACATATATATATATATATATATATATATATATATATATATATATATATATATATATATATATATATATATATATATATATATTTATTTATTTAAATATATATTAATATATTCACTGAAATACATAGGTTTCAGGCATGTTATAGTTAGGAATTAGCATTTAAAAACACTTTAGAAATTCACTGAAAAAACCCTATGTTTCAGGGGCGTTAGAGTTAGCTGGACGTTTCACTCGTACAAAACCATTGCAATTCCCCCGTTATAGTTAATTCAGCTAACTATAACTCGCGCGCCCACAATGCACTGCTGATGACGTCACATATTACATCAGTCATTACATGGTAAGTGGCTGTGTTGCCCCCCTCCTCAGTCCACTAATGGCCCGGAGACCCCATCCCCCGGGGCCGGCCTTTGTTTTTTTAAAATATATTTATAGAAACACCTAGGACATGCTGGACAAACCGTATGTACCTATCACCATGACGATTTGAGTGATATGCATTAAAAGGCGACTATGCATACAATGAATCCACGTGGAATGTATTTACATCGCTAGTGAAGCTCTGACGTGTCTGACGCCCTACCGTGCCTAATCCTGGTGCCCCCGCTGGTGGGTACTCTCCAAGTAGACACCCTTGTCATTTATTTATACAAATATGGGTAGCTATTGACGGGCACATTTAATACACATGCACACCAAGCCATTCAAAGGAGATTCAACAAAAATTCTACCAAACTATGCAAGAAACCCCCTCACGGTTAATAAAACACACATCCAACGCCAAATGTGTAATACTTTTTATTTTACTCTCTGGAAAGGAAACAAACCTCACTTGAGAGTCACAGCGTGCTCCTGGCTGAGCCCAATGCTGTGTTACACCCACCAGTGCCCGCCGAGTGCCACAAACCTCTGTGTTGTATTCCACCAGCTAGTGCGTATGCTATGACACTCTCTAGCCCATGTGCACTGTAACACCACCCCGTGAATATGTCATGCCACACTTGCCTTCGCACGGGTTATATTGCCCTAACGTGCCTTCCTCGATGCCTATGTTATAACGCACAGTGCTATGCCATACATATTACAATCTGGGATCCATATCTTTGTCACAGTGCATATGCAACGTTACACTCCCCAGCACATATTTTATATTACAACTTTAGAGACTAGTTAGGTTACACAACACTGCCCTGTGCATATTACACTCCAAGGCACATATCGCATAGCGCGCGCTAGTGCCTGTGCTATCTCGTGCTCTCTAATGAATCTGTCATTGCGCACAATGTATTGCATATTATATTTTACGCCCCGGTTCATCTCATAACACACTTTTTGGTGCATAGTTTATACCATATACTATATCTAGTTTTCCTTTTCAATCGTGCTCTCAGGACTATGTTCTATATAACACTGTGTCCACCTACCCTTTTCACGGGTATTACATTTTGCGATGGGGGTGGAGGGTCAGGGGGTGTTTCTGCCAAGTGATCCCGGAGTCACAGTCACAAACGTCCTCTTCTTCCTGAATAAAAGTGAGATTATGCTGCATACTTGTTCATATTTTAAGTAGTTTGCACAAACACACATTTTAAAAACAATAAAGTTCCTAATACCCACCTTCTCTGAACAGTTATCTTGCTGCCCCATCCACCTCCTCGCTATCCTCTGTTGTCTGAATCCATGGACTAGCCTCCTCCCTCCTGCCATGCATGGTCTGATGTGCTGCCACTGCCCTCCATTTAGCATGATGTACCAGTCCACTCCTCCTGCCCTCCATTGCCCAATTCTATGGCCCATCATTGACCTCCTGCTTAGCCTTTGTGCTTAGCTTGCTGCCCCTATTCTCCTTCCCCCTGCCCTCCGATGTCTTTGTGCATGCCCCTGCTCCATCTTTTTTGCCCACCATGTTCCATGGACCTGCCACTCCTATCTACTCTGAGTGTTCTCTTGAGCTGCCACTCCCCTCCCACCTGCCTAGCATTGTCAGATGACTGTAACCTGTCCCTGCCACCTCCACCCTGCCTGTCCACATGCCATGCCCCTATCCCCTTCCTCCTGTCCTCCATGGTCCATTTTACTGCCACACCCTTCTGCCCTCCCTGGTCTGTTGTGCTGCAACTGCTCCTCCTGCCTGCCCCGCGCGGTCTGTTGTGAGGCCCCTTCCCCTGAACTCTCTTGTCTGTGCCCCGGGTCTTGACACTCCCTTCTATCCTCCATGGTCCTTTTTGCATGCCCCTGCACCCTCCTTCTTCCCCATCATAGCCATTGTGCTGCCACTAACCCTCCCGCTTGCCATGCATGGTCTTCTGTGCTGCCATGGCCCCTCCCACCTTCCCTGTGTGGTCAGCTAGCTGCCCCTGACCCCCTCCCACCTTCCCTCCATGGTCTGTGTGTATTCCATCATAGTCTCACTGTTGCTCTCCATGGCAATTGTTTCTAGTGCCCATCGTGCCTGACCTCCATGGTCATCTTGCTGCTCCTGCCCTGCCCCCTTGCCCCCAGCCCTCTGTTTCCATGTGCAGACCCCTATTCCCTCCCTCCTGGCTTGTCTGTTCCATTGTAATGCCCCTGATCCGTCCCTCCTGCCCTTTATGGTCTGTTATGCTGCAGCTTTCTCTCCTGTCTGTCCATTATGGTCAGCTAGCTACCATTGCCTCTTTCCCCTCTGTTCTCTGTTGTACATGTGCATGGTCCTGTCCTCTCCCTATTGCTTTCTATGGATTGTTGTGCTGCACTCCCGTCCTGCATGCCCTGTGTGGTGTATTGTGCTGCTACAAACCCTGATGCCTGCCCTGTAGGGTCAGTTTGGTGCACCTCTCCATGTCCCTCCTGTCCTCTGTGATCCGAGTCCATGTCTCTACCCCAATTCCTCCTGCCTACCATGATCCAATGTACCATACTTGCGAACATTTTGAACTTGGTAAGAGGGAGATTTTGAAAAAAAACTGGGGTATTGATTTTCCCCTTTGAGTTACATTGAAAAAGAGGAGATTGTAGACAGGAGACAGATCAAATAAAGCCCATTTGAGCTTAAAAACATTGGACGTTTCCTGGCTGAAAAGGTCTGTTGGCATGTATGGTTGTAGTACCACTGCCTCTTCCTTCTGCCCACAATGGTCTATTATATTGCCACAGCCTCTCTTGCCAGTCCTGTATTGTTGGTTTGTTGCCCCTGCCCCCCTTTCCACTGCCCTCCATAGTCTGTTGTGCTGCCTCTGCCCTTCCTGCCTGCCCAGTGTGGTCAAATTGTTGCCTCTGCACTCTCCTACCTGCCTTCAATTTTCAGAGTCCGTGCCCCTGGCCTCTGCCTCTCAACAGTATCCCAATGAACAACTAGATTGCTAACATGCTATTTTTATTACAAAATTGTGGAACGCTTGACGTCATCTTGATGTGATCAAAACTGTAATACCTAGAGTATTTCCTTTAGAAATTACATATATGAGAGGGTCTTATTTGCATCAAAATTATGGTTAGTGCTCTAAAAAACTAAAATGAGGACATCTTTTCTGAGTTTTCAAATAGCGACAAAGAACTTTTAAATTATTTGTAATCTTTATGTTTTTTTATCCAGTTGACCACTTGATTAAATGTTGCACCTAGGAGAGAGGATGTGGTGTTACTTCCAGAGCTGCAGACTTTGCAACTGAGGAACCAGGTTGGAGTTTCTGCTTCAGCTCAGCATTCTGTGATTCTGGTCAAATCACTTAATCTCCACATGTCTACAACTAAAATGAATTTGATCTTGTGTGATGTAACCAATGCTCATGTAAAGCACTCCAATACCTGACAAGTCTGCACTATATAAGACTGCAAATACACAAAAAATAAGTGTTTTGCACACTTCTGTGATTGGGCTACATGCGGGCTACATCTGGGTGATATTTGTGCTGCATTTGGGCTCTTTTGTCTCTGGTGGCCATCTTGGGAGATTTATTTGTTATGAAGTTTCCTAATTTCCTCATTTACTGCAGTCTCCTCAGTAGGAAATACTTTCAGTTTTTTACTTTGGCTCCATCAAGAAGGCATACAGATGTGTCACACATTTGCCATAAATTCAGAAAGTTAGCATTCTAGTTGCTTATTAGATCCCTGTAGTAAAGCTGCTGCTCACCACGAAAGTCTGCTGCTGATATTAAAAGTGCATGTTTCAGTCTGCATATCAGAATTTTCTTTCTTCAGCACTAATCATAATTTATATGGCAAAATGAACCCCCTCATTGTGTTCCTTATTAAATTAAATGTTTTAAGTGTTACCAGTTTATTCCAATCAAGATGGCTTCAGGTGTGCCATACTTTTGTCATAAGTAAGACAGTAAGCGCTCTAGTTGTTCTTAAGAACACTCTGGGACATTCTGTCATTGGGCTATACTTGGGCTACATCTGGGTGATATTTGGGCTACATTTGGGCTCTTTTGTCTCTGGTGGCCATATTGAGAGATTTATTTGTTTTGAAGTTTCCTAATTTCCTCATTTACTGCAGTCTCCTCAGTAGGAAATACTTTCAGTTTTTTACTTTGGCTCCATCAAGAAGGCATACAGATGTGTCACACATTTGCCATAAATTCAGAAAGTTAGAACTCTAGTTGCTTATTAGATCCCTGTAGTAAAGCTACTGCTCACCAGGAAAGTCTGCTGCTGGTATTGAAAGTGCATGTTTCAGTCTGCATGTTAGAATTGTTTAATGAAATAGAAGAGGATTTGAGAAGTCACTCAAAATGTGCTCTAATTTTTCTTTCTGCAGCACTGATCATACTTTCTATGGCAAAATGAACCCCCTCATTTTGTTCCTTTTTAAATTAAATGTTTTAAGAGTTACCACTTTATTCCAATCAAGATGGCTTCAGGTGTGCCATACGTTTCTCATAAGTAGGACTGTTAGCGCTCTAGTTGTTCTTTAGAAAACTCTGGGAAGCTGCAGTAGAACACAAAGGAATCAACTGACAGTCTCTGCCCTTGTTGGATGTACATGTTTTACTGAGAATGTCAGACTTCATTCTCACATGACTGAGAAAGATAATGTGAATTTACAGAAAATATGCTCTCAGTTTAGCTTATAGATCACCTTCCAAACCTCTGTGGGAAAAGCATGAGAAAATAGTTTTCGCTTAAACATGATTCATGATATCACAGCAGAAGGCTTTTTCACATGGTAAAATCACCTTAGAACACACCACAGTTCCTAAAATGAGTATGGTACCATCAACAAATGATTTATAATGTAACTAAAGTCTTAAAATCTTCTATTAACTGCAATGCTTTTTAATGAGGTGCTATCATGTATATTGGTCCCAAGATGGCTGCCTACACTTCTTGGATGAAGTGCTGACAGCCAATCAGATCTCACGATGAGATGAGTGGTTAGTCTCTGCCCAGATATATCTATCTTTTTACCTCTAATATTCTCAGGAACTACTGAATGGATTTACACCATTTAAGCAAAAGGCACGAGTCTGAACTGAGGACTACCTCTTAGCCAAATTTGGTGTAATTCCATTCTGCAGTTCGGGCTGTAGCTGCTTCGACAGGTCCTATGGGAAAATGCATGGGGAAAACGCGTTTTGGGACCCCCCTTTTTTCTCGGCCCCCGCTTGACGAATCACCAAGAAATTTTCAGGATAGGAGCGGACCGGAGCTTGCCAACAGTTTCGAAAATTTCGCGAAGATTCGTCAATCGGCGCCAACGTTATTCCAAATAGAATGTTGCAGATTTCCTATGGAAAATAGGTCCTAACTATAACTACCTACTGGCGACTGCCAGTAGGTAATATATATATATACATATATTTGATTTTGTGTTTATACTTGTATAGATTTATATATACTAATAAGTATTAGTGGGATTTATTGAAATTAAGTTATATGAACTATATATATTAAAATATTTAACATTTACCACTGAACTCTATTTATATTAAATATTGATATTTCTGTATATATTTGGACGATGTTATTGTCAACAATATGTTTATACAATATTGTGGTAATTATCATTATAAGTATGGGAGTACAATATTGTGGTACATTTTTGACACAACATTTCTGGCAACAATATTTGTTATCATCATATTGTGTCAGTGATCTGACTTTAGGCTAGTCCTCTCCTCCACAAGCGTGCTGGCGGATTAAGGCTTTTGCATATTCCTTGCCAAAACGGAGGAAGTCCTTCGTATCCATATCTGCTCTTGTCAAAGAACGAGGGCTCTGTCACTTCTTACCAAACACTATGGAGAGACGGAAAGACCACCCTGTGAGGTCTCCGATGTGGGACTACATGATTGGGGAAGCAAGACCTGTACTGGCTTACAGCAGACAGAGAAGGAGGTGAGTCACCTCCCCTATTGACGGTAACAAGAGAGCTCATGAACTAGGTAAAATGTGCCGAAACATTTTTTTCACTGCTGCCTCTGAAAAGGTGCTAGTAATATTGCAATGGTCACATACGACCATGGAGAAAAAGCTGGTAGATTGCTCACCACCCAGCTGTGTCAATTAGAATTTCAGTTAGCTGGAGTTGGACCTGGCCCTTTTTGCAGGGGTGTCCCCAAACATTTGACCTTCTTACTCCTATTTTGCTGACCTTCTTTATGTTGAATTTAGACCTCTGGGCACTGTACACTGCTGTTCAGTGCTAAAGTGCATGTGCTCTCATCCCTAAATCTTAGAATGATTGGCTTACACCTCTTTGGCATATTTTATTGATTTGTAAGTCCCTTGTAAAGTGGTATCCCATATACCCAGGGCCTCTAAATTAAATGCTACTAGTGGGCCTCCAGAACACATTGCGCCACCCACAGAAGTAGACTTCCAAATCTGTCTCTGGCCTGCCACTGCAGTGTCTGCGTGCACAGTTTAAAACTACTTGAAAATCCTTTAAACTCCCCTTTTATTACATATAGGTCACCCCTAAAGTAGGCCCTAGGAAGCTCTATGTCAGGGTGCTGTGTAAGTAAAAGGTAGGACATGTGCCTTTATTGGGTTACATGCCCTGGTAGTGACAAACATCCTTTTTTGTTACTCACTACTCTGAGGTATACTCCTCTCGTAGGTTAACAATTAGAATTCCCTTATGTAGGAAAGTGCCTCTTTTGATATGGTTAGCGCCCACTTTTTGCCTGATGTCTGACGTAATTTTGACCTGTAAGTACAGGAGGTCCCTGTAAACCAGCTTCCCAGTGCCAGATCTCTTTCCCAAAAACTGTACCACGATAGGCACAGCTTCAGTTACTCCTGTCAGTCCTAATAAATGGAACCCCTGGTACCTATGGCATGGGTACTGAAGAGGGCCCTCTGGGGCTGCAGCACTGGTTGTGCCACCTCAGTGTCCTCTCACCAAGGCTATGTACACTACCATTTCAGGCTGTGTGCCTTGTTTCTGAGAAATCTAAAGAGTCAACATGATACACAGCTGAGTCTACCATGTCCCCATACACTGCATGGGGTATAAGTAAGTCACACCTACTGCAGGTCTTCAGCCCTATGGCCGAGTGCACTATATCCTTCATGTGGGCATATCAGCATGAGCAAATATGCCCCTCCAATGTCCAGTCCATTCTGGGATGTTGGAAGTGCGCAGGAAAGCCATAAAGAGTACATGGGCTGGACACTTTTCAACATGAGTATCCTAGCTCCATGGTGACTTCTCTGATGGCTAAGGTGTTTGGTTCCAAAACATCTTGTCTTATTAAATCCTCACTGATGCCAGTTTTGTATTTATTCATAAATTCACACAGGATACCTTTTTAGAGGGTCCTTATAAAACCTACCAAGCAGTGATGTGATTCCTAACTTGTTCTCGCCAGCTTGCCACTACCAGACATGTTTCTGAACTCATGGGGTGAGAGCCAGCGCCCTCAGAGGACACAAACAAAACCTGCTCTGGGTGAAGGTGCTTCACACCTCCTCAAGGACAGGATGGCCTTCTGGACAGCAAGCTTGAAAGGCAGGGCTACCTTTGAAATCCAACCCAGGAGCCCCCAGATAGTGGGGAAGACAACCCTCCTTTCCAGCTCTAATTTGGTGGGAGGAAAGGTGGGAAAATTAGTTTGTTTAGGAGGAGGGTCCCCTCTGAGCCTCCGCCACCCCTAGGGTGGTGCAGGTGATGTGAACCCCTCTCCTGAAATTCCACCATCTTGAGTTGGCGAGAAAACCTCCTATCAGGGCTAGGGTAGTGCCTCTTCCCACAGGAAGTGATCATTAAAGGGTGTAGACACCCCAAAGGTAAGTGACCCATTGGCTACAAACTGCCTCCCCTTGTAACCACCCTAAATTCAGTATTTAGGTGGGACCCCAGGACCTGCACATGAAAGTCGATTGACAAGGGAAGACCAGGACAAAGAAGACCTGCTGCTCGGGATCTGAAGCCCAGCTGCAGAAGAAAAAGGTGATAAACTCTGCCTGCTGCTCCCAGGACTTGATAATCGCTGCTTCTGTGTCATTCTGAAACCTTAAAGGACTCCAAGAACCCCAGAGCATCTCCAGCCTTTGATTTATGGCTGTAAAGCTCCCTTGGTATGAACTAATAACTCCCCTGCACACCGCAGACACCTTTCCCATGAAGTCTGGTTTCTAAACGTGATGATCCCCAATTACCTTGATGCAGTACCGAAGTGAGAAAATGTCCAACAGTTCTGGATGGTCAGATCTACCTCCCACCATATTTGGAGGCACCACACCCTACCAGAGGTGTGATGCACCAATACCCTGGGTACCGGACCCCCAACGGCAAATGGCAAGAAGAATCCACTCCAGACTCCCAAAGCAGCAGAAGCAAGCTCCCATCAAGGGATGTTGAGACACCCAAGACCACTTCCTGAGTGGCCCAGCTGTCCCGAGATCTCCTCTCTAAGTTGCTCCTGACCGCAGGAACTTCAGGAGACACAAAGCCGGGCTGACCAAGTTTGCTCTGTACCTGGCCCCACTAGCCCCAACACTGACCAACAAGCCCTGCTCCCATGGTCCCCAGGCCCTTGCAACCTCCTCCCTCTAAGCAGACCCACCTGACTTACCTATAAGTCCCGCTGTGCAGTGCTTTTGCCAGGGGAACCCTTTGTCTTTGTGCACCAGCTTCCAAGACCTCAGCACCTCTGCTCCCAGCCGATCCGGACGCTCCCGAGCTTCTCCTGCTGGAACTTTGGACATGGTCCCGATCACAACCTAAATCGAGAAGGTGAACTTCATGAAAGCATTGCCTGAATTTATAGGCATTTTTCTGCTTTTCCCCCATTGTTTCCAGTGGTGCATAATTGTGCCTAGAAGTGATATATTTATACAACTTTGCAAACTTGTATCTCCGAAAGTAATTACCCTAGATCTGTTTTATGGTCTTAAAAATTGTATAAAAAAAAGATGTTTTATTTACAAACTGGTCTCAGATGTATTCTTGAGTATGTGTATATTGCTCTGTTGGTACAACAGATGCCTAACACTTCCCTCTGATAACCTTAACTGCTCACCCACACTAGCACAAAAAGAGAGTTAGTATTATCTACTTTTACCTCTACCTGCCTTTGGGGATCTCTCGCACTTTACTTAGTGTACTTTATTTTAGTACACTGTACAGAGAGGCATTTTCTTACACCTTATATATGTTTAAGTGGTAATTCTTGATCTGAGAGGAGTAGCGCTGCCATGCTTGGTATGTTTAGAATGAGTTTGAATGCCTTAACAATGTGGTCTTTACAATGACTGCGTTTTTACCTCGCATACCTTTACAACAAATTTCATTGCAAAGGTATGATTGGTAAAGGCGTGTGAGTTGTAAAGGTTACACCCCATCTCATGCTTACTGGTGAGGTAGATTTTTTACTGCTATTTTTAAAATGCCACTTTTAGAAAGTGTGCATTTCTCTGTGCCTATAACTCTATGGGGCATATTTACAAGCCCCTATCACCACAGGAACGTCACTTTTAGTGATGTTCCTGTGGCGATATGTGTTTCTCCTTATTTACAAAGCAGTGGCTTAACGCTGTTTTGTTAATAAGGCCCCCTTTCACGCTACATTTAGTGTGAAAGGGGAGGGCAATGGGTGTTGCTGTGGGCGGTCCACCGTAGCACCCATTGATTTTGATGCTGCCCCATATTTACATGGGTGGTGTACATATGGGGCAGCGCCAAAATTAAGACCAGGGAAAACCTGGCCTTACCCTGCCACAACGAGGAGAAATGTTTAATTTCTCCTCGTTTTTTCTGTATCTATGTGTGCTACGTTAAGCAAAAACACCTATGATTGTTTATGTGCAGGAAGGTGTTTCTTCCTGCACATAAACAATCATTAAAAAATGACGTTTTGCAACTTCAGGGTATTTGGTTGATGGCTCTATGCTTTGCATACTATTTCTGGTGGGTTGGGACAAAGTTTAGGCAGAAATGTAACAACTTATTACGGTTTTTGTATGCAAATATTATATTCATGCAAGCAAAGATGTAAGTAATGTTGTGTAATGAAAAAGAAGACATCAACATACAAGAGAAATGGCAAGCAATTTATTAAAGTGAAATGAAATTGGACAGAAATGGTCATAAAAGAGTAAAAGCGGTCTAGTAGCTAAAGATTGAATCCTAACATATTTTGGTCACTGAAGTGTCACTTGGGCAGGCACATGGGGGAAACAGCCTTTACTACGAGGGAAATACACCATATGCATTTACCTCACATTTTTTAGCGCACATTTTTTTACCGCGATTATACATTTACATTGCATTCCAATACCACGCATTTAAGGTAAATTTGGGGGGGGGGGGGGTGGCGGTCTCCCCCCACAAATAAATTGTTTTTAAATATAAAAACAATGCGTGGTAGTGGCATGCGATGTGAATGCATAATCGAGGTAAAAACATGCATGCTAAAATATTCGAGGCTAAGGCATGCAATACAACCGCACATGGTTGCATCTTTACACCCAAATTATATGGATCCTGACTTTTACTGGAGCAGATGGCAGGCACCGCATCTGAAAATGTGATAGATTTTCCACTGTCATAAATGGCGGACATGGTAAAAAAGTGGGTGTTCCCAGAGAAGTGTCAGGAAAGACCTACTGAATTGTTTTGTAACACTAACAGGTCATGACAGTGTGGATATTCATTACAATTAGCAATCCCTTTCTCACCCTAATTGCGCATGGATTGCATATTTGCAAACGCGTAAGTGCTACAGTCTGGCTCGGAAAGGGCATTGAATACTCACATTTCTTGTGGAGCGTGTCGGTAGTGTGGTCAGTTTTTGAAAACCACAAACTGATACATACCACAAACATAGTAGTAGGACTACAATTTTGCATCATGTAAGGGGCTTATAAAGACTTAATTAACAGCCAAAACCAACAAAGAAAACAAAGACGATGAGCCACTGAGGATAACTAAATGCAACTTTACAAACAGCCTCATCTGTGTTAATTACTTTGCCTTCTCTTAGGTGTTGATAACTAATTCTGTAGTGAAACATATAGAAACTTGCCTCCCTCTGAGTTCTGCCCATCTCTAAAATCCGAAAGGTACAAAATGTACTTAAATTGGTTAGGACATGATAAAAAGACCGGCACTGTCCCATCAATTTGGAAACGTCTAGGCACCCTAGTATAGGAGAATTTAATTTTCATTAGGGGTGGGCAGAACTTCCGGAGTTTACGTCCAAGGAATTCCTTGAAGTTACAGAAAAAGACAGTGAGATTCCACGGAATTCTGCAAATGGATGGAAAATATGACGCTCGCGCTACAGTTTAGTGACATTATTGCGAGCAGTGCTGAAAATCAGCACGAATGGCACTGTGCATTGTGCTGGAGCACACAGCTATTTGAATTGATTTTGCAAATCTACTCAAATGGTGGCCCTCTGACCGCAAATGCCATTGACCGCCTACGTTAAAACTCTGGCTAGGAGATGCTAAATCTTGTTCTCATTTGCCAGCAGGAGCCTCATGGTGGAAAACTTATGCAACGTGAAGATTTGCGAAATTTGGCCAGAAATCCGCATTAAAGAGTAACGTGGAATGGCCACAATTCTGCCAGTTCCGCTGGTGAAACGGAACATTCTGCTCACTCCTGATTTTCCTGTGAAAAAATGTTTTTTGTTTGGGAAAGAAGAGCAGTAAATTAAATATGTATTTCAACATTTATGAATGTATAGAGCTGGACTGAACAGGTGCATCGCTTCAAAACTCTAAATTTAATGTTTCACAAGACATACTCTAATCAGTTTTGTGAGTTTACACTTGGGGGCTGATTATGATTCTAGTGGTCCAAGGACCGCCAGACTCGCGGGGGCATGGCAGTGGCAGTCTCCGCATTGCCTTGTAATGAGCTGGACAGTGGGACAGCCACAGCCCTGCCGCAGCCACCAGGGAACCGCCATTTCCTGGTGGTGCTGTGGCTGTGTAGGGCATTAATATGCTTGGCCGGACTGCCACGGTCCTGCAAATCATATTAGGAGTTTCCTCTCCCCAAGGGATTTCATAGCGGTTCTTTCTCCATGAAAACCCTGGCAGTGAGGAAACAAGGGCCCCCTGTGCCTCTACGCCCTGTGGATGCATGTGCATGCACACCGGTTCTTGCACGGCATGACCTTTAAAGTCATTGGTGTGCAGGAAGTGTTATCGATGTTCCATTGCGTTGCACCACTGTGGGAATGCCCCAAAAAATCCGCCAGACAGGAGGAAACTCCCAATCTGGCCGGTGGCCTCAGCACAGGTTTGGAGATGGAGCAGCGGGGTGGACCTAGCGCCACACTGCCAAATTCGTAACCGGGACCTAAGTAGTAAAAACACAAATCTTGAGTGAAAGGCTAAGCTTTTATGATCATCAGTATTATTTGTGACCTGCCATCTAATATGTTGACCTTTGAGATATGCACTCTAAAATGAGCATTTGTTCTTCACCAAAAATGTCTATGTGACTGCAAGTAAATGCCTTTATTTCTTTGGGCAACAAATTGTTACCTTGAGTAAACTTTTCAGTGTGCTGTCTGATAATATCTCCAATTAAACATCCCTTCCCCATTTTCCTTTTACATTCTGCCTACTGATATCTGGTTTCAAGCAGATCCCAGACGCCACTCTGTTCTCTATACCTCAGCTCATGGTGCAATGAAAATGTTCTCTGATAAATGTTCTGCTGGTAATAGTTGATATTTTGACAATATATTACATAGCATAAAAAATAAGCAACAACTGAAGTGCTGCAGGGTTTCCTGTGGCACTTCGCTCCCACACCTTCAGTGTAACATCACCAAATAAACTTAGTTGCAGAGCTTTGGCTAGACCTGACTAACCCCTCAGGCAAGTGTAAGGACGTAATACTTTGTAACACATGTAGCAGATGTCAGGTCCAGCGTATTACAGGTGCCTCCTCTCTCAAGGCACTTGCAAAATGATACACAGGATATCTATCACGTTTTGAGGGAGTATCCCATCAGCCACATGTGTATACACATCTTTTCAAACATCTTAATTCTTGATCTCATGATGTAGCCCATGCAGGTGAAAATAATAGCGATCTAGGAAAGTTTATATAAAAATAGACATTTATTGACAGGGGATGGATAAACTATCATTTCCAGGAGCTACAGTGCCATGACCCTAAAACAGAGTTTAATATAGAAGATTAAATGAAGCATATTTGAATCTCTGCGGACATTTCTTTATGAATGGAGTCTGCATGCATGACCAGATATTTATGTAGTACCCTGTTTCTCAGTAAACAAAAACAGTTTGTTATATATTTGTTGTTACTAATTTGTAGTTGAGAGGAGCTGACAAGTCAAGCAGGTAGTGTTTTTTCCAATTGTCTGGATGCTTACAGACTCAGAGATGATTCGGATGCCGACAACAGCCCGTGTCAGTTTTGGTTGTGGAACATTTTCAGACTCACGCTATATCCACCTCCACTCTTGTCACTTTCAAACAGCCATTTGTTCTCCACAAACAGTGGGAGAGAGCGGTTGTCTGGAAAAGATGATATTCTGCACAACTTCATTCTGGCAATGATCTGCAGCCCAACCCTCTGCCAGCCTGCTAGTTTAGCAGATTATTTGGCCTCCACACTTGGCAGAGGACCACCCATCATATATTGAGACCCCAGTCGTTCTAGTGGTGATCTCGCTGCCTACAGTGCATCCCCTGTTGTGGTGGATAGGTAAAGCAAGTATCTCTGTTACCTGGCAACGCAGGGTAGAATGTGCTTTCAAATCAAGGGTGTCAGCCGGCCCTGGCAGCTGAAGGTCCACACTCAGCAAGCCTGAGGTTACCCCACCTCTAAATGGAGCACTACTTTTTTTTGGATGTTCTGCATCTGCCATCCTGTGAATGAGTGCCCTGTCTTTATTCATGCCATCCCACATTATTGTATTTACTCTACAGATGGGTCCCTTAGCTTTCTGGTAAAATAAGGGTATGTTAGTCACCACATTCAGTACTACAACACCAGGCTTTCTTACACAGTTGACTAGTCTTGAAGTCTTTGATGCAAATATCTATGTATTCACCCTTTTAGGCCAATGACTCGTCTGTCTTTACACAGACTCCTGCTGCAGTGGCTCAATAATATTTTAGATTATCCCATTTGCACTGAAAATAAGGGTGTGAAGTTGATCTCATGTCCAATTATGTGAAATGCATCACTTGTTCATAAATATGTGGATTGCGTTCTAATAAACATATCTGCTGTGTTAAGCATTTTAGGATTGCATGTCCTTTTCCATTCTGCCCATTCAGTCATGACCAGGTATTGAAAACTTGTATATTTGTTTCAAAAATTGCAGGTAGGGAGATGTCCTTTTCCAGTTCCAGTTGTTGCTGTGTGAAGCTTTACACCATTCTTCTCCCACAAATAAGCTAATCATCTTGCCTTCTTTACTCAATTAAAAATATGAGCCTTCAGTTACAGTAAGCCATAAACCAGCAGAGCAGTAAATAAAATGTGCAGCATCCGGGAGCTGCTGTGGAACCCTTCATAGAAGATGCTGACTGTAACCACATACTTCTGTTTATTCCTCATCCTTCTTTTAAACCTCGAATTACAGTGATAATTAACTTGAGGTAATGCTATTAAGGCTGCTAAGATTTGTGCTGCATACAGACTTGTTACGTGTCCTTAGTCATGCGATGTTATGTTGTAGAAGGACTCCAATGAAATGTTGCGACTGATGTTGTAGAACTGGCTGGCCAGTTTCCTCCTGGAGTACCAGTATACTTTGAAAAAAATAAGGAATAAAATACTCACCTGTGACATGGGAGCATATCTGTTTCACTGGTGATGAGGATTCGTCACCACTGAGGGGGGCATACCGATTCAAGTGCATGCCTTTTGGACTGGCATCTGCAACAGCTGTATTTTGGAGGGCAATGCACCAGCTGTTTAAGAAAGAAAACAATGTGACATATTTCTAGGATGACATCTTGGTATTCGGGAAAAATATGAAAGAACATGACAAAGTGTTGTGGGGTGTGTTAAGAACCTTACAGAATTATGGATTAACCATTAACCGTGACAAATGCAAGTTTGGTGTGAGAGGTGTGGTGTACTTGGGTCACTGGTTGGATGCGTATGGAGTGGCACCCAAACTAAAAGTTGTAAGGGCTATAGAAGAAGCAAGATCTCAGCAGAATAAGGACTAGTTGTGTTCGTTCTTAGGGCTGGCGGAGTATTACTCCCATTTTTTCTATGTTTGCAGACAAAACCGAATGAGTGAGGAAGCTAATTGCAAAACACTTTAAATTTGAAGGGATGAAAGTTGTCAGGGGGGGTTTGAGAAAATTGAGATGTGTATTGTGTTGGCCCCAGCCTTGAAGCCATTCAACACAAGAGGAAAATGTATAATTTGCATCAATGTGAGTACTGTGGGTTTGGGGGAAGTACTGATGCAATACAGAGATGGGAGAGAGGTACCTATTGGACATGCTCTGAGACCTTTAAGAGGAGTGGAATTTTTGTATTCCACAATTGAGAAGGAAGAATTGGCACGTTGATGGAGCGTGTGTCATTTCTATAAATTTCTTTTGATTTTGTGATCTGTATAGATCGTGGACCTTTGGTAGATTTGTACACAGAGAAATGTATGGGTTGGTTTTCATCAAGAATTACCAGGTGGCTGTAGAAATTGATGGAGTGTACTTTCAGAATGGAATATGTTCCTGGAAAGTAAAATGTGATGGCTGATTGTTCGTCACACTTATCAGTAAACAGTGCAGATGAGGTAATTATAGGTGATGAGTAGTGGTTGATAGTGTATGTGTGTATCCTCACTGATGGTCGTATATCTCATGAGGAGTGGGTTCAAGTGGTAAAGGAGGATACCACATTGCAAGACGTGAAGCGGTATTTGACAAAAGGAAAAAGCATCTGATGGGGCAGAATCATTTAGAAATGTAAATACTGAATTGGTAGTTGTTCGTGAGGTGATACTCAGAGGTAAATTATTGGTAGTACCGGAAGTATTGAGATGTCATATATTGAGGTTCGCACATGAAGGGCATACTTCTATGAGTGCGACCAAGCGCAGGGTGATGTTGGACTACTGGTGACTGAGATTAGATAAAGATGTTAAGAAGGTGAGAAGGGAGTGGGTGCCATGCACTTGAAGTGACAAGTCACAGACAACGCAGGAGTATTCACCAGTTAAAGTTGACAAACTGGATGCTCCTTGGAGGAAAATTGGCCTCGACATTTTTGGGCTTTACAGACTGTTGAGTTCATGTTCCAAATTTGCTCTAGTAACCTGTCACAGTAAAAGTGCCTTTTGAGGTTACATGAGGAAGAAAAGCGAGAGGTCTGATTTTCAAAGGAGTGTAAGGGAAAATTGGTTGGAAACGATTACTGTACTTAAAAATGAGTTTGGGTGTCGGGGAATGGGTGCATGGGAGAAAATGGTGAAGGGAAGACAAAGGTTTGGTAATGTTTTCAAACCCTTTACAAGCTAAAAAGGTGTATACATATCCGGTGTTGTAAAGTGATGGCAATATGTGGAACAACTAAATATTGGTGAAATTATTTGACTGTTGAAGGATGAGACTGATGGAAGGGTGGAGATGGATGAAGGGAAAATACAAAAGGGTCATGAAGAGAAAATACCAGTGGATTGTGAAAGGAGAGTGCAAGGCAATTGGTATTTGCCTAATGAGATGAGGAAAGGACAAAGAAGAATGTGATGGCATTCATGGAAGGATCAGGCAGAAGCCGGTCTAGCATGGAGATTTTGTGATGGGTTTATCTGTTGCTAGAGAATATTTAAAAAAAGCATATCTGTATCTTTAAAAAAAATGGGTATGATTTGAAAAGTCAAGACATTTTTTATTTGATATTAAAAAGTATATTCTATTTTTATTTTCTTTATGTTGTTTTGGGGTTTTCTGTTAAATTGTTTTGTTGCTGTTTTTGTTCAATAGAAAGAAGGAGATGTGTTATATGCGTGGAGTATATCTGTTTCACTTTGCTACTGTAGATCGTGACGTTCTAAATGAGTTCTATTTGGGCAGTCATTCTAAGGGGCACTACTTTCAAACTGATGGATAGCACACTAAATTGTCTAAAACCTTATTTGGAAAAAAATACACTTATTAATGTACTTCTTAATACTTCAAATGTAGACTGCCTTGCGTTAATATGTTTGTTAATTTGATGGCCTTCAATAGCTATATAGGCCTGGGCAGTGAACTCCGCTCCGTTCATGGAGTTTGCAGACTTTTCCAATGTCAAGTTGGTGAGCGCGAAGCAGGAAAATCCACCTCCAGGCAAGATTTTTCAACGCGGGCGGATAGATTTCTCAACACGAATGGTCATGACTGGTTGTGTTGAGAAACCTTCTGTTTGCATTGAGAAAGCTGCCTTTCGGGTAGAAAACATACTAGATGGTGCCATTCGCGCTGATTTTACATTGAGGGACAAACACCCGGTGCTGAAAATCAATGTGAATGGCATGACCAAAGGCATTCTGCCATATGCGGAACTCTGCGTATCGCGAGAGTTTTTGGGTCATGGCGCGGAGTTCTACATACCGGAACTCCGCGAACTCCAACCAGGCCTATAGCTATCACAACTTAATTATAATTAAAAAAATCAAAATTTGCACTTTTATCATAATTCCACAATAAACATCTAAAATGACAGCCAGTGTTTACACATTTATCCTAAATTCCATTACAAACATTTAAAAGGACATCCAATACGTGTTTCAACAGAAACTGTCTTTATCAAAGTTGCAAAACAAACAGTTATATAGAATCAGAATCAAATTGGAGTCAAAGTGGAAATAATGTGACCATCACAGACCACCAGTACACTAAAGGGTGCCCAAGCTCGCCCTTAAATGTTTTGTGGTGGAAAGAATAGGCTCATCATAGAACACAGACAAAACAATAAAGACACTTGTAAAATGAGATTGTGGAAGTCAATCAATTTTGGAGAGAATTTTTCAGGCACCACAAACACCAAAGACATCAATAGTCTAGATTACTTCTTACTGGCACCAAGGAGCATGTCCTACAGTCTATATATTATGCAGCACATGCAGATATGCATGCAGCACGTGCAGAACATAGCAAAGTTAAGAAGGGATTTGTTTGGAGTCAGGCAACAGTTTTGTTAGGAGACAGGAACATTTAAATAATAAGTGACAGAATCAAGGGTTCCTATCAGAGTCTTAAAAGTAGAGAATGTACTAAGTCCTTTCAACGCACATTGTATGCTACAATCTGTTGGTTAAAATCTTAACTACCCCATATACCTTATTGTAAGTCGGACAAGATACCTAAAAGTGGAAGGAGAGATATGCCAGCTGGATATTATAAAAAAAACATGCAAAAGCCTAAGTGAAAGCAACTAAATGAGAGGTTATTATGTGCCACAATACATACCTCCTTGTGGTGTGTATCTGATTGGATCAAGCCAATAAAGGTTGTATTTTTCCTGTAGGCAAAATTGTAATTGCCCTGTAAAGTACAGGTAAGGACAATGATACTCATGCGGTGCCAGGAGAGGCAAAAGTAGCAAGAACAATATGCACCAAACCTTACCGTATACGGGGTAATTTAAACATCAGTAGTCATCATGTTTATAGTGCAATGAAGGTATGTGTAATTATTGTGGCAGTGTCATCTTGATAAGACCATGGGGCTGGTTTAGATTTTGGTAGAGAGGGTACTCGCAATGGCAATGGTGTACTCTCTTCACCAAATTGAAAGTGTGCCCATCTGATTTACAGATGGGTGTATCTTAAGTATACTGTAAAAAATGGGGTGACATCTCGCCCCATTTCCGGGCGCACTGCGATAATGTATGCATACCAATGACGCGGTAAGTTGATCCAGATTTCATCAATGTTTATTCTGTTTCACCAAGTTTTACACAATAATCATGGTTTGTCCATTAGTCACATGAGAGGCCTTTTAAATATTATCACTGTAACCTCAAAAGCTGCAAAAATGCCAATCCAGGCCTTATTCTGTAGCTGGGAGTGTTGGTAAATCATCCTCATCGGTTAATTCCAATAACCCAATGCATTTCGGGCCTATTCTTGGCCCTTCGTCAGGGATACTCTACAATTTAAGGAAAAAACAATGTTGTAAACCAAGCATATTCATAGATAATCCATGTTTGTGCATGTTAAGAATATTGCAAATCCTTTGCCCTGTAAACTCATCACATAACTAACGTCTTCCCGGTAACTGTAGTAAAAATACTACCACTAAGTTAATGCTCAAGTTCAATCACTGCCAACCTCTCTCATCTCTCTCATATTCGATTTCACCTTATGCATCCCCGTGTAACAGTTCCCAAGAACGTGAGGCGCCATCTTGTTGCATCACAACCGGGTTCCACCACGAGATCGCCACATCACCTCCTCTCCGGTAAGGAACAGATGCATCGCATACTTTGCACAAGCACAGAGGAACAGACGCATCGCCTCCAGCGAATCAAGGAACCAACGCATCGTTCTCCCTATGAACCATTTGTTGATCTTGCGTGACGCATCCAAAGGTCCTTTGTGAGAAACGTGTCGTATTTACCACCTAAAGTGAACTGAGTTATTTCTACCATCTTAAAGTCATTTTCTTAATACTATATTGTGTTTTTTTGTCGTTTGGGTCTTATGTTAAGTCTATATAAAGAATACTTATTTTTAAAAAACCTGTGTTGTGTCCATCTAGAGTGTTTTCACTGTATTACTGTATGTGTTCACAAATGCTTTACACACTGCCTCTGAGATAAGCCATCCTGCTCGTGCCAAGCTACCACAGGGTTGAGCAGGGGTTATTTTAGGAGTGTAGCCCCCTTACTCTGACTAGAAGAAAGGGTCCCTATTTGGACAAAGGTGCAAGCCATTGCCAACTAGAGACCCCCAGTTCTAACACTTAATAATACAGGCTTTTGTTTGCAGAAACATAATAACAGTTCAAAAAATCTCCTGTTGGTCATTCTTTGAGGTATTGATCTCCAAACTGAAGAAGTTTGTTTGGGCAGTTTTAATTGCTATGCTATAGGATTGGATCAGAACTTTATATTAAATTGTGTATTCTGCCCTATAGTTTCCTCAACATATTCATTCTAAATTGAATTTCCATATGTGAAACTAAATACATTTCTCTCCATTCAAGACATTTCCTATTTATTTTTAGAATGATCTGTCAAATAATATTACCTGTCAGCTTGTCATAACATGTTGAATAATTTGGTTGCTGCTATATCTCTTTCATATTATCTGCTCTGGGCATGAAAACAATGCTTCTATCATTGTATGCCACTTTAATAAGCAATTAATAACCATTACACCTGTCAGCCTTAGGGTGGTCTACCCCCAAAAATATTTGCCTTCCCCCTCCTTTTTTTAATACCTAATTCTTTTGCTGGCCTTAGGACTCTGCACACTTTACCATTGCTAACCATTTCGAAAGTGCTTGTGTTCTCCCTCCTCAATTTGGTAACAGTGGCTTATACCCTATTGCCAGATTTAATTTACTTGCACGCTCCTAGTAAAGGTGCATTACATGAACCCAGGGCCTGTAAATTAAATGGTACTAGTGGGCTTGCATCACTATTTGTGCTACCCAATTAAGTAGCACTTTAAACATCTCTCAGGCCTTCCTTGGCAGCCTGTGTGGAGTTATAAACTGCCATTTTGACCTGGCAATGAAAGTTCATTTGCCAGGCCCAAACCTTCCTTTTTAATACATATAAGTCACCCCTAGTGTAGGCTGCAAGCAGCCCCAAGTGCTGGGTGCAAAGTATTTAAAAAGTAGGATATGTATGTTTAGCTTTTACAAGCCATGGTAGTGAAAAACACTTACATTTATTTTTCACTACTGCAAGACCTACCTCTCCCATTGGATAACATTGGAGTTACCTTATTACATTTTATAAGCGTAATTTCCAAATGGTAACAGGTGACCAGTTCATGTTTGGTGTCTCTGGAATTGTAGTTAAAAATCCTAACTTATTGTGAAGTAGGATTTTAAATTATAATTTTGAAAATGCCACTTTTAGAAAGATGGTATTTATTGCCTTAGCCATTTGGTGCCTGCAACTTCTACCAGTCACATGACTGGGTGCAACTGACAGTTGAGCTTTGCGTATTCTTCCAAGACAGCCACATAAAAGGGAGCTTAGGTGTGCCTGGATGGGCCATCATTGGCAGGATAAGAGGGAAGAGCTGGGCAGACCCCCACTTACATTTGAATAGGCTGCATTCTGTCTCCACACAAAGTGCTGCATACCCACTGTAGTTAGTCTGAAGCCAGAGAATGGGAGGCAGGATAGCTGGGGACTTCAAAGGAAAATCTCTAGAACCTTCTCCCCATTTCAAAGGCACAACTGGGTATACATACATGACCTTATACACCACGACTTCAGTACAATTCTGGACCTGTGGACACTCTGCAAGGAAGGACTGCTGTGCTGCTGAAGGACTGCCATTCTGCTGGACTGCACTCTGCTGGACTACATCTTGTGAACCCAGAACCACAGAATGACTCTAAGAGCTAGTTGGCTGGCCTCCTGACTTGAGCCTCCGGGACAAAAGCTTGCACCTGCACCTGGACTCTGCCATCTGTGAGTCTACCATGCCAAGTGGTGTCGCACCAGTCCTGAACTCTTGGAAGTGGGCTTAAGGTGCCCTGACAACCTCTGTAGACCCAGCAGAACAGACATATCTCCTCCGCTATGCAGCACAATTCTGGACAGAACCACTGCATCGCAGCTGCTGTGTGGATCATAACGACGCAAAGACTTGCATCGCATTGCAGTCCGTCGCTGCCTCAGAACTGACAATGAGTGATGCATCCTTGGCTCAGTCCCTTGCAACACTCATCGAGAGAAGCCTCGACTCCAGGCTCCACATCGCAGCCTCACAGCTCCTCGGAACCGATGCATCACCCCAACTACGCAACGCATCCTTGACTCCGTACTTTGTATTGCAAGTTCTCATTGATGGTTTCTTCAACAACAACCCAACAGGACCTTGCACCATAGCCTTGCAGCATCTCGGAACCGACGCAACTTACTGTAAAGCAGGATCGAAGGTACTTTGTTCAGCAGTCCGAACTAGGTCCTTGCAGCAGCCAGTGCTCAATTGTGGTTGGCCTGAATTTGTGACTTTGTCCCAGTATGGCGCGACCAGATATCCACAAGTGGTGCCTTACGTCTTTTGATGCTATTTTTACGAAAATATCTCCTGTTCTACTGATTGGATTTTTGAGATTTTGGTCTTGTTTGATTTAATAAAAATTACTCTATTTTTCTAGCTCTGTTATGGGTTCCTTCTGTGGTGTGTTTTCACTGTGTTACTGTCTGAAGTGTTGCACAAATACTTTACACATTGCCTCTGAGTTAAGCCTGACTGCTCTTTGCTAAGCTAGCCGAGGGTTGAGCACAGGTTAATTTAGAAGATGCTTGTGACTTCACCTTGAAAAGAATTGAGGCTGCTGTTGAGAAGCCCCCCCCAACCTCCAAACTATTTTCTTACAATAACCAATTAGGAGTTCGCACTGAACCTGTGATGGTAGAAAGTTAGTTTCTCTTATTCTTGCATTTGTTCTCTTAACTTACACTATTTCTAGGTACTGTCAGCTCCAATTTTGTTTGGGGTCAGTTTAAGCCATAGACCCCCGATTACAAGTGTGCTGTAAAATTCATGTGCCTGTACAAACCTGTGTATCCAGTAAATTAAATTCCAAGAAATGCATATTATTATCCAGTGCTATAAACTCTGAACCTCCAAATTTTCCTAGGGACAACCTGAGCAATTCAAATCTGTTTAAATCTGCCACAGGAAAATGACTTTTAATTACGTGGAAATGTGAAAATGGGCATAGTAGGCAGCAAATTTTGCATATTAAGCCAAAATTCCTAATTTTCCCACAGAATAGAATGTATGAAAACTGTGAAGGTTAAGTACTTTACCTCGCAGTGAAAATCCTTACTTCATGCCCATCCACCCAACTTCTAATGGGGGCTTAGGCGTTTGCAGAATGGTGCAGGGAGGGGATGGGCCTATTAATATTTTGTGGGCCCTGGGGACCCCATCCCCCAGGGCTTGAGCCATTTAAAAAAAATGTTTTGAAAAAAACAGGAAGGGGACTGCTTGGCCCCCCTTCTCTGGACCACTTTTGGCCCTGTGGACCCCATTCCCCGGGGCCTGGCCTTATGTTGGGGACCGCTGGACGAAGCAAAGCAGTGTTTGCAAAGACATGGCGGGAGCCGTGCTCCAGTCCTGTCATTACAAACTGCAATGTCCCTGGGTTAGGCATCCCAGGACATATGCTGGAGCCAGCCCTGTGGAGTGGCGGTCCCCAGGCCATCTAGGGCTCAAGGAGGGGGACACGCAGCCTCTCTCCCAACATGAAAATAGCCTCCGAGAGGTGGTGGTCCCCAGGGGCCACAATGGACCCCCGTATTTAAATAAAGTGCGCCCGGGAGGTGGTGGTCCCTGGGGCAGTGTAGGGGGGCAGGAGCCCCCCACACTTCTTAATTTTAATTGAAGCCCTTGTGAGGTATCAGTTCCTGGGCTTGGGGGGCCCGCAAGGCCCCCGCACATAGTTAAACTAATGTCCCGGAGAGGTGGCGGTCCCCGGGGCTGTGTGGGGGGCAGGAGGCCCCATGCATATAATTGCAAAGCCCCAGGGTGGTGGCAGTACCTGGGGCTGCGGGGGCCCGCGCAGCCCCCGCAGATATTATGCGCATTGCCTCGGGACTTGGCCCACCCTAGGGACTCACTAAAATGAAGTGCAGGAGCCGCGCTTTGTTTTTTTTCTGGCGGATTTCGCTAATCCTGCCGAATTTGTTTTGAAAATATGCTTTTTTTGGCCCTACCCCCTGACCAGGCCTAGGGGGTCAGGGTATTTCTACCCTGCCCCCTTTTCTTTTTTTCACCTTTTTTCTTGTGACTCGGTTCTACCGAGTCACAAGGTGGCTGCCAACACCTTTTGGTTTGGAGTGTTGGCAGCCAATCAGAAACAAGCTCATGCTCGGGAGGGTTCGCGGATCCACCGCAGTCACCAGATATCGATATTTTTTATTTTTATTTCCCATGAACTACTAAACGGATTTACACCAGTTAAAAAAAGGTCACTTTCAGAACCAAGAGCTACCTTTTTGCCCAATTTGATGTAATTCCGTTCAGCATTTCGGGCTGTAGCCTGTTCCAAAATTTCCTATGGAAATTAACATAAAGAAAATGCATTTTTGGATCCCCCTTTTTTCTCAGCCCCCGCTTGACGTATTGCCCCGAAACGTTCAAGACAGGAGCTGACCGGAGCACCCCATTCGTTTTGAAAATTTCGCAAAGATTCATGCAACGGCGCCAAAGATGTTGGCAAAAGAAAAAACACTTTTTGAATATAAACAAGGTCCTAACTATAGCTACCTACTGGTGACATCATTAAAAAAATATATATTAAAAAAAAGTGAGGCAATGCCCCGGGGGATGGGTCCACAGGGCCAAAATCAGCCTTCCTATTTAAAAAAAAAAATTGATAAAAACGGGCCAGTTCCTGCAGGATGGGCATACAGCTAACCCTGGGCAGACAACTATGCTACGCTCACAGAGTTTGCTTAGTTTGTGCTACTTAGCTCTATGTGAATTGCACGTAGCACAGTGCAAAATCGCGTAGCGTAGTTGGCATTTTTTGCTCGCTCGTGGTCCTCAATGTCAAGTTGGCGACCGCGAGCGAGCAAAATGACATCCCAGCAAGACTTTTTCCTCGTTCGTGATCAGCAACATCAAGTTGCCAATCGCGAGCGTGGAAAATAAACCTCCCGGCGAGGTTCTCAACACGGGGAGGTCAGCTTTCTCATTGCGAGTGGTCATGGATGCTCGCGACCGCTCGCGATGAGAATCCACCGGTCCGCGTTGAGAAAGCTGCCGCTCCAGTAAAAATCTACTCGAGCAGCAGAAAATGACCGCTTGCACTGTGCAAGATTCCGTTTGCAATAATTGCACAGTGCGGACAAGCATCCGGCAGTGTGCAATCATCCCAAACAGCCTAGGGTTACATTCAGCCCCCTTTTAAAAATACAAAAAGAAAAGAAAAGCCAGCATCTCGCCCTGCCCCCTCCCTGCACTACTCTGCAAAGGCACCTCCTGGCATATTCTGGGTTGGAGGATTAAGTCCCCTTGAATGCTAAGGGTCCTTAGGGACCAACTAGCCCACCAGGTACCTCCAGTAAGCCCCCACACAGTGAGTTTTCTGAGAGGTGGTCCAGGGCCGCCCCTTTTTACACCACTCTGCAAACGTGCATATTGGCGCACTGCTGGTTGGTTGATGAGGCCCTCTTGTGTCCTGAGGACCTCAGGACTGAAGTGGACTTCATCCCTCAAGCAGCAGTGCGCCAGGCGGTGCATTTGCAGAGTGGTGTAAAAAGGAGGGGTGGCCTTGGACCACCCTCAGCAATCCAGCTGTGTGGGTCTTACTTGAGGTAACAGGAGGGCTAGTTGGCCCCCAGGGACCCTCAGGAGGCAAGGGGCTTCATCCCCCAACCAAGAACGCACCAGGAAGTGTGTTTGCAGATTGGTGGACAAAGGGGGTTTAGCCTGCATCCACCTCTCAGCAATCCCACTGTGTGGGGCTTACTGGCGGTAACAGGTAGGCTAGTTGGCCCCCAACCGCCCCCAGCAGCGAAGGGGACTTTAATCCCTATTGAAGAGCATGCCAGGGAGCACATTTGCAGACTGGTGGGCAAAGGAGGCATGGCCTGCTATGAGATTTACTAATGATGCTGTGTGGGACTTAATGGAGGTAATAGGAGGGGTAGTTGGCCTCCAAGATTGTTCTTGGGGGCCAATTACCCCTCCCATTACCTCCAATAAGTCAGACACAGTGGGATTGGTAAGAGGTCTTCGGAGGCCATGCCTACCTTTCTCCACCACTCTGCAAACGCGCCTCCTGGCACACTACGGGTTGAGGGATGAAGTCCACTTTTCTCCTGAGGAACTTTGGGGGCCAAGAAGCCCTCCTGGTACCTCCTGTAAGTCCTATGCTGTGGAATCCCTGAGCGGTGGTTGGAGGCCCAGCCCCCTTTCTCCACCTCTCTGCAAACGTAACTACTAGTTAAAGAAGCATTTGCAATGTAATAGGTTCCGCATTTGCAAGAGTTAGAGCTATTGGTGTTGCAAATGTAAAAGTGTTTTATTGATGTTTCGTGGAGTGGATGTAGGTTGTGTGTAGTGTAATTATGTGGTATGTTGTGCAGTGATATTATGTGGATAGAAAGTATATGGTATTTAGTGTGTAGGAATTATGTAGAGTGGGATTATGTGTTATGAAGAGTAATTGTGTAGTGTGGTAGTCTGTGTTCTGGTGTGGTAACCTCAGGTTTAATCTTCCTCGATTCCATAGAACCTAATCTATTAACTCAATGAGACAAAAAAAGAAGGAACCAATGAGGAGCACTACCAGACCTAGTAAGAGGTATGAGCAGGGCCACTGGAATTATGCGACTTTTGCACAAGTATATATGTTTTTCACATAATCCATCTTCTGCTGCACAATCTGCAGATTTGTAAAAAAAAACCTTGTTTCTGGCTCAAACGGCTCAAACATTACAAAAAATGCAGCAACAGGTGTTACAGTGTGGTGGAAGTCCCTTTGCAAACCTAGAATGGAAACCTGTTACTTATTGCTAAATGTGGGTATTAAATTGATACTAATGGTGTGCAAACTACTCTTGCTTCTTTCTGCGCCTCTCTTGCCTCTTTCTGTATTTCTGTTGTCTTGTTCTGTACCTCACTTGCTTCTTTCTGTACCCCACTTGCCTCTTTCTGTACCCTTCTTCCCTCTTTCTGCACCTCTCTTGCTTCTTTCTACACTCTCTTGCTTCTTACTGCACCTCTCTTGCTTTTTTCTGCACCCTTCTTCCCTATTTCTTCACCTCTCTTGCTTCTTTCTGCACTTCTCTTGCTTCTTTCTGCACCTCTTTTGTAAAGTTCTGCATCCCTCTTACCCCTTTCTGCACCCCTCGTCCCTATTTCTCCACCTCTCTTGCTCCTTTCTGCACTTCTCTTGCTTCTTTCTGCACCTCTTTTGCAAAGTTCTGCATCCCTCTTACCCCTTTCTGCACCCCTTGTCCCTATTTCTCCACCCCTCTTGCTTCTTTCTGTATTTCTCTTGCCTCTTTCAGCACCTCTGTTGCTTCTTTCTGTACTTCTATTGCCTCTTTCTGCACCCCTCTTGCCTCTTAGAGCCCCTCTGTTGCTTCTTTCTGCACTTCTCTTGCTTCTTTCTGCACTCCTTTTGCTTCTTCCTGTATCCCTTTTGCCTCTTTATGCACATCTCCTGCCTCTTTCTGCACCTCTCTTGCCTTTTTCTACAGTTCTCTTGCCTCTTCCTGCACCTCTTTTGTTTCTTTCTGTACTTTTCTTGCCTCTTTCTGTACCCCTCTTGCACCTTTCTGCACCTCTGTTGGTTCTTTCTGCACTGCTCTTGTTTCTTTCTGCACCTATGTTGCAAATGTCTGCCTCCCTCTTTCCTCTTTCTGTACCCCTTTTCCCTCTTTCTGCACCTCTCTTGCCTCTGTCTGCACACCTGTTCCCCCTTTCTGCACCCATTTTGCATGTTTCTGCAACTCTCTTGCCACTTTCTGCAGTTCCATTGCCTCCGTCTGCACCTGTCTTGCCTCTGTCTGCACACCTGTTCCCTCTTTCTACTCCCCTGTTTGCATGTTTCTGCAACTCTCTTGCCTCTTTCTACAGTTCTATTGCCTCCTTCTGTACCTCACTTGCCTTTTTGTGCACTTCTCTTGTTTCTTTCTGCACTCTTCTTCCCTTTTTCTGCATACCTCTTGCCTCTTTCTACACCTCTCTTGCCTCTTCCTGCACATCTCTTTGTTCTTTCTGCAGTGCTCTTGTCTCTTTCTGCACCACTCGTGCCTCTTTCTGCACCTCTTTGGCTTCTTCTTGCACTTCTTTATCCTCTTTCTATACCCCTCCTGCCTCCTTCTGCACCTCTGTTGCTTCTTTCTGCACTTCTTTTGCTTCTTTCTGCACCTCTTTTGCAAAGTTCTGCATCCCTCTTACCCCTTTCTGCACCCCTTGTCCCTATTTCTCCACCCCTCTTGCTTCTTTCTGCACTTCTCTTGCCTCTTTCAGCACCTCTGTTGCTTCTTTCTGTACTTCTATTGCCTCTTTCTGCACCCCTCTTGCCTCTTTCAACACGTCTGTTGCTTCTTTCTGCACTTCTTTTGCTTCTTTCTGTACTCCTCTTGCTTCTTCCTGTATCCCTTTTGCCTCTTTATGCACATCTCCTGCCTCTTTCTGCACCTCTCTTGCCTTTTTCTGCAGTTCTCTTGCCTCTTCCTGCACCTCTTTTGTTTCTTTCTGTACTTTTCTTGCCTCTTTCCGTACCCCTCTTGCACCTTTCTGCACCTCTGTTGGTTCTTTCTGCACTGCTCTTGTTTCTTTCTGCACCTATGTTGCAAATTTCTGCCTCCCTCTTTCCTCTTTCTGTACCCCTTTTCCCTCTTTCTGCACCTCTCTTGCCTCTGTCTGCACACCTGTTCCCCCTTTCTGCGCCCATTTTGCATGTTTCTGCAACTCTCTTGCCACTTTCTGCAGTTCCATTGCCTCCGTCTGCACCTCTCTTGCCTCTGTCTGCACACCTGTTCCCTCTTTCTACTCCCCTGTTTGCATGTTTCTGCAACTCTCTTTCTACAGTTCAGTTGCCTCCTTCTGTACCTCACTTGCCTTTTTGTGCACTTCTCTTGTTTCTTTCTGCACTCTTCTTCCCTTTTTCTGCATACATCTTGCCTCTTTCTACGCCTCTCTTGCCTCTTTCTGCACATCTCTTTGTTCTTTCTGCAGTGCTCTTGCCTCTTTCTGCACCACTCTTGCCTCTTTCTGCACCTCTTTGGCTTCTTTTTCCACTTCTTTATCCTCTTTCTATACCCCTCTTGCCTCCCTCTTCACCTCTGTTGCTTCTTTCTGCACTTCTTTTGCCTCTTTCTGCACCTATCTTGCCTTTTTCTGCAGTTCTCTTGCCTCTATCTGCACCTATTTTGTTTCTTTCTGCACTTTTCCTACCTCTTTCTGTACCCCTCTTGCACCTTTCTGCACCTCTGTTGGTTCTTTCTGCACTGCTCTTGCTTCTTTCTGCACCTATGTTGCAAATTTCTGCCTCCCTCTTTCCTCTTTCTGTACCCCTTTTCCCTCTTTCTGCACCTCTCTTGCCTCTGTCTGCACACCTGTTCCCTCGTTCTGCACCCCTTTTGCATGTTTCTGCAACTCTCTTGCCACTTTCTGCAGTTCTATTGCCTCCTTCTGCACCTCTCTTGCCTCTGTCTGCACACCTGTTCCCTCTTTCTACTCCCCTGTTTGCATGTTTCTGCAACTCTCTTGCCTCTTTCTACAGTTCTATTGCCTCCTTCTGTACCTCACTTGCCTTTTTGTGCACTTCTCTTGTTTCTTTCTGCACTATTCTTCCCTTTTTCTGCATACCTCTTGCCTCTTTCTACACCTCTCTTGCCTCTTTCTGCACATCTCTTTGTTCTTTCTGCAGTGCTCTTGTCTCTTTCTGCACCACTCGTGCCTCTTTCTGCACCTCTTTGGCTTCTTCTTGCACTTCTTTATCCTCTTTCTATACCCCTCCTGCCTCCCTCTGCACCTCTGTTGCTTCTTTCTGCACTTCTTTTGCCTCTTTCTGCAACTCTCTTGCTTCTTACTGTACCCTTTTTTCTCTTTCTTCACACGTATTTCCTATTTCTGCACCTCTCTTGCCTCTTTCTAAACTTCTCTAGCTTCTTTCTGCACTCTTCTTCCCTTTTTGCATCCCTCTTGCCTCTATCAGCAGTACTCTTGCCATTTTCTGCACCTCTCTTGCCTCTTTCTGCCCCTCACTTGCCTCTTTCTGCACTTCTCTTGCTTCTTTCTAAACCACTGTTGCTTCTTTCAGCAATTCTCTTGCCTCTTTCTGTACTTCTCTTGCTTCTTTCTACACTTCTCATGCGACTTTCTTCATCTCAGTTGCCTTATTCTGCATCTCACTTGCTTTCTTCTGCACCCCTCTTGCCTCTTTCTGTATCCCTCTTCCCTCTTTCTGCACCTCTCTTGCCTCTTTCTGTACCCGTGTTCCCTCTTTCTGTACCTTTCTTCCCTGTTTCTGCACCTCTCTTGCCTCTTTCTGCACTTCTCTTTCTTCTTTCTGCACCCCACCTTCCTCTTTATGTACCCCTTTTGCCTCTTTGGGCACCTCTCCTACCTCTTTCTGCACCTCTCTCACCTCTTTTGTACCTCTTTGCTTCTTTCTGCACTGCTCTTGCTTCTTTCTGCACCTCTTTTTCAAATTTTTGCATCCCTCTTGCCTCTTTCTACACCCCTCCTCCCTATTTCTCCACATCTCTTGCTTCTTTCTGCACTTCTCTTGCTTCTTTCTGTACTACTCATGCATCTTTCTGCACCTCTCTTGCAAATTTATGTACCCCTCTTACCTCTTTCTGCACCCCTGTTCCCTCTTTCTGTACCTTTCTTCCCTGTTTCTGCACCTCTCTTGCCTCTTTCAGCACCTCTGTTGCCTCTTTTTGTACTTCTCTTGCCTCTTTTAGTACCTCTGTTTCTTCTTTCTGCACTTCTCTTGCTTCTTTCTGTACACTTTTTTCTGTACCCCTTTTACCTCTTTGTGCACCTCTCCTGCCTCTTTCTGCACCTCTCTTGCCTTTTTCTGCATTTCTCTTGCCTCTTTCTATACATCTTTTGCTTCTTTCTGCACCTCTGTTTGTTCTTTCTGCACTGCTCTTGCTTCTTTCTGCACCTTTCTTCCTCTTTCTGCACATGTCCTACCTATGTAGGCATAGTTAAAAATTAGCATTTAAAAAACCTTAGAAATTCACTGACAAAATCAGAGGTTTCAAGGAAGTTCTAGTTAGGGATTAGCATGTAAAAAACCTTAGAAATTCACTGAAAAAGACAAAGGTTTCAGGGACGTTAGAGTTAGAAATTCTCATTTAAAAAACCTTTGAAATTCACAGAAAAAAACATTGGTTTCATGGACGTTACAGTTAAAAATTAGTATTTAAAAAATCTTTGAAACTCACTGAAAAAACATAGGTTTCAGGGATGTTATAGTTAGAAATTTTAATTGAAAAAACCTTAGAAATTCACTGAAAAGACTACAGGTTTCAGGGACATTAGAGTTAGTTGGACATTTCACTCGTACAAAACCAGAGAAATTCGGCCATTATAGTCAGTTGAGCTAACCATAACTCACTCCCCCGCATTGCAGTGCTGATGACATCACTGATGACATCACTCATGACATGGTCAGTGACATCACTGATGACATCACTCATGACATATCAAATGGCATCACTGATGACATCACTGATAACATCATCACAAAATCAAAGTCACGAGATCCAGTGCTGAATGAACAAACAGGCATAAGTAGTTTTGCAAATTGAATCCAGTACAACACCAAAGAACAATCCAACGCATTTCAGCATCATGCACACCTTGGTCACGGGTTGAGAAACACCGCAGCATCATAATAGAAGTGGTGAAAATGTGTAAACATAAATGACGGGCAGCAGCCATATTGTAGTATCATTAATGCATATTATACACAATGGAATATGTATATAATATTGCACATAGCAGGTAGTACTACCAACAATATAACATGTGAAAGGCAAACATAGAAGTTAACCTTCAGCAATTATGCATGCAAATCCAAATAAAATGCAAACAGTAATGTACACCCTCTAAAATAAAATAAAGGATTGTATAATGACCATTAGTCATCCGCAATGTTGAAACCACCTATATATCCTGCAGACAGAAAATTGTATATGGTGAAATTAATGTTCAAGATATATGTGCTCCCTGATGAAGTCCTTGTTGAAGGGTAAAAATGCATTGGCTGATTTGGATGTTTCTATTTTGTGAAAAATAACACATTTTTGAAGATTCACCTCTACATCTCATCATGTGATTATGGACGAATGGAAGAATTTTTTGACCCATCTGGGTGGACTTTGTTAGGATTGAACTGTCTTTTTATTCTTAATAGTGATATTAATATAGCTCCCCAGTAATTATTTTAGTTGCACTCCCTACTGCAATTTTTCTTTTACTGTAAAAGGCTTGTGAGCATCTGGACCTTCTTTGAGTTCAATACTGAATAGGAAAATTTGAGTATTAACATTTGTGCCGTCATAGACGGCCTATAACTGCTCTGTTTTTGTTATGTTTTTTTACATATTTGTTTTGATTTTTTTGTTTATACAGAGCCACTTCTCTTGAAATCAGAGGAAGAAGAGAGACTTATTTTTGTGCTTGATCCACATGTGATTACGTGCATTTACCAATACGGTGCCTAATTCACAAACTGCACTTTGTAGTACATTTTGTAGTACTAATGTAGTATTAAAAAACATTCTACTAAGTGCTATTCACAAACTGCACTTTTGTAGTAACTTACACTTTTAAGTAATTTTACTACGTCTTAGTATTTGCAAACAGCACCAGGAAATGTGTATGTTGCCTTTTAAGATGGAGATAGAAATTACAATTTTTAAATATCTGTGATTCCTAATTCCTTAACACCAATATCAAACTATCCACTGAAGCGTCAAGCTTCTATTTTAGTGAACCACAATGAGAGCAGCTCTGAGGAATTCTGACCTGAGAAGGGAGAGTGTACAGTAAACCTCACAACCACTCTCTCATATTTTGGTCCATTTTAAGAACATTTTGAAGTATGTCACCCTCTAATGATTCTCATCTTGTCAGTCAGAAATCCATATCCATTGTACCTCACCAGGTTGTGTTGAATGACAGACTCTAGACCAAAATATAATTGGCACAATATTGACACAATATTGTGGTCCAAAATATTAACATTTGGGGCCTTATTCACAAAGATAACTTATACTGTTGAGTAAGTGTATTGCTTTTCAGTAGTCAGAAACTGCAGTTCTGTAGTATCTTACACTTTTGTAGTAATTTACACTTTTGAATTAAGTCCAGCATTACACATGGCAAACCACTGCTTCTGCAACACCCTCCCATAAAAAATAATGGAAGTAGGGACCTACTACAACGGTGTAAGTTTACTACAAAAGTGTACGTTAGTGCAGTTTGTGAATGGCACTTTGCAGTAGTTATGTAGTACTACTGCAGTACTACAAAACCTACTACAAAGTGCAGTTTGTGTATCAAGCCCTATATTTTCAAATCTTTTTCTGGGATATTAATGGGAAATCATTGCTCAGAGTACAGCCTAGTTTCTGGCAGCCAGAGAACCAGAGCTCTTAGCACACACATTGCAATTACTTAACATTTGGAAAAGGATGATTTGAAATGTAAATGTAAAAAATGTGCAACATTCTTACACGTGATGTCACTTATTAAGTTGAAACAAAAATAGAGGCATATCAACAATGTTGGCCAGCTTGACAATATTAAAAACATAGTCAGCATGTTTAAAATCTCCAGTAGAACGAGGAAGTATTGCAAGAATATATCACGTTTGGAAAATATTTCCACTGACTTGGAAGTTCAGTTGCAGTAGATGATGCAATAGAGTTGTATGTCAAGAGCAGAAAGAAATGAATCAGTAGCATTATCATATGCTGTAGTGAAGTGGTGGGAGTTGTAATACAATGAGAAGAGTGACCTAGTAAGTCTGTATGAGGTGTTGTGATCGAGTACAAAATAATGTTTTACTGTGCCATTTATAGGCTAATATTTGTCCTCAATTGCCTGGAGCATCTTATTAAAATCCCACTCTGTGTTTGACCTTACAATTTAAAATTTTTCTCCATTCCATTCAACAAACTTTAATTTGGTCATTGTAGCCCATAAAAAGTAGATGATACAAATACATACATAGCTAATTTTGAGCAATAATAAAAATTCATCAAAGGCAGATTATAAAAGATAGCCACAATGCATTTTAAGTTAATCAAGTCCTGGCTCCTCCCATCCCCTTCGAGGCTGTACGGCTGCGGTGGTGGTAGATGCGGATGCGGATGGCGGATGGCGGATGGCGGTGAAGGACGCCAAGCGTTTCGCTGATTGAAGCGACCTCAGAGCTCCAACTACGCACACGACCCGGAGCGGCTCTTTCGTCCATCTTTCTTTCGGCGCTGCAAGTATACGTGTATGCGGTTTCACGCCCGCGGTCATGGTGAAGTTTGCGGGCTGATTTACTATCAGCAGGGGTAAAAACGTGCCGTTGCTGTGTGAGGGACATTAGCAATGAATCCTGGAGGAGACAAAACTCACGTACTCACGCCATGAACTGATTTCATGAGGCATAACATAACTGCACAATAGATGTTTAAAGTATCAAGTTCTCTTGAAAATCTATTTGTTATAAAAAAGGAAGGGAGAGGAATTTGAGGAACCATTTTTCTCACATGGTAACCCACTGATTCGCCGAACAGTGCAAGTGGAGCTGTTTTGTTTCCCTGGTTGGTCCTTGGCTGGTACTGGATGCCGGTTTGTGGGTAGCCTGTTGGAGCAGCTGTTTTCGTTGACTTGTACTTGGGGAGCTTACCTGTGCTTGGGCAGCGGGACTGCTGGCGGCTGCTGCTGTTTCTAGACTTCGGTGTTCGTTACTCGATGTGACAGCAGGGACGGCTGGACTTAGAGGAATAGAGGCACTGGGGTTAAACTCCAGGTATTAATTGATTCATTAATTTCTCTGCTCGTTGCCTAATTAAATCTGTTGGTGGTGTGCTCCCTACCTGTTGCGCTTCTCAGGGGGCTGGTAAAATCCTGCCTGCTGTGCTTTTCCTCCCTGCCTGCTGTGCTGTTCCTCCCGCTGTCGCTGTGTGTCCAGCGGCGACCGCTGTGCGGAGACCTCACAGGACTACAGCACCCAGGCTCCTGTGCTGCAACTTCCGGAGGCGGAGGCGGACACCCTGCGTTTCGCGCCAGAAGGCGCTTTAAAAATATCACCGCCCCCCGCGTCGCGGGATCGCGCGCGGGCGGCGCCGGGCTAAGCCTGGGCAAAGGGCGGGCCCTCTGTAGACCGAGGGAGGCCGGGCAGGGCCTATTCCTTAACTCTTGGTGTTAACTGATCCTATTTATGTTACACTTGGTATCGTAATGTTTATGTAGTATTTGATATTTACTAATTTGCTTGTTGCTGTGGAATCGGCTGTATTTCTACTCTGTAGTTTCATACTTGCCCCTGCTGTATGAATATGGCTGAAGGTGCAAGTAAGGGGACTCTTGACGGTTATGTTTTTAAAGTCATGTCCGGAAATGATCGGGATGCCACTCTTGCGGAATTAAGGGCTAGGCGTCGCTGTTCTATCGAGCACATCAAAAATACGCCTCTTCCTGTGGCTCCCCCCCTTCTTGCAGATATTTCTCCGGTTACGAGTGTGCTGTCTCAAAAAGAGGTTTTATGTACTCTTAGTAATGCAGATTCCCCAACACTATCCCGAAATGTAAATTCCATAATCGAGCAACCTAAGGACATGCTCGCAACTGGATCACTTGTCTCTCTTAATTTATCTCCTGAAGTAGCCTTATCTAAAGGGCGACCCTTGCAAGGTACTAAACCCCTACCCCGTAAGGTTAACTCATCCAGGCATGTTAAAAAGTCTGGTCTAATCCCTAGAAAAAGGAGGAAGGTAGATTCCGTCCAGCCAAATAATAAAACAGCAAAAAGCATTTGTAATATTGACTTGGTTTCTAATAATAGTTGTATACTCTCTGATGTTAATCCACAGACCAAAGTTATGCTTGCATCTTGTCCTGTAAAAGACTCAGCTACTGTAGAGTTATTGGCTCAGATTGATCGGCTATTGAAATCTCTTATGTCACCTATCATTGAGAGCTTGAAATCCATTAATAGTAGGCTTGACAAAGTTGAGTCGGTAATAGAGAGTGACAGGGAATTAATTAGGAATTTTGTCAAACCAACCATAGTACCCCCATTATTCCTTCTTCTATTATCTCCTCTTCTGTTACATTACCTCCTCCTGTTGTACCACCAAAGCCTATTTCTCAAAACTACTCAAAAGTTACTAATGTAACTCATAACAATGTAGGAAGAACCAATCTCCCGATTTCAATGCAACCTCCCACTTTAGCTGCAGAAAGAGCCTCATTAGGAGGGATAAAGGCAACATCAAAAGGCATATTGTGTGATAGTAAAGTTAATAATCCAATTTCTATCCCACAGATGCGTAGGTCTTTATGTACTGAACTCCCACCAGAAGCTGTGCCCCTGGTGGTCGTCCTTGTTGGTGTTCCTACTCTAAAGGATGACGTAATTGAGAGTTATCCCCAGTTAAAAAACAAAGTGATTCATTGGGTTGGCCAAAATCGCCCTCTTCCATCATACATAAATGGGGAAATTTTACATGTTCGGCGTTTACCTTGGCTGGGACACACCCCAAAGAACATAAATGGGGACATTATAATAGTTAATTTTAGAGATCCTCGAGCGGTGAATCATATCCTCAATTGGCACGAAAACATGCTAAGTCTCTTATTACTACTTGGGAGCTGACTTATTTTTATCCTCGCTCCCTTTCAGCTCCCATTCCTAATGCCGGGGCTTCACTCCGCAGTCGGCTTAACCCTCCCATACCCCTCAAAAACCGATACAAGGCTTTAGCCAACCTCGAAGAGGTAGATTGACTTACCTACCCCAAGGGTTCATTATTAACCCCCGTTGAATCATCTTTTCATGTCTCTTCTACACTTTTTAATGAGCCAGGAATCCAAGCTCCTGAAGCCAGTGTTGTTACTTGTACCAATCATCTCATTGCCCCGGACTCTCCATACCTTGCCAGCTTTTCGGCTGACTCTGAGATTATATCGGGGAAGTTATTGTCCTGGAATATTGCAGGGCTGACTTCTAAATTGGAGTGCGATGATTGGTTAGGTTTTATCAACAATTTTGATGTATGTTTATTTCAGGAAACCTGGTCATGTGAACCATCCTTTGTGCAGGGTTATTTAAATTACTTTGTTCCTGCATTAAAGGGCCCAAAGGGGAGGCCTATGGGGGGTTTAACTATCTGGGTTCGCCAGAGTTTAAAGCTCCTTATTAAAGTTATAGACACCAACCATAGAGATATCCAACTCGTTAGGATAAATTTAAATAAACTTGGGAACTTGGATATTTATAACATCTATGTAAGGTGTAATAAGGGAGAGAGGACCGAGGTTTTATCAACCTTGGGTTGTCTTCTTGATACTCATTCCTTAAATCATAATATTGTTATAGCGGGAGACTTTAACAGAACATTCGAACCCTTAATTAGTGATGATGACCTCTTTGGTGATGAAGAGGACCGACAATGGGGAATCCCTAAACTGGAGCTCAACCCGGTCGTGCGGTGGACTGAAGATGTGATTAGCTTAAATGCTCTATGTTATGAAAAGCGTCTAGGAGCCCTAAATGGAAGGACTTGCAGTGATAAGAACGGGACAAGCACATTTGATAATGGGCGATATAATAGCAGGATTGACTACGTCTTATGTAGTCTTAAACTGTGGCCCCTGACTAGCGACATGGAAGTTGCCTGGCGAATAGAGAGTGACCACAACCCCCTGTGCGTAACCCACAAATGGTGGCCCCATACCATCCAGTCCTCTGGTCACACCGAGCTGATCCCCCCCAAGATTATTCCCACCAATGATATGCGAAGATTAAGGTGGGAAAACATAGAGGCTAATCAACAGATCATTGCTAACATCAGCGACCAGGTTGACCAAGCAATATTGGCCATAGAGCACTCTAAATTAATTAGCTCCGGCATGGACAATATATTAGAAATTCATAATTGTCTTTTTTCTACAATCAAAGCTCATTTTCTCATACCAGTGAAAAATAAAGGAGCTAGAGCCCCAAAACTTGCAAAATGGTATAATGATCAGTGTAGGGCTGCACGACTTGCTTTAGGTAAAGCCATTAAAGGCGGGCAGTTAATTGCAATAAAATCCGCCAGAAAAGATTATAAAACCAGTATTTTAATGGCAAAAAAAGCCTGGGATGAGCACCACTGGTCAGAGCTAAAGGCTGCCAGTGACAAGAAGGACTCTCGGGTTTTCTGGCATATTGTTAAATGGGGTAGCTCAGGTTTGCCCGACCCCCCATGCAATAATGTTCCACAGGAAGAATGGGTAAAAATTTTCAAAAATCAGTATGCAGAGCCCAACATTGTTGAACTAAGGCCAGACACCAGTGTAAACCAGTTTCAAGATCACTTCTTTAACACTGATGAAATTATGATGGCCATTAACTCAGTAGCCCCGGGCCGTGCTCCCGGTCTTGATGGCGTTCCAGCTGATGTAGTCATAAATGACAAAGAATGCTGGTGCAAGTATATCCGTCTTCTTGTAAATGCTATTGCATCGGGTGCTGCGGTACCAACCTCTTGGCAGGGTGCCGTAATCATTCCTATCTACAAGAAAGGTGATCGATCACAGCCGGGCAATTACAGACCGATAAGCCTAATTGATACTATTCAAAAGGTTGTCGGACGTGTGATTGCCAACAGGCTTCTTGACTGGGCGGAGGAGTTTAATGCTCTATCACCCTTCCAGGCAGGTTTCCGAAGGCTCACAAGCACGGTGGACCAGGTTTTTCGCTTTACTATGCTGCAATGGCGGACTGTTGTTTTAGGCGAGGGCAGCTTGTATGCGGCTTTTGTAGACCTGCGGACTGCCTTCGACCTCGTTCCCCGCTCTAAGCTTTGGCTGGTCCTTAAGAAGCAGGGTCTACCTGATGACCTATTATCTTTGATAATGAGACTCCACGAATTTAATTTTGCAAGAATACAATGGGGAGGATTAGGCTCGGTTACAGTGGACTTCCCAGTTGAGCGGGGAGTCCGACAAGGTTGTTCAATGGCCCCTGTACTTTTCACTTTGTATATTAATGAGGTTGTAGACCGCATGCTTTCTGCTCAAGTGGATGCTCCGTTTTTAGCCTGGATCAAGATCCCCATTTTAATGTTTGCAGACGATACGCTTATTTTATCTAAAACCCCTAGTGGCTTGCAGCGTGCTTTATCTATTTTTGACCAATTTTGTGGGGAGTATGGATTAGAAATTAATTCAGCTAAAACAAAACTTATGTCCTTTAACCCCCATCGTAATTTTAAAACTAAAATTACTCTAAATGACCGCCCGCTAGAAGTTGTGAATTCTTTCACATACCTAGGCATGCATATTTCTAGCGATAAAAGTTGGCGCAGTCATATCGACATTGCCTCACTTAGACACAGGCAATTGTCTGGTGCTATCTGTGCTGAGCACAGGAAATCCTTAACTAAACCAATCAAACCCGCCCTACAGGTCTATGAAGCAAAGGCCCTAGGCTCCGCCCTTTATGGTGCTGAGCTCTGGGGCTTTGAGAAAGTGGTTGTGCTTCAATCTTCTGAAAATAAATTCTTTAGGGCTATAACGGGTGTTCCTAAAAGCACCCCTCTGCTCCCCCTTAAATATGACCTGGGTAGAAGAGCAATTTCAGATCTGGTTAAGCTTCGCCCAATCTTATACTGGCGTAGGATATGGACGACTCCTGTGCTCTCTCACTATGCCGAGGGTTTTCTAGACATAATAAGAACTGATGTATTCCACAAAATTGAATCGTTAAAAACGCTTAAGATAACCTTGACTGAGCTTGGTCTGCGCTCACTTTGGGAAGACCCGGAGAGTGCAATTTTCCCCACAAAATGTGTTCTAAAAGATATCTATTGGGAGATGGTCGCCTCTCTGCATTGGAGTAGCTCCAGTGCGGGGTCTATGACTGGAGAATTCTTGGAGGCTAAGTTATACCCCTGTTTAGAACCATTTTGGGACATCATAAATAAGCCGGGTGAAAGAAAACTCCTTTTTCAACTTAGAGCAGGCGCTCTTCCCCTTAGCTATCTGACAGTTAAGTGGGATGGTGGATCTTGTGGTAGCTGCCCTATTTGTGGCTTTATTAAAGAAACAATTGGCCATTTTTTGTTTTCATGCAAAGCTTATGCTGCTCCAAGGCGCATTTGGTTGTCCCCGATGTGTAAAAATCTAGGGACCACCAGCAGCACTGTTGCTTTACGCATTATTTGCACTAATACTTGGAGTTGGATATCAGTTGCCACTGCAAAATACCTAGGGTGGGCATGGTCGATAAGACAGAGATTTTTAGCCACTTGAATATTTGCTTGCTCGAAAGAGACTGCTAGTTATTTGACTATTCTCTTGCCTGGACAGAGACTGCTAGTTATTTGACTATTCTCTCGCTTAGATAGAGACTGCTAGTCATCTGACTATTCTCTGATATTCATCTGTCTGCATTTTAATTCATTTTTTAATCCATTTTAACTTTTTAAAATTATATAGCACTTTTAACTTCCGGGATTGATTCACTTCTACTACTTTTGTATAGAATATTATTTTGTTTAAATAGGATCAGTAACCAAGTTTGTAATTTATATTCAGTATGTTTCTATTCTGGTATCATCGATTGGAATTTAATTCTTTTTTAATTGTATGAATTGCTCTTATAGTATTATTGTTTTTGCTTTTATGAATATTTTTCGAATAAAGCATACTTGACTGACTGTTAATCAAGTATCATTACAACAATTGAGAGTTAAAATAGTTAAAAGCAAGATAAAAATTTGTTTAAAGTTTAAAAAAGGTTAAAATGAGACAAAGTACAAAGAGAACTATTTATGGTTGCTGTGATGAATTTAACAACACCCTATGCCTATGCCACAAATAATTGAGGAATTGGGACATGGCAAAAACTGTGGTGGGGTGAGTGTCAGATCTCAGTATTCTATACACCTCCTAACACTGCCTACACCCCAGATTTCTACAAAGTGGTATGAGCCAATGCCGACTGGCTATTTTTAGCCATGGCACAAGAAAAGGACATGAATGTCGGACTCGTCAGGGCAATTGCAAGCAGGACACCCAAGGGAAGAAGCTTTTGACCACTTGTTTGTGAATGCATGAACCGGCAGGGTCGCTCTTCTAATCTGGATATATAGCTTACTTGCCATGGAAGGTTGTATATCATCCAGAAAAGGCTCAAGGAGGTACTGAGCTTTAATATTAAGGAAGTCAGCCATTAGGTACCCATGTTTAGTGTTCCCCTGTATATCAGCTAGTCTGAGAGATCTATAGGCTCTTACTAGTTCTAGTCGTGGAATTGTCGGGGACACTTCCTCAGCGTTACTCCATAGGTTAGGTGTGCCTAGTCTAAGGCAAACGTCTTTTTTATGTGCAAACCATGGTAATTTTCCCGCCCCCGGGAGTCCCATAATTCCCTTAAATTCAGACTGCAAGACTGATAATTCAGGGGTCGCCCATAAACTACGCCAAAAGGTCAACGGTCTGAGTCCAATCTCCTCCACAATAGGTTTAATTCCTAAATCCAGGTGCAGGGGGATGTGGGGAGTGCTTGGCGGTAGGCCCAAGAGCTGTCGCTATTTTGGCCAGCCACCAGAGGGACGATGACCCCATAGTTCCACTCCATACATTACAGCACTCCTAACTTGTACTTTATATATCTCAGTCACTGGGCTAGGCGGTTTGCATGAGGAGTTCCTAAAGGTTTTAGTGATTCCCCCAACCATCTGCGCTAGCCTCAAGCTTGCTTTTTCTGATTGCGGGCCCCATTCAAATGTTTCGGACAATGTAACACCAAGGTAGTCAAAGACAGTCACCCTCTCTAACAAGGTACTGTTTAAGGAGGGGTTTCGGAGAGATGTTTTGGCTGGGTTAAAGACCATACATTTGGTCTTTGATGTATTAATCTCCAGCCACCTGTTTTTACAAAATAAAGAGAAACTGTCAAGAATCCTTGGATGCCCATAGGGGACTTAGATAACAACAAGGTGTCATCCGCTAACATCATTGCTGGCACCTTACCAAGCACCAGCTTTGGGGCATCGTTGTCCACTACCTCACTTAATTGAGCCACCAAAGCATTGATAAAGAGATAAAACAGGGTAGGGGCCAGCACACACTCATGCCTTACTTCTCTGTTGACTGGGAAGTGGGGGGTCAATTCCCCGGATTTCCTGTACCTTACTTGGGCAAAATTACCTGGATGCAGTCGCATGATCAATGACAACAGGTAGGGGGAGATACCCAATTGTTCAAGAACCTACCACAGTTTGGCCCGAGGGACCAAATCAAAGGGCAATTTAAGATCAACGAATATCAAATAAAGGCTGCCACCCTCTATTGATTGACACCATCTTCCAATATGATAATTGGAGCCTGAAGATTTGGGTGCAGATTTACAAGCCCCATGCGCCACTTGTGCGTCATTTTTAACATTGGAAAAGTGGCGCAAAAGTGGTGCAAGGGGCTTGTAAATCTGCCCCCTGGTCGATAGTGGAGACATTCTTCAGAAAACCAGCTTGATACGCACTCAGAATTTCACGCTCTTTCATCCAGGAGTGGAGGTGCTCGAGGAGAATCCTAGCGAACAATTTCTGGGTGACATCAATCAGGCTGATCAGCCTATAGTTGGCGGGCAGGAGAAGTGAGCCCTTCTTAAAAATTGGGGAAATTTCAGCCGCATACCAGGTGTCCGGGATCTTCATGCCTTCAGAATGACATTAAATATTGCCCAAAGATAGGGTCACCAAATGTTTGGTTCCTCCCGAAATAAGTCCCCAGGAATCTTGTCTAGTCCGGGGGCCTTTCCAAGGGGAAGCTTCCTGATTGCATTTAAAACTTCTGTGAAAGTAAATCCTTGGGGGTCTTCAAGGAAAATCCCTGGGATTGCTAAAGATGTTTCATCTTTGGGTTCTGTGGCTTCCTCGGTGTAATACAGAGCTTGGAATTGAGACTTCCATGCGGCTGCAGCAATATTCGGTTCTAAGGCTGAGTTCTCTATACTACTGTCTGTACTCATTAGTGACCAGAACGTCTTCATGTCCCTATTAGAAAGTGCTGTTTTAATGGCATCCCATCTTTCAAGCTCCCAGTTCTTCTTAGCTAACTTGATACTATCTCGATAAAGGGCCCTTTTTGATTTGATTAAGGATCTATCCTTACTTTTGATGGCAACTATGAGGGCACCCTTTGCCTTATGACAAGAATTGTTGAACCAAGTTTGTTTAACCTAGATCTCTTGACTGGGGGAGAATGTTTTGATTTGTTCTGCATTGTCCATCAATTCTTTGTGTTTTGCTTTCTCGCCATAAGTACGCCGGGTATGCCTAGAAGTAGGTCCCGGGCTCACTTTGCCACTGGATTCATGCTATCCTGGCTGAAGAGGGGTGAAACCCCGACACTGGTCCTAGGATGCTTGTTTCAAGTCCAGGGAGGACCTCGTTTGTCAGTTTGGCTGGACTGTTCCCATGAGGCACAGGGTCAAGTCTGATTTGCATGTGGCCAGGTCTAAACTGGGGTGGCATGGTGAGTGTAGGAGAGTAGGATCTGCACTTATGTTGCCCCCACTTTTTTTCTGATGTTTATACTCGTTTCTGGCTATAGTCTGGCTGGGTCCCTGGTAATCAGGGCCCCAGCCTCACTGTTCTCTCTAAACAACTTGGAATGCATATTAGATGCACCAGTGATTGGATACTGTGGTACCTTATTAGCCCCTAGTATATGGTACCTTAGGTACCAAGGGCATAGGTACTTCACAGGCCTACCAGGGGCTGGGAAGCAGACTAAATCTGACACCACAGGCTTGCTGCTGCAGCCTGGGTGAGGTAGTGTTAGCACTCCTCACTGAGGTACAGGTTCCCTATAGCTCACCTTACACACACATATAAACCTATCAGTCACCCCAAAGGCAGGCCCTATCAATCCTAAGGGCAGGGTGCTTGGTTTCCATGTGAGGGGGTGCCTCAACCTGAGCAGGGCTCCTCTGCAGCTCTCAGAGTCCATTCTCTGTAGCTGTTTGTGGATGCGGTTAAGCCATATACTCTTAAATGCATTGTAACGTTGCAGTAAATGCTAACTTTGGGATGGCTGCATCAAAACATGTTGTGTTTGGTGTCAAACACTTTGGAATCATACCCCCACACCAGTAACTGGTGTGGGAGTATGATCCCACCCTTCTAGAGGGATAGACATGTACCCACTGTGGAAACATGGTAGAATCCTGAAGAGCCCTGGCATCACAAAATGGATGCCACCAGCACAGACACTGGGCTGCCCTCCTGCTGCTGACCAAAACTCACAGTGGAGGAGGCCCAACAAGAGGCATCCTGTCACAGGGAGGTGTAACCACCTTCCACACAGGATTTAGTGTATTGCGGCTGGGTGGGTGCACTCCTAGAGTGCTTTGAAGTCCTGCACTGGGGGAGTATTAGGCTCCTCTGTGCATTTGCCAGCTCAAACCGGTTCAGGGGCTACCAGCCCCTGCTCTGGTGTGAAACTGGACAAAGGGAAGTGGGTGTAGCCACCCACTCCCCTGACCCTCCCATAGGAGTGGTCATAGAGCTAGTCCCTCCCTTCCTTGTAGTATAAGTTAGGGAAGCCTTGCCATTGCAAACTAGATATCCCTGGACGACGCTCTTAAGAAGAATCCTGGACCTTCGATATTCCACTACCTCTGGAAGACTGAAGAATCTCCCTTGGAGTCAAGCAGTGACTCCCTGCTTGGCAGGCACCAAAACTTTGCATCAATGGTCACAAACTTTCCCGCTCCCGCCGGAGTACGAAGTCCCTGCAGCCCTGAAAGTAGATTTCCTGACTTGCTGACGGCCATTGTGAGGCCCCAGTGAAGCTGTGGCAAGTCGACCCCACGAGTGATGAGGAACAGCAATACCCGGGTACCGTGCACTATTGTCGAGTGCAACCCCTTCACGATGTTCTGTGAACTTGTGCATTAGACCATATGTGGTCCAACCCTCCAGCAGGATTTCCCTTGACAATCAGAGGCCTACCTCATCCCGAGTGACCATGGGCTCCTGTGAAGTGAATCTTCACGAGGTGTCTTCGCGATCCCTTGCTGGTTGGCTTGTGGGTCACCTGAAGACTTTTTCACAGAACTAAAGAGCTTCCCTGATTGTCAAGGCCTGCCCTGACTTACCCTTGCTGGGTGAGTCCCTCAGACCTTGCTGTTCTGCACCACTGACTTTCTTCACTTTTCATGGGACTTGCTGTTGCCAAGGCTTGTTGGCTCCAATCCGGTTGCCGACACCTCAGTAAGCTGCAGACTTTGTGGCACACTCCGAATCCAGCTCCTGGTTGTCATTGACGACTCTTGGACCTCGTGACTGAAGAGTCAAGACACCCATGATCACCTGAAATCCCCCAACTACTGTGGGCATCCAGCTTCCTGGCCCCGAGTCACTGGCAAGTGACTTTGAACACTGTCTCCTCTGCTTTCAGGACTTCTTTCTTCAGAATCCAGGCTTGGATTCCACCGGACACTTCTCCTGTCTTCACAAGCAGCAAGTCTTCTTTGGATTCCATTGAAACCGACGCCGCGACCCAACACCAAAAGACACCTATGCACCGGGCTTCCCTGGGTGAGGTAACTCGAGTACTCCGGTGCTCCTGTGTGTGTTGGCTCTAGAACTACTTACCCTGTAAGTGACTTACTTGTAGACTCTCCCAAAGTATCCTAAAACTTTAAAATTCCAACCGCGACTTGCTCCATTGAAGTCCATTGGAATCCGCGGCTGTGTTCTCACACTGCATGCATCTCCCATGGGTCCTTTACTTACCTGCCTTGGGTGGATTAGTGAGGCCCCAGCGCTTCTGAAGACCTTAGGCCTTCTCCCTGCTCAAGTCGTTCTTCTTATTCCTCTTTTTTAGTATATGGTCTGGTACGCCCCTAGGGCCCCAGCCATATAAGTGCTTAATTTGTTGTGAAATGTCGATTTGTGTATATGTCCTTGACTTCTAATCTCATAAAGAGATTAGTAGAGTGTGACTAGTAATAAATACATATATATGTTCTATATATTCCTGTGTGGTGTCCTTTCATTTAGTGAATCAAGAGATTATAAGGCAAAACAAGCTGCTTTACATTCCTCTGAGACTTAGCCTGAAGGCTGCTCTCCACAGCTACCACTAGGATAGCTTTCTTTAAAAGGTTGTCTTAAACCTATCTACCATAAGAGTCGAATTGTACTGGTGCAAGGTGGCCACTTTAACTAGTGACCAGCATATACCAGGTCAACTTCTCACAGTGAGCAAAAGAATGATGGATTTAATTCAGATCTCTTGACTGGGGCAGAATGTTTTGATTTGTTCTGCATTCCGTCCATCAATTGTGTGTCTTGCTTTCTCGCCCTAAGTGCGCCGGGTATGCCTAGACGTAAATCCCGGACTCACTTTGCCACTGGATTCAAGCTATCCTGGCTGAAGAGGGGTGAAACCCCGAAACCGGTCCTAGGATGCTTGTTTCCGGTCCAGGGAGGACCTGGCTTGGCAGTTGGGCTGGACTGTTCCCATGAGGCACAGGGTCAAGACTGATTTGCATATGGCCAGGTCTAAACTGGGGTGGCATGGTGAGCAAAAGAATGATGGATTTAACCCAGATCTCTGGACTGGGGGAGAATGTTTTGATTTGTTCTGCATTCCGTCCATCAATTGTGTGTCTTTTGCTTTCTCACCCTAAGTGCGCCGGGTATGCCTAGACGTAGGTCCCAGGCTCACTTTGCCACTGGATTCAAGCTATCCTAGCTGAAGAGGGGTGAAACCCTGAAACCAGTCCTAGGATGTTTGTTTCTGGTCCAGGGAGGACCTGGCTTGGCAGTTCGGGCTGGACTGTTCCCATGAGGCACAGGGTCAAGACTGATTTGCATATGGCCAGGTCTAAACTGGGGTGGCATGGTGAGCAAAAGAATGATGGATTTAACCCAGATCTCTGGACTGGGGAGAATGTTTTAATTTGTTCTGCATTACGTCCATCAATTGTGTGTCTTTTGCTTTCTCGCCCTAAGTGCGGCGGGTATGCCTAGACGTAGGTCCTGGGCTCACTTTGCCACTGGATTCAAGCTATCCTGGCTGAAGAGGGGTGAAACCCTGAAACCAGTCCTAGGATGCTTGTTTCTGGTCCAGGGAGGACCTGGACCTGGCTTGTCAGTTTGGGCTGGACTGTTCCATGAGGCACAGGGTCAAGACTAATTTGTATATGGCCAGGTCTAAACTGGGGTGGCATGGTGAGCAAAAGAATGATGGATTTAACCCAGATCTCTGGACTGAGGGAGAATGTTTTGATTTGTTCTGCATTCCGTCCATCAATTGTGTGTCTTTTGAACCAAGTTTGTTTGGCACCCTTATTCACCTTAGAATAAGGGTCCCGCTTCGCACTTGCTCTTACCTGGATATTGATTGCTGGTCGCCCTGCTGTTGCCCTAGGAGGGGCTCTGCCTGCTGCCTGCTGTTGTGTGTGACGTTATCGACGTGGGGAGAAGGCACCACACGGGACTCCGGTTACCAGGAGCCCGTGCGTCATTGCACCTGTGCTCCTCCCCGCCCACTCGCCACAGACTTGTGAAAAACCTCGCGGAACCCGCTGGCACGGGTCCCGCTTCGCACTTGCTCTTACCTGGATATTGATTGCTGGTCACCCTGCTGTTGCCCTAGGAGGGGCTCTGCCTGCTGCCTGCTGTTGTGTGTGGCGTTACCGACATGGGGAGAAGGCACCACACGGGACTCCGGATACCAGGAGCCCGTGCGTCATTGCACCTCTGCTCCTCCCCGCCCACTCGCCACAGACTTGTGAAAAACCTCGCGGAACCCGCTGGCGCGGGTCCCGCTTCGCACTTGCTCTTACCTGGATATTGATTGCTGGTCGCCCTGCTGTTGCCCTAGGAGGGGCTCTGCCTGCTGTTGTGTGTGGCGTTACCGACGTGGGGAGAAGGCACCACACGGGACTCCGGATACCAGGAGCCCGTGCGTCATTGCACCTGTGCTCCTCCCCGCCCACTCTCCACAGACTTGTGAAAAATCTTGCGGAACCCGCTGGCGCGGGTCCCGCTTCGCACTTACTCTTACCTGGATATTGATTGCTGGTCGCCCTGCTGTTGCCCTAGGAGGGGCTCTGCCTGCTGCCTGCTGTTGTGTGTGGCGTTACCGACGTGGGGAGAAGGCACCACACGGGACTCCGGATACCAGGAGCCCGTGCCTCATTGCACCTGTGCTCCTCCCCGCCCACTTGCCACAGACTCTTGACGCCCCTTTAAAGACGTAACGGCAACCGCTACGCGGGACGCGAGCGGGACCCGCCGGACGAAGCCCGGACAAAGGGCGGGCCGTCTGTGGCCGTCCGGGGCTGGCCAAGGCTGGGCTGGGCAATCCCTTTTCTAGGCAGTGTCTGAAGCAAGTCGTTGGTGGAACTGTATATTGAACGTCATTGTTCCTGTTGTTCAGTTAACCTTGTTATATACTGGGAATCCACAAGCATTGTGTCATATGGCTGGGAAGGTGAAGCGCATCACGGCTCCTGCAACAGTGTCTGGCACCATGGACCAATTTATTACCAGAGCAGTCTCGGTATTAGAACATGAAATCGCCATTACCGAGAGGCGCCTTTCAATAGACCCTATGCATGCAAGACGTTCTTCATTAGGCTTACTGGCTTTGTCTAAATCTCCAAACAGAACAAGGGAGCAGAACCGGGGGGACGCACCCTCGCCCGGTGAGACCGAAACGCTTTCTAATGTGTCAACATCTCTAGAGAGGTTTCCCGAAGGCACTGGTGTGATTGATGGTGTATCTGCAGCGGCCGTAAAGGCCCAATTAAACACCAAAGCTACTCGCTCCCAGACAAGGGCTGCCACCAAATCTTCTAGATCTGTTAATTCGAAAAGGAAAAGGGGTGGGGCTGCCGATGGTGTCAGGCAGGCGAAAATGTTAAAAACATCTAAAAATATTGCAATGCCTGACACTCTGATTCCCGACGATTGTTCAATTGTGGAGGATGTTAGTATAAGTACCCCCCCTTGCTAAATAGTAGTGCCATGATTTCCCAGATAGAACAGGCGGTTCGTTCTCTAATTCTACCTCTCCTAGAAAGGGTTAAAATAGTCACTGACAAAGTTGACCGTCTGGAACAAACCATTCTGGACAACTTTTGCTCATTAAAGAATGTTGTCAAACTGTCCACTAGAGACATTGTTAAAACCAATTGCCCCCCCCCCCGAAAATCCTTTGACCTTTGCACCGCCCTCAACCGATAAATCCTCTACATTAATTAATACAGGTCCAGGCTCTGGTCCACTAAATTCAGTGTCAAACATCCATCAGTCGCTTGGGAGGGCGGGAGGGACAAGTAACGAATCTATGGGTAATAATACAAAGGAAATTACGGATGAGAGAGAAATTGTTAATTCTGCCATTCCCGTTAATCCTTTAAGATCACCCTTAGTCCATATTCACTTACCACCCGAATCCCTCGCGTACGTTGCAGTTTTAACTGGTGTCCCCGAATTACCTGGTAGTAAAACTGAATCTTTCCAGGAATTAAAAAACAAAGTGAGCCATTGGCTAAATACGAACAGGCCAATCCCTAATAACCTGAATGGGAGGATTCTATTCGCAAGAAGAGTAAAATGGGTGGGCTCAAGACCTAAAGATGTCCCGGGCGACTGCATCATTGTCAATTTTGTAGACACACGAATACCGAGGTTCATTACTGATCATACACTCCATGGGATTAGATCAGGGATAGAGGTGCACAATCTACACCATTTCTATAATTCAGGTTCTCGGTATTGACAAATGTACAGCAAGCCAAACATCGTACCTTTCAAAGTTGTGATGACAACTGAAAGCGAATTCCCCTGTGGACGTGATGTTGTCCCTCTGGTTCCAATAGGGGCGCCTGCTTCCCATAGGGTTTTATCGCCAAGCCAGCGTAGGGTGAGCGTGAGGTCAAGTGTGGCAAGTCTGGCCGTTGCACACCATGGCACATCGTTGGGCAATAGGCTAGGCACAATGCTATCTTGGAATCTAGCTGGCCTTAAGACTAAGTTAGACTCCCCTGAATGGATCGGTTTTGTTAATAAATATGATGTTTGCCTCCTGCAGGAAACATGGACTAGTGAGGCCCAGTTTTTGCTGGGTTACTTGAATTTCTGTGTTCCAGCCACTAAAGGCCCCAAAGGCCGCCCCATGGGTGGATTAACTATCTGGGCCCGTCAGGATTTATTTTCTAGAGTTGTCGTGATAGACACTGGTTCCCCCGACATCCAATTAGTTAGACTAACTTTTGGTCTAACGGATACATTAGACATCTACAATCTATATCTTCGTGGGACGAAAGGGAAAAGGTCACGGGTATTGGATATTTTGACCAGTCTTATAGAAACTAACTCGAGCAACAGGGACTTGATTGTTGCAGGAGACTTTGATGTTATGTACGAACCCCTTCTAGATCCGGACTCCGAATGGGGCCTTGACCCAGAAGAGGACCGGCTGTGGGGTATACCTGCCTTGCCGCTTGCTCCAATCAAAAGATGGTCTACGGTAGCAGTACAGGTAAACGCACTTTGCTACGAGAAAGGTCTAAGGGCCCTGAACGGAAGGACTCTAGGGGATAAGAATGGCGCATCCACTTTTGATAACGGTCGCTCAGCCAGCAGGATTGACTATGTTCTTTGTTGCATGAGGTTATGGCAGCATATTACCGACATGGTGGTTAAATTAAGAGTCGAGAGCAACCATAACCCCATTTGTGTTACTCACTGCTGGTGGGGGGACCGTAGCATGGCGGGAGAAGAACCAAAATTAGTTCCTCCTGATTGTGTCCCCACTAATGACATGCGGAGACTCAAGTGGTCCCAGGTCAAGACTAATGTCAAGGTTATCGCTAGCATTGACACTGAGCTTGCCCAAACCATTGTGAAATTGGAGGACGTTCTGGCGACTAAAGAAAGTAGAGAACAAGACACCAGATTACACGAGTCCTTCTTTGAGGGACTATGTGGGTTCTTCCTCAAGCCAATGAGCAAGGGTAACAAGCACCCCCTTAAGTGATTAAGGTGGTACGATGGGGAGTGCAGACGAGCCAGGGGTAACCTGACACATGCCCTTTCTAGTGGGAGCAAGACAAGTATTCAATTAGCCAGACACTTTTACAAGAAATGCCTCGCTCAAGTGAAAAAAAGATGGGATGATTTGTACTGGCTAGATTTGAAGGAGGCATGTTACGCCAGGGACACTAGATTGTTCTGGAACGTGATTAAGTGGAACAGAGGTGGTATGCCAGATAGTCCATCAAACCATGTCACTCAAGAGGAGTGGATTGGGTACTTTAAACCACAATATGCATGTAATCCCCTATATAAATGCCCGGGGCCGACATCGCACGTTTTTTACACGCACGGTCCCTTTAGTCCCAAGGATGTTCTAGCTGCCATGGCCTGTGTAGCTGCTGGGCGGGCACCGGGATTGGACGGGGTCCCATCTGATCTCTTCCTTAATAATAAGCCTTGTTGGAGCAAGTATATTGCATTAGTGGCTAATGCTGTGGCTGAAGGCGCCCCAGTGCCTAAATCATGGGGGGGTGCTATTATAATTCCTATCTTCAAAAAGGGAGATAAAACACTCCCAGGAAATTACAGACCTATTAGTCTAATAGACACAATCCAAAAGGTCATCGGGAGGATGGTCCTGAATGAGTTATTGGTTTGGATTGAAGACAATAGGATACTCTCAATTTTTCAAGCTGGTTTTCGCAAATTTACCAGCACTGTGGACCAGGTTTTTCGCTTTGTCCAACTGCACTGGAAGGTAGTAACGCTAGGTAAAGGCAGTCTCTACGTCGCTTTTGTGGACCTAAGAGCTGCCTTTGACCTCGTTCCTCGTGAGCAGCTGTGGAGGGTCCTCGAAAAGCTGGGGCTTTCCTTGGAACTTTTGACTCTAATCATGCGGCTACATGATCCTAATTTTGCAAAAATTCAGTGGGGAGGCCCGGGTGAAATCACCCCTGAGTTTCCGGTAGAGCGCGGCATGCGCCAAGGCTGCGCCATGGCACCCAAGCTCTTCTCCCTGTACATCAATGGAATAGTAGATTATATGCTACGAGTTAACACCGACGCTCCCAAGCTGGCTGGAGTGATTACCCCAATATTGATGTTTGCTGACGATACTCTCATTGTATCTAAAACTCCGAGTGGCCTGCAAAGGGCATTGTTAGTTTTTGAAGATTTTTGCAGAAATTATGGCCTAGAGGTTAATGTGACCAAGACTAAACTCATGGCCTTTAACCCTCATTCAAGTTATAGTGCAGGAAAGCTCATTATGAATGGGCAAACACTCGAAGAGGTTAATAATTTTGTCTACTTAGGCATGCATGTGACTCACGATAATAAGTGGAATAGACACATGGAAATGTCTACAATGAAATTTAGGCAGATAACGGGAGCTCTGACCAGTGAGCATAAAAAAATCCTTCACTAAGCCTATTAAACCCGTGCTCCAAGTATATGAGGCAAAGGCTCTAAGCTCTGTGTTGTATGGGGCCGAGCTATGGGGTTTCGACGCATTGACATCTCTAACAGTGGTCGAAAATACATTTTTCCGTAGCATAACCGGCCTCCCGCAGAGCACGCCCCTGGTACCACTGAGGTATGATCTAGGTAGGAAGGCTATTAAGGACCTAGCCAAACTCCGCCCGGTCTTATACTGGCGGAGGCTCTAGACCACCCCGGAGCTTTATTCATACGCAATGGGTCTTATGGACGTAATACAGGCCGATACGTTCCATAAGATCGGGTGGCTGAGGAACCTCCGGGAGACATTGATAGACCTGGGATTGGAGGGACTATGGAGTGACCCAGTGGCTGCCGTGTTTCCTCCCAAGAGACTCCTGAAAATGCTCTATTGGGAACGGGTAAACTATCGGGTCTGGAGCGATTCCAACTCCCCTACGATGACTAGCCGATACTTGGAGGCGAAGGTTACTCCAGCTTTTGAACCTTATTGGGACCTGATTACCCAACCTAGAGACAGGAAACTTTACTTCCAATTTAGAGCAGGTTCTCTTCCACTCAGGGCCCTTACTAGCGGGTGGTTTGGTGCAAGTGTAGGAACTTGCCCTGCCTGTGGCTTTCACGAGGAATCAACTGCCCATTTTTTGTTTGTTTGCCCTGCATACGCTAACCCTAGACGAACATGGTTGTCTCCTATATGTAAAACTTTGGCCACAAGGAGCTCTGCTGTTGCTCTAAGACTCTTATGCACAAGCACTTTTCCAGTTGTTTCAATTGCCCTAGCTAAATACTTGGGTTGGGCTTGGTCCTTAAGGCACAAGGCTCTTAGGGAAATTGTGGGAGTACCTCCGTAGGGCTTTATGTTCCTGGGACGTTGGCTGAAAAATTTCTTGTTCTAATTGATTTTTTCTTTTTCTTTTTTGCTTTGTATTTTAAAAAGTGTTTTCATCTTTAGTCTGCCGACATGTTTAATTCTCTTTTAGTAGTAACTTTTAGGTATTTATTGGATGATTTTATGTATTGTATAGGGTATGTGATTAGTAATATTTTTGTGTTTTGTACATGTTTGTGTCTTGTATGAATTTTTTTTAAATTCGAATAAAGACTATGATGATGATGATGCATCAGGGGGTTAAAAATATTAGTCAGGCTAGTTGACAATTTTACGTGCAGAGCCTCAAGTCTACTGATGGTTTGAGGAGAGTTAAGTGACATGGCAGCCTCCTCCATTTCCATTAAGGGCGAAATAGTTAGAGAATATAATGTGGCTGCCTTATCTGGTGACTGATTGAGTGTTCTCCGTCTGATTTTCCTTCTATTGTTAGCAAGTGTTAAATTGATACCTACAGGGGTACCAATGGCCATGGGATTGTAGAATTCTGGAGAATCCAACTCCAGTATCAGGGCGTTGTGGTCACTGTCATGTCTCGGCATGACAGCGAAGTCGACAACCCATTGCCATATGCTTGTTTCCACTAGAATATAAACCAACAATGAGGATTGACCTGTTCTATTAAAGGTTAGCTTCCCTAGCTGGTCTGACTTGGTACGGCCTTTACATGCCCTCAGGGAGTGGGTTAATGTTACTGCATTTATCTGGTGTACCAGGGGGGTCCAGGCCTTTACCGGTGGAATTTGAGAATCAGGAGTTAGACAAAGACAATCCTCATCGCTATGGGGAGCATCTGTGGAGGCAGCGAGGAGCTCATATTGACAATTAAAATCTTTCCCTATAATCAGTCTTGCATTTAAGGGTGCTGATTCAATAAATGTGTTTAATAGATCTATGGTCGGGGATTCCTGTGCGATGCATACAGGACGGGAATAACTGTTAATGAAGGATATTTTGATCCTGGAGGAAAAGGTGAATACAATACACTGGATGTCATTGGATAAGGTGTTCAACTGCTCAACAGTACAATCCAAGTGAGTAGCAACCCAAGTGCATGAAAACCCACAAGGGTCTACCTCTTCCCCCGTCATAGCCAACACATTGAAAGTTGCATAACCTCCCTCACAATGTCCTCCCTTGCCCATGTCTCCTGAAACATACACACATCATGGTTGCCTACAAATTGCCTCCAGTCTGGACAGTGCAGTTTACTTTTTATTCAAGCGATGTTCCATGATAAAACCCTCAGTTTATGGCCGGGGTTAAGATTACCACCATGTGCATTATGTCTGTTAGGGTCAGGGCTTTGAATGATCTCTAGCTGGGCCATGGAGACTACTTTAACAGCTTCCAATAGGGGGCTGCTCCTAGCTGAACTAGAAGTTAAAAAGTCTGGAGAAGTTAGAGGTGGGTTGTTAAGCAAATCTACACCAATCCTGTCATAATCTGAGGCTCCCCGTTGGGACTCGAGTTGTTGGTCCCCTTGTTCATCTCCATTGCTATTGAGGATATTCTGAGTCTTCAGCCCACTATTGCTCACCCCTGGTTCCCTGTTGGCCCCCCAAGTCCCGGAGCTGAGAGTGTGACCACCTTGCAGCACGTGTCAGTCCACCTCCTCAAGGGCCCCAAATCTGTTTGCTACTAGGATGTTAAAGAGAGGTCTAGGGGGTTGGCCTGCTATTGGATGGAATTGAAACCTATTTGTTGGGGCCCTAGAGATTGGGGTCCAAGGTAGGGTGTAATTGTGAGAATAGAAAAAATCCAAAGTATGAGCTCGGACCCCTGTACACGATGCATGGGGTAGGGCAATCTGGCCTGCTAAGGTTTGTACAGTCAGGAGATTACTAAAGTTAATGACTATGCAGTCTCCCTGCATTGATTTTGAATTTTAACCCACCCACCCAACTCCTCGAACCATTAAAATTTCTCCAGCCCTGTCATAGGAGAACTGCTTTTGCCTGGTTAGCCAAAATAGGCACTTGTTCTTTAAGTCCAGCTGTGTTTCTTTCTGGCCATTTTTAATCTCGGGTACACCTATTAGTACGATAACATAAGGGAGTGAGGCTGGGGGTAGATTCATGGTCGGGGTAGTCAATAGTACTGATCCTGTGTCCTCTGCCTCTACAGGTTCTGGCCTTTCCCTGCCTACCCTGTGCTCTATATGGGTGGGCCTTCTTCTTTGTAGGTCCTCCTTGTTGGGAGCAAAGTAGTTGCTCCCTTTCACATTGGTTAGGCTCCTAGGGCCAGTTGTTGTCCTCAGATCTTGGGCTGGGTGAATGCCAGGCTTTTCTGAATGAGACAGAGTATTATCAGCTGGCACGGTACTATGAGCCTCTGCCCTGCCGGCACTCGTTTGGACAGTGGAGGATATGGCCCTCGGAGGTCCACGCTTGACTGGGGAGGATTGGCCTACACTATCCGACTGGGAGCTACAATCTTTCCTCTTCCCTAAAGCAGGGGAAGTGCTGTCAGGGGGATTGGCCTTGCTGCTCTGCCCTGTTAGTTGATCTGTGCCTAGGTGGTTGAGTAGGAGCGCAAGCTCTTCCTTTATGATAGCTCTCATCTGGGTCTCTAACTCCACTGTCAAATTCCTCACCCAAGAAGGACAGTCAGAAGCTAACTGAGGGTTAGTGAGAGATTCAGTCACTCTCCCAGTGCTAGCTAGTTCATCTTCGCTGCTTATTAATTCTGGGTTTTTCCTTCTCTTATTTCCTGCCCCATGTCCAGTGTTACGTCTAACAGTCTGATATGAGCGAATCCACCCCAATGGCCCTCTGGAGCATCCTGTCCAAAGATGCCCCCAAAGGCTGATGTAGGTCCCAGCAACCAGATGGTCACAGTAGCCATCTACATTTTTCTGTACTAAGACAATGATACATCCATTGAAGAAAATGAATGATTACTCTACATTTAATTACGAATGCTGAAACTTGATGCTCATATCTCGTTCTGTATGTATCCAGACATCCACCCGATAAATGCTGTGGTGTTAAATTGCATAAAGGTATGAGTTGGTTAACCAAGATCTGATCTTTCTTCCTTCACATTCAATGAGAAATTATTCATTGGAGTGTCCCTCTTCTTTCCACCTGCTGGTTACTGGGCACTTGTCTTGTGGGCTGGCTCACAATTCCTTTCTGAAGAAGTAACCAGAGATAAACCAATAGGCAGGCCCACCTTGAAGCTTTTGCATCTTGAACATCAGAAACTGCAGTCCCGCCCTTCGTCTATACTGTGTATCACATGACAGAGCTCAGGAAGAACTTATTAACAGCCTTTTTCTAACAAGGCCCTCGTTGAATTTCAAAGGGAATCCCTTTTTCCACCCTCCTAGATTTCAGTGTTTGGGTCTCTGACCTTCAGCCACTGGAATGCACGCAACACACCTCCCCTGTCTGGGGAAACTTCTTGCATAGGCCATCAGGCCATCTTATGCACATTAAATGAGGGGCATCAAAAATGGATCTCACTGGCCCCAGCATACAGACGTATACTACATACAGCATTCTACTATCAGATGTGCTACATTTACTGCACATACACACATGTGGCATGCACATGGGATGTCAGTGCAAGGTTCTAGGGATTCACACAACAGTAGAATTTTAAATTAGAGGGGTCATTAGACTGCACTCACTGACACAGAAAAAAAATATCTGATCGCAATAAAGATCCACAAAACATGGTATGATGCCCCCACCCATGTATGTGTCTCTTCCCAGGCATGGAGATTAGACTTATGACCACTGCAAGGGTATCTGTAGTACACCCTTCTAGGTGGATGTATGACGTTACAATGCACACTTTTACAACGCATGCACTTACAACGCATTTTTTACAACGCATAATCCATTACAACGCACTACACTTACAACGCATGACACTACAACGCATTTTTAAAAAATACCATTACAACGCATACCATTATAACGCATAATATTTAATTGCATTTAAGGTAAGTATTAGATAGGATAGGGGTAAAAATTACTTTTCTAACTCCAGGGGGTGCAACAGTAGGGTAAGTGTTGGATAGTATAGGGGTAAAAATTACTATTCTAACTCCAGGGGGTGCAACAGTAGGGTAAGTGTTGGATAGTATAGGTGTAAAAATTACTATTCTAACTCCAGGGGGTGCAACAGTAGGGTAAGTGTTGAATAGTATAGGGGTAAAAATTACTATTATAACTCCAGGGGGTGCAACAGTAGGGTAAGTGTTGGATAGTATAGGGGTAAAAATTACTATTCTAACTCCAGGGGGTGCAACAGTAGGGTAAGTGTTGGATAGTAAGCGCCACGGAGCTTCATTGCATGGCCTCTGAACACCTCTCTGCAATGCAGCCCCCTGGCGCATACTGGAGGTACCTGGTGGGCTAGTTGGCCCCCAGGGGTCCTCAGGATTGAAGAGGAATTAATTCCCCAACTTAAAACGTGCCACAGGGCGTGTTTGCACACATATCACCTCATGCCCCGCCCCCTTCCTTCACCATTGTACAAATATTCCTCTAAAATCAGCCGAACTACGAATTCCGGTTTACTCACCTGTAATCAGGAGAGAACCCTGGGCTGCATCTTTTAGCCCAGCACTGACTCTGAAAAGTAATTCTAAGCGTACTTACCAGTAACTTGTATTTCCTTCCACAGGAATCCATTGTGTGGTTTTCACCAGAAAAGTTTCTGTGTCCATTTTTGAAATGTATAAATATTCCTCTAAAATCAGCTGAACTACGAATTCCGATTTACTCACCTGTAATCAGGAGAGAACCCTGGGCTGCATCTTTTAGCCCAGCACTGACTCTGAAAAGTAATTCTAAGCGTACTTACCAGTAACTTGTATTTCCTTCCATAGGAATCCATTGTGTGGTTTTCACCAGAAAAATTTCTGTGTCCATTTTTGAAATGTATAAATATTCCTCTAAAATCAGCCGAACTACGAATTCCGATTTACTCACCTGTAATCAGGAGAGAACCCTGGGCTGCATGTTTTAGCCCAGCACTGACTCTGAAAAGTAATTCTAAGCGTACTTACCAGTAACTTGTATTTCCTTCCATAGGAATCCATTGTGTGGTTTTCACCAGAAAATTTTCTGTGTCCATTTTTGAAACGTACAAATATTCCTCTAAAATCAGCCAAACTACGAATTCCGATTTACTCACCTGTAATTAGGAGAGAACCCAGTGCTGCATCTTTTTGCCCAGCACTGAACATGAAAGGTAATTCTAAGCGTATTTACCAGTAACTTGTATTTCCTTCCATAGGAATCCATTGTGTGGTTTTCAGCAGAAAAGTTTCTAAATGTCTATTTTCACAAACTAAAAATATTCCTCTAAAATCAGCCGAACTACGAATTCCGGTTTACTCACCTGCTATCAGGAGAGAACCCAGTGCTGCATCTTTTAGCCCAGCACTGACCCTGAAAAGTAATTTTAAGCGTGCTTACCAGTAACTTGGATTTCCTTCCATAGGAATCCATTGTGTGATTTTCACCAGAAAATTTTCTAAGTGTCCATTTTTGAAACGTATAAATATTCCTCTAAAATCAGCCGAACTACGAATTCCGATTTACTCACCTGTAATCAGGTGAGAACCCTGGGCTGCATCTTTTAGCCCAGCACTGACACTGAAAAGTAATTCTAAGCGTACTTACCAGTAACTTGTATTTCCTTCCATAGGAATCCATTGTGTGGTTTTCAGCAGAAAAGTTTCTAAGTGTCTATTTTCACAAACACAAAATATTCCTAAAAAATCGTCTGTATGACTTAAACACATTCTTTCAACATGTTTACAGGAGGTTGGCCAGTGCTGGATCCAGGATTCACCACTGAGTAAGAAAAAATAACGATAACACTACTTACCAGCTAAGTGAATTTTCTGCTAAGGATAACTTTGGTGATTCTATGTGAAAAAATTTCTAAGTGTCAACTTTTAAAATACAATATTATTCCTTAAAAATAACCACTGTAACCAAAACGCTTTTACTCAACTGTTTACAGGAGATGTCCAAGGACTGAATCTAGGATCCAGTCCTGTGGTTAGAAAAGTAATCCATAAAGTAACTAATTGCATTTAACTAGAAATTCACATTGAGCTCAATGTTGCTTTGTGTTTGAAATTGGGTTGGCCATTGCAACAACTATAACTACTGAACTTAAAAGTCTGTTGCCTATTTGCTAAGTATTTAAACTAAAGTAATTTATTCTGAGAAAGTATATTTTGTATTGTAATGTATAATGTAATTAATAAAAAATATCTAAAAATAAATAGTTTAAAAAATGTAGTAAACCAGTATCAAAAAAATCAGTATAAAAATTAATACATGAAAAATTGTCATTTACAAAACCTTTGAAATTCACTGAAAAAAAACATAGGTTTCAGGCCTGCTATAGTTAGGAATTAGCATTTAAAAAACCTTTGAAATTCACTGAAAAAACCATAGGTTTCAGGCCTGATATAGTTAGGAATTAGCATTTAAAAAACCTTTGAAATTCACTGAAAAAACCAAAGGTTTCAGGGGCGTTATAGTTAGGAATTGGCATTTAAAAAACCTTAGAAATTCATTGAAAAAACCATAGGTTTCAGGGGCGTTATAGTTAGTCGGACATTTCCCTCGTACAAAACCCTAGAAATTCCCCCGTTATAGTTAGTTCAGCTAACAATAACTCGCGCCCCCGCAATGCACTGCTGATGACGTCACTTATTACATCACTCATGACATGGTCAGTGACATCACTGATGACATCACTGATGACATCACTGATGACGTCATCCAGTGAGTGTGTGTTTCTGTAAATTTTAAATATTTTTAATATATATATAGGGAAAACCTATGGAAGAATGAGTGAGTGTATAAGTGTGTGAATGTATGATTTAGTAGGTGCATGACAGACTCTATAAGTGAGTCATTAAATGTATCTTACTGCAGACTAGTGACTAAACTGTGTGAATGTCTGTATCTGTCTGTCTGTTGGTGTATAAGCGGCTGCATGATTTTGTGAATAGCTATATGAATGTCTCTATGGGTTATTGATTGGTTGTCTGAGTATCTGTATGGGTGCCTGAGTGTTTGTGTGGGTGGGGTGTATGTGACTCTGTGCATACATGTGTAAGTGGGTGGTTCTATGGGTGCATGGTTTTAAGAGTGCATCTGTGATGGACTGTATGGTTGGGTGAGTGTATGTATGGGTGTGTTAGTGATTGAATGTATATCCCAGTGGTACATGTGTGAGTAACTACATATTTGAAAGGCAGTATATATGTGTGTAAGAGTATATAAGTGGGTATATGTGAGAGTGTGTGATTGTGAAAGTGGCTGTATGGATGAGTGTGTGCTTGTATCAGTGATTGTATAGGATCGTAAGAATGTGGTACTATTTGTATGAGTAAGTGAACTTGTGTGTGTATAACTGCATAGGTGAGTAAATGGGAGTGTGATATATTATTTGCATGACTGACTAGGTGTGAGAGTACCTCTATGGATTATTGGTGGTGTGTGAGTGTCTATGTAGGTGTATAAATGCATATGATAGTCCTGTACTGAGTGACTGTAAGTATGGGTGACTGTACAGGTGAGTGAGTGGATGTGTGTGTAGATCTAAGAGTCAATGAGTGGGTATGTAGTTATTGGTATTGGAGTATCTATGCTTTTGAGAATGGATGTCTGAAATTTTGATTGAGTATATCAAAGGGTGTGAGAAGATGCACTAATTTATCACATGGATGACGTCATTAGTGATGTCATCAGTGATGTCATTTCAGATGTCATCAGTGATGTCATCAGTGATGTCACTGACCATGTCATGAGTGATGTAATATGTGACGTCATCAGCAGTGCATTGCGGGGGCGCGAGTTATAGTTAGCTGAACTAACTATAACGGGGGAATTTCTAGGGTTTTGTACGAGGGAAATGTCCAGCTAACTATAACGCCCCTGAAACCTAAGGTTTTTTCAGTGAATTTCTAAGGTTTTTTAAATGCCAATTCCTAACTATAACGCCCCTGAAACCTTTGGTTTTTTCAGTGAATATATAGATAGATATAGATATACATTCTTTATAGAGCTTATACAGCCTGCAGCCAACACGTGTTTCATTCACACTGCACTTCTTCAATACTGTTACAACACAAAACATATGAGTCAATAATTTTTCAACTCAAAACATGTCATGTACTATACAAATAATCTAAATACAAATGTAATACATTTTTTTAATTGACTTCCTATGTTGTGATACTTGATAACAGTACACAGTTGTATACTATTAATTCTAATAGTACAACAAAGTTTCTCTCAAAGTGCAATATTGTTGCACTTCCCCAAAAATGGCATACACTTTTATCATAAATAAAAATAGTGTCATATGATAACTTTTTTAGTGAAACCCTATCCATTCATGTCATTTGAGATGTCATCCGTGATGCCACTGACCATGTCATGAGCGATGTAATATGTGGTTTCATAGACAGCACATTGTGGGGGTGTACGTTATAGTTAGCTAAGTTGACTATAACTGCTGAATTTCACTGGTTTTGAACGAGTGAAATCTGAGCCTAACTATAACGTCCTTGTAAGTCAGTGGATTTCTATGTTTATTTTGTTCTATTTCCTAACTATGACATCCCTGTAACCTTTTTTTCAGTTAATTTCCAAGGTTTTGTTTTTAAAGTTGTTTACTAAATATAACATCCCTCTAACCTTCAGTTTTTTAAAGTGAATTTCTGCTTTTTTTTGTTTGTTTTTAGAGCAGGACAAATAGCACAAACATTATCTGAGATGTATTGACCACCTTTGCCTTAGAAAACAAACAGGAGTGATCTAATCAATCATTAAAGTGCAGAGTAAAAAAATTATCGTTAAGCATTACAAGTCGCAGATATCTTTAAAGTGGACTAGTGCATGAAAACCGCATCATGTAACACAGTTTATCAGCTTAAGATCTAGATATGAAGATAAATAAAATACAATTCATTATTAAACTCAATATCTAGTATATGATATCAAGAAATTGGAGGGGAACAGAAACAGTTAAGTCTTCATGAGTGTCGAAATACTAATTGAAATATTTAAAGTGCAAGAGTGCAAAACACATTTCATCAGTCAGAATCATAGATAGCAGACTTTGGCAGCAGCAAATATCTTTAAGGTACATCAGTGCATAAAAGTGCATCGTATAACAAGGTTAACCAGCTTAAAATATAGGTAGGAAACATAAATAGATAAAATACTATTCATCATTCAGCTCAAAATTGAGTATATAAAAAAACACTTGTGCTCCACGCATTATAATAAAAAGACATACTCTAATACTGAACCTTGAAACATATTACAGCTAGGGGTGGGCGGAATTTGCGAAATTCACTTTCGCAAATTATCGCGAAAATGTTAAAAATCTCCGCAAACACGCGGAAATATCGCGAAGATGCAGAAGTTTTTTTCCCAGCCGTTCGCGGTATTTTCTGCGTGGTCGCGGCTCGCCAACTTACCCATGCGGTTGCTCGCGGGCGTGGCCATCTTGTTTTCACTTGTCTCGCGAGAAGAAAGACGTGATCGCGCGACGCATGACGTTACTGCGGGCGCGAACTGTCGCGAGACAGCGTAAATGGCTACCAACAATCCAACATCTCGTGGAGAACGCGACCGGATCGGGAAAACTTGTCGGCGAACGCGGGGATTCAGGTAAGGCGATCGCGCGCACGCAAGAATGTATTATTTTACAGCGCGAGCAAGAAACAAATTATCGCTAAGCTGCGGAATGCGGACATTTTGACATTTTCGCGCTTTCCGCGGAACGTGAAAATGCCAAATTATCGCAATTTCCGCCAATGGAACGGAATTTTGGCCCAGGGCTAATTACAGCACCATAAAGGCATCACAGGTTGCCCAAAATCTCTGAAAGGCCCCTACTCATTTAGCATAAGCCTCTTCAAAGCCTTGAGTTCCACTAATTTTATTATACAACTGATGATATAGTGGAATGGTATCTGTTTTCCATCATTTAAAAAAATGTTTAAGGCTTTTAACATTTTATTTCCTGCCTGTAACCTTTGAGAGTGGGTGTGTGAGTGAGTGCATGAGTGTCTCAGTGTGTTTATGAGTGAGTGCACGAGTGAGTTTCTCAATGGGTGTGTGAATGGGTGTGTGAGTTTCCTATGGATCTGGGAGTGGCTGCAAAGTGTCTCACTGGTTTTGTGAGTGGGTGCATGAGTACCTGAATAGATCTGTGAGTGGGTGCATGAGTGTCTGAATGGGTGTCTGAGTGGGTGCATGAGTGTCTGAATGAGCTTGTCAGTGGATCTGTGAGTAGGTGTGAAAGTGTCTGAGTGGGTTTGTAAGTGCCTCCATGAATGTGTGAGTCAGTCTGTGAGTGAGGGCATGAGTACCTGAGTAGGTCTGTGAGTGTGTACATTAGTCTCTGAGTGGGTCTGTGAGTACCTGTATGGGTCTGTGAGTGGGTGCATGAGTGCCTGATGGGTCTGTGAGTGGGTGTTTGTATCTGAATAGGTCTGTGAGTGGGTGCATGAGTGACTGAATGGGTCTGTGAATGGTGTATGGGTCTGTGAGTGGATGCATGAGTGTCTGAATGAGTGTTTAAGTGCACTTGTGAGTAGGTGGGTGTTTCAGATTGGGTGTGTGAGTGCCTGAGTGTATGAGTGGGTGTCTAAGTATCTGCATGGGTGTGTCAGGATGGAACCACACCTGCCCTTTTATCAAACAAGAGTCCACAGTTTTGCACAAAATATCTACCCAAGTGAAGTTCTACCTCCTTGGGTAAATGTCCAGTATGTATTCCTCACTATAGCTACGTAATGGAGAACAAGGAAATATCACCACTGACCTTGTGTCCATTTTTGCAATGTGATTGTTCCTGGTGCATCTGTATCCAGAAATATGTTATAACATGGATCCTCCTATAGAGAAGAGAACAAGACTTCAGAGAGGTAAATCTCCTCCAAACAGGGGTCCTTCCTCTTAACTATATGAAGTAAGTGCTTCTTTGTTTGGTGGAGATGTCCTCATATTCATTGGCATCAAGAACTTCTCACCAAAATTGGCAGTAAATGCACTGGGGGGTGGGTGTTGAGCTGTCCATTAGCCTGGTAAAACGCAGGAAGAACTTTGCATACTACTAAGTTGGGCGGGTGCCAAACGGGGAAGCTTCCAAGTGATTTGCACATTTGCATACTTGTTGTAATTTGAAGGGAGAGCCATGGACTCTTGCTCTCAACAGGGCAAGACAACAAAGAACTCACTTGTCACAGTCACATACAGATTGCACTCCAATAGATCAATTATGTAGTCACCTCCACAAATGATTTTCAATATGAATTGCCAAGAAAACACACTTGCTTTGCCTTTGCCAAGCCCAGGAGTTGCGATCATTTGTCCATCACAGAAGTGGAGCTTCAACGGGGAGCACCTGTTATGTTTACATTTGTAAGTGCCTCTCATTGAGGTTTACTTTCTGTGAAACAAGCCAAAATGGCCCCCCTAAAATCTAATGGGGGAGGGGGCAGGGTGACCCCCCTTCGGGGCCGAATTTGGCCATAGAGGTCTCATCCTGTGGGGCCCGGCCACATAACCCTGGGTGCCCTGGAGCCTTCCATGGGCACCCAATGTGCTATGGGACTGCAGGGAGAGCATCAAGGTGCTGCGGTCCTAGTCGGTTCCGTGCCTCCTACGGGAGCCAGCATTGCCCTTGCACTCAGGAAGCAGCTGGAAATGCGAGAGCAATCCTTTAATCTCTTTCCCTCACCGCATGTCTGCAGGCAGGGAAAGAGATAAAAACTCCACTTCCAGCAAGCATTTGACAGCTCTCGCTTGCTGAAAGCAGAGTGATTGTTTTTGCTTGATGGCAGCTGTCACTGCTCCTTCCATGCAAAAGAGAACAGCTATGTCCCTAGCAGTGGGCACCCTGGGACATAGCAGGAGCTGGCCCTGAGGGAGCGGTGGTTCCCAGGGCCATATATGGCTTCTGGGGGGAGATCGCATGGCCCCCTATCTTGTGTACAAGCCACTGCATATGGACCAGGGAGGGGCTGAGGCTGCCACACGTCTTCATTTAAAAAACAAGTTGGCCGTTAGGCCTGGGCGGTAAATTCCGTTCCGCTCGCGGAATTTGCGTAATTTGCGTAATTTCGCGTTCCACGGAGAACGCGGAATTGCTAAAAAGTCTGCTTTCCGCGATTTCGCGAAATTCTTGCTTGTTCGCGATCTCAAAATGCGTGTTCGCAAGATATTTCTCCCCGAGCACGCAAACAGCAATTGTGAACCAGAAAAAAGCATCGCGAACAAGCAATTCCGCGTGTTCGCGGAATTTCTACGCGTTCGCGGAGATTTTTTACCGTTTCGCGGAGATTTGCGTAACGCAATTCCGCAAATTCCGCCCACCCCTATTGGCCGTGGGGAGGTGGTTGTCCCTGGAGCCGGGGGGGAGGTCTACATCGCCCCCCATCAATCTTTTAATTTAAAGCCCTAGGGAGATGGTGGTCCCTGGAACCCAGGGGTTCATGCACCACCCCTATCTTTTTTTAATTAAAGACCCAGGGAGGCGGTGGTCCCTGCAGGGATCTGCACGGATCCCTCACATTAATGTAAAAATAAGCCATGGGAAGGTGGTGGTCGCTGGGGAATACATAAGCCCTAGGAGGCGGGCTACCATGCACGCCTCTCCTTATTAATTAAAGTCAGCATGCCCTCAGGGTTAGATTTACTAGTCATACTATAAACAGCGCAATAGTAGAGAAAGTGTAGGACTTCGGAGGGGTAAAGTGGTGCATTCCCACTGCAAACAATATTACTGTGAGGGAAGTGTCACTAATAGGTAGTTATAGTTAGGACAATGTTTCCATAAGAAAATCATTTTTTGAGTTGCCTATATCTTTGGAGCCATTTCACGAATCTTCATGACAATTTGCAAAAAACAGTGTGCTGGTGTTTCATGTTGCGTATGGAAAGTTTTCAGAGTGATCCATCATGCTGGGGCAGGGAAAAAAGGTGTAAAAAAAAGTGAATTTCCCATGTTAATTCCCGTAGGAGTTTTGAACACAACTGCAGCATGAAGTGTTGGATGAAATTACACCACATTTGGCAGAAAGGTAAATTTTGGTTCACAGATCACGCTTTCAGTTATTTGGTGAACATCTGTTCAGTCCTTGTTTTAAAATTTAAGGAAATTCAAATTTGTATATCTGCAATAGCAGCTAATTTGTGACAATTTTGCAATTAATCATTAATGCGTGCTCTAACAGGAATGCTGTGATTGGTTGGCCACAACTTGAGCAGAGAGTTGCGGCTGCCATATTACCTCACTGGAACTTTCTGTGAGGCTAAAATCAAATTCCTGAAAGTGGCAGAAGTGGTCATTGTGTATGTGCCCTGATCCCATGAAATGAATATAGGGGTGTTTGAGGAACTCCCTTAGCAGTATAATATGTCAACAAAATGGTATTTTTTTTTCGACTCGCACTATTTGTGAATTTGGCAAATTGAGAAATATACGTCACAATGACTTTGAAAATCTCACTGGTAAAAATAAATATGTTTCTAGAGCCACCCTTAGTCTCACTTAGGGACTCATTCAGACACCCACTCTGAGACTGATACTCCCACTGAGAGATGTACTCAGATACTCATGAACCCACTCACAGACCCACTCAGACACTTTTATACCCAGTTACCGACCCACTCAGACAATCATACACTCACTCACAGACCCACTGTTAGACTCATATGCCCACTCACAGTACTAGTCAGATATTCAGACACCCACTCACTGACCCACACAGACACTCATGTACCCACTCACAGGCTCACTCAGAGACTCACTGACCCACTCACAGACACACTCTCATTTCCTCACACACAGACCCACTCAGAGACTCCTACTCACTGACCCAATCAGAGTCATGCATCCACACACAGACCACAGACCCACTGAGACACTGATGCACTCGCTCAGAGACCCACTCATATTCTCATGCATTCACTCACATGTCCACTGAGACACTCATGCACCCACTCACAGACTGAATCAGACACTCACACATCCACTCATAGATCCACTAAAACACTAGCGCATATACTCACAGATCTACTCAGATATGTATGCACCCACTGACAGACCTGCCCAGACACCCATGCACCCTCTCAAACACCCACTCTTACACTCAAACACCTAGTTACAGAGCCACTCTGAGACTGATGCTCCCAATCACACATGTACTCAGACATTCATAAAACCACTCACAGATCCACTCAGACACTTATACACCTTATACACCCAGTTACAGATCTATTCAGAAGCTCACACACTGACTCTCATGCGCTCACTCACAGGCCCAATCTGAGACTCAGCCCCCCACTTACAGACCCACTCATGTTCTCATGCACGCACTCACCTATATAGACATACTCATTCACAGAACCACTGATAATCTGTCAAACTCGCTCACAGACCCATTTAGACACTCACATACCCTCCCACACACCCAAACAGACACTCATGCATCTACTCATAGACTCATTCAGATGCTCACACACTAACTCACAGACCCACTTGTATTCATGCACTCGCTCACAGACACATACAGACACTTGCACTGACTCACATACCAATTGATATTTTGACACACTCACTCAAAGACCCACTCAGGCACTCATGCACCCAATCACATATTCACTCAGATACTTATGCATCCACTGCTAGACCCACACAAACACTTACGGGTCGACTCTCAGACCCACTCAGACCTTGATGCACCCCCTCATAGACCCACTCATATTCTCATGCACTCACCCACAGACCTGCTAGAGACTCATTCACCCACTGACAGACATGCTCAGTGAGTCACAGACCCACTCAGACACTCATGCACTCACTCACAGACCATTTATATTCTCATGCACTCACTCACAGAGCCCCACAGAGACTAAAGCACCCAACTACAGACCCAGTCAGAGACTGAGACACCTACTCACAGACCCACTCAAACACTCATGCACTCAATCAAAGACCCACTCATAGTCTTGTTCACTCACTCACAGATCTACTCAGAAACTCATGCTACCAGTACAGAACCACTCAGAGACTGATGCACCCAGCCACAGACCTACTCAGAAACTCATTTACCCACTGACAGACCCATTCAGAGACTCATGCATCCACTCACAGATCAACTTGTACACTCACACACCCACTCACACACCCACTCTGAGACTGATGCTCCCAGTGACAGATGAAGTCAGACTGTCATGTACCCTCTCACTGTCCTACTCAGACACTCACATACCAACTCACAGACCCACTGAGAGACTCATGCATCCCCTCACAGACCTACTCAGACAGTCACACACCCACTCAGAGGCCAATTAAGAGACTCATATGCCCACTCACAGACCCACTCAGATACCCACACAGAGACCCACTGAGAGGCTCACACACCCACTGAGAGACTCATGCACCCATTCACACATCCACTTAGACACTCACACAACCATTCATAGACCCACTCAGGCACTCATACACCCACTCACAGATCCACTCAGGCACTCACACACTCAATTGCAGACCCACACATATATTTGCATGCACTCCTCAGTCACACATCCATGTAGACACTCATGCACCCACTCATAGACCTAATAAAACACTAGCACATATACTAACAGCTGTACTCAGACATTTATGCAACCAGTAAAAGACCCAATCAGATATTTATGCACCCACTCACAGACTCACTCATACATTTAAACACCCAGTCACAGACCCTCTCTGATAATGACACTTTCACTAACAGATGCAGTGGGACACTCATACACCGTCTCACAGACCCACTTATACACTCACACACCTAGTTACAGACTCACTCTGAGACTGATGCACCCATTCACAGATACACTCAGACGCTCATGAACCTACTCACAGAGCCACTCAGACACTCATACACCCAGTTACAGACCAAGTCAGACACTGACGCTCTCACTCACACACCCACTCAGACACTCATGTACCCACTTACACATTCAGTGAGTCACTCTCACATGCTCTCATAGACCCAATCAAACTTTGATATACCCTCTGACAGAGCTACTCAGACAGTTTTGCACCCACTGACAGACCCACTCAAATGCTCATTCATGCACTCACAGACACAGTAGGGACTCATACATGCTTTTATAGAGTTATTTAGATAGTGATGTATTTAGTGATGCTCAGAAACAATTATATAGTTATGAATTTTAAATGTGCTGGTGGCTCCTGAATGTCTGCTTTTGTTTTGTGATTTGTTGCCTTCAGCACTATCAGAGAGTGCACAGTTGAAAAGGTTGCCATTAGTGGTCGCTTTGTAAGAAAGTGGTGTGCCATTCTTATGCTCAGGTTTCACAGTATAACATTTATTGAATAAGAGCAAAAGAAAAGTATTTAATCAACATACTTAGAGGCATATTTACAGGGGCCTATATCCACAGGAACATCACTTTTTATGACGTTCCTGTGGTGATAAGCTCTTCACCTTATTTACAAGGCGGCAATAAGCCACTTAACATGGCTTAACGCCGCCTTGTGAATAAGGCCCCCTTTCATGCAGCACTTAGCTTGAAACAGGCGTGAAATAAGTATTGGGTGGGTGTTCCACTGCAACACCCATTCATTTTTTACGCTGCCCCCTATTTACAAGGGTGGCATAAATAGGAGGCATCACCAAAAATAAGACCAGGGAAAACCTGGTCTTTCTTAACCTGGTGAAACAAGGGGAAATTAATCATTTTTCCTCGTTTTTGCTGTTTCTATGTGTGCTGCATTCTGCAGCACACATAGAAACAGCAAATCACCACTAGTGATTGTCAGTGTACAGGAAGGTGTCCCTTCCTGCACATAAACAATCATTAAAAAATGACGAGTTTCAACTTCTATGTGTACTGTATAAAGCAGCACACATAGAAGTTACAAATCTCCAATATTGATTGTTTATGTGCAGGAAGGGACACCTTCCATCACATGAACAATCATTCTCCGTAACACAGGCAGCCTTGCACTCTGGTGCAAGGGTGCCTGCTCTGGCACTAGGCAGCTAAGTTTAGCGCCAGTGATAGGGGACACGCAGGGGTGCACCACACTCTTGTGAATACTGAGCATCCCTGCATTTTCAGAATGACGGAGAGCGGCATTAGCAGTTTTAGCTTACCGCTACTCTCCACCATTCTCTTGTAAATATGCCCCTCATTTTTCAGGTGTGTGAAGTACATTGGGGCAGATTTATGAGCCCCTTGCGCCACTTTTGCGTCACTTTTCCCATGTTAAAAGTGCCGCAAAAGTGGCGCAAGGGGCTCATAAATCTGCCCCATTGTATTTTGAGAAAAAATAGTATGTAACAGTTTGTGTGAGGTGCAGACTAGGTGCGTGAGAAGTTGATTCACAATGTGTTGCACTGAAATTGCATATCAGTCATGTGCTGTTTTACTGTATGCTCTAATTGCTAGAAAGAAAAGTTGCTTGCAAAGGTTTAAAGTTATAGCTCACAATTTTTTAGAAAATATGCAAAGTTTTACATGTGTGTACATGATGGGCTAATCACAAAGGATGTTTTCTTTGAATTAATGAATTTAAATTCCTATTTATTCCATTTCAAAAGAGATCTGCAAGAATTGGAATTGAAAGGAAAACGTGACAGCTAAGTATTAGATACCCTTAAGGGAAGGTGTTGGTAAATAATAGGGAAGGTTTTTATGTGCTTAGTTGATAAAATATGCTCTTTAAACTAGTAATGACTCACATGTGTAGTATGAGAGTGCTAGGCACAATTAAAATTACAGTGTTTAAGAATGGCCAGAGCTACAAGTGCACTGTCACTGCCAGTTCCACTTGGTATATAACAGCTGTTTGTCAAGTCACAAACCCACATTTTACTAGCCATAACTCATCTCTCAGATAGGTTGTAGGTATGTCATAAAGCATGATGCTTTATGCTGGAAAGATTAGAGATGTGTTTTGGAGTTCAATTAGTTACTCAGTCACTTGTAGGCCTCTATGCTAAGTAGTATATAGAGTATGTCACCTATAAAACAACTGACATACATGCTTTCAAAGCATAGAACCTTTGTCACCCACTCACAGAATTTCAAAGGAACTTATGTATTCATTCACATACTCAGAAACTGCTTATGTAGGCACCAGTATCAAAGGCAAATGCGCAGACACCTACATACTTCTCTATTCCCTAACACACACAGTGAGGTATTCACCAGGCCACTTACATATACATTTTGAGAGTCATTGAGGTACTAAAACAGACAGTCACCTACCGGCATATTTACTTAAACATCTCATGGCACTGCTATAGTTGGACTCCTAAACTCACTGAGATATGTGAGCAAGCGCCAAAGCAACCTCATCATCCATCCAGACAAGTATTTCATTGAACGTGGTTGAGGCCTACCACTGCGGAACCTGTCTCACTGCCAGCTTCACTTTGCATGTAAAAGTTATTTGGAAGTTTTTAATACACGTTTTAGTACACATGACTCCCCTATGAGATACCTTGTAGGTATGCCATAAAGGATGGTTGTGTGAGCTTAAAAGACACAGAGATGTCTTTTTGAGTTTTAGTAACTTACTCATGCAGTTGCAGACCCCTATGCCAAGCACTACATAGAGTATAGCACCCATAATTATACTTTTATACATGTTTTGGAAGCATCAAGCCTCTCTCTCACCCAGTCACAGAGCGACAGAGGAACTTATACATTCACTCATATACTCAGAAACTACTTCTGTAAGCACCAGTATCAAAGGCAGTTGCAGTCATACCTAAATAATCTTCTTTTCCCAATACAGGCACTGAGTTATTCATTCATCCACTTTCATACATATTTAGAGAGTCATAGAGGAACTAGAACAGACAGTCATATACCAACACATTCACTTATACATCTCATGGCACTGTTATAAGTGAACTCCTACACAGCCTTTACAACAAGGTTTTACCACAATGTGTCTTTATCACACATTTTTTACTACACATGTTTTTAGAACACATATGTTTTTACAATGTATGCCTTTACCACACATTTAAGGTAAGTTCAAGGGTGTGGGTGGTTCCCCCCACAAATATAATATTTAGATATATATACATTTATATATGAACAATGTGTGGTAAAGGCATATGGTGCAAAATCATATGTGTTCTAAAAAAATGCGGGGTGCAAAATGAGTGGTAAAAACATGTTCCATCATACAACCGTAGACAAGTGGTGACACAACCTTATCATCTATCCAGAGAAATAGTTGTTTAAGCATGGACCCGGCCAACTAGTGCAGAACCTGTCTGTACAATGTAACTGCCAGCTTAACTTCACATGTGAAAGCTGTTTGACAACTCTTCAATCCATGTTTAAGTTCACATAACTCACATCTGACATACGCTGTAAGAATGCCATAAAGCACAATGCTTTGTCCTTTAAAGATTCAGAGATATCGTGTTGTGTTTTAGTAAGCTACTCATACACTTGCAGACCCCTATGCCAAGCACTACATAGAGTATACCACCCATAATGCAACTGGCATACGTGTTTTGAAAGTATAGAGCCTCTCTCTCACAAAGTTAGAGAGGGATAGAAGGACTTTTACATTAATTCACACACTCAGAAACTACTTATGTATGCAGGAGTATCAAAGGTAGTTGCAGGCCCACCTCCATACTTCACTGTTTTCTAACACAGAGATTGAGGTAGTTGTTCAGCCAGTTACATACAAATTTAGAGAAACATACAGTCACTAAAACAGACCGTCATGTACCAACACAGTTATTTAAAAATCTCATGGCACTGTCTGACGCCGGGAAACCCTTTGTGGGTATCTGTGCGCATTACAAATGCAAAAAATAAATACATAAATAAATAAATAAGGTAGACTCCTACACCCACTCACAGATGTAGGCAAGTGGTGACAGAACATAGTTACCTTTCAAGACAAGTAGTCATTTAAACATGATTAGATGCTGGATAATGGGTATGGTAGTATATTCAGAGACAGAGTAATGCATACAGTGTCACATAGGAAGACACAGAGAAATTAAATTGATATAGTAATAAAGTCCATATCATAGTATGAGAATCATTTAACTTGGTAGTCAACTGCTTAAAATATGTATTGAGATTATAGATAATTAAAAGGTAAATGTATTTATTTGTTTCCCTTTTCAGACATCAACTCCTATTTAACTCTAGCCAGTTACAATGACATCTAAAAGTGAGAGAAGAAAGAAACATAGGCAAGAATACTATCTAACCACAACTGAGAAACAAAAAGGGCAAAATGTGGAAAAAGTGGAGAAAGAGAAAAGAGCTGCTGGTAAGAGAAGAAAGACATTTTTCAAAATACTTTGTGGACATTTGGAAAACCAGCAAAATCTAGTAAATAAAAAAGAAAGTTTGAGATGAACTAAGTAAGGGGAATAAGTCCATAATATCCAAAATATACAAACTTTAAAAAAGTGCAGTTTATGCAAAAAGCAGAAGCAGTTTAAGAAAATTAGAGTTAGAATGTTCTGTAGTAGAGTAATTCAGACCCGAAAAACAAATACGAAAAAGTATAAAAAAAAGGAGTCAGACAAAAGGAACTTGTTGAGGATGTGGGAGCCTTTGCTCTCAAAAGGCAGCTATTTATTTTGAATCTAAACAAAGTGAAGAAACTGGATAAAAAAGTGTTGTTTATGAGGACAAAAGCCAAAAGAAAAGACTTGTGAAAAAGAAAAAACCTTTGCAAAGTTTTCAGTGGTGAATGGATACATACTTCAAGTACTGAGCCTTTCTGTAATGAAGAAAGTTACTTGCAAGAGACCACATTAGTGCATGCAGTTGACCAATTTGGAAGAGGTTATGAGATGAAAGAGAGTTCTTCTATTCCAAAAGAGGTGATGACACCTAGAAATGTGGAGGAAGTCATAGTTAAAGAGGCACACGTAAGGCGGCGACTGGCACCTGTATATACATAGAACTGTAGCAGTGTTTGTAGATGGTCTCCAAGACATATTGAAGGGTGACATATCATCATCAAGAGTCAGATTGAAAAGGTGGATTGATCCCAATCGGGAGAAATTCATGAACACTACAGTATTCTCCATCTGCATTCTAAAGAGATTATTGGTTATGCGCTTGATCTTCTTGCACATGAAAAAAGAAAGAGGTGCTTCCTTGAGTGTGTTGGAGTAAAGTGCTAGATATGATGACCGGTCTGTACAGATACCAGCAGCTGAGTACTGATCACCTAGACTATACTCAGAGGATCCTAGATTTCACCAGTGTATTCCCTATATATGTAACCTTTTATTTGAGAGCCACTTATCAAGCCTATCTTCAGCAGTAAACCACATTCTCAAGACAGGAGTGAATCTCCAAAATAGCACAGCAATGTAATTCTTCAAAAATGTAAAGCAAAAGATGAAAACTTGGAATGCAACTTGATTAAATTAATGGTGTGCCAACGTGGCACCAAAGAAAATTGGTATTGTCGTCACGGTGAGCTGAAATGCATGTTGAGAAACCTTGGTCATCTTTTAGGTTTTTAACAGTCAGTTGTGCTGAGTATGCATGGGATGACCTGCTTCAATGACTGTGAGAAGGAAAATCAAACATAAAGGACATCAATCTGAAGACAAAAGGAGAACTTTTGATGGCTGGACCCTGCAAATGTTTGCAGATATTTTAACTACACATTTCAAGCGATGATGGTTCTGCAACAAAACTGATCCTTCTCTTGGCCAAGTAACTGATTTATTTTGGCACAAAGAGTACCAAGCTAGAGGTGCTCCTCATATTATGGGTAAAAGATGTCCTGAAATTTGGAACAGACACTGATGAGTCTGTCTTATCTTTCATACAACAGTGTGCCATCCCAAAAGATGGTACTGACAAGGGCATGAGACAACAAGCTCTACGGTTTCAAACTCATGGATGTGGGAAGTACTATCGTCGACAATACAGATGCAAAGGGAAATTTTACACAAGATGCCATTTTGGATTTCCATAATCTGTCATCTCAGAAGGAAGAGTCAACCGCTTTTTGTCAGCAGTCACATACACTGACTCGGATATCACTGAAAAATAAATACGACCTTAGAAGACTTTCAAATACATCAATGACATACAACCCTGTGATTTTGAAGATATGGAAAACAAATATGGATCTGAAATTTATTTTAGACAACTCCATCGCTGTTGCTCCCTACATTACTTCATATATAACAAAATCAGAGAAGACAAAGATTATAGAGATATGGGAGGAGATTTCTGTGGAAAAGATTCTTACCATGAAATTCTGGTTGACACAGGGGCCTGCTGTTTGATTTGCCCACAACTCCCACCCATGCCTTGGGCTCCTCACACCAGTCCCCATTGTCAGCCATCTTGATAGTACTTTTCCACTCACTGTGAGGTAAGCATAGTTCCTGGTGGGCTGATTGGGCTATGTGGGAGGAAGAGTACTTGCACTGACTTCAACTACCATCATGCCCTGCCCTACACACACTTTCTCAGCCAGAACAAATAGCACTCCTGTGACTAGGCAGTCCCTGGGATTGTTTGCATATGTACTGGAAAGATCGCTCGCACTGTAAATTGGTGTCAGATCAGACCCCCAACTCCCATCCAGGCCTTTTGCTCCTCACACCAGTCCCCTCTCAGCCATCTTGACAGTACTTTTCCACTCACTTCCAGGGAATGCATAGCCCCAGGTGTGCTCCCTGGGCTGGCTGGGAAGGTGTGTGGAGGACAGGGCATGATGGGAGTTGGAATCATAGCACACATCACTACCCACACCCAAAGCAACCAGTTCATCAGGGTCAATGGCTACCTGACAGTAAATGGAAGTGCCCCAGCAAGATGGTTGACACTGTTGCATGGTGTCCTGTGCACAAGGTGTTGCATTCAAGTCCTACATAATGCAGCAGTGTCAGACTCCTTGCTACTACACTCCCCTCACTGTCATTGAGCCTGTATCTACGAGGAGTAAGCTGGGCTAAGTGGGAGGAGGGGTGCAAGTTCCAGCAGCATAACACAAGCACACAAACCTCTGTACCTCAAAGCTCTGAGCCACAATAGCAAGAAAGCAGACTTGGTGAAGTCATCTGTCCATGGAGGACAAGGACAATATATATGATGTGTTCAGGCACAGAACAAAGCAGTAACACAATCTGCTACTGACGGCAATTCCCATGTGCACAATGAGATGAGAACTAGAAGCACATCCCTCAAAATACTATCCAAAAATGCTCCCATACCTTCCAGACTGTGAGTGTGTAGGTAGCCACACCCATGTGACTGCAAAAGACATGCACAAAATCCAGCACACATGCAAAAATCTTGCAACACATTGTAAGAGGAAGAGTATGTATGTGGTTGTCAAAACACAGATGTGGGACTTAACAGTCAATGTCTATGTACAAATAAACACAACATGCTCATGGATGCACAGAGCTGGACATGCTCAGCAAACCCCATCTCGTCCAAATTACAATGTCCTCAGAAAACATAAGCCTGCATCTGTGCCGATGGAGGACTATCTCTGTGCCAACACTCATCCTAATGTACAATAGCAAATGTAATGTGTATGATGCGATGTGCAAAAATATAACAAAAATTGTGTCTCTCATCTATCCACAGGGAATGCTGGGAACACTGCATGAACCAAACAGGACACCCAGTCACAGACTCTGGCTGACCCTCAGCTCTCCGGCTCTGAGGTCTCTCGCCCCTCTTTGGATGACGAGGAACTACCTGGCACCTCCGGTGTGGGTCAGCCTGCAGCACCAGCAGCTGTAACATCTGCATACCTGGCGACCACTCCCGCAACTGCAGAAAACACCCAGATGAACACTACCCCCACGGACACACAAAGCCAACGAAACAATGAGAGCAGAGCAACACAGGGTACCCTGGAGTTGGCGGACAATGACACCACTGTCAGTGAGGATGGAGGCTCTGTGTCACCTGTGCCTGCAACATATGGTCCTGCTCATGGGAGTAGGGGTGGTGGGAGTGGGCATGGGGACATGTGCCATCATGCAGCTGGTGCTAATGCTGAAGTAGACCCAAGGCTATCCAGGATTCTGAATGCATATCAGGATTGCACCTGAGACGTAGGCCAGGTAGTCGGAATCCTCAGGACCATGCAACACCAGCAGGCTGCACATTATGCAAAAATGAACGACCACAGGTCCAAAATGGACTCACAAATGTCAAAAATAGATGAGCTGACAATGGTGCACAGGGACATACTCACCTGCCTCCGTCAGATTGCCAACATGACCACACCTCCCTGTGTGCCCATTACATCTGGTGCATCTACATCTGCAACTGCTACAGGGAGGGATGAGGACTCTGGCAGAGAGTCCCCTGCACCACTGCATCCTGCACCTGTGGGTCCCCCCGAAAAACAGAAGAGGGGTCGTCCGAAGAAGGACACATGAGAGACAGATGGCAACGTATCGCCCTCAGGAATGAACAACATGCTCCTGATATCCTCTATTGTGTGCCAAACCTTAATTTTGTTGACTGACACTGAACTGTCCCACATTGGATGGAGGGTCTAAGTTGGCCCTTGGACTCAAATGACTGTAGACTTGCCTCTGAAAAATTAATCTGCCGCTCCCAACTCCTCTCTGCACTTTGCCCATCATGTCTTGTACAGCCCTACCCCATTGTGTGTACATCACCTCATGCACTGAAATAAATCACTTTGCAAAGATTACTTGCTTATGTCGTGACTGAAACACAAATGTACAAATTTAAATGAGTCACAAAAATGCAAAGAATGGAATGTCGATCACATTAGCTGAGAAACAAGTTCAGAAATTCACCTACTGGCTTGTGAGTAAATGTAGCCTGACACATCATGAGAGATACACACAACCATTTCATCACAACCCCGATAGTACATTGTACTGATCCAAATTGACTCTACTGTTGTAAAAGAAAACAACATTTAAATGCACAAACAACAATCATTGTCAGATAAACTGATCATCATGGCATATGTCGAGTATACAAAATAAGGGTGAATGGGTGGAAACAGACAAGGTACACCTCAATGTGGAGCACAGGTTTATTCCACAGGCACAACCTAGTGCCCTCACACAAAATGAGATCACATCACATTGTGACAAAAATAAACAAATGAACAAAAATTGAGCATCAGGTCTGAAGTGAGTGTGTGGCACAGAATCCGTATTCAAAGCTAACTTGCAATGTGTCATTGCATCATGGGTCTGGGAGGTCACAAGTCTCCAGACGATAGCAAAAGGACCCTGGGAAGGAGATACATAGAACAGCCAGGAACTCCTTAATCATTTGCCCACGTCGCCAAGAGACATATCAGAATCACCAATTTGTCTATGTAAACACTAGCTAGGATTCATGTTACCACTGTACCTGGGACCCTACAACCTTAATAGACCCTAAACAACTCAGATGATCATGTTAAGTAGCATGCACTCACAAGTATACAAACATATCGTACACCAGACACATATTCTGCAACCAAAGTGCTTTGTCACCTCATCATTGCATACTTACACTCATGTGAAAAAGTTGTTGATGAACTGTCTCAGAACATCTTCCTCCTCCTCATCACTGTCAACATGTCCCAGTCCTAGATCCTCCCTTGTTGGCAGCTGCTGGCCTCCGTCATCATGTATGAGTGGTAGCTCATTCTTCGCTGCCATTTTGTGGAGCATGCAACTCGCAGTTATGATCTTACACACCTTCAATGATGCATATTTGAGGGCTCCTCTTGTATGGTCCAAGCAGCGGAATCTTGTTTTCAGAAGGCCGAATGTCTGCTCAACCACTCGCCTGGTCCTCCCATGTACCTCATTGAAACGAACCTCAGCAGGGGTGACAGGATTCAGGAGTGGTGTCAGCAACCACGGCAGGTTGGAGTATCCAGAGTCTCCTACAATAATGACAGAAAATACTCCAGCTGGCTGAAACCAGGGTACAACTTGACCTACCAACAAACCAGGCACGCTCATGTTGCAGCTGAGACATCATAAGGGGAATATCACTATTTCTCATTATGTATGCATTGTGTGCTGATCTCAGGAAACGTGCACAGACATGGGAGATCATCTTGTCAGCCAGACATACCACCAGGGCATTTGTGGAGTGGTAATGCTTTCGATTCATGTAGGTTTGTTCACTGGCTTGTGGTGGGATCAAAGCCACATGTGTTCCATCAATGGAGCCAATGACATGTGGCATCCGCCCCAATGCATAAATTCCCCCTTGATTTCTGTCAACTGTCCTGGTGTTGGGAACTTGATGTAGAGGTTCAGAAAATATAGCAATGACTCCAACACTACCCGAAGCACACAGGTGAACATTGTCTGGGACATCCCACCAGCAGTTGCCACATTATACTGGAAGGACCCTGTGGCAAAGAAATGTAGGGCAGCCGTCACCTTCCCCTTGGGGGTCAGCGCAAAGGGATATGGGCGTGCAGGCTACAAATAGGGGGCCAACTGGTCTGATAACTCAAAAATGAGTGGTCTGGTGAAGCGGTATCGTCTGATGCTATCCTGTTCTTCCATGGTCTGGAGGTTGGGAAAGGGCCTGTGGACTGCTGGTCTCCTGTGATACCTATGTTACAAGTGAAAACATAGTTGAGGTAACTTTCCAAAGTACGAAGGAACATGCAATCACACACTCACATTAAATCAAGACACAATAAAGTTAGAGGCCAAAGGTTGAGCCTAGATACAGAGCACAGCTATGTGACCCTTACCAGACATGTCACTAAGCTATGGTTTGGCACCAATTACAGTGCTGTACTGTAACTAGTCACTGGTGTCTGTCACTGTCCATGTGATCAAACATCACATACTCCACAACCCCCAAACAAACTATCCAAGATAGAGGTTAGTGACAACTATCAAATGGTTGAAAGGTACACAGAACAGGATCATATAATTCCAGCTATGTGGGACACGATATAGACAGTGGGTCACCTGTGAACCATGCACACCACTGGCCACAGGATGGACACTGTCATGAAGCCATGGCTGACAAACATACAATCACATACACAGAAGCTTGAGAATGTGAGGCATGCTTTTATTTGACAATCATCCACGTATGCCTGTGACACACAGACACAGCAGCAACTCACATGACAAACACAAGCTGATGTGGCAGCTAAATATCATGCAAACAAAATTATGAAGTGTCTGCATTGTACAAGACTCAGACACAGTAGATTTACAAACATTAAATTACCACAATGCACATTCTGACACACAGTCCAACAAAGCAGTGAATATGTGTGGATATAACATGTCTTAACCCAATGATCCTCTGAGACTGTGTCCAAGCCTAGGAGGGTGATATGTGAAGTGGGCTCTCAATCTTGTGATGGGCCTCACAAACAGTGTGTTGCGTGCCCCTCAAGCTTAGCTCCTCATGGGAGTGTGAGATATCAAGTCCAATTTCCAATATGTCATGTTGATCACTGTCCCCACACATGTAATGCAGCAGAACATAAAGATTTGTGCTACTGTCTGCCCTGCTGACCGATTAGTGGAAGACGCGGTACCCGCATGCGAACCATGTGGGGTACATCCTTTGGCTGATGACTGTAATGGTGAACGATGCTGGTGAGTATTCAATGGACGCGTGTGCCACATCTGAACCAAGCCGAGCGCGCCCTTTGACTGTTGGTCATCATGGTGAACAACGTGGGTGAGTATTGAATGGACGCGGGAGCCGAATCTGAACCAAGCCGGATGCACCCATTGGCTGTTTGTCGTCATGGTGACAGACGCATGTTTCGTTTAGTCTCCGAATTGCGTGCATTCTGAATTGGTAACCTGCCATCACCAATATGATGTGGATATTTTGAACATCTCGTTAGGCGTGTCTGATACTAGCAATGTTATGGATTGGGCCGATTTGGATAATGCGACCACCTTGGACCTATCATTTTGGATGCATGGAATTGAGTCCGCCTCTGCTACAGAGATATAAGTCTGTCTGTTCCCTGCAGTCCTCACTTGCCTGCATTACCTGCATCTTTCAAGCACCTCCCCATCTCTCTGCTGCTGTCTCTACATTCTCTGGGATCTACCATTGCACGTACTGTGGAGAGGGCCCACGAATTCCCTGAGGAGGAGAACCAGGCCCTACTGGACAGCCTCCTTCCACAGAACAGGCAGTTAGCCGGCAAACCAGCGGAACAGGTGAGTGGTGATTACACTGCCTTTCGATTGGCCATGTGTAAAACCATGTACTACTAGCATTGGGATTCCCAAGGGCAAGCGTGCACACAGAGTTCATGTAAGTTTTACTGTGTGTAGATTTGGGTTCTGTAGAAGTGTGTATACTGTGGTAGACTTCTTAGCACTGTTCTCATGGATCGGAGGGATATTTGCACACAGGACCACTGCACATGATGCCAATTGCCTACCCCTTAGACATCCTTGTCATTCTGACCATGAGCTATTTGTACAAATGTGTGACTAAGTAATGATGTTTCACCATGTCATCCTTACAGGTCGACTCCCATCAGAAGGCTGAGATCTGGCAGACTATCGTCCGAGCAGTCCGATCCGTGGGGGGTCTTCAAACACTGCACTCGCCACTGCCAGAAGAGATGGCAGGACCTCCGTGGCTGGAGACAGAAGATTGCAAGGGTCCAGCTGAAGCTGTCACCGCCTCACAAAAGGGGCAGACGTGTACCCTGACCCCCACATGCTGCAGATCCAGGCCAGACAGCAGCAGGGAGGGGGTGAGTATGTGCCATGTCACACAACTATGTTTAACAAGCATGTTGCACACCCTCAACCTGCTGCCCCTCTCAGTTCTTGTAAGTCTGGCAAAACAACACTTCTGTCTCAAAAGGTAACTATGCCCTGGTGTGCCCCTTTCCATCTGTGACATGTGTGTCACTTAGGTCCTGTGTAGTGGGTGTTGTCCGAAATATTCATGTGATCAGCACAGTAGACAACAGGTGCATGGAGTTGACCATCATGAGTGATCTAATTGGCTGACATGTGTCAGCACATTGACTGATGTATGACCTGTACTCAGTGTGGTACAAACATATATGTGCATTATGTTGCAATTGGAGCACACGTGTGCATAAACAATGATATACATCCGGGCAGAAGGTGATACCAATGTGGATGTCTCAGAGAATTAATCTTGATCAGTGTGCCAATGGTTTTTGTCCCAGACATACAGCTCAGTGTAATCACATGTATCCCATGGACCAAGGACAGGTATGCCAACTCAGGCCATCTGGGACACTGGCCTATCCCATGTTTGTGTGTCAGGCAACACTTTCCCCATTTAAATAAGAAAATCCATGGGTTAGACTATATGACAGTGAGTACAAGTGCCATTCTTTGAAAGACAGAGGTGGTCACTGTTGGAAACCTGGCTAAACATCAAATGTATGTCTTTTGTCTCACAAACACAACAGTTGACATGTGTGTATCATCCCTTGACTGTGCATACTGGTGGCTTGAAGATCCATGTGTATGCTCAGCCAAGGTCCGTGCAGGAAACCTTGGTGGGGCAGTGGGGCCAGGTGAGAGGGATTTTGAGGGACAATGCTGAGGGAAAATTAAATAAATCATTAATTTTCCCTCGGCAACGACCCTCGAAATCCCCCCCACGATGCCCCACCACCCCACTGCTGTTACCTGCATGGACCACAGCCGTGCATGCTGCATTACTTTCAGCTTGAGAGATGTAAAATGTGCATGTAAACACATCTGCTAGTTCATATACTCTGATGGCTAACTAGAGCAATTTGAGCCTGTCAAAGCGTTCAAATTGTGTCTAGCATGTAAGGGACATGCATACTTGATACCTACAGATGTGATTTAAAGCAGTATAGACAGGATTGTGACATGTAGCTGACTGTAACCTTGAGATGTACAGGTCCTGTACCAAGAGTACGTAGACAGTGCAGCCAGACAGGCCAGTGGCATAGTTTGCCACATGAAGCTTTGTGAGGATGCAGTCTTTCTACTTGGAATGTTTTGTAAATTTATCACATCTGTAACTGGTGAGCTGGTTACAATTAAGCCTGGATGGTAAAATCCGCTCCCGGAGTTTGCGAATTTTAGGCAACTTCGCGTTCCACGTAGAACGCGGAGTTACTGAAAACTCCGCAAACCGTGACATATCTGAGTTTTTCCCTTGTTCGCGCTTTGAAAATGTGTTTTCGCGCATGCAGTAGTGACTTACTGGGATCCCTGCGTTTACCGACGAGTTTTCCTATCCGTTAGCGTGCGCCTCGAGATTTTGGTAGCCGGCCGCGTGATCCCGCAAGAGTGTGCGATCATGAACAAATCATTCGGACGTGCCATCGGACATCCGGCGGAAGTTTGGTGAAGCTTGCGATGCCGAACAAGTAAAATTTCCAATCTGGAGAAAAATATCTCTCAAGCAACATAATATGTTCTCGAAAATGATGATTTGGATGTAAAAACTCCTCAGATTGACATTTGTCTGAACTTTGTTGTGCAAGGAGTCCTTTTTCTGTTTTTACTGTTTTTTAGGGAGAGGAAGGAAGTGCCCCAGAGTCTCCAACTTCCTGTTCCTGGCCAGCAGGCTCCTCCCAGTGCATTGTCCATGTCCTGTTTACTTTTCATTTGGATTTGGAGCTAGAAGGATCACTCTTTGTGTCTGCTGCATCATATATCATTGGATTTGAGGGCTTTTGGATGTGAGGACTTTTGGATTTGAGATTTTACAAGTAAGTTGGTGTTGCTGTTTGTTTGATTGGGGCATTGCAGTTGCTGCAACTACAATTTTTGTACTTTTCATCATTTTTTTTTTTTATTGAGGGTAGCCAGTAGGCCCAGAGCTAGTCATGAGTGCATGAAACAACTGTTTCTGTGGTGTGTGTTGAATGTATTATAAACATCATTTAGGGCATGGATGGCATTGGATTGAATTGCAAAATGTGTATTTTTTGAGGTATTTCACTTTTTTGGTTTATGTTAAATAAATGCCTTTGTTGTGTGTGTGTGGTGTAGTTGTTATGTGACTTGCACACCTTGTTTAGCCCTGTGGATTTTCGTTGTTGCATTTTATTGCATTAAAGCTGTGTTGTTTAGCATGCCTCCTTTGCTTGGCTATTATAGCCCTGTTTCAGTTCACTGTTTTCCAGGCCTCCTGCTTGCTGTGACGGTGAGTGACCATGGGGCTGGTGGCCATTTTGTGGTGGTAGCTTAGAAGTGTGCTGCTTTTGCCATATAGGCCTGCATGTGTTTCCTTTTTTCCTTTTGGCCTAGGATTCTTGTTGTTGTGGGCCTGTCCATGTGGCTGGCGGCCATTTTGAAGCCAGGCAGTGTGCTTTTGCCATAGGCCTACATTGTCTGTCTTCCTTTTCTTGTTGTTGTGGGCCTGGCCATGTGGCTGGCGGCCATTTTGAAGCCAGGCAGTGCGCTTTTGCTCTAGGCCTGCATTGTCTGTCTTCCCTTTCTTGTTGTTGTGGGCCTGGCCATGTGTCTGGTGGCCCTTTTGAAGCCAGACAGTATGCTTGTGCCATAGGCCTGCATTGTCTGTCTTCCCTTTCTAGTTGTGTGGGTGGCCTGACCATGTGGCTGGTGGCCATTTTTTGGAGCCAGCCAGTGTGCTTTTGCCATGGGCCTGCAAGCTTGTGGCCTAGTCTGCCAATAGGCCTTTCAGCCAGTAGGCCCAGAGCTACTCATGGGTGCATGAAACAACTGTTTATGTGGTGTTTGTTGAATTTAAATATCATTTATGGCATAGATGGCATTGGATTGAATTGTAAAATGTGTATTTTTGGGGGTATTTCACATTTTTGGTGTGTGTTAAATAAATGCCTTTGTTGTGTGTGTGTGTGTGTGTGTGTATGTGTGCGTGCGTGTGTATGTGTGTGTGTGTGTGTGGTGGTTGTTGTGTAACTTGCACACCTTGTTTAGCCCTGTGAATTTTCCTTTTTGCATTTTATTTCATTAAATCTGTGTTGTTTAGCATGCCTTCTTTGTCTGGCCCTATAGGCCTGCTTGAGTTCATTGTTTTTCAGGCCTCCTGCTTGTTGTGACTGTGAGTGACCATGTGGCTGGTGGCCATTTTGTGGTGGTAGTTTAGTAGTGTGCTGCTTTTACCATGTAGGCCTGCATGTGTTTCCTTTGTTCCTCTTGGCCTAGGTTTCTTGTTGTCGTGGGCCTGACCATGTGGCTGGCGGCCATTTTGAAGCCAGACAGTGTGCTTTTGCCATAGGCGTGCATTGTCTGTCTTCCCTTTCTTGTTGTTGTGGGTGGCCTGGCCATGTAGCTGGCAGCCATTTTGTGGAGCCAGCTAGTGTGCTTTTGCCATAGGCCTGAAAGCTTGTGGCCTAGTCTGCCAATAGGCCTTTCATCCAGTAGGCACAGAGCTGCTCATGGGTGCATGAAACAACTGTCTCTGTGGTGTCTGTTGAATTTAAACCTCATTTAGGGCATGGATGGCATTGGATCGAATTGCAAAATGTGTTTTTTGGAGGTATTTTACTTTTTTGGTGTGTGTTAAATAAATGCCTTTGTTGGATGTGTGTGTGTGTGGTGTGGTTGTTGCGCAACTTTCCAACCTTTTCTAGCCCTGTGGATTTTCGTTTTTGCATTAAATCTGTGTTGTTTAGCATGCCTCCTTTGGCTGGACATATAGGCCTGCTTGAGTTCATTGTTTTCCAGGCCTCCTGCTTTTTGTGACTGTGAGTGACCATGTGGCTGGTGGCCATTTTTTGGTGGTAGTTTAGTAGTGTGCTGCTTTTACCATATAGGCCTTCATGTGTTTCCTTTGTTCCTTTTGGCCATGTGGCTGGCGGCCATTTTGAAGCCAGGCAGTGTGCTTTTCCCATGGGCCTGCATTGTCTGTCTTCCCTTTCTTATTGTTGTGGGCCTGGCCATGTGGCTGGTGGCCATTTTGACGGCAGGCAGTTTGCTTTTGCCATAGGCCTGCATTGTCTGTCTTCCCTTTCTTGTTGCTGTGGGTGGCCTGACCATGTGGATGGTGGCCATTTTGTGGAGCCAGCCAGTGTGCTTTTGCCATGGGCCTGCAAGCTTGTGGCCTAGTCTGCCAATAGGCCTTTCAGCCAGTAGGCCCAGAGCTACTCATGGGTGAATTAAAGCTGTGTTGTTTAGCATGCCTCCTTTGTCTGGCCATATAGGCCTGCTTGAGTTCACTGTTTTTCAGGCCTCCTGCTTGTTTTGACTGTGAGTGACTATGTGACTGGTGGCCATTTTGTGGTGGTAGTTTAGTAGTGTGCTGCTTTTACCATGTAGGCCTGCATGTGTTTCCTTTGTTCCTCTTGGCCTAGGCTTCTTGTTGGCGTGGGCCTGACCATGTGGCTGGTGGCCATTTTGAAGCCAGGCAGTGTGCTTTTGCCATAGGCCTGCATTGTCTGTCTTCCCTTTCTTGTTGTTGTGGGTTGCCTGGCCATGTGGCTGGCGGCCATTTGGTGGAGCCAGCCAGTGTGCTTTTGCCATAGGCCTGCAAGCTTGTGGCCTAGTCTGCCAATAGGCCTTTCATCCAGTAGGCCCAGAGCTGCTCATGAGTGCATGAAACAACTGTCTCTGTGGTGTCTGTTGGATTTAAACCTCATTTAGGGCATGGATGGCATTGGATTGAATTGCAAAATGTGTTTTTTGGAGGTATTTTACTTTTTTGGTGTGTGTTAAATAAATGCCTTTGTTGGATGTGTGTGTGTGTGTGGTGTGTGGTTGTTGCATAACTTTCCAACCTTTTTTAGCCCTGTGGATTTTTGTTTTTGCATTAAATGTTTAGCATGCCTCCTTTGTCTGGCCATATAGGCCTGCTTGAGTTCATTGTTTTCCAGGCCTCCTGCTTTTTGTGACTGTGAGTGACCATGTGGCTGGTGGCCATTTTCATGTGGTAATTTAGTAGTGCTCCCTTTTGCTATATAGGCCTGCATGTCTTTCCTTTGTTCCTCTTGGCTTACTGCTTCCATCCCGTTTGCCAGCTGCAGCTCCCTGAATGACGTAATGTGCAAATTGATGCCAAACAAGTTCCACTTCCATTACATTTGTATTTGTGTTTTTGTTCTTCTTCTTTCCTATCCTTCCTGAGTGTACACAGTATACCATGAAAGCCTTTGTTGTCAAAGTCTTACAAATGGCTACACTGTTATGTTTTTTATATAACTTAAACTGAGTTAATAAAATGTAATAACATAACACTAAGAAGTGTGACCACCACACACTAAGTTATATATTATATTTGTTTGTTTGTGCTAGTAGTAATTGAACCACAACAACAAATGCAACATTTCACTGATGTTCTTCTGGCTTCTTTGCTTTTAGGTGCACAAAAAGACTGAGGAGGAGGTGTCATCATCATCATCCATTGTACTGTCAGACAGAAGTCCTGCTGTGCATGATGTCATGTTACGTGTGACCACAGACATCTCTATAACTTGTGCACCTGCGTCCTGCTGACACCGTAAAAAGAGGGCCCCAAAGAAAGGTAATAGGTCCTCCAGTACCAAGAAGGTTGCCAGTGAGAAGAAGGAACAGAAGAAGGAAGTGGCACTGCCATTTACCAAGACTGGTGTGCCGGCCAACAGTGCTGTCCGGGGACCAAGCTGGGAGCAGCACCTCCGCATCATCGGGCCCACCCCACCAACCTAGACCCAAGCCCATGAGTGTCGCAGAGGTAGCCAGTCTACTTGTGCAAATGCCAACAAGCAGTGATGTTGAAATGTCATTATCGCAAAGTAGTACCCAATCAACGCAGGCGGAAACTCGGAAGATAAGTGGGCAACAACAGCCGGAACAACAGCCAGAACAACAGCCAAAAAAACAGCCGGAACAACAGCCGCAACAACAGCCCACAATAGTAGTTCTTCCTCCCGAAGTAGGAAATAGAGCTTCCTGCAGACGAAGAAGAGCAAGCCACTCTTTCAGAAGATCCATTGTCTTCCAGATCCCCAGCAAGGAAAAGGAGGGCTAATCCATCAACTTCTTCTTCAAGCCCCCCTTCTGATGATCTAGATACCACTTGGAACTCACCAGCTCGGCCTGAGAGTGAGGCACGCCAAGCGACAAGGCTAAGGAAAAGAAAGTTTCCAGAAAGCCTTAGAGTAATGGAGGAAGATGTAGAAGAGGAGGATGATGACGAGCCAGTCATCATGAAGATCACTCCCGCCCCAGTGGAGATGGAGACCGACATTATTATTACCCCATCCCAAATTGCTGTAAGGGATGTGAAATGGATACCACCAACACAGGTAACACCAACATGACTTCCAGCTGCCATATTTCCACTTGCAAAGGCCCGGCATGGACCTACATCCAGCTCAACCAGCACCTCAGTAGGTAGTGGTACTGAAACTGCACAGAGTCAAATTCCAGGCACACCCTCCAGTTCATCCGGCATTGCAAGTGGCACCTCCAGCATCACAAGTAAGTTCACCTCCCCAGTTTGGGACTTCTTTTCGTTCAGCAGTAAGGAGGACAACGTTGCTATATTCTCAATTTGTCGACATGCTGTTAGTCGGAGTAAGCTTGGTACAAACTATGGTACCGAAGGCCAAACAACCCATCTGAAAAAACACATGATCCAGTGGGAGGTGCACCTACAAAAATGGAAAACTGCACCCATTGCTGTTGGTGGGGATGAAGAAGCAGAAGAAGATATGATCGTGGTGGAAGGAGAACAAGAGGGAGACATTTTCTCTGGTACACAAAGTAGCCCTGTCCCCAACAATGGGCTGGTACTGCCCACATCCTCAGAAACATCTCAGTGGCACCATAGTAAGAGTCTGGCTGAGAAACCAAGGCAATAGAGTACTCCAATGAAGAAAAGAGCGTTGTTGAACCTAACTGGGTTCAAGAAGTCACCTGCATCAGCTGCACTAGAAAGGAAAAAAATCCAGCCTACCATTGTCAGCATGCTTAGGTCGGTGGGGCAGTACGAACGCAACCATCCAACGGCACGTTTGTACAATGCGAAGTTGGCTAAAATGTTAGCGCTGGACCTTCTCCATTTTCTTTTGTGGAAGGGGTGGGTTTCCTTGAATTTGTGACAGCCATCTGCCCAAAATGGAAGTTTCCCAGCCGGTCCTATTTCGCCAGAGCGGTTCCAGCACCACATCACGATGTGCTGGAATTGCTAATCGGAAATATGCAGCTGTAGCCATGTTTGCCATGGAGAAATCTCATACTGCTGTAAACATTTTGGAAGAGTTTAACAGCAAGGTCTTTAATTGGCTGCGCCCAAGAGGGCTTATCATTGGTTTTGTTACCACGGATAATGGCAGTAATATAGTTAAGGTCATGCAGGACTGTGGCCATTTCAGGGTCCTGTGTTTGGTGCACTGCATTAACATTATTGTTCAAGACTTTCTGAAAAAAGAATCCAGAGTCAGCAACTTACTGACCACCTGCAGAAGAATATGCACACATTTCAGCCATTCTTTTAAAGCCCGGAAGCAGTTGAGGCTCATTCAATGTGAGCATAGAATGCCAGTCAAAGCACTCTTCCAAGAGGTGCCAACACATTGGAACTCAACTTATTACATGCTTGATCATCAGTTTGATCAGTACAGACCAATCAATGAGTATGTAATGCAAAGAATAAGGGATGCGACTGTGAAAGGCATGACCCTGCAGATGGACCAATGGGGCCTAGTTAAATGCCTGACAGAGATTCTTCTTCCATTTGAGCTCTTCACACGTGAAGTCAGCAGGGAGGACTGTACTATCGGCCAAGCTATACCATTGGTGCACATGCTAGAGCAACAGCTGAAGGCGGTGTATGAAACAAACACAGGTGTGGAGTAAAAAAATGAAGCATATGAGTTGGTGGAGAGCTTATCCTGTTGCTTAGCTCAAAATACAAGGGTGCAAACTCGCTTTGTTTTTGAAAAACATTACATTTGTGCCACAATTCTGGATCCACAGTATAGATCGGCACTGATCACTAAGACATTAATTCCTTTTTCAGAAGTGGATGTTGCCCAGTACAAAACTTGGATAGCTGAGGCAGCCAGGAAAATGAATGGCTGGTAATCAAAGACCCGCTACACAAACCCACAATAAGTACCGCAGCAGGGCATCTGGCGTCAAGTTCAACTTCAGAGCCTGAGGGCAGTGCGTTTGGCTCAGAGCTGTCACCAACACTATCGACAACAGCAAGAACCAGTTCATTATCCCCAGTAAAACCGGCACAGGATTGGTATGTACAGCAAGGGCCTGCTAGGTCCAGTGCTGATGCAAAGACACAAGAGGCCCAGCAAAGTGGAGCACTCCTAAACATTGAGCGCATGGTCCAGGCCTATCTGGATGACCCAACAGAGGTCTACATTGATCAAAACCCATTGCTGAATTGGTATGGGAAAAGGGGCCAATGGCCAGTGCTCAGCAGGCTGGCGATAAACTATCTGGCTTGCCCTGTCACAAGTGTCTCTTCTGAGCATGTCGTCGGTGCTGCTGGTAACAGTGAAAAGGACCAGTCTCTCACTCAAAAATGTGGAGAGGTTAACCATGATCAAAATGAATCAGCACTTTATACCACCGAATTACAAAATACGTGAATCAACGCAGGAAGATGAGGACAGCGACTTAGGTGACGGAAGTAGTGTTTTGGATGATTACCTACTTCTGGTTGAACCAGCAGAGTTTGAGGATGAGCTATACCTCCCTGACAACTAGGTTTTGAACTTCTTACTTTCTTTCTTCCTTATTTTACTTTTATTTGTATGTGTCTCTGTCTTCCCGGTGGTGATGGAGTTGCAGCTCTGTGCATTTAAATTAAGTCCTCTCCTCTGAATCCTGCTCCATGCTCCTGACTCGCCCTGAATCCATTTCCCTCAAGCCAGATGATGATTGGATGGAGAATAGTCCAAAAAAATGTTGCCTCGTCGAGTCCCTCCAAAAGAAGTGGAACATGATGACTACTGCTGTTGCTATCCTCTTTTCCGAGCCGAGAGAGGCTTAACTTAACTTAAGATGAGAACAAGGAACAAGTAATGATGGCATGCATTGGACGCTGACTCTGAATGATTGATGTTTGTGTTGTTGTTGTTTGTTGTGCATGAAGTGAATTCATTGTGTACTATTATTTAAACTACACACTAAAAGTGACTCAACGTAATGTTTCCCTTCTTGTTGTTTAATAACAAAATTGTACTTCTACTGCAGGCCGATCCATTGCATTTTTGAATATGGAATCTGGACTCACTCAGTACACTGCAGACTGGGTTGGACAACACCATGATGATGACCACAGTGACATAATATCTTCACAGTCAGTCAGTAGGATTGGAGATGATTGATGGAATAACTCAGGACGTTTCATGAGTGGCATAAAAGGTAAACAAGTCAACAACAACCACAGCAGACCTACATGTCTGTGTAGTGGTGGAGTCGAGTCACGAGTGTAGTAGTGATGGTATGACTGACAGCTGTGCATACCATTGATTTTGTTACTTACTTTGGAAAATGCTATGTTGCTGTATATGTGACATGTGCTCTTTGTCTGGCTCAGTCAAAATCTAAGCTAAGTGGAGGTTGGGTGGGTACCGTGGGCCTGATCTGTCCTGTTGTTGTTGTAGGTTAATGCTGGAAACAGACAACAGAGTAGACATGATTTAGCCATGCCACTCTGAAAGTGTTTGCACTCCTCCGTAATTTATGCTTTTTTCTCTCTTTGATTTTTAAATATCCCTTTTTTTTCATCTGCACTTACAGGCTGGCCTTTCCCCTGTGCTAAACAGAGAAAAACGACTCACATTCACCTACCAATCTACATCCGCCAGGCAGGCAGTGACACCCAAGATTGATGGACAAAGCCTCCATGGAAGGGAGGACCAAGAGGAATGCCGAGATGAAACTCCCCAATTTGACCAGGATAACATACAGTTACACTTTAGTATCAACATTCATCATCTTTTAAATAATTTGATTCATTTTTTCTCTTCAATCGTTGCAACTGTGTGTTGTTGTTGTTTGCTCTCTGCTTATATTTGATCCATACAGCAATTTTTAAATTTTCTTTGCTAGCTTAAAAAGTAGGCCCGGTACAACAGAAGTAAAAATGTATGTAATTTGGGTCTCTCTGAGGGCAGACAGGCATAGCAAATTGCATTATAATTAATAAGATACTGCTGCCCTGTACTGTCTACTAGTCTAGTTAGTAAGTACTACTTATCATTAACCATCAAGTCATCATCATCATGCATGCATGCATTTCCTTTTCTCCCAGATTTATGGATATGATGGTTGTATGCCAAGATTGTGTTTTGTTGTTTGTCCGTGCATAGTGTTTTTCTTTGTCAAACCTTTCCCCAAACCCCCCTTCCCAACCATTCATCGAACCCTAACCCTCTTCCCTCGGGCTGTGTGATTTATATTGAGGTGTGACTAAATTAAATGTACACCAATAATTAATCATACGCTTGCTGGGGCAGATGTGGTGAAAGCAACACTCATTCAATTTCAAGGCAGGGCGAGGATCTTATTCTGGTTGCCCACCAATGCTCAGTATATATGCAAGTCAATTTTTTGTCCAAAGGAACCTAATCCATCATAATTAATTGCCGGCATCGATTGGATTCATGATCCTCCTACATTGCACTAAAGGTTACGCTTGTGTCAAGTGACTCGACAAAACTACAGTTTGTAACTTGTTGTACTAGACTATCCCCACCACCATTATGTTTTATTTTACTTTAGCATTGCCAATCAGCATTATTATTATTGTTTGGCAGTCTTCTAGTATACTGTACTGTACTTTGTTTTACTACCCCTCCCAGAGTCTCTCTCAGGTGACTGACTGTTTAATTTTCTTTTTTTGCAAATGCTACTGCCATTGTCTACTACTACCACCACACCATGGCATCTTGGGAAACACAAACCATCATCACTATAACCAGCCATCGCTGTGCCTAAGTTTAAACATCAATCACAGGTAAGAGAAGAAGTTTGGGGGAGGCATCATTAATCATGGGAATTAATTGGTTCATTAATTCACATACCCACACCCTTGAGTCCAGTGACAGACTGCATAGACTAGGAGGAGAGACTGACAGTATTAGTAGGACCAGTCACTCAGTGAGGGTACCGCTTCTATCTGTTCGTGTGTTACAAAATTGGCAGATTAGTTTGCATCAGCAAAGGAAGGAAACCGCCTGACGTAGAAGAGTACCCCCTTACAAAACATTGACATTGTATGTAAAGTTTAAGTATCAATATAATTTAATCCCCTAACAAAATAAACTATTGTAAAAAAAAACACAACACCTGACCCACCCCTCTTCCTAACCCCAACCAATGTCCAAAAGGTCAAAAGATAGAGTCCAAGCAATGTCCGTGGCGTTGAATCCAAATATTGTCCATAAAAAATAATAAATATAAACTCCAACTTTTCCCCAACGTAGCCCAATGCCCACCCATCAAAAAAAAGAATTAAAATGGGGCAATCCAACGGGATCTTAGTCTATCGGCGGGCTCGCTGTCTCTTAAGGATCTCCTTTACCTGCTCATCTAGGCAAGCCATTCGGAGGAGCACACAGCGCTTAAAGGCTCGGCAATTGCATCCACGGGAGGGCAACAGTGCTGGATGTAGTGTGGTGGGAGGCTGCCAGACCGTGGCGCTGCACCACTCAAGGGCCAGGGGCCTGGCTGGGGGCTGGGGCCTGGGGCATTGGAGGAGGCTGCAGCTGCAGCAGCTGCCGCCTCCTCCTCCTCCGCCAGTGCCACCAGCCGCCGATACTCATTTCTAATGGACTCAAGCTTCCGGCACCAGGCCATGGCTACCAACTCCTTCTTGTCTGATCTTTTTGGTTGGGAAGGAGTACCTATATCAAAAAAGAAAAAAGACTATTGTTATACTGTTAGCAAAACAGTAACACAAAATTAATTCCACACATAGTGGCACTAGCAAGCACATGACATAACATTTGTGGTAGTATGGACTCGAGTACACCAGTTATCTTCTTCTCTCTTTAGCTAAATTAAGTAACCTGTTGCAGCCGGCATGCCAGCTCAGTCAGTTTGCGCTCAAGACAAACATTATACTTGTGACGCAGACTTACGTTATTTATATTTACTACTGTCTGCACACTGCAGGAGGGGAAGCTGACTACACAATCATCCTTTTTTTTCTATTATGAGTGGCACTAGCCATACTCTCTGTTACATCAAGGTCAGGGCATCTACTCAATTTCACTTTCTCCCTGCCTACTACAACAAGGCAGATGATATCTTATCCAAATGATCATTGCTAATATATGTATGGGACGACATAAGGTACTCCTTGGCTTTGCTTGCTTCTCTGTCGCGGTTCCTTTTACATTCTCTTCAAAGACTCTTCATCCAGTGACAGTCTACACCTATGCTATGAATAGGATGTGATGAATACCATCCAGCCATCATCCATTCAAAGTAAACATGTCTATCATTCTTCTTAACCTCTCAACAAACCTTAGTTTGTTTTAACAACAACAAACATTTATTCGTTTTTTTAAAACCACCACCCATGCTTCCTTCCTTCCTTGCTTGCTTTTGAGTTTGACCCATTAAATACCCTGGGGGATTCTTGCTATCACCCATACAGTTTCATCCACCCAGGCAGGCATCCTTTCTTCTTTCACCTTCCATCCATCCTTCAACCACCCATGTATCTGATTCCTTCCTATCAGCCCCCTATGCATGCATCCCACGAGGCACGTATTCTTCTCTGCCAGTCATATATATTTATATCTTGCCCGTCCTTCCTCCTTCCATCCTTCTTTCCCTTTTCGATCAACCCATCCATCAAGGTCGTCTGACTCTTAGTCTTCTCCATAAAACTTTCCCAGCTGAGTTGAAGTCAGATTGAAGAGGCCATTAGTTACTGAACTACTCCCACCACTAATGCTGTTGCTCACCAGTCCTAGGAAGCTTGTTTCCGGTCCAGGGAAGGCATGGCTTGGCACTTCGGGCTGGACTGTTCCCATGAGGCACAGGGTCAGACTGATTTGCATATGGCCATGTCTGAACTGGGGTGGCAGAGTGGGCTAAAGAACGGTGATGGATCAAACCCAGATCTGTTGACTGGGTGTGAGTGTTTGATTGGTTCTGATGCTCCGTCCATCACCACCCCCTTTTGTACCGCTTTGTTCACCATAAGTTGGCAGGGTATGCTCAGACGTGAGTTCCTTGCTCACTTTGCCACTGGATTCAAGCAAGCCTGGCTGAAGATGGCTGAAATGCCAGAAACTGGTCCTAGGAAGCTTGTTTCCGGTCCAGGGAAGGCATGGCTTGGCAGTTCGGGCTGGACTGTTCCCATGAGGCACAGGGTCAGACTGATTTGCATATGGCCATGTCTGAACTGGGGTGGCAGAGTGGGCTAAAGAACGGTGATGGATCAAACCCAGATCTGTTGACTGGGTATGAGTGTTTGATTGGTTCTGATGCTCCGTCCATCACCAACCCCTTTTGTACCGCTTTGTTCGCCATAAGTTGGCGGGGTATGCTCAGACGTGAGTCCCTTGCTCACTTTGCCACTGGAATCAAGCCAGCCTGGCTGAAAACGGCTGAAATGCCAGAAACCGGTCCTAGGAAGCTTGTTTCCGGTCCGGGGAAGACATGGCTTGGCAGTTCGGGCTGGACTGTTCCCATGAGGCACAGGGTCAGACTGATTTGCATATGGCCATGTCTGAACTGGGGTAGCAGAGTGGGCTAAAGAACGGTGATGGATCAAGCCCAGATCTGTTGACTGGGTGTGAGTGTTTAATTGGTTCTGATGCTCTGTCCATCACCACCCCCTTTTGTACCGCTGTGTTCGCCATAAGTTGGCAGGGTATGCTCAGACGTGAGTCCCTTGCTCACTTTGCCACTGGATTCAAGCAAGCCTGGCTGAAAATGGCTGAAATACCAGAAACTGGTCCTAGGAAGCTTGTTTCCGGTCCAGGGAAGGCATGGCTTGGCAGTTCGGGCTGGACTGTTCCCATGAGGCACAGGGTCAGACTGATTTGCATATGGCCATGTCTGAACTGGGGAAGCAGAGTGGGCTAAAGAACGGTGATGGATCAAACCCAGATCTGTTAACTGGGTGTGAGTGTTTAATTGGTTCTGATGCCCCGTCCATCACCACCCCCTTTTGTACCGCTTTGTTCGCCATAAGTTGGCAGGGTATGCTCAGACGTGAGTCCCTTGCTCACTTTGCCACTGGATTCAAGCAAGCCTGGCTGAAAATGGCTGAAATGCCAGAAACCGGTCCTAGGAAGCTTGTTTCCGGTCCAGGGAAGGCATGGCTTGGCAGTTCGGACTGGACTGTTCCCATGAGGCACAGGGTTAGACTGATTTGCATATGGCCATGTCTGAACTGGGGTAGCAGAGTGGGCTAAAGAACGGTGATGGATCAAACCCAGATCTGTTGACTGGGTGTGAGTGTTTAATTGGTTCTGATGCTCCGTCCATCACCAACCCCTTTTGTACCGCTTTGTTCGCCATAATTTGGCAGGGTATGCTCAGACGTGAGTCCCTTGCTCACTTTGCCACTGGATTCAAGCAAGCCTGGCTGAAAACGGCTGAAATGCCAGAAACCGGTCCTAGGAAGCTTGTTTCCAGTCCAGGGAAGGCATGGCTTGGCAGTTCGGGCTGGACTGTTCCCATGAGGCACAGGGTCAGACTGATTTGCATATGGCCATGTCTGAACTGGGGTGGCAGAGTGGGCTAAAGAACGGTGATGGATCAAACCCAGATCTGTTGACTGGGTGTGAGTGTTTGATTGGTTCTGATGCTCCGTCCATCACCACCCCCTTTTGTACCGCTTTGTTCGCCATAAGTTGGCAGGGTATGCTCAGACGTGAGTTCCTTGCTCACTTTGCCACTGGATTCAAGCAAGCCCGGCTGAAGATGGCTGAAATGCCAGAAACTGGTCCTAGGAAGCTTGTTTCCGGTCCAGGGAAGGCATGGCTTGGCAGTTCGGGCAGGACTGTTCCCATGAGGCACAGGGTCAGACTGATTTGCATATGGCCATGTCTGAACTGGGGTGGCAGAGTGGGCTAAAGAACGGTGATGGATCAAACCCAGATCTGTTGACTGGGTGTGAGTGTTTAATTGGTTCTGATGCTCCGTCCATCACCAACCCCTTTTGTACCGCTTTGTTCGCCATAAGTTGGCAGGGTATGCTCAGACGTGAGTCCCTTGCTCACTTTGCCACTGGATTCAAGCAAGCCTGGCTGAAAACGGCTGAAATGCCAGAAACCGGTCCTAGGAAGCTTGTTTCCGGTCCAGGGAAGGCATGGCTTGGCAGTTCGGGCTGGACTGTTCCCGTGAGGCACAGGGTCAGACTGATTTGCATGTGGCCATGTCTGAACTGGGGTGGCAGAGTGGGCTAAAGAACGGTGATGGATCAAACCCAGATCTGTTGACTGGGTATGAGTGTTTGATTGGTTCTGATGCTCCGTCCATCACCACCCCCTTTTGTACCGCTTTGTTCGCCATAAGTTGGCGGGGTATGCTCAGACGTGAGTCCCTTGCTCACTTTGCCACTGGATTCAAGCCAGCCTGGCTGAAAACGGCTGAAATGCCAGAAACTGGTCCTAGGAAGCTTGTTTCCGGTCCAGGAAAGGCATGGCTTGGCAGTTCAGGCTGGACTGTTCCCATGAGGCACAGGGTCAGACTGATTTGCATATGGCCATGTCTGAACTGGGGTAGCAGAGTGGGCTAAAGAACGGTGATGGATCAAGCCCAGATCTGTTGACTGGGTGTGAGTGTTTAATTGGTTCTGATGCTCTGTCCATCACCACCCCCTTTTGTACCGCTGTGTTCGCCATAAGTTGGCAGGGTATGCTCAGACGTGAGTCCCTTGCTCACTTTGCCACTGGATTCAAGCAAGCCTGGCGGAAAACGGCTGAAATGCCAGAAACCGGTCCTAGGAAGCTTGTTTCCGGTCCAGGGAAGGCATGGCTTGGCAGTTTGGACTGGACTGTTCCCATGAGGCACAGGGTCAGACTGATTTGCATATGGCCATGTCTGAACTGGGGTGGCAGAGTGGGCTAATGAACGGTGATGATCAAACCCAGATCTGTTGACTGGGTGTGAGTGTTTGATTGGTTCTGATGCTCCGTCCATCACCACCCCCTTTTGTACCGCTTTGTTCGCCATAAGTTGGCAGGGTATGCTCAGACGTGAGTCCCTTGCTCACTTTGCCACTGGATTCAAGCAAGCCTGGCTGAAAATGGCTGAAATGCCAGAAACCGGTCCTAGGAAGCTTGTTTCCGGTCCAGGGAAGGCATGGCTTGGCAGTTCGGACTGGACTGTTCCCATGAGGCACAGGGTCAGACTGATTTGCATATGGCCATGTCTGAACTGGGGTAGCAGAGTGGGCTAAAGAACGGTGATGGATCAAACCCAGATCTGTTGACTGGGTGTGAGTGTTTAATTGGTTCTGATGCTCCGTCCATCACCAACCCCTTTTGTACCGCTTTGTTCGCCATAATTTGGCAGGGTATGCTCAGACGTGAGTCCCTTGCTCACTTTGCCACTGGATTCAAGCAAGCCTGGCTGAAAACGGCTGAAATGCCAGAAACCGGTCCTAGGAAGCTTGTTTCCGGTCCAGGGAAGGCATGGCTTGGCAGTTCGGGTTTGACTGTTCCCATGAGGCACAGGGTCAGACTGATTTGCATATGGCCATGTCTGAACTGGGGTGGCAGAGTGGGCTAAAGAACGGTGATGGACCAAACCCAGATCTGTTGACTGGGTGTGAGTGTTTGATTGGTTCTGATGCTCCGTCCATCATCACCCCCTTTTGTACCGCTTTGTTCGCCATAAGTTGGCAGGGTATGCTCAGACGTGAGTTCCTTGCTCACTTTGCCACTGGATTCAAGCAAGCCTGGCTGAAGATGGCTGAAATGCCAGAAACCGGTCCTAGGAAGCTTGTTTCCGGTCCAGGGAAGGCATGGCTTGGCAGTTCGGGCTGGACTGTTCCCATGAGGCACAGGGTCAGACTGATTTGCATATGGCCATGTCTGAAATGGGGTGGCAGAGTGGGCTAAAGAACGGTGATGGATCAAACCCAGATCTGTTGACTGGGTGTGAGTGTTTAATTGGTTCTGATGCTCCGTCCATCACCAACCCCTTTTGTACCGCTTTGTTCGCCATAAGTTGGCAGGGTGTGCTCAGACGTGAGTCCCTTGCTCACTTTGCCACTGGATTCAAGCAAGCCTGGCTGAAAACGGCTGAAATGCCAGAAACCGGTCCTAGGAAGCTTGTTTCCGGTCCAGGGAAGGCATGGCTTGGCAGTTCGGGCTGGACTGTTCCCGTGAGGCACAGGGTCAGACTGATTTGCATATGGCCATGTCTGAACTGGGGTGGCAGAGTGGGCTAAAGAACGGTGATGGATCAAACCCAGATCTGTTGACTGGGTATGAGTGTTTGATTGGTTCTGATGCTCCGTTCATCACCACCCCCTTTTGTACCGCTTTGTTCGCCATAAGTTGGTGGGGTATGCTCAGACGTGAGTCCCTTGCTCACTTTGCCACTGGATTCAAGCCAGCCTGGCTGAAAACGGCTGAAATGCCAGAAACCGGTCCTAGGAAGCTTGTTTCCGGTCCAGGGAAGGCATGGCTTGGCAGTTCGGGCTGGACTGTTCCCATGAGGCACAGGGTCAGACTGATTTGCATATGGCCATGTCAGAACTGGGGTAGCAGAGTGGGCTAAAGAACGGTGATGGATCAAGCCCAGATCTGTTAACTGGGTGTGAGTGTTTAATTGGTTCTGATGCCCCGTCCATCACCACCCCCTTTTGTACCGCTTTGTTCGCCATAAGTTGGCAGGGTATGCTCAGACGTGAGTCCCTTGCTCACTTTGCCACTGGATTCAAGCAAGCCTGGCTGAAAACGGCTGAAATGCCAGAAACCGGTCCTAGGCAGCTTGTTTCCGGTCCAGGGAAGGCATGGCTTGGCAGTTTGGACTGGACTGTTCCCATGAGGCACAGGGTCAGACTGATTTGCATATGGCCATGTCTGAACTGGGGTGGCAGAGTGGGCTAATGAACGGTGATGATCAAACCCAGATCTGTTGACTGGGTGTGAGTGTTTGATTGGTTCTGATGCTCCGTCCATCACCACCCCCTTTTGTACCGCTTTGTTCGCCATAAGTTGGCAGGGTATGCTCAGACGTGAGTCCCTTGCTCACTTTGCCACTGGATTCAAGCAAGCCTTGCTGAAAATGGCTGAAATGCCAGAAACTGGTCCTAGGAAGCTTGTTTCCGGTCCAGGGAAGGCATGGCTTGGCAGTTCGGGCTGGACTGTTCCCATGAGGCACAGGGTCAGACTGATTTGCATATGGCCATGTCTGAACTGGGGAAGCAGAGTGGGCTAAAGAACGGTGATGGATCAAACCCAGATCTGTTAACTGGGTGTGAGTGTTTAATTGGTTCTGATGCCCCGTCCATCACCACCCCCTTTTGTACCGCTTTGTTCGCCATAAGTTGGCAGGGTATGCTCAGACGTGAGCCCCTTGCTCACTTTGCCACTGGATTCAAGCAAGCCTGGCTGAAAATTGCTGAAATGCCAGAAACTGGTCCTAGGAAGCTTGTTTCCGGTCCAGGGAAGGCATGGCTTGGCAGTTCGGGCTGGACTGTTCCCATGAGGCACAGGGTCAGACTGATTTGCATATGGCCATGTATGAACTGGGGTAGCAGAGTGGGCTAAAGAACGGTGATGGATCAAACCCAGATCTGTTGACTGGGTGTGAGTGTTTGATTGGTTCTGATGCTCCGTCCATCACCACCCCCTTTTGTACAGCTTTGTTCGCCATAAGTTGGCAGGGTATTCTCAGACGTGAGTCCCTTGCTCACTTTGCCACTGGATTCAAGCAAGCCTGGCTGAAAACGGCTGAAAAGACAGAAACCGGTCCTAGGAAGCTTGTTTCCGGTCCAGGGAAGGCATGGCTTGGCAGTTCGAGCTGAACTGTTCCCATGAGGCACAGGGTCAGACTGATTTGCATATGGCCATGTCTGAACTGGGGTGGCAGAGTGGGCTAATGAACGGTGATGGATCAAACCCAGATCTGTTGACTGGGTGTGAGTGTTTGATTGGTTCTGATGCTCCGTCCATCACCACCCCCTTTTGTACCGCTAAGTCTGCCTGATCAGCAAAGCTCTCCCCCTCTGCCCCGTGGTTTACGGAGGCACTTAGGTCCGCTAAGAGCAACTGCAAAAGACTGGAACAACAGTGGAGGTCAAGCTACCGTGAGATGACCAAGGTCACCTATAGACCTGCTCTGAAAGAACTCCACAGCCTGATAAGGGTAGCTAGAAGGGAGTACCTGACCGACTGCATCTACAATGCAGATATTGCGACTAAGGAGGTGTTCAAAGTGGTCAACTCCTTCCTTAAACCCAGTGCCATAGAGACCACTGTGGAACCTTCACTTGCTCTGTGCGAAAATATCTCTGTCTTCTTTGGCAATAAAATTCGGGAAGTGTACAAATCATTCTCGGTTTTGTCGGGGACAGAGAAATGTGACAATACGGAAAAATGAGATACCGAGCCGTCTCTTACAGAGTTTACCACTATCTCTCAACAGGATGCCTTGGCTGAAATTTTGAGATGTAAGTCAAGGGCACCTGATGACCCTTGCCCCCCAAAACTATGGAAGGTGATGGCTCACTCCCTATCGCACACTCTGGTGTGCATCTGGAATGCCTCCCTGATGTCTGGCACCTTTCCAGATATCTGGAAACATGCCACTCTCCTCCCACTGAGGAAAAAAACGAGTGGGGATCCGGGGGATTTGACCAACTATAGGCCCATCTCTTTGCTGCCAGCTCCCGCAAATATGTTGGAAAAAGTAGTGCAGCAGCAGCTGACCAGTTTTATTGAGAGGGAGGGCCTCCTACATGATACCCAATCTGGTTTTAGGGTGGGTTTCAGTACAGAGACAGCCCTCTTGGAGGTGGCTGAGTTGGTTAGACAGGTGACAGATTCAGGGGCATCCAAGATGCTGATGCTCCTGGATCTGTCGGCGGCATTCGACACTGTTGACCACACCTTGTTATCCAGGAGGCTACAGGAATTGGGCATTGGTGGCACGGTTCTGGCCTGGCTGCAATCCTATTTGGATAATCACACACAGAAGGTTGCGCTCCAACCATTTCTGTCCAAACCAAAACAGCTCTGGTGCAGAGTCCCCCAGGGGTCAGCATTGAGCCTTCTCTTGTTTAATCTGTACCTGGCCCCTCTGTTCTCCCTGATAGCCAACTGGGGGATAAAAGCGATCTCCTAAGCGGACGACACTCAGTTGGTCTTCACATTTAAAGAGCAGACCGAGGCCACCTTCGAGAGTTTCAAGGGGTGCTTAAGAGACATTGCGTTGTGGATGAACAACAATAAACTTAAGCTCAACGCGAGAAAGACAGAGGTGCTGTTTTTCAGGAAAGACCCGCCCCCTGATTCAGACCTCTGGTGGCCTACAGAAATGGGACCCCCCTCCCCTGCAGACTGTATAAAAAAACTTGGTGTGAAGTGGGAGGCTGACCTCTCATTCTCGGCACAGATACGTCAGGTGACACCTACCTGCTTCTGTAAACTGAGGAATTTGAAGAAATTTCTGCATCTGTTGCCAGAGGAGTGCCGGAAAAGCATAGTACATGCCTTAGTGAAAACCAGGCTGGACTATGCAAACAGCCTTTATCTGGGTAAGCCAAAGTACTTGATCAAGCACCTGCAGATGGTGCAGAATGCGGCTGTAGGCTCATCAGGCGAGTACCTTTTCGTTAACATGTCCCTCGGCCTTTAAAAACGCTTCATTGGCTCCCAGTGGCCAAAAGCAATGAATTCAAGGCCTTGACACTGGCATTCCGAGCCACACATGGCGAATGCCCTAACTATCTAAAACACAGATTATATGGTTATAAGCAGTCAAGATCCTTGAGGTCCAATTCACCAAATTTACTGTGCATTCCCCGTTTTAAGAAATCTCGTATGGAGGGCAGATCTTTTACGCTCGGTGCAGCAAATCTGTGGAACTCCTTGCCCTGTAACTTCTGCACCATAGAAACTAAGACCCTTTTCAGGAAAATGGTTAAAACCTGGCTCTTTCGGGCAGATTAAAGGTCAGGGGACTTGGTTTTTGGCTGTTGAGTGCTGCACTACTTCCTCTTTAGCGCCAGTACACCTCTGTTTGAGGTAGCTGTCGTGCTTTATAAGTGTCTGTATTCTTATTATTAAAGCTGCTCCCATTCACAGGGTCCGTGGACACTCCCATGTTAAGGAGCATGTCTCCTTTGGGCTAGGCATCGCCCCCCTGCATCAGTCTCCCCTGCTGCCCTGAGTGTGGAGGCCAAGGGTTTACTGAAGCAGATCCATGTGAGGCAGACATCCATGCTGAATGTACTCCATGCACATACCAACCTTTTGACCCAATTGGTATCATACACGGAGGGCATCTCATCAGACATGTCTGCCCTCCAAAGATCTAATCAGGCCGTGGACTCCTCACTGACGGCAGCAGTGTCCCTCATCCAGCAGTCCCTCACCCCTCCTTCCTGTGCCCCATCTACAGTCCACACTACCCTACCTGACCCAAGCACGCTCAAACATGCACACACAGCAACAGACACATGCAGCACACAAACCCCCAAACAAAAATCCAAACACACATGCAAGCACACGGTGTGTGTGATGTCAGGGGACTGACATCACACACACCGGGGATAGGGCAAAAAAGACACACATGCATCCACAGCCACTCTGCATTCCACAGCTACCTCTGCCTCCACAACCCCTACCTTTTACTGTCCTGCAACCCTTTCTTCCCTCTTCCCAGCAGGTCTTCCTCTGTGACTTTGGCCTTTTCCCCACTGAGCCATCTGACCACCCTCGCAAGTGGAAGAGCAAACCCACTAACCCAGAGAGGAGATCCACACTTGCCTGCATGCCCTCCCCTAAGAGGAAGACCCCAGAGCCCCCAACCCGTACATCCCTGATCTTCAATATCCAAAACCCCACCACCAACCCACACTTCCCCTGTAAAATCCACTTCCTCCCGGTCCCAGGCCCCCCTCCCAAAGGGCACACCTCAGACCCCATCACTGTTTTCCCCACACTCCGATACACCATACCCAAGAAGGTCAAGCCCTCCCCCTACTACAAGCACTTCACCTCCAACAGCCCCCCTCTTCAGTCTCTTCCTGCCACTGCAGTGGACCCCCCTCCATCTGGCCAGTCCACTGCTGTGGACACACACACAACACCAGATCCCATCCCTCCTGAAACCCAAAACAGTCCCCCCTAGTCCTGTCCCTGCGGTGCCTGGCATGCCCCCATAGATGCCCCTCCGAAGGAAGGTATCCCCTTATGGTTGCAGTGCAGGCAGCCAATGGAGAGTGATTAGCCCTGATGCCCTCCAGGACTCTCACACATGGACTGGCCATTGGCCTTTATTGTTTTTGTGAAAGTATTCACATTTTTGTAATGCTGAATTAAGCATGTTACGTTCTTTACACTGTTGCTTTCGGTGTCCCACAACTTGGTCATAAGTCAGTTGTCATTAATGTGCAAATCTTGTCATGGGCATACATAATGTTGTGATGTCATAGACTGCATGTGGTCCATGGCATATGTGACCTCTTACAGTATGCATCTGAGTCCTCATTGTCTACATTTGCAGGGTGTCATCATCCACATCATTTTGGCCCATGAGGGTGACATGCATTTACCAACCTACCATCTTTGACTTACACTTTTGCACATAGGTCGTGCTGATATTTGTAGACATTGTGCAAGTCTTTCAAAGTACAACTGTCTAGGATGGTCATGCAGTATAGCCCTGTGATGTGCAACAAGTCAGCTGTCTCATCAGTACAACTGGGTACACATGAAGTTTGACTACGTGCTAGTGACTTTAGACACACCCATGTTCACATGTCTGAGTCTCCTTCTGACATGGTAGACCCCTGCCAAGAACAAGCTTGCTACAGGTGGCCTTCCACTGTAGGGAATTCCCCTCATTGCAGTGTGTTAATCCTGGACATATCCTAAGCCCATGGTATATGTGTGGTGAGCAGGAATCTCCGTCTTCAGATCCCTTTTCCTCCAAAGACTCAAGTCCCAGCAGATGCTCTTGTTTGGGAAGCTTTTTGTGTGCTGACTAGTCCAGTGCTTTCTCAACCTATTGGGAGTTGTACCAGCCTGCTTTTGCCTGGCTACATCATGTTTATTAAGTGTTTTGTCTGTGTGTGCTTTGACTTCATGTATTCACCCACACCCCTCATGTAATTGGGCATAATTATCTTGTGTGGGTTGTGATTTGTGCGTGACCAATAATGTTTTCCTTTTGAGCTATGCATGATGCTGTACCTGGTCACACCCAGCTGGTGTAGGGCTGCAGGGATGTATGTGGTTTGGCAGTGTGTCACATGTATTGAGCAGAATGGAGTGTGGATGCACAGGTGTGTAGTGTGTGCATCTGTCATGCAGACACCACTGGAGCCTGTGTCACTTCTATGCTCTTCATTGACACACAGGGGAGTGATAGTAAATGCATTGGTGTACCCTAGCTGCAGGTGTGTTTAGCAAGTTTTATGTTGCATGTGCTGAGCTGGCACACACAAGAGTAGAGGTGATGGAGACTGGTGCATCGTAGGTATGCATGGAGTGTAGACTCCTATGTGTTGGCAGCAGGATTATTTGATATGGTGTAATGAGTAGGGGTGGGCGGAATTTGCGTAATCGCGTTACGCAAATCTCCGCGAAACGGTAAAAAATCTCCGCGTACACGCAGAAATCCCGCAAACACGTGGAATTGCTTGTTCGTGATACTTTTTTCCTGTTTGCGATCGCTGTTTGCGTGCTCGGGGTGAAATATCTCGCGAACACGCATATAGAGAACGCGAAAAAGCAAAAAATTTCGCAAAGTCGCGGAACGCAGATTTTTGGGCAATTTCGCGTTCTCCGCGGAACGCGAAATTACCCAAATTCCGCAAATTCCGCGAACGGAACGGAATTTACCGCCCAGGCCTAGTAATGAGGTATGGGGTGTGACTTTAGTTCATTGTTATTTGTTGTGTAGAGGACATGGAGTATACACATTGTTCCTATGTAAGTGCTTGTTATGCGGGGTGTGAATCCAAGTATGTGAGCTTGACTTAGTGCTTCCACCCTGCACAAGGTGTGGTAGAAATGTGAGGATGTGATGGGGGATATCCCACCAGAGAAGGTTGTATTGTGGCATGTGATAGGAGATGTGGTCTGTTGCACTAATGTGTGATTTGACTGTAACGGGGCACTTCTGGATGAGTGATGTTTGTTGATACAGTGCATGAGCCCATGGGGATATTGGTAATGGCAGTCACATGTAGATGTGACAGGGCAACATTGAGACAAGGTCTGACTAGGCATATGGGTCAGAGTGGATTTGTGAATGTGAACGTATGTACACCAGTGATGTGATCATTTGTGCTGGATGGTTCTGTGAGTTGTTATCAAGTTGTAGTATGTTGTGTTTGAATGTGTGTATGCATATTTTCTGCAAGTGACAATCCTTTGGACTGTTTTGTGGGATTACGCGGTGATATGCAAATGACTGAGTACACAGCAATCGCACTATGTATTGTGTCTTGTTATGAGATGTGGTGATGTGAGGAGTGTGCATGTCTTGGTGTCTGTGATGCCGCATGGCGTGGCATGAGTGCAGTCCAAGACATCACTGAGTGTGCAGCTGGTAATGAGAGTGGTCCATCTGAAATTTAACGTTTATCATCTGCTGATGAGGGAATGTGTACTCTACATTGTGTGCATAGCATGTATCTGAGAGATTTTGTATACATGGTGTTGGAGAGTGGTGTTCCGAGTGTGGGTGTGGATGTGATGAGGGCTGCACACATGTGTGTTTGTACATCTCTGGTTGTAATGGCATGTGTACTGGACTGGAGCTCATGAGGCAGACATGCTTCTCTGTCTAGATGCACCAGAGGTGGCTTATGACATGCTTGTGTGTTTGTAAGTTATGAGATATGGACATGTAGTGTGATATGGGTGTTGGAGGGATCATTCCTACATGTGTTGATTTAATGTACAACTTGTGTTGAAGTTGAAATGTGCATATGTGTCGATCATGTACATGTGTTTGGGCAGTGAGAGTTCCCAGAGTGAATCTGTGGCTGTGACACGTATCTGTTGAAGCTTGCTGTCTGCCAATGTATGTTCATGTATGCGTTTTATGATGGTCACTGTCAGTACACTGGTGTATCAGTACCGATTCACATCACAGGAGGAGTAGACTCCACCTAGCCCTGGCTTGTGTGAGTCGTGTGTGGGGATAAGTTCAAAGTTTCACTTTGGAGTCAGTAGTGGACAATGATTGTTCCTCAATGCCCTGTGATGGTGCCCTTAGATGGAGGTGGTGGTTGCTTCTGATGTTAAGTCATGATATGGGAACATTGGTTGGCAGGGCATTGCTCAGGGGTTTATTGTCCCCTTAAGTGAATATGCATGTATATGTGTTGATATGCCACCTGTGCTCCAACTCGTCCAGATATGCATGCATGCGCTTCCCAGTAGACTACCCACACATGGGTAATCATGGCTTTCTTGCTTTGACTGGCCAAGGTGTGGGGGCACCAGGAGAGTGGAGTCATTGTGATGACATCCCTGATTATGCTGAGAACAAGAGCCTGCACTGTGAGCAAACTCACATGTGACACTGAAACATTTCACCCAGTTCCATTTGTGTTTGCATTATTAGCATGTTTAGAATCTGTCATCGGGTTTGGCAAGTGTGGGCCTTGTAGGTGTCAAAGAGTACTCCCAATCAGCACATTGTACCCTGCCCTGGAGCCTGAGGGCAACATGTCTTATTTGTAGGTTTCCTTGACGGATTTCAGGATTCAGAGACAGTGTTCAAGTGCCAAATGTGGCCAATGCATATTCCATTCTGCACATGTACTCCATCCTCACCGGATGTATACATTTCCCATGGCTTGTGGCTAGCTATGTGTACTGGATTTGTGAGCCACAGATTGAGCCCCCCACCCCAGCGTTGTCACCAGTGTAGGGAGATTATCTTATACATTTGGCTGTGCATTGGAGCCTACAAACCCTGTTGTTGTATCCTCTATCGGGTAACTCGTGTGTCTTCCAAGTCTTCTGCAGTACACGCTCTGCATTGGCAAAATGGCATTAGTAATGAGCTGCCCATACTGCAGCTTTTGTAGCTAGATGCAGAGTTGCTGTGAAAGACATGCAACCAAGTTGACAGTGTACATGTTCTGATCTTGAGTTGTGTGCAATGCCCCCAGGCCACACATGGTGACTGTTTCCTACATTGGTGTTGGTCCATGCTTTTCTACACAGCAAGTAGGAATGTGATCTACACATGTAGCGCTGACAGTGGTGACACAACCACTTCTGGTTTGTTGTAGTGGGAAGCTCATGATTCGATTTTTTGTGTCTGTGCACTTGTGGAGTGTTGGAGCCAGTCTCCTCCGTGCTTCAGTGTGCAACGACTCATCACAATGTCATCCTTATGTTAGTGGGTGTGTTCCTGTTGCTCTGCAGTGTTTGATTATGGGTTGTGGGTGGTGGATGCTGTGACTTTAGGTCACATAAATATGTGTGTCTGTCACCTCCTGTTCCACCCTCAAATGTGTGTTTGTCCTACTATGTGGTGTGTGGGGTGTACCTATCTGATGGTGAGATTCCCCCATTGGTCGTACCCAACAGGACATGGATCAATGGTTGTATTGGTATCACAATGATGGCTGGTCAATCATGGATGTAATCCAATTGGAACGTGGATCCTCGCACTCCTGGTACAATCAGGTGATTTGAAAGTGGTTTAATTTCGGGTGCCTGGTAGGTGAACCCTCCTGGGCATGAGGGTAGAATAAATCGAATGAAAGCATTATCTCCCGTGGGAGTAGCGTCTCCTACTCAGCACTCCTTGATGTAAAGAGTTTCCAGTAAATGTACTAAAGACGTAATTCTGTTTATTGTGTTCTTTTTTAAAAAAAATTCAGTTTCATTGAATGTTCATACTATTAAAGTCATAGTATTCAAAGCATTGTTTGTTCTGTTTCACATATTTCTGCCCAATGCATTTTGGGCTTGCCCTTCATCAGGGGTCTTGCGTTCTGAAAGCATTAAAAATGTTGTGGTAAAACATCGGATCAAAGTCAAATCATGTTCCATGTACTTAAAGCGAGACAACTGTATTTGATGGTGCTGTCAGTTACAAATTGCGGACGAAGGGATGAATTAGTTAGAAGAGTGAGAAGGGCGGAAGGACGGAGTTACACTAAGGGATCAACAATGAGTGATGAGAAATCGCTAGAAAACCCAAACTTCTTTTGGTAGAACACGTGTGCTCACAGTTTAGTGATTATAACAGGACAGTTAGCGTGCTCATGTGTAAACTTCAAAGAAAATAAAGTACGCAAACGCTTATCCCGGTGATTGCGTGATTGGAAAAACCGAACTCGGTAAACTCAGTATAAACGTGCTTTTTCTTGACAGTCAATCATGGACTCATCATCATACAGCCAGTAGTCCACGCTGTCATGGTGGCCTCTGCAGTGTCACCTGTCTAGGGATTTTTAGAAGTGGTACAATGCTGATGATCAAGGGGGTGGGGTTTAGACTGGCCAAATGTGACTTGGCTCCCAGCAAGGCCCTTACCTCCAATGTGGCCTCCCTGCACTGGCCAGGTCCTGGGATTTATGTTTGGGTATGTGAGATGACAGTGCTGTTTGCAAGGCAAGTGACACAGTGCGCAACAGAGAGTCTGTTCCAAAGTCTGGCCCCCATCCTCAATTTGCATCTTAGCGGCTCAGCAGACAAGATACTGACATCACAGTGGTGTGGCCTGGTGGAGACTGTGGAAGTGAGTCAGTCTCTTGATGTGGTATTTGATGGTCCCACATGCTTGGGTCGCATGTGACGCTGGTGCACCCGCTCAGCCATCAATGGCTGCTTGCCCACATTGCCAATCCAAGCCCCATATGGAAGGCTACATGATTGGACTCAACACACATACGGCTCTGTGGAGATCAGACCCCCCATCATGTGTGTTGACCCAGGCTAAGCTAACTTCCCACTCACACACATGTGTTTGTTCTGCAGTAGGTGGCTGGTCGGTTGTCTTTGTACATCTTTCCCCGTGTATTTCACCTGTCTTTGATGGGCATTGAGTGGATGGTGTGCTTTGTTTCTCGGCCTCCTACATATCCACCCTGCACATTTTTTAGGTTTGCCAGTTAACGTTGCTGCCACAGTGTGGGACTAAATCTGATATATAATGGAATTTGGGGATTGAATCCTTTGTATTTCCCGCTGCTCGTATCCCAAATGTGGCTGTTGATGCATTTTGGATGGTCACACGTCACATTGTCCAATTAGACATTGCTGGGAATGTTACCCCCGCAGCATAGATTGGCTGCACATGGGTGAGGGTATGTCCCCCAAACAAAGTTTGCCTCAACAGTTTTGCGGGTGTTTGGCCCACATCCCCCTCTTTCTCACTACATTGCTGGGGGGGTTAGCCCCCAACCCCCTTCTTGCTGCACCATGCTGGGGGGGTTGAGGGCTACATCCCTCACTTTTCACTGCAGTAGTAGGGGGTTTGCCCCCATAGCACAATATGGGTAAACATTGCTGGGGTTTTGCACCCCAAACCCCAATATAGCATGACAATGGCGGTAGTAATGGGCATCCACCCCCCTATGAGGTGGACAACGCTGGTAATGTTAGGCATCCACCCCCTATGGTGTAGACAATGGTGGGAGTGTTAGGGATCCACCCCCCTATGGGGTGGACAATGGTGGTAGTGTTAGGCATCCATCCCCCTCTGGGGTGGACCATGCTGGTAGTGTTAGGCATCTACCCCCCTATGGGGTAGACAATGGTGGTAGTGATGGACATCCACCCTCCTATGGGCTGGACAATGCTGGGAGTGTTAGGCATCTACACCCCTATGGGGCAGACAATGGTGGGAGTGTTAGGCAACCACCCCCCTATGGGGAGACGATGCTGGTAGTGATGGGCATCCACCCACCCCCCTTATGGGGTGGACAACACTGGGAGTGTTAGGCAATCACCTCCCTATAGGGTGGAAAATGCTGGTAGTGTTAGGCATCCACCCACATACGGGGTAGACAATGGTGTTAGTGATGGGCATCCACCCCCCTGTGGGATGGGCAATGCTGTGAGTGTTAGGCATCCACCCCCATGGGGTAGACAATGGTGGGAATGCTAGGCATCCACCCCCCAATGGGGTGGTCACTGGTGGGAGTGATGGGCATTCACCCCCCCTATGGGGTGGACAATGTTGGAAGTGTTAGGCATCCACCCCCCTATGGGGTAGACAATGGTGGTAGTGATGGACATCCACCCCCGTATGGGCTTGACAACGCTGGGAGTGTGAGGCATCCACCCCCAATGGGGAAGACAATAGTGGGAGTGTTAGGCATTCACCCCCCTATGGGGTGGACAACACTGGTAGTGTTAGGCATCCACCCCCCTATGGGGTGGATAATGCTGTGAGTATTAGGCATCCACCCCCCTATGGGGTGGACAATGCTGGTAGTGATGGGCATCCACCCCACTTTAGGGTGGACAATGTTGGTAGTGTTAGCCATCCACCTCTATATGAAGCAGACAATGGTAGTAGTGATGGGCATCAACCCCCCTATGGGGTGGACAATGCTGGCAGTGTTAGGCATGGTGGGAGGGTTTGCCATCCGCCACCTCTCTGGCCTCTACATTGCTGCAAGAATTCCCCCACCCTAATATTGACTGTGGTTTCTCACAAGCTGTGTATTTTGTTGCCTTTCGCGGGGTAGTGACGTTTTTGTGTGTGGTAAGATTCTGACTTACAGTCTGTGATGAATGCATCAGTTAGGGTTGTAGTATTGAACATAGGTGTACAGTATAGGGATGACATGCGCGATAGGATACATGACTGCACCATCTTGTTCGCAGGGATTGTGTTGTGGCGCGAATGGAGCTGACAGACTCCCATTCCGGGTGCTTGGACGTGCTGGAGGTGGTGACCTGTTCGGCGCATGGGAAGTGCGTATCGTACTTGGCCGGCCGGAATCTGATTGGGAAACGCCTCCAAATGACTCCATTCAGCGTTTACGGAGCCTTCTCATTTGGAAAATGGAGCCGTAATTGGAGCATACGAATCGTTTGGAAATAGGAGAATTTTGCACATCGTATTTCGTCGTTTGGATGGCCCGGCTCCCGGGATGAGTCTGTCAGAAGGTAAGGCAACGGATGGCTCTGGGAGGGCCTTCCGGACGAGATCGGAATTGGGCCCATAGAAGTAATGTAACTAAAAACATAGAAGGAAGATATGCATTACTTGGATGTGATGGTTTATTTGGTGAGACACAACAAACGGAATCTAATTAACCACCAAAAGCTTAGTTGCCAAACCCCAAAGAGAAGAGATTTTCTACTTGACACTTATGCAGTTGTTCAAGCCATGGCATGCAGAATCTGATTTACTTGGACACTATGGGCCTCATGTACAAGAAAATGACACAGTGGGGAACCGCATGCCATTTAGCTGTGCCATGCTTCGTCATTTTCAAAGCACAGGGATGCGTCGTATTACCAACAATACGATGCATCCCTGTGTTTTCCCCTGTGCTGCGCACAATTTGCATCCATGCGCCCGCGCAAGCACCCTTGCATCAATTTGTAAGGGTGTCTGCGCTGCAGGTATGATTATTTTTGGGCAGGAAAAACAGTCCGCCATTTTTCTCTTCTGCAGCAGAAACAGAAAGAGGAAAAAAAGAGGAGAAATAAAAGTATTTCTCCTTGTGGCGCCATTCCTACGCCTCCCCTGGGTAGGTGTAGGATTCTGACGCATTCCCAGTTTTACAAAATTATGTAAATCTGGGAATGAGTCAAGTTCCATGGATGGTGCGTGGAACCACCCGCAGCAACACCCACGGGATGCAACTTTCAAGCAGAGTAATGCATGAAAGGGGGCCATATTTACAAGGCCATGAAAAGTCACGCAGTATGACTTTAGGTGGCCTTGTACATATGGGCACACCTGTAGTGAGGATAAGGTATTCACTGCAGACATTGCTTAGTTAGCATATGTTAGTACTCGCTTGGCTGCCATGTTGCCGCTTTTGCACACGTTTCTGCATGACTTTGTTTTCGCAAAATCTCTGCTTATGTTCGTTCACATGAGAACCGTCTACCTTTCACGTTTCTTGCTGTACTCTGTGGGTTTCGTCTGCACATCGTGTTCAAGGTTCACAAACAATGTCCCTTGTTAATCTGCTTTGGTCAGTCCCCCGCATGTTAGACATAATACACACACAGCTGCACTACTGAAAATCGAGAGCTTTTAATATGGCATTGCATGCAGGTTAGGCACTTCAAGAATACCTTTCCAGAGAGAAGAGCTGTGCTTGAACGGAGATGTAAACTTTTGCATCTAAACCTGGAGGTATGGGATCCCCACTGACAAAGCCCAGAGGTCTTCTATTTCTATAATAAACTAGTTCCTAGCACGGGGAGGGTGGCAAGGCATGGTAGTCCTTTTTCCACTATCTTTATAAAATGATATCCCCGTTCATTTTCTATGGAATTGTAACAATGCTTACTAACTTGTGTTTATGCATTTTGCTGCTAGTATTGGCTCGTATGCTGCATTATAGAGCACGTTAGTTAAAATAAACATTTTAAACTATACAGTGTCTCTGATTATTCACGTTGTGGACAAGTTTGAGTGAGTGAACGAAAGAGTGTTCTTGCTCCCGCGATTCCTGGGAGAATCTGAGTTACATGTTCTAGGATGTCTAATCATTGGTAACTTCGCTGTAGTACAGAGAATGAATGAGACACCATAGCTAGTCGGATTGGGGTTCCGGGCACGAAGGTGGGTTTTTGGTACACCACTACACACTGAGGTCCTGGTTTCCTGCGCATAGTTCTGTAAATGTACAGAATCCCTGCAACAAGCCCATTACGCTGCTGGTGCGTCAAATAAAAAATGACAGGATGGTGAATCAAAAATGACAGACTGGTGGCACAATGGGCCTGTAAATATGCCCCTATGGCTGTTATGAAGACTCTATCAATGTTGTGTAAGACAGCATTGAGTGCTCAATCTTCCCAACCTACCTGCAAATGTTGAAAGATGAGATTAAACAGGAAGAAACCATCGCTGTTGAGATAGCGATGGAGAGTTCACATAGCGGCCAAAGTTTGGCATTAGCCAGTCAAGATCCTCTTGGAGAACTAAGTATTCAAAATGAAGAAGCTATAGCTATGAATTAAGTACAGACTGCAATGCAGCAAGCAAGAGAGGAAACTGTGGATTAGGATGTCGTTCTGTAAACCTCTGACTGCTCGTCAGAGGCTTACCGACCGACATCCCTGGTTTCAATTCCAACCGTCATATTACAATTACAGCAGTCAGAATTAAAACCAGCTAGTCAATCCGACTGACTTCCGAAGGGGCTCAAGGAGCCAGTCGGTCAGTCAGAACCACCAACATAACCCTATACGGACGGTGTTTCCACCATCAGGATTATGATGTTGGTTTCCAACAGACTTTCCAACGTGGAAAGCCTGTCGGTAAGCAACTTTGGGGGCCCCTAACAGGGCCACCCTTCTTCAGCAGCCTCCATTTGAAGGCCGAGGGGGCACCTATGGTGCCCGCCCTGTAAATCCCTGCACCATGTGCTGCCTGCCACAAGGTGCAGGGACTTACCTATGGGAGATTGTGCTGAGGCTAGTTTCTGACCACCTCACAAGCTGCCATAGGGAAATGGAACTCTGCGACTGCACCATATGCGGTTACATTGTAATTGCGGTTTCATACTGTCGACCCGAGAACAGTCCATATTGAAACCACAGTGATGTCGGTTGGAGGAAACTCTGACCAACATCAAAACTAGGCCCTAAATAGAACAACTGAACAAAGGACAAAAATAAATTTACAATGAAGTTAAAGATGAAATACAGCATGGATTTTTGCACAAGAGGAAACAGTGTGATTGTTCATCGTACAACCCAATATCACTATACAGCAGTGGTCAAACTGGCATTGGAAAAATGTCCTAATTAAAGCTGTCACTGGTTATCCACAGAAGACTACAGAATCAAATTTGTAATGTGAAGTAACAGCACCAACAGGATTAGTTGCACATACCGTTAAAAGGATTACTTTACATTGTTTACTAGTGCTACCTGATGAACATGACAATAAACTGGAATAACAAAAACTAAACCGGTTGAAGCTTGCCATGAGATGTCAAGAGTGTTGAAGAAACTGAGGACTTTATTTCCACAAAAATGATGCAGCACGGTGCTGCAAGTCATTTTGCTGTGCCGAGCTGTGTCATGTTAAAAGCACAGGGATGCGTCATATTGACAACAATATGGCGTATCCATGTACTTTCCCATGCGCTGGCGCATAATTGGCTGCCATTCCGCAGTGCAGGCACACTTGTGTCATGTTGCAAGTGTGCCTGCATTGTGAGGATAATGTTTTTGTGTAGGAATGGACATCTTTCTGCACAAAAACAATCATTGATACTATTTTTCTATTTTCATGAGTGCTGGAAAATGCAGCAAACAAAGAAAGAGGAAATAATGAAGAGAAATAAAAGTATTTCTCCTCATTGCACCACTCCTTTGCATCCCCTGAGGAGGCATAAGATTCTGTCGCAATCCCAGCTTTACAAATGTAGCAGGGTCCATGGATGTTGTGTGGGAACAGCCACAGCAACACCAATGGAACACCCCTTCCATGGAAACTAATGAGTCACGAAGGGTAACCTTACGTGACCTTGTAAATATGGGCAGGCACACTGCGAAGTCATTGCGTCAAAAAAAGTGACACACTGGTGACACATTGGTCATGTAAAGGAGGCGCTGAAGCTTTTATTCATTGATGAGGTCAGCATGGTATCCAACCTAATGCTTGCATTCATACACTTAAGTATGCAGCAGATTTTGAAAACAAACTACTCTGCTCTCTTTAGAGGAAAACATTTGATTGTATTTGGTGACCTACTGCAAATCACCCCCGTAAAAGGACAACCTGTTTTCAAAACACTTGTGCATAATAAAACAAGAAATTCTCTGGGGAGTATTGGCAATGTAAATCTTTAGTTAAACTTTGAATACAAGGCACAAGTGAACATTTGCGTCAAGCATCTGATGTAAATTATGCAGATTTACTGAAGGACTTTACATTAGAAGTTCTAACAAAAGAGGGGAAACATGCTTTGGAAAGTCGAATTATCAAGAAACTATTTCCATCTAATATCACAGCAGCTGAACTAATTCACAATTTCACTGAAGAACAGAAGTCTATAGTTTGTTTAATGGCAACTCTTGAAGAGATCTCCAAGTTTAATGAACAATTACTACAACTGGAGAAAGAAGATATTTGGGAAATTACAGCTAATGATAAAATGGAACATCAGGGAGTCACAATACTACTCACAGATAAACTACAAGCAAAATTGGGTACTTTAGGGTAGTCTGTATCAAAAACTGCAGGATTAGAAAACCATTTACGCATGAGCAAAAGCTGTCGAGTTATTTTGCGCTGTAATTTAAATGTTGAGGAAATGGTGCAATGGTAATTGGTTTTATTAAGCGCTCAAATAGACATGAGGTTGAATACTTGGCAATAAAATTTGATCAGATTGATGGCATGAAGCAGTTTGGATGTGTTTTGCACGTGAAAGACTTATATGTGCGGTGCCAGCAGTTCCCACAGTTTCTAGCATATGCTGTAACTGTTCATAAATCACAAGGTTTACATGTAGATGCGGCTTTTGTTAATATAGCAAGTACTGTATTTAAAGAAGGAATGTCATATGTTGCATTGTCACAAGTTAGAACATTGTCTGATTTCTTTTTGATTGAGTTTGATGAATAGGATTTTAGTGCTGATGCATGCTGTGTAAAAGACTATAATCAGTTAAGAAGTGTATACGCTCCTCATTTAGGGAAATACTCGGTTTATGAGAAACGGAGAATGTGTCCAAAAAGGGAGATTACAAAAGTTTGTACGGATACTGAAGAAGAAAAAAGGACACAAGGACAATCTAGAAGCTGTTTGAGAAGGAAACTGGAAAATTACAGAGATATTGTAAGATAACAGTTGGAAAACAGTTCAGGTGCCAACTGCTTTGCAAATGTTGTTCTCAATGTACTGTTTCATTTTTCACATCTGGTCAACCAAACTCAACAAAAACCAGATAGGCGATTGTGTTCTGCACTGTATCACTTGCTACTATGTCTGACAGAACTGTTCAGGTATTCAAGATCTTTTAGATATATGTAATGGATCAGTAATGTTTACTCATCAACAAGATGAACAAGAATTTATTATAGTTATGTTTCGAGTTTTAGATGGAGAAGATGTATATATTGATAATTTATTCAAAGTAAGTTACACATGGAACTATGACTGTGAAGATTGTGATTATTCATCTATCACTAAAATAAATTCTGAATGTTTTCTGTATTTAATGTTACCAGATTCTAAAAGTGTGCCTTTTGATGAATTGTTGAAGAATCCTAACCAAAATATGACCTGCCCAAACTGCAGGTCAGATGTTTTCTCTACACTAATCCTAACAAGAACTGGAAAATACCTTATTGTAATGCCACAACGATGCAAAGCAGATGGTTCCAAATCTGAAACTCAAATTACAAATTTCAAAACTGGACAAATATAAATTTTTGGATGAACATCTACTACTTCAGCTATCATCGTTCACAAAGGAATTAATATAACCTCGCGACACTACACTGCCTCTTTTAAGAATGAAACTGGATGGACAGAATGTAATAGCCTCAACCTTAATTTTAAACCAAAACTTCCTTTCAAATTACCAAACTCTTATTTTTTTTTCTTTGTCCAAAGTTCTATAGAGGAATTCTGGATAAAAAAAAGTGGTGTGCTGTGTTTCTTCTATGTGGTTCATAAGTCTTTTAGACATTATTCGGACTATTAGGGGTAATGTCTTTAAATTCTTCTTCATAATTCAGCTGCCCCTATCTCTTCCACAAAGGAGTTAATACCACATCTAAATGTTACAGTGTGTAATTAAAGTCAGAAACTGAATGGACATAATCCAGTTACGGCAGCATTATGTTGAAAGCAAGAACTGCCTTCGTAACTAAAAAAGTACTCTTTTTGTTTCATCAACCAAACTTCTACAAACTTTTTGGGTGAAAAAACGACACTATGGGATCTTGTTTATATGGATCATCAGTAGTTAAACATCATTTGACCTACCAGTGGTGATGTTTTCAAAATAATCTCTAAAATTGAAGATTGTATTTATTTGTAATATTGTCCCAGATATAATAATTTTGTAAATATTTTAACACAGGTTTGTTTACATTACTAGTAGGAACTCACGGAAAAACAATTAATTAATTAATTGTAGTGAGTGAAATGCATAGAGTCATTTAATTATATTGATGAACTGTGCAGCTTTGTTTTGTTTTTTACAATCCATTGATTGTTTTTCCCCACTGTTCGAGGATGATGCTTCATACAGACCACTGTTTATGGTGAAGAAGTATGAAAGCGGAGAACAGTAAAAGAGAGAATATTATATTTTTGCTATGTTGTAATAAAGTGTTACAGCATAAGTAATGTTATGATTCTGTATTTTTGAAGATTAAGTACTAACATATCTTTATGTTCTTTTTCTTTTTCCACAGTGGCTGCAGTTGAATGTCATTAGCTATTGCAAAACACTTTTTCTACCAAAGACATATTGGTTAGAGATATCCATTAACAGTGTTTTTAAAGATAAAGTGCTCTTGCCATAACTTCATATTAGTTTGTTTTGCCTATTTTGTAATTAAACTTTCAGTGAAATTGAGAAGATTTACAGTCAGTCACATACTAACTCATTCATTCATTAAGGCACTTATTCATACAGGCACTTATACAAACAGTTACTTTCCCATACATCCTCTCACACAAGCAGTCACTCACCCATGTAGCCACTCACATACCTACTATTTCACTCATAGAGTAGTTCACACCTCCACTCATTCACTCAAACAGCCACTGACACACCCATTCACTCATTCATACACGTACTTACACCAGCAGTCACTCACCCATACAACCACTCACTTACCCAAATAACTACATGCATACCCATTCACATATCCATACAACCACTCACAAAGATGCTCACTCTCCAATATAGCCACTCACACACCAACTCACTTAACCAAGTACCCGCTCAAACAGCAACTCACTCACCCATTCAGCTACTTACACAGTCATCAACTAAACCATGCAGTTACTTAAACTAACATTCACTCACCCATATAGCGACTCACTCAGCCATACATTCACACACCCATACAGCCACTCACACAGCTATATTCTCACCCTTACAGCCACTCACAAATGCAGTCAATCACCAATATAACCACCAACACAGTCACTCCCACTCCCACAGCCCCTCCCATACCCACTCACCCACCCATGCAGCAACTCACACAGTCACCTACTTACCCATACAAACCCTCACATACCCACTCACTCACCCATATACCTACTCACACAGCTGCTTGCTCATCCATACAGCCAATCGTGCTGGCGCTCACTCAACCATACAGGTACTCACACACTCTCTCACTCACATATATAGTCACTCACTCAGTTACTCACCCATACAGCCCCTCACAGTAGCAATCACACACCCACACAACTACTCACATAGCCACTCACTCAACTATACAGCCACTCACACTAGTATTCACCTATATAGCTACTCACATACCCACTCACTCATTCATACAACCACTCACATACCAACTCACTCACCCATACAACCTCAAACACAGGCACTAACTCACCCATACAGCTACCCACACAACCATTGATTAACCTATGCAGTCACTCACACTGGTACTATCTCACCCATACATCCACTTGCACATGCAGTCAATCACATGTACAGCCACTAACACAATCACTTGATCCCCCATGCAGCCATTTCCAGATACTCACTCTCCAATACAGCCACTCACACATCACCTCACTTAATCAAACCTTTACTCAAACAACTACTCACTCACCCCTACAGGCACTTACACACCCAGTTAGCTACTCATATAGCCACTCATACAGCCACTCAGTCACCCATACAGCCACTCAAACGCACACTCACCCACCTATTCTGCCATTCATGCAGCCACTCACACAGCCACTTACTCACCCATACAAACACTCACATACCCACTCACTCACCCACATACCTACTCACACAGCCGCTTGCTCATCCATACAGCCACTCACACTGGCACTCACTCAACCATACAGGTACTCACACACCCTCTCACTCACCTATATAATCACTCACTCACAGTTACTCACCCATACAGCCCCTCACAGTAGCACTCAAACACCCACACAGCTACTCACATAGCCACCACACTAGCATTCACCTATACAGCTACTCACATACCCACTCACTCATTCATACAACCACTCACACACAAACTCACTCACCCATACAGCCTCTAACACAATCATTTGATCACCCATGCAGCCATTTAAAGATACTCACTCTCCAATACAGCCACTCACACATCAACTCAGTTAATCAAACCTCTACTCAAACAGCTACTCACTCACCCATACAGGCACTTAGACACCTAGGTAGCCACTCAAATAGCCACTCATACAGCCACTCAGTCACCCATACAACCATTCACAAGCCTACTCACCCACCTATTCTGCCATTCATGCAGCCACTCACTCACCCATATAACCACTTATACACCCACTCACTTACCCATACACCTACTCACACAGCTGTTCACTAATCCATACATCCACTCACACTAGCACTCACAACCCCATACAGGTACAGAGACACCCTCTCAATCACGTATACAGCCACTCACACACTAGCAGTTATGCAACCCTACAGGCATTCAAAGTAGCACTCACTCACCCATAAATGTACTCACACAGTCACTAACTCAACCATACAGATACTCACATAGCACTCACTCATCCACACAGCCCCTAAAACAGGTACTCACTCACCCATACAGTCACTCATACATTTGGTTACTCACTCATAGAGCTAGTAGCACACCCACTCCCTCACCCATTCAGCCACTCACCTACCTACTCACACACCTATGTAGCCTCTCACACGGGTACTTGCTCACCTATACAACCACTCACCCACCCATTCACTCACCCATACACCTACTCACATAGCTGCTCACTCATGCATACAACCACTCACACAAGCATTCACTCACTCATACAGGTAATTACATACTCTTTCACTCACCTATACAGCCATTCACACTAGCAGCTATTCACCAATACAGACACTCACAGTAGCACCCATAAAGCCATACAGCTACTCACACAGCCAATAACTCAACCACACAGTCACTCACACTAGCACTCACTCATCCATACAGCTACTCATACACCCACTCTATCACTCCTACAACTACTCAAACACTCACTCACTCACCCAAACAGCCACTCGCACAGGTACTAACTCACCCATATAGCCACCCACACTTGCAGTCAATCACCAAATACAGCCACTAAGACAATCACTCCCTCACACATAGCCATTCACACAGATACTCATTGTCCAATACAGCCACTCATATACCAACTCCACTCACTTAATCAAACAGCCACTCACTGACCCATACAGCCATGTACACACCCAGTCACTCACTCATACAGCCGCTCACACTGCTATTTAGTCACCCATACAGCAACTTATATACCCAATCACCCACCCATACAGCCACTCACACAGCCACTCACTCACCCATACAAACACTCACACACCCACTCACTCAATCATACATCAACGCACACCACTGCTCACTCATCTATAAAGCCACTCACACTAGCACTCACCCATATGGCTACTCACACCCCTCACTTACCCATACAGCCACTCACAATAGTAGTCGCTGATCCAGAAAGCCACTCACAGTAACAGTCACTCACCCATATGGCCACTCACTCACCCATATAGCCACTGATATACCCACTCACTCATTCACACAACTACTTACACACCCATTCACTCACCCATACAGTCACTGACAAAGGCACTAATTCACCCATATAGCCACTCACACAACCATTCACTCACCTATACAGTCACTCCCACAACTGCTCACTCTACCTTATGACCACTTACACAGCCACTCATTCACCTATACAGCCAATCACACATCTAGTCATTAGTGATGAGCGAATCACATGGAGTCACACCACATGGAATTCCGCAAAGTTGCATAAAAACTCTGTGGAATTCCACGGAGTTCTGCGAGCATGAGGATTTGCTTGCTCCACTCGCCCATCCCTTCCCAGTATTTTATTTTTCTTGCTCAAGTTAGCATTATAGTGTTTATTAGAACTCTTTTAGCAGCTACTGATGTTTTAACCTGAAGCTGTCAGATCGTTAACTATGACGTTTGATTGGTGACTTACTGTAAAACTTTCTATGTGCCTATTTTATTGACTATATTTCTTGAGTCACACCATTTGTGGATAGATTGCCTTTACCAATGCAATTGGTCATATGTCGAGCTCCTCCTCATTGCGTCGTTCTGTGTGCGCTGCAATATGATTGACTGCAGAATGTTCCTTCTTCCTTTGCTGGGTCCCAAAGAAGAGCAGGACCCAAGATAGATAATGAGCTTTTAGCCTGGTTAAATTGTTTACTATCTGCTTTCCATTGTTTAAGTCCTGACCCCACTTTGCATTTGCGTGGTTGGTAGCGATTACTTAATCTATTACACCTGTGCCGTAGGTAATACTAATATACACAAAACGTCTCTTTTATGCCGCAGAGTATGCTTGTTTAGTGTCTAAGGCGTCCCTGGGTTCTTGGCTGAAATGATTCATAATACAGCAAAAATCCTATTATCGTCCTCGTGGCCTAACCTCAAAGTGTATTTGTGATGAAGGGGAGTTGGGGACTGGAGAAAAGCTTCTCTTGTAGTGGCGCTGATGTCAAACTTGTGACACACACCAACTCTGGCTGGAGTGGGAACCAAGCTTAGTCACACTCCGCAATGCGTTCACCCATTGTTGAATCTGCCCAGATAGAAATTCATAAGTAATGCTAATGACACATTTTTGAAAATATCCCAAGATAACAGCTCATCCAGCTGTGCTCACGGTCTGGAAATGTGAGCTCGGGAGCTTCATGGGGAACCATACTGAACACATCCAGATTAGTGGTGGGTGCTGGTAAATCCGCTGCGTGGCATAGGTGGAGTTCTTACCAAACTCTGCCCACCAAGCAGAGTGACAAAAACTCTATGAACTCTGCTGGCAGAGTGAAGTTTAACACCCACTTCTACAAGTTATATAGACACTTACACACCCACTTATACACTCTTACAGCCACTGACACACCCACTCAATCACCCATACAGAAACTCACACAACTACTTACTCACCCATACAGGTACTCTCACACCCACCCACACAGCCACTCACACTGCAAATCACTCACTCATATAACCACTCACACACCCACTTACTGATCCATACAACCACTTACACTAGTCATCACTCACCCATAAAGGTACTCATACACCTACTCATTCACCTATATAGCCACTCATACTAGCACTTACTCGCCCATACACCCACTCACAGTAGTACTCATTCACCCATTCAACTACTCACATAGCCACTCACTCAATCATACAGCTGCTCACACAGTCACTAACTCAACTGTACAGCCACTCACACCCAGTCACTCATTCATACCGCCACTCACACACCAATTCACTCATCTATACACCCATTTACTGCCATTAAAAGGGTCACAGTGAGGAAAACTCGTAATATGCATGGCAATGCCGCAGTGGCACCGCTAGCATATTACAACCTCTCACTGCTGCACCACTGCAGTGAGATTAGGGATTCCTGCAGTTGTGGCAGTGCTGTGGGGGTCCTATAGCTGTAGTTGTAATATGCCAGGTGGACCGCCAGCCTGGCAGTTCAGGGATCTCCACCACAGGTTCAGCAGTCAAATGGACCGTCAAACTTGTAATTAGGCCCTAAGTAATTCCCAGTAGATAGTAGGACAGATGAGTACACAATTTCCAGAAATCAGGGGACTCTTCTTAAAAAAATGAGATTCCATTCCAATCATCATGTTCATGAGGATCCGCAGATCTGACAGATCTCATGCTGAGATCTGATTGGCTGCCACCACTTTAACCAGGAAGGGGTGGCAACCATTTGGGACATGGGACTTGGCCCGAGTCCCAAGAAAAATGCAAAAAAAAAGGGCAGGGTTGAATACCCTGTCCCCCTAGTCCAGGTTGCCAAATGTGTATATATATATATACTTATAATAATAGGGTGGAGACACTTTGACACTTTTGACCCCAGGGAGCCCATTCCCTGGGTCTGGGACTTTATTAAGAAGTGGCAGGGTAAAGGGTGGCCGCGTAACCACCCTCCCCTGCCCCTATACCCCTGGTCCCAAACTTATCTAAAAGTGAGAGGGGACAGGCAGGTAACTCCTTGGGCAGATTGCAGACCCAGGGACTTAATCCCTGCTTGCAATTTCACCACCCGGAGAAATTAATGGGCCTGGTGACCCCAAACTCCTGCTATTGGCATAGTAGTTTTCCTACCTGCAGCAGCATGGATAGGGAAACCTGTGTTTGCTATTGTTTGGCAGGAGCAATTTCAAAACTCCCACCAAGCGAGAGCAACACAATATGCACTCCCAGCTGGTGGGAGGTTTAAAAATGCCTCACCCAGTTGTTAGCGGGCTTCAGATCTGTTTTCCTGCCGGCAGTGACGGTCCCTCACCATGCACTGCTAATTACCCTACATATTATATCAACATTTTCTATGACATTATTGATAATATCTCTGCAATATTTGCTGTAAAAATATTGATGATAATACTGTACATGACGGGAGCGCAAGTTATAGTTACCTTAGGGCGTGACTTCTAGTTACTTTGAGATTACATAAATACAACTGCTGAATTTCTGCTGTGTTGTGTGTAAAATCTGAACCTAAATATAACATCTCTGTAACCTTTGTTTCTGAGAGAATTTCTATGGTTTCTTTTAATTCTATTCTATTCTGGTTTCTAACTATAATGTCACTGTAACCTTCGTTTTCTTAAGTACATTTCTATGCTTTTTCATTGCTATTTCCTGACTAACTTCCCTGTGAATCTTTTTTTCCAGTTAATACATATAAATATATATACATATACATATACATACACGTTGAGGGTCCATCCGGGGTCAATCCCATAGTCGGGTGGCGCATTACCGGCAGATACCCTGAAGCCGGAAAATAGTATGCAAATCCAAGGATAAGTATAATGCGCACTCAGGAGAGATAATTTCACCAGGTTTTTATTCCTTCGTTACGCGTTTCAACACACGATGGTGTCTTGCTCACACGATAGTTACAATAGGAATCAGACGTGCTTTAGTATACAAAAAGTAGATACAAATGATGCACTTGCAATCTATCCATTGACAGACTTGAGAAACGAGCGCCATCTTGGAATGGTGACTTGAAAAGGGGGCTTTTACATTGTTTTCGCCGTAATTGCATTATTGTAAACGTACAAATAGAGAAATACATCCATTATTCCTACTGTATTTACAATTTATTTGCCACAACCTAAACCGGAGGTAATGCTCGCTCCCCAGACTTCAACACTTTGAATTATATTTCACGAGTAACGAGACCTCAAGTCTATTAAACCCTAATACTCAAGGACAATGCTTTGGTGTAACAGAGTTTACGATTAGTATAAATTATTATATAGATAGTTATAGTTAGGACCGTGTTTCCATAGGAAATCTGAAAATTCTATTTTGAATAACTTTGGCGCCAGTTGACGAATCCTCGCAAAATTTTCAAAACTAATGGGGCGCTCCGCTCAGCTCCTACCTTGAAAGTCTCGGGGTGATTCGTCAAGCGGGGGCCTAGAAAAAAAGGGGTCCCAAAACTCGTTTTCCCCATGCATTTTCCCATAGGACCTTTAGTCGAAGGTACAGCCCGAACGGCTGAACAGAATTACTTGAAATTTGGCAGAAAGGTAGTCCTCAGGTCAGGGATGTGCCTTTTGCATATATGGTGTCAATCTGTTCAGTAGTTTCTGAGAAAATTGCAATTAAAGCACATAAATATCTATAGCCGCACACCGTGCGCGCACGGTCCGCGCACACTAACGTGCGCGAGCGTAATTCTGATTGGTGGTTACATGTCAGTCAACATTCGAATCGGTCAAAATCAGGAAGTGTCGGCCGCCATTTTGTTTGTTTTGGGTGCGAGAGTGAAAAAGAGAGGTGGCGAACGTGAAAAGGGGGCAGGGTAGAGAGTTCCTGACCCCCAGCCTTTGTCACGGGGTCACTAAAGGACCCCGAAGGGTGAAAAAACATTTTATTTTTCTTTAAAAAAAATCGCGGGGTGCGCGCACGGTGCGCGCACGGTGAAAAACCTTAAAAAAAAAAAAATACATACATACATAACTTAGCATTTAAAAAACCATACAAATACACATAAAAAACCATAGGTATCACACACGTTATAGTTAGGAATTAGCATTTAAAAAACCTTGCAAATTCACTTAAAAAACCATAGGTTTCACACATGTTATAGTTAGGTGGACATTTCACTCGTAAAAAAACAATGAAATTCCCCCGTTATAGTTAGTTCAGATAACTATAACTTGCACGACCGCCACTCTATCACAAGGATGATGTCATCAGTGATGTCATGAGTGATGCCACTGACCATGTCATGAGTGAAGTAATATGTGACGTCATGAGCAGTGGATTGCGGGCGCGCGAGTTATAGTTATCTGAATTAACTATAACGGGGGAATTTAATTGTTTTTTTCAGAAAAACACACATTCACTGGATGATGTCATCAGTGATGTCATCAATGATGCAATTTGAGATCTCATGAGTGATGTCATGAGTGATGTCACTGACCATGTCATGAGTGATGTAATATGTGACATCATCAGCAGTGCATTGCGGGCGCGCGAGTTATAGTTAGCTGAACTAACTATAACAGGGGAATTTCAATGGTTTTGTACGAGTGAAAAGTCCAGCTAATTATAACACCCCTGAAACCAATGGTTTTTTCAGTGAATTTCTAAGGTTTTTTAAATGCTAATTCCTAACTATAACGTACCTGAAACCTATGGTTTTTTCAGTGAATTTCAAAGGTTTTTTAAATGCTAATTTCTAACTATGCCTACAGAGATAGGACATGTGAAGAAAGAAGAAAAAATGCACAGAAAGAAAAAAAAAGAAATGCAGAAAGAAGCAACAGAAGTCCTCAAAGACGAAGAAAAGTGCAGGAAGAAGGATAACGTGCAGAAAGAACAAACAGAAGAGCAGAAAGAAGCCTTGTTGCAAAATCATCCTGTACCCTCAACTTTTTCAGACGGATACTGGTGGTAACTGAGTCTGACTAACCAGTCCTAGAGCCAGTGCTATGATAAAAGACACTCAGAATACAGAGAAAACGCCTACATACACTATGGAACACTATGCGTTGGAGTCCCCCTGTGATCAGCATGACCTCCTCTGTAAGCCCCTAGTATATAATAGGGCAGGGGATTAAAACTACCTCTCAAAACGCGCCACAGGACGTGTTTGCACACGTCACCTCAGGCCCCGTCCCCTCACTTCCTCACTGTGTAAACACGCCCTGTGGCCATTTTAAGTTGGGAGATTAAGTCCCCTTGAATCCTGAGGGTCCTTAGGGTCCAACTAGACCACTAGGTACCTCCAGTAAGTGCCACAGAGCTGCGTTGCAGAGAGGTGTAAAAAGTGGCACGGCCTGGACCACCTCTCTGCAACACAGCTCAGTGGCGCTTACTGGAAGCACCTGGTGGGCTAGTTAGCCCCCAGGGGCCCTCAGGATTGAAGGGGAATTATTTCCCCAACTTAAAACGCGCCATAGGGCGTGTTTGCACACGTCACCTCAGGCCCCGTCCCCTACCTTCCCCACTGTGTAAACACGCCCTGTGGCAGTTTTTTAAGTTGGGAGATTAAGTCCCCTTGAATCCTAAGGATCCCTAGGGGCAAAATAGCCCACTAGGTACGTCTAGTAAGCGCCATTGCAGAGAGGTGTAAAAAGGGGCACGGCCTGCACCACCTCTCTGCAACACAGAGCAGTGGCGCTTACTGGAAGCACCTGGTGGGCTAGTCGGCCCCCAGGGTCCCTCAGGATTGAAAGGGAATTATTTCCCCAACTTAAAACGCGCCACAGGGCGTATTTGCACACGTCACCTCAGGCCCAGTCCCCTCCCTTCACCACTGTGTAAACGCGCCCTGTGGCCATTCTAAGTTGAGAGTCCCCTTGAATCCTAAGGGTCCCTAGGGTCAAACTAGCCCACTAGGTACCTCCAGTAAGCGCCACAGAGCTGTGTTGCATAGAGGTGTAAAAAGGGGTGTGGCCTCAGAACACCTGTCTGCAACGCAGCTCCCTGGCGCATACTGGAGATACCTGTTGGGCTAGTTGGCCCTCAGGGACCCTCAGTATTGATGGGGAATTAATTCCCCAACTTACAACTGGCCAGGGGGCGTGTTTGCAGAGTGCTGCAAGGAGGGGGCATGGCCTCTGGCACGATGCCGGTCTTTTATTTATTTTATTTTTTTAAGAAGGAGGGCTGTGTGGCCCCCCTTCTTTTTCTCATTTACTGGCCCTGGGGACCCCATCCCCCAGGGCCTGCACCCTAATTTTTTTTGTCGAAAAAAATACATTTGGCCCTCCCAAGGCCCGGGGATCCCAACCTTCGGGTCATGGCCTTTTTTTGTTTTTTAATTCTTTAGGAGGGGGCTGCGTTGCCCTCCTCCTCAGGCCACTTATGGCCCCAGGGACCCCATCCCCCGGGGCCGGCATTTGTTTTTTATTATTTATTTAAAATATATATTTAGAGAAACACCTAGGACATGCTGGACAAACCATATGTACCTATCACCATGACGATTTGCGTGATATTCATTAAAAGGCGACTATGCATAGAATGAATCCACATGGAATGTATTTACACCGCTAGTGAAGCTCTGACATGTCTGACGCCCTACCGTGCCTAATCCCGGCGCCCCCGCCGGTGGGTACTCTCTAAGTAGACACCCTTGTTGTTTATTTATACAAACATGGGTAGCTATTGACGGGCACATTTAATACACACGCACACCATGCCATTCAAAGGGGACTCGACAAAAATTCGACCAAACTATGCAAGAAACCCCCCTCACGGTTAATAAAACACACATCCACCGCCGGATGTGTAATACTTTTTATTTTACTCTCTGGAAAGGAGACAAACCTCACTTGAGAGTCACAGCGTGCTCCTGGCTGAGCCCAATGCTGTGTTACACCCACCAGTGCCAGCCGAGTGCCTCACACCTCTGTGTTGTATTCCACCAGCTAGTGCGTATGCTATGACATTCTCTAGCCCATGTGCACTGTAACACCACCCCGTGAATATGTCATGCCACACTTGCCTTCGCACGGGTTATATTGCCCCATCTAACGTGCATTCCTCGATGCCTATGTTATAATGCACAGTGCTATGCCATACATATTACAATCTGGGATCCATATCTTTGTCACAGTGCATATGCAACGTTACACTCCCCAGCACATATTTTATATTACAACTTTAGAGACTAGTTAGGTTACACAACACTGCCCTGTGCATATTACACTCCAAGGCGCATATCGCATAGCACGCGCTAGTGCCTGTGCTATCTCGCGATCTCCAATGAATCTGTCATTGCGCACAATGTATTGCATATTATATTTCACGCCCCGGTTCATCTTATATCACACTTTTTGGTGCATAGTTTATACCATATACCATATCTAATTTTCATTTTCAATCGTTCTCTCAGGACTATGTTCTATATAACACTGCATCCACCTACCCTTTTCACGGGCATTACATTTTGCGATGGGGGGTGGAGGGTCAGGGGGTGTTTCTGCCAAGTGAGCCCGGAGTCACAGTCACAAACGTCCTCTTCTTCCTGAATAAAAGTGAAATGATGCTGCATACTTGTTCATATTTTAAGTAGTTCGTACAGACACACATTTTAAAAACAATAAAGTTCCTAATACCCACCTTCTCTGAACAGTTAGCTTGCTGCCCCATCCACCTCCTCCCTATCCTCTGTTGTCTGAATCCATGGACTAGCCTCCTCCCTCCTGCCATGCAAGGTTTGATGTGCTGCCACTGTCCTCCATTTAGCATGATGTACCAGTCCACTCCTCCTGCCCTCCATTGCCCAATTCTATGGCCCATCATTGACCTCCTGCTTAGCCTCTGTGCTTAGATTGCTGCCCCTATTCTTCTTCCCCCTGCCCTCCGATGTCTTTGTGCATGCCCCTGCTCCATCCTTTTTGCCCACCATGTTCCATTGACCTGCCACTCATATCTACTCTGAGTGTTCTGTTGAGCTGCCACTCCCCTCCCACTTGCCTAGCATTGTCAGATGACTGTAACCTGTCCCTGCCACCTCCACCCTGCCTGTCCACATGCCATGCCCCTATCCCCTTCCTCCTGTCCTCCATGGTCCATTTTACTGCCACACCCTTCTGCCCTCCCTGGTCTGTTGTGCTGCAACTGCTCCTCCTACCTGCCCCGCGCGGTCTGTTGTGAGGCCCCTTCCCCTGAACTCTCTTGTCTGTGCCCAGATCATGACCCTCCCTTCTATCCTCCCTGGTCCTTTGTGCATGCCCCTGCACCCTCCTTCTTGCCCATCATAGCCATTGTGCTGCCACTAACCCTCCCGCTTGCCATGCATGGTCTTCTGAGCTACCATGGCCCCTCCCACCTTCCCTGTGTTGTCAGCCAGCTGCCCCTGACCCCCTTCCACCTTCCTTCCATGGTCTGTGTGTATGCCATCATAGTCTCACTGTTGCTCTCCATGGTGTGTCTTGTTTCTAGTGCCCATCCTGCCTGACCTCCATGGCCATCTTGCTGCTCCTGCCCTGCCCCCTTGCCCCCAGCCCTCTGTTTCCATGTGCAGACCCCTATTCCCTCCGTCCTGGCTTGTCTGTTCCATTGTAATGCCCCTGATCCGTCCCTCCTGCCCTTTATGGTCTGTTATGCTGCAGCTTTCTCTCCTGTCTGTCTATTATGGTCAGCTAGCTACCATTGCCTCTTTCCCCTCTGTTCTCTGTTGTCCATGTGCATGGTCCTGTCCCCTCCCTATTGCTTTCTATGGATTATTGTGCTGCACTCCCGTCCCGCATGCGCTGTGTGGTGTATTGTGCTGCTGCAAACCCTGATGCCTGCCCTGTAGGGTCAGTTTGGTGCACCTCTCCATGTCCCTCCTGTCCTCTGTTATCCCAGTCCATGTCCCTACCCCAATTCCTCCTGCCTACCATGATCCAATGTACCATACTTGCGAACATTTTGAACATGGTAAGAGGGAGATTTTGAAAAAAAACTGGGGTATTGATTTTCCCCTTTGAGTTACATTGAAAAAGAGGAGATTGTAGACAGGAGACAGATCAAATAAAGCCCATTTGAGCTTAAAAACATTGGACGTTTCCTGGCTGAAACTGGTCTGTTGGCATGTATGGTTGTACTACCACTGCCTCTTCCTTCTGCCCACAATGGACTATTATATTGCCACAGCCTCTCTTGCCAGTCCTGTATTGTTGGTTTGTTGCCCCTGCCCCCATTTCCACTGCCCTCCATAGTCTGTTGTGCTGCCACTGCCCTTCCTGCCTGCCCAGTGTGGTCAAATTGTTGCATCTGCACTCTCCTACCTGCCTTCAATTTTCAGAGTCGTGCCCCTGGCCCCTGCCTCTCAACAGTATCCCAATGAACAACTAGAATGCAAACATTCTATATTTATTACAAAAGTGTGGAACGCCTGACGTCATCTTGATGTAATCAAAACTGTAATACCTAGAGTATTTCCTTTAGAAATTACATATATGAGAGGGTCTTATTTGCATCAAAATTATGGTTAGTGCTCTAAAAAACTAAAATGAGGACATATTTTCTGAGTTTTCAAATAGCGACAAAGAACTTTTAAATTATTTGTAATCTTTATGTTTTTTTATCCAGTTGACCACTTGATTAAATGTTGCACCTAGGGGAGAGGATGTGGTGTTACTTCCAGAGCTGCAGACTTTGCAACTGGGGAACCAGATTGGATTTTCTGCTTCAGCTCAACATTCTGTGATTCTGGTCAAATCACTTAATATCCCCATGGCTACAACCAAAATGAATTTGATCTTGTGTGATGTAACCAATGCTCATGTAAAGCACTCCAATACCTGACTAGTCTGCACTATATAAAACTGCAAATACACACAAAATAAGTGTTTTGCACACTTCTGTCATTGGGCTATACTTGGGCTACATCTGGGTGATATTTGGGCTACATTTTGGCTCTTTTGTCTCTGGTGGCCATCTTGGGAGATTTATTTGTTATGAAGTTTCCTAATTTCCTCATTTACTGCAGTCTCCTCAGTGGGAATACTTTCAGTTTTTTATTTTGGTTCCATCAAGAAGGCATTCAGATGTGTCACACATTTGCCATAAATTCTGAATGTTAGCACTCTAGTTGCTCATTCGATCACTGTAGTAAAACTACTGCTCACCAGGGAAGCCTGCTGCTGGTATTCAAAGTGCATGTTTCAGTCTGCATGTCAGAATTTTTTTATGAAATAGAAGAGGATTTGAGAAGTCAAAATGTGCCCTAATTTTTCTTTCTGCAGAACTAATCATAATTTCTATTGCAAAACGAACCCCCTCATTTTGTTCCTTTGTAAATCAAATGTTTTAAGTGTTACCACTTTATTCCAATTAAGATGGCTTCAGGTGTGCCATACTTTTGTCATAAGTAAGACTGTTAGCGCTCCAGTTGTTCGTTAGAACACTCTGGGACATTCTGTCATTGGGCTATAATTGGGCTACATCTGGGTGATATTTGGGCTCTTTTGTCTCTGGTGGCCATCGTGGGAGCCTTATTTGTTATGTTGTTTCCTAATTTCCTCATTTACTACAGTTTCCTCAGTAGGAAATACTTTCAGTTTTTTACTTTGATTCCATCAAGAAGGCATTCAGATGTGTCACACATTTGCCATACATTCTGAATGTTAGCACTCTAGTTGCTTATTAGATCACTGTAGTAAAGCTACTGCTCACCAGGGAAGTCTGCTGCTGGTATTGAAAGTGCATGTTTCAGTCTGCATGTCAGAATTTTTTAATGAAATAGAAGAGGACTTGAGAAGTCACTCAAAATGTGCCCTAATTTTTCTTTCTGCAGCACTGATCATACTTTCTATGGCAAAATGAACCCCCTCATTTTGTTCCTTTTTAAATGAAATGTTTTAAGAGTTACCACTTTATTCCAACCAAGATGGCTTCAGGTGTGCCATACGTTTGTCATAAGTAGGACTGTTAGCGCTCAAGTCGTTCTTTAGAACACTCTGGGAAGGTGCAGTAGAACACAAAGGAATCAACTGACAGTCTCTGCCCTTGTTGGATGTACATGTTTTACTGAGAATGTCAGACTTCATTCTCACATGACTGAGAAAGATAATGTGAATTTACAGAAAATATGCTCTCAGTTTAGCTTATAGATCACCTTCCAAACCTCTGTGGGAATAGCATGAGAAAATAGTTTTCTCTCAAACATGATTCATGATATCACAGCAGAAGGCTTTTTCACATGGTAAAATCACCTTAGAACACACCACAATTCCTAAAATGAGTATGTATGTATGTATTTATTGCTTATTGAGCGCAGCTGTCACCCAAAGGGTATCCTGGCGCTGAGACCTAACCGTGCATCTATTAAACAGCTACATTACTCTGGGGAACAAGTAAGTTTTAAGGCTCTTTTTAAAAGTGAGCAGATCAGGGCAGCTCCTTAATGCTAAGGGGAGAGTGTTCCACAGCGTGGCAGCCGCAAAACTAAAAGCGCGACCACCCATTCTCGTTCTATTAATTTTAGGGACTTTTACCAAGAACGCCGAAGATGATCTTAAAGGTCTGGCTGCCTGATACCAGAGGAAGAGAGTCTGAAGAGGTATTGGTCCCAGTCCATGCAGGGCCCTAAAAACAAGGCAGAGAGCCTTAAACGCAATTCTCTGCTGGACTGGGAGCCAGTGTAAATCGGCCAAAGCTGCCGATGAAGAGGCGGACCGTGGTCGAGACAAGGCCAGTTTAGCGGCCATATTCTGTATCCTTTGTAGCTTTAGGACCAGAGTCTTCGGGGCACCCAGAAGTAGTGCGTTGCAGTAGTCAATCCTGCTAAGAATGGAACTACGCACTACCTCAGCTCTGGAGCCCCGTGGGAGAAGTGGCAAGATTTTCCGTAGAGCACGGAGCAAACCCATACATGTTGCTGCCGTTTTGTTTACGGAGGCATCGAGCTGCAAATTGGGTTCGAATAGAACTCCCAGGTTGCGAGCCGAATCTGCCGCCTCCACCGAGCCCGGGATGGACACTGGCCAAAAATCGGCCGGTAATGTACGGGGAGTTCGGTCCAAGGAGCAGTAGAGTACCTCCGTTTTTGACCCATTGAATTGCAACGCATTGGCTCGCAGCCATGCTGCTGTGGCTGCCATACAACGGTGAAAAGCATCCCTTGAAATGGGCTCAGAACCCTCAAATGAAAAGATCAACTGAGTGTCATCGGCATAGTTGACAACAGATATGCCGAATGACTTTATCAGTGCTATCAAGGGACGGAGATATATATTAAATAGGATCGGGCTAATTGCCGATCCTTGAGGGACTCCCTGTTTCACCCGCCTAGTGGCTGATCGAAAAGGTGGTAGTGCCACGGCTTGTTGTCGGTTGTCCAAATAGGACGTGAGCCAGTCTAGGGCCAGACCGCACACTCCCGCACTCCGAAGACGGCCAAGTAGTACTTCATGGTCCACCGTGTCGAACGCGGCCGACATGTCAAGTAGCACCAAGAATGCAGACTTGCCCTTGTCGACTCGCGTTCGCAGATCGTCCAACACGGTGACCAAGGCGGTCTCGGTGCCGTGCGCTGGCCTGAAGCCAAATTGTGCAGCATCCAGACACAGATTTGTTTCTAGGAAGTTGGATAAGGCTCTTGTGACCCATCTCTCGAGGATTTTTATCGCAAATGGTAATAGCGAAATTGGCCTGTAATTAGCCGCGCAGAGAGGGTCCAGAGAAGCCTTTTTCAACAGAGGTGTTACAATAGCCAACTTCCAGCTGTCTGGGACTGACGCTGTGGTCAATGATTGACAGCAGATGGAGTGCAACGGCGGGAAAAGCTCCTCTTGAAAAGCCTTCCAGATCTTATGAGGCATTGGATCCAGCGGTGATCCTGACGATACACTGCTTGCCAGGATAACAAATTCCTCTAACGAGGGAACGGGAAAGCTGGACAACTGAGGCATACCTTCCTTGTTAGGTGCCCAATTGGAGTCCAGGTTGGCAGACGGGTCCAAAGGAGAGACTGCGGGTGTTGCAGATTGTTCAGAATTTTTTAGTCCAGTCAGAATAGTCCTGATTTTCTCCTCAAATGCAAGGGCCAGCGAGTCGCACAGTGCCTGCGAGGCCGGGATAGTAGACGCCATGCAAGGCGGGTCAGACAGAGTCTTGACCACTCTAAACAGGGTCTGAGATTTGTTAGAGGCCTTCGCCAAAGTGTCTTCCAAAAACTTGGCTTTTGCGGTTCTTAACTGGGCCTTGTATTCGTGCAAGGCTGCTTTATAAACCGCCTTATCCTGCTCCCTGTATCCTCTCCTCCATGTACGCTCCGCCTGTTTACAGCGAAGTTTGGAGTGCCCCAATTCTTCGCTGAACCAGGCATTTAGGCCCCTGGGCCTGTCTCTTACCTTACGTAAGGGGGCCAGGTCATCAAGAGATGATACAATATGCCGGCAGAGAGAAGCATAGCTCTTATCCACATTCTCCTCCACCTGAAAGGTTCCCGGTAGGAGTGTGGGTCGAATCGGTTCCCTAAGGAGACGACTCCATTGCCGATTCAACTTCCTACTGGTCGGTTTATTGGGTCTCCATGGGGCAGGCATAAGAAGGGACAAAACAATCAAGGAATGATCGGTCCAACCCTGGGCCTCGACCTTATCTACCACAACCAAGTTTTTATCTGCAAATACCAAGTCTAGTATATGTCCCCTATCATGGGTGGGTATCTGTACCAGTTGAGCAAGTTGGATATTGCTACAGGCTTGACACAGTTCTCGGAAGGCCAAGTCATGTGGGCCAGAAGGCCAGAGGTTAAAATCACCCAGTACTAGAAAATTGGTGTGCGAGTTCGAAAGGTCGTAGATCAGATCAATCAAAGATTGAAGGGCTGTCGTGGGCAGAGAGGGCGGTCTATAGCATAAAAGACCTGCTACTAACGTACCTCCTTGAGCCACGATGGAAAAGCCCATAAGCTCAAACCCTGCTATCTTGGTAGTCGCCAGTTCGGTCAAGGAGATAGAATCTCTGAAGATATAGCCTACCCCACCACCCCTGCCTGAGGTGCGGGGGGTGTGTCTTATCAAGTAGCCTGGCGGGCAAGCCCAGCCCAATTCCATGCCACAGTCCTTCGTGGCCCACGTTTCAGTCACGAACAGTATATCTAGCTGTGACGATTCAATTGATAAAGCAGTCTCAGCGTGGTGCTTTATCAAAGAGCGTGCGTTCAACAAGCCGCAAGACAATGTCTTATGCGGGGTGATGATGGGCTCGGGCTCTAAGTCCTCAGTGGAAGCAAAGTATGGAGGGGCAGGAGCGCCAGAGGCGCCCGGGACGCGAACGGGCGCAAACGGGCTTACCTCTGGCGCACCTCCGGCGCATCTACGGCGCCTCCGCTGCACGCATCCGCTGCGCGTCTGCTTACACATCCTAGTTATAGGATTACACCGAGCGGGCTTCCGGCTGCTCGAGCCTCTAACCCCAACCAATATGGCGCCTGAGAATCTCCCAGAGCGTCACTACCTACCCAAGATGGCGGACGAATCACCAGGACCAGGGACCCCACTAACTCAGTCTCGCAAACGCGGCTTGTGGGGGCACAGTTTAAATGCAGGTAAGCCTATCTAATCCCCAGGTGACAGCAGTAACAGCGCTCAGAAATAAAACAGCAAAATACAGCTGCGCAATTACAGTGACGCAAATTTTTAAAATATCGAGCTGTGCAAGTTAAAAGCAAGAATCCGAGGTAATGCGCGTGATGGCAGGAAAAGGTCCATCGACAAATGATTTATAATGTAACTAAAGTCTTAAAACCTTCTATTAACTGCAATGCTTTTTAATGAGGTGCTATCATGTATATTGGTCCCAAGATGGCTGCCAACACTTCTTGGATGAAGTGCTGACAGCCAATCAGATCTCACGATGATATGTGTGGTTAGGCTCCGCCCAGATATATATGTGATTTTACTTTTGATTTTCTCAGGAACTACTGAACGGATTTACACCATTTAAGCAAAAGGCACGAGTCTGAACTGAGGACCATCTTTTTGCCAAATTTGGTGTAATTCCGTTCAGCACTTCGGGCCTTACCTTCAACTAAAGTCCTATGGGAAAATGCATTGGGAAAACGCGTTTTGGGACCCCCCTCTTTCTCAGCCCCTGCTTGACGAATCACCCCGAGACTTTCAGGGTAGGAGCTGAGCGGAGCGCCCCATTAGTTTTGAAAATTTCACGAAGATAAGTCAACCGGCGCCAAAGTTATTCAAAATAGAATTTTCAGATTTCCTATGGGAACTCGGTCCTAACTATAACTATCAACTGGCGACCGCCAGTAGATAATGTGAATATATATATATTATAACATGGAAGGCATCACAGCCGATAGCAGAGGCGGGGAGTAACAACTTGTGAAAAGGAGTGGCCTGAGATCGCCACAGGACCTTGAAATAATCCTCAGGTGTGAGGCTCTTTTCGGAAACTGGAACCGGCACTGAAGAAAGCACAGAGACTCGCTGAAACGCGTCTGCCTGACGTTTCCTGGACTTTGCTTTTATAATTTTTGCGGAATAAATCCTGGATTGTGTGCCAGCACATGTCGGGCTCATTCTTTTCTAGAGTGGGCATTGGGTTCTAATATTATGCCAGTATGCTGGGCACTGGCTAACCGGCATGCCCTCCCGATTTGGTGTGATGTGCAAAGACCAGCACCTTTGGATGTTTGTATAAAACTACAGCACGTCACTCCCCAAGTGGTTTAAAAAGCACAGGCTGGGATGTACTACATGGGGAGAGAGGCTGCAGCATTGGCTGCGGGGGTCACACCAGGTACTGCAATATTATCCCTGTGGTCGAGAGCGGATGTTTGCGAGTCGCCGAGACACGCCACTTGGTGTTTGGCAGCCCTTCACTGTATGGGCTGGCACTTTGGACTCGATGAACCAGCATGCCCCTGTTCTCGAAAAAAAACACGGGAGGCATCACAGCCAATAGCAGAGGCGGGGAGTAACAACTTGTGAAAGGGAGTGGCCTGAGATCGCCACAGGACCTTGAAATAATCCCCAGGTGTGAGGCTCTTTTGGGAAACTGGAACCGGCACTGAAGAAAGCACAGAGACTCGCTGAAACGCGTCTGCCTGGCGTTTCCTGGACTTTGCTTTCATAATTTTTGTGGAATAAATCCTGGATTGTGTGCCAGCACATGTCGGGCTCATTCTTTTCTAGAGTGGGCATTGGGTTCTAATATATCTATATATATATTTATATATATATATATATATACATATATATATATATGTATGTATGTATATATATATATATATATATATATATATATATATATATATATATATATATATAGATATATATATATATATATTATCTACTGGGGGTCGCCAGTAGATAGTTATAGTTAGGTCCGTGTTTCCATAGGAAATCCGCAGCATTCTATTTGGAATAACTTTGGCGCCGGTTGACGAATCCTCGCGAAATTTTCAAAATAGGTGGTGCGCTCCGCTCCGCTCCGACCCTGAAAGTCTCGGGGGAATTCGTCAAGCGGGGGCTGAGAAAAAAGGGGGGTCCCAAAACGCATTTTCCCCATGCAATTTTCCATAGGGACCTTTAGTCCAAGGTACAGCCCGAACGGCTGAACAGAATTACTTGAAATTTGGCAAAGAGGTAGTCCTCAGGTCAGGCATGTGCCTTTTGCATATATGGTGTCAATCTGTTCAGTAGTTCCTGAAAAAATCAAAAGTAAAATCACATACATATCTGTGAAGTAAGAACAACGTCCACAAGGAACTTATTCACAAACAAATGTTCTAAATTTTGGAGCAAAAGTTAAACTCCTAACTGATTCAATCTAATAGCCAAACAAAAGTATCTTGTTACTTTGGAGTATCTATTTATTCAGACTAATAACAATTAATCACATAATTCACAAAAATATGAAAAAATATATATATGTTTCAGTTTTTAGGCACAAAGAAATAAGTGAAGAAAGTGAAGCTAGAACCCAGTGTGAATAGAAGTAGCCTATAAAGTGAGATAGATATAAAAAGGTCTTTCTTTTAAAAACACAATGAGGAGCAAGTTAGCATGTAACGAGTCTTTTTTGCTCTCCCTTTGTTGAGGTCGACGACGTTTCAACCCTCTCGGGGTACGGGGTCTCATCAGGACATAATCTGGGAACTAATTATTTCCAATTGTAATTTGAGGGATGATAGATAAATTTCTGATGAATTTGGAGTAATTAATATCTCCGCGTTCTCTTGTGTGACCAAGGCTTCCCAATTTAAAAGCGCTGTATGCCCAATAGGGCTGTTTATGAATCCAGCGTGGCCTTGATCTGTACTTTACGTGCCAATAGCACTTTCTGTTCTAAGTATAACGATAGAAAAAATCCAGTAACCCGATGAATTAAGCATCCAAGTCTCCGCGCGAGAACAGAAAGTGCTATTGGCACGTAAAGTACAGATCAAGGCCACGCTGGATTCATAAACAGCCCTATTGGGCATACAGCGCTTTTAAATTGGGAAGCCTTGGTCACACAAGAGAACGCGGAGATATTAATTACTCCAAATTCATCAGAAATTTATCTATCATCCCTCAAATTACAATTGGAAATAATTAGTTCCCAGATTATGTCCTGATGAGACCCCGTACCCCGAGAGGGTTGAAACGTCGTCGACCTCAACAAAGGGAGAGCAAAAAAGACTCGTTACATGCTAACTTGCTCCTCATTGTGTTTTTAAAAGAAAGACCTTTTTATATCTATCTCACTTTATAGGCTACTTCTATTCACACTGGGTTCTAGCTTCACTTTCTTCACTTATTTCTTTGTGCCTAAAAACTGAAACATATATATATTTTTTCATATTTTTGTGAATTATGTGATTAATTGTTATTAGTCTGAATAAATAGATACTCCAAAGTAACAAGATACTTTTGTTTGGCTTATAGATTGAATCAGTTAGGAGTTTAACTTTTGCTCCAAAATTTAGAACATTTGTTTGTGAATAAGTTCCTTGTGGACGTTGTTCTTACTTCATAGTAATACCCAGTTCACAGGGACATATGGGTTGCTCTTGTTTGTTGTGAATACACATACATATCTGGGCGGAGCCTAGCCACACATCTCATCGTGAGATCTGATTGGCTGTCAGTACTTCATCCAAGAAGTGTTGGCAGCCATCTTGGGACCAATATACATGATAGCACCTCATTAAAAAGCATTGCAGTTAATAGAAGGTTTTAAGACTTTAGTTACATTATGTTATGTTATTTTCATTTATACAGCGCACAGCTACTCGGAAGTGTCCCGGCGCTATAGACCGCTGGGGAACCTGTCCTGGCTATCCCTGTGAGATGGTCCCTTTCTGGGTATCTCCAAGGTGAAACCAGGCATCCCCGGCGTTTGTGGGGGGCCATTGTAGAGATGAGGCAAGCTTAATGCCCAGAGTTGCCGAGTGTGTTCCTGGTTAGAGTAGGTACCGAGGCGAGAATTATCGAGTCCATTTTGACCCTGGTCCACGACCCTGCCGCGTCGGGAATTGAACCCTGGTCCCTGGCCGATTCTCTGCTTACGGATCTGCCACCTCTAACCAGTGAGCCACACCTCTCCACTCCATCTGTTGATGTTACCATACTCATTTTAGGAATTGTGATGTGTTCTAAGGTGATTTTACCATGTGAAAAAGCCTTCTGCTGTGATATCACAAACCATGTTTGAGAGAAAACTATTTTCTCATACTTTTCCCACAGAGGTTTGGAAGGTGATCTATGAGCTAAACTGAGAGCATATTTTCTGTAAATTCACATTATCTTTTTCAGTCATGTAAGAATGAAGTCTGACATTCTCAGTAAAACATGTACATCCAACAAGGGCAGAGACTGTCAGTTGATTCCTTTGTGTTCTACTGCAGCTTCCCAGAGTGCTCTAAAGAACAACTAGAGCGCTAACAGTCTTACTTATGACAAAAGTATGGCACACCTGAAGCCATCTTGATTGGAATAAAGTGGTAACACTTAAAACATTTAATTTACAAAGGAACAAAATGAGGGGGTTCATGTTGCCATATATATTATGATTAGTGCTGCAGAAAGAAAAACTAGGGCACATTTTGACTTCTGAAATCCTCTTTTATTTCATAAAAACATTCTGACATGCAGACTGAAACATGCACTTTGAATACCAGCAGCAGACTTGCCTGGTGAGCAGTAGCTTTACTACAGTGTTCTAATGAGCAACTAGAGTGCTAACATTCAGAATTTATGGAATCAAAGTAAAAAACTGAAAGTATTTCCTACTGAGGAGACTGCAGTAAATGAGGAAATTATGAAACTTCATAACAAATAAATCTCCCAAGATGGCCACCAGAGACAAAAGAGCCCAAATGTAGTCCAAATATCACCCAGATGTAGCCCAAGTATAGCCCAATGACAGAATGTCCCAGAGTGTTCTTAAGAACAACTAGAGCGCTTACTGTCTTACTTATGACAAAAGTATGGCACACCTGAAGCCATCTTGATTGGAATAAACTGGTAACACTTAAAACATTTAATTTAAAAAGGAACACAATGAGGGGGTTCATTTTGCCATAGAAATTATGATTAGTACTGAAGAAAGAAAAATTAGGGCACATTTTGAGTGACTTCTCAAATCCTCTTCTATTTCATTAAAAAATTCTGATATGCAGACTGAAACATGCACTTCTAATACTAGCAAAAACAACAATTGATGGACAGAATGCAGAACAATGTCATACATTCACCCCAGTACAGAGATCTGGGCCTAAATCCATCGTTTTTTTGCTCACCATGCCATTCTAGTTTGGACCCAGCCATATGCAAATCAGTGTTGACCCTGTGCCCCATGGGAACAGTCCAGCCCGAACTGCCAAGCCAGGTCCTCCCTGGACTGGAAACAAGCATCCTAGGACCGGTTTCGGGCTTTCAGCCCTCGTCAGCCAGGATAGCCTGATTCCAGTGGCATGGAGAGCAAGGGACTCACGTCTGAGCATACCCTTCCCACTCGGGGTGACAAATGCAAAAACAACAATTGATGGACAGAATGCAGAACAATGTCATACATTCACCCCAGTACAGAGATCTGGGCCTAAATCCATCGTTTTTTTGCTCACCATGCCATTCCAGTTTGGACCCAGCCATATGCAAATCAGTGTTGACCCTGTGCCCCATGGGAACAGTCCAGCCCGAACTGCCAAGCCAGGTCCTCCCTGGACTGGAAACAAGCATCCTAGGACCGGTTTTGGGCTTTCAGCCCTCGTCAGCCAGGATAGCCTGATTCCAGTGGCATGGAGAGCAAGGGACTCACGTCTGAGCATACCCTTCCCACTCGGGGTGACAAATGCAAAAACAACAATTGATGGACAGAATGCAGAACAATGTCATACATTCACCCCAGTACAGAGATCTGGGCCTAAATCCATCGTTTTTTTGCTCACCATGCCATTCCAGTTTGGACCCAGCCATATGCAAATCAGTGTTGACCCTGTGCCCCATGGGAACAGTCCAGCCCGAACTGCCAAGCCAGGTCCTCCCTGGACTGGAAACAAGCATCCTAGGACCGGTTTTGGGCTTTCAGCCCTCGTCAGCCAGGATAGCCTGATTCCAGTGGCATGGAGAGCAAGGGACTCACGTCTGAGCATACCCTTCCCACTCGGGGTGACAAATGCAAAAACAACAATTGATGGACAGAATGCAGAACAATGTCATACATTCACCCCAGTACAGAGATCTGGGCCTAAATCCATCGTTTTTTTGCTCACCACTACGCCACTGAAGTCAAGCTATCCTGGCTGATGACGGCTGATAGCCAGAAACCGGTCCTAATGTAATGTAAGTGCCAATTTGTATCGCGCGGCAATCGCTCCAAGGAGCATCTAGGCGCCCAGAAAGGACCACCAGATGTTAGGTAGTCCCTATGCTTACTTGACCGAGAACCCGAATTACACTAGGCTTCTGGCAGTTATATCTTGGAGATTAAAGATCCAGGGCCCGATTCACAGAACTAACTTAAGACAAAATCCTAAACTTACTACCATTTTGGTATTCACAGAAGGCACTTACTCATTTTGGTATTCACAGAAGGCACTTACTCATTTCGGTATTCACAGAAGTTAGGAGTCCTAACTTTAGGACTCCTAAATGCCTTCTGTGAATACCGAAAGTCTTAAAATTAGGATTTTTCTCAGTTTAGTAGTAGTATAGTTAGGACTCCTAACTTTAGGACTCCTAAATGCCTTCTGTGAATACCGAAAGTCTTAAAATTAGGATTTTTCTCAATTTAGTAGTCCTAAGTCTAAACTTAGGACTACTAAATTGAGAAAAATCCTAATTTTAAGACTTTCGGTATTCACAGAAGGCATTTAGGAGTCCTAAAGTTAGGAGTCCTAACTATACTATTACTAAACTGCGAAAAATCCTAATTTTAAGGCTTTCGGTATTCACAGAAGGCATTTAGGAGTCCTAAAGTTAGGAGTCCTAAATTTAGGACTACTAAATTGAGAAAAATCCTAATTTTAAGACTTTCGGTATTCACAGAAGGCATTTAGGAGTCCTAAAGTTAGGAGTCCTAACTATACTACTACTAAACTGAGAAAAATCCTAATTTTAAGACTTTCGGTATTCACAGAAGGCATTTGGGAGTCCTAAAGTTAGGACTCCTAACTTCTGTGAATACCGAAATGAGTAAGTGCCTTCTGTGAATACCAACATGAGTAAGTGCATTCTGTGAATACCAAAATGGTAGTAAGTTTAGGATTTTGTCTTAAGTTAGTTCTGTGAATCGGGCCCCCAGGTTTTTAGATGTTTACGGAAGTCTATTTCTTTATCCAGTAATCTCAACTGGGGGGGAAGAGTATTCCATGCTTTTGCTCCCAGTACCGCCAGGGATTTGCCCCCTCGAGTTTTGAGTCTGAAACTCGGGACGGTAAGCAGGTTGGCCGTTGAAGAACGCAGTGCTCGGGTTGGACAGTATCTGCTGAATTTTTTCCTCAGATAGGACGGGCCTAGGTTGTGAACAGCTCTAAAAGTAATTAACAGTACTTTAAACAAAACCCTTTTTGTAATGGGCAGCCAATGTAATGCCTTGAGGGCTGTGGTTGCAGATGATCTTTTCGGCCATTTTAGAACCAGCCTCGCTGCTGCATGTTGCACCATCTGAAGTTTGTGTGTGACAACTTTATTTCTACCAGCATAGAGGCTGTTGCATTAATCGATGCGCGATGTTACAAGTGCAACCGTAACTGTTTTCCTTGCTTCAAGGGGCAAAAGATCAAAGAACTTTCTCAGTCCCTTTATTACCCCAAAGCACATGCCTGCCACTCTAGCTGCTTGTTGTCTAAAAGACAGGTCAGAGTCAAAATGCACCCCCAGATTACGGGCCGAGTTGGTTGTATGAGGTGGTATTTCAGCTTTTTCTGGCCACCATAATCGTGGGGTGAACTCATTTTTTGGGCCTATAGGCATGATCTCTGTTTTACCTGTGTTGCATTTCAGGTGATTTAGGCGCATCCATTCAAAGGTGGCCGTTAGGCAACCTTTGAGCTTATCCTCCCAGGCTTGGTTATCCTTATCCATTACCAGGATAAGTTGTGTGTCATCGGCATAGGCTATAGCGTCTATGCCAAATGACGATATCAGTTTTATCAGGGGTGCAGTATAAACATTAAACAGGGTCGGGCTCAGGCTCGAACCCTGCGGAACTCCCGTCAACAGCGCTTTTTCACTGGAGCAGAATTCCCCCAGGGTCACCACTTGCCTCCTGTCACTTAAAAAGTTTCTTATCCACTCAAGCACTGTCCCTGTGACACCAGATGTTATTAACCGGTCTAATAGGATGGCATGTGAGACCGTGTCGAAGGCCGCCGATAGGTCTAATAAAATCAGGACGGCCTTCTTGCCTTGGTCTAGGGCTGAGCGGATAGTTTCTGTAGTGAACAGGAGGGCCGATTCGGTGGAATGTTGGGCCCTGAAACCTGCCTGGTTGGGGTGCCATACATCACTATCTTCCAAGAAACGAGTAAGTTGATGCTTGATTCCGGTCCAGTGAAGACATGGCTTGGCAGTTCGGGCTGGACTGTTCCCATGAGGCACAGGGTCAAGACTGATTTGCATATGGCCATGTCTAAACTGGGGAGGTGTAGTGGGCAAAAGAACGATGGATTTAACCCAGATCTCTTGACTGGGGGAGAATGTCTGCATTGTCAGCATTCCGTCCATCAATTGTTTGTTGTAACGCTTTTTGCCCTAAGTGGGATGGGTATTCCCAGACGTGGGACCCGTGCTCACTACGCCACTGGAGTCAAGCTATCCTGGCTGATGACGGCTGATAGCCAGAAACCGGTCCTAGGATGCTTGATTCCGGTCCAGTGAAGACATGGCTTGGCAGTTCAGGCTGGACTGTTCCCATGAGGCACAGGGTCAAGACTGATTTGCATATGGCCATGTCTAAACTGGGGAGGTGTAGTGGGCAAAAGAACGATGGATTTAACCCAGATCTCTTGACTGGGGGAGAATGATTGCATTGTCAGCATTCCGTCCATCAATTGTTTGTTGTAACGCTTTTCGCCCTAAGTGGGATGGGTATTCCCAGACGTGGGACCCGTGCTCACTACGCCACTGGAGTCAAGCTATCCTGGCTGATGACGGCTGATAGCCAGAAACCGGTCCTAGGATGCTTGATTCCGGTCCAGTGAAGACATGGCTTGGCAGTTTGGGCTGGACTGTTCCCATGAGGCACAGTGTCAAGACTGATTTGCATATGGCCATGTCTAAACTGGGGAGGTGTAGTGGGCAAAAGAACGATGGATTTAACCCAGATCTCTTGACTGGGGGAGAATGTCTGCATTGTCAGCATTCCGTCCATCAATTGTTTGTTGTAACGCTTTTCGCCCTAAGTGGGATGGGTATTCCCAGACGTGGGACCCGTGCTCACTACGCCACTGGAGTCAAGCTATCCTGGCTGATGACGGCTGATAGCCAGAAACCGGTCCTAGGATGCTTGATTCCGGTCCAGTGAAGACATGGCTTGGCAGTTCGGGCTGGACTGTTCCCATGAGGCACAGGGTCAAGACTGATTTGCATATGGCCATGTCTAAACTGGGGAGGTGTAGTGGGCAAAAGAACGATGGATTTAACCCAGATCTCTTGACTGGGGGAGAATGTCTGCATTGTCAGCATTCCGTCCATCAATTGTTTGTTGTAACGCTTTTCGCCCTAAGTGGGATGGGTATTCCCAGACGTGGGACCCGTGCTCACTACGCCACTGGAGTCAAGCTATCCTGGCTGATGACGGCTGATAGCCAGAAACCGGTCCTAGGATGCTTGATTCCGGTCCAGTGAAGACATGGCTTGGCAGTTCGGGCTGGACTGTTCCCATGAGGCACAGGGTCAAGACTGATTTGCATATGGCCATGTCTAAACTGGGGAGGTGTAGTGGGCAAAAGAACAATGGATTTAACCCAGATCTCTTGACTGGGGGAGAATGTCTGCATTGTCAGCATTCCGTCCATCAATTGTTTGTTGTAACGCTTTTCGCCCTAAGTGGGATGGGTATTCCCAGACGTGGGACCCGTGCTCACTACGCCACTGGAGTCAAGCTATCCTGGCTGATGACGGCTGATAGCCAGAAACCGGCCCTAGGATGCTTGATTCCGGTCCAGTGAAGACATGGCTTGGCAGTTCGGGCTGGACTGTTCCCATGAGGCACAGGGTCAAGACTGATTTGCATATGGCCATGTCTAAACTGGGGAGGTGTAGTGGGCAAAAGAACAATGGATTTAACCCAGATCTCTTGACTGGGGGAGAATGTCTGCATTGTCAGCATTCCGTCCATCAATTGTTTGTTGTAACGCTTTTCGCCCTAAGTGGGATGGGTATTCCCAGACGTGGGACCTGTGCTCACTACGCCACTGGAGTCAAGCTATCCTGGCTGATGACGGCTGATAGCCAGAAACCGGTCCTAGGATGCTTGATTCTGGTCCAGTGAAGACATGGCTTGGCAGTTCGGGCTGGACTGTTCCCATGAGGCACAGGGTCAAGACTGATTTGCATATGGCCATGTCTAAACTGGGGAGGTGTAGTGGGCAAAAGAACGATGGATTTAACCCAGATCTCTTGACTGGGGGAGAATGTCTGCATTGTCAGCATTCCGTCCATCAATTGTTTGTTGTAACGCTTCTAATACTAGCAGCAGACTTCCGTGGTGAGCAGTAGCTTTACTACAGTGATCTAATGAGCAACTAGAGTGCTAACATTCAGAATTTATGGCACATGTGTGACATATCTGAATACCTTCTTGATGGAATCAAAGTAAAAAACTGAAAGCATTTCCTACTGAGGAGACTGCAGTAAATGAGGAAATTAGGAAACTTCATAACAAATAAATCTCCTAAAATGGCCACCAGAGACAAAAGAGCCCAAATGTAGCCCAAATATCACCCAGATGTAGCCCAAATGTAGCCCAATGACAGAAGTGTGCAAAACACTTATTTTTGTGTATTTGCAGTTTTATATAGTGCGGACTTGTCAGGTATTGGAGTGCTTTACATGAACATTGGTTACATCACACAAGATCAAATTCATTTTGGTTGTAGACATGAGGAGATTAAGTGATTTGACCAGAATCACAGAATGTTGAGCTGAAGCAGAAACTCCAACCTGGTTCCCCAGTTGCAAAGTCTGCAGCTCTGGAAGTAACACCACACCCTCTCCCCTTGGATGCAACATTTAATCAAGTGGTCAACTGGATAAAAAAACTAAGATCACAAATAATTTAAAAGTTCTTTGTCGCTATTTGAAAACTCAGAAAATATGTCCTCATTTTAGTTTTTTAGAGCACTAACCATAATTTTGATGCAAATAAGACCCTCTCATATATGTAATTTCTAAAGGAAATGCTCTAGGGATTACAGTTTTGATTACATCAAGATGACGTCAGGCATTCCACACTTTTGTAATAAATATAGAATGTTAGCAATCTAGTTGTTCATTGGGATACTGTTGAGAGGCAGAGGCCAGGGGCACGGACTCTGAAAATTGAAGGCAGGTAGAAGAGTGCAGAGGCAACAATTTGACCACACTAGGCAGGCAGGAAGGGCAGTGGCAGCACAACAGACTATGGAGGGCAGTGGAAAGGGGGGCAGGGGCAACAAACCAGCAATACAGGACTGGCAAGAGAGGCTGTGGCAATATAATAGACCATTGTGGGCAGAAGGAAGAGGCAGTGGTCATACAACCATACATGCAAACAGACCCGTTTCAGCCAGGAAATGTCCAATCTTTTTAAGCTCAATTGGGCTTTACTTGATCTGTTTCCTGTCTACAATCTCCTCTTTTTCAATGTAACTCAAAGGGGAAAATCAATACCCCAGTTTTTTTTCAAAATCTCCCTCTTACCATGTTCAAAATGTTCGCAAGTATGGTACATTGGATCATGGTAGGCAGGAGGAATTGGGGTAGGGACATGGACTGGGATAACAGAGGACAGGAGGGACATGGAGAGGTGCACCAAACTGACCCTACAGGGCAGGCATCAGGGTTTGCAGCAGCACAATACACCACACAGCGCATGCGGGATGGGAGTGCAGCAAAACAATCCATAGAAAGCAATAGGGAGGGGACAGGACCATGCACATGGACAACAGAGAACAGAGGGGAAAGAGGCAATGGTAGCTAGCTGACCATAATAGACAGACAGGAGAGAAAGCTGCAGCATAACAGACCATAAAGGGCAGGAGGGACGGATCAGGGGCATTACAATGGAACAGACAAGCCAGGACGGAGGGAATAGGGGTCTGCACATGGAAACAGAGGGCTGGGGGCAAGGGGGCAGGGCAGGAGCAGCAAGATGACCATGGAGGTCAGGCAGGATGGGCACTAGAAACAAGACACACCATGGAGAGCAACAGTGAGACTATGATGGCAGACACACAGACCATGGAAGGAAGGTGGGAGGGGGTCAGGAGCAGCTAGCTGACCACACAGGGAAGGTGGGAGGGGCCATGGCAGCACAGAAGACCATGCATGGCAAGCGGGAGGGTTAGTGGCAGCACAATGGCTATGATGGGCAAGAAGGAGGGTGCAGGGGCATGCACAAAGGACCATGGAGGATAGAAGGGAGGGTCAGGACCTGGGCACAGACAAGAGAGTTCAGGGGAAGGGGCCTCACAACAGACCGCGCGGGGCAGGCAGGAGGAGCAGTTGCAGCACAACAGACCAGGGAGGGCAGAAGGGTGTGGCAGTAAAATGGACCATGGAGGACAGGAGGAAGGGGATAGGGGCATGGCATGTGGACAGGCAGGGTGGAGGTGGCAGGGACAGGTTACAGTCATCTGACAATGCTAGGCAGGTGGGAGGGGAGTGGCAGCTCAACAGAACACTCAGAGTAGAGAGGAGTGGCAGGTCCATGGAACATGGTGGTCAAAAAGGATGGAGCAGGGGCAGGCACAAAGACATCGGAGGGCAGGGGGAAGGAGAATAGGGGCAGCAAGCAAAGCACAGAGGCTAAGCAGGAGGTCAATGATGGGCCATAGAATTGGGCAATGGAGGGCAGGATGAGTGGACTGGTACATCATGCTAAATGAAGGGCAGTGGCAGCACATCAGACCATGCATGGCAGGAGGGAGGAGGCTAGTCCATGGATTCAGACAACAGAGAATAGGGAGGAGGTGGATGGGGCAGCAAGCTAACTGTTCATAGAAGGTGGGTATTAGGAACTTTATTGTTTTTAAAATGTGTGTCTGTGCGAACTACTTAAAATATGCAGCATAATCTCACTTTTATTCAGGAAGAAGAGGACGTTTGGGACTGTGACTCCGGGCTCACTTGGCTGAAACATCCCCTGACCCTCCACCCCCCATCTCAGAATGTAATGCCCGTGAAAAGTGTAGGTGGGCGCAGTGTTATATAGAATATAGTCATGAGAGCATGATTGAAAATGAAAACTAGATATAGTATATGGTATAAACTATGCACCAAAAAGTGTGATATAAGATGAACCGGTGCATGAAATATAATATGCAATACATTGTGCGCAATGACAGATTCATTGGAGAGCACAAGATAGCACAGGCACTAGCGCTTGCTATGTGATATGCGCCTTGGAGTGTAATATGCACAGGGCAGTGTTGTATAACCTAAGTAGTCTCTAAAGTTGTAATATAAAATATGTGCTGGGTAGTGTAACATTGCATATGCACTGTGACAAAGATATGGATCCCAGATTGTAATATGTATGGCATAGCGCTGTGCTTTATAACATAGGCATCGAGGAAGGCACATTAGATGGGGCAATATAACCCGTGCGAAGGCAAGTGTGGCATGACATATTCACTGGGTGGTGTTACAGTGCACATGGGCTAGAGAGTGTCATAGCATACGCACTAGCTGGTGGAATACAACACAGAGGTGTGTGGCACTCGGCGGGCACTGGTGGGTGTAACACAGCATTGGGCTCAGCCAGGATCACACTGTGACTCTCAAGTGAGGTTTGTCTCCTTTCCAGAGAGTAAAATAAAAAGTATTAAACATCCGGCGGTGGATGTGTGTTTTATTAACCGTGAGGGGGTTTCTTGCATAGTTTGGTCGAATTTTTGTCGAATCCCCTTCGAATGGCTTGGTGTGCATGTGTATTAAATGTGCCCGTCTATAGCTACCCATGTTTGTATAAATAAACCACAAGGGTGTCTACTTGGAGAATACCCACCAGCGGGGGCGCCGGGATTAGGCACGGTAGGGTGTCAGACATGTCAGAGCTTCACTAGCGGTGTGAATACATTCTACGTGGATTCATTGTATGCATAGTCGCCTTTTAATGAATATCACGCAAATCGTCATGGTGATAGGTACATACGGTTTGTCCAGCATGTCCTAGGTGTTTCTATAAATATATATATTTTTTTAAAAATAAAAAACAAAGGCCGGCCCTGGGGGATGGGGTCCCCAGGGCTAATAAATTAGAAAAAGAAAGGGGGCCACACAGCCCTCCTTCTTAAAAATAAATAAATAAAAGACCGGCATCGCGCCGGAGGCCACGCCCCCTCCTTGCAGCACTCTGCAAACGCGCCCCCTGGCCAGTTGTAAGTTGAGGAATTAATTCCCCTTCAATACTGAGGGTCCCTGAGGGCCAACTAGCCCAACAGGTATCTCCAGTATGCGCCAGGGAGCTGCGTTGCAGACAGGTGTTCTGAGGCCACGCCGCTTTTTACACCTCCATGCAACGCAGCTCTGTGGCGCTTACTGGAGGTACCTAGTGGGCTAGTTTGACCCTAGGGACCCTTAGGATTCAAGGGGACTTAATCTCTCAACTCAGAACGCCCAAAGGCCCTGTGGCGCGTTTTTAAGTTGGGGAAATAATTCCCTTTTAATCCTGAGGGACCCTGGGGTCCAACTAGCCCACCAGGTGCTTCCAGTAAGCACCACTGCTCTGCGTTGCAGAGAGGTGGTGCAGGCCGTGCCACTTTTTACACCTCTCTGCAACGCAGCTCTGTGGCGCTTACTGGAGGTACCTAGTGGTCTAGTTGGACCCTAGGGACCCTCAGGATTCAAGGGGACTTAATCTCCCAACTTAAAACGGCTACAGGGCATGTTTACACAGTGGGTAAGGGAGGGGACGGGGCATGAGGTGACGTGTTCAAACACGCCCTGTGGTGCATTTTAAGAGGTAGTTTTAATCCCCTGCCCTATTATATACTAGGTGCTTACAGAGGAGGTCATGCTAATGACATGGGGACCCCAACACATAGTGTGCCCTAGTGTATGTAGGTGTTTTCACTGTATTCTGAGTGTCTTTTAACATAGCACTGGCTCTAGGACTGGTTAGTCAGACTCAGTTACCACCAGTATCCGTCTGAAAAAGTTGAGGGTACAGGATGATTTTGCAACAAGGCTTGTTTCTGCTCTTCTGTTTGTTCTTTCTGCACGTTATACTTCTTCCTGCACTTTTTGTTCGTCTTTGAGGACTTCTGTTGCTTCTTTCTGCATTTCTTTTTTTTCTTTCTGTGCGTTTTTCCTTCTTTCTTCACATGTCCTATCTCTGTAGGTATAGCTAGAAATTAGCATTTAAAAAACATAGGTTTCAGGCACGTTATAGCTAGGAATTAGCATTTAAAAAACCTTAGAAATTCACTGAAAAAACCATAGGTTTCAGGGGCGTTATAGTTAGCTGGACTTTTCACTCGTACAAAACCATAGAAATTCCCCCGTTATAGTTAGTTCAGCTAACTATAACTCGCGCGCCCGCAATGCACTGCTGATGACGTCACATATTACATCACTCATGACATGGTCAGTGACATCACTGATGACATCACTGACGTCTTCGGAGGCCATGGCCCCCTTTCTCTACAACTCTGCAAACGTGCCTCGAGCCAGACTACAGGATGAGGGATGAAGTCCAATTTTGTCCTGGGGGAGTTTGGGGGCCCTCCTGGTACTTCTTGTAAGTCCTACGCAGTTGAATTCCTGAGCATTGGTTGGACGCCCAGCACCCTTTCTCCTCCACTCTGCAAATGCGACTACTAGTTAAAGTAGCATATTTCTGCACCTTTGACTTAGAGGTAGTTTTAATCCCCCTGCCCTATTATGTACTAGGGCCTTACAGAGGAGGTCATGCTAATTACAGGGGTACCCCAACGCATAGTGTTCCCTAGTGTATGCAGGTGTTTTCACTGTATTCTAAGTGTCTTTTAGCATAGCACTGGCTCCGGTCCTGGTTAGTCAGAGTCAGTTACCACCAGTACCCGTCTGAAAAAGTTGTGGGCACAGGATGATTTTGTAACAAGGCCTCTTTCTGCTCCTCTGTTGGTTCTTTTTGCATATGCCTTGCTTCTTCCTGCTCTTTTCTTCGTCTTTGTGGACTTCTGTTGCTTCTTTCTGCATTTCGGTTGCTTCTTTCTGTGCGTTCTTTCTTCACATGTCCTACCTCTGTAGACATAGTTAGAAACTAGCACTTAAAAAACCATTGAAATTCACTGAAAAAACCATAGGTTTCAGGCACGTTATAGTTAAACATCAGCATTTAAAAAACGTTAGAAATTCACTGAAAAAACCATAGGTTTTAGGGAAAGTTATAGTTAGTTGGACATTTCACTCGTACAAAACCAGAGAAATTCCCCCGTTATAGTTACATATTTTGACACGAGCTCTGAGACACAACAAATTGATGACACTATAGGTCGCCCTGGTAGTTTGGTGGCATTTTTGTGAATTTTAGGCAAGAGATCTGGTGATCCAGTGCTATGCACTAAATAGACTAGTACATGTAATGATAGAATAGTGTTATGTGAGAAAATATATAGAATTAGTGTCTTAACCTTCACTATTCCAATAGTTGTCATCAGTGATGTCATCAGTGATGTCACTGACCATGTCATGAGTGATGTAATATGTGACATCATCAGCAGTGCATTGCGGGCGCGCGAGTTACTTAGCTGAACTAACTATAACGGGGGAATTTCTATGGTTTTGTATGAGTGAAATGTTCAACTAACTAAAACGCCCCTGAAACCTATGTTTTTTTCAGTGAATTTCTAAGGTTTTTTAAATGCTAATTTCTAACTGTTTATGTTGCCACTCCTGAAACCGAAACCAGTTATCCGAGGGCAGAGGGCCTGCAGAAGGCACACGAGGTGGGGTGCCCAGTCATGTGCACCGGCGGGGCAGTGAAGTGACAAGCACCACAATCCACAAAAAAGGTAACAAGGGCACTGAATAACACAGGATCTTCTCTTTGTATCTGGCAGGAACAACAAAGTTAAAATGCCCTAGTACCAAAATTCAGAATTAGTGCTACAACGGTCTTCAAGAGGACCTGCGATGCCGCTTCTGCCTCCTGTACCCTGGAGGCGGCACATGGTTCACGCGGTACAGTCATACTGAGGTGGAACGCACCCTCATTGACCTCTCATGGCACTGCTCCACACTTCAGGGATGACGCTTTCCATTAGCTATGTTTTCTGATGACGTGTCGCGCCGGGCCCATCCAACAACAGAACTCCTTTAGATCCAAACAGACTCTTCCACTTTCTCACCGGAAGTGAAACCAGGCCACGCGACACTTTCACAATAAAACAGCTGGGAATGCACTTATTGGTAAAAAAAACACATTCCTTCCTCCTAATTAATCAAATAAATGTCTCACTGAAGAACAGGGGCCAGCTTCGATCGGTAAACAGCCGTTACAACGGCTTGTTTACTTTGCAATACCATTACAACGCATGCATTACCACACATGCGTTGTACATCGCGAAGTCATTACTACACATTTATTTAGAACGCATGGTCATTTACCACGCATGCCTTTGCAACAAATTTTGTTGTAAAGGTATGTATGGTAAATGACCATGCGTTCTAAAAAACATGTAGACGATCCACGTTGTTGTAAGGAAACAGAGGCTGTTCCCTTTCCTCACAATGACGTGCACCGCCCCTCAGAGATGACGTGAAGCAGGAACCACGAGGAGAGAGGAACCACGAGGAGTGAGAGGTAAGGGGGATTGGGCATGGGGTGGTTTTTGTTTCTAGGGTTTAGGGTAGTGCAGTGGTGTTTGGGTAGTGTAGGGGGTCGTGCTGGGGGTAGTGTTTTAGGGTTTAGGGTAGTGCAGTGGTATTTGGGTAGTGTAGGGGGTCGTGCTGGGGTAGTGTTTTAGGGTTTAGGGTAGTGCAGTAGTATAGGGGGTTGTGCTGGGGGTAGTGTTTTAGGGTTTAGGATAGTGCAGTGGTGTATGGCTAGTGTAGGGGGTCATGCTGGGCTAGTGATTTAGGGTTTAGGGTAGTGCAGTGGTGTTTGTGTAGTGTAGGGAGTCATGCTGGTGGTAGTGTTTTAGGGTTTAGGGTAGTGCAGTGGTGTTTGTGTAGTGTAGGGGGTCGGGCTGGGGATAGTGTTTTATGGGTTAGGGTAGTGCAGTGGTGTTTGGGTAGTGTAGGGGGTCATGCTGGGGGTAGATTTAGGGTTTAGGGTAGTGCAGTGGTGTTTGGGTAGTGTAGGGAGTCGTGCTGGGGATAGTGTTTTAGGGTTTAGGGTAGTGCAGTGGTGTTTGTGTAGTGTAGGGGGTTGTGCTGGTGGTAGTGTTTTAGGGTTTATGGTAGTGCAGAGGTGTTTGGGTAGTGTAGGGGCAGTGCTGGGGTAGTGTGTTACGGTTTAGGGTAGTGCAGTGGTGTTTGTGTAGTGTAGGGGGTAGTGCTGGGGTAGTGTTTTAGGGTTTAGTGTAGTGCAGTGGTGTTTGTGTGGTGTAGGGGGTTATGTTTTAGGGTTTAGGGTCGTGCAGTGGTGTTTGGGTAGTGATGGGGTAGTGTTTTAGGGTTTAGGGTAGTGCAGTTGTGCTTAGGTAGTGAAGGGGGTCATGCTGGGGGTAGTGTTTTAGGGTTTAGGGTAGTGCAATGGTGTTTGTGTAGTGTAGGAGGTCATGCTGGGGGTAGATTTAGTGTTTAGGGTAGTGCAGTGGTGTTTGTGTAGTGTAGGGGGTCGTGCTGGGGTAGTGTTTTAGGGTTTAAGGCAGTGCAGTAGTGTTTGTGTAGTGAAGGGGGTCATGCTGGGGGTAGTGTTTTAGGGTTTAGGGTAGTGCAGTGATGTTTGTCTAGTGTAGGGGGTCGTGCTGGGGTAGATTTAGGGTTTAGGGTAGTGCAGTGGTGTTTGGGTAGTGTAGGGAGTCGTGCTGGTGGTAGTGTTTTAGAGTTTAGGGTAGTGCAGTTATGTCTGGGTAGTGTAGGGTGTCGTGCTGGGTGTAGTGTTTTAGGGTAGTGCACCCAACCAGCCACAATATCCATTGACAAAGGGGATCATGACTCTTTTGAACGCACCACCAATTGAATAATTTGGAAGTGGTAGGGCCCTTGACATGTCCAAGTGGACCCCGTCCCCAAACCGGGACTCTGGATGCCAGGGACGCCCCGAGTCCTTATTCTCATCGGAGGAGAAATCATCCTCCGATACACCCTCTTCTCTAAGGGAAACCCGCTGTCGGGGTCTACAATAGTGGTGACAGCGTCGCAATTTTCTCTGGACTCCGCCTCCTCCCGGCAGGGTGCATGTATTAGCGTTCGCGCTTTCTTGAGAAAGGTCTCCGTAAGTTTATCAAATCCTTCCAAGTGCCCCGCGTTATGCTTAACGACCCTTTTATTCCCCATCTGGGAGCTACTGAGAGCCGCCACCACCAGATCTGGGTCACTGAACACACCAGGGATGCTTTTTTGCCAGCCTATCAACCTGATCCCTAAGAGGAGCCAGCACCCTAGAAATAGCCAGAGAGAGGGCTTGGTCCACTGCTGGAGGGAGAAGTTGGCGGGCCAGTCCTCCTTTACTTCCTGGTAGGAGGAGTAAAAATGGTCTTCTGGAGAAGACATGATAGCAGAGTTTTTGAGCACAGAACAAATGCCCTTAAAATCCTTAAGGCAGCCCCCTCACCGGTGCTCCAACAGCTGGGCTTTCCCCGAAGCTGTTATAAGAATAGACTGAGGCACAATACCAATTACCACCACCAGGTGGCGCTCATCATTAACATGACCGTGAGGGGAAATCACCGCTTAGCGGTGTCAAAATTAGGTGAGGGTTGGTCGGGAATCAAGCGGACACTTAAGGAGTGACCGGATCCCCAAATGTGTGTAAAGACCAGCGGGAGCACTCGGCGGAGCTGCCTCGCTCAGACCAGACGCGCCTGGCAGGATCTCACTGCACGCAGAGCGCACCGCGGGAAAAAATGCGAGGGGGAGAACCCTCTTGGGCAAGAGCCTGCTACGCAGAGAATATGAAACAATACCAAGGCAATAATGCTAATAACATGCGCAAGAAACCGCTATACAAACAACAACACCGTCAGATTGAGCCAAGAATGTAAGGAATGCACTTAACTGACGAGCAGTGAAGAAAGAGGAAGCGGAAGGGACGTCATGATATTATATACGATGAACTGTGATATGATAGGGCTATAGTTGCCTTGGAGACTAGCCCCTAATGGTTCATGGGTTGTGTAGTCTTTTGTTTAATGATTGTTGTGTTACGTTTTCTTTGAACTGCTATGCAAATAAAGTGAGGAAATATATGCATAATCCTCGCCTCCGTCCAACCATAGAACTCATTAAACTTTATTCGATCTGATTTAGAAACACATTTCATAAAAGTGTACATAAAAACAGTAAATCCTCTTTCCTAATACAATACAGTGAGAATTAATTAAAACCAGTGGGTAAAAACGGGTGTTACAAAGACCGGTTCTGAGCAACTTCAGGTTAACATAATCGTAAAGTTCAAAGTTTCGCAAGATCAATCTCATGTACTTCGTGCAAAATACGCAATAAGGGGTCCAAGTAAGATGTAACGCTCCAATACCTGACCAGTCTGCACTCTATAAAAACTGCAGAAAAACTAAAAATAAAAAGTGTTTTGCATACTTCTGTCATTGGGCTATCTGTGGGCTACATCTGAGTGATATTTGTGCTACATTTGGGCTCTTTTTTCTCTCGTGGCCATCTTGGGAGACTTATTTGTTATGAAGTTTCCTAATTTCCTCATTTACTGCAGTCTCCTCAGTAGGAAATGCTTTCAGTTTTTTACTTTGATTCCATTAAGAAGGCATTCAGATGTGTCACACATTTGCCATAAATTCAGAATGTTGGTACTCTAGTTGTTCATTAGATCACCGTAGTAAAGCTACTGCTCACCAGGGAGTTAACTGGAAGTCTACTGCTGGTATTGAAAGTGATTGTTTCAGTCTGCATGTCAGAATTTTCTAATGAAATAGAAGAGGATTTGAGATTTCACTTAAAACATGCCCTACATTTTCTTTCTGCAGCACTAACCATTATTCTTATGGCAAAATGAACACCCTCATTTTGTTCCTTTTTAAATTAAATGTTTTAAGTATTACCAGTCTATTCCAATCAAGATGGCTTCAGGTGTGCCATAATTGTGTCATAAGTAAGACTGTTAGCTCTCCTGCTGTTCTTTAGCACACTCTGGGAAGCTGCAGTAGAACACAAAGGCATTAACTGAAAGGCTGCTCCTGTTGAAATATGTCAGGAAGATATTTGAGATCTCACTTAAAACATGTCCTAATTTTTCTTTCTACAGCACTAACCATAATGTCTATGACAAAATGAACCCCCTCATTTTGTTCCTTTTTAAATGAAATGTTTTAAGTGTTACCAGTTTATTCCAATCAAGATGGCTTCAGGTGTGCCATAATTTTGTCATAAGTAAGACTGTTAGCGCGCTAGTTGTTCTTTAGAACACTGGGAAGCTGCAGTAAAACACAAAGGCATCAACTGACAGGCTGTTCCTGTTGAAATATAACAGGAAGATATTTGAGATCATACTTGAAACATGTCCTAATTTTTCTTTCTCCAGCACTAACCAGAATTTCTATGACAAAAAGAAACCCCATCATTTTGTTCCTTTTTAAATTAAATGTTTTAAGAGTTACCAGTTTATTCCAATCAAGATGGCTTCAGGTGTGCCATAATTTTGTGATAAGTAAGACTGTTAGCGCTCTAGTTGTTCTTTAGAACACTCTGGGAAGCTGCAGTAGAACACAAAGGCATCAACTGACAGGCTGCTCCTGTTGGATGTACATGATTTACTGAGAATGACAGACTTCATTCTCACATGACTGAGAAAGATAATATAAATTTACAGAAAATATGCTCTCATTTTAGCTTCAGTTTTCTCTAAAACATGATTCATGATATCCCAGCAGAAGGTTTTTCACAGGGTAAAATCACCTTAGAACACACCACAATTCCTGAAATGTGTATGGTACCATCAACTAATGAATTCTAATGGAACTAAAGCATGTTATCACCCTTTATAGGTCGCCTTTTGGTAACCCTCAAAATCTTCGATTCACTATAGTGCATTTCAATGGGGTACTATCATGTATATTGGTCCCAAGATGGCTGCCAGCAATTCCAGGATGAAGTGCTGACAGCCAATCAGATCTTACGATGAGATATGTCGTTAGGCTCCGCCCAGATATTAAAACTTTTTATTTTTCTAATTTCTCATGAACTACTGAACGGATTTACACCATTTAACAAAAAGGAATCTTTCTGAACCAAGGGCTACCTTTTCGCCAAATTTGGTGTAATTCCGTTCAGCAGTTCGGGCTGTAGCCGTGTCTAAAGTTTCCTATGGGAATTAAAATGGAGAAAACACGTTTTGGGACCCCCCTTTTCTCTTGGCCCCCGCTTGCCGAATCACCCCAAAACTTTTAAGATAGGAGCTGACTGGGGCGCCCCACGAGTTTTGAAAATTTGACGAAGATTCGTCAACTGACGCCAAACCTATTGGGAAAAGAATGTTGCGATTTTCCTATGGATAATAGGTCCTAACTATAACTACCTACTGGCCACTTCCAGTAGGTAATATATATATATATATATATATACATATATATATATATATATATATATATATATATATATATATATATATATATATATATATATATATATATATATATATACATTCACAGAAAAAACCATAGGTTTCAGGGGTGTTATAGTTAGCTGCCCATTTCACTCGTACAAAACCATAGAAATTCCTCCGTTATAGTTAGTTCTGCTAACTATAACTCACGCGCCCGCAATGCACTGCTGATGATGTCACAAATTGCATCATTCATGACATGGTCAGTGACATCACTGATGACATCACCGATGACATCTCAAATGACATCACAGATGACATCATCCACTGAATGTGGTTTAGTTTGAAATGTAAATATGTATTATATATATACCAATCTGTATTGAAGATTGAGTGGATATATAACTGTCTGGATGGAGGATTTAGTAGCTGTCTGACTGTCTTTTTAAGTGAGTAATTAAAAGTGTCTCACTTAATACATGGATTAGTAACTAAACTATGTGAATGTGTGCAGCACTGTCTCTGTTGTTGTATAACATGCTTCCTCAGTTGGTCACTAACTACATGAGTGTGTATATTAGTTATTGATTAGTTGGGTAAGTATTTGTATGGGACACTGAGTTTGTGTGTGGTTGGATGGGGTGTGTGTAACTCTATGCATAGATGTGTGAATGGTTGATTGACTAGGTGTATGGGTTTAAGAGTGCATGTGGAAACAGTTGTTTGGGTGACTGAGTGTATTTATTTGTGTGTTGGTGAGCGAATATATGTTTTTGTTGTACATCTTCAAGAAAGTAAAAAAATAAAAGGCATTGTATGTGAGAGTTGGTGTATATAAATAAGTTTGTGTAAGAGTCAGTGATTGTGAGAGTAAATATATGAATGAGTGTATAATTGTTATGGTGCTTTTTTAACATATTAACGATGAGTTACTATGTGTTTGAATAAATGAGGTGTCGTTGGATAATTGTGTAAGTGAGTAAATTTAAGTGCGATACATTTTTTTCATGAGTGAGTAGGATGACTGCATAACCGAATAAGATGACTGCTGATGTGTCAATGTCTATATATGTGTATAAGTGGATTTGATAGTGTTCTATTAATTAATGACTGCATGTATAGATGATTCTGTTGTTGAATGGGTAGTTGTGTGTGTAGACTTAGGAATCAGTGAGTGGGTATGTAGTAACTGGTATTGGTGTGTCAATGGTTTCAAATATGGTACTCTGTATTTTACAATGAGTGATGAAAGGTTATACTAGTGTATGATGTGGTGTATCGGATTGTCAAGTGGATGATGTCATCAGTGATGTCATTTGAGATGTCATCAGTGATGTCATCAGTGATGTCACTGACCATGTCATGAATGATGCAATATGTTACATCATCAGCAGTGCATTGCGGGCGCGTGAGTTATAGTTAGCAGAACTAACTATAACGGAGGAATTTCTATGGTTTTGTACGAGTGAAATGGGCAGCTAACTATAACACCCCTGAAACCTATGGTTTTTTCTGTGAATTTCTAAGGTTTTTTAAATGCTAATTTCTAACTATAACGTCTCTGAAACCTATATTTTTTTTCAGTGAATTTCAAAGGTTTTTTAAATGCTAACTTTTAAGTGTGATAGTAGTTATATCTATTTTTTGTACTGATTTTCTACAGTTTTTTAACTGTTTATTTATAAATATTTTATTCATTAAATAACATTATATATTTTTCTGAAAATTGCAAAAAAACATTTTTTAATTAAAACTGAAATATTGATTAACTTTCTTGTTTTCATTTTTTATTTTAATATATTTATATAATTTTCTTTAAAAAAAAATCTAATTTTTTTCGCAGTCGCGCACTCAAAGTGTACACATCACGGTGGGTGCGCGCATTCTAGCCGCCATTTTAGAAAAGTTATGAAGGATCCGTGTATGGTGTGCGACGGCTGCGTGTTTTTCAGTTACATCATATACATTTAATATCACGTGATATGCGTGATTGGTATGCGACCAGTCTGCGACTCCTGCTCCCACGCATTCGAGACACATGCGCATTACGGTACGAGATGTTTGCACGCTTGCGGGTCCCGTGTGACATCATATACGTGCTGGGACGCGCTGGTTGTGCGACTCCCGCAAAAAAAATGTATGTTCCAAAATGATATGTATGTGTCTTTAATATACATATTAAGGCAAGAGATTATGTAAGATATTCATCAAAATAATATATTTGTACTTATAAGAAACTTATATTATTTTTAAATATATTTTCGCGAAGTCGGGTGCGTGCGTCGTGAGTGCAGAAAACCAGGTCAGCAGAGCTGCTGTAGAGCCAGAGAACCAGGTCAGCAGAGCTGCTCTAGAGCCTAAGAACTAGGTCAGCAGAGCTGCTCTAGAGTCAGAGAACCAGGTCAGCAGAGCTGCTGTAGAGCCAGAGAAACCAGGTCAGCAGAGCTGCTTTAAAGGGAGAGAACCAGGTCAGCAGAGCTGCTTTAGAGCCAGAGAACCAGGCCAGCAGAGCTACTTTAGAGCCAGAGAACCAGGTTAGCAGAGCTGCTTTAGAGCCAGAGAACCAGGTCAGCAGAGCTACTCTAGAGCCAGAGAACCAAATCAGCAGAGCTGCTTTAGAGCCATAGAACCAGGTCAGCAGAGCTGCTTTAGAGCCAGAGAACCAGGTCAGTAGAGCTGGTCTAGAGCCTAAGAACCAGGTCAACAGAGCTGCTCTAGAGCTAGAGAACCAGGTCAGCAGAGCTGCTGCAGAGCCAGAGAAACCAGATCAGTAGAGCTGCTTTAGAGGGAGAGAACCAGGTCAGCAGAGCTTCTATAGAGCCAGTGAACCATGTCAGCAGAACTGCTTCAGAGCCATAGATCTGGGTCAACGGAGCTGCTTTAGAGCCAGAGAACCAGGTCAGCAGAACTGCTCTAGCTGACACTGACTGACTGACACTGACTGACTGACACTGACTGATTGACACTGACTGACACTGATTGACACTGACTGACACTGACTGACTGACACTGATTGACTGACACTGACTGACTGATACTGATTGACTGACACTGACTGACACTGATTGACTGACACTGACAGACTGACTGACACTGACTGACTGACATTGACTGACATTGACTGACACTGACTGACTACTCTCTACTACTCTACTACTGACTCTCTACTACTCTACTACTCTCTCTCTACTACTCACTCTCTACTACTCTCTACTACTCACTCTCTACTACTCTACTACTCTCTACTACTCACTCGCTACTACTCTCTACTACTCACTCTCTACTACTCACTCTCTACTACTCATGCTCTACTACTCTCTACTACTCTCAACTACTCTCAACTACTCACTCTATACTACTCTACTACTCACTCTCTACTACTCACTCGCTACTACTCTCTACTACTCACTCTCTACTACTCACTCTCTACTACTCACGCTCTACTACTCTCTACTACTCACTCTCTACTACTCTCTACTATTCACTCTCTACTACTCACTCTCTACTACTCACTCTACTACTTTCTACTACTCTCTACCACTCACTCTCTACTACTCTACTACTCACTCTCTACTACTCTCTACTACTCACTCGCTACTACTCTCTACAACTCACTCTCTACTACTCTCTCTCTACTACTCACTCTCTACTATTCACTCTCTACTACTCACTCTCTACTACTCTCTACTACTCACTCTACTACTCTCTGCTGCTCTCTAGCACTCACTCTCTACTACTCTACTACTCTCTCTCTACTACTCACTCTCTACTACTCTCTCTCTACTACTCTCTACCACTCTCTACTACTCACTCTCTACTACTCACTCTACTACTCTCTACTACTCACTCTCTACTACTCTCTCTCTACTACTCACTCTCTACTATTCACTCTCTACTACTCACTCTCTACTACTCGCTGTCTACTACTCACTTTCCACTACTCACTCTCTACTACTCGCTCTCTACTACTCTCTACTACTCACTCTCTACTACTCACTCTCTACTACTCTCTACTACTCTCTCTGCTACTCACTTTCTACTACTCACTCTCTACTACTCTACTACTCTCTCCTACTCTCTACCACTCACTCTCTACTACTCTACTACTCACTCTCTACTACTCTATCTCTACTACTCACTCTCTACTACTCACTCTACTATTCTATACTACTCACTCTGTACTACTCTCTACTACTCACTCTGTACTACTCACTCTCTACTACTCACTCTCTACTACTCTCTACTGCTCACTCACCACTACCGATTCTCTACTACTCGCTCTCAACTACTCTCTACTACTCACTCTACTACTCACTCTCTACTACTCTACTACTCTCTCTACTTCTCACTCTCTACTACTCTCTCTACTACTCACTCTCTACTACTCACTCTCTACTACACACTCTCTACTACTTGCTCTCTGCTACTCGCTCTCTACTACTCTCTAGTACTCACTCTAATACTCACTCTCTACTACTCTCTACTACTCACTCTCTGCTACTCCACTACTCTCTACTACTCACTCTCTACTACTCACACTCTACTACTCTACTACTCTCTACTACTCTCTCTCTACTACTCACTCTCTACTACTCACTCTCTACCACTCTCTCTACCACTCTCTACTACTCACTCTCTACTACTCTCTACTACTCACTCTCTACTACTCTCTACTACTCTCTACTACTCACTCTGCTACTCACTCTCTACTACTCTCTACTACTCACTCTCTACTACTCACTCTCTACTACTCTCTACTACTCACTCTCTACTACTCTCTACTACTTTCTACTACTCACTCTACTACTCACTCTCTACTACTCTCAACTACTCACTCTCTAATACTCACTCTATACTACTCACTCTCTACTACTCACTCTACTACTCTCTACTACTCACTCTCTGATACTTTCTCTACTACTCTCTACTACTCTCTACTACTCACTCTCTACTCTCTGTTACTCGCTCTCTACTCTCTACCTCTCTCTCTACTACTCTCTACCTCTCTACCTCTACCTCTCTACCTCTACACCTCTACCTATACACCTCTACCTCTCTACCTCTCTGTACATGCACACTTATGCACATATATATATGCATATATATGCATATGCATTTATATATATGTATGTGTATATTTATATATATATATATTTATTCACTGGAAAAAAACATAGGTTTCAGGGGTGTTATAGTTAGCTGGACTTTTCACTTGTACAAAACCATTGAAATTCCCCCGTTATAGTTAGTTCAGCTAACTATAACTCGCGCGCCCGCAATGCACTGCTGATGACGTCACATATTACATCACTCATGACATGGTCAGTGACATCACTGATGACATCTCAAATGACATCACTCATGACATCACTGATGACATCATCCAGTGAATGTGTGTTTTTCTGAAAACTAAATATGTTTTATATATGTATATCTCAAGGTCGATGGAAGAATAAATGGGTATATAAGTGTCTAAATGGATGATTTGTTTTTGGAAAATTGATTGTGTAACTGACTGATTAAGTGTATCATAGTGAATACATGGCTTAGTGAGTAATGTTTAAATATGTAAATATCTGTATCAGTCTCTCACTTTGTGTATAAGTATATGCATGGGTTGGTGAGTAGGTACATGGGTGTCTATGTAGGTTATTAGTTGGTTTTTTGAGTATCAGTCTGAGTGTCTGCATGGTTCGGTGGGGGGTATTACGTAGTGCATAGTTGCATGAATAAGTGACTCACTGTTTGTATGTGTTGAAGACAGCATGTGTGCAGGACTGTATGGGTGGATGAGTGTGTGTATGGGTGTGTTAGTGAGTGAATGACTGTCTCAATAGTGTCTTTATGAGTAACTACATATGTTTTAAACTAGTATATGTGACTATTGGTGTATATAAGTGAGTATATGTGAGAGTGAGAGATTGAAAGAGTTCCTGTATGAATAAGTATGTGTTTCTATAAGTGATTGTTTAAAAGACTAAGTATGTGTAAGTTTCCGTAGAAATAAGTGTGGTGGTGTGTGTATAACTATATATGCAAGTGAATGTATGTTTGATTCTTTATTAGCATGAGTGACTATGTGTGTGAGTAACTCTATGGATGAGTGGCATTGTGTAACAGGATGTATAGGTGTATGAGTACATATGATGAGTGAGTACATGTATGAGTGACTGTATAGAACTGTTGGTGAATGAGTGGATGTGTATGTGGATCTTAGAATTACTGAAGAGGTTGTTGTAACTGGTATTGGTATGTCCATTGTTTTGAAAATTGTAGTCTCTATTTTTAAATGTGTGTATCAAAGGTTATATTAGGGTGAGAGGAGGTCTGCCACTCTATCACAAGGATGATGTCATCAGTGATGTCATGAGTGATGTCATTTGAGATGTCATCAGTGATGTCATGAGTGATGTCACTGACCATGTCATGAGTGATGTAATATGTGACGTCATCAGCAGTGCATTGCGGGCGCGCGAGTTATAGTTAGCTGAACTAACTATAACGGGGGAATTTCAATGGGTTTGTACAAGTGAAAAGTCCAGCTAACTATAACACCCCTGAAACCTATAGTTTTTTCCAGTGAATTTCTGAGGTTTTTTAAATGCTAATTCCTAACTATAACGTGCCTGAAACCTATGGTTTTTTCTGTGAATTTCAAAGGTTTTTAAAATGCTAATTTCTAACTATGCTTACAGAGATAGGACATGTGAAGAAAGAAGAAAACATGCACAGAAAGAAAAAAAAGAAGTGCAGAAAGAAGCAACAGAAGTCCTCAAAGACGAAGAAAAGTGCAGGAGGAAGGATAATGTGCAGAAAGAACAAAAAGAAGAGCAGAAAGAAGCCTTGTTGCAAAATCATCCTGTACCCTCAACTTTTTCAGACGGATACTGGTGGTAACTGAGTCTGACTATCCAGTCCTAGAGCCAGTGCTATGTTAAAAGACACTTAGAATACAGTGAAAACACCTACATACACTAGGGAACATTATGCGTTGGGGTCCCCCTGTGATTAGCATGACCTCCTCTGTAAGCCCCTAGTATATAATAGGGCAGAGGGATTAAAACTACCTCTTAAAACAGGTCACAGGGCGTTTTTGCGCACGTTAACTCAGGCCCCGTCCCCTCCCTTCACCACTGTGTAAACACGCCCTGTGTCCATTTTTAGTTGGGAGATTAAGTTCATTTGAATCCTGAGGGTCCCTAGGGTCCAACTAGCCCACTAGGTACCTCCAGTAAGTGCCACAGAGCTGCGTTGCAGAGAGGTGTAAAAAGTGGCACGGCCTGGACCACCTCTCTGCAATGCAGCTCAGTGGCGCTTACTGGAAGCACTTTGTGGGCTAGTTAGCCCCCAGGGGCCTCAGTATTGAAGGGAAATTATATCCCCAATTTAAAACATGCCATAGTGCGTGTTTGCACACGTCACCTCAGGCCCCGTCCCCTCCCTTCACCACTGTGTAAACGCGCCCTGTGGCTGTTCTAAGTTGAGAGATTAAGTCCCCTTGAATCCTAAGGGTCCCTAGGGTCAAACTAGACCACTAGGTACCTCCAGTAAGCGCCACAGAGCTGCGTTGCAGAGAGGTGTAAAAAGGGGCTTGGCCTCAGAACACCTGTCTGCAGCGCAGCTCCCTGGCGCATACTGGAGATGCCTGTTGGGCTAGTTGGCCCTCAGGGACCCTCAGTATTGAAGAGGAATTAATTCCCCAACTTACAACTCGCCAGGGGGCGCATTTGCAGAGTGCTGCAAGGAGGGGGGCGTCGCCTCCAGCACGATGCCAGTCTTTTATTTATTTTAATTTTTTAAGAAGGGGGGCTGTGTGGTTCCCTTTCTTATTCTAATTTATTGGCCCTGATGACCCCATCCCCCAGGGCCTGTCTCCTAATTATATTTTTTTGACCCCAATCCCCAAGGCCGGCCACTGTTTTTAAAAAAATATATATTTATAGACACACCTAGGACATGCTGGACAAACCGTACGTACCTATCACCATGACGATTTGCGTGATATTCATTAAAAGGCGACTATGCATACAATGAATCCACGTGGAATGTATTTACACCACTAGTGAAGCTCTGACATGTCTGATGCCCTACCGTGCCTAATCCCGGTAGACACCCTTGTTGTTTATTTATCCAAACATGGGTAGCTATTGACGGGCACATTTAATACACATGCACACCAAGCCATTCAAAGGGGATTCAACAAAAATTCGACCAAAACTATGCAAGAAACCCCCCTCACGATTAATAAAACACACATCCACTGCCAGATGTGTAATACTTTTTATTTTACTCTCTGGAAAGGGGACGAACATCACTTGAGAGTCACAGCGCGCTCCTGGCAGAGCCCAATGCTGTGTTACACCCACCATTGCCTGCTGAGTGCCACACACCTCTGTGTTGTATTCCACTAGCTAGTGCATATGCTATAACACTCTCTAGCCCATGTGCACTGTAACACCAACCCGTGAATATGTCATGCCACACTTGTCTTCGCACGGGTTATATTGCCCCATCTAACGTGCCTTCCTCGATGCCTATGTTATAAAGCACAGTGCTATGCCATACATATTACAATCTGGGATCCATATATTTGTCACAGTGCATATGCAACATTACACTCCCCAGCACATATTTTATATTACAACTTTAGAGACTACTTAGGTTACACACACTGCCCTGTGCATATTACACTCCAAGGCGCATATCGCATAGCAAGCGCTAGTGCCTGTGCTATCTCGCGCTCTCCAATGAATCTGTCATTGCGCACAATGTATTGCATATTATATTTCACGCCCGGTTCATCTTATATGACACTTTTTGGTGCATAGTTTATACCATACACTATATCTAGTTTTCATTTTCAATCGTGCTCTCAGGACTATGTTCTATATAACACTGTGTTCACCTACCCTTTTCACGGGCATTACATTTTGCGATAGGGGGTGGAGGGTCAGGGGGTGTTTCTGCCAAGTGAGCCCGGAGTCACAGTCACAAACGTCCTCTTCTTCCTGAATAAAAGTGAGATTATGCTGCATACTTGTTCATATTTTAAGTAGTTCGCACAGACACACAGACAATAAAGTTCCTAATACCCGCCTTCTCTGAACAGTTAGCTTGCTGCCCCATCCCCCTCCTCCCTATCCTCTGTTGTGTGAATCCATGGACTAGCCTCCTCCCTCCTGCCATGCATGGTCTGATGTGCTGCCACTGCCCTCAATTTAGTATGATGTACCAGTCCACTCCTCCTGCCCTCCATTGCCCAATTCTATGTCCCATCATTGACCTCCTGCTTAACCTCTGTGCTTAGCTTGTATTGTATTGTATTGTATTGTATTGTATGTGGATTTGTAGAGCGCGGTTGCTGCCCCAAGGGCGTCCAAGCGCTAGGTGTGCAGATGTGATCGTTGAGGAGGTGATCGGGATCAGGGAGACTGTGTGAACAACAAGGTCTTCAGTTGTTTACGAAATGAGAGCAGGTCAGGGTCAGAGCGAAGTTGCAGAGGGAGAGAGTTCCATAGCTTGGGGGCATTTAGGGAGAACATCCTTCCTCCGGTTCTGGTTCTTTTAACTTTGGGCACTGAGGCTAGAAAAGCCTCCGTAGATCGGAGATTCCTGCTAGGATGGTAGTGGGTAACTAGATTGCCACTAATTGCTGGGCTCGTGTTCCAGAAGGCTCGGTGGGAGATGCATAATGCCTTAAATGCAGCTCTCTGCTTCACCGGAAGCCAATGCAATCTTTTTAATCCGAGCCTGACTGACTGTCTGCGTGGGATCTGTAGCAGGGTTCTGGCTGCACAGTTCTGCACCACTTGAAGCTTCCGCAAGGTCGATTCAGGGGCACCCAAATAAAGGGCGTTGTTGAAATCTAGCCGGGACTGTATCAGTCCCTGTATTGCTACTTGTTTAGCTTCCATCGGCAGGAGGGGCAGGACTTTCCTCAGTGTTCTAAGTAAGCCAAAACATGTGGCAGACAGCTTGGTGGCTTGGGTAGTGAACAAGAGATTTCTGTCTAACCACACTCCCAAGCTTTTTACACTTTCCTTAGGGATTGGTGGAGGGCCTAGACAGGACGGCCAGAGGGAGATGAAAGACACTGGAGATGTTGGACCCAAGAGCATAAGCTCCATTTTATCTCCGTTGAGCTTTAAGGAAGAGGCTGTCATCCATTCCTTAACATCCTCTAGGCATTTCATGAGGCCTGCTGAGGTGTGCCTGTTACCCTCCTGCACCAGAGACACCACTAGCTGGGTATCGTCTGCGTATGATATGATCTTAATACCGAACGGTTGGACGACCCCAGCCAGTGGTTTCATATATATGTTGAACAACGCAGGGCTCAGAGAGGAACCTTGTGGCACCCCGCAGCTCAGTGGTTTGCTAGCTGACACTGTGTCACCATCGAAGATCTGGAATGTTCTGTTGCTCAAGAAGGAATTGAGACACCTAAGTGCATTGCCTGTTATTCCAATCTTCGATAGACGGTTCAGCAAAATGGAGTAGCTGACCGTGTCGAAGGCCGCACTTAGGTCGAGGAAGATCACTTATTTAATTTGAGAGGGTAGCTGTTCCTAAAAAAAGGGTAGAGAGAGCTGCTATGTGTGCTTAAAGCTTGGTTGGGCCGGAATGAGTGTGGGGAATTTCTCCTTTGAAATTTAGTGCCCTCACACACCCTTTCAGGTGTCCTGCTTCATCATAGGGCGTTGCTCCTCGTGGGGGTGGCGCTGCAGTCCCCCACGGGCCCCGCAAGAGGGCTCTTTGTCGGAGTTCTTTTTAGGAGACGCCGCAGTTGTGCATGTGGGTGTGTGGGTATGTCTATAAGGGATGTGAGTGGTGCGTTAAAACAGCTAGGTAGGAACCAAGACCTTTATTCGCGGCTCTATCCAGCATAGATTAAAAATGATCCTGGAGGTCCTCAAGAGCAAAATATAATGAGGGCAGATATAAAATTTACTGCAACTCTCAGGATAGGTGAGTGAATGGGGAGTGTAAGTACTAGAAAAATAGGGTCAACATGTTTCGCGCTTCAGAGTAGGTCCTTAAGGGATCCGATTGCGCTTCGTCAGGACCAAATGAGACAAGTGAATCTAAAAAGTATATGAAAAAGAAAAGGTTCCAGTGAGAGTGAGGTACTGTGAACCAATTATACCTTTATAGTAAGGGGAATTGCGTTGTTGCGCTGGTAGGTGCTCCTTCTTATTGGAAAACCTACACCCAACCTATAAAAATAAAGACAAGGACAAACACACACATAAACAGAAAAGGAAAATACAACATCTGTCATATTAAAGTGCCAAGAGATGTCGTGAGTTCATTGTCCAGTGGCACGATAAGTGTACACAATCCACATGCTTCTAATGTACACATGCAGATTTTAGTGAAAAATGTTCACCGAAACACAATTCTATAAGTTAAAGTGAATCTAGCCGCTACCTGCAGTGCACATGTGAATTTGTTATACTAATCAAATGTGGCCATGTGCTATGAAAAAACCAGAATGAAGGTCTCTCCTCAAGCGGCTTTCAGATTAAAAGCAAACACCCGGTGTGCGTTCGGGTGTTGTTTGTATGTTTAAAAATAACTAAGGACAAATCAGGCCTACCCTACGAGATGAAAGGGAAGGGCTCCGTCAGCGGTTCGGGTGAGGCGAGCAATGAAACTGAGGGAAATCAATGAAAGTATTAGTCTACCTCGTTTCAGTCGTTCCACCGCCGATCGCGTTCCCATGGTGGGGGAATACTCACAAGTGTTCAGTCGCCTGTAGGGTGGAAACCTACCCCTCCTCCGTAACGCGCCGGAATGGTAGACCGGTGTTGGGTGGGGAGGGCTTATATGTATTCCATACAGACGCTGAAAATACGCGCGGTCAAGTGACGTCAGAATGTGACGTAATGACGTTGAGTTAAGGAGATCACCAGTCGCTTCACGAAGCTAAGAGGTGACGTAGTGACGCTCTCTGTGGGGTTGCCAAGACAATTCGGTCCATTGCGGAAGCGTCAGGCTGCGCTGGGGTTGGTTGACAAGGTTGGTTAGGGCGTTGTCATGACGATCACGTAGATTGTGGGAGCGTCAGAGATAGGGGCTGGTTTTTCGGAAGGTTATACTATGTGAAACCAGGTTGCCTTAGCGAGGGGTTAATCAGAGAAAACAAAACTCAATGTGTAAATATTGTGCGTACATTCACTATGTAACTAGTGATCGGGAGAAGGGACAAGGTGCATCGGCCATTAGTAGGCAGCAATAAACCAGCTTACAAGTGGTGACAACTAGTAAACAAAAACCCAACTGCTGCATGTTAGAAGTTAAATTTGCATAGCAGATGTTACATGGGGTATTTACATAAACAATGTTATGGTGTGGTAGCGAGTCAGGATAGATCTCGTTACTCGGTGTTAATCTCAGATTTTAGGTGTGTATTGCAAAAGACCATGCTCCCGGATAGTGTAACTTAATCCTAATTCTGAGGGATTCTGATCTGATGTAAAGATTATCAAACCGAAATCGGTTATTTCACCTAAAAATTCAGTAGGAGTTTCTTTAGGAATCATGTTAACTCGGCCCACGGGATTTCATCATTTAAACCCGTGGAGTCACATCTCAGTTTATGGACCCATCGTTGTTCTTGTATAAACAAAGTACGTTTGTTCCAATAAGGATTGGAAACTATGATGGTCCATCGCAGACTTTCTGCTGGATGTCCTAGTTCAGAAAAGTGTGTTAGTAATTTGGTATTGGTCTTCTTGCGTCTTATGGTGCTTTTATGCTCCCCTATACGTATCTTGACTGCTCGTGTGGTCATCCCCACATACCTCTTGTTACATGGGCAAACTATAGTGTAGACACAATTAGTTGTGTTGCAATTCGTGTGTCTAGTTTGGCGCCAAGGTGTCATTAGACCCAGGTCGATTTCTTTTGAGATCGCAGTTTCTGCACACGTAGAGCATGAGCCACAAGGATAATGTCCCAATACTGGTGGCAATGACCATAATGTAGATTGGTGTGTGGGTTGTGGTTTCGGTCTCGTATGTACCAGGTGGTCTTTTAAGTTCTGCGTACGTTTGAATGCAAACAACGGTGGGGGACCAGGTTCGAAAGCTCCTGAGTTCAATATTGTCCAGTGTTTTTTGATTGCCTTTGTACATTGTTAGAGCCGGGAGTGAACGTGGTGACACAAGTGATCGTCTCCAAATCAGGTTTTTCTTTTATTTCCAAAAGGGCTGCTCTGGGGCTGTTTTTTGCTCTTTTGTGAGCTTGACGGATAATGTTCTTGGGGTAGTGTCGTACCTCCAAATTGTGCTCAAGTAGAGCTGATTGTATCTCAAACTCCTTGGTAGTATCACAATTCCTTCGTAGACGCAAGAACTGGCCAACCGGGAGGTTGTTCCTCAGAGCACGGGGATGGTGGCTATCATAGATCAGAAGATTGTTCCTGTCTGTTGGTTTTTTGTAGTTCGTAGTGTGCAGTCAGCCGTTCTCCAGTGAAATGAGAAGGTCCAAAAAGGGGATACTGTGTTGAGATCTTGTACTCGTGAATTTCAAATATGGGTTTAGAGTGTTAACCCAATTACAGAATGAGATACATTGTTCTTCATTTCCTTGCCAAAACAGAACCACATCGTCAATGTAGCGACGCCAAAGGAGAATGTGTTTGATGTAGGGGTTGGTGGCTCCTAGGATGTGCCTATCTTCGAAATGTGCCATGTAAAGGCATGCCAGGCTCGGCGCGAATGTGCTTCCCATGCTCGTGCCTTGTATTTGGTGGAACAGCTGTGATTTGAATGCAAAGAAATTTTCTTTAAGAGCAAGGGAAGCACAGTCGCAAATGAATGTAATCGGTGTTTCGAAGGGCCATGGTTCAATGTTCCGGAGCGTATTCTCCAACACTTCTAAAGTGGCGTCCTGTGGTATGTTCGTGTAAAGGGCTTCCACGTCCATGGTCACCAGGAAATCTATCTTGTCCGCATCCGGGAAGAGTTCTATCAGATTCAGGACTTCGGTAGTGTCCCTCAGGTAGGTCGGAGTTTTGCTGACCAAAGGACATAGATAGAAGTCGCAGAACTTACTCAGAGGTTCTAGTACAGAGTTAATTCCGGAGACGATCGGACGGCCTGGTGGGGGGGTAAGCCCCTTGTGGATTTTCGGTAGCGTGTAGAAGTATGGAGTGCGGGGTTCTTCTGTCGTAAGGAAATTTCCTTCCTGTGGTGAAATCCAGCCTTCCGTTATTGCTTCGTTGGTCATGCTCTTGATCTGAGTCTGAAGGCGTTTCGTTGGGTCCACCGTGATCAATTCATAATACCTGGTGTTCGCCAATTGTCGGTCACATTCTCTATCATATGCATCTTGGTCCTGGATGACAATGGCCCCGCCCTTGTCAGCTGGCTTGATTATTATATTGCGATCTTCTGTCATAGTTCGAAGAACAGATCTCTCTTCTTTTGATAGGTTGTCGTAGGGCCGTTTCTGGTTCAGAGCTCCTACATCTTTTAGGACAGCTTGCTCAAACGTCAGGATCTCATGTGGAGTCATTGCTGCTGTTGGAGTAAATTTTGAAGGTTTTTTCAAACCTGTCTCAGTAGGGGGGTTGTCAGGTTTTCCTTGAAAGAAGGCCTTCAGTCTGATTTTTCTGAAGAACTGTTGAAGTTCCTGGTGTAACCGAAAGGGATCTTCTTTTGGTGTAGGGACAAATCCCAAGCCTTTTTCCAGGAGTGTGGTTTCTTTTTCTGTCAGTTGTCTAGATGACTATTTACCACTAGGGTCTCTGTCCTCTTGCCTGGCTCCGTAGTGTCATTGGTTCCTGATCTTGCCACTGTACCTTCTTGAAGCCTCCTCTTCTTCTGCCTCTTCCTTTGCCCCTTCCTCTGTTCTGAAAAGGGGGGTTCGGGTATTGTTGGAAGTGAGGCGGTTGGAGATGATGTGTTGGAGGTACATGCCACATCGGAGGTGGTCCCATCCATTGGCCTGGGTAGGCTGGTGGTTGGAAGGATGGGTGTGAGAATGGAGGTGGGGGATTGTGGAATAACGGAGGGCGTATCGGTTGTTGTATTCCTCTAGCATATGGTGAATACTGTTGCCCTTCATAACTTGAATCACTCCCCACAGATCCTGTCCTACTAGATCTGTTGCTAAAAAGGGGAAGATCACTGCCACTGAACCACCTTGGTCCAGTATCCTCCGTGACTCTTCGGTAACCGTTAACAGTGCGGTTTTGGTTCCGTGCCTAGGTCTAAACCCTGTCTGGGAAGCATCCAGTAACAAGTGGTTCTCAAGAAATTTTATTAGCTGGATGTTTATATGTTTCTCAAGGATTTTGCTTGCCCAAGGGTGCAGTGAGATTGGGCGGTAATTGGCGTGGTCTTCAGGGTCTAGATTGGGCTTTTTAAGCAAGGCCCGCACCATGGCTCTCTTCCATACTGTGGGCACAGTGCAGGATGAAATGGAGGAATTTAACAGATCCAGTACCACGGGTAGGATAGCCTGGCTAGCCTGCATCATGACATCCGGTGGTGCTGGGTCGAGTGGGGAGCCAGATTTGACTTGCCGGGCCAAATGATTAAGGGTTTCCAGATCTAAGGGGAGAAAATGTTCGAGGGTAGGCTGGTCTGGGAGAGTTATATGTTTCAGTGGTACCTGGACAGCTGTTCTTGAAGTTATGTCTACTGTCGGAAAAGAAGAGTAGATCTTGGTGACCTTGTTATGGAAAAAATCCGCTAGCTCATTACACTGTGCTTGTGTTTTTGCCAAGGGTGGGGCTGAGTTATTCACATTTGTCAGGCTTTTTACTAAGTCGAAGATTTCCTTTGGTTTGGATTTGGCTTCCATGATTTTAGCCGAAAAATAATCGGCTTGAGCCGTCCTAATCTCGTCTTTATAAGCCTTGATTGCCTCTTTGTATTGGGACTTTTTCTCAGGTAGAAAGTCTAGGCGCCATGCTCTCTCATGTTTCCTACATAAGCGTTTTTTTGCTCTTAGGATGTCTGAAAACCAAGGGGCTGATTTGTGCAGTCTTTTCTATATGGATTTCCGAAAAGGTAGGGTTGCGTCCAAAGATTTTGTGATCCAACCCTCATATTCCTGGTTTGCTGTGTTGGGGTCTGTAAAGTGGGGTGGGCAGGTGGATTCTAAGTTGCTTATCCAGACCTTGATGGGTAGTTTCGCCCAGTTCCTTGTGAATTTGACTTGGGGGGTGGGCAAAGGGGTTTTACAGGTATACCAGGCAAAAGGTATTAAGGAGTGATCAGTCCAGGGAAGAACAATGGGTTGACTGACCACCAGCTCCGTGCAGTTGCTAAAAATTGGGTCTAGTAGATGGCCCTTTTCATGAGTGGGGGCTGAGACATGCTGAATTAATTGTAATGCTGCTAGGTCATCTATTAGTTCCAACGCAGTATGGTCTGTGGAGCTGTCAAAATGAAAATTAAGATCTCCCAGAAGAGTATGGTTGGCTGTCGACATGATACGTTCGGCTATAATGTTCGGGAGAGATCTATGGAACATTTTTACCGGCTCTGGGGGGCGATATATCAAGGTGCCTGAGAAGGAGATATTTGAGGAGAAGTCGATAGTGAATGCTAGACTTTCACACTCAGGGATTGCTTCAGAGGTAGTACGGCAACAGTACTGGCCCTTTAGTATGATAGCCAGGCCTCCTCCTCTCCCTTCCGACCGGTCTAGTCTGTGGATTTGATAGCCAGGGGGTAAGGCTGTGACTAGGTACGGCTCAGAGTGGGAAGTGAGCCATGTCTCCGTCAGAAAGATGGCGTCCGGCTTCCACTCTTCTAACAGCAGGGCCATTTCCGTGCTGTGTTTCGGGAGGGACCTACAATTCAGCAGGTACATACAGTATTTCTGAATCGTGTCTGTCGAGATTTTGGTGTTGAAGGGATGTTTACAGGCCGGGCAGCGGGAAGGGAATTCATCTGGTGGGAACCTATGAGTGCAGCGTGCTACAGCTGCGGTTCCGATGCTGTGGATAATTGCTGGACTATAGGTCCTTAAATGGGAGGTGTGGAGTCCAGGGTTTATGGCCCCGGGTCCCGTATGGCCGCGGACGGGCGCAGACGGGCTTGCCTTTGGCGCGCAGGCGGCGCGCCCGCTGCGCGCGTCCGCTGCGCGGCCGTTGGCAGCACATCGCTTTATATCGTGTGGGAGGGGGCGTGGCCGAGCGTCAGTGGGCGTGTCCAGGAGCGAGGGGCTTCCCTGGAATGGCGGCAATCACCGCAGCAGCGCCTTTAATCGGCTGCGCGGTCAATGTCCACGGAAATGCAGAGGCTCGAGTTTTCAGAGGTACACGTTATCACACACAAGAATTTAAAACAACTAAAATTGTTAAAAATCACCCGCTCCCGGCTTCCGCCTCAGGAGCACTGTCTGTCACCAATACGCGCTAGAGAAAAGGCGCGATTTATATCGTGTGGGAGGGGGCGTGGCCGAGCGTCAGTGGGCGTGTCCAGGAGCGAGGGGCTTCCCTGGAATGGCGGCAATCACCGCAGCAGCGCCTTTAATCGGCTGCGCGGTCAATGTCCACGGAAATGCAGAGGCTCGAGTTTTCAGAGGTACACGTTATCACACACAAGAATTTAAAACAACTAAAATTGTTAAAAATCACCCGCTCCAGGCTTCCGCCTCAGGAGCACTGTCTGTCACCAATACACGCTAGAGAAAAGGCGCGATTTATATCGTGTGGGAGGGGGCGTGGGCGAGCGGCTTGCTGCCCCTATTCTCCTTCCCCCTGCCCTCCGATGTCTTTGTGCATGCCCCTGCTCCATCCTTTTTGCCCACCATGTTCCATGGACCTGCCACTCCTATCTAGTCTGAGTGTTCTGTTGCGCTGCCACTCCCCTCCCACCTGCCTAGCATTGTCAGATGACTGTAACCTGTCCCTGCCACCTCCACCCTGCCTGTCCACATGCCATGCCCCTATCCTCTTCCTCCTGTCCACATGGTACATTGTACTGCCACACCCTTCTGCCCTCCCTGGTCTGTTGTGCTGCAACTGCTCCTCCTGCCTGCCCTGTGCGGTCTGTTGTGAGGCCCCTTCCCCTGAACTTTCTTGTCTGTGCACAGGTCCTGACCCTCCCTTCTATCCTCCATCGTCCTTTGTGCATGCCCCTGCACCCTCCTTCTTGCCCATCATAGCCACTGTGCTGCCACTAACCCTCCCACTTGCCATGCATGGTCTTCTGTGCTGCCATGGCCCCTCCCACCTTCCCTGTGTGATCAGTTAGCTGCCCCTGACCCCCTCCCAGCTTCCCTCCATGGTCTGTGTGTATGCCATCAAAGTCTCACTGTTGCTCTTCATGGTGTGTCTTGCTTCTAGTGCCCATCCTGCCTGACCTCCATGGCTATCTTGCTGCTCCTGCCCTGACCTCTTGCCCCCAGCCCTCTGTTTACATGTGCAGACCCCTACTCCCTCCCTCCTGGCTTGTCTGTTCCATTGTAATGCCCCTGATCCGTCCCTCCTGCCCTTTATGGTCTGTTATGCTTCAGCTTTCTCTCCTGTCTGTCCATTATGGTCAGCTAGCTACCTTTGCCTCTTGCCCCTCTGTTCTCTGTTGTCCATGTGCATGGTCCTGTCCCCTCCCTCTTGCTTTCTATGGATTGTTGTGCTGCACTCCCGTCCCGCATACCCTGTGTGGTGTATTGTGCTGCTGCAAACCCTGATGCCTGCCCTGCAGGGTCAGTTTGGTGCACCTCTCCATGTCCCTCCTGTCCTCTGTTATCCAAGTCCATGTCCCTACTACATTTCCTTCCATGATCCAATGTACCATACTTGCGAACATTTTGAACTTGGTAAGAGGGAGATTTTGAAAAAAACTGGGGTATTGATTTTCCCCTTTGAGTTACATTGAAAAAGAGGAGATTGTAGACAGGAGACAGATCAAATAAAGCCCATTTGAGCTTAAAAACATTGGACGTTTCCTGGCTGAATCGGGTCTGTTGGCATGTATGGTTGTACTACCATTGCCTCTTCCTTCTGCCCACAATGGTCTATTACATTGCCACAGACTCTCTTGCAAGTCCTGTATTGTTGGTTTGTTGCCCCTGCCCCCATTTCCACTGCCCTCCATAGTCTGTTGTACTGCCACGGCCCTTCCTGCCTGCTCAGTGTGGTTAAATTGTTGCTTTTGCACCCTCCTACCTGCCTTCAATTTTCAGATTCCGTGCCCCTGGCCTCTGCCTCTCAAGAGTATCCTAATGAACAACTAGATTGCTAACATTCATTTTTATTACAAAAGTGTGGAACGCCTGACGTCATCTTGATGTAATCAAACTGTAATACCTAGAGCATTTCCTTTAGAAATTACATATATGAGAGGGTCTTATTGGCATCAAAATTATGGTTAGTGCTCTAAAAGACTAAAATAAGGACATACTTTCTGAGTTTTCAAATAGCGACAAAGCACTTTTAAATTATTTGTTATCTTTATGTTTTTTATCCAGTTGACCGCTTGATTAAATGTTGCACTTCGGGGAGAGGATGTGGTGTTACTTCCAGAACTGCAGACTTTGCAACTGGGGACCAGGTTGGAGTTTCTGCTTCAGCTCGACATTCTGTGATTCTGGTCAAATCACTTAGTCTCCCCATGTCTACAACCAAAATGAATTTGATGTAACCAATGCTCATGTAAAACACTCCAATACCTGACAAGTCTGCACTATATAACACTGCAAAAACACAAAATAATAAGTGTTTTGCACACTTCTGTCATTGGGCTATATTTGGGCTACATCTGGGTGATTTTGGGCTACATTTGGGCTCTTTTGTCTCCGGTGGCCATTTTGGGAGATTTATTTGTTATGAAGTTTCCTAATTTCCTCATGTACTGCAGTCTCCTCAGTAGGAAATGCTTTCAGTTTTTTACTTTGATTCCATCAAGAAGGCATTCAGATTTGTCACACATTTGCCATAAATTCAGAATGTTAGCACTCTTTTTGCTCATTAGATCACTGTAGTAAAGCTACTGCTCACCAGGGAAAACTGCTGCTGGTATTGAAAGTGCATGTTTCAGTCTGCATGTCAGAATTTTTTAATGAAATAGAAGAGGATTTGAGAAGTTACTCAAAATGTGCCCTAATTTTTCTTTCTGCAGCACTAATCATACTTTTTATGGACAAATGAACCCCCTCATTTTGTTCCTTTTTAAATTAAATGCTTTAAGAGTTACCACTTTAATCCAAGCAAGATGGCTTCAGGTGTGCCATACGTTTATCATAAGTAGGACTGTTAGCGCTCTAGTTGTTCTTTGGAACACTCTGGGAAGCTGCAGTAGAACACAAAGGAATCAACTGACAGTCTCTGCCCTTGTTGGATGTATATGTTTTACTGAGAATGTCAGACTTCATTCTCACATGACTGAGAAAGATAATGTGAATTTACAGAAAATATGCTCTCAGTTTAGCTTATAGATCACCTTCCAAACCTCTGTGGGAAAAGCATGAGAAAATAGTTTTCTCTCAAAGATGATTCATGATATCCCAGCAGAAGGCTTTTTCACATGGTGAAATCACCTTAGAAGATACCACAATTCCTAAAATGAGTATGGTACCATCAACAAATGATTTATAATGTAACTAAAGTCTTAAAACCTTCTATTAACTGCAATGCTTTTTAATGAGGTGCTATCATGTATATTGGTCCCAAGATGGCTGCCAACACTTCTTGGATGAAGTGCTGACAGCCAATCAGATCTCAGGATGAGATGTGTGGTTAGGCTCCGCCCACATATATATATGATTTTACTTTTGATTTTCTCAGGAACTACTGAACATATTGACACCAGACCTGCAAAAGGCACTTCCCTGACCTGAGGACTACCTCTCTGCCAAATTTCAAGTAATTCTGTTCAGCCGTTCGGGCTGTACCTTGGACTAAAGGTCCCTATGGAAAAATGCATGGGGAAAACGCGTTTTGGGACCCCCCTTTTTTCTCGGCCCCCGCTTGACGAATCACCCCGAGACTTTCAGGGTAGGAGCGGAGCCGAGCGCCCCACCTATTTTAAAAATTTTGCGAGGATTCGTCAACCGGCGCCAAAGTTATTCCAAATAGAATGTTGCGGATTTCCTATGGAAACACGGTCCTAACTATAACTATCTACTGGCGACCGCCAGTAGATAATATATACATATTTAAACATATAAATATAATCTGCATATCTATATAAATATAAATCCATGCAAACATATACATATACATATATGCATACATATGCATGGTATGTATATGAAAGTTTGAAAAACTCTAATACAAGCAAAGCTAAACAGCCACCTAATTACAAACAGAATTGCTTTAACTTAAACGAGGGCGAGACCTATTGCATTTTCAATGCTTGTTTACTTTGATTCCATCAAGAAGGCATTCAGATGTGTCACACATTTTCCATAAATTCTGAATGGTAGCACTCTAGTTGCTCATTAGATCACTGTAGTAAAGCTACTGCTCACCAGGGAAGTCTGCTGCTGGTATTGAAAGTGCATGTTTCAGTCTGCATGGCAGAATTTTTTAAAGAAATAGAAGAGGATTTGAGAAGTGACTCAAAATGTGCCCTAATTTTTCTTTTTTCCTCACTAATCATAATTTCTATGGCAAAATGAACCTCCTCATTGTGTTCCTTTTAAATTAAAATACTCACTCTCTACTACTCACTCGCTACTACTTTCTACTACTCACTCTCTACTACTCACTTTCTACTACTCTCTAGTACTCTACTACTCTCTACAACTACTGTCTACTACTCACTCTCTACTACTCACTCTCTACTACTCTCTACTACTCTCTACTACTCACTCTCTACTACTCTACTACTCAGTCTCTACTACTCTCTACTACTCTCTCTCTACTACTCCCTCTCTACTACTCACTCTACTACTCTCTACTACTCACTCTCTACTACTCACTCTCTACTACTCAACTACTCTCTACTACTCTCTACTACTCGCTCTCTACTACTCACTCTCAACTACTCACTCTACTACTCTCTCTACTACTCACTCTCTACTACTCTCCACTACTCACTCTACTATTCTCTACCACTCACTCTCTACTACTCTCTCTCTCTACTACTCACTCTCTACTACTCACTCTACTACTCTCTACTACTCTCTCTGCTACTCACTCTCTACTACTATCTACTACTCACTCTCTACTACTCACTCTCTACTACTCTACTACTCTTTACTACTCTCTCTACTACTCCCTCTCTACTACTCACTCTCTACTACTCTCTCTCTACTACACACACTCTACTACTTGCTCTTTACTACTCTCTCTACTACTCACTCTCTACTACTCACTCTCTACTACTCTCTACTACTCTCTCTCTACTACACACGCTCTACTACTTGCTCTCTACTACTCACTCTACTACTCACTCTCTACTACTCCCTACTACTCACTCTAATACTCACTCTCTACTACTCTCTACTACTCACTCTCTACTACTCCACTACTCTCTACTAATCACTCTCTACTACTCACTCTGTACTACTCTGTACTACTCACTCTCTACTACTCTCTACTACTCACTCTCTACTACTCTCTCTCTACTACTCACTCTCTACTACTCACTCTCTACTACTCACTCTCTACTACTCTCTCTCTACTACTCTATACTACTCTATACTACTCACTCTCTACTACTCTTTATTACTCACTCTCTACTACTCTCCCTACTACTCTCTACTACTCACTCTACTACTCATTCTCTACTACACATTCTCTACTACTCTCTCTCTGCTACTCAATCTCCACTACTCACTCTCTACTACTCTCTACTACTCACTCTCTGCTACTCACTCTCTACTACTCTCTACTACTCACTCTCTACTACTCTCTACTACTCCCTCTACTACTCACTCTCTACTACTCTCTACTACTCTCTACTTCTCACTCTCTACTACTCTCTACTACTCACTCTCTACTACTCACTCTACTACTCTCTCCTACTCACTCTCTGCTACTCTCTCTACTACTCTCTACTACTCTCTCTCTACTCTCTATTACTCATCCTCTACTCTCTACCTCTCTACTTTTCTCTACCTCTCTCTCTACTACTCTCTACCTCTCTACCTCTACCTCTCTACCTCTACGTCTCTACCTCTACACCTCTACCTCTCTACCTCTCTCTACCTCTCTTTACAGGCAGACATATGCACATATATGCATATGCATTTATATATATGTATGTGTGTATATATATATATATATATACATACATATATAAACATATATATAATCTGCATATCTATATAAATACAAATTTAAATGCATCCATACATATACATATATGCATGTTATGTACATGAAATTTTGAAAAACACTAATAAAAGCAAAGCTAAAAAGCCACCTAATTACAAACAGAATTGCTTTAACTTAAACGAGGGCAAGACCTATTGCATTTTCAATGCTTGTTTACTTTGGTTCCATCAAGAAGGCATTCAGATGTGACAGATTTGCCAGAAATTCTGAATGGTAGCACTCTAATTCCTCATTAGATCACTGTAGCAAAGCTACTGCTCACCAGGGAAGTCTGCTGCTGGTATTCAAAGTGCATGTTTCAGTCTGCATGTCAGAACTTTTTAATGAAATAGAAGAGGATTTGAGAAGTCAAAATGTGCCCTAAGTTTTCTTTCTGCAGCACTAATCATAATTTCTATGGCAAAATGAACCCCCTTATTTTGTTCCTTTGCAAATTAAATGTTTTAAATGTTACCACTTTATTCCAATCAAGATGGCTTCAGGTGTGCCATACCTTTGTCATATTTAAGACTGTTAGCGCTCTAGTTGTTCTTTAAAACACTCTGGGATTTCTGTCATTGGTCTATACTTGGGCTACATCTCGGTGATATTTGTGCTACATTTGGGCTCTTTTGTCTCTGGTGGCCATCTTGGGAGACTTGTTATGAAGTTTCCTAATTTCCTCATTTACTGCAGTCTCCTCAGTAGGCACACTGTCAGTTTTTTACTTTGATTCAATGAAGAAGGCATTCAGATGTGTCACACATTTGCCATAAATTCAGAATGTTAGCACTCTAGTTGCTCATTAGATCACTGTAGTAAAGCTACTGCTCACCAGGGAAGTCTGCTGCTGGTATTGAAAGTGCATGTTTCAGTCTGCATGTCAGAATTCTTTAATGAAATAGAAGAGGATTTGAGAAGTCACTCAAATTGTGCCCTAATTTTTCTTTCTGCAGCACTAATCATACATTCCATGGCAAAATGAACCCTCTCATGTTGTTCCTTTTTAAATTAAATGTTTTAAATGTTACCACTTTATTCCAATCAAGATGGCTTCAGGTGTGCCATACCTTTGTCATAAGTAAGACTGTTAGCGCTCTAGCTGTTCTTTGGAACACTCTGGGAAGCTGCAGTAGAACTCAAAGGAATCAACTGACAGTCTCTGCCCTTGTTGGATGTACATGTTTTACTGAGAATGTCAGACTTCATTCTCACATGACTGAGAAAGATAATGTGAATTTACAGAAAATATGCTCTCAGTTTAGCTTATAGATCACCTTCCAAACCTCTGTCGGAAAAGCATGTGAAAATAGTTTTCTCTCAAAGATGATTCATGATATCCCAGCAGAAGGCTTTTTCACATGGTAAAATCACCTTAGAACATACCACAATTCCTAAAATGAGTATGGTACCATCAACAAACGATTTATAATGTAACTAAAGTCTTAAAACCTTCTATTAACTGCAATGCTTTTTAATGAGGTGCTATCATGTATATTGGTCCCAAGATGGCTGCCAACACTTCTTGGATGAAGTGCTGACAGCCAATCAGATCTCACAATGAGATGTGTGGTTAGGCACCGCCCAGATATGTATATGATTTTACTTTTGATTTTCTCAGGAACTACTGAACGGATTTACACCATATATGCAAAAGGCACGTGCCTAACCTGAGGACTACCTCTCTGCCAAATTTCAAGTAATTCTGTTCAGCCGTTCGGGCTGTACCTTGGACTAAAGGTCCCTATGGAAAAATGCATGGGGAAAACGCGTTTTGGGACCCCCCTTTTTTCTCGGCCCCCGCTTGACGAATCACCCCGAGACTTTCAGGGTAGGAGCGGAGCCGAGCGCCCCACCTATTTTAAAAATTTTGCGAGGATTCGTCAACCAGCGCCAAAGTTATTCCAAATAGAATGTTGCGGATTTCCTATGGAAACACGGTCCTAACTATAACTATCTACTGGCGACCGCCAGTAGATAATATATACATATATAAACATATAAATATAATCTGCATATCTATATAAATATAAATCCATGCAAACATATACATATACATATATGCATACATATGCATGGTATGTATATGAAAGTTTGAAAAACTCTAATACAAGCAAAGCTAAACAGCCACCTAATTACAAACAGAATTGCTTTAACTTAAACGAGGGCGAGACCTATTGCATTTTCAATGCTTGTTTACTTTGATTCCATCAAGAAGGCATTCAGATGTGTCACACATTTTCCATAAATTCTGAATGGTAGCACTCTAGTTGCTCATTAGATCACTGTAGTAAAGCTACTGCTCACCAGGGAAGTCTGCTGCTGGTATTGAAAGTGCATGTTTCAGTCTGCATGGCAGAATTTTTTAAAGAAATAGAAGAGGATTTGAGAAGTGACTCAAAATGTGCCCTAATTTTTCTTTTTTCCTCACTAATCATAATTTCTATGGCAAAATGAACCTCCTCATTGTGTTCCTTTTAAATTAAAATACTCACTCTCTACTACTCACTCACTACTACTTTCTACTACTCACTCTCTACTACTCACTTTCTACTACTCTCTAGTACTCTACTACTCTCTACAACTACTGTCTACTACTCACTCTCTACTACTCACTCTCTACTACTCTCTACTACTCTCTACTACTCACTCTCTACTACTCTACTACTCACTCTCTACTACTCTCTACTACTCTCTCTCTACTACTCCCTCTCTACTACTCACTCTACTACTCTCTACTACTCACTCTCTACTACTCACTCTCTACTACTCAACTACTCTCTACTACTCTCTACTACTCGCTCTCTACTACTCACTCTCAACTACTCACTCTACTACTCTCTCTACTACTCACTCTCTACTACTCTCCACTACTCACTCTACTATTCTCTACCACTCACTCTCTACTACTCTCTCTCTCTACTACTCACTCTCTACTACTCACTCTACTACTCTCTACTACTCTCTCTGCTACTCACTCTCTACTACTATCTACTACTCACTCTCTACTACTCACTCTCTACTACTCTACTACTCTTTACTACTCTCTCTACTACTCCCTCTCTACTACTCACTCTCTACTACTCTCTCTCTACTACACACACTCTACTACTTGCTCTTTACTACTCTCTCTACTACTCACTCTCTACTACTCACTCTCTACTACTCTCTACTACTCTCTCTCTACTACACACGCTCTACTACTTGCTCTCTACTACTCACTCTACTACTCACTCTCTACTACTCCCTACTACTCACTCTAATACTCACTCTCTACTACTCTCTACTACTCACTCTCTACTACTCCACTACTCTCTACTAATCACTCTCTACTACTCACTCTGTTCTACTCTGTACTACTCACTCTCTACTACTCTCTACTACTCACTCTCTACTACTCTCTCTCTACTACTCACTCTCTACTACTCACTCTCTACTACTCACTCTCTACTACTCTCTCTCTACTACTCTATACTACTCTATACTACTCACTCTCTACTACTCTTTATTACTCACTCTCTACTACTCTCCCTACTACTCTCTACTACTCACTCTACTACTCATTCTCTACTACACATTCTCTACTACTCTCTCTCTGCTACTCAATCTCCACTACTCACTCTCTACTACTCTCTACTACTCACTCTCTGCTACTCACTCTCTACTACTCTCTACTACTCACTCTCTACTACTCTCTACTACTCCCTCTACTACTCACTCTCTACTACTCTCTACTACTCTCTACTTCTCACTCTCTACTACTCTCTACTACTCACTCTCTACTACTCACTCTACTACTCTCTCCTACTCACTCTCTGCTACTCTCTCTACTACTCTCTACTACTCTCTCTCTACTCTCTATTACTCATCCTCTACTCTCTACCTCTCTACTTTTCTCTACCTCTCTCTCTACTACTCTCTACCTCTCTACCTCTACCTCTCTACCTCTACGTCTCTACCTCTACACCTCTACCTCTCTACCTCTCTCTACCTCTCTTTACAGGCAGACATATGCACATATATGCATATGCATTTATATATATGTATGTGTGTATATATATATATATATATACATACATATATAAACATATATATAATCTGCATATCTATATAAATACAAATTTAAATGCATCCATACATATACATATATGCATGTTATGTACATGAAATTTTGAAAAACACTAATAAAAGCAAAGCTAAAAAGCCACCTAATTACAAACAGAATTGCTTTAACTTAAACGAGGGCAAGACCTATTGCATTTTCAATGCTTGTTTACTTTGGTTCCATCAAGAAGGCATTCAGATGTGACAGATTTGCCAGAAATTCTGAATGGTAGCACTCTAATTCCTCATTAGATCACTGTAGAAAAGCTACTGCTCACCAGGGAAGTCTGCTGCTGGTATTCAAAGTGCATGTTTCAGTCTGCATGTCAGAACTTTTTAATGAAATAGAAGAGGATTTGAGAAGTCAAAATGTGCCCTAAGTTTTCTTTCTGCAGCACTAATCATAATTTCTATGGCAAAATGAACCCCCTCATTTTGTTCCTTTGCAAATTAAATGTTTTAAATGTTACCACTTTATTCCAATCAAGATGGCTTCAGGTGTGCCATACCTTTGTCATATTTAAGACTGTTAGCGCTCTAGTTGTTCTTTAAAACACTCTGGGATTTCTGTCATTGGTCTATACTTGGGCTACATCTCGGTGATATTTGTGCTACATTTGGGCTCTTTTGTCTCTGGTGGCCATCTTGGGAGACTTGTTATGAAGTTTCCTAATTTCCTCATTTACTGCAGTCTCCTCAGTAGGCACACTGTCAGTTTTTTACTTTGATTCAATGAAGAAGGCATTCAGATGTGTCACACATTTGCCATAAATTCAGAATGTTAGCACTCTAGTTGCTCATTAGATCACTGTAGTAAAGCTACTGCTCACCAGGGAAGTCTGCTGCTGGTATTGAAAGTGCATGTTTCAGTCTGCATGTCAGAATTCTTTAATGAAATAGAAGAGGATTTGAGAAGTCACTCAAATTGTGCCCTAATTTTTCTTTCTGCAGCACTAATCATACATTCCATGGCAAAATGAACCCTCTCATGTTGTTCCTTTTTAAATTAAATGTTTTAAATGTTACCACTTTATTCCAATCAAGATGGCTTCAGGTGTGCCATACCTTTGTCATAAGTAAGACTGTTAGCGCTCTAGCTGTTCTTTGGAACACTCTGGGAAGCTGCAGTAGAACACAAAGGAATCAACTGACAGTCTCTGCCCTTGTTGGATGTACATGTTTTACTGAGAATGTCAGACTTCATTCTCACATGACTGAGAAAGATAATGTGAATTTACAGAAAATATGCTCTCAGTTTAGCTTATAGATCACCTTCCAAACCTCTGTCGGAAAAGCATGTGAAAATAGTTTTCTCTCAAAGATGATTCATGATATCCCAGCAGAAGGCTTTTTCACATGGTAAAATCACCTTAGAACATACCACAATTCCTAAAATGAGTATGGTACCATCAACAAACGATTTATAATGTAACTAAAGTCTTAAAACCTTCTATTAACTGCAATGCTTTTTAATGAGGTGCTATCATGTATATTGGTCCCAAGATGGCTGCCAACACTTCTTGGATGAAGTGCTGACAGCCAATCAGATCTCACAATGAGATGTGTGGTTAGGCACCGCCCAGATATGTATATGATTTTACTTTTGATTTTCTCAGGAACTACTGAACGGATTTACACCATATATGCAAAAGGCACGTGCCTAACCTGAGGACTACCTCTCTGCCAAATTTCAAGTAATTCTGTTCAGCCGTTCGGGCTGTACCTTGGACTAAAGGTCCCTATGGAAAAATGCATGGGGAAAACGCGTTTTGGGACCCCCCTTTTTTCTTGGCCCCCGCTTGACGAATCACCCCGAGACTTTCAGGGTAGGAGCGGAGCCGAGCGCCCCACCTATTTTAAAAATTTTGCGAGGATTCGTCAACCAGCGCCAAAGTTATTCCAAATAGAATGTTGCGGATTTCCTATGGAAACACGGTCCTAACTATAACTATCTACTGGCGACCGCCAGTAGATAATATATACATATATAAACATATAAATATAATCTGCATATCTATATAAATATAAATCCATGCAAACATATACATATACATATATGCATACATATGCATGGTATGTATATGAAAGTTTGAAAAACTCTAATACAAGCAAAGCTAAACAGCCACCTAATTACAAACAGAATTGCTTTAACTTAAACGAGGGCGAGACCTATTGCATTTTCAATGCTTGTTTACTTTGATTCCATCAAGAAGGCATTCAGATGTGTCACACATTTTCCATAAATTCTGAATGGTAGCACTCTAGTTGCTCATTAGATCACTGTAGTAAAGCTACTGCTCACCAGGGAAGTCTGCTGCTGGTATTGAAAGTGCATGTTTCAGTCTGCATGGCAGAATTTTTTAAAGAAATAGAAGAGGATTTGAGAAGTGACTCAAAATGTGCCCTAATTTTTCTTTTTTCCTCACTAATCATAATTTCTATGGCAAAATGAACCTCCTCATTGTGTTCCTTTTAAATTAAAATACTCACTCTCTACTACTCACTCGCTACTACTTTCTACTACTCACTCTCTACTACTCACTTTCTACTACTCTCTAGTACTCTACTACTCTCTACAACTACTGTCTACTACTCACTCTCTACTACTCACTCTCTACTACTCTCTACTACTCTCTACTACTCACTCTCTACTACTCTACTACTCACTCTCTACTACTCTCTACTACTCTCTCTCTACTACTCCCTCTCTACTACTCACTCTACTACTCTCTACTACTCACTCTCTACTACTCACTCTCTACTACTCAACTACTCTCTACTACTCTCTACTACTCGCTCTCTACTACTCACTCTCAACTACTCACTCTACTACTCTCTCTACTACTCACTCTCTACTACTCTCCACTACTCACTCTACTATTCTCTACCACTCACTCTCTACTACTCTCTCTCTCTACTACTCACTCTCTACTACTCACTCTACTACTCTCTACTACTCTCTCTGCTACTCACTCTCTACTACTATCTACTACTCACTCTCTACTACTCACTCTCTACTACTCTACTACTCTTTACTACTCTCTCTACTACTCCCTCTCTACTACTCACTCTCTACTACTCTCTCTCTACTACACACACTCTACTACTTGCTCTTTACTACTCTCTCTACTACTCACTCTCTACTACTCACTCTCTACTACTCTCTACTACTCTCTCTCTACTACACACGCTCTACTACTTGCTCTCTACTACTCACTCTACTACTCACTCTCTACTACTCCCTACTACTCACTCTAATACTCACTCTCTACTACTCTCTACTACTCACTCTCTACTACTCCACTACTCTCTACTAATCACTCTCTACTACTCACTCTGTACTACTCTGTACTACTCACTCTCTACTACTCTCTACTACTCACTCTCTACTACTCTCTCTCTACTACTCACTCTCTATTACTCACTCTCTACTACTCACTCTCTACTACTCTCTCTCTACTACTCTATACTACTCTATACTACTCACTCTCTACTACTCTTTATTACTCACTCTCTACTACTCTCCCTACTACTCTCTACTACTCACTCTACTACTCATTCTCTACTACACATTCTCTACTACTCTCTCTCTGCTACTCAATCTCCACTACTCACTCTCTACTACTCTCTACTACTCACTCTCTGCTACTCACTCTCTACTACTCTCTACTACTCACTCTCTACTACTCTCTACTACTCCCTCTACTACTCACTCTCTACTACTCTCTACTACTCTCTACTTCTCACTCTCTACTACTCTCTACTACTCACTCTCTACTACTCACTCTACTACTCTCTCCTACTCACTCTCTGCTACTCTCTCTACTACTCTCTACTACTCTCTCTCTACTCTCTATTACTCATCCTCTACTCTCTACCTCTCTACTTTTCTCTACCTCTCTCTCTACTACTCTCTACCTCTCTACCTCTACCTCTCTACCTCTACGTCTCTACCTCTACACCTCTACCTCTCTACCTCTCTCTACCTCTCTTTACAGGCACACATATGCACATATATGCATATGCATTTATATATATGTATGTGTGTATATATATATATATATACATACATATATAAACATATATATAATCTGCATATCTATATAAATACAAATTTAAATGCATCCATACATATACATATATGCATGTTATGTACATGAAATTTTGAAAAACACCAATAAAACCAAAGCTAAAAAGCCACCTAATTACAAACAGAATTGCTTTAACTTAAACGAGGGCGAGACCTATTGCATTTTCAATGCTTGTTTACTTTGGTTCCATCAAGAAGGCATTCAGATGTGACAGATTTGCCAGAAATTCTGAATGGTAGCACTCTAATTCCTCATTAGATCACTGTAGCAAAGCTACTGCTCACCAGGGAAGTCTGCTGCTGGTATTCAAAGTGCATGTTTCAGTCTGCATGTCAGAACTTTTTAATGAAATAGAAGAGGATTTGAGAAGTCAAAATGTGCCCTACGTTTTCTTTCTGCAGCACTAATCATAATTTCTATGGCAAAATGAACCCCCTCATTTTGTTCCTTTGCAAATTAAATGTTTTAAATGTTACCACTTTATTCCAATCAAGATGGCTTCAGGTGTGCCATACCTTTGTCATATTTAAGACTGTTAGCGCTCTAGTTGTTCTTTAAAACACTCTGGGATTTCTGTCATTGGTCTATACTTGGGCTACATCTCGGTGACATTTGTGCTACATTTGGGCTCTTTTGTCTCTGGTGGCCATCTTGGGAGACTTGTTATGAAGTTTCCTAATTTCCTCATTTACTGCAGTCTCCTCAGTAGGCACACTGTCAGTTTTTTACTTTGATTCAATGAAGAAGGCATTCAGATGTGTCACACATTTGCCATAAATTCAGAATGTTAGCACTCTAGTTGCTCATTAGATCACTGTAGTAAAGCTACTGCTCACCAGGGAAGTCTGCTGCTGGTATTGAAAGTGCATGTTTCAGTCTGCATGTCAGAATTCTTTAATGAAATAGAAGAGGATTTGAGAAGTCACTCAAAATGTGCCCTAATTTTTCTTTCTGCAGCACTAATCATACATTCCATGGCAAAATGAACCCTCTCATGTTGTTCCTTTTTAAATTAAATGTTTTAAATGTTACCACTTTATTCCAATCAAGATGGCTTCAGGTGTGCCATACCTTTGTCATAAGTAAGACTGTTAGCGCTCTAGCTGTTCTTTGGAACACTCTGGGAAGCTGCAGTAGAACACAAAGGAATCAACTGACAGTCTCTGCCCTTGTTGGATGTACATGTTTTACTGAGAATGTCAGACTTCATTCTCACATGACTGAGAAAGATAATGTGAATTTACAGAAAATATGCTCTCAGTTTAGCTTATAGATCACCTTCCAAACCTCTGTCGGAAAAGCATGTGAAAATAGTTTTCTCTCAAAGATGATTCATGATATCCCAGCAGAACGCTTTTTCACATGGTAAAATCACCTTAGAACATATCACAATTCCTAAAATGAGTATGGTACCATCAACAAACGATTTATAATGTAACTAAAGTCTTAAAACCTTCTATTAACTGCAATGCTTTTTAATGAGGTGCTATCATGTATATTGGTCCCAAGATGGCTGCCAACACTTCTTGGATGAAGTGCTGACAGCCAATCAGATCTCACAATGAGATGTGTGGTTAGGCACCGCCCAGATATGTATATGATTTTACTTTTGATTTTCTCAGGAACTACTGAACGGATTTACACCATATATGCAAAAGGCACGTGCCTAACCTGAGGACTACCTCTTTGCCAAATTTCAAGTAATTCTGTTCAGCCGTTCGGGCTGTACCTTCGACTAAAGGTCCTATGGGAAAATGCATGGGGAAAACACGTTTTGGGACCCCCCTTTTTTCTCAGCCCCCGCTTGACGAATCACCCCGAGACTTTCAGGGTAGGAGCTGAGCAGAGCGCCCCATTAGTTTTGAAAATTTCACGAACATAAGTCAACCGGCGCCAAAGTTATTCAAAATAGAATTTTCAGATTTCCTATGGGAACTCGGTCCTAACTATAACTATCTACTGGCGACCGCCAGTAGATAATATATATATATATATACATACATACAAACATACACATATTTTATTGAAATTAAATATATTAACTTTAGATATTAAAATATTTAATATCTGCCACTTTGAACTCTATTTATATTAAAATATTGACATTTCTGTGTATGTTTGGACGATATTAATGTCAACAATATTTTTCTCCAATATTTTGGTAATTTTCACTGTAGAAATGGGGGCCTCTAGTTGGCAGAGGTAGGTACCTTTGTTCAAATAGGGACCCTCAGTGTAAGGGGGATACACACTTTAGATAACCCCTGTTCACCCTCTTGGTAGCTTGGCACGAGCAGACAGGCTTATCCCAAAGGAAATGTGTAAAGTATTTGTACCAACACTGACAGTAACACAGTGAAAACACCACGAAAGGACACCACACCAGTTTAGAAAAATAAAATATCTTTAGCTAAACTTAACAAGACCAAAATGACAAAAATCCAACATACACAGTTAAAAATATGACTTTCAAAAGGTTTCAAGAACTTGTACCAGAGAAAACTATGGATGTGTGACTTTTCACCGAAGTATCTGTACTTGCGTCAAAGTTCACAACGCCAAACAGCCGCAGCGTCAGAAAACAAAGAGATGCAACACTCCTGAGACCCTGAGTAGGCGATGCGACAGCCCCACTGCAAGCAGCGGACGGGTTGCGTCGAGTCCTGTCTATAGGGGGAGTAATGCGTTGAGTCTTCATGCCGGTTCTGGCCTGCAGGTGATGAGTCGGGGAAGCGTGGCGCACAGGTATGATGCGGGGATTTTCAGCCGTGATCCCTCAATGAGTTAGTTCTTGCAGCAGCGACAGGCACTGCGATGGTCTTTGCAGCGGCACGGCGATGCGATGGAAATCTTCTTGCGCCATCGAGATGCGTCAGTGAAACATGGCGCAAGAAGAATGATACGTCGATTTCTTCATGCTTCTTCTTTCTTCCAGCTACCAAACAGCAACACAACCTCCAGAGGCCCAAAACTGGCACAGGCACCTCAAGGCAGGTCAGAACTCACAACAACAGAGTTCAGCGGAGCTGGGATTGAAGTATTTTTGTCCCTGAGACTTGTGAACAGGAGGCCAGCTCACTTCAGGCTCTTGGAGCTCTTCTTCAAGCAGGGGACATAGCACACAGCAAAGTCCTTCTCCTTTCCTTGGCAGAAGCAGCAAATGCAGGCCAATCGCAGACACACTGCAAAGGCAGTACTTTTCCGCAGTCTCTTTAGCACTACTCCTCAGCAAAGGTTCCTATTGAACTGCAGGAATGATCTAAAGTTCAGGGGTTTTAGGTCTAGTATTTATTCCCCAAAATGTCTTTGTTCTCTTTTTGCAAAGGGCTCTGAGCCAGGATCAAACAAGTTCTGGGGGTACACTGCCAGTGCACTACAACTTTCTTTGTTAGTGTGGGCCTTGGCTCCAGACACACAGCAGGGGGTGGAGCCAGCATTGTGGAAGGCAGGGACAGCCCTATTCAGGTACAGGTGCTACTCGTCCCACCACTCCAAATGCAGATCAAGCCTATTCAGCTTAGTGCTGACTCACTCAGACTTCTGGAGCCACCCAAGCCCCTGTCACTCCAAAGCCAGACAGTCAATCCACAAACAGGCAGAGGTACACAGGAAGATTGAACAAGAAAACAGCCACTTTCTAAAAGTCGTATTTTCAAACACACAATTTTAAAACCGTCTTTACTAAAAATGTGTTATTAAATTCTCAGTTCAGGGATACCAAACAAAATTTTCTTATCTTACTTCTATATAAAGATATGCTTGTAATAAGGTTACAAAGCATTCTCCATTCCGTTCTATGGGCAAGATAGCCTTTCAATAGTTAAAAACGAAATTGGCAGTATTTTACTATTAGGACATGTAACACTCATCAATACATGTCCTACCTTTCACATACACTGCACTCTGCCCATGGGGGTACCTTGGACTTACCATAGGGGTGTCCTATATGTAAGAAAAGGGAAGGGTAAGGCCTGGCAAGTGGGTGCACTGGCCAGGTAGACATGGCAGTTAACAAACTGCATGCAGGCACTGCGGTGGCAGGCCTGAGACATCTTTTCAGGGCTACTTATATGGGTGGCACAATCAGTGCTGCAAGCCCACTAGTAGGGGCCGATTCACAGAACTAACTTAAGACAACATCCTAAACTTACTACTTTTGGTATTCACAGAAGTTAGGATTTTGTCTTAAGTTAGTTCTGTGAATCGGGCCCGTAGCATTTTATTTACCCGCCCTGGCACACTTAGTGCACTTTACTAGGGACCTACTGGTAAAACAAATATGTCAATCAGGGAGAACCAAACACAATAACAATTTACACACGGAGCCCTTGCACTTTGACACTGATCAGCAGTGGCAAAGTTCCCAAAGCATCTAAGACAGTAAAAACGAAAGCCAGCAGAGCATCAAAAACACAGGAGGTAGAGGCCGAAAAGTAAGGGAAAACCACACCAAGGATGCCAGGTCTAACAATCACTGTAAGTATGGGAGCATAATATTGTGGCAAACAATATTTTTGACACAATATTTTTGGCAGCGATATTTTTTATCATCATATTGTGTCAGTAATCTTACTTTAGGCTAGTTTTCTCCTCCACAAGTGTGCTGGTGGATGAAGGCTTTTGCATATTCCTTGCCAAAACGGAAGAGCATCTTCATATCCATATCTGCTAATATTTGTCAGAAAACGAGGGCTCTGTCACTTCTTACTGAACACTATGGAGAACCGGTAAGGCCACCCTGCGAGGTATCTGATTTGGGAGTCTGTGATTGCGAAAGCAAGATCTGTACTGGCATACCGCAGACAGAGAAGGAGGTGAGTGACCCCCCCTACGGACACTAACCAAAGGGCTCCTGAACTAGCTAAAATGTGGCTAAATATTTTCTTCACTGCTGCCTCTGAAAAGATGCTGGTTAAATTACAATGGTGCACATATGACCATGGAGAAAAAGCTGGCAGACTGTTAACCACCATTCTGTGTGAATGAGAGTTGCAGTTAGCTGGAGCTGGATCTTTTGCATGGGTGTCCCAAATCTTTTTGTCTTCTTCCTCCTATTTTTCTGAGCCTCTTTATGTCGGATTTAGGACTCTGGGCACTTTACCACTACTATTCAGTGCTAAAGTGCATGTGCTCTCACCCCTAAAACATGATATGATTGGCTTATACCTGTTTGGTATATTTAGTTGCCTTGTAAGTCCCTTGTAAAGTGGTATCCCATATACCAAGGGCCTGTAAATTAAATGCTGCTAGTAGGCATGCAGCACATATTGTGCCACCCACAGAAGTAGCCTTCCAAATCTGTCTCAGGCATGCCACTGCACTGCCAACATGCACAGTTTACCCGCCCCCTTTGACGTGGCATCTAAAATTTATTGCCAAGCCTTAAACTCCCCTTTTACTACATGTAGGTCATCCCTTATGTAGGCCCTAGGTAGCTCTAGGGCAGGGAGCTATGTATGTAAAAGGTAGGGCATGTGCCTTTATTGAGGGACATGTCCTGGTAGTGACAAACAGCCTCTTTTATTCTCACTACTGTGAGGCCTACTCCTCTCATAGGTTAGCATTAGGAATTTCCTTATGTAGCAAGCACCCGTCAAGGGATGTCAAGACACCTAAGACCCATTTCCTGAGTGGCCCAACTGTGCTGAGATCACCTCTCTAATTTGCTCATGACCGTAAGGACTTCATGAGACATGATAAACAGCTGACCTGTTCGCTCTGTACCTGGGTCCACCGGCCCTAACACTGACCCACAAGCCCTGCTCCCATGGCCCCGAAGCCCTTTCAACCTCTTCCCTCTAAGTAGACCCACCGGACTTATCTGTAAGTCCTGCTATGCAGTGCGTTTACCAGAGACACCCTTCGTCTTTGTGAACCAGCTTCCAAGGCCTCAGCACATCTGCTCCCAGCTAATCCCCGATTCTCTCGAGCTTCTCCTGCTGGAACTTTGGACCTGGTCCCAACATCAACCTAAATGGAGAAGGTGAACTCTGTAAAAGCATTGCTTGGATTTCTATGAATTTTTCAGCTTTTTCCCCATGGTTTCCAAAGGTGTATATTTGCGCCTAGAAGTGATACATTTATTGAACTTTGCAAAATCATATCTCCAAATGTAATTAGCCTAGATCTGTGTTATAGTCTTAAAAACTATATAAAAATCGATGTTATTTTTACTAACTGGTCTCGGAGGTGTTATTATTTTTTTTGTTCAGAGTTCATATAGGACGAACTTGACCCAAAGGTATCGGGTATCAGAGTGCTTTACATGAGCACCAGTTTTGGTACAGACGGACACATTCATTTTTGTCAGGCACGGGGAGATTAAGTGATTTGCCCAGAATCTCAGAATGTTGAGCATCGTTGACGAGACTCAAACCCGGTTCCACTGATTTGAGGTTGACCCCCCTAACCGCTAGCTACAGCCTCTCCCCTCTTGAGTGTCTGTCTCATTTATTGCCTCTGTAATTACAACAAATGCTTAACACTGCCCTCTGATAACCCCAACTGCTCACCAACATTTCCACAAAAAGAGAGCTAGTATTATCTATTTTTACCTCTACCTGCCTTTAGGTCTCTCTCGCACTCTCTACATAGTGTACTTCATTTTAGTACACTCTACAGAACGGCAATTTCCTACACCTTTTATTTTTTTAAATGGTAATTCTTGATCTGAAAGGAGTAGCGCTGCCATGTTTGGTATGTTTAGAATGAGATCACATGCCTTACCAGTTTGGGGGCAGATTTATGTTTCCTGGCGCATCCCTGCAAATCAGCAGGGATGCGCCAGGAAAGATGCGTCACGAAAGTTTACCCTTGCGCCACAATAGATGCGCTGCATTTAGAATGCATCGTGGCGCAAGGATAAACAGATGCGTGACGCATCTGATGGTGGAAGGGCGGCGCATTGCTGGAGTTGCGTCGCAAGCGTGACGCAGCTCCAGCAAGGCTCGGGGCTGCCCTATCATTACAATGCTGCGTCAATCCTTACGCCTGCTTCAAGCAGGCGCAGGGTTTTGACGCAGCATTGGCTCAAAAGTGACTGAGTGAAATCTTGTAGATTTCACTCAGCCACTTTTAGGAGGCGTTCCTGCGACGGAACGCCCCCCGTGCACAGGTACGCCTACTTCAGGCACAGGGCTTTACAACGTGACGCATCTCCCAGATGCGTCATGTTGTAAATACCCCGCAGCATGGCGCAGGATTTGCGCCGCCGCTGCGTCACAAAAGTGTCGCAACGGCGGCGTAAATGAGGCGCAAGGGGCTCATAAATCTGCCCCGCGGTCTTTACAATGACTGAGCCTTTACCAAGCATACCTTTACAACAAATTTCATAGTAAAGTCATGATGGTAAAGGCGTATGAGTGGTAAAGGTTACACCCCAGCTCATGCTTACAGGTTTAGGTAGATTTTTGTTTACTACTATTTTAAAAAGGCCACTTTTGGAAAGTAGGTATTTCTCTGTGCTTATGAATCTATGTGCTTTGCAGTCTGACTCCAATCCACGTCTGGGCCTGGTTAACAGCTACACGTTGTGTATACTTTCCAGACTGCCACAACACAGGAGGAGAATCATCTGCATCCATCTGCATACTGATAGTCTATCTGGGCCAGAAGAGAGGGAGGTGGGGCACTCTTGCATTTGTAAAGGTTGTGTCCTGCCATCCCACATAGGGCTGATTTACCCCCTACTGTACGTCTGGAGCTAGAGTGGAGTTGAAATGTGGTGCTGTGCTCTTTTAAGGTTTCTTTTGAAGTTCCCCCAGATCCAGACATTTTGAGTGTAAGTAGAGGGGCTCTAACACCATGTTTTGAGAGCACTTTTGTTACTGGGAATGAACCTCTGTCAGAAGGATTGCTGCACGGCACAAAAGACTCATCTGGACTGTTCTTCTCTTGTTGCCTTGCTACCTGCTACTAGATAGGTGGCCTAAAGGACTCACTAGATTGCTTTTCTGCTGTTGCCCTGATGCCAGGTGCTCCCTGAATCTGTACTGCCAAGAAAGTACTGTGGTCAGCCGCGGTCGGTAGTGGGAGTAGCTGCCGGGCGGTGACGTGGGGAGGGGGAGGGTGGGGGGTAGTAAACTATGGATTACGGAGGTTTACAGGTAAGTAAACATATACATTAATAAAACGAATTTTGTTGATTGTACTGCATCGCATTTGAGGATGCAGTGCGTGCAACAAAATGTGCCCGGCAGCTACTCCCACTACCGACCGCAGCTGACTGTGGGGTTGTCAGGAGAGATAGCTCTGGCTACCAAAGCCTGCCTTGTGCTTCCCCCAGTGTTCTCCCAGGGGCCAGTGAGGGGTTTATATTGCTCTGGGCTCCCTGGTTCTCTGTGTGTCCCAACAAGTTGCCCCCAGGGAAATGGGTCGTGAGCCCTTCATTGTGCATTTTTTTTTTTTCATGAAGAGAAAAGAGTGGTGAGTGCTTTATTTCTCATCCCAAAACAAAGCCCATGTTAAGTGTGCCTCTTGGATTTCTCCCTTTGCATTTAGAGCTAGCAGAGTGAGCACTGCTATTCTCTTGCCTGAAACTCAAGGCTCAGGCCATGGAGTATTGCAAGGAAGTGTGTGGAGAGCCCTTCCATAAGTTTTAGGAAATCAGAGCAGGGCCCGGCTAGGAGAGAACACTGATCCTGTCCCTCTCTCGTGTTCATGGCCTGTTGACTACATGTTGCCTCGCATCCTGGACAGACCAGCATTCCAAGGCTTGCTCCTGACAGTGTGTATACAAAGGGCTGTGGGGAGGGAATACCCACTGCCTGGAGGGTTGAGAGGATCCTAAGTTGGAGTATAACCTCCCATGTCAAGACATTGAACCACAAAAAATACTCCAACAGACCAACATGTGGTCAGAGATCTGAAATACCTAACTGCGAGGAGGGAAGTATCTGTGTGAGGATATATACCTAATTTCACCAGGAGGTGAGAAAGAAAGCAATTCTTTCTTGTTTAGTTACCCTCACACACCCTAGTGGTGCCATGCTTCATCATCGGGTCACCCCAACACCTACAAGTCGGGGTGGGCTCGACCACAGTGTTGGAAGCTCTTGTGAAAATGAAGACCAAGGGATTAAAGATAAAACACCTCAGACAGGCCCCGATTTCCCTTTATTCTTGGGTCTGTCAGGGGTGTTAAAATAATTAAAAGTTGGGTCAATGGGAGTATTATGGTCCTATGACCCTATTGCCAACATATTTCAGTCCTGAGTCGGCCGTAAAGGTCCTGGACTTTCTTCAGGGCAAAGGTCATCCACCCTGGAAAAAAACAGAGAGAGGGGAGTCCCTATCCTGTAAGTTGATAAGGGCAGAGTAGCTGCTCCTTATGTGAATGCTACAGATGTTTGAACTGTCATGCGTGGTTATCCATCTGTGAATAACAAAAACAAGGACAGACACCACACAGTATTTTATGAGCATACTTCATTTAGGTAATGCAGTCATGTAACTTCCCAGTTTAGTGCATTGGTTGAGACCAAACATTAAGTAAATGCCAGGTGAGTGTGCAAATAAATGTTCACAATCTCATCCAACTTGTGCCACTCACATCTATGGGGCAGATTTACAAGCCCCTTGCGCCACTTTTGCGTAATTTTTAAAATGGGAAAAGTGACGCAAAAGTGGCGCTAGGGGCTTGTAAATCAGCCCCTATATATCTGTAACACAAGTTTGCTATGTGGCAGATAAATGTGTGGTGGCGATTTCACTTGTATACTGACATTATCAGCAAGCCAGTGCGTCTACATTCAATAGTGTAAATACTGCATGACAATCTCTACAAACAGCACTGGGCTGCTACCATTCAAAGTGAAATGTAAAAACTTGCACTCACATCTCTTTAAATAAAAACATCAAATTTCTTACCCAAATTGAAGAGAGAAACCATTTCACAGTGGACCGCTAGGCATGATGGGGTAGCCCTGTAGCCAAACCCTATTATGTTGCCCAGGGGTAGGGAAAGGGTAAAGACAACGAAAACTAGCGTTTTAGAAATTGGGCAGAGAGCCTCCATCGAACAATAAATAAAGCACTGTACCTACAGTTCCTGAATCAAAATCTCAATACTCACTACGTCAAGGGTCCTGCCCCGCATGTACACCTACTTGGTCCGAGTCCACGGCTTTCACTCTGAGATGCTGGGGACCGGGGTATAAATACATCCGTATAGCGCGGGACAAATGTTGATTGAAATCAACGCCCCCTATGTTGTCAATGTGTCGCTCGACGCGTGGACATTGCGTGCGCGCCGTGCAGGACCTGTTCATGGGAAATGGAGTTTTGAAATACAGGAGTAGATAGCAACAAATGGCCGCGCTCGAAAGTCAAAGTGTTGCTGTTCTCATGGACGTAGCCTGCGCGGCGTATCAGACAGGTTCATGGGAATTTAAGGTTTTTCATGAAATAAGATACGAAGCAGGGAACCGCGATCAGCTGTGCTTGTGTCCTATCTCAACATAGAGATAGCCTCACCCTACAAGGGGGGCATGATGTTGTATATCAAAGAAGTATTTGAATAGTCCATCATCATGTTAGAGTTGGTAACAATGATGGCTGTGTTGCCAGATTTGATTTATTTATTCAGCTGACTCCATGGTATGGAGTCATTCAGGCCAATCTCATGTGTTTTCAAGTGGTACACCCACCGTTGTTCCCGTTCTAAAAGTCTATTAAGCAGATTGCCTGTGCCCTTTACTTTCTCTATGATGGTCCACCTAATATCTGTGTCTTTATGTCTTTCCTTGTAATGTGCTGTTAGTTTTTTCGCTGTCACAGTTTGTCTTATTGTACTTCTGTGTTCGCTGATACGAACCTTGACCTTTCAGCTTGTCATGCCGAAAAAGCTCAGATTACATGGGCATTTAATGTGGTAGACAACTGACTCTGAATTACAGTTGGTGTGAGATCTTTGTTCCCATGGGGAGTGTAGGCCTAGGTCAAGGCTCTTGGTGTGTTCTGTAAATCCCCCTGGTCTTCATTTTCACAAGAGCTCCCAACACTGTGGTCGAACCCACCCCAACTTGTAGGCGTCGGGGTGACCCGATGATGAAGCATGACACCACTAGGGTGTGTGAGGGTAACTAAACAAGAAGGACTTGCTTCCTTTCTCACCTCCTGGTGAATTTAGGTATATATCCTCACACAGATACTTCCCTCCTCGCAGTTAGGTATTTCAGATCTCTGACCACATGTTGGTCTATTGGAGTATTTTTTGTGGTTCAATTGCTCTTGACAGCCCAAGCCATGAATTCATCCGTTGCTCCACCACCCTGTGGAGGAAGAAGCACCCTTGCCAGTTCATCACCTGGGAGCCTGTGAGCTCTGGCTGGCATAGTGGGGTAGAACCTCGACGGAGGATCTGGCCACATAGTTTTGCTCCATGACAACGAGTAGGCGCACAGGTGCTCCTGCGCCCTACTCATGAATCATAGACAAACTGGGTCCATTCTGGTGCACATAGAGGATGGTTTTCCCAGTCAAATTTTTAAGACGGGCAAACCTCTTTTGGTCCCTTCTTGTGACACAGGCTTATCTGGTTGCAGTAGAAAGGCCACCACTACTGTAATTCCCATAAAGAACAAGGACCCGCTCAAGTGTGCCAGTTAGCTAAGCATTTTTGCCAGGATATTGGCGATCAGGCTTGGGAAGGTCATTGCCTACCTAATCAATAAGCAACAAGTTGGGTTTTTGCCAGAGCCGACCTACCACAATCATTTATGGACGACCCTGGCTTATGCCCTGTGGCATGTGAAGGATGACCTGGAGGTGAAATTTGTGTTCTTGAGGCATTTGACTGGTTGGGGTGGTCCTACCTCTTCCAGGTGCTTCTGAAAATGGGCTTTGGAGAGGATTCCATTAATAAGGTTCACCTCCTCTTCAACTCTCCTGCATTGAAGGTCAACTGCAGGGGTTTCCTATCTATCACATTCCAGATCCACAGAGGCATCCGCTGGGGTTGCCTGCTCTCTCCACTTTTATACCGCTTGGCTCTTGAACCCCTGTCCACCACTGTATGTCTCTCGGAGGAGGTTAGAGGAATATCTGTTGGTGGTGCAGAGGTGCAGGTGTAACTGTGTGCGAATGGCAACCTCCTCCAATCCTCACATCCAGACTCCTCACTATAGGCAGTTATGTCCATTATAGACAAATGTTCCCATATGTTTAGCTGTAAGATTAACTGGACTAGATTTGAGGCCCCTTCCCATGAGATATTCCTTCACTTCCTGCCTGCAATTGCTGATCTGGAGACCCTTGGCAAGCTCATTATTTGGGATTCCCCTATCACAGACAGCCCCGTCTCCCTGCCCCCCTCCCTTCTACTGGCCTTCACATTTCATGAATGCAAGCAGATTACAAACTTACACTAGGGATGAAAGCTCCTTTGTCTGAACTATCAGGCGGAAGCACGTCTTCACCTCCGACCTCAGAATTGCATGTGCCCGGCAACCCCTGATAGATACTATGGCAGCTGATGCCGACTCCCACACTACGCACAGCCCAACGAGAGACCAATGTATAAACACCCCACACACAGAAATCCTTGCTCAAAGTTATCTTGCATGGAATGGCCTTCACACTTACTCACACACCATCCCAGGCATACAACCAGTGCACACTAAAACAACTCATTGATCCGAGATGTGGCATTTCATCCAAAGAACTGGAGCGGGTCAGAATAGTTCCGCTTCAATAAGAGCCACCAACTCAATGGCCGAACATCCCGGACACATGCACAACCCCTGTCACGTGGTTACTGTACCGTGCACGAATGCTGCATTTACTGGGGGCACTGCCATTGGCAGTGCTGCGGATCAGATACTGGCTAAGCTTCCGCCTTGCCAACGTCACGTGCGTTCAGCCTGTGTTGCATTGTCGATCGTGCATATTCGAGTGGTGCATGGATGTCTGCCTAGCCAACAGGACGGTAGCTGAACTGGATTTTTACGTGTGTGCGCCCCCTGTTGGCCCACGACCAGGAGTGTCACCGTGATACCCATTTATGGGATGCCTTGATACTTGGCATATATGCTGGCAGCTGAACCTGGGAGATTGCACAAATCCTCGTGTGCAGTGACCACATTGAACCACTCCCCTATTGGGCTGTAGTGCTAATTGGTGTAAGGGGGTGGACACAGCACTTCTGTCCAGACCTGCTAATGGATCGCCTCGCCGTCCTGTTTGATGAAGTCGACAACGACCTCCTGTTGGAAATGTTAGCCTACGAAGCTGCAATCGCATTCATGGACGAGTAACTACGTACCTGCAGCCACAACAGATTGGAGCACATTGCACATGTCCCGACACCTTGTTGCATCTTGAGGTCTGGTCACATGGCCCACGACAACAGTGGACATGGCTGCATTTGCCTGGACTCCGAATACATGAGCGGACAACAACGCAGCTTAACACACACCTGTGAAAGGTGAGGCACTCCCCCGGACTGGACAGCGGCGCTTAGCAATGTTCCTCATTCTGAAATACTGCTGAATTGGTCTGCATGTTGTGGCACTTATCTTGCCCATACTGGCATGCATATGCTAATAAAGTATAGGCACCTTCACCTGTATTCAACTGCGATGAGTGTTGATTTGAATGACAATATGTGTCCCAATGCCTATCTGGGTCACGGCCATACATGCACATTGATATCATTACCCAGGGAGTACCTTTTTGTGGAATCACTGTCCATACATCCATACATACTTTCATTCTTGATTGATCATGGCCATGACACATCTGTGTGAGTTGGAATGTTTTATTCTCATTCAGTGGAGTGTTGAAGCTGGACCAGGACAGGGCCATGGAAACCCCACTTTACATTGCTGGCCCGTGGAGGGCAAGCCAGAGTCCTTTCGGGATTGACAAGTTCATAGGGAGTGGAACACTACAGTCTGCAGTGTGATTTCTGTGTCATTGGTAACCAAACCACATATGGCAGTCCATGTCGAGGTCAAAGGTGAGTGTCGCTCAGTGTATAGGGGGACAGTGGGTGGTGTTATTATAGGGCATGATGCAGAGGGCAGAACCAAGCTGAATCCAGCCATATGGCGGAGATGAATGCAACCACTTCATTCTAGCCACAAAGCCTGATTCATCATCATCTTCTTCCTCTGATGTGTCAGTTGCCTCAAATGCGGATGGTGGTGTTTGGTCTGCATTACTGTGTGGCACTGACACTTCAGGAGGAGGAGATGTGGATGTAGTAGTAGCACCTGCATCCATCCGCGCCAGGCCCTGTGGTGGCAATGCCATGACAAAGATCTGCAGGACATGGAGGATCACAGTGACATCTCGCTGGTGTGCAGCCATGGCAAACATTCTTTCCGTCTGCATCCGCTCCAAGCTCTCCATCATTCTCCTTATGTGTCCCAACTCACAGATGACATCGCTGGGGCCACTCTGACTAGACAGTTGTTCTTGGCTCAGAGTCATGACTCCAGCGATGTCAGTCATGGCTTGTTGTAGAGCCAGGAGCGAACAGTGGGTGTCCGTTAGGGACTGTGAGTGGTCCCTGATGGGACTTAGACACCCACGTATGGAATCTAGTTTTGCTGCCATGAGGGCGAACCACGCTGCCAGCTGGTCAATCATCGTCTCCTGGCACCCCATCACATGGCGTTGGAAGGCCATGTGTTGGTCGTGGGGATCCTGGGAGAGAGCCGTGGTGGTGGCTGCTTCCTGCTGTGTGGTCTGTGCAGGGGGTGGAGCCTCATGGATGCAGCTGGGCTGCCCTGCTCCTGGAGGTGGGGTGCCGAAGATGTCCCTGAGCTGTTGGAGTGCGTAGGTGTAGATGTTGGGGAGGTCCTCTTCATCATCTGTGCTGAGTTGTTGGGTCTGCTCTGCAGGAGGTGTTGATTCTCCCTCTGCAATGTGAAGGGGAAATGCATATTGACATTGTGTTCACATGTATGTTCACGCATTATACAAGTTTACTGTCAGACTACAGGGCAATGTACATTGTGACTGTTTATGAGGAGATGCCTATTTGTAGCGGGACACTTGGCATTTCTACATCATCAGGGTTGTGAGGTTGTTCTTGTACATTGTCATCTCACAGTTTCCTGCTATGCCAAATGCAAATGGCCATTTTCTACACACAAGCGGCAGCAGTTGTGTCCTCTGTTCTGTTGTGAAAGTGTTGCAGTTTGTACCACATTGTTGTCAATGTTGGGGTGCTCTGCATCTTATGTGCGTGTGCTGCATTGTGGGTGAGTTGCCCCTTAGGCTCTGATTTGGCTGGCCCTTATCCCTTTCAGGCGGTGTGCCTTTCACTTCTGTGCTTATACAGTGCTGAGATGTTGCAGACTTGCGTAAATTGAGCTCTTGGTCGAGTTGTGACTGTTGGGCATGGTTTGTCTGCAGATGTGCTATACTTACTTGTGCATGTGTGCCATTGTGCCCATCTCCCCCCGTCCCCCCAGTCCCTGGTCGTTACTCACCCTGTTGCTGTTGGCTCAGGTCATGTTGTGCAGTGTCCGGTTCCCCAACTCCTGCCACCGTCTCCCCAATGATGGTCCCAGGCTGGTCCTTCGTGGGGCTTATGGGGTTCTGGTTGTCCTCTGTACTTGCTCCAGCTACCTCCATGGTGCTTCACAGTTGTTTGTGTCTTGTTTGTGTTTTTGGTTGCTGCTTTTATAGTGATTTTGGCAGCCTGAATTGTGGGACCTGCAGGCTGGTGCTGCTTCCCGTTGGATTTTTTATCTCAGTTGTGCCCATAGCAAGTTTTTTCATATTGGGATTTAGATATTTATCTCCGTCCAGGGACTTTTATCTCGGACATTTGACGCGTTGTAGGGACACTATCGCATGTTACCGCTGTGTTGAGAATACGACGTTGACACGGAGTTATTTTCCCGTGATAGAAGGCGATATGAATGATTGCATTAACCGATTTTGGAGATGATTACCGCACGTTCTTGAGAATATACCCCATTGTATACAAACAGACTTAAAAGCACTTCACTCCTTCTCAATGAACCCAGGAATCATGTTCAAAGTCCCGTGCACACACTTTGCACTGATTCTACTTGGGCAAAGACCTTGAATATCCACTGAAACCCATAATCAACTATTGCACATTAGATCAACCATCAAAACTACAAACGTGAAACACAGAGGCAGGTCGTTGGAGATACATGGCCCCAAGTCAGAACATAACTGTGCCCGCTTCTGGAAATACCTGAAAAAAGAACTATTTACTTTTGACAGATTCCCCTGTAGAACACAGATCATATTTGAAGAATATTAGAATGTTGGTCACACCCAACACCCAGCTGAACTCTAACCGCCGCATCTATGACTTCACATATTATTTGTATTTCATAAACTATGCCACTCTGAAGTGAATGAATGGTGACAAAGATTTATAAAACTACAAAACAAATAACTAAACTCCACAAAAAGCATTCCTTGTACTACTTTTCAGTTTCTCTAGAGGATTCCAACCCAAGCTTGGCTCTGGTGACAATTACATAATTGTTTTGGGGTGAATGGTTTCCTAAAGTCTATTTCTTGTAAAAGTACCGACTGGTAGACTGAATAACTATTATTTTGTTATGTTGAGTCATGTGTTTGATGTCTTGTGACATTTCAATTTTGACAGTTCACCACATGAGTGCTGAACGAAAAGGTCTCCACTCAGTGAACCTGATCAAAGAGGATTGATACACACATGAGGTTGTCCATGGGAAAAAATGATGTATACAACAATTATTGCAGCCGAGGGGTTTGAATAGATTTTTCTATAGTGCTCATTCCTCATCATCATATTTCCTTTATTTTGGTTACATAAAAACCATAAAAGGTGCTGTATAAAACATTTAAAGTAGTGATATGACAAAATGCGCAAATTCATTTTGAGAAATTATTTCTAGGTAATACTAAATTGTGTGGAAAATTTCGGTCCAACAATACAACTCTCTTCATATATTTTTAAGATCCATAACATTACAATAAAAAAAGATAAGAAGTTTGGAAGAAGCATCCCAAACCTAAAATAATTTATAAAGATGACAAGTAAAATCCTAAATAAAAGAGTACAAAACCAATCATGAATGCAATTGAGACAGTACATTAAGTATGCAAGAAATATACGTACTATTTTAAAAACCATTTGACGTAATGTACCATAGTACACCTCTCCTGATTGGAATGTCTTCCGTTCACTGTGTGCCCCACCTAACCCTCGCAAACTTTTTCATAGATAATGCCTGTATCAAGCTCTTATGCAGTAATACCCAGAGTTTTGCCCTTGGGACAAGGTCGAATGCAGCTTGCATATCCACAAATGCAATATACAACAACCCTCTATCAATGTCAATTTTGCCAAGGTTCACTTTTCTTTTTGATTCCATCCCCTTATTTTTTGAGAGTTCTCTTCTAGCAAAAATACAGAGTGAACTCAATACTTTTATTTGGGCTTCTCGGGGCTCTAGGATCTCCTGGAAGAAAATAAGAAGACGTAGAGAGAAGGGCGGCTTGGCAGCTCCAGACTTGCAAATATATGCTTGGGCCTTTCAACTTGCCCACTCGCGGATGCTATTAAAGAGGCCAATAAGTAGCGGTATGGGACTGATGTTCCTGTCCATGCTAAGAGGGAGTGGCCTTCCCGAAGATGGCTTACTTCTTAAATATGGAGATCCCAAGTTTTAAAAAAAAGTTAGATTAAAGGTATTATGGGGTTTGCTGAAAACTTGGGTCAAAATGCGCGCCGCAATGAAGATGGGGTATTTTTCCAGCTTAACTCCAATCTGGGACTCTCCTGGGACACCAGAGTGCCTAAAAGACAGTTTGTCCTTACCATTGAGGGCAGCAGGCATAGCGAGATGGGGTGAACTTTTTGTGGAAGGCTCATTGATTCCTTGGGAGGTCCTCCGGGAGAATACAGGTTCTTCTCTCTCTAGTTTCAAATATCTCCAACTTTCTAGCTGGGCCGCCTCAAATTATGTTATTAGAAGTAAATACATCTTAGGTAAGGCTACACAGGTGGAGACACAGGCCATGCAGAAACCCCCATTTAGAAAAGAGGTTGGATTCTGGTATCGTACTATCTTAGATGAGATGGATGGAGACTTTAAACTTCCATCTTCATTGTGGAATAGCTGCATTCCAAGGATTGACCTTGAATTATTATGGCTTAATTCCTGTAAGACGCTCTGGGATATTGTAAAACCTTCTTGGTTAAGAAGGAACCACATCTTCACGATTCATAGAGCCTACTTTTCACCACAGAGGCTAACTAAATTCGCAGAAGGCTCTTCTGTATGCTGTCCAAGATGTGGAGAAGAGGCTGCTTCAGACGTCCATATGTTCTTGACTTGTCCTCTCTTGTCGAGCTTCTGGCACCAAGTGGGGAAAATGTTGTCCAGTTCTTTAGGGATACCTATTACTTTTGACTTACCTCTGATTTTCTTTGGGTTAATACCCAACTTGGTTGGTTCACCTAGGAATCTGCTATTTTATTCCATCCTAATAGCAAGAAGAGAGATCTGCATCAAATGGAAAGACCCTAAACCTCCGGAATTCCTAGACTGGCAGGCTTCTCTCCTAAGGATATCCAAGATGGACCTTATAAGACCAGGAAGTAAGAGGAAGCAAGAATTTTGGAATCTTATGAAATGGAGATAGGGTTTTTTTTTTCTTTTTTTCCCCCTGTCCAATGATTACATTGCCCTTTCTCCTAGACAGATCTTGTCTCCCTAAATGTAGGTTACGGATGAGCTGCTACCGCCTCTAAGGCCGAGCAATGGGCCCCAGAGTGGATATTGCCTTTGGCTGTTGTCTGAGTAAAAGAAGCACCTGTAAGCTTGTCTTAAGATATAGTTTACAAATCCAGTGAACTGAGGCGGTGTTATTCTTTTTCTTCTCTCCAAAGCCTGGGTGGTTCCTAATGGGTTGAGTATGAGGACAAAAAAAAAACCCTCTATCAATGTCTACTATCTTCAACTTAATGGACAGGAATCACACAATCTGATCTATGGTACTAACATTGGATCTGAATCCTGCCTGTAAGTAGGATAACACTTTGGCTTGGGAAATTAAGTCCCATAGCCTAGATAAGAATTACATGCTATAGACTTTCTGTATATTGTCAATCAAACTTATTGGTCTGTAATTTTCCTACATGAATTTATCACCCTTTTTAAAAATAGGGATTATTTCTGCTTCTTTCCAGGACCTCTGGATCAGTGATCCAGCCATCAATGCATTTGACAGGTAATTTACATAGTATCCCCACATCTTAGGTACATTCTGGAATAAATCTGCTGGAATTCGATCCTAGCCAGAAGCTTTTCTGGATTTCTGGGCCTGGATTGCATCTAAAGTTTCTTTTAGGGTGAATGACTTGACCTCCTCTCCAGCAGAATTTATAGTATGGCCTGGCAAGGTCTCTATTATCCCACCTCCTATACTTGCCTCCTCATAGAGTGTCACGCAGTGGTACACCTAAGCTTCTGAGGAGATATGGCAACTTGGGCGAGTTAGGTCTTTATGGCCATCATGTGTAACTCACTGCCAAAAGTGCTTGTTCTCTCTGAGCCTGACCACCTGTAATAAGTCATCCCATATGCCAGCCTCCCACTGGGCTTTACTGGTTTTGATAGCCCTGGTATATCTCCTTCTCGACTAAGTAAAGAGTGTTTTTTGGTTACTCTTTAGGAATCTACCAGGGCCTTCTTGGTGATTTTGCATGATTCGTTGAACCACTCATTAACTATTGGTCTCCAGGGTCCTCTTCCACTTTTGCAGTCCTTTACAAACAGGTTGCCTTTTTGTTTTAACACTGTTATGCATTGCCATAATCTGGGTAGGGGTTAAAGCATGGCACTTAAAAAATTGCAATTCTTCTAATACAAACTTTAAGATTTCGGTTATGGCCTCTTTGGATCTGGAAAGAACCTTCCGTTACACCTTGAATTTGTTATTGCTACTCAACACAGCACTATATGGTTCAAGTGGGATTAGACTTTCCCTATTCTTTATCTGTGATTTATCCCAGAATAGTGCAGTAGGAAAATTATCACTATCATGGCGATCAACTACTGTCATGTCTTTTATTTTGTGCCATGCCTGAACATCCAAGAGGATGGAATCTATGTGGCTCTTATATTCGCCCCTCCTGAAGGTTGGCTTTGCATCAAAATCTGATGGAAAGTGACCATTGCTTGCCTCAGACATAAAGAGACTAATATATCAATAATCTGGAGGGCACAGAACACATTTTTGGTGGTTTCCTATGGATGCTAAGTTTGGGTATCCTTCTAGATTAATCCTCAACCTTAACTAGCTCCAAGAATGGGGTATATGGTTCGAAAGATGCATTAAAATCTCCTGCGTTGATCAAAGCCCAAAGTCTAAAACACTGGGAGGGTTTTTGTAAAAAGGGGCTGAACTGTTGTTCATTTTAATCAACAAATATGGAGTCCCAAACTTAGGTTTCAGTCTAAGAGCTAAAAGATCACAACAGTCAATAATAATTTTCTTAATGGAACACTGAAGTGATATTTTGGACCAAATTAGAAGACCCCCAGATGGCCTAGCCACTACTGATGGCAGTACTTCAATGCAAGGGGGCCGATTATGATCTTGTAAGAAAGGGCTCCAAATGGGTTTCGGAAAAAGCAGATCTGATTCGGACCCCATGTTTCTGACCGAATCGTCGCCCTTTCCGAATGACCAAGTACGATGCGAGGAAGCCGTCCACACTGACCGAATCTGTTCCGAATGCGATTCAGTCAATGCAAGTCATTCGGAGCCGATTCGTGCAGCTCAATGGGGACGCTTTCTGAATGAGCGAGTACGATGATCGATTCTGATAGCCGTACCGACTCGGTTATGCCAAAATGTAACGACTGTGGGAATCAGACTTTGGGGGCCTGTATCAGGCCCCCCTCACCTGGGGCCTTTTGATTTGGTCATGTGGGGTAGCCATGGGTCCCCCCTATACATGCATGCACAGTGTGGTGGCCACCATGGGGTGCCCACCACAGGGTGCATGCTTTTCCCCACCCACCCCTTTTTTCAATGGGAGCCTGTGTTCATGTTGGGTACACAGGCTCCCACTGAATTCAATGGAAGTCCGACCGAACTGAGTCCGTAAACATACGCACACATCATACTTGCTCGGTGGGACTCACGGAGTGCGAGTCATTCAGAAAGTATTCCGGAATCGATTTGGTAGGAATGATTTCCTAACAAGATCGAAATCGGCCCCTATGTGTTAAGAAACCCTGCCTACATACCTTAGTGAGCGCCCAAGTCTCCTGGAAGATGCAGAATTCGAAATTATCCAACCCCAGTCCCCATCATCCACTTTTGACCGAATCCCAGCAATGTTCCAGGGGATAAGATGGAGAGCAGAGGCTGGATTTATTGGACTCTACATGGACCTCCAAGCAGACGACCATGGTAGCAAAGAAGTTGTAGTCATCTCAAGATCATCATGGATCCCATGATGACCGGAGCAGGGGTGGCCTCCTTCCGCCTAGCACCTGAGTAAAAGTCCTCCCTGAGTGCTCATTCCCTTTAAGGAGTAAAAGCAGCATGAACTAGACTCTGCTACTATCAGGGATATTTTAAGAACAGCCATGTTTTGACCAATTTACAGAATGCAAAGAGTTTTCTGGAAAGTGAAAAGAAGAGAGTTTCATAAGGCAGAAGCAAGCTTTGAGAGTGAATGTCCACCCAATTGCTATCACTAGAAGCAGGGTACAATGAGGAACTGAGTTGGTAGAGCGCAAACAAGCTTTCTGCTGCATGTTTTGTGGAACAATGCATGAGGCTGCACACATGTCGGTGTATCAAGTATAACTTTTCAAAGGAACCCTTTGTTTTAAGAAGCAGCCACTGCAGATATTACAGCAGCGGGGTCGGGTGACAGAACGTTGGTGTGCCAACTGAAATTCTGGTGCCTTGTTATGAATCAGCCAAAGCTGTTCAAAAAAGTATCTTTAATGAACTAACATCTTGGCAATATGGTTTGGCATGTGACAATCAATTACATAGATTACAGGAGAGTTTATGACGATTTTATCTGCAGCTCCTGCAGACCACTGCAGTGAGTGGGCGACATGAACTAGTTGGCCCATGTAGTATGGCTGTAGATCCATCAGAAAGGTCAAAGCAGCCCTTAGAAAATTATTATTTTGCATAGTCATATTCAATGGACTAAGGAAATGGCCACATGGATAGTGAAGTCAACTGTACAATTTGCAAGGCACACAACAGGACTAAAAAGATACTAGGCGCAGCCGGATTTCTTGATAACCTTCTTCAGGTTAGCGCGGCCAAGGGAACCTGAGCCTGAATGACGAGCTCATGGAGGCTCCTCAGCCACCTACACTGCCTCATGTAAACAGAACTTGTGTTCCCCAAAAGAACCCATCATCCTGAACTCCAGGATAATTGGTTGCAGGATCCATGCTCTGCATACTGTTTCCAGTGTGTTGGGATAAAGTATAGGCAGAAATGTAACAACCTATTAGTGTTTTTGTATGCAAATAGAATGTTCATGCAAACAAAAATGTAAGTAATCTTGAAGACTTTGTAATGAAAAAGAAGACATAAACATACAAGAAAAATAGCTAGCAATCCATTAAAGTTAAAAGAAATAGGACAGAAATAGTCATGAAAGAGTAAAAGCGGATACTAACATATGTTGGTCACTCAGGTGTCTCTTGGGCATGCAAATGGTTGCATCTTCACACCCAAATTATAAATATCCTTACTTTTAGTGATGCAAATGGCAGGGACCGCATCTAAAAATGTGTAAGATTTTCTACTGTCATAAATGGCGTGCATGGCGAAAACGTGGGTGTTCCCAGAGAAGTGTTTTTAAAAGAACTCCTGCAATTTGTTTTAGCAATAACAGGTCATTACATTATGGATATTCACTACAATTAGCAATCCGTTTCTCACCCTAAGTGCACATGGAATGCTATATCTGCAAAAGCAGAAGTCCTACAATATGGCTGGGAAAGGGCATTGAATACTTAAATTTCTTATGGAGCATGTAGGTAGTGTAGCCAAACTGGAACATACCACAAACATAGAAGTAGGACTATAATTTTGCATCATGTAAGGGGCTTATACAGACTTAATTAACAGCCAGAACCAACAAAGAAAACAAAGACGATGAGGCACTAGGGGTAACTGAATGCAACTTCACAAACAGCATTGTCTGTGTTAATTAAATTGCCTTCTCCATGGTGCTGATAACTAATTATGTAGTGTAACATATGAAAACTTGTCTCCCTCCGAGTTCTGTCCATCTCTAAAATCTGGAAGGTTCTAAATGTACTGAAATTTGTTGGGACATATGATTAAAAAGACCAGGACTGTCCCATCAAATCGGAAATGTCTGCACACACTAGTATAGGGGGGGGTTTGATTATCACTAGGGGTGGGCGGAACTCACAGAGTTTAATTCCAAGGACTTCTTCAGAGTTACAGAAAAAGTCAGTGAGATTCTATGGAATTCTGCCAACGGGTGATAAATATGCAGCTCACGCTGCTCGTGCTACAATTTAATGCCATTATTGCGAGTAGTGCTGAAAATCAGCGCAAATGGCACTGTGTGTTGTGCAAAAGCGCACAGCCATTTAAGGTGATTTTGCAAAATCTACACAAATGAGGGCCCTCTGACCGCGAATGCCAGTGACTGCCTGCGTTAAAAATCATGCTAGGGGATGCCAAATCTTGCTCTCATTTGCCAGCAGAAGCCTCATGGGAGAAAACTTCTGCCATGCGAAGATTGGCGGAATTTGGCCAGAACTCCGCATTAAAGAGTAACACGGAATTGCCACAATTCTGCCAATTTCGCTGGTGGAACAGAACATTCCGCTCAGCCCTAATTTTCCAGTGAAATTTTTTTTTTCTGTTTGTGAAAAAAGTGCAGTAAATTAAATGTGTATTTCAACATTTACGAATGTATTAGCGGGACTCAACAGGCGCATCACCTGAAAACTCAAAGTTTAGTGTTTGACAAGACATATGCTTCTCAGTTTTGTGAGTTTACACTTAGGGTTTGATTATGAATCTGGTGATCCAAGGACCACCAGACTCCCGGGGCACAGTGTTGGCGGTCTCCCCACTGCCCTTTAATGAGCTGGGCAGTGGGCCCACCACAGCCGCGCCACAGCCAACAGGGAAACACCATTCCCTGGTGGTGTTGTGGCAGTGTAGAGCATTAATATGATTGGCGGGATGTCCCCGGTCCCGCAAAGAGTATTAGGAGTTTCCTCTCCACCAGGTGGTGGTTGCTCCTCCATAAAAACCCTTGTGTAGAGGAAACAATCTGTGCCTCTGCGCCCTATGGATGCCACAGGGGTGCACAACATGTGTCACCATGCACACCAGTTCCTGCACTGCATGAACTTTACAGTCCATGACGTACAGGAACTGTTTTTGGTATTCCTATTGCAGTTTCCGTTTTTCAAGGCACCACTGTGGGAACGGCCCAAAAAAGTCCGCCAGACAGGAGGAAACTCCTAATCTGGCGGGCGGCCTCACCACAGGTTTGGTGATACAGTGGCAGGGTGGACACGGCGCCACACTGCCAAACTCGTAATCAGGCCCTAAGTAGTAAAAGTACACAAATCTTGAGTGGAAAGCTACGCTTTTATGATCATCACTATTATTTGCGACCAGCCATCTAATTGGTTGACCTTTGAGATATGCACTGTAATATGAGCATTGGTACTTCACCAAAAATGTGTATGTGATTGCAAGTAAATGTGTTTGCTTTATTTCTTGGGCAACAAATTGTTACCTTGAGTAAACTGTTCAGTGTGCTGTCTGACAATTTGTCCAATTAAACATCCCTTTCCCAGTTCCCCTTTTCATCCTGCCTACTGATATCTGGTTTCAAGTGGATCCAAAACGACACACTGTTCTCTGTACAGCAGCTCAAATTGTTTCCCCTATGTGAAACTAAATATCTTTCTCTCCATTCAAGAAGTTTCTTATTTATTTTAGGGTGATCCGTCAAATGATATTACCTGTCAGCTTGTCATAACATGTTGTATCATTTGATTGCTGCTATATTTCTTTCATATAATCTGCTCTTGGCATGACAACAATGCTTCCATCATTATATACCTCCTTAATAACCAATTAATAACCATTAGACCTGTCAGCCTTCGAGTGGTCTTCCCCAACAAACGATTGCCTTTACCCTCCATTATTGATTACCTAATTTTTTTGCTGGCCTTAGTACTCTGCACACTTTACCATTGCAAACCATTCCTAAAGTGTTTTTATTATTATTATTATTAAACTGAATTTATAAGGAGCTCGGTGACCCCCAGAGGTTTCCCAGCGCCAACCAGTAGGAGACAAAAAAGTGGCATAGGGAATCAGAGATTGAACAACCAAGGAGTAAAGTCACAAGAACGTGTGCTAAACATCTCCAAAAAATGTTAACGCAACTTTACACATCACAGCTTATCACAGGTAAATAACCCTGTGTCAATGTGGAAATCACAACATGGTGGTACCATGCGATAGTCCGCCGAAAACGCGGCCAATGTCCGCGATACAACCACCGCGACGGAGATAAAAACACAAACCCCAATGCGTAAAAAGACGCTATATGCCCAAACTTTATAACAAAACAGTGACAACCAACAACAGGCCAGCAATACCCATACGTAATGCGGGAAAAAGCACAAGAACAGCATACGGAAAATGTCACTAAAAAACGTTATCAACTGCGGAGTAGCACAGATGCACCCTGACCGTCTGCAGAGGACAACAGGAACCCCACAATCCCCACGGAGAAACACCCAGGAATACAGGGCCCGTGGAAGGGCAATGAGAAGAGCAAGAGGAAGACAGGGTACAGTCGTCAGGAAAACCTGACATTGGTGAACATTCCCCAGTGGTCCACTATTGCCTGCACATTGATGGAATGCGTGTGCTTTCTGTTGCGGTAGTGGTGTGCAGAATCCGCAGGGGGCACAAGTGGGACATGTGTGCAGTCTATTGCCCCCAACTCTGTAGGGAATCCAGCTATAGCATAGAAGCCTTGCTTGGTCTCCTGCTGTTCCTGCACAGTGTGGGGGAAGTGAAGGTACTGGGGTATGAAGCTGATGATGGCATCCAGGACAGGTGTGATGAACTTTGATAGGGCTGGCTGTGAGACCCCTCTGACCCTGGCAGTTGTTAGTTGGAAGGTACCAGAGGCCAACAAGTGCAGCACAGCCAGCAGCTTTGTCTGTGGAGGGATGTTGATTCTCTGCTGTGTTAGGACCGTCAACCTGTGGGAGATGTGGGTCATGATGCGGATGATGGTTGACCTTTTGAGCCTGTAGTGGGCAATGACTTCTTCGGGCGTTAGGTCTGTGAGAGTGGTGCGTTTTCGATAGGTCCGCTGTCTTACTCTGTGCTGCCTCTGTGGTGGTCCGGAGGGGTAGGTCCGGGTCCTGGGGTTGGTGGCGGTCCTGGGGGTAGTGGCGGTGGGTGTTGTGGCCCTGTTGGGGCTCCGAGCTGCATGATGAGCAGCTCCATGGCGTCATTTGTTCTACGGGTGTGGCTGTGTGCGGGTTTGACTCGCTTCGGGGATCTGGCAGTTCGTTGTGAAAGTGGTGTTGTGGTTTCTTTGTGTGTTTTTGCACGAGAACGCCTACTCTGCATCTCATTAGGGTTAGTTGGTGGTGTCCACCATGGAGATAAATTTTGGGGCAGTTATCGCAGGAATACTGGCATTGTCTGCAGTTTGCACCAGCTTGTGAATGGGGTGTTAAATCTATCTCCACTTTTGACGTGTTAAGGTGGAGATAAATAAGTCCTTGTGAATATCCCCCCAAGTCTTCAGACTTTTACGGAATCTACCATGAGTGGTTTCCTCGCGTAAAATGAGAGGCATGGAATTCCAGAGAGTAGGGCCAAGATAAGAGAAGGAACGTCCACGCATACGAGAAAGTTTGATTTTGCAGATAGTGAACCTAATTTGCTGGGCAGAATGCAAAAGTCGTGAAGGAAGATAAAGTTGTACCAGCAATTGAAGGTATGTTGGGGCCACTCCAGTTTTGATTTTATACATATAGCATAGGGCTTTGAACTTGATTCGATTCTCTATCTTCAGCCAATGTAAATTGCGAAGATAGCCAGGGATTGAGGCAGTCTTTGGTACATTGCACAGCAGTCTAGCCACCGCGTTCTGCATTACCTGGAACCTTCGGGTGGCAGCTTTGTTGGATAGAACGCACAAAAAGAGGGAAAGCAAATATTAGTCGCACAATTTACGTATGTGACATGTAGTTTTAAAAGGAGCACAAACACTTTGTGAAAACTGCCCTCACCCACAACAAGTTGTGGCACGCTTCATCATAGGGCTGCTACTTATGCCTCTGCACAACCCAACGCTAGAGGCGGAGCAATAGGGAGGGGTAGACAATACAAACAATAAGAAAAAGGAAAAGACGAGAATCCTATAAGAGTGCAAACAGATAGTGATTTTAAAACTGACTATGAGATATCTTCATAATAAATTTAATCTTCGATTCCCTAGTCAGATATAAAAAAGGGTATTAAAATATCCTCAGATGGTGGTGGTGTGAGTAAATTAGGTACTCACCACCCCTACGTTCTGCATAGAGGTCAACATGTTTCTGCCGGGTTTAGGTTCTTTTACGGACAAACAGGATCCCTATGGTGCTTTTCCAATCCAAACCCCTCTAGTAAACCCACTGTACTAGGAATTACTCAACCTGTAAGTCTGGAGCTTTTGGAAACACTACTCATCAGATGGTAACTGTGAATGAAAAAGAATAGAGACAGTGAAAGCAATCTGTCCAAGGAACAACCAATATAAACAAGATAAATTGAAAGTTTTGTGCTCACAGTACTCAACTACATTAAAAACAACCCATTAGGTGTGACTAGGGTGTTTCAGAAGTAGCAAATATCTCACCCTCAATAAACAACAGCGGGCAATCAAAGGCCCTAACAATCATGTATATCATAAGCACAAATTGTGGGTGACATATGTTCATAACATAGCGTGTAACAAAAAATCATGCTGATAATGAACACCTCCACACACAAGAAGATGTAGAGGCACCATGCCCCACATCGTGCTCATAGTTTTAGGCGTATAAATAGGTGTGGACTTACTCGGTCATACATGGTATTTTACTCGGTCCATCTTACCGAGTTTATAAATATTAATGCTAAAACTGGCACTGGAATAGAGGACGACCCCCTGTAATCACACTCTGCGAAAAAATCAGCATTAATTAAGTATGCCGACATGATATCCGTAGTTATGGGGTGCTGTTAACCAGGTTGATGTCAGTAATCAGTGGTGCCGATCATTAGTAATGTAAATTCAGTGCCACCATGTGACTGGCGACCCGATCGGCAACTCATGTCTCTAAGCCTCTAGTGAAAGCACCCCTGTTCCAGTGAGTATAAAGTCCTAAGTGTGTTTAATGGTTCTCTAGCAATACCCCCGGGTTAAAATTCAAGACCAATGGAGTCTTCACTCAACCATATCAAGAGTAATGCCCCCAAATAGACGAGGATAAGAAACACTACTCGTGTGTGGTCAACTTCTGCCCACTCCTACTATCTCGTAGAATGTTAGTGCCCCCCTCCTCCTTACTTCGTCAAGGGTGGTACACAGCCACCTTAGTCAGTCTCTCTGGGTGCTGTGAAAGAACACGGACTCTCGGCGGTCGGAGTTCCTAGAAAAGCATTAACTTCCCGTCACATGGGCGCTGCGTGTATCATCATGCTCCCGTGCCTCAAAGAAAGCTAGAATGCTAACCCACGCATCCTTTGTGGGTGATGCAATAGAGAGAAACTACGTGGTGGGAGGGACGGGCTGGGGAATAAAAATGTTTAACATTTTGTTAGCGGAATCGGCCCAAAGGTAAAGAATATATATATATATAAAAAATAACTTTTTATATATACGAGATGTAACCCCTCGGGGTTATAGGTAAGTAAATAACTTGTGGAAATGATGGAAGAGCTCCTCAACAGTGTGATTTTGACAGGACGTCTGGATCCCCATGTCAAGTATAAATCACATCAAGGTGGCACTATATGTATCAACGCGAGTGAAGCGTCCCTTCAGGACCATCAGGCTATCAACTGGTGCACAAGCAAGGGGGAAAATCAGCTGGTCAGTGAGAGGACAGTATCTAAATACTCAAGGTGTGGTCCAGGTAAAGAGGGGAAATCTATTGTTTACCCAGGTATGTCCAGAGAATTTCATCATTAAGCCCTTTCTCATGACTTTTGATCCGGTAAACTCACTTCTGCTCACGTATGAACAGGGCATGTGAGGGATCCCTTGTTGTAGGTGAAATGAAAGGTTTATCCAACACGGCCCAATGTATGTCTTCCACAGTAAGGCCCTTCTCCGCATAGTGTGATGTAAGGTGCGTGTTAGTCCTGGCACAGCGGATGTTACTTCTGTGTTCCATTATTCTCACTTTGACCTTTCTACATGTCATACCAACATAAATCAGGTCACAAGGACACTTGATTATGTAGATGACATCAGAGGAATTGCAATTCGTGTGCATTCATTGTTGCAATGGATGATTTAGGCCCACATCAATGTCTTTGCTGTTTGTGGTCAATCTGCATACGTCACATGAGCCGCACAGCGTATGGACTGTGACAGGCAGAAGGTTCAAAACCACCTGAGGTGCTCCCGAGGGGTTGTTTTGTATTCATGAATGAACCAACTGGTCTCTGATGTTTTGGCCTCTCCTAAAAGAAAACAAAGGTTTTTCAAGATAGAAGCTGCTGGAGTTCAATATCCGCCAGTGTTTTAAGATGATACATTTTATTACAGTAGAGGATGTGTTAATTGTAGTGATACAAATGGTATTTTTCTTCGCCGGTTTTCTCCAACAGAGCCTCCCTGCGACAATTCCAAGCTCTCTTCTGGGCCTCACAAATCACTTGCTTAGGATAGCCTCTGTTGTTCAGTTTTTTGGTGAGACGGCTCGCCTCTTCTTTGAAATTCTCTGGTTCAGAGCAGTTTCTGCGAAGACACAAGAACTACCCCACCAGGAGATTCTCCCAGAGGGATTTGGGTTGAAAGCTCCCAAAATGTAGCAGGCCAACTTTGTCTGTGGGTTTGTGATGGACTCTCGTGGATAGTTTTCCTTCGTGCGGAAATATCACTAAGTCCAAAAAAGGAAGGCCGTCCTTGGTGATAGTGGTAGTAAAATGCAAGAAAGGGTTTCGACTATTGAGCCATTGCATAAAGTCCTTTATAGATGCCTCCTTACCTTTCCAAATGAGGAGAACATCGTCTATAAGCCGTTTCCAGACCCGGGTGTGTGGTGTCCATGTGTTACCTGCATCAAAGATATGTTTGTGCTCAAAGGCAGCTACATCCAGCTCATGCAGGCTCAGCGCGAGTGCACTACCCATTGAGGTACCATGGGTTTGTTAGTAATGGATACCCATGTGCTCAATGAAATTTCTTGTGAGTGCTAACTCCGCCAGATGTAAAATAAAAGGCCTGGGGGTCTGGTATTGCCAGTCCTGTTTGAAGAGAAGCTCTTCCACCACCCGCAAGGTTTCAAGTTGAGGAATATTGGTGTACAAGGATTCTATGTCTAATCCCACCAAATACTCTTCATCCGGATTGAAATCCATATCGCTGAGAAGATTAAGAACCTCAGTGGTGTCTTTGAGGTAGGCCCTCCTGCTTTGGACCAATGGTTTGAAAAAGAAGTCTCAAAATTGTGACAAAGGCTCAAGTATCGAACCGATACCAGCAACAATTGGTCTGCCTGGCGGTGGTCTCGTGGTTTTGTGGACTTTAGGTAATGTGTAAAATGCAGGTGTGGTGGTATCTTTTTGTTGCAAGAAACTGGCCTCATGCTCCGAGATCCAGTCATTACTCAGGGCTTCCTCTATAACTGTAGCGATTTCTCTTCTTAACTCTGATGTGGGGTCTCTAGGGAGGATCTTATAGTTCCTTTCATCACCCAGTAGTCTCTGACATTCTTGTTCATATGCTGTCTTTGTTTGGATAACTATAGCCCCACCCTTATCAGTGGGCTTTATGACCAACTGTTGATTATTTTTTAGTTCCTCTAGGGCCTTTCTTTTTGCTCTTGAGATGTTCCTAAAGGGATGTGTCTGTTTCTTTCCCAGCTCCTCAATGTAATGAACAACTGCCCTCTCAAACTTAATGACTTCTAACGGGAATGCTGAGCTCATGGGGGTTAAGGTGGATTTTGGGCGAAAGTCAGTGTCACCCCTGTTCTCAAGCCTATCCTCCAGACCTTGAAAGAAGACCTTCAATCTCATAGATCTGAAGAAATCCAAGTGCTCCTGACGCAATCTAAAGTTGTCCATGGTGTTAGTAGGGACAAATCCCAGTCTCTTATTCAGCAATGTCTCTTGGGGGGCCGTCAGTTGGAGGTCCGTGAGGTTGATCACTAGGTTCCCTCCCGGCTGGTGCCCGGTTGGATCCCATGTAAATAACGTTGCCATAATCCATCCTAGACGTGCCTAGTACATGAATCACCGTTTTCTGTACCACACGAGGTATCATCCACAAAATGTTCTTCAGCCATTTTAGGACATTAAAGCATGTGGTAGCTACCTTGATGACTTGTTGTTTCATTGTGAGCTGGTTGTCAATAATGAATCCCAGATTGCGTACTTGGTGTACTGGAGGGGTAAGGTACCCATTTCAGATGGCCAGTGATGCAGTCCCCAGAGGTCATTTTTTTCCGGAAAAACATAACCTCCGTCTTGTCTCCATTAAGTTTGATCAAGTTGTTTTGCATTCAAGACGCAATTTTACTCAAACCTGACTGAAGAGCTGAGCGCTCAGCTCCCTTTGATGAAGAGAGGGAGAAGATGATCTGGGTGTTACCGGCATAGGAAATAAGGGATAACCCTGCTTCCTCAGCAACATCAGCCAAAGGCAGGACATAGACATTGAACAACAGAGGGCTCAAGAACGAGCCCTGAAGTACACCATAAGGTAGTGTGTAAGACTTGGAGCTGGCCGCTGCAGAAAAGACCTGAAAAGTTCAGTTGGTTAGAAAGTAACTAAGCCATTGAAATGCGGTGCCCTCCATACCCAAGGAGTTCAGCGCTATCAGTAAAATAACATGGGACACCGTATCAAACACCGCGCTGAGGTCCAGCAGGATGAAAGCTGCTGTGTCTCCCTCATCAAGTCGGTGCCTCAGCATTTCGGTGTCTCCAAGTAGAGCTGATTCCGTAGAGAAACCAGCTCTAAATCCAGATTGAAAAGCGTGAAGAAATTTCTGGGACTCAACGAAAGAAGTCAGCTGAGTATTGACATGTTTTTCAAGGATTTTAGAGTGTTATATATACTGCTTTGCCGGCAGAGTTGGCAGAGTTTTGGCCGGTCTGCGTTACGCTTGTAACTCGGACTTCTGATTAAATTTCGCCAACCGCAGTGTGGATAAGTTGGCAAGGGAAAGCAAGATTTGGCATTCCCTACCGCTATTTCCTGTTGATAGGAGGGCACCAAGTGCTATTTCTCCAACACTGGCAGTTGCCGGAGGTCGTGACTGTTCGCGGTCTGAAAGCTGCCGCTAGAGTAGCAAGTCTACTCGAGCAGCAGCAAAATCATCTTGAGAAGCAGTGCCCTCTTGCGTGCCACGTGCTGATTTTTCAGCGCAGAACAAACTCCTAGCACTAAATAACAGCACAAGCAGCACAATGTGCCTATTTGCACCCGTTCACGGAATTCTACAGAATATCACAGTTTTTTTGTAACTCCATAGAATTCTGCTGAGTTAAATTCCGCAAGTTCCGCCCATGCCTACAATAAAGAGCACCTCAAAGAGAGATACACATACATACAGACAAACAAATGGGAACACAGACACACAAAGACATCAAGTATGGCTGACAGCACAAATCCAGGAAGAAAGCACACTTCACAGATTGGTATGCATATACAAGAGCATTCAAAAGCATTTGTGGACTCACCGTGAGACACACTTTAATAAACACAAAGAGAGTCATCTCACACAGACACCATATAAAATCCATCTGGCTTCCATCTTCTCTTGCTATCAAACATGCTATGAGCAGATACCACTACTCACTTCCTGGTTTCACTCCAGTGGGCTTGAGCAGGGAGTCAGGAAATGAGGATTCCAATGACTATGAGGCAGAGGCAGTCAGGTACAGACAGTTGACTCATTGTATAAATTCAGAGGCCAAAGAATAGGTCAAAGGCCAGCTGTTTACAGAGCACGGATAGTGAAAAGTATAGCAGTGGCAGCGCCCTACATCACCCCTGCAAGGACAATCTAATCCATTACATCTTGCAGTTTTTAGGTCGAGCTTCAGAAGCGCATGTGCTACTTTGTGAGGTATGCTGTATTCAGGAGGGACTTGAAGCTCTTCCCACTCTCTGTCCATATTTTTCATTGGCTTATGTCATTGTCCACGTAAACTGTGGCTGTTCATTGGTCAATAGGCTTAGTAGTCCCTCCTTAGCATCAACTTGTCTCATTTTGTAACCTCCCATGGGAACACCCCCTGTTACATGTGTTGTTACTCGGTAGACTTCAATTACAGCCTCCGAGCACTATTTTCTCAAATAGCTTTGTCATGCCTGCTCTTGCAGGCAGTACATGCTCTCTCATGAGGCTTTTTAAAATGTTATACTATGGGCACTGAACGCATTTGCAATGCAATAGGTCTTGCATTTGTGAGGGTTTAAGCTATTAGCATTGTAAATGACAATGCCTTTTATTTATCTGTTTTAAAAACAATACATAGATAAAAGGCATTATCATTTACAATGCCAATAGCTCAACCTCTTGTAAATGCTAGACTTATTGGAGTGCAAATGATTTTTGTAGTTTGGTTTCGGGTGGTACTAAAACATATAAAACAAAGAGTGCTGCTATGGAATCTCCTTGACTCCTCACCAAACCATGCAACATTCAATTTCGACAGCAATTCGTCCTTAATTGATATCACTTGCAATTTGCATCCACCAACATCTTTGCATTCATACTAAGCATCAGCTTTGCTTTTCACAATAAACTCAATAAATAGAGCTGGTGAACAAGAGAATAGGAATTTAAGTAAGACTGGAAAGTTGAATTTCCCACTTTTCTCAACAGAAAAACACAAATGTACTATACGCTGTAGACAGAAAATATTAAATGATAATTTATAAGTGGTCCGGGCTGGCATCCAGGAAGAGGTCATGGAGAGTAGAATGGGTATGCAATGTGATACTGGCACACAAAATGGCCCCATAAATATATATGGCAGTTCTTCCTTAGCATTCAACTAGATACTCTTCTGCTTAGTCTTAGATATTGTGATATTATTCCTCGTAGTTGGGACCCTGCATATCCGGTGCGGGTGAAGCGGCACAAAATATCCAAGCCACTGTTCACAAAATAAAAGACACGCACTCCAGTGTCGAATGAATAAACAGGTGTACGTTGTTTTGTAAATTGAATCCAGTGCAACACCAAAGAACAACCCAACGTGTTTCAGCGTCATGCACACCTTGGTCACGGGTTGAGAAACAGCACAGCATCATCATAGAAATAGTGAAAAGGTGTAAACATAAATGACAGGCAGGGGGTCAGCTGGTTATATATATTGCAAGCAATGAGGCTGCCATATTGTAGTATCATTAATGCATATTATACAGAGGGTCATATATATAATATTGCACATAGCAGACAGTACTGCCAACAATATAACATGTGAAAGGCAAACAAAATAAGTCAACCTTCAGCAATTATGCACGCAAATCAAATAAAATGCAAATAGTAATGTACTTCCTCTAAAATAAAATAAAGGATTGTATAATGAACATTAATGATCAGCAATGTTGAAACCGCCTATATATCCTGCAGACAAAAAAACGTATATGGTGACATCAATGTTCAAGATATATGTGCTGCCTGATGAAGTGCTTGTTGAAGGGCGAAATGAAATGGCTGAGCTGAATGTTTCTATTTTGTGAAACATAACACATCTTTGAAGACTCACCTCTACATCTTCTCATGTGTTTATGGACACATGGAAGAATATTTTGACCCATCTGGATGCACTTTGCTATGATTGAACTGTCTTTTTGTTCTTAATGTGGATATTAATATAACTCCCCAGTGATCATTTTGGTAGCACTCCCCAACTGCAATTTTTCTTTTACAGTAGAAGACTTGTGGGCAGCTGTTTTTATTAAGTGCAGTGCTGAATAGGAAAATGTGAGTATTAGCACTTGTGCCGTCATAGACGGCCTATAACTCCTCTGTTTGGTTTATATTATGTTTTTTACATATTTGTTTTGCTGTGTTTGTTTATACAGAGCCACTTCTCTTGAAATCAGAGAAAGAAGAGAGACTTACTTTTGTGCTTGTTCCACTTGTGATTACATACATTTACCACTATAGGACCTAATTCACAAACAGCACTATGTAGTACATTTTGTCATAGTAATGTAGTACTAATAAATTTACCACAAAGTGTTATTCACAAACTTCACTTTTGTACTAGCTTACACATTTAAGTAAGTTTACAACTTTTTAGTATTTGTAAATAGCACCTGGAAGTGAGTATGTTGCCTTTGAAAAATGAAGATAGAAATTACAACTTTTTAGTATCTGTGCTTCCTAATGCCTGAACACCAATATCAAACTATACTCTGAAGCTTCAAGCTTCTATTTTAGTGAACCACAGTGGAAGCAGCTCAAAAGCAGTCTGACCCGAGAAGGGAGAGGGTACAGTAAAACCTCACAATCACTCATTTTGTGTTGAATGACAGAATATATACCAAAATATAATTGGCAAAATATTGCCCAAAAATTGTGGTCCAAAATATTAACATTAGGGGCCTCATCCATAAAGGTAACTTACGCTGTTGAGTAAGTTTATTACTTTTCAGTATTCACAAACTGCACTTCTGCAGTATCTTACACTTTTGTAGGAACTTACACTTTTGAAGTAAGTCCAGCATTACACATGGCCAACCACTGCTTTCCAATAGAAAATAATGGAGTTAGGGACTTGCTACAAAAGCGTAAGTTTACTACAAAAGTGTAAGTTAGCACACTTTGCAAATGGCACTTTGCAGTAGTTTTGTAGTACTACTGTATTGCTACAAAACCTACTACAAAGTACAGTTTGTGTATCAGGCCCTATATATTCAAATCTGTTTTCCGGGATATTAATGGGAAACATTGCACAGAGTAGAGCCTAGTTTCTGGCAGCCAGAGCACCAGAGCACTTGACACACATTGAAATTACTTAATATTTGGAAAAGGATGATTTGAAATTTAAATGTAAAAAATAAGCAACAGTGTAATACGTTATGTCACTTATTAAGTTGAAACAAAAACAGAGACAGATCAACAATGTTGGCCAACTTGAAAATATTAAAAACATAGTCAGCATGTTAAAAATCTCCAAGTAGAAAGAGGAAGTATTGCAAGAATATATTACATTTGGAAAGTATTTCAACTGACTTGGAAGTTATATTGCAGTTGATGATGCAATAGAGGTGAATGTCAAGAGCGGAAATTAATGATTCAGTAGGGTTATCATATGCTGTAGTGAAGTGGTAGGATTTGTAATACAATGGGAAGAGTGACCTAGTTAGTCTGTAGGAAGTGTTGTGAGTACAAAATAATGTTGTACTGTGCAATTTATATGCTCATATCTGCTCTGAATTGCCTGGAGGATCCTATTAAAATCCCACTCCGGGTTTGACCTAACAATTTCAAATATTTCTGTACTAAGACAATGATACACCATTGAAAAAAATGGATGATTACTGGACATTTATTTTCGAATGCTGAAACTTGATGCTCACATCTCGTTCTATATATATACGGATATCCACCAAATAAACACTGTGGTGTTAAAATGCAAAGAGGTATGAGTTGGTTACCCAAGATCTGGTCTTACTTCCTTCTCATTCAATGAGAAATTATTAATTGGACTGTCCCTCTTCTCTCCACCTGCTGGTTACTGGGCACTTGTCTTGTGGGTTGGTTCACAATTCCTTTCTGAAGTAGTAACCAGAGACAACACAATAGGCAGGCCCACACTGAAGCTTTCACATCTTGAACATCAGAAACTGCAGTCCCACCCTTCGTCTAAACTGTGTATCACATGGCAGTGCTCAGGAAGAACTAATTAACAGCCTTTTTCTAACAAGGCCCTTGAAGAATTTTAAAGGGAATCCCTGTTTCCACCCTCCTACGTTTCAGTGTTTGGGTCTCTGACATGTAGCCACAAGAAAGCAGACAATACACCTCCCCTGTCTGGGGTAGCTTCTCACATTGGCCATCTTATGCACACTAAATGAGGGGCATCAAAAATGGATCCCACTGGCCCCAGTACTCAGACGTATACTACACAGTGTCCTACTATCAGATGTGCTACATTCACTGCACATACACACATTTGGCATGCACATGAGATGTCAGTGCAAGGTTCTACGGATTCACATAACAGTGGAACTTTAAATTAGAGGCGTCATTAGACTGAACTCTCTCTGACACAGAAAAAAAGATCTGATCACTCAAAAGATCCACAAAACATGGTATGATGCCCCCACCCCTTTATGTGTCTCTCCCTAGGCATGGAGGTTAGATTTATAACCACTGCACGGGTATCTGTAGTACACCCTTCTAGGTCGTAGAACAGGTTCTGGACTTCATATTTCATGGGGCATGCCTCGACTTCCACACAAACGCTAGATTAGTGTGATGCTAAGGTCAAGCAAAAAGCCACAATATCAACTTCATATGCAGTCATGCACTCATGGCAGGGGGAAAACCTGTTTACCATTCAGTGCATTCCCATCCCAACAGCTGCATAACTAGTGTTCAGCTGAGCTATATTCATAATATGGTCATGTCCATAAAATCAACTGGGCCAGCTGATGCTTAATCTGGAGTAGGTTTCTCCTCTGTGTGAGTAATAAGTATGTACATTGAGCCTTATACACTCTACGGGCATCTGCAGACCTACATTCTCTTATGCAAGGTGGTGTTTCTAAAAGTAACACATGAGGCAAAAGCTGCTTCCGACGGGGCCCCCTGAAGCATTCCAACCACACAAACACAGTGAATAGTTATATACTTCTGAATTGTACCCCAGACTAGATGTGAGGGCCGGGAACAGTCGCAGTCGCGGGCTTGGGCACGGGCAGTGGGGGGGGAGGGAGGGGGACGGAGACTGGGATGGGGGAGGGGCAGTGTTGGGGGGCGGGGGACGGGGAGGAGGAAAACTCTAAAGCGGAACGTAGCCACCTTACTGTGTTAGCAACAAAGTAAAGTTCAACATACAGTCCAGTATAATGATACCCTGAACATCGCTGCCCGGCCTCCGGGATGTGGGCTCATGAGCTGTGTACGACTAGCCAAATGGCCACGGGGCATGTGGCATTGTTAACAGCGATGCTGGCACAGTAAGAATGTATGCTGCTGCTATTATTGTTCTGCAATAAAAACGGTTTTATAAAAAAAAAAAATGAGGCAAAAGCTGCTTCAGCACATCCATTCCTGTGCAGGGGAAGTTACTCTAAGATGTCAAAAAGGTTTTTACTTATTTTTTTCAAGAGAAAAATAATGTCACTATCATCATCATCATATGTGTTTGTAAGAGTGTGTATGCAGTACTCTATCATGTTATACATGTTAACGTATTTAAAAGGCATTGGGGTGACACAGAGTATATCCGAACCTTTTGAGATGACGAGTCTTTCTTAGTTTTCTGCATGAATGCAAAAGTAGAAGATGGAAGGGTGAGCTGACACCACCAAAAACAGTAACAATGCGTCTTAGAAAGTAGAGCAAAGAGTGGAGTGAGCAGGAAACATGATGAAGAGTATGTGAGAAAACAGCAGGCATGGGGAGTTTGAGCAAAGGAAATGAATCCAGATTCCTGCCAAAAGCATGCAGAGACCCTAATGCTAATTCCCTGATTGTGAAATGTGTTCTCTACCTCAACTAAGTCACCAAAGAGTCTAAGGAATTTTAAGATTTTTAGGATAGCAAGGAAAGCCATTATAATGCCTTGACGTTGCAGGTTGAGCAGAGGATTGTTCCTTGGATGGAGAAGGATTTTCTGATTGGCCAATTGTCAAATGAGAGTATTTAAACACCAAAATGCTGAAAATGTTTTGAGTTACGGCTCCATGACAGACACCCACATCCTGGGGAAAAAAAATCAAATGGCTATAAAGCCAGATTGTTTGCTACCTTTACCATCAATCCTGTTCTGTCTCCCACCATAGATGCAGCATAGTAACAGTGACCATCCATGTGAGTGATGCGAGAAAAGGAAGATCCTTGTCCTTTCAACCTCCTTTATCTGGACTAGCCATGAACATAATAGGTAAACCAGAAATATACAATGTCACTACACAAATTATTGAATAATGCCTACAGGTGAAATTAGTAGAAACCATCCTCAACATAAATACATTATATATCAAACTCAGCTCAATTTGGACGAGCCCTATGCAGTGACATCGCACACCTACAGCATCAAGTTGGGGGAATTGTAATGGCCCTTTAGTGTCTCTCCCCTTCATAGCTGTTGGTGCAAACTCATTTATCTTCAACATATATGAGAATAATCAGAAACACAACTGTCCATGTCAAAGTATCAGCCATGGGGCTTGCACATATAAATGACAGGAACATACTCCACAACTTCTGGTCTTCCAGACACCGCCATTTAGCACCAGTGAAACCCACATTCTATTATACTGATCACCTAAACAAACTTCCAGCTGCAAATTTTATTAAATTATCTCCAGAATAATACAAGGTTCACAGGTACACAGGTCCCCTTTTGTTCCAAAACTCAGTTCAAGGCCCAATGCATCCTACAGAAAGCTGTTGCAACCAAAGCATTTGACAGCATATAGGAAATAAGACAAGGCATAAGAAAAGAATACAATTTGCTTCATGAGAAGTCATGTCTTGGGATCAACAAATGCTGCACAAATGAGGGACTATATACGTTTAGAATCTTTTCATCCTGAATAGTGTCTTATGTAAAGCATTCGGCTACTTTCTGAAGTTAATTTCACACCCTTCAAACTTCTAGCATAAAAATAAAATACTGCTTTTGGTGAAGCCCATTACAAGGAACGTCAAAAGCCTATTACAAGGGACGACTATTTCAAGTATACATTTTTGGGTATGAATAGCAATCCATTTTGGCTCCATTCATGGGGAAAAAATGAAAGTACAGTAGAGGTCTACACCTCTGCCTGAATAAACTTTGATGTTTTTTCAATTCAGAACGATTCCAGAATTACGTCTGGAAAACTACGCATAGCACAGATTTCCAAGCATACTTCTGGAAATGTAATGTGACATGGATTTGTATTCTTGCTATGCATAATTCTGCATTGCATAGCATAGAGGTACACTCTGGGGCAGTAATTTCATTTCCAGGCTAGACATGCATCAGATCTGAATTTGTGAATGTCTTCAAATGTAAATGTCTGTGGGTATTCACAAATGTACATGACTAACTACGTGGAGTAATATCCACTTTCCACCCGTGGCTTGGTATTTACTACTGCTGATTTTTTTTGTAGTGGAGAAATTTACAGTTGAAATTTTTACTTCTGCCAGCAATTCTATTGTGAGTTCCTGTCCGGCGCAAATGAGGTGTTTTCAGCCATAAACTTATATTTACAGCAGCTTATGGCCCCAAGCCCAAGTTATAGGCCCAGCTGCTGATAGGGGCCTATAACCAAGATGCAGGCCTTAACAGCCTGTTAGAAATAGAGGTCTCTAATTGGCAGAGGAATGCACCTTTGTCCAAGTAGGGACCCTTCCTTCTAGTCAGCGCAAGGGAATTACACACTTTAGATAACCTTTGCTCACTCCCTTGGTAGCTTGGCACGAGCAGACAGATTTATCCGAAAGGCAATATGTAAAGTATTTGAATCCAAACACACAGCAACACAGTGAAAACACCACAAATCGATACCACACCAGTTAAGAAAAATAAAGTATCTTTACCTAAGCCAAACCAGACCAAAAGGACAAAAATCCAACATAATTTTATAACAGTTATTTTCAAAATAGAACTTGTAGAAACAAAAACGCTGCTCCTGGGGCTATTAAGACATTATGATAGGCAAAACTCCAAAGTAAGTTGCCGACCGCGAGGGGTGCATAGTCAGGCACGGAGTCACATGGACCCTTAAACAACAGTACCTTGCAAATGAAGTCATGGAGGTGAGACGTCAGTGTACAAGTGAAGCCCAGTTCCCTGATTGCCATGGGGGAGGCAAGGCTTTGAGTCCGTGAGGAGGCGAGGTGTCGAGTCCAGGACAGGAGAAGTTAGGCGGCGGCGGCAGTGAGGTGTTGGTTCCGGTGAGGTGATGCAAAGTCGAAGTGTTTGTGAAGTCCCCTTCATCGGTTATCGGCTCTGTGATAAGGGGATGCAGGTGCTGTCCCTGACAGGGTCGGTGTGAGCACTGGTGTCGGGAAGTCTGATAATTGCAGGCGTTGGCAGGCATCAAAGGGTGTCGGAACTGCGGTGGAGGTGGGGTTGTGCATTGTGCTCTTCACGAGCAGTGCTCCCAGCCTCAGTGCTGATTGCGGCATCACTGGCACGCTTTTGAATGCAGGAGTCCACAGCCGAGTGTAGGTGATGGTCATTGGTTTGCAGGTGAAGTCTTTGCGGCCCTTAGACTTCAGAACCGGAGGCCAGCACACACAGGCCCATGGAAAATCTTCTTCAAGCAGGCTCCCAACAACGTTCCAGTCTTTGTCCTCTCCTAGGCAGAAGCAGTAACTGTAGACCAACCCAGCAAAGCACACACAGCAAAGGAGCAGTACTCCTCCCTACAGCTCTCCGGCTCTTCTACTTGGCAGAGTTTCCTCTTGAGTCCAGAAGTGATCTAATTCACTGAGATTTATGGTCCAATACTTATACCCCATTTTCTCTTTGTTCTCTTTGTGGCAAGGGTCTCTAAGCCCAGTCAAAGCCAGTTCTGGCCTCTCTGGTGCAGCATGACCGTAGGACGTGGAGACAGCATTGTGCAAGGGGGTCACAGACTATTTAGGTGCAAGTGAAACTCCTCCCACCACTCTAAATGCTGCCAAAGTCTATTTAGCCCAGCTATGAGTCACCCAGGAAAGGCAGGAAACACCTGAGCCCCCCTTTTGGCAGTCTACAGTGAATGCACATCCCCAGCTCCTGTCACTCCAAAACCAGACTGTCAATACACAGAAAAGCAGAGGCACACAGAATGGTTAAACATAAAAATGCCTACTTTATAAAAGTGCCATTTTCAAACACACAATTTAAAAACCATCTCACTAAAGAATGTGTTTTAAAATTCTGAGTTTAGAAAGCTGTACTGCTCGATTTTCCCGGCCTTCGTGTGTTGTAGAGCGATCAATATGACTTCAGTCTCTTTCCATCCAAGTCTAAGGATTAGAGTAGTGAATAGAGCCTATTTATTAGACACCTTGACATGATCCCGTGCTCCTACCCATAGATCAGGGCCTACATACATAGCCTAGGGGATAGATTCGTTAGTATTAAGGATAACCTGCCCTATAGTGAGGGTATTTCATGGAGTTGTGCTGAATTCAGGCCTGGTAGGCCTTAGACAGGAGAGACTCCATCTTTCTTTCTGCTCCGGCAGCTTGGGATGCTTCTAGGTCAAATGTAATGTTTTAGTTATGAGGTGTTATTCGCTCGGAGAGAACCGGTTCAGGCCGGCCCTTATCGAAGGAGTGTATTTCTCCCCTGCCGAAGACACTACATCAGGCCGGCCGGCTGGGAACGTGTCCTTGGCACGGGGAGGTACAGGAATTTGGTGGGCGGCAGGTTTCGAGCTGGAAATTTCCATGAGGGAATGCACTTCTATATTAGTGAAAGTCTGAGTTAGATATGGGCACTTGCTTCTAGTCCGTAGGCGGCATCTGGCCGTTAGCAGTAAAGCTACTACTTATTCCAGGGAAGACAGATGGCGAACCTGAATCTAAAGAGGAGAGAGTAGCCGATGAGGAAGAGGTTCCAGTGACTCGGAGAGGGAGAAGGGAGTAGATCCGCGACTGCGGAGGTGTGACTTCCAGGCAAAGCCGAGGCACAGACGAGAAGGGAACCTAGATGACCATTGAACACAGGCTACATACGACTAAGGTGATGTCGACCCCTTTTCTATTGAAGTGTGTAACTTAACCTTTTACTTTCCTTGCAGGTTATATATATGATGTATTCTGTGAATGTGCATGTGGCGTTTAAATAAAGTATTTAGCTTGTCGTGAGTTAGCATGTGTTGTGTATCTTTGTATAGGAGGATAGCCTATTCTTTTAGTCAGAGTTAACTCGGCATGAACAGATGTTAATCCTGGTCAGGTAAGTGGTAACTGAATGAGGGGGAAACGAGCCCCTCGAACTAAAGAACAGGTTGTGCTCAACTAATAGTCTTTGTGTGATCTGATATATAGTAATCCCGATTCCCCTGTTGTGTACTACGGTAATAATAGGATGAGCTCGTGCTAAGGCTACCGTCTGGGTAGGAGATTCTGGGTCTGCCTGAGACCGCGAGACTGTGTGTTGCTGCCGTCTGGGTAGGAGATTCTGGGTCTGCCTGAGACCGCGAGACTGTGTGTTGCTGCCGCCTGGGTAGGAGATTCTGGGTCTGCCTGAGACCGCGAGACTGTGTGTTGCTGCCGCCTGGGTAGGAGATTCTGGGTCTGCCTCAGACCGCGAGACTGTGTGTTGCTACCGTCTGGGTAGGAGATTCTGGGTCTGCCTGAGACCGCGAGACTGTGTGTTGCTGCCGTCTGGGTAGGAGATTCTGGGTCTGCCTGAGACCGCGAGACTGTGTGTTGCTACCGTCTGGGTAGGAGATTCTGGGTCTGCCTGAGACCGCGAGACTGTGTGTTGCTGCCGTCTGGGTAGGAGATTCTGGGTCTGCCTGAGACCGCGAGACTGTGTGTTGCTGCCGTCTGGGTAGGAGATTCTGGGTCTGCCTGAGACCGCGAGACTGTGTGTTGCTGCCGTCTGGGTAGGAGATTCTGGGTCTGCCTGAGACCGCGAGACTGTGCTTGCTGAGATCGCGAGGCTGTGAGGTCTTGATATATATATATATAATAGGAATTCCCTGTCCTTAGGTGGTACATATATATGTGGTTATTTAGGTGTAAAAAGGCCCTAGGGAGGGGATAACGTTCTGGTTTGGGTTAGAAAGGCTCTGTTGAGCGAGTTCCACCTGATCCGAAAACCCAAGCAGAACATTTGGCGTCACAAACTGTTTACGAAACCTGTGTGCGTTGTGATTGTCTTGTGTTTGCTTTCGGCGTATGCGTGGTTTTCTTTGCATTCTTTTTTATATATTTGCGTGTATAGTTTTTTCTCTCTCTCTTTCTCTCTTCCTTTCTTTTCTCTACGTTTCTTTTTCTTTCTTTTTTCGCGATGTTTTCTAAGAAATCTAAATCTACTCTTAAATTGTCCGTTGATATTCCCGGTTGGGATTCAACGCCTTATGGTGCCTTGGCCCGAGAGTGGGCTGACTCTACTGGTCTGAGTGAAAATTGGAACTCTTCTTTGGAGTCGGCGGAACCGGCTGACGTGATTACTTGTTTGCAGACGGCGCCTGTATTGAAGGGTGAGGAGGTTCCCGCTTTGGGGCGCAGAGGTTGGGTTATTCTGTCTGCGTATCGAATTTTGCATGAGAGATTGTTGAAATTACAGATCTCTCTTAAGGATGTGGAAGCACACTTTGTTGAGATTCAGAATTCTAATACTCTATTGCGGTGTCAAAATAAGTTGCTTTCTGACAAACTTGACACTTACCAAACGGTTGCCGAAAGGGCGGCTGTGCGGATTGCTCGTTATAAGTACAAGAACAGGCGTGGTCGAGTTTCGACGCGTAAGGTGCGTCTGGTTGTGGCGAAAGCTGGACTAGATTGGAACCCTGATGAATGGGATGGTAATATCTGGGACTCGAGTACATCTTGTTCCTCGGGTGAGGAGTCTGTTGCGCACGAGTTTTCTCGTTCCCGTCATGAAAGTAAGTCTGCTTCTCGCACCTCTGATGGTGCACCCCGTAATTGCGCTCGTTCTTCGGGCGGGATCGATGCTTCTTACACTGATTGTCCCTCTACTAGTACTGCTCGGGCTCCTTGTGATGCTCGTCCTGCGGTCTCTGCGCATCCGGTTTTTCGTCGGAAGTTGCAACAGTCTCCCAATGCTCCGCAGGGTGTTTCTTTAGACTGTTTAGAGGATTTTACTCAACAAGAAATTAGTGATATTTTGCAGCGCTTTCGGCAGCGGACTGGTGAGGCCTTGCTCACATGGATGGTGCGCCTTTATGAACTAGGCGCTGCTGGTATTATGCTGGATACTGGCGACTGTTTAAAGTTTTGTTCTTTGAGTTTGGATTCTACTGTGCAAGATCATTTTCGTAACTATAATGGTGGTGGTCAAATTTCTTTGCTCCAATTGGCGACTGAGGGTTGTAATTTGAAGTATCCTACTGAATCTGACTGGCCTGTCAATGACAAGCCGTGGTATACCTTGCGTGATGCTGCGCAACGTCTTAAGGAGGAAGTGATGAAAACGGCTATTTTTCTGGGCACTGCTGACAGGTTGCTTGATGGGATGTTGACTTCTTCTGTGCGGAATCCTATCATTCGCTCTTCTCCTGTTGCCTACAAGCAGGTCATGATGACTTTGTTGATTAACCAGACTGGTAATGTACTATCTACGGTGTTGAAATCGGTACGCCAACTCGGTGAGTTGGGTGAGTGGTTTAAACCTGAACGTCAGTCCCGGTCTGACACTCGTACTCCTGGTGAATATAAATTCACTAGGCGTGATATCTTTACTGGTCTTTTGGCTGATGGTGTGCGTCGGGAGGACATTGATGGTGAGACTACTGCTCGTTTGTGGGAGTTGTTTCGCAAACGGGGCTTGGATCGGAAGGAGGGTGCCCGGCGTGTTCGAACGACTGAGTGTGATCGTGGTTGTTCTGATGGTAGCGGTGATGACGATCGCCGTGGGCGCTTTGATCGTCGTGATGATCGGCGTCCTGTACGTGATCTGTCCCCCCGTCGAGAGCGGGACAGGGAGAGAGAGGGGGAAAAGGAAAGGGGGAGAACTGATCATGCTTACAGCAGGCGTAGAGATGATAGGGACCAATCTCCTGAGTTGAGGAGGAGAGAGGATCGTCACAGCTTGGTTGATCGTAACCCGCGGTACAATACTGAAGACTTGAATCCGTTCCGTACGGGGAATGGATATGAACAGGAGGTACCGATACCTAAGAAACGTGAGAGTCTTTATCCTGATTTGTCCTGGTACACAGAATGCAGTAAGAATGACTAGGAAATAGGTCAAGCTCCGGTACACAGATGGGCTCATAGAGATAATAGACCCTATGTAGATATTGATATTTATTGGAGACATCGTAATATCCAAAGGGCCCGAGCATTAGTTGATACAGGAGCGGAGGCCACTCTTATTCATGGAAAATCAAAGAAGTTTACAGGGCAGCCTTTTACTATTACCGGATTAGGAGGAAAAGAAACCCCTGCAGTTCAAACTTTGCTTGAAATGAGAATAGGTAGAATCCCTAGAAAGGAATATTCTGTATTAGTGGTGCCACTCCTAGAATTCATAATTGAAATTGATATTTTGAAGGGAATGACGTTGCATCTTGATGATGGGTGTTACCAATTTGGAACGACGCATTATATCTCGTCCAGACCTATACGGGTTGGTCGTTTAAGGATGCCCCCCATACAAGTTCCCCAGGCGACCAAAGTGGTTTGTCAGAAGCAGTATCGTATTCCGGGTGGTCATGAAGAGATTAGTACCACCATTCAGGAGTTGGTTGATGCAGGCGTTATAACTCCAGTTACTTCTGCTTGGAATAATCCTGTTTGGCCAGTGCGTAAGAGTGACAATTCTTGGCGCATGACTGTTGATTATCGAGAATTGAACAAACACACGCCCTCTTTGACTGTTGCAGTACCGCATGTTCTCACCCTGATTGAAAGAATCCAAACACATCCAGGTACATGGTATGCGTCCATCGATATTGCTAATGCTTTCTTTTCTATTCCAATTGCCCCTGAGTGTCAGGAACAGTTCAGTTTTACGTGGAACGGGCGTCAGATGACGTTCAGAAGTCTTCCTCAGGGCTATGTGCATAGTCCTACGATTTGTCACCGGCTGGTGGCAGAACACTTGGCTGAAGTACCAGTTCATTCCAAAATTCAGATATGTCATTATATTGATGATGTTTTGATCCAAGGCGAAACACAAGAGGATGTTCAGACACAATTAGATAGAGTCATTGAGTGTCTGCGTGAGAAAGGTTGGGAGATCAATCCGGATAAATTACAAGGTCCGTCTCAAGCTGTAAAATTTTTAGGTATTAATTGGCATGAGGGACACCGCGAGGTGATCCCTCAAGTTAAACAGAAGATTCTTGATTTTTCGGTTCCGAGGAATAGGAAGGAAGCCCAGAGTTTCATTGGCTTATTTGGTTTTTGGCGCCAGCATATTCCTCATTTGAGTCAAATATTGGCCCCTTTGTACCGAATTACCCGTAAAAAGAATGCATTTGAATGGGGTAAGCAACAGCAAGATGCATTTAGTCTGGCGAAAGAGGCAATTCAACATGCTATGGATCTATGGCCTGTACGTGATGGTGATGTGGATTTGAATGTGTCTGTGCAAGGCCCTTATGCAAATTGGAGTCTATGGCAGAAGCAAGGCAGGAGTAAGGTACCGTTAGGGTTTTGGACCAAAAAGCTACCTGATGCTGGTGAGCGTTATACACCCTTTGAGAAACAGCTACATGCTTGTTATTGGGCTTTGGTGGATACCGAGCAATTGACTTTGGGACATAATATATTCTTGCGTCCTGAAATTCCTATCATGCAGTGGGTTTTGAGTTCACCGAAAACTCATCGAATTGGGCATGCTCAGGAGGCGAGTGTGATTAAATGGAAATGGTATATACAAGACAGGGCACGTGTGGGTCCGAAAGGAGTTGCGTTTTTACATGAGCAAGTGGCGCAAGCACCGTCGACTGAGACTGAGAGTGAGTGTTCCGTACCTTTAGAACAGGAGTCTCCTGTCAAGTGGGGTAGACCTTTTGATGATTTGTCCGCTGAGGACAGAAACCATGTTTGGTTCACAGATGGGTCAGCGAAGTTTATTGGAACGACACGGCACTGGAAGGCGGTGTCTTATAATCCGGTCACACAGAAACTGTTGAGCACAACTGGTGAAGGGAAGAGTAGCCAATTTGCCGAGCTCTACGCTGTTTACCAAGTTTTGAAACAAGAGTTACCTGGTACATGTCATATTTTCACCGATTCCTGGTCCACTGCCAATGGACTGGCTGTTTGGTTGCCGACTTGGCATTCCCATAATTGGAGGTTACACTCCAAGGAATTGTGGGGAAAAGAGTTATGGCAAGAGATTTGGGAGATGCTCCCACAGAGCACTGTTACCATCTTCCATGTGGATGCTCACACCCCAATAGACTCCCTTGACAAATTTTTTCATAACATTGCAGATGAAAAATCTAAAATTGCTGAGGCAGTGGTGGACAGACAAGATCCTGATATTGCGGGATTGGCGAAATGGGCACAGCAGAAGGCAGGACACTTTGGAGAGAAGGCCACTAGCAGGTGGGCTGCTGATAGAGGAATTTATATTCCCCTGGATCTAATCAAAAATGTTATCTTACATTGTCCCGTCTGTCAACATATCAGACAGCGTAAGGTACCCCAAATTGTTAGAGGCCATTTACATCGCGGGAAACTGCCCGCTCAAATTTGGCAGATTGATTACATCGGACCCCTTCCCATGAGTAGAAATTGTCAATATGTTTGCACAATTGTCGATACATATAGTGGCTTGCTGGTAGCCCTTCCATGTAAGCAAGCCACCCAATTGAATACCATAAAAACATTAGAATTGATTATGATGTATTATGGTGTGCCATTCCAAATTCAATCTGATAATGCATCCCATTTTCGTGGAAGATTGGTACAGGAATTCTGTGTGGAAAATAATATTGAATGGATATTTCATATACCCTACTACCCGCAGGCCTCGGGCCTGGTGGAGAGATTGAATGGCCTGCTAAAGGATCAATTACGAAAGTTAACAGATGACAAGTATAAAAATTGGCGAGACTTTTTACCCCAAGCACTATTGATCCTGAATAATCGTCCTTTTTTAAATGCTGAATCTCCACTTATGCGTTTGTTTCCCCCAACTGTTGAGACTATGCCTAATGTAATCAATGAAACTGTGATGTATTGGGAAATTACTCCCGGAGCTCTGGCCCCATGCAGAGCGACCCCAGGGTCGGCAGGTTTAGACTTGCATGCCATGGATGACACCGTCCTGGAAAGTAAGAATCGGGTCATCGTTGCTACCGGTGTTGGTATTCATATACCACCTGGGAATTTTGGATTGATCGCCCCTAGATCGGGGCTGGCTGTAAAAGGCATCCAAGTACTTGGAGGGGTTATCGACAGCGACTATCAGGGAGAGATTAAGGTACTTCTGCTAAATAGCAGTGAGATCGACTTACTGATACACCGCACCGACCGAGTGGCTCAATTACTCATTATGCCTGTTTTCAGTGGTGAAATAATGAAAGGCACTGCCCCAACTTTGCTAACTGTACGTGGCCAGAAAGGCTTTGGCTCTACGGATAACCCTGGGGCCAAGGTTTGGGTGCAATCGCCTAAGAATCCCCCTGAACAAGCAGAGGTTATTGCCACCGGTCAGGACAATACCATTTTGGTTATGAGGCCAGGGAAAGATAGCTGGGAAGCTGTCCCAGCTGATAAATGTTATTTACGAGAATGATTAATGCCTGTATTTGGTTCTTTTTCAGATCATTCTTTGGATTGTTGCTGCAGGATGTGTCGGTTTTGGACTCCTTTCGGATTGCTTCGGCGAGAGAGAAGGGATCCCATCAACCCGGGATGAACTGGGAACCCGAGTGTTGCGTTCCTTCAATGCGTGGGATTCGTCATCGAACTTTTGGACATTACTGGCCAAGAGAGTGACTGATGCCCCTCACTTCTGTTTGACACCGATGAGATCTGTGCACGACATTCTTGCGACTTGCCTAGTTGCTGTCCCCGCCTCACTGGAGACTTTAATCAGTATCTTTAACATTTCGAAGGCTCGTCCGAATATTGTCCTGGGTGATTTTGCTACCCATGTATATTGTCCTTTGTGTATTGAACTGCCGAATGGCCAACTCCCCATCCAGTCCCAAATAATTACGTATAATATCACACAAGGTGACCTATGCTTCTTTCTTACATGTAATCCTAATGCAATTTCTGAATGCCTACGCCTCAAGTTAAGAGGCGCCACTTCCTTCACAACTCACGAACGGACTTTGTGTTTCCAGAGGACACCGACCACATGTGTCTCAGTCCAGAACAATATGACTTGCAATAGTTTGGTAGTTACTCCCAGTCACTATCGTGCGATGTTGCTACCTGCCGGATGGCTTTTCTCATGTGGTAATACTTCCTGGCCATATGTCCCCGCAAACATTTCTGGAGGCCCGTGTGCCATTACTAGATTGAGTTTACTTATGTTTTCATCACATCCAAATACCAACTCTCGTGTGCTTCGAGATACGATAATGTTACAGGAGGATTGTGACTCATCTTTGCATTTATATTCTAAGTCTGAATATCTTAGCCTAGCTGTTTCAATTATTGGTGTTCCTGCTTTGGCGGTTTATAATGCCAAATCCATTGGGAAAATGGCTTGCTGGATGGTGAAATCTATTAATCATACTTCTACAGTCTTGTCTGACTTGTTATTAGACGCCCAGGGTGAACGTAGGGCCATTTTGCAAAATAGAGCAGCCATTGATTATCTTTTGCTTAAACATGGACATGGTTGCTCGGACTTTGAAGGACTCTGCTGTTTTAACTTATCTGATCATACACAATCCATTCGTGCACACATAGATAAGTTGCATGACTTAACCAATGAAGTTAGAAAACACATTGATCAGGGCTGGTTTGACTGGCTCTTTAATTGGTTACCGGACGTGCATATGCTACGCCACACATTAGGTGGCATTCTGATTGCTATCGCTGTTTTGATTTCTATCTGTTGCTTTATTCAGTGTATCCCTTCACTGCTTCAATTCTACACACCTGGTACTAGACATAGATCAGTTAATTTTGTTTCATATTATTCTTCCACCGATGTTAGTTCTGTTTAATGGATGTATAATAGACTGAAGTCAAGGGTGAAATGTACTGCTCGATTTTCCCGGCCTTCGTGTGTTGTAGAGCGATCAATATGACTTCAGTCTCTTTCCATCCAAGTCTAAGGATTAGAGTAGTGAATAGAGCCTATTTATTAGACACCTTGACATGATCCCGTGCTCCTACCCATAGATCAGGGCCTACATACATAGCCTAGGGGATAGATTCGTTAGTATTAAGGATAACCTGCCCTATAGTGAGGGTATTTCATGGAGTTGTGCTGAATTCAGGCCTGGTAGGCCTTAGACAGGAGAGACTCCATCTTTCTTTCTGCTCCGGCAGCTTGGGATGCTTCTAGGTCAAATGTAATGTTTTAGTTATGAGGTGTTATTCGCTCGGAGAGAACCGGTTCAGGCCGGCCCTTATCGAAGGAGTGTATTTCTCCCCTGCCGAAGACACTACATCAGGCCGGCCGGCTGGGAACGTGTCCTTGGCACGGGGAGGTACAGGAATTTGGTGGGCGGCAGGTTTCGAGCTGGAAATTTCCATGAGGGAATGCACTTCTATATTAGTGAAAGTCTGAGTTAGATATGGGCACTTGCTTCTAGTCCGTAGGCGGCATCTGGCCGTTAGCAGTAAAGCTACTACTTATTCCAGGGAAGACAGATGGCGAACCTGAATCTAAAGAGGAGAGAGTAGCCGATGAGGAAGAGGTTCCAGTGACTCGGAGAGGGAGAAGGGAGTAGATCCGCGACTGCGGAGGTGTGACTTCCAGGCAAAGCCGAGGCACAGACGAGAAGGGAACCTAGATGACCATTGAACACAGGCTACATACGACTAAGGTGATGTCGACCCCTTTTCTATTGAAGTGTGTAACTTAACCTTGTACTTTCCTTGCAGGTTATATATATGATGTATTCTGTGAATGTGCATGTGGCGTTTAAATAAAGTATTTAGCTTGTCGTGAGTTAGCATGTGTTGTGTATCTTTGTATAGGAGGATAGCCTATTCTTTTAGTCAGAGTTAACTCGGCATGAACAGATGTTAATCCTGGTCAGGTAAGTGGTAACTGAATGAGGGGGAAACGAGCCCCTCGAACTAAAGAACAGGTTGTGCTCAACTAATAGTCTTTGTGTGATCTGATATATAGTAATCCCGATTCCCCTGTCGTGTACTACGGTAATAATAGGATGAGCTCGTGCTAAGGCTACCGTCTGGGTAGGAGATTCTGGGTCTGCCTGAGACCGCGAGACTGTGTGTTGCTGACGTCTGGGTAGGAGATTCTGGGTCTGCCTGAGACCGCGAGACTGTGTGTTGCTGCCGCCTGGGTAGGAGATTCTGGGTCTGCCTGAGACCGCGAGACTGTGTGTTGCTACCGTCTGGGTAGGAGATTCTGGGTCTGCCTGAGACCGCGAGACTGTGTGTTGCTGCCGTCTGGGTAGGAGATTCTGGGTCTGCCTGAGACCGCGAGACTGTGTGTTGCTACCGTCTGGGTAGGAGATTCTGGGTCTGCCTGAGACCGCGAGACTGTGTGTTGCTGCCGTCTGGGTAGGAGATTCTGGGTCTGCCTGAGACCGCGAGACTGTGCTTGCTGAGATCGCGAGGCTGTGAGGTCTTGATATATATATATATAATAGGAATTCCCTGTCCTTAGGTGGTACATATATATGTGGTTATTTAGGTGTAAAAAGGCCCTAGGGAGGGGATAACGTTCTGGTTTGGGTTAGAAAGGCTCTGTTGAGCGAGTTCCACCTGATCCGAAAACCCAAGCAGAACAAAAGCCTAAACTTCATTTCTCTATCTTGTCTAACCCATCGGGTAACTATACTCCACCAGCGTAGTTTACGGAATTTTGCCTGCTCCGCGCTCTGTTGCGAACGCGGAGTTTAAGGCAAAACTCCGACTCCATGGCGGAGCTGAGTTAGCCGGTCCCTCTACCCACCCTAATTAATTATAATTTTTGAAAAAGACACATGTCTGCTGTGGCTACCTCCTCTTTTGCCATGGCCACTCTCCGTAGGGGTTTCCAATAGACAAGGACGGCGGTTTCAAATAGACAAGGACGTGGAAGGAGTGCGGCCATGGCGAGGCAGCCACAGCAGGTAAGTGCCTTTTTAAAATAATTATAATTAATTGAGGAGGGGTAAAGTGCAGAGCGGAGTGGAGCAGAGCGGAGTGGAGTGCCCCTGAGTTTTTCCAACTCCGTGCAACTCTGTGTAGAGGCATTACGCCAGCTCTGCCTGGGCTTAATCTTATCCCAATGGAAAGTTAAACTTGTAAGATGTTATAAAGCAACTACCCGTGTTACCCTACGCAACAGATAGCCTTTCAATAGTGAAAAATGAAATTGGCAATATATCACTATCAGGACATGTAAAACACACCAGCACATGTCCTACCTTTCACATACATTGCACCGTGCCCATGAGGGAACCTTGGGCCTACCTGAGGGGTGCCTTACATATAAGAACAGGGAAGGTTGGGGTTTGGCAGGTGGTTGCACTTGCCAGGGCAACATGGCAGTCTACAACTGCACATACAGACACTACAGTGGTAGGCCTGAGCCACATTTACAGGGCAACTCATGTGGTTGATACAACCAGTGCTACAGGCCCACTAGCAGCATTTGATTTACAGGCCCTGGCACACTCAGTGCACTTTACTAGGGACTTACCAGTCAATCAAATAGGCCAATCATGGATAACAAATCAGAAGAACAAGTTTCCTAGGGAGCACTTGCACTTTGACATTGATCAGCAGTGGCAAAGTGCTCAAAGCATCTAAGCCAGCAAAATGAAATCCAGCATACCATCAAAAATACAGGAGGTAGAGGCACAAATTCAGAGGAAGCCACGCAAAGGATGCCAAGTCTAACACAGCCATTATAGCCCATTAAACAAGGGCTATAGAACTATAGAGCATTCTGCCGCCTGAGAGTAGAATGTTCTAAATTAATAAGGGAGAAATAGAAAGACAAACTTTTGAATGTTGGAGTGGACGGTCTGAACTGCCATTATTGGTTCTGAGACCCCCCACTGTCTTTAATGAAGCTTTAAAAAATCCAATGTTAATATGAAGCTTAGAGGCATGTAGGTTTGAGATTGTCTTTAGGGTATTGTAAAAAACTTGATTATTATTTTGGAAGGGTGACTACACACCACAAGGAACAATCACAACCCTTTTGGGAACCATCAAAGTCACCTGAGCGCAACACCTTGGTAGCTATGACACAAAACAGACAGAATTAAATTAGAGCAAAATGTAATATTTATGCAATACCAAAACAGTAATAACGTCAAAATACAAAATGATAAATTTCCGTAACCAAATTAGAAAAATTAAGTGTAGGTTTCTAAACAAAATGACACCAAAATGACAAAAATCTAATAAGGGGAACTCTCTGGCGCAAATGAGCAAATCAACAGATCAACCTGCCTTTCCTCAATAGTGTTACAGAGTTTTGGCTGGGAACAGACACTCTCTGCCTTCAGAGAACACATGATTTTGTGGTATAAATATTGGGGACCAGACCTTTAGATCACTTCTGGGAAATTAAGAGGAACCTTTGCCAAGGAGAAGTGCCGGATAAGCGGAGGAGGAACACTGCCCCTGTGCTGTTTGCTGTCTGGGGTTGGCCTGCAGTGGCTGCTTGCTGCCAAAGAAAGGAGAAAAAGGACTTTACTGTTTGCTTTGTGACCTGCTTGAAGAAAAGATCTCCAAGGGCATGAAACTGAGCCTTCCTCCTGTTCTGAAGTCTCAGGAACACAAAGACATCACCCCTTTTGTCTCTCTACATCTGGAATGCTGTTTCAGTTGCCAAAAAAGGAAATTGCAAAACCAAAGGGGACGATGGACTGAGTGTTGAACATTGCAAGCACTCACCCCCAGTCAACTGATCTGGGTTTAATCCATCATCATTCTTTAGCTCACTCCGCCACCTCAGTTCAGACATGGCCATATGCAAATCAGTCAGACCCTGTGCCTCGTGGGAACAGTCCAGCCTGAACTGCCAAGCCATGTCGTGAGTTTAATAAAATTCTGGACCCCTCACAATCAGGGTTCCGGCCAGGTTTTGAGACCGCTATCCTGGCAGTGACTGACTCCCTGAGGCAGGTAATGGATGTTGGAGGATCAGTAGTTCTGATCCTCCTTGATCTCTCCGCGGCATTTGATACCATCTCACACTCAAAGCTTGTGGAGAGACTACATTCCTGTGGTATTCAATGCACAGCCCTAAAATGGCTGCAGAATTTTTTGTCGGATAGACGTCAAACGATTATGTTAGGGCCCTACCTTTCAGAGAAAACTCGCCTGGATAAGGGCATACCCCAGGGCTCTTGTCTGAGTCCAACACTATTTAATGTCTATATGGCCCCTTTGGCAAAAATTGTAGAACCACTAGGGATCGAGATAATCTCATATGCTGATGACACTCAGCTTATGTTTTCAATTGGTTTCAACATAGTAGCTGAGAAACTCAGATTTTCGGCAGGTATGCTCGCCATCTCAAACTGGATGACGGAGAACTGCCTCCAGTTGAATCCTAGTAAAACTGAGGTTATGCTAATGGGGAAAGCATCAACCATTTGGATCGATGATTGGTGGCTGTCTCAGCTGGAAGCTGCCCCCATCCCTACACAATCTGTGAATAATCTTGGATTAAAACTTGATCAGACATTGTCCATGAAAGATCACATTGCAGCTATTACTAGCTCCTGTTATTATAGCTTACGTCTTCTACGCAAGATTTTGCCCTATCTGCCCACCAAACACCACAGAACCCTGGTCCAGGCTATGGTGATCAGCCGCCTGGGCTATGGAAATGCACTGTTAGCTGAAGTAGGCGAGACGTTGCTTGCTATAATTCAGGTGATTCAAAATACCGCAGCAAGAATGATTCTGAATCGCCCGCCAGGTTCCCCCTCAAGCCCCTTGCTGAGAGAGCTCCATTGGTTACCAGTGAGGAAGCGATCCAACTTCAAGATCTGCTGCCTCACATACAATGCCTTAAACGGCAAAAGCCCCTATTACCTGCAAAAGAAATTTACTAAACAGGCTTCTGGTCGTAAGGTTAGATCTAATTCTCTAGCCCTTCTAAAAGTCCCCCGAATACGTCTTAGTCGCACTGGGGGCAGAGCCTTCTCGTACCTTGCCCCACGGTACTGGAACCAACTGCCTATTGCATTGCATGAATGCACCTCATATACCGTCTTCAGAAAACAATTAAAAGCTTTTCTGTTTTGAATCTAAGCATCAGTCCGTTATTGGTTTCCACCCTCTTTTCACTAGGTAAGCTCCGAGATACCCACGGGTGAGTCATGTGCTATAAAAATAGGATTAACATAACATAACATGTCTTCACTGGACCAGAAACAAGCATCTTGGGACCGGTTTCTGGCTAATCAGCCGTCATCAGCCAGGCTGGCTTGAATCCAGTGGCAAAGTGAGCAAGGGACCCACGTCTGGGCATACCGTGCCAACTTAGGGCGAACAAAGCAAAACCTAAGGGGATGATGGACAGGGTGTTGAACATTGCAAGCAGTCACCCCCAGTCAACTGATCTGGGTTTAATCCATCATCATTCTTTAGCTCACTCCGCCACCCCAGTTCAGACATGGCCATATGCAAATCAGTCTGACCCTGTGCCTCATGGGAACAGTCCAGCCCGAACTGCCAAGCCATGTCTTCCCTGGACCGGAAACAAGCATCCTGGGACTGGTTTCTGGCTAATCAGCCGTCATCATCCAGGCTAGTTTGAATCCAGTGGCAAAGTGAGCAAGGGACACACGTCTGGGCATAACCTGCCAACTTAGGGTGAACAAAGCAAAACCTAAGGGGATGATGGACGGAGTGTTGAACATTGCAAGTGCTCACCCCCAGTCAACTGATCTGGGTTTAATCCATCATCATTCTTTAGCTCACTCCGCCTCCCCAGTTCAGACATGACCATATACAAATCAGTCTGACCCTGTGCCTCATGGGAACAGTCCAGCCCAAACTGCCAAGCCATGTATTCCCTGGACTGGGACCGGTTACTGGCTAATCAGCCGTCATCAGCCAGGCTAGCTTGAATCCAGTGGCAAAGTGAGCAAGGGACCGACGTCTGGGCATATCCTGCCAACTTAGGGCGAACAAAGCAAAACCAAAGGGGATGATGGACGGAGTGTTGAACATTGCAAGCACACACCCCCAGTCAACTGATCTGGGTTTAATCCATCATCATTCTTTATCTCACTCCACCACCCCAGTTCAGACATATGCAAATCAGTCTGACCCTGTGCCTCATTGGAACAGTCCAGAAGGAAATTGCAACACCGACACTGGCGAGCGACGCCGTAACTTGCACCAAAGCTGTAGACACTGCTCGTGAAGAGCAGGATGCACCGCCCCGACTTGCGGAATAGTCCCGATGCTTGCTGCCATGCCGCATTGACTCTGAACCCGACCTCATCAACGCAGAGCCGCTCCTTGACGTGGGTGACTTCTGAATCCATCAAGAGCGCACCACCTTCATGACGTCACCTCCCTGACGCAGTAAGGAACCGTCGTCTCACCTCCCCTGTGCTGCAGTAAGGAACAGAGGCATCACCTCCCCTGGGGACGTAAGGAACTGAAGCCGCGCGACGTCAATGAAGCATCACCTCTCCGAAGCCGTGCACCATCTTGGACTTCATCGTTTCCAAGGTACTGTTCTTTGTGGGTCTGCTTGACTCTGGGCCCCACGCTGCGCACCTCGCAGTCAGCGCTGTTCTTCGGGATTTTCACTGTCACGACATCGTAATAACTCCAGGTGGAGTTATTTGTTGCTAGAAACTTTATTTAAGTGAATAACCTATTTTTGAGGATAATTATGATACTGTATGGTGGATATTTCTCGTTTGGTCTTGTTTTGGTGTAGATAAAGATTACTTATTTTTCTAAACTGGTGTGCTGTCCATTTGAAGTGTTTTCACTGTGTTACTGTATGTGTTCACAAATGCTTTACACACTGCCTCTGAGATAAGCCTGTCTGCTCGTGCCAAGTTACCAAGGGGTTGAGCAGGGTTTTTTTTAGGAGTGCATCCCCCTTGCCCTGACTAGAGGCAAGGGTCCCTATTTCGACAAAGGTACCTACCTCTGCCAACTAGAGACCCGCATTTCTAACATTGGTGGCAGCTGTGGGATTCTGGACTTGTATTTGTGATTTACATACAGTGATTGATGTACACTACTACTGAGTGCAGACAATTACGCAACCACATACATTTTTGAAGAGTTTTTCCTTGAAGTTTTTGCATCTTGAGAACTGCCAATTTTCACCATGAGAAAACCAGCATCCATTGCATCTGTGGATATTGAATTTGAAGAGGAGCGGGTTGATACCTACACTGTGCCACAACTTAAAACCATCTGCAAAAGATTTAAAATCTCAGTGAGAGGTCTCACCGGGAAGGAGCAGTTCCAAAAGGCACTGAGGGCCTGGTGGGAAGCAAGGAATGCCAGTGGGCAAAAATAGGATCCCATGGTGGAGGGGATAATTTAGAAGGGCAGCAGGATAGGGTAGTGGGCCTAATTGGAGGGGGAATGCCTCCCAGGGAAGGCAGCAGTGTGTCTTCAAGGGGTCTGTCTCCAGAAGAGTTGGAGCACAGGGAGAAAAGCAGAGTGCATGCCGCTTCACAGTTGAAGGGAGGGAAAACTTGACAGCTTTGCCCACTGAGGATCAAATGTGCTATGCCCCCATGAAGGAAGCCTTTATAGCCAGGTATGGGCTGACCCCAGAGCTTTATAGGCAGACATTTAGGTGCTGCAAGAAGCTGGTGTCAAGTACTAGGGTGGAGTATCTATCTTACTTTTGCAGAGCACTGGCTGGATGGGTGAAGGGTAGCAAGGTAGCTGACTTGCAGGGGCTCTATGATTTGGGAGCACTTGTCCAGTAGTTGTTTTCCAGAGCTACGCCAGCACCTGATTGATAGTAAGCTGGGCCACGATACTGCTGTTGCCGAGGAACTCACGCCCGACTACCTCCCCCATCATCCTTTGCGGTGCGCACGCCGTGCACCGCGTTTGAAGTGCCAGGAGGCGCTTAAGAAGTGGCCAGGAGCCCGTTACATTCATCGTGGTTGGGCCACGATACCGCTGCTGCCGGGAACCTCACGCCGGACTACATCCCCTATCATCCTTCACAGTGCACACGCCTCGCACCGCGTTTGAAGCGCCAGGAGGCACTTAAGAAGGGGCCAGGGCTCCCACAGCGCGGGAGCCTCTTACTTTCATCTCGGTTGGGCCACGATACCACTGCTGCTGGGGACCTCATGCCGGACTACATCCCCATCATCTTTTGCGGTGTGCACGCCACGCACCGCGTTTGAAGCGCCAGGAGGCGCTTAAGGAGGGGCCAGGGCTCCTGCAGCGCAGGAGCCCGTTACTTTAATCGCGGTTGGGCCGTGATACCACTGCTGTCGGGGACCTCACGCCAGACTACATCCCCCATCATCCTTTGCGGTGCGCATGCCGTGCACCGCGCTTGAAGCGCCAGGAGGTGCTTAAGAAGATAGCCAGGGCTCCCGCAGCGCAGGAGCCCGTTACTTTAATCGTGGTTGGGCCATGATGCCACTGCTGCCGGGGACCTCACGCCAGACTACATCCGCCATCATTCTTGGTGGTGCGGACGCCGCGCACTGCGTTTGAAGCGCCAGGAGGCGCTTAAGAAGGGGCCGGCCGTTACTTTCATCGCGGTTGGGCCACGATACCGCTACTGCCGGGTACCTCACGCCAGACTACATCCCCATCATCCTTCGCAGTGCGCACTCCGCGCACCATGGTTGAAGTGCCAGGAGGCACTTAAGAAGGGGCCAGGGCTACCGCAGCACGGGAGCCCGTTACTTTCATCGTGGTGGGGCCACGATACCGCTGCTGCCGGGGACCTCACGCTGGACTACATCCCCCATCATCCTTCGTGGTGCGCATGCCACGCACCGCATTTGAAGCGCCAGGAGGCACTTAAGAAGGGGCAAGGGCTCCCGCAGCGCGGGACCCTGTTACTTTCATCGCGGTTGGGCCACGATACTGCTGCTGCTGGGACCTCACGCCGGACTACATCCCCCATCATCCTTCGTGTTGCGCACACCACGCACCATGTTTGAAGCGCCAGGAGGCACTTAAGAAGGGGCCAGGGCTCCCGCAGTGAGGTAGCTCGTTACTTTCATCGTGGTTGGGCTGCTATACCACTGCTGCCGGGGACCTCACGCCGGACTACATCCCCCATCATCTTTCATGGTGCGCATGCCGCGCACCGTGTTTGAAGCCCCAGGAGGCGCTTAAGAAGGGGCCAGAGCTCCCGCAGCGCGGGAACCCGTTACTTTCATCGTGGTTGGGCCATGATACCGCTGCTGCCGGAGACCTCACGCTGGACTACATCCCCCATCATTCTTGGTGGTGCGCACACCGCGCACTGCGTTTGAAGCGCCAGGAGGCGCTTAGGAAGGGGCCAAGGCTCCCGCAGAGTGGGAGCCCATTACTTTCATCGCGGTTGGGCCACAATAACGCTGCTGCCGGGGACCTCAGCTGGACTACATCCCCCATCATCCTTCGCAGTGCGCACTCCGCGCACTGCGGTTGAAACGCCAGGAGGCGCTTAAGAAGGGGCCAGTGCTCTCTCAGCATGGGAGCCTGTTACTTTCAACGTGGTTGGGCCACGATACCGCTGCTGCCGGGGACCTCACACCGGACTACATCCCCCATCATCCTTCGTGGTGTGCACGCCACGCACTGCGTTTGAAGTGCCAGGATGCGCTTAAGAAGGGGCCAGGGCTCCCGCAGCGCGGAAGCCTGTTACTTTTATCGCGGTTGGGCACCGATACTGCTGCTGCCGGGGACCTCACGCCGGACTACATCCCACATCATCCTTCACGGTGCACATGCCGCGCACTGCGTTTGAAGCGCCAGGAGGTACTTAAGAAGGGGCCAGGGCTCCCACAGCACGGGAGCCCGTTACTTTCATCGTGGTTGGGCCATGATACTGCTGCTGCTGGGGACCTCACGCCGGACTACATTCCCCATCATCCTTCGTGGTGCGCACGCCACGCACTGCGGTTGAAACGCCAGGAGGCGCTTAAGAAGGGGCCAGGGCTCTCTCAGCACGGGAGCCTGTTACTTTCATCGTGGTTGGGCCACAATACCGCTGCTGCCGGGGACCTCACGCCGGACTACATCCCTCATCATCCTTCGTGGTGTGCACGCCCGCGCACTGCGTTTGAAGTGCCAGGATGCGCTTAAGAAGGGGCCAGGGCTCCCGCAGCGCAGAAGCCTGTTACTTTTATCGCGGTTGGGCCACGATACTGCTGCTGCTGGGGACCTCACGCCGGACTACATCCCCCATCATCCTTTGTGGTGCGCACGCCACGCACCATGTTTGAAGTGCCAGGAGGCACTTAAGAAGGGGCCAGGGCTCCCACAGCACGGGAGCCTGTTACTTTGATCGCGGTTGGGCCACGATACTGCTGCTGCTGGGGACCTCACGCCCGACTACATCCCCCATCATCCTTCTTGGTGCGCACGCCACGCACCGTGTTTGAAGCTCCAGGAGGCACTTAAGAAGGGGTCAGGGCTCCAACAGCTCGGGACCTGCGTGAGCGTGCCCGTCTGCGCCCGTCAGAGGCCAGTAGAGGCTAGGCTGGGACACCCCCATGAGAGGTGCTGCCGAAGTAGCTGTGCTGCCGGATTTAGGTGAGTGCTAAATAGATATTGTGACATGGGGAAACGCACCACCACAACAAGCTCTCGTCCCACCACCACCACTACTATAGACAGCATGTTAGAAAGAGCAGTCAACATCGTTTCAAAAGAAATTGAGTTAACAGAAAGTAGACTATCTTTGGGACTGTTAGTACCTCGACCCACTATGATGGAAGGGGAGGAGCAGGAGGACTGTACTGGCCCTCCTCTAATGCCAAATGTAATTGTCAACACCATCAGACACTCACCAATTCAGAGAGGTGGTTGTGAGTTGGTAAATAATGAGGGCAATAAGGACAACGCAGTCTTTATGGAAAATCAAACTATGATCTCCGCAAAAGACATTGTTCCAAATAAAGATGTCTCCCCAGATCCAACAACTACAGGGGCTAAAAGAAAAAGAACTTTGGCTAAACCAATTAGTTCCAAGAGGAAACAACCATCACAATCCAAACCACAACGCACAGCCCTGAGCTCATGGATACAAGGCACGGCTGCCCCGACGATCACAGTAAATATGGAGCCCATTGATGCCACAATTGACACCACTGTTGACCTAACCCCACCAGAAGCTCCAACTCACTCTATTTACCTGCAAACTGATCATACAATATCCCCGACAATTTGCATCAGATCTGGTGACATTTTAACTGACACCATAGTGGACATGGTATATGAACGTATGAAAAACTTGGTGGATAAAAATGTTAACGCTCTTTTGAAACGTCTAGATTTTTTGGAGAGTTTGATAAATAAATCAAATACACATACAAGTACACCTAAAGTTACAACCAAATCAGGGGGGGTTCAGAATCCAAAGCCTTCTGGCGTAGTGAATTCAAATACGCAACAGCAAATTGCGAATTCGATACCCTCCCCTTTTAAAAATGCCAGTGTTATGTGTGGTAAAGCCAAAGAAAGTCTACTCCCTAAACCTATCCCTAGTGAGAACACTTTATCATGCACAGTGCACACCAACAACTGCAACGGCTCGCATTGTAATATTCCTATAGTCAATCCTCCTGTTACTAATAACCCCACAATTCTGGCCCCCTTGCGGCCCAACACCTTGAGCGCCACCTCCATCGCATATAACAAATAAAATGGGGCTGTCCTTAGCGACTAGGAGTGATGTTCTTAACTTACCACCTGCAGCATGTCCCTATGTCCTATTCTTAGCAGGTGTTTCTCCTTTAAGAAAAAAACAAACTGAGACTGGGCCCTCGACTTCAGACCTGGGGAACTGGGTTCGAGTCTCGGTAATGCTGCTGAACATCCTGTGATTCTGGGCAAATCACTTAATCTCCCCGTGCCTAACAAAGAATGAATGTGTGTCCTAATGTAACGTAACTGGTGCTATGTAAAGCGCTCTGATACCTGATTGGATTTGGGTCAAGTTTGCGCTGTATAAAACTCTGCATAAAACCCCCCCAAAAAACTGCAGAATAAAAGCGCAAATTGGTTAGCTAAACACAAAAGCCTTAGGTGGCAAATGTCAGTGAGATATTAATGGTGCGCAGGGTGGGTTGGGTAGGACCCTCACAAAAGAACATCAAAGGGGATTGTGTTGTTATTAATTTTAGACGACCATTACTGGTAAAATCGTTACTGTCAGTACATGAATCTAATAATAACTTCCCAACCCTTATTTGGTCGTTGCCCCTAGGTTTTTTCTATAAACCAACCCTGGGCCCAAATACCTTTGTTATCCCCCCTCACACCATGCATAACAGGTTCTCTGCTTTGTCTGATTTAGACAGATTGGATTGACTGTCTCCCTCCCCAGCACCAGTTACACCTGCTACTACTGGACCCTTGTTAGACCCTCTTGCCATTGCTATGCCTGAACGAGACGTTTCAAATCTGCAGGTGCTTAGCTGGAATGTTGCAGGCCTAGCTTCCAAGTTATGCTCCACAGACTGGGTTAACATAGTCCAAAAATATGATATCCTAATGTTCCAGGAAACATGGTGCACAAAGAAACTATTCTTAGAAGGCTTTGCATGTTTTAATAGTATTGTACCGAGCCCTAAAGCAGGCCGCCCATCAGGTGGACTCTCAACCTGGATTAACATCTCAACAGGTGGGAGCATAAAGTCTCTTGTGACAAATAATGATAACTTTCAAGCAATGATCTATACACGATGGGCGTCAATTTGTTTTATTAACTTTTACAACAATGATTTCACAACATTACCTAACACGAATTTTATTAATTTGTTCAAGTTTATTATTAATTTACAAAACCAGAATGTGTATGATAAACTGGCCGGAATCTGCCTGGGCGCTGAATTTAACGCCAGACTTCCTAAAGCAAATAGCCCAACTACTATCTCTATGGCTTTCGAACCTTTATGTAAAACAGGGATGGAACTATCAGATCATCTGTCCATCTGCAATTTACTTAATGTGATGGAAGTAGCGGATGTACATCAAAACAAAAATCGTCTAATACCCACTTATAGGGGTCGTGGCAGTGCCTCTATTATTGATTATGTTTTTATATCTGCCTCATTGGAGGATCTTTTAGTAAAGGCAGAGGTCTAGTGCACTACGCAGGGTGACCATAACCCAATTTTGGCAACAATTGGATTTTCCTCTAGACCCAGTCTTATTAAAGAGCCTGGGGCAAGCAATTTAGTGGCCTCGACTGACAAACTAATTTGTAATTTGGAAAGGCATTGATAACAAAGCTTTATTTGCCAATATGACAAAACTACACCCACTGCTTATTGAAACTTGCCTGTCAATTAGTGATTGTAACCCAGAGATTATTGAGGCATTTAGTAGCCTATGAGCTGGTATTAAACAAATGATCTCCAGACCAGCATTAGACACCAGTGAGAAACCTAGATGGTTCAATGGCACCTGCTCGCGAGCAAACAGAGAACTGCGTGTAGCATTGGAGGCTACACCCAGGGATGCAACTCTTGTTAAATTATTACGATCCCGTTTTAAAGAAGCAGCCAGGCAATTAAAAGACGAGCTACTAAAAGAACGCTGGTACAATCTTGCCTGTGCTGCCACACTTAACGATGGGAACGGTTTCTGGGCAGCAGTCAAAGCCATGAGATCTATGGGCCTCACTCTTACTCCCCTAAGCTGCAACATAACCAGTGAATCATGGGAAGCACATTTTTCTAGGATCTACACAGCCACACCTCAGACTGAGGACATGTTAAACAGTCCTCCTGCCACTAGGGTTTTTATATCAGTGTCAGAAGTTGAGGATGCCATACACCAAAGCGTAGGCAACAAAGCCCCAGGGCTGGATGGGCTTTCTATTGATCTTATTAAACATGAACCGGACTTCTGGGCACCTCTTCTACTTAATGTTTTTAACAATCTAACAAGCACTTTTATCCCAAGCACCTGGTCTACTAGTATCATCGTGGCTATTTTTAAAAAGGGAGACCAATCCAACCCTAGCTGCTACAGACCTATCTCCCTGATCAATAACACTCTGAAGATCCTCGGGAGGGTCGTGTTTAACAAAATAAGGACTTGGCCCGAAAGGGAACAAATTTTAAATCGGTGCCAGCTGGGTTTTGGAAGCAAATTGGGAAGAGTAGAACAGTGCCTCAACTTAAATCTGATCGTTGGCAAGTATACGATAGCACAGAAGTCACCTATTTATTTGGACTTTATGGACCTCACCTCAGCTTTTGATTTTGTCAACAAGTCATGCTTGTGGTCGGTCCTTTTAAACTATGGGTTGGATGAGGCCTTAGTTTATTTTTTGGCATACTTGCATAGGGACCTGAAGGCACGGATAAGGATCAGTAATGACGGGGAGGTCTCGGGGGACATCATTATTGATAGAAGGGTCAGACAGGGATGTATACTGGCCCCTCTCCTATTTATTCTTTATATAAACAAATTACATAATGTTCTGTCAGAACTCACTAATGATGTACCAAGAATCAATGGTAATGTACTCCCTGCCCTTTTATATGTGGATGATGCGTTCCTAATGGGTCGCACTCCGAATGCACTACGCACTTTAGTTGGGGGTTTTGTAACCTTCATGGCAGACCTAGACCTCTGCACTAATTTTAAGAAATCTTTCATAATGACCTGTGGCCCAAAAAAACACTGTATCAACTCAATAACCTCAGCTTCTGAACGCTTATTGCGCACTCGCACTTTCCCATGTCTGGGTTTAGTATTCTTTGATACTGGATCCTGGGCATCTCATGCTGCCCATAGTAGAAGTAAGTTCCTAAAAGCGACTAACTCGATCCTGAGCCTTCCTCAACCAAAACAAGCAGAGGTAGTCCTACGCATTATCAAGATCTATAAATCGCAGTGCATTCTCACTGCCACATATGGCGCTGAAGTCTGGGGTTTTCTAAACGGTAGTGGGATCCAAATAGAGGAAGACAGATTTTGTAGGAAACGTTTAGGGGCTCAAATCTACTCCCCAAACTTTGTGTATCACAAGGAATTAAACTTGTACTACATAGAGGATTTTATCAGGTCACGTCCAGCTATATTTTGGCTAAATATTTGGCAAAACCCTGCAGCGACCCTGACAAGGGAGATTATTGTAGACTGCCTTAACTGCGACAAAGGAGGGTGCATACCCTGGCTTTCCGCTGTCAGAAAAAGCATAACCAGTGTGAACCTAGAGCATATCTTTTTAAATCCATCGGACCTAGAGGGTATGAACAAAAGAGTACTCTTGGGTGCATTGTATGAGTCTTATAACTATGCAAGACACGTTACAGAGAGCTCAAAATCATCAGTCGTTAAGTACATGTCACTATTGGTGTCAAACAGCCTTCAAACGCATATGCCATCCAAATATCTCCTGAAGAATACTGGACGTTAGGGGAGAAGCTTGCTTTTTCGTCTTAGGGATGGCACCTTAAAAACCTTAAAATACTCACTCTGCTTCCCTTTGGGATTTAATAGTAATCTTGAGCAAATGCCCTGCCCATGTGGCACCGACAGTAATCAAACGATGGTACACTTTTTACTCTTTCACAATTTTTTATGAAAAATACACAAAACAACACCTGATCACGTATTTTAAGGCATTCACTAACATCGATTATAGAACAGCATACCGGGAGATTATTAGACTTGAGATGACCTGATTTTTCGTCAGCTCTTTCCTGAGAGCGGCAGTCCGCTCACGTATTTCCATGAGCAATTTTTAATGTGTTAATTGCACCTGAAAACATAATACTGCTCTATTTTACGCACTCACCTTTACCTTATAGTTGGAAGACTAACTAAAGTGTTACCTGCGGTCTGGAACATCTTATAAGTTTAAAATTTAATTGCACTTGCATTACGCTGCTAAAATTGTTTACAACTGAATGCACTTTACCCCAATATGCTGCTATATGTTTGTCCAACCTTGTAATGTGCTGACATTTTAACGCCGCCATCTACCCATCCATTTGAAAATCTTAATCATGATATTGCTGTTTGTATATTATGTCCCTTTTAACATTTGTACACAATTGTAGCCTTTTTTATCCCGAAAGTTCTTTTTAACTATTGCTTTTTATATGGCGCTTTTTAAATAAGAAATTGTACTGTTGCTGGTGTATCTGAACTGTGCTTTTATGGATATTTGTATCCGCATAAAGATTATTGAATTGAATTGAATTGATAGTAAGCTGACTGATCCCAGGAAGCTTGCTGTGGAGGGGGGCCGCTGGATCAGTACCAGGGTCCACAAAGGTCTTGTAGGAGACTACGCCAAAGGTGGGCAGGGCCCCCAGTAGAAGACTGGGGGGGACAAAGGTAAACAAAAGGAGTTCCAAAAAGGGCCCCAAAGTAATCCCCAAGAGAACCAAGGTAAGGGTTCCCAGCCTCCCGCCGAAAAGAAACCATGGGTTCCACCAGGTAAGCCTGTGCAGAAGGGACCTGTTTTAGTTGTGGTCAGGTGGGCAGGTCAGGTGGGCCACTTCCGGGGGGATCCTAAGTGTCCCAAACCGGTTACCACTGCACCCACTGGTGCACTGTCCCGGGAACTTGCTAGTGTAGCCTTGGGGGAGGAGTCGGGTGCCCAAGGTGAGGGGGGTCCTGCAGAGATGTCCCTGATCTCTTTAGGAGACAATGAGATGGTCCCAATGACTCATCTGCCTGATAACACTAAAAAGTACAGGCAGTGGGTGACCATCAATGGCCATAGTGTGGAGGCTCTGAGAGACATCAGAGCCAGTGTGACAGCTGTCAGTTGTCGGCTGCTGTCTGAAGAGCAGGTGGTCCCTGAAACATTCTACCCAGTAGTTGCTGTTGACAACTCAGAGTGCCTCTGCAAAGTGGCCCAGGTTCCCTTTGAGTGGTGGGGTCTCAGGCACCTTGAGGGTAGCTGTGAGGCCAGCCATGCCTGTTGACTGTCTGATAGGTAATGATTTGGAGAGCTCCCCCTGGGCGAAGGTGGAGCGGAGGTCTCATTTGGAGATGTTGGGTCTGTCTGAGTGGGCATGTCTGACCACTCGGTCAATGGCAGCTGGTCAGGGCATTCAAGAGGACCTGGAGCCTAAAAGAGTGGCCCAGGTGCCTGCCAGGAAGAGAAGAGGCAGGGGGGCTCGGAAAACTGGCCCCGGACGTTCCCACAGTCCAGGAGGAGGTAGACCCTGAGGAGGATGCCCTGGAGCCTACAGTAGATGAACTACTGTAGGCTCCGAATCCTTAGCCTGCCTACCTGTTGGTGAATCGTTAGTGGACCCGCCACTGTACCGCTGCTGACGCTGGTGTTGGGCCGTCTCCCGCTGTGTGTCTCTTCCGCCGCCGCTCTATCACCACGCGGCTGAGAGCGGGGAGAGACTACAGCCCCCAGGCTCCCTTGCGGCCGGTGACGCCGCCAACGCGACCGGAGGCCATAAAAACATCGCGGCTCCCTCTGGGGAGCGGGAAGCGCCGAATCCTTAGCCTGCCTACCTGTTGGTGAATCGTTAGTGGACCCGCCACTGTACCGCTGCTGACGCTGGTGTTGGGCCGTCTCCCGCTGTGTGTCTCTTCCGCCGCCGCTCTATCACCACGCGGCTGAGAGCAGGGAGAGACTACAGCCCCCAGGCTCCCTTGCGGCCGGTGACACCGCCAACGCGACCGGAGGCCATAAAAACATCGCGGCTCCCTCTGGGGAGCGGGAAGCGCCGAATCCTTAGCCTGCCTACCTGTTGGTGAATCGTTAGTGGACCCGCCACTGTACCGCTGCTGACGCTGGTGTTGGGCCGTCTCCCGCTGTGTGTCTCTTCCGCCGCCGCTCTATCACCACGCGGCTGAGAGCGGGGAGAGACTACAGCCCCCAGGCTCCCTTGCGGCCGGTGACGCCGCCAACGCGACCGGAGGCCATAAAAACATCGCGGCTCCCTCTGGGGAGCGGGAAGCGCCGAATCCTTAGCCTGCCTACCTGTTGGTGAATCGTTAGTGGACCCGCCACTGTACCGCTGCTGACGCTGGTGTTGGGCCGTCTCCCGCTGTGTGTCTCTTCCGCCGCCGCTCTATCACCACGCGGCTGAGAGCGGGGAGAGACTACAGCCCCCAGGCTCCCTTGCGGCCGGTGACGCCGCCAACGCGACCGGAGGCCATAAAAACATCGCGGCTCCCTCCGCGTCACGGGACGCGCGCGGGCGTCGCCGGGCTGAGCCCGGGCAGAGGGCGGGCCGTCTGTGGCCGTCAGGGGCAGACAGAGGCAGGGCTGGGCCATATCCCTTTCCTCCCAAGTGTAACCAGGCTAGGGGGATGCCCTCACCAGGACTATGTAAATCAACGGGCAGGGAAGGGGGTTGCAACTCAGGGACACTGGATAAGTACTTCAAAACTACGAAAGAAGACGTAGGTAAGGAAAATTCTCTAGAGAGACGTAGGGCGGAGCGGCGGCGCTCCATTGATTCTATGAAGAGCAGAGCCCCGCTAGAGATTATCCCGTACCCTATTACTCAAGAGGAAGGCATGCCCCCCATCAGTGTAAAACCTCTGACCCCTGAGGACTTTCCTCTCCTATTGCGGGATATCCCTACTTCCCCTGAGTTGGCCCCTGGAAAATCTCTAGATGCAACCCCTCCCATAACATCCACTACCCCCGTTAATTTGGTCACTCAAACCCCCCCTCTGCATGCAACTAAGAAAAGCAAGCCAAAACAAAGTGTCGTGGTAGAGTTGCATAGGCCCCCACCGAGCAAACGTAGCAGAAAGGCAATGGGGGGGAGGAGGAAAGCCAAATCGTCCCACTTAGACTTTGGTAAAAAACACATAATTGTACCACAACTTGGGAGGGACAATGAAACCGTCCCCATTGCTCATCCCTCTAAGACCCTCAGTCCCAATAGAGCTGCTAACACAAACGACCCTGGGGCCGACACATCCAATAGCAATTCCCCTCATACATCTTTAGGGAGCTTAGAATCCTTACTTCGCTCACTCCTGCAGCCCATTAATGATAGTTTGAAAAAAGTGGAGAGCAGACTCACCCTATTGGAAACATCTCTTACTACCTTGAACACCTTAGTTAGTAAGCAGCCTAATAACAGGGGACCTCACCTCCCCGCAGGAAACCCTCTTAAAAAAGGAACTACAAAGGGCGACAATAAAGTCTCTCCCCAGAGTGTGACCACTGCCCCTCCCTTGCAGCCATTAATGGCTACTTTAGATCAGGCACCGCGCTGTAATTCATTTATTAGGCCCTTACAGCCATTAGACTCTGCCCCTCAAAGCTCCCAGTCGGGGATTAACGTTGGCCACCTGGAAGCTGGTGGCATCCCTCTACTCTCCCCGGGCCGGTCAGCTCCAAGTCTACGGAGACCAGACTTGCCGCCAGAGGCTAATAGTTTAACGGTGGTCCTAGCAGGTGCCCCACATTTAAAACTAGGGGAGTATGAAGATTACCAATCACTAAAGTATAAGGTCATTAAATGGCTAAATTGGAATCGACCTTTACCTTCCCACCTCAATAATGAGATCATCATGGTCAGAAGGGCCCCCTGGTTAGGCAAGACTAGGAAAACAATAATAGGGGATTGTATCCTGGTAAGTTTTAAGGATCCAGGCACTGTACTGCATATCTGTAAAGGAACAAATAGATCACTGGATTCTACCATTCAGACCCTTCCAGTATCATTCTTTTTCCCCCCTACCCGTATGCACAACATTCCAATACAGGACGAGTGGGTAAGGGTGGAACACAGATACAGACAAAAAGACTATGTACAACGCCCAAGTTTCCAAGTGCAGGATAGGCCCTATTTCCATCCCAATCGCTTTAACTGCCTGAATAGTCTGGATGGGGTCGACTGACTTTCCGCTCATACGCCAATGGCTTTGGATTGTGGCGCTTGTAGTTCGCCCAAGCTACCCACCTTGACAGCTGTTAAGTCTCATGGAACACTGAACAACCTGGCGGTCCTGGACAATTTGTCGGCCCATAATGTTCCCAATACCTCTGGAATTTTGATCGACACAACAATGGTGGGGAATGGCTACAATAGATCTTCTGATTCACCGGTCCCTACTGCTGGTAGTGCGTTAGAGTCCCCGATTGCAGTGAAGTCCGGAATCATACCTTCCAATTCTTCTGGCCCGGCATCTAACCCGATTGGACTTTTGAGGCTAATTTGTTGGAATGTTGCTGGCCTCGCTAACAAACTGGCGGACTCTGACTGGGCAAACTATATCGAGACTGGAGATATATGTATGTTCCAGGAAACCTGGGCCAGAGAGGACTATGGTCACCAAGGCTACATGTCATTCTTTATTCCAGCGAGATGGGAAGGCAAAGGCCGTCCGTCAGGAGGGCTTACAACTTGGGTTGCATCCCATCTGGGCTGTGTGGCAATTCGGATGCCGACCAACTCTGAGGACATTCTTGCGATTTCTCTACTATGGCCCAACCAAGTTAAACTGGTGTTCATTAACATTTATTCTAGGTCAATGGGGAACGCAAAGGAATCGCAGACCATAGATGAACTCTCTAATTTTTTAGATGATTTACCGAGTGATTCATACTATGTGGTGGGAGGGGATTTAAACTCTCATTTTGAGCCTCTCCCTGGTCTTCTGGACGGGCTATTGTCTGAAGAAGAAGTCAGATGGGCAGTCCCTATGGTGGAAGCTCCACCCTCAAAGGCGTGGACCCCTTTAGCGGTGCAAATCACAGCCCTCACCCTGAAGTTCGGACTCAGAGCTTGTAATGGGCGAACAAAATCTGATATACCCAGCAAAACCACCTATAACAGACTGGGAAGAGAGTCCCGTCTGGATTATGTCCTGGCCCAAATAGTGAAGTGGCCGACAATCCAGGACTTCAGGGTGATGGAAAGGTTCGATAGTGATCACAACGCACTTGAGCTCGACCTTGTCCATCCCGGCCCCCAAGCTCCCGTGAATAATGTAGTAGGTAACACCCCGGCGCTTCTCCTTGATAACAATAGGAGAAGGATTAGGTGGGAGCACCTGGCTACAAGCAAGATTAAACTCCCCAGGCTCTATGATGGGATTATTCCCATTTTGGAAACTGTAGGTTGCTTGGACACCGAGCCATATAACAAAGACTCCCAGGGTAAACTGTTTAAAGCCCATGAGGAACTCATAAAAGCTGCGGCACCTCATTTTACCTGTAGCCCACGAGAAACAAAGGGGGGGCGGCGAGGTAAAACATTTGGTACAATCCTGCTTGTAGAAGGGCAAAAACAGAGCTCCTTAAACTAATCAAGGAGGGTTTAGGTGGGGATAGCCTAAAACAAAGCAGAGGATTTTACAAGAAACTTACTGCCCATGCTAAGGCAGAATGGGAGGAAAAACAGTGGGAAGAACTTACTAAGGCACTAGCGACCCAAAACCAACGGCTGTTTTGGAGGACTGTAAATGGGGGGTCAGGGAACCTAAAATCTGCATTTGAGCCCAATATTGCCCCAGGGGTGTGGCAGACTCACTTCCAGACCCTATATAGCCCTGACCCGGGAGAATCTCCTGCTGTTGACGGGGTAGCCCGCCCGGATTATGAAGGGGAGCCGATAACGCTTGGTGAAGTGACCACTGCCATCTCAGGACTTGCTTCTGGAAAGGCGCCGGGATTGGACGGTTTACCAGGGGATATGTTTAAACAGGAACCTACTGTATGGGCCCCTTATCTTACCGCCCTCTTCAACGGAGTCCTTGGTGGCATGGAAATCCCTAGCACTTGGCTGGGGGCTGAGGTGGTCCCCATCTTTAAAAAGGGCTCGCCTCTGCTCCCAGCCAACTACAGACCAATCAGTTTGATAGATGTGGCACAGAAGCTGTTTGGCAGGGTGATGTTGAACAGGCTCCAGGACTGGATGGAGGAGGCGGGGGTTCTTAGTCCCTACCAGGCGGGATTCAGGAAGGGGGTATCCACAGTGGACCAGGTTTTTAGATTGAATCTGATCTACTGGCGGGCAGCAAAAATCGAGGGCGGTAGTTTATACACAATTTTTGTGGATTTACGGGCCGCATTCGACCTGGTGCCCAGGGGGAAACTTTGGAGCGTCTTGGCAGAGATGGGCGTCCCCCCGGACATCCTATTGATCTTACAGAGATTGCACCATAATAACTATGCCCGTGTGAGGTGTGGGAGGTCAGGGGAACTGACCGACAGATTCCCCGTTGACCGGGGGGTAAGACAGGGCTGTGTGTTGGCACCGACCCTGTTTTGCCTCTTTGTCAATGGGGTAATCGCCCATCTGAATGCCACCGAATATACTGACGCCCCGAAATTGAATGGCAGCAGGGTGCCCGCAATTATGTTTGCGGACGACACCCTGCTGCTATCCAAAACCCCCATGGGTATTCAGAGGATTCTTGACTCCTTCGTGGCCTTCTGCACTGATAGGGGCCTGGAAATCAATGCGGCAAAAACCAAATTCATGGTTTTGAATCCGAGGCAAAAACTACGCCCTAATCCGCAGTTGGGAGCCGGACGGCTTGAGAGAGTGACCACCTTCGAATACCTTGGTGTGACTCTCAACGAAACTTGGGGATCCCATCAGAGCAGGGCTACCCTTAAACTCACGCAAATCACTGGGGGTATTGCCCGCATGATGACTGGTTCATCATATCGTCCATTGGGGGCACTGATTCAGATATATAAGGCACAGGCTAGGGGAGCGATAATGTATGGGGTGGAAATATGGGGCCACACTTCTTGCCAGAGTCTGTCATTAGTCGAAAACAAGTTTATAAGACAGATAGCCGCACTCCCGCCCAGTACTCCGCTCCTCCCCCTGAGGCTTGATCTGGGCCTACGACCGTTAGCTGACGAAATAAGCCTGAGACCTTTAGCATTCTGGCGTAGGCTGTGGAGCAGCAACGATCTCGCAGAATATAGGGCGGAGCTGGCTGAACTTCTGAATCACCCAATGGCGCTTAACATCCCTTGGGTCAAAAATATCCAAGCCATTTGCATGGGAATAGGGCTCCCCGACTTATGGACTGAGCCAGCGATAGCTGCACGAATTATAACTAAAAAGGCCCTGGCCAAGGTCTTCCACGAATACAAACTAGCCAGGGCCCAAGCTACCCAGGCAGAAGGGTCCTTAGCCTCTGTGTTTATGCAGAGCAAGGATTTCTATAGATTCGAGAGGGTGTTGGATCCTATCTCCCCCGCACTGACACGGAAGCTGTTCCTTCAATGGAGATACGGCACACTGCCACTCAGGTCTTTTACAAGTACCTGGTTGCCGGCTCCCACCGTAAAGCAGTGTCCAGCCTGTGATGCCACGGAGGAAACTGACTTGCATGTGGTTCTTTTTTGCCCAGCCTAAAAAACAGCACGAAAATATTGGCTTCTCCCGTTGATAAGGAATATGGGTTGCAGGGAATACGCACCAATGTATAGAATTTTAAAAACTGATCTCTCTGGCCCAATTGTTTTTGCATTAGCAAAATTCCTGACCAATGTTTGGCGCACGCGTATCCGGATTTTAAAGGCGTTGGGTCCCTCTTAAAAGTTTTTATTTTTATTTTTAGAGATTGAATATGTATACTGTAATTTTTCATTGTCTTCACTTTGATAACTGCTGTTTAATAATTTTTTTATCTTAAATTCTGAACTATTTATGTATTTTATGTTTGTACATATTTTACCTGTGCTTTTATGGTCATTGACCGAAATAAAGCTATCAAAGAAAGAAAGATGAACTGGGCGACCTGTCTGGGCTGACCTATTGGCAGCAAGAAGGAGGTCCCACCAGGGAGGAGTTCTGCCAGGAGCAGCAGATGGGCCCTTCTCTCATTGGTTTGCGGCAGCCGGCTGCAAACTAGGCAGCAGGTGATCAGTCCCGATCACACTAAATATACTGGGAGAATAGTCTTCTGTATGGAGACCCTAAGGTTGCTGAGCCTGGGTCAGCCTGTGTGCTGGTGGTACCCCAGCACTTCAGAGCCTTCCTACTGGGTCTGGCTTATGATGTGCATTTGGCAGGACATTTGAGGCATGACAAGACCTTAGAAAGGCTTGTCACTCACTTTTACTGGCCCCAAATGCACAAACATTCTGATGCTTACTGTAGGTCTTGCCAGACTTGCCAGGCAAGTGATAAGAGTGCGATGAAGTGTAGGACTCCTCTCCAATCTTTCCCTGTAATCAGTGCCCCCTTTGAGAGGGTGGGTATTGACATTGTGGGGCCTCTGGATCCCAAGACAGCCATGGGCAACAGGTTTCTCCTGGTCTTGGTGGACCATGCCACCTGGTACCCGGAAGCCATTCCTCTCCAGACGGTGACTTTCCCTGTGGTGGGTTGTGCATTGGTAGGGATTTTCCCCCATGTGGGGTTCCATAAAGAGGTGTTGTCCGACCAACTTCATATCAAAGTATATGAAGACCCTGTGGCAGGAGTGCCGTGTAACATATAAGTTCACCACTCCTTACCACCTCCAAGGTAATGGGCTGGTTGAGAGATTCAACCGGACCCTGAAAGGCATGATTATGGGTCTTGGTGACCCCATGAGGTGTAAATGGGATGTCTTCGAACCATGCCTGCTGTTTGCTTACAGAGAGGTGCCCCAGAAGTCCTTAGGGTTCAGTCCCTTTGAGCTGCTGCATGGCCATCCTGTAAGAGGACCTCTGAGTCTGGTGAAAGAAGGCTGGGAGAAATCTCCCCGTAAACCTCCCCTGGATGTATATACCTACATGCTGGCCTTTATAAACCAGACTAAGCGCTTCAGGCAACTCGCTCAGGCGAACCTGGAAGCCAGCCAGGAGGAAATTAAGTGCTGGTATGATCAGAATGCCACTCTGATCGAGTTTCAGCCTGGACAGAAGGTTTGGGTCATGGCCCTAGTGGAGTCTTGTGCACTCCAGGATAGGTGGACGAACCATTTGAGGTGATGGAGTGCAAGAGCAACGTCACCTACTTGGTGGACTTGCAGTCTCCTAGGGACCCTTTGCGGGTCCTACATGTGAACTGTCTGAAGGCCCACTTGGAGAGGTCTGAAGTGGGCATGCTCCTAGCAACAGATGCTGGGATGGAAGAGACTGAGCCTCTTCCTGAGCTCCTGTCTGCAAAGGAGCAAGATGGATCAGTGGAAGGTGTGAACCTCTCTACCGCCCTGACCCCTGAGCAGCAGAGTGACTGTCGACAACTGTTGGGACAGTTTTCTGGCCTGTTCTCCCTGACCCTGGTGTCACTCCTTGGTGCGTCCATGATGCGGATGTAGGAAGGTGGAATCTGACTGCATGGTTGCCCCCACTTTGTTCCTGTTGTTTTGCTGATGTTTGACTCAGTTTGGCTGGGATCCTGCTATTCAGGACCCCAGCCTATCTGCTTTCCCCTTTAAATTGATTACCAGCACTTTAGGTACACTCCAGATTGGATTCTGGGGTACCCGTATAAGTCCCTAGTATATGGTATACTATGTACCCAGGGCATAGGCACCCCAGATGCCTACCAGGGGCTGCAGCATGTATTGTACCACCCCTGGGAAGCCTTCCAAAATGACACCACAGGTCTGCCTCTGCAGTCTGGGTATGGTGGTGTATGCACACCTTACTGAGATATAGGATCACTATATCTCGCCATATCACTGCACATGTAAACCTATCAGTCACCCCTATGGCAAGCCTTAACAATCCTGAAGGCAGGGTGCTGGGTTTCATGTGAGAGGGTGCCCATGCGTGAGCAGAGCACCTCTACAGCTTTCGGAACCTTTATTCCGGGGTTGTTTGTGATGCAGCCAGACCATATACTCCTAAGTGCATTATAACCAAAAGGTAAATGCTAACTTTGGAATGGCTGCATGGAAACATGTCATGTTTGGTGTCAACCACCTTGGAATCATACCCCACACCAGTAACTGGTGTGGGAGTATGATCCCATCCTTCTAGAGAGAGAGGCATGATAGCACCAGTATACCAGGTACCAGCTTAACAGACCCTGCCATCACAAAATGGATGCTGGAAGCCATAGACATGGGTTTGCCCTCCTGCTGCTGGTTGAAACTCCAGCAGGGGAGGCCTGGACAATAGGCTTCCTGTCACAGGGAGGTGCCACCACCTCCCAGACATGCCTTAGTGTATTGGGTCTGGGTGGGTGCACTCCAAGAGTGCTTTGAAGTCAGCACTGGGGGTAAATTTGGTGCCCCTGTGCCTAGTCCAGCTCAAACTGGTTGCAGGGGCTACCAGCCCCTGCTCTGGCGTGAAACTAGACAAAGGAAATGGGTGAAGCCACCCCTCTTTCCTGACCCTCCCATAGGTTGGTCCCTAGAGTTTGTCCCACCCCTTCCTTGGGTATAAGATAGGAACCCCTGGCTACAGAACTTTAGATTTACCTGGACGAAACTCTGATACATAATCCTGGAACTTCGACGATCTACATTGAACTAGATGACTGAAGAATCACCCTTGGAGTAAAGGAGTTACTCCCCTGCAAGACAGGCACCAAAGACGCATCTGAACGGTTTTCATCTCTGAAGCTCCTGAGGACTCCAAAGAACTTTGCAACACAGGAGGTGGGTTTCCGTGGTCTTAGATGTCGATCAGTGCCCACAGCAAGTCTGAGGCCCTTATCCCTTGTGGCGACCATGCAACCCGAACCCCTGGACACAGCATCAGCTTTCCAGCAACTCCTGCAGCTGAGCTTTGGGTTACTTGTAGCCCTGACCCCGAGCAGCAATTCCATGGAAGATTGCCCGCCTACACTCAATGAGTGTTCCGTGCGCTGGCCCTTTATGTTTTCTCTTGAAGTCCCTTCGCAATCCCTGGTCTGTCGACTGGTGGGTCCCTGTAAAGAGAACTCTAGCTTTATTTGGGCTTACCTGGTTGCTCCAGATGTGCCCTGACTCTCCATCGCTTGGTGAGTACCCAGGACCTTGCTGGTCCGCACCGAAGCACCGTTTCTCCTCCTGCGTGGGTTGCTGTTGCCAAGGCTTGTAGTGTTCAATCCAAGCACCGACATGGCCGCACTCGACATCCTTTGTGGGACAGCTTAAATCCAGCTCCTGGTCATCGTTGACACATCCAGGTCCTCGTGGCTGCAGAGTCAAGCTTCACCTCTTCACCTCTTTGCACCTGAAACACCCGACATCAGTGGGCATTCATCTATCATGCCCCTGGTCACTGGTAAGTGACCCAGACTCTGTTCCCTCTGCTTTCAGGTTCTTCTGATCTTTGATCCGGACTTGGATCACACCGGACTCTTTTCTTCTTCCCAGCAGCAGCACTTTGCAGCAGATCGCCTTTGAAATCAACAACGATTCCCGACACCATTTGACACCTATGCACCCGGCATCCCTGGGTAAGGTAACTCGAGTACTCCGGTGCTCCCATGGGTGCTGGCCCTAGAACCCCCTAAGTCTAAAGGGGTTTGCTCAAAGTCCTCTCCAAAATTCCAACCACGACTTTCCCATAGAATAGTATGGGGCTCGCACCTGTGTTGTAACACTGCACGCGTCCCCCGTGGGTCTCCTTTGTCACTGCCTTGGGTGGTTCCTTGGGGTCCCAGTGATTCTACATGCTCTAGGTAATGGGTCTAGTCAAGTCGTGGTTCTTATACCACTTTCTTAATATATGGTTTGGTCCGCCCCTAGGACCCATTGTATATTGTGCTATTCACTGTCGTTTTAGAACTGTATTATTGTGTATCTTGGACTCTAATCTCATAAAGAGATTAGTAGTGAGTGTTTAGAAATAGATCCATATATTTTATATATACCTTGTGTGGTTCTCCTTTCATTTAGTGATTCTAGAGGTTATAATCTGGTAAACCAAGCTGCTTTACACTCCTTCAAGACTTAGCCTGAAGGCTGCTCTCCATAGCTACCACTAGGATAGCTTTCAATAAAGGTTGTCTTTAAACCTATCATCAATAAGGGTTGTTGGGACTGGTACAAGGTGCCCACTATACCTAGAGGGGGCTGTGTTCTTGCAGTGTGTGTATATAGACCAGTGACGATTAGCACTTTTGAGTATAACTGTTGGGCAGTGGGGTTTGCCTTGTTGGTTTTACCTTGTTTTCCCCAGTTTCCCCTGTCTACGTATTCGATCAGGGGCCCCCTTTCTGTATGATTGCTAGACTAACCTGTAGCCTTCATTAGTAGGAGGTTACTTCCACAGGAACATGTTTGGGACTCACTTCCGGGTTCAGACAGACCACAGGCCCCTCAGATGTTTGATGCAATAGAGGGGTGAGAATGCAAAGCTGTTGAGGTGGTCCATTTTCGTACAGGGGATGGACTTCACGGTGGAACACCGCCCTGGTACAAACCATGTCAATGCTGATGGTCTGTCCAGATTGTACTGCCTTAGTGAAGAGAACTCCCAGGAGGGTGGGTAGTTCTCCCCACATTTCAGCTGGAGGGGACACATGTGATACCTGGTATCATTGGCGTTGGTCTCCCTTCCATTTTTTGCCTTTAACTGTGTTTTGCTGTGTGTTGGACTCCATTATTGCTGGTCTAGATGCTTTGGGCACTTGGCCACTGCTGTTCAGTGCCAAGGTGCTAGTGCCCCTTTTGTAAAATATTGTGATGGATTAGTGATTCCATGATTGGCTTATTTGATTTACTTGTCAGACCCTAGTACAGTGCACTATGTGTGCCCAGGGCCTGTAAATCAAATGCTGCTGGTGGGCTTGTAGCACTGATTGTGCCACCCACAGAAGCAGCTTGTAAAATGTGACTCAGGTCTGCCATTGCAAAGCCTGTGTGCAGTCTGGGACTGCCATGTCGACTTGGCAAGTGCACACACTTGCCATTCCCTAAATCTTACCTTTTCTACATATTAGTCACCACTAAGGTAGGCCCAAGGTACCCCTATGGGCAGAGTGCATTCTATGTGAAAGGTAGGAAATGTGTGTGGCATGACCTGATAGTGAAATACTGCCAATTTCGTTTTTTACTATTTCAAGGTTCTCTGTTCCCAAAGGCCAGAATGGGGAGTTTGTTTATAACATCTTATAAACATAACCAACCCCGGGAACAAGATAGGAAAATAAAGTTTAGCATGCCTGAACTCAGAATGTTAAAGTGCATCTTTTAGTGAGGGTGATTTGTACATTCTGTGTTTGGAAATACCACTTTCAGAAAGTGGATATTTTCTTGCCTACCCATCCAGTGTGCCTCTGCTAGGTTTGGGTATTGCATGTTTGGCTTTTGGATGACAGGGGCTGGAGAGGGGCAGTGGCTCCAGAAGTCTGATGAGTCAGGGCTGGGATGAATAGACCTGGGCTGCATTTAGAGAAGGGGGAGGAGATTTCCTTTTCACATAAATGGGCCTGGCTTGCCTACAACAATGCTGTCTCCACTTCCTGCCAAGAAGCTGTAACAGTGAAGACAGAACTGGTTTTGGCTGGGAACAGACACTCTCTGCCTTCAGAGAACAAAGGATCTTATGGTATAATTATTGGGGCCCAGACCCCAGAACTTTAGATCACTTCTGGGAAATCAAGAGGAACCTTTTCCAAGGAGAAGAGACGGATAAGCTGAGGAGAAATGCTGCCCCTTTGCTGTTTGCTGTCTGGGGTTGGCCTGCAGTTGCTGCTTGCTGCCAAGGAGCGGAGAAAAAGTACTTTGCTGTTTGCTTCGTCACCTGCTTGAAGAAATGACTTGGACTTGGACTTCATCGTTTCGAAGGTACTGCTCTTTGTGGGTCTGCTTGACTCCAGGCCCGACGCCGCGCACCTCGTGATTGCTGCCGTTCTTTAGGATTTCCTCTGTCACAAAGTCGTAATATCTCCAGGTAGAGTTACTTGTTGCTAGAACTTTATTTAAGTGACTAATCTATTTTTGAGGATAATTTTGATACTGTATGGTTGGTTTTTGTCGTTTCTTCTTGTTTTGGTTTAGATAAAGATTACTTATTTTTCTAAACTGGTGTGGTGCTCATTTGTAGTGTTTTCACTGTGCTACTGTATATGTTCACACATGCTTTACACACTGCCTGTGAGATAAGCCTGTCTGCTCATGCCAAGCTACCAAGGGGTTGAGCAGGGGTTATTTTAGGAGTGTATCCCCCTTACCCTGACAAGATGCAAGGGTCCCTATTTGGACAAAGGTACCTACCTCTGCCAACTAGAGACCCCCTAACACTCAGGTTTTTTTACATAGGACAGCTAGGCCTACCACAGTAAAAAATAGGTTTTGGATGCCAGTCACTGTAAGGATGTGTTAACATTGAATTTCTCCATGTGCTACATTTATATACCATGCACCCTGCCTTCTGGTGACAAAGCCTACATAGGGGTGACCTATTAATATTTAAAAAGTAGGTTTTGAATTGTCAGAAGAATTTATTTTGACATGTCGAATTGCAGTGTTTGAACTATCTGAGTTAGGGCCAAATGTACGACCCTTCCATTTTGCGAGTCGCAAATTGCGACGTTCTGCAACTTGCAATTTGTTTTATTTTTTAAGAGTAGTCAATGGTCCGTGGGACCACTGCCTGCTCTTAAAAAAAAATCTAATGCCAGTCACAAAGGGGAAGGGGTCCCATGGGGACCCCTTCCCTTTTATGAGTGGGTTACCACCCATTTGCAGTGGGTGGTGAACTGCGAATGTTTTGCGGCCACAATTCCTGCCACAAACATATCTTACATTGAAGTGTGAGTCGCTATTAGGAAGGGATGCCCTTGGCACACCCCTTCCTAATAGCGAGTCGCAAACGAGCAGACCTATTTTGTAGTCGCAAACAGGCCCATTTCCCCTTTGCGAGGGCAAAAAATGGTCGTACATCTGTCCCTTAGTACCTTAGAATAAACCTCCAGCAGTAGAAAATGAATTGGATAGCTACTGCAAACAACAGACATAAATGGATGCCAACTGTCAAATCCTACACTGATCTGAAGAGCTACATTAAAGCAGTGTTACTTGATGTTCTTGGGTATTCTAGGGTTGTATGTTAAAATAGAAGCCAGCAGTAGGAGTGCAAAATGGGTTCACTGTGTTAAAATGACTACAGTTGAGCAAGCAATGTTAGTGTGGGCAGAGATAAAGTTTCAGCACGCAGCTGTCACGGATTAAATAAGTATCTTTTTATTTATCTCTTAAATGTATCAAGGTCTTGCCAACAGCAGTTCCAGTACTCTGTGGTTCCTCCTTGAGAGACATCCAAAGTACACTTTCCCGGTGCTATAGATATAGATCCTTTAGAAACCTTTACAATTAAGCAAAGAGAAAGACAGTCAGGCCATATCAATGCATATCAAAAGTGCCCACCACCCCTTTATTCGCTCTCCTTCGGCGCAAGCTGCTCCCTTTCCTGCTCCAGCAGACTTTATGCAAAAACACAACTAACAGACGTTTAAACTCTGAATGCTTCATTTTAGCAAAGGTTTATCTCAAATGATCAGTTCACATCCTTGGCAAACTATGCAGCAATTCAACGAGATGTATCTGGCGCTTGCCAATTTGCAAATGATTGCCAGAGGATTTCAACTATGCAAATCAACCTCAATGACACAACTGCTGAACTGCAAGCGCACTAGTGAAAATGCAAATAAAACAGTGACTGCAAAGGAAGCAAGTTAGTGATTTTTTGCAAAAGCATGTAGAAAATACCCTTCGCTTGTCAAAATCGGAAGTTGGGGCAATCACCCTGAAAAGGCAGATGAAAGCAACATCACAGGTTAGATAGTCAAACTGGTGAGAGATATAGGTCTTTTGGCCGCAGACATTAGGGAAAGACGGGAGAAGAACGGAAAATATTCAGGCAGCTAATTACCTTATAGGATGAAACTGAGCAAGAGATCTATAGGTGGTTTAGGTAGTCTAGGGGGTTAATGTTGAAGGCCATTCGGCCCTATGTGCCATATTGGACTTTCACACACAGGTATTTTCAGCAGTTTCATAATTTGTCATAGTCATATTTCCTCTTCAACAAGGAGGTGTATATTGTTCCTGTGGAATATTCTCTTTGCTTCTATATGCCCAAAGCACAGTTTCTTAATGGTATTGTATTTATTTATGAAAGTGTTTAATAGCAGGGCCTTTATTGTTGGTATCAGAGCACTTTTGTGTTGGCTATTTATGAAGTGCTGCGTGTGTGTTCATCGGATGTTGTTCTATTTTGCTTTGCCTCTTCAGGATTTTATAATGGTAAATAAATTGACACAATGAGGTCCATACACAAACTGCATTATGTAGTACAATATTACTACTCACATACTATTAAATACTATTCACAAACCTACATGCAGAGGTTTCAATTAAATTATAAATCGTAGCAGTGCACCACATCTATAACAAAAAATGAATAAGAGAAAGACACCCCTCAAACAAAGAAACTTTATTCTCTTCTTAAAAGGCATCACACCTGATGAGACAACCAACGTGTTTTGTCCATAACAATGGACTTCTTCAGGGCTCCAATACAATAAATATGTGACATATATAAACAACCAACATAAAAAGCTAAACATAAAGACCTACATAACATGTACCACAATACTCAAAATGAGTGACAGAGGACATTATAAAACATGTGGATATACAAATACAAAACATATATACAAAAATTATGTATATATAAAGAGTCTATTTGAAAACACCTCATGCTATACAGACTATTTGTTACAAGAATTTGTCTTGGGTCTTCCTTCATACATCTTTGATACTAGTCATTTTCTGAATAAACTTTCCAACCAGCCTTGGTCCAATGAGTACATTCTAATAACTATGAACTTTGCCTCACTATATACAAGTATTGAGCACAGCAGTAGCTGCCCGTAGTGGGAGTGCTGCTGGGCGCTGACGTGGGGCGGGGGAGGGGCAGGGTGGGGGGTAGTAAACTACGGATTATGGCTGATTAGAGGTAAGTAAGCATATAAATAAATAAAACGAATTTCGTTGCACGCGCTGCATCGGCAAATGCGATGCAGCGCACACAACGAACTTCGTTTTATTTATTTATATGTTTACTTACCTCGAATCAGCCATAATCCGTAGTTTACTACCCCCCACCCTGCCCCTCCCCCACCCCACGTCAGCGCCCAGCAGTACTCCCACGACGGGCCGCTACTGGAGCACAGTGAAGGTTTGAGGGCGTTGGAATACTATTTCAACAACAGACCTTTGGAGCTTTTTTGGTCATTACAAAATGCTGTTAAAAATGAACCATTGGTATTTGCACAATAACTTTTTTACTTTTGATAATGCAATTTTTCAGCAGCTCAGGGGTGTCGCCATGGGGGCTTGCTTCTCCCCTAGTTATGCATGCTTGCATGTAGGCTGGTGGGAGCAGCGAGTCCTCATGGAGAAGCACCACTCTGATTGGGTAAATTATGTGGTCAAATGGTGGCGTTATATTGACAATGTGTTTGTAATTTGGAGGGGGACTCAAATACAAGCAGAAGAATTTGTGGCTAAAATCAATGTCAACATGTGAAATCTGTAAATCACTTCCCACATTGATAAAATTGCAACTAATTTTCTAGATGTGCATGTTTATGTTGAAAATGGTAAAATTGAGTCATGCATTTTCGGAAGCCCACAGCGGGCAATTCCATTCTGCATGCTTCCAGTTTTCATCCCAAGCACTTTATCAAAAGTGTTCCCTAGGGAGAATTTTAAAGAAATCGTAGAATATGCAGTTCAGACAAATATGTCTCTCAACATCAGCAGGAAGGCAAGCATATATTCCTTCTCAGGGGATACGACAATAGAATTCTAGAACAGGCCCCGACAAAAGCCAATTCCAAACCCAGAGAAGAACTGCTCAGTCAAACTGAAAATATGGGCATTTCTGATTGTGATGTCTTATCCACTACACGTGAGAGTGATATCAGAAAAAGACTCATTACCACATACAGCAGACAGGCCAGAAATATCAGAGCTATCATTACCCAACAATGGCCAGAAGTTTTTACTGACACCACCTTTAGTCAATCTTTGTCAGACAATTCCACATTCAATTTTCGCAGAGCACCATCTATGCGAAGTGAACTTGTCAAAAATAGCCCCGAAATTTACATCAAAACTGTTGTGTGCCGATTTAGATTCTGTATACACTAAGCCTGGGCTTAGTTCGCGTAGTCGCGCTTCGCGAAGCTACGCGAAGATGTTCTTGCACTACGCGAGCTACACGTAGCTTCGCGAGCGTGCGTAGTTGCTTGGGGCGCCCATTCGCGATGCCTTTTTCTTGTTCGGGTGCGCGGTGAGCAGGTTCAGGGAGCTGTTTGCATGCTCAGGGGATAATATCTCGCGATATTACCCATGCAGTCGCCAATGGGCGCGGCCATCTTGTTTTTCAATTGTCCCGCCCTCTCGCGATGCCTTATTTCCTGTTCCGGGTCGCGTATAGCGTGTTCGCAATGCGCATGTCGTGTTCGGGAGCGCATTTTACTTGTTCGCGACGATTATTGCATGTTCGCGAGAAATATCATGCAAACTTACCCACGCAGTCGCGAATGGGCGCGGCCATCTTGTTTTTCACTCTATGCTATGGTTCTGGGCCTACTTTTCTATCCTCCCTTAGGGCCATATGTAGGTAGCCTAATACCGGTCGGTAACGGCCGATTTTCGGTAAATATCCCGTTACCGACCGGTATTTAGGCTTGTGCTATGTAGGGGGAACATTTCAGGATTCGGTAATTTACCGAATCGGTAAAATTACCGAATCAGTAATTTTACCGATTCGGTAAATACCGAATCCTGAAATGAGATGTAGGTGACACTCAAATGAGTGATGTGTAGGGAAAATAATTCGGTATTTAGCACCAAATATATGTTGGTGCTAAATACCGAATTCATTGCAAAAAGCAATATTTTGCTGGACTAACAGTGCCATGTGGCAGACATACATACCCTTAGGGCATGTATGTGCGCCACATGTGCACACATGCAGGAATCAGGGGTGCAACAGGGTGTCAATGTGACACCCTGCCACCCTTGAATGTGCTCCCCCCATTACCGAATCGGTATTTACCGATTCGGTAATGAGGCATACCTTCCCATTGATTCCTATGGGCCTCCAGGCCCATAGGAATCAATGGGAAGGTATGCCTCATTACCGAATCGGTAAATACCGATTCGGTAGTTACCGAATATCTCCGATTTGGTAATATGTACCGAATGATTACCTACATACGAGTTACCACTTCTTAAATACCGAATCGGTAAAGTTCGGTATTTAAGAAGTGGTAACTTGTATGCTACCTACATATGGCCCTTAATCTTTGTAATCCTTAGCACTTGAAACATTTTTTCTGATTTTATTTAGTTATCATCTATCTCTCTCTTTCCCTAAGTTTATATTTTGCATTTTATTTCTATCTTTACTTTTATTACTTCTTTCTTACTTCTTCCCCCTAACTTTTTTTTCCCCTTCTAACTTTTCTTTTCTGACTCCCACCCATCCCAGAACCATGGCCAAGGGCACATCATCTTCATCTAGCTCTAGCACAAAGAGCAAGGGGCCTGCGGCCAAGAGCCGCCTGCCTTGCGGCAGAATGCATCCTACAGGGGTGCAGGCCCGGCAACTTTTTGGTGAGGCGGAGGTGTCCGCCCTTGTTTTTTTCATTCAGCGCCACCTCCCCTTGACCGTGGCAGCATGCAGCAGGCCCGGCTCCGGGTAAGCTACCCAGGAGCGTCACCGTCGGTGGGCGAAGGTGCGCCGGGCAGTGTTCCGGTGCTCAGGGGTCCGGCGCACCCATAATCAGCTGGCCCACTGGTGGTCTGACATCCTGGACCGGGAGCAGGACCTGTTGGACCTGCAAGGTGTCGAGGTCGTTGGGCTTGGTGAGTAATACTTATTGTGTATAAATTAAATTTTTGATGAATAACAAGATTACTGCTGCGTGCTACGCGTTGCTGGTAAATTACATTTCAAAAATCAAAATCTTCTGTGATTGTAGGACCCAGGTGCTCAGTGCTACTCTTACTTGTTTGCAACTTTGCGCGAGCTTGTCCCGATTAATGTACGAGTTTATTCTAGGGAACTGAAGTTAGGTAATGCTATTGCTAGAGAGACTCTAGTCCTTCCATTGTCCTCCTGTGAAATAGTGGTGAATGGATATTGGATACTAGGTTTAGCTAGTATTAGTTAATAATTGTTTTACGCGGTCTGCGTGACGCCTCCTCTGTCACTGAGTGCCGCTTACCCCAGTCCTCCGTAGAACCTTTTGTAGTTAGTTTAGTGAGTGGTAGGCTTAGCAGGGTCAGTCAGTAGCAGAACTAGATCAGAATCATGCAACCAACCCAAAATTTGTTGTATGTATGCACAAATTTATGCATGTGTCCTCCATCTAATCTATGCATTTGATGGCTAAAAAAAATGGAAATGCAGACTTAGTGAACAATTGGCCCATCTGGAATAGGTGGTGCAGGTCAGGTGGTACTTACTAGGCTTCGTTAGTATTTGTAATCAGAATGATTATGGAACACGGGAGTGTTCATAAATAAGTAGACGATCCGTGAATCCAGCAAGCAGCCCAGTAGTCGATCCATCTGATTAGATAGATCAATTTTATTGCAATTGTTGTTTCCTAAAATGTTTTTTGACTTATTTTTCCAAATGATTTATTTGTTTCACAGCACTCCTTAATGTTTGTCTCTTTCTTTATTATATTTTACATGATCATCAGCACCACCCAGGGGCAAGAAGACGGGGTCCGAGTTGGTGGGACAACCACAGGATCAGTCCTCCAGTGGTTATATTAACAATTATATTTCCTTTTACTGCATCTTTTTTTCCGAACTTTAAATTATGGTTCCACTTTCTAATTCTATTTTTTGCAAAAGCTTCTTTGACCTTGACTATCCGTTTCCAAATTCTGCTTATCCCTGCTTCTAACTAAGGGCCTCATGTAGGTAGCCAAATACCGGTCGGTAACGGCCGATTTTCGGTAAATATGCCATTACCGACCGGTATTTAGACAAGTGAGATGTAGGAGTCCAAAAACAACTTTTCGGTAAATATGAGTCGGTAATTACCGAATCATAATTACCGAATCCTAAAATACCGATTCATATTTACCGAATACATATTTAACGAATCGGTAAATATGAAGTGGTAAAATTTAAAATGACATGTAGGAACAATCGGTAATTAAGAAATCCATGAAAATCGGTAATTAAGAGTCGGTAATTAACACGGATTGAAAGCAGGTGGTAACCATCAACAGTGCATATAAGCAATCCCAAAATGCAACAGCGTGGACAACATGGCCGCTCTGTATGTCATTGCAAGGCGCCTACGTCTACAGGCAGCAGGTCTGAGGATTTGGAGACGGGAGGAACGCATCTACAGACAGCGCATCACTCTCTTCCAACTGACTGATGCAGAGATACATGAAAGGTACAGGCTACACCCCCAAACCATCATGGACCTGATAAGGGACCTGCACCCACTCCTGGACCAGCCAATAAGAAGGGCGCATGCCATACCACCACATGTGCAGGTGCTCTGCAGCCTACATCTACTGGCATCCGGCAGTTATCAGGTGGTGATAGCTGCGGTGGGTGGTGTATCCCAGAGTTGCCTGTCACGTTTCTTCAGGAAGTTCCTGGATGCCATGATGCAGAGAATGCACCACTACATCAGCTTCCCAAATACACAGGCTGAGCTACAGAAAACTAAAACTGACTTTTATCGCATGGCACAGTTCCCCCATGTAATTGGCTGCATTGATGGCACACACATACCAATCTGCCCACCAGCTGACACAGAGCACATCTACAGGAACAGAAAGTCCACCCACTCCATCAATGTGCAGGTGATCAGTGATGCAGGGAACATCATCACTGATATTGTAGCGAAGTTTCCTGGGAGCACCCACGACTCTTACATCTTCCAGAACAGTGGGATCTACACACGACTGAGTGCCGGAGAATTTGGAGAGGGATACCTGCTAGGTAAGTAACAGTGACGCCCCTTGAAACCTGCTAATCATAGTGTATTGAGGCATGTGACTGATGGTTCCCTTTTACTCACCTAGGCGACAGTGCATATGCCTGCCGGTCATTCATCCTCACTCCCTACCTACACCCATCAACCCAGAGTGAGAGACGATACAACGTGGCACATAAAACAACACGCAATGTGGTGGAGCGCACGTTTGGTCTACTGAAGAGCAGGTTCCGCTGCCTCCACAAGAGCGGAGGCGCCCGCCAGTACACACCCATCAACTGCTGCAAGATCATTGCCACTTGTGCAATGCTGCACAACCTTGCCACGAAGAAAGGTACAGATGTGGAACTAACATATGTTGAGGACAACGAGGATGATTCAGGCCAGCCAGAGGGCAACGCAGCTAGAGTGCCAACTGCAATAGATGGGAGAGAGAGACGGGCAGAGATCACATCCAACTATTTCTGAGTAAGTAAGGGGACACAGCCAGTTGTGGTAAGCCATGACGTAGTTTTAATGCGGCACCACGCCATGAACACAAGAACAAGCCAATCTGGCAACATAGCATATATACAAGGGGTGAGTCCAGGGTTACGTCACCCATTGGGAAGTGGCTAAGCAGGGCTGCATCAATGTTTGCGCATACGCGCTGCAGTGCTGGATGGCACGGCCTGTGCATCCTCACTAGAGCCAACCCCAAGCCGCCTGCTGCTCCTGCGTCCTTCTGGAACAGGGGGTGTGATGCTGCTCCTGCTGCTGTTGTCGATGCCCTCCGCAGCATCCCCTGCAGCAGTTGTCGACGCCTGACTAGTTAATAGCACCCCTAGTGCACTTGTCACCTGCAACATCCCCCGAGACAGGTCGCTGCAGCAGTGTGTCAGGCCCTCCTGCATCGACACAGAGCGCCGGCAGAGTAGAGAAGTGGCAGTTGCCAGACGGTTGAGTGCCCTGGTGGTAGTGTCCCTCCTCTGCCGTTCCCGGCGCCGTGCATCTATGTCAGCATCTAATTTGCTGCACAACTGCTGGATTGACTGGGACATGTCCCGAATGCCCGCTGCCATAGCGCTGATGTTATTGTCCATGTTGACCAATGTAGTTTTCATGACCCGCATGTGCCTCTGGACTGACATGACTGCCTTTGTTTGCAGGCGCTGTTGTTTTAACATTTGGCCCTCGAGCCCCGAGAAGACACCATGGCTGTCAATGCTTGCTGGTGGACTCTGGACACGCGACCTGCGGTGCCCTCTTGCTCCAGTCTGTGCTGCCTGTGAGGTGTAGGGCACAGTGGCATGGCTCCCATCCTGGGGCCTGGTGGGTTCTTCAGGGCCCATGCTGTCGTCAGACGAGGTGTCTAAGGCTCGTAGCCTGGCTGCTGGACGCCTCCTCATTCTCACACCTGCAAGCGGAGATGTGGCCGGTGACTCAAACATGAGTGGCGATGCTGGCTCTGGGTGAGGTGATGCTGGCTCTGGGTGAGGTGATGCTGGCTCTGGGTGAGGTGATGCAGGCTCTGGGTGAGGCGAGGCTGCCTGTGTTGGTGGTGCGGCTGCCTGTGGCCCTGCTCCCTGGGCTGTACTTGTGCTGGCTAGAGGTGATCTTTGTGGCCGGTGTGCCCTCTCTCCTGCAGCATGCCCTGTCCTGCGTGATGTCACATCTGTGGACAGAAATGCAACATCGGCTCAGTGTCCCCGAAGGGCAGCATTGCAAGCATCACAATAAATCATTTCACATTTCAACATGTCCTCTGCCTCCTTGTGCCTCATGTGTGTGACATGCCTGGTTGCCCTGTGCCATTTACTTCATGGTTGGTGTTTCCCTGACTACATCTCCCAGAATGCATTGCCTGTCTGCACTAACACATGTGGACTGGAGTGGGATTGTCGTTTCACAATGGGGGATGTGGGATAGGGGTAGGGGGGGCTACATTGCTGTGCTTTCGTCTTACCTTGTTGTGTGGCGGCTCTGGCAGAGCTGTCGGCATCCCCAAGACCCACGACGCTCTCTTGCTCGATTGTGGCCCCCACCAGCTCCTCCAGTTCGGTGAGGGCAGGTGCCCTGTTGGTTCCACCTCCAGTCTGGCTGGCCTCCTTCTGGATGTCGCCCATCTTCCTCTTGGTTACAATCCTCAGGTCATACCAGCGCTTTTTGAGGACCTCTATGTCCCTGTGGGTCACTCCCACAGCATTGACCTGCGCCTGGATGGCCAGCCAAATGTTGCGCTTTTCAGCCTCAGGCACTTGCAGGGACTGCCTCCCAAACAGCTTCTGGTGCTGCTTCACCACCTCCTCCACCAGCACCTGGAGTTCCTTGGGGCTGAATTTCAGCTTCCTCCTCCTTTCCCCTCCATCTCTCTGTGTCCTCTGGCTGGACATGATGTCCTTTTTTCCGCTCACACAGGCACCGGCTCCCTGCCTCTCCTCTGCACTCCAAGCCTCTCCAGGGTCTGCTAATTATGTACACCTGCCTGGGTGTGGCCACTTCCTGGTTGAGTGGGGTGTGGTTGCACAGGATTAGCTATTTCATGAAGTCATGTGATTTTATTTACCGATTCTGTAAATACCGATTCGGTATTTACCGATTCGGTAAATACCACCTCGGTATTTACCGATTCGGTAAATACCACCTCGGTATTTGCCGATTCGGTGATTTCCGAATCTTGATTACCGAATGTTACCGATTCGGTAATTGTTACCGACTTTTTACCTACATGTAACTTACCGATTCTTAAATACCGATTCGGTACGGCTCGGTATTTAAGAATCGGTAATATTTATTTACCTACATGAGGCCGTAAGTTCCTTCTAACTGCCTCTGCTGTGACTCTCTGTACTACTACTACTACTATTATTCTGGCTGTAGCGACGCTTGCACAGTTGCCCACTCTTTATTGAAGGTTTTCTTTGGAATAATAAAACTCAGATTGACCAATAGCTCTAGCCACTCTGTCCTGTCCTTTGGGTTGTCCTCTTCTAGTCTTCTTAATGTTGAGGCTTTGACAATTCCCACAAACAAAATGCCCAACCAGATATTTGACTAGTATTTTGGATCGGATAGTACATACTACTACTGTTGTAGTGATTCTGCAGAGCCACATACAGAACTATGCACAACAAAATAGGATGTTGGTGATGGGAGGTTGGACCTTACTCATCACACCTCAGTCCGAAGAACCCACAATCCCCTGACCGACTAGCTATAGTGTCTCACATTAGGGTCCCACTCCCGACCCCCCCACGAAGAAGATACACAATGATGATGACTGAGACAGACAACCCAGAACACCCCACCCTTTTGCTCACTCACTTGTGTAAGTCTGCCCCACCACACCAAAAACCACAGAGTCTATGTGTAAGGTCAAAAGGTTTATTTGAAACAAGTAACAAGCTCTGTACGTCGTTATATGAAATTTTACTACAGTCATCGTCAATAAGCCAGCAAAAAGCATAAGATTAAAACAGCAAACATTTACAAGTGCAGGACAACAAGAACAAGACAAAAGATCTGTTGAATTCTGGAAGACCCCTCACCGTAGAATGTAGAAATACTGGTTACATCATGCATCATAAGTTCTGCAAATCTCTGGTTTGTAGAAGGGAATCTTCCACCTATTATATGAGAAAAATGCTGCGCGTTAGATAGTATACTGCAATAATGCAGGCATTTCGCAGTCATGGCAAAAAGTGTGACATGTATGTGATGGCTAAGCAATACGGACTAACCAAACTCCATAACAAAGTGGCTTGTTTTTCGACCTCTTCACTTGTACGCAACCGTCATGTGGCCTCAAAGGCGTTTACTGCACATGTCAATAAGCTGTGAGGTATAATTAAATATGCGCAAAAAGAGTAGTAGTCGACATGATGAATCTAAAAGGGTTACACATGGCTCAGGCTAACTTTCTAAAGAGTAGAGTAGGACTAGATGACCCTAGGAACCATAAACCTACTAGTGTCTGTCTACTGACTGTACTACTCTAGTGCTGATGTATGTTGTATTAACTTTTTTTTTTCAATCTTCCAAGTGAACACTAATAAAATAGGGGAGGTTTCCAGGCATCTAAAAATGTGTAATGTTTTTTCTAGGCATACTACCAACCACCAGTGCCGACGGGGCCAGCGGCGATGGCGATGCGGCCATTCCGGAGGGGGCGGGAGAACTGGCGCCACCTGCAGGAGCAACGGGGGGGAGCCAGCAGCAGTGGCGGGCGGTGGTAAGTTATATTCATTACTTTTTGACATTACTACTAGATGGAAGTGTGTTCGCTACTTCACTCACTGTACTGTGAGACTTATTAAGTTGTAGTGAACATTGTACAACGGTTGAAGAAGACACCCTTTACTTAGCATTAGCAGCATGAGTTGAGTAACCAATGGCCTCTTCTATCTGACTCCAACTCAGCTCTGATGGTTTTATGGAGAAGACAAACTCAGACCAGATGAGCTTGATGGATGTGTTGAACAAAGAGGGAAAGAAGGGTGGAAGGACGGGCGAGATAAATAATATGACTAACTGGCATAGAAGGATATGTTGGAAGCATGCATAGGTGGTTGATAGTAATCAGATCAGATGCATGGGTTGTTGAAGGATGGGTGGAAGGTGAAAGAGGATGCCTGCCTGGGTGGGCAACAGTATGGGTGGATAGTACTAGATAGCAAGAATCAGCAGTGTTTGGTTCAAACTCAAAGCCAAGGCAAGCAAGAAAGGAGCGGACGCATGGGTGGTTGTTGGTGAAACCAACTAAGGTTTGTTAAGAAGAGATATATAAAAAAGAAGGATAGAAATTTACTTTAATGGATGTATGCCTGGATGTACTATCATCAATAGACAGCATGGGTGGAGACTGTCACTGGAGAGTCTTACTTTGAAGAAAATGTAAAGGAAACAGAGTAGCAAAGCGGAGGGAAATATATAAGTAGTATTTTCAGAATACATTTGACTTGGAGTAGTTTGCAAGCACATCTTATATATATAAATATATTATCAAGCCGAAGCGCCTTCCTCCGACTCCGAGAACCACTCCCTACCTATGTTAATGTATTTTTGAATGTGTCAGCCAGCCTGCAAAGGGTGGCCTATCTGTTGGTTACACATACACAATCAATGAAAGCAAAGTACCCTATGCCGTAGCGGTCGGCGGTGGGAGTGCTGGTGGGCGGTGTCATGGGGCGGGGCAGGGTGGGTGGGAAGTAAACTATGTATTACGGCCAAATACAGGTAAGTAAACATAAAAATAAATAAAATGATTTTCATTGTGCGCACTGCACCGCCAAATGCGATGCAGTGCGTGCAACGAAATTTGTTTAATTTATTTATATGTAGTGTTTAATTACCTGTGATTGTCCGTAATCCATAGTTTTCTACCCCCACCCTGCACCTTCCCACGTCACTGCCCGGCAGCACTTCCACCACCGACCGCTACTGACTTGATGTCGTATTACCATCTATAATATAAGCAATGAGCATAGGATCCGAAGAATAATCAGCCTTTTTGTAGTACCCAGGGCAGGGTGAAAGTGAAATTGAGCATTTGCCCTCATGTAACAGACAGAGTATGGCCAGTGCCACCGGCCGCAATACAAAAATATGAGCTTCCCCACCTGCAGACAGTAGTAGTAAATAAAACTAACGTGAGTCTGCATCATGTGACTCATATCTGTTTATATTGGGTGCAAGCTTAGCTGACTGAGCTGGTATGCCAGCTACAATAAGGTTATGTAATTTCGCTAAACTAGAGATAAGAACAACACAACTGGTGTGTACTGGAATACATAGTACGAGTATAATTTCGGAAACTCCCACAAATGTCAGAGTCCAAGGAAGTAGGAGTATAGATACTTACCACCAAATCACAAATGTTATGTACTATGCTTGCTAGTGATACTGTGCCACTATGTGTTAAATGAATTTTGTGTTTCTGTTTTGCTAAGAGTATTGGTTACAACATGTTCTTTTTCTTTCTTGATATAGATACTCCTTCCCAACCAAAACCAACAAGGAAGGAGTTGGCAGCCAGGGCCCAGCGCCGTAAACTGGAGGCCATTTGCGATGAATATCGCCGGTTGGTGGCTTAGGCGGAGGAGGAGGCGGCTGCAGCTGCAGCCTCCTCCAATGCCCCGGGCCCCAGTCAGGCCCTGCCTCCAGTTTTACGGCGCCGTGGTCCGGCAGCCGCCCGCCAATTTCTACCACTGCTGCCCCCCACCCTGCATGTAACTGCAGGGCATTTCGGCGCCAGATGCTCCGCCGCATGGCCTGCTTGGAGGAGCACCTAGAGGAGCGTGTCAAAATCCTTGTGGATAAACACCTGAAGGCCCGCCGACTATAGGACCTTGTCGATTTGCCCCTTTTTTAATTTCTTTTGTTGGTTGGTGGGGTTTGGGCATTGGAGTTTAACTTTTTTACGGACATTTTGGATTTTTATTTTTGTTTTGGACATTGGTTGGGGTTAGGGAGGGGGGTGGGTCAGGTCAGAGTGGGATAGTTTATTTTTGTTAGGGTATATTACATTTTATATTATTTACTTAAACATACGATGTTAATGTTTTGTTGTGGGTTACTGTTTTATGAATTCAATTTACGTCACATAGTTTATTACTTTGTTTCCTTGCTGTTGCATGCCCGCAGCCAGTGTTTGATTTAAAAGATCTGCCGATTTTGTAGCACACAAACAAATAGATGCGGTACCCCTCACTGAGTTATTTTTAATTGTCATGCTAGTACTGTCAGTCTCTCCTCCTAGTCCATTATACCTCCCACCAAACGTATCTTACCTGTGATTGATGATGATGAAGTTTGGCACAGAGATGGCTGCATGGTTGGTTTCCCAAATGAATGGAGAAGATGCCATTATTGTGGTGGTAGTAGTAGACACTGGCAATAGCATTTTAAAAAAGAAAGAGAAAGTCAAAAGAAAGAGAAAGTCACTTGACTGAGACAGACTGTGGGAGGAGTAGTAGAACAAAGTAAAGTACAGCATGGGTGGGCAAGCAGAAGAAGATCCTTGCCCTGCCTTAGTTGAAATTCAATTAGTGTTGCTTTCACCACATCTGCCCCAGCAGGTGTGGGATCAATTGTTGGTGTACATTTAATGTAGTCACATCACACCTCAATATAAATCACACAGCCCGGGGGAAGATGGTTAGGGATTGATGAATGGATGGGAAGTGGGGTTTGGGGAAAGGTTTGACAAAGAAAAACAGACAGTATGCATGGACACAACAAAAGTAAAACACAATCTTGGAAGGCGACCATGATCCATTATCAAAGAAATCTATAAAGTAAGAAAAAGGAAATGCATGCATGATGAAGAAGAGAACTTGATTGTTAATGATAATGAGTTGTACTTACTAACTACTACTACACAATTAGACTGTATAGGGCAGAAATTATTAATATGAAATTTGCCTTGCCTGTCTGCCCTCAGAGCGAACCAAATTACATGCTGTACCGGGCTTACTTTTATTTTTCAAGCAAGCAGAGGAAATGAAAACATAGTTGTAGGGATCAATTACCAAACAAACCACAATACACAGTCGTAATGATTGAAGAGAAAAAAGGAATCAAATACATTTAAATACGAATGATGAATGATACTAAAGTTACTGTATTATCCTGGTCTAAATGTGGAGTTGCATCATTCTCGTCATTCCTCTTGGTCCTCCCTTCCATGGACACTCCGCACATCAATCTTGGGTACCACTGCCTGCCTGATGCGGATTGGTAAGGTAAGTGTGAGTTGTTTCTCCCACTATAGCACAGGTTAAACGCCGGCCTGTAATTGTAGATGGAAAAACAAAAGGGGTATTGAAAAATAACTGAATTAAAAAAAATAAACTCAATTACAGTGGAGTGCAAGAAGAGAAGACAAGACTCTTGAGAGAACACTTTCAGACTGAGGCGGCTTGGATACATAGTGTCCACTTTACAGCATTAAGCTACAACAGCAACGGGACAGGAGCCAGCACAGAACAGGCCAACCACGGCACAGGCCAGGCACCCTACCCCCATTTACCTTAAATTTTGACAGAGCCAGACAAAAGGCATATGCAATGCAGCAACCTATCATTTTCCAAATGAAGTGACTAAATCAATGCGCCACTGTCCCTCATACCACTACACTCTACTCCAGTCCACACCACTACACGGACATGTAGCATAGGTCTGCTGTGGTTCTTGTTGAAACTGTTTACTTTTAAGGCAGTCCATGAAACGCAGTTATTCCATCAATTATCTCCGATCCAACTGACTGAATGTGTGCAAAGATAGTATGGTCAGCATCATGAGCGTGTTGTACGTGTTCTCCAACACCAACTCAGTCTGTAGTGACTGATTAAGTTTATAATATATTCCATATTAAAAAAATTGCAACGGATATTGGCCGGCACCTGCAGTGGTAGGAGTACAATGTGGTTATTAAACAACAAGAAAACATTGACTGTCACCTGAGTCACTTTTACTTTGTAGATAAACTAGTATAGTTCGACTTCATGCACATTCACTCGTTGTCAGAAAGCATCCAATGCAATGCATGCCCTCATTCAAAATAATCATTACCTGTCTTGCTCTTCTCTTTGGCTGTCAGATCAGATGCCTAGCCTTCTGACAGTCAGTAATGAGTTTCTTTCGGCTTGGAAACAAAAAAGGAATATAGCTGTAGTCACGTTTCACTTCTTATGGAGGGACAGTTAGAGGCAACATGTATTGTACTATTCTCCATCTCCATCCAATGTATGGCTTGCTTGAAATGTATTTAGGGAGAGTAAGGAAGATGGAGCAGGACTCTGAGGAGTGGAGTGGACAGTTATGCACAGACGTGCAACTCCAATAGGGAAACAAAAAGAGGAGACTGTTGATGGATTTGTTGTGATTAGATTTGAACCAGAAAAAACGATACACACACAAATAAAGGAAGGAAGAACAATTTGAAAGCCTAGTTGTCAGGGAAGGGGAGATCGTCCTCAAACTCTGGTGGTTCGGACAGAAGTACGTCATGTAATAACCCACTACTTATGTCATCGAAGTCGCTCTCCTCTTCCTGCTTTGATTCACGTATTTTGTACTCCGGTGGTATAAAGTGCTGATTTATTTTGATCATGGTTAACCTCTCCACGCTTTTGGGCGAGAGACTGGTCCTTTTCACAGTAACAATGGCACCAGCAGCACTGAAAACACGCTCTGAAGAGACACATGCAACAGGGCAAGCCACATACTTTATCGCCAGCCTGCTGAGCACTGGCCATTGGCTTCTTTTCCCATACCAATACACCAATGGGCTTTGCTCCATGAAGACCTCTGTTGTGTCATCTAGATAGGCCTGAACCATCCGCTCAATGTTCAGGGGTACTCCGATTTGCTGGCCTCTTTTGCCTTTGCATCAGTAATGGACGTACAAAACCCTTTCCATAGAAATCTGGCTGATGATCCTGTTGGTGCTGTTGTTGATGTTATTGCTGGCAGTGTTGTTGACTGCTGGGAGGCAAACGCACTGCTCTCGGGCTCTGAAGTAGAACTTGACTCTGGGTGCCCTGTAGTACTTTTTCTGCCCTGGGGTGGCGGGCCTCTAATTAAGATCCGTTCGTTTTCAAAGTCAGTGGCTTCCTCAGCTATCAAAGTTTTGTACTTGGCAACATCCACTTCTGAAAAAGGAATTACTTCATTACTGCTCAGCAATAATTTGTAACATGGATCCAAAATTGAGGCAGTAATGTAATGTGACACAATGTTATTTTGAATCCTTGTATTGTCAAATAAGCGAACGGTTAAGGTGTCCACCAAATAATATGTGTCTACTTTGTCATCCAAACCTGCATACATTTCTGACACCTCCTACAGCTCATGCTCTAGCATGTACAACAATGGGATAGCTTGGCCCATAGTACAGTCCTCCCTGCTGACTTCACGTGTGAAGACCTCAAAAGGAAGTAGTAACTCTGTCAGGCATTTAACGAGGTCCCATTGGGCCATCTCAACGGTCATGCCTTTCACAGCAGGATCTCCTGACCTTTTCATGACATAAGCATTGAGTGGTATGTACTGCTCAAACAGACACTCAAGCATGTAATAAGTTGAGTTCCAACATGTTGGCACCTCCTGGATGAGTGCATTGAGTGGCATTTTATGCTCACGTTGAATGACCCTCAGCTGCTTCCGGGCTTTAAAAGAATAGTTGAAATGTGTGTATATTCTTCTGCAGGTGGTCAGTAAGTTGCTGACTTTGCTTTAATTTGACAGAAAGTCTTGAACAACAATGTTAATGCAGTGTGCCAAACACGGGACCCTGAAATAGCCACCATCTTTCATGGCCCTAACTACATTACTGCCATTGTCCGTGGCAACAAAACCAATGTTAAGCCCTCTTGGTCGCAGCCACTCAAACACCTTGCTGTTAAACTCATCCAAAATGTTTGCAGCAGTATTAGATTTTTCCATAGCAAACATGGCTACAGTTGCATGTTTGCGAATGTCTTTAAAAATCTCAGCGGTGTCAACAACACCTTCAGATATCTTATCTTTAACACCCGAAAAAGAGACTCAGTGTGCAGTGATGCACATGTAATCAGTGGCTTGGCAACTGGTCCACATGTCTGTTGTCAGGTGGATACTCTGAACAGCACCCTGTTTTAAGGCTTTTCCAAGCAATTCCAGCACGTCGTGATGTAGTGCTGGAACAGCAACTCCTAGGGTTACCTACTGGCTGAAAAGCCCTATTTATTTAACACACACCCAAAAACTGCAATTTCACCCCTAAAAACACATTTTGCAATTCAATCCAAAGTCATCAATGGTGTTAAAATTGAACAGACAACACAAACTGTTTTTATGCACCCATAATTTGAGGATGACTACCTCTGGGACTACTGGCAGACTAGGCCACAAGCTTGAAACAGAATGGCAAAAGCAAGCGCACTGCTTGGATGGCTCCACAAAATGGCCGCTACCCACCCACAACAACAAGAAATGGAAGACAGACAATATAAGCCTATGGCAAAAGCACAATGCCTGCCGTCACAAAATGGCCACCACCAACATGCGCAGGCCACCCACCACAAAAATAACAAAAAAGTGAATACAAAGGACAGGGACAGGAAGTTGGAGTCTCTGTGGACCTTACTTCCTCTCCTAAATATATTTTTGAAAAAAAATAAAAGTGACTCCGTGCTCCAAAACTACAGCAAAATGACAACCTGAGGAGTTTTTTTGGCAAAATGCACAAAATCAGCGTTTTCGAGAAGGTTTTATGTTGCTTGTGAGATGTTGTTCGCCAGATTGCAAATTCTGCGTGTTCGGCATTGCGAACCGTACAAAAAGTCGTTATCGCGTGTGCGAACACGCATATTGAGAGCGCGAAAATGACAAAAACTGTAAGTCCCCGTTGTCGCGCTGTGCAGAGTTGCCAAAAGTACGCAAGCTGAATTCCTAGGGTTACCTACTGGCTGAAAAGCCCTATTTATTTAACACACACCCAAAAACTGTAATTCCACCCCAAAAAACACCTTTTGCAATTCAATCCAAAGCCATCCATGGTGTTAAAATTCAACAGACAACACAAACTATTTTTATGCTCCCATGATTTGAGGATGACTACCTCTGGGCCTGCTGGCAGACTAGGCCAGAAGCTTGGAACAGAATGTCAAAAGCAGGCACACTGCTTGGATGGCTCCACAAAATGGCCGCTACCCACTCACAACAACAAGAAATGAAAGACAGACAATGTAAGCCTATATCAAAAGCACAATGCCTGCCTTCACAAAATGGCCACCACACACATGGCCAGGACACAACAACAACAAGCATAAGCCAAGGGGAACAAAGAAAAGAAATGCAGGCCTTTTTGGAAAAAGAAGCACACACTACTAAACTACCACCACAGAAATTGTCCGTACAAACCAAATACAGGCATGGCCACCTACATCAGTCCATCCACATCACAAAGAATTCTTGGAAAACCAGACCCTTAAGCCTTTAGGAATTTCCCCCAGCTTGAATATTGATTTCTCCAAGAACTTATTAAGTATGCATGAACATCTATTCCTTAGGGGTTCATTCATGACGTTCCTCTGCCCGACTTTTACGTCAACACTGCATTCCTAGACGCCTTCAAGGTATAAATATACAAGCACTTGCCTTGGAAAATTGCGGTTCCCGGAGGATTCTACCCAACCCAGAGTACGCGGTTTGCCACGGCAAGTTTGGAAGGAGATCGAGTTCCAGCCTGATGCACTGACCTGATGCTGCAATCCTCCTCACAGAGAATCCAGTTTCAGTGTTCTCTGACTTGCCTTGCGGGGGGTTAGACTATCGAGTCCAGAAAAGAGATTCCAACCTCTCTCATTCTAAGGTATGGAGCTGACTAGAACTTAGAGAAACTTTTGGCAACTCTTGGCTAAACTAAAATATAGCTAGCTAAACTTTAGAAATGGCACCTACCTCAAACCTCGTACTGCACTTAGGTTAGGTACACTGGGGTAGAACAATTTAGAAGCATCAGATGAGTATCACATTTTAGCTTTATTTGTGTAGGTATTTTGATTAATAAATGTCATAGGTACAAACCATGCTATTGCAGTATTATGTTATCTTACTGCTAACTTCGTGCATATTGTACTTCGCAGTCTGTCTTACGATTGTAGCAATTAATATCTCTTGCATGAGGAATAAACCCTTTTATTGAAACACCCATCTCTCTATTTCTGTGCAACTCTGTAGAAACGAAGCATGCACGATTGACTGAGTGAAACTGTTATCTATTGTTTCCACGATTCTGAGACTGTTCCGATTCTAAAGGGAAACAAAGTTGTCATGTTTATGCGGTTGCAACACAAAAAGATGATGGAAGGAATGTTGAACATTGTCAAAAATTCACCCCCAGTCACAGATCTGGGTTTAATCCATCGTTATTTTGATCACCACACCAGCCCAGACGAGGGTCCCATGCTCACTCCGCCACTGGAGTCAAGCGATCCTGGCTGAAGAGGGATGGAACCCCGAAACCGGTCCTAGGATGCTTGATTCCTGTCCAGGGAAGACATGGCTTGGCAGTTCGGGCTGGACTGTTCCCATGAGGCAGAGGGTCAAGACTGATTTGCATATGGCCAAGTCTGAACTGGGGTGGCGTGGTGAGCAAAATAACGATGGATTAAACCCAGATCTGTGACTGGGGTGAATGTTTTGCCAATGTGCAACATTCTGTCCATCATTTTGTGTGTTTTGCTGTTTGCCATATGTGGGAAGGTTATGCCCAGATGTGGGTCCCGTGCTCACTATGCCACTGGAGTCAAGCTATCCTGGCTGAAGAGGGGTGAAACCCCGAAACCGGTCCTAGGATGCTTGATTCCGGTCCAGGGAAGATATGGCTTGGCAGTTCCGGCTGGACTGTTTCCATGAGGCACAGGTTCAAGACTGATTTGCATATGGCCATGTCTGAACTGCGGTGGCGTGGTGAGCAAAATAACGATGGGTTAAACACAGATTTGTGACTGGGGTGAATGTTTTGCCAATGTGCAACATTCCGTCCATCATCTTGTGTGTTTTGCTGTTCGCCCTATGTGGGAAGAGTATGCCCAGACGTGGGTCCCATGCTCACTACGCCACTGGAGTCAAGCTATCCTGGCTGAAGAGGGGTGAAACCCCGAAACCGGTCCTAGGATGCTTGATTCCGGTCCAGGGAAGACATGGCTTGGCAGCTCGGGCTGGACTGTTCCCATGAGGCACAGGGTCAAGACTGATTTGCATATGGCCATGTCTGAACTGGGGTGGCGTGGTGAGCAAAATAACGATGGATTAAACCCAGATCTGTGACTGTGGGTGAATGTTTTGCCAATGTGCAACATTCCGTCCATCATCTTGTGTGTTTTGCTGTTCGCCCTATGTGGGAAGAGTATGCCCAGATGTGGGTCCCGTGCTCACTACGCCACTGGGGGTGAATGTTTTGCCAATGTGCAACATTCCATCCATCATCTTGTGTGTTCTGATGTTTATGCGGTTATCAGAGACTAATCCCTTCTTGTATATTCGAGAAGTTTCTAGTGACCTCTGAGTTAGCTTGCACACACAAGTAATTAAGTTTAATATACTCGATAGAGACATAGTGACCTTATTCCTATGTCAAATCTATAGTGTATGTTATTCCAATGTGCAGAGCCTATCAGGGATATAGGAACTACACTACAAAACTAACTGGCTGTCGCCCAAGCATCGTTTGTACAAATGCAGCACATGTCGTGCTTGCAAATTTGGGGTCAATACCTCCTATTATATCATGGCATTCAGTATCAAACCCAAATATCATAAAGGTTATTACACATGCAGAACAGAATTTGCGGTTTATGATCTCCAATGTACCTGCGGCCTACGTTATGTAGGCAGCACGAAACTGCAGGTACATGTTAGGAACCTGTAACATTTGAGAGCTATTGTCAACTCTGATTCCTCTTACCCAGTGACCAGACATTTTAAAGATACACACAACAATAATCTGAATTGCATCCAGTATTTTGTCATAGAGGTAGTACAGGCCCACAAGAAAGGGGGTAATCGAGAAAAAACATGACTCCAATTGGGGAGTCCTGGGTCGGTGGTGGGACATGGGAGCGGATTAAACATTTTCTGCAGAACAGATCCTTCCAGGTTTTACAACATCCTTTTAAATCCAGAGTTTGTCCTCTGTCTAAAGGGGTGCCTCAGGGTTAGGCTCTTAGCCCTACCCTATTTAATATCTACATGCGCCCCCTGGCAGATTTTGTGAATTTGACCAACTAAGAAATAAGGAGACAAGAGTGTTCAACAACCTCTCTTCCAAGGAACGGAAAACCCTTTCAGAATTTGACAAGATGCAGGATGTGATTATAAAACCTGCGGACAAGGGGGGAGCAACGGTGATTCTACCAATCGAAGTTTACAGAGGTGAATGTCTGAAACTCTTGAATGAACCCCGGAACTATCGAAGGTTACCAAGAGACCCGACTACAGATTTGAAAAAAGAAATATGTGAGATGGTAACTAAAGCAGGAGAGGAGGGGTGGATCACTAAAACAGAAGAAAATTTCTTGAAAGAAATTGATCCCAAGATTCCTTATTTTTATATCCTCCCAAAGGTTCATAAAAATAAAAATCCTCCCCCAGGAAGACCAATAGTCTCTGGCATTGGTTCCATTTTGGAACCTCTTTCCAAATTCACAGACCACTTCTTGAGACCACTGGTAGAGAAAATGCCATCCTATTTAAAAGACACCCAAGACATCTTGCGTAAACTCCAGTCTTTAAGTTTCCAACCAGCAACAGACCTCTTAATCACACTGGACGTGGAAGCGCTGTATACCAGCATTCCACAAGAGGCCTCTTTAAGAGTGATTGAAAAATTACTAAGACAAGAAACATGGACGGCTATAACACCGATTCAGTTCGTGGTGGATTGTGCAAGACTAGCCCTAACAAAGAACTATTTTGAATTTGAGGGCGAATACTTTCTCCAAACCCACGGAACTTCCATGGGCATGACCTGTGCCCCCAGCATTGCCTGCCTTTACGTCCATGATTTCGAGACTACATACATCTTCAATGAGACGAATCCATATCAGATGAATCTGAATGTCTGGAAGAGATTCATAGATGATATTTTTATAATTTGGAGAGGAGAGGAAAATGAAGCACAAAACTTCCTTACATGGTTGAATACTAGGGATGAATATCTGAAATTTACCATGACTTTGAAAGGAGACTCAATAACATTCCTGGACCTGAAAATCTGGGCAAAGGAAGGAACATTGGAAACTGAAGTGTTTTACAAACCAACTGATGTAAATAACTTATTAAGATATGACAGTTTCCATCCAAAGGCATTAAAAGACAATTTGCCGGTAGGGCAGTTCTTAAGACTGAGGAGAAACTGTTCAGACAAAGCCAAGTATGAAACCCATGCAAAACAACTATCCAATAAATTAAAGACCAAAACATACCCAGAGAGACTAGTAAAACAAGCATATAGAAGGGCCAAAAATAACAACCGAGAAGGACTTCTGGAACCGGCAGTAAGACCAGAACAAAAAAGAATTGTGTGTGTTACCACCTTCGGAACAGACTCAAATAGAATAAAGAAAATTGTCTTACGACATTGGAAAACCTTGAACTCAGGGGGCCTGAAACTGGAAAAACCGTTGTTTGCTTTCAAAAGAGGGAAATCGATAAAAGATTCTGTTGTACATACCCGCCCGAAGTTACCAACAAGACAAGGACAACAAAATACATTGTGGAACCTACCAGAGGTGGTCGGACATTTCCCATGTGGATCATGTAATGTGTGTGGGCTGACACAAGCCAGTAAGACGATCGACGTGGGTTTACAAACCCCTTGGGAGCAACGCTCCTTTAGCAACTGTAACAGCAAGAATGTGGTGTATGTAATGACCTGCATTTGTAACCAGAAGTATGTAGGAATGACGACTAGAAAAGTCAAGGTCCGAATTAATGAACACCGGAGCACATTCAGATGTGGGAAAACGATAACAAAAATGATGCGTCATTTCCAGACTACTGAACATAATGAAAATGACTTCACATGGACAGTAATCGAAAAGTTACCGAACAACAGTACTGAGAAACAACTATTTAAATTGGAACAGCGATGGATCTACCGCATGTCTAGCACAATACAAGGATTGAATGAAGAAATACCGTGGACAACCTTGAGTTAGCTCTAAATAACCATTATCTGATGGCAGACGCTTGAGGCCAATGGGAAAAAAAAAAAAAAAAAAATTTTTTTTAAAAAAACATCAAAGTGCGTAGACCTTAATGCAGGACACACAGAAGGCTGGCTCCCATATACCGTATTAGGAACATCAACGGGGATCGGAGAGTGAGAAACTGAACATGAAATACAATTTAGACCTACCACCAACTGAACATTGAGAACAACAAATGGCCCAGGTCCACAGGATCGGAAAGGTATTAAACTGGTTATACATTGATTCCAACTTTTTCTGAGTACATTTCCAAAAGCGAGGGAGGAATTTATTGTACTGGTGTATACATGAAAAACACGTGGTTTAACACCAGAATTACATTAATGCACATAGTCCCAACGAAGCGCTTTAGTACCTGAACACTAACAGGAGCGCGCTAACATATGAGACAGGTGATCGTAATAAAGGTGTCCCACAGAAAACGCGTAAAAAAACGCTATAAACTACAATACCCATGATCACCCAAAATACAAACGCAGCACTTCCCGCGAGCCGAGTAGTCCTCCGAATGACGATAGAGGAAACACGCGACGGGATAGAGCGCCAGACAAACCAATCAGGAGCAAGGTATAAAACAAGCCGAGGAAGTGCCATCATCATTCGACGGCAGGCGAGTGGTGTACTAGGCAGATCGGCGGTGGCGGCTCCTTGACGAAGTAAGTTTGGAACTTCCTGCTATAATAGCTTATGATATAACATAGACCAAAGCGGGTTGCTGAGTAGTATGCTAAAACCGGATTCGCATAGTAGAACGGGAAAAGGGGACGTGAACGGGTGCTTGTATTTAAGAGGAAATAAGTTTCACACGCCCACTGTTTGTTGTTTGCATGTAAACGTTAACCCTAGCGAATCACGAGTAATACGGAAAAACGGTTCACTTAGACAACCGGAATGGGGATGTGAACGAGTGCTCAGAACGCATAGAAGACCCACTGGGTTTTGTAACAGGTTGACAACCAAAATCAAGAATATACAATGACAGCGGGACTTTACTACTCCCGTAACCTAGAGGGACATGGTCAGGGGAGAACAGTCCGCAAGATGTAGCAAATCGAGGGCGGAAATTACAGAGAAAGTATATAATCAGCCATAATAATGGAGGTATAATCACCATATAGTGGAGAATAGAAATGAGCGGACTTTTGTAATAATGTCTACACGAATCCCTCATCTTCACCCTGTGTCTACCATACAAGGGCATGTGAATAATTAATAGACTTAGTGGGAGTTCGAAGGTCGGGGACACACATACAAACGGAAGGGAAAAGACAGGATGGTTTGAATAACTAAACCCTTGTTATTTAATGCAGTGTGTGACTACAGGACGTCACCTTTGACACACTCCAGCCTGCATGATGCTTAATAGCATCCACCAGTAGGTGAGCAATGCACCAAGCAGGGTGCTATATTTTAAAGAATTGTTAGTTGAATTCACACACAACAATAGTGATATGAGCACTCAACACGCTGCTATAACCTATGGATAAGAGCACAAAAAGACCACCCAGAAGTAGGGCGCGTGTGGTCACAATTGAAACCCGAGGGGGTCTATTACACACCGATGGTTCGGATCCCAAGGTTAAACAATCGCTATGTCCCCAACAAACTAAGAAGAACTTCGTGTTTTTCTATAAACATCACAAATATGGATTAGATCATCACTAAAGGCGGTGGAAGTCATTTTTGAGGTTGCAAATATAATGGAGATGGCATAAATATATGTAACACGAACAAATAGTCTCACATACAAATGAATAGTGAGCACGTAGTCAGTTGGCACTAAATCACTCAATATCATTGAAACACTTATGAGCACTATAGCTGCACAGAAGTCATGGAATACATGAACTAGAGATGAGAGTGTATATTAAAGAGATCTTTTTTACTCCTTATAGAAATACTACTGGAGTTCGAACAAAAGACATACAGGTGAGTGCACTAGGCCTCACATTTGGTGTGCATGGAACACATGTAAGAAGCCCGAATTAGGACTCATAAGTAGGCTTTATAAACACCACGCCCTGACGAAGGCCCCAGACCCGACTGGGCTATTTAGGGAGGGCCGAAACATGTTGGCATTGAGCAGAGGGTAAAATTGAACACACTAATGTTCAAAAAACCCCAACATTAGGCTTTTATCGATATCACAAGTGCCTCAGAATAAAGGATCAAGAGGAGGTACACTTGTAGGTATTTTTAACGTATGCACCAAAAAATCTGGTTCGCCTCTTAAACCAGTGACCTACTTATCAGAACTCCCGGTATATCTATGGTTGAGTCCGCCCAGATAGTATCACCTTATCTGGGTGTGGAGGTAACGCCGATGATGAAGCATGTCACTATTATGTGAGTGAGGCGTTTCCTCAATATCTTTGATATTCCAACTGACGCAAGTACAGTAGGACCATCTCGAGAAAAAACTGTACCCCCGGATGGGGAATACAGTCTCAGGCTACAGTGGTCCTTAGTGAAAAAAAGATTTTGTGTTGAAACATGGGTTAAAACTGGTGTCATATGCAGATGACACACAGTTGATTGTTACCCAGGAGCAAATGGAGGCAGGAACGGCATCTGATTTAATGTCTGCTTTGGTGAGCTTGCTAACTGGATGAAGCTCAGTTGCCTGCAGCTGAATGCGGGAAAGACGGAGGTGATGGTAGTCGGCAAGCAGCCCTCTTTATTGTCACATTTGTAGTGGTTGGAGGAGCTGGGACCTACTCCAACCCCTAAGTCCAAGGTCAAGAATTTGGGAGTATGGTTTGATGACACCCTCTCCTATTCAGAGCGGATATTAGCTGTGACGGGAGCCTGCTTTGGCATTCCTAAAATGCTGCGAAAAATCCTGGACTTACTCCCACTAGATGCCAAATGAACCATTGTATAGGCCGCTGTTACGTCCCGTCTAGATTATTGCAATATCCTTTACTTAGGGGTGACCACAAGAAATCTGAACATCTTGCTGAAGGTTCAGAATGCTGCAGCTGGGTTAATTCTGAATATTCCTAGGCGGGCCTCGGTGGGGGAGGCCTTGAGGGAATTACATTGGCTCCCCATACAGGCTAGAGTCACCTTTAAGGCCTTGTGTTTTGGCCACAGGATCCTCAACAAGAAAGGGCCAAGTTATCTGCATCCCGTCTCACCGCATATAGACCTGCTCATAACCTTTGGGCACGGCAAAGATGATTTTGCCTAAGGTGCGGAAGGTACGGGCTGGAGGGAGCTCCTTTGGCTTCCTTGCGGCAAAGGCATGGAATGACCTACATATTGATTTAAGAATGTGGCCATCGGAGATTTTGTTCCAAAAAAACTTGGCTCTTCCAGCACCCCCGAGGGGCCGAAAGTAGGCCTTTTACCTGTTCTTCTGGGGCCTTAGGCTCGAGGGAGGTAGTGGGGTTTAGGCTAGCTGCCAAGGTGATGATGGTGTTAGCGCGGGGACACTCAGTTGGAGTAACCAGGAGCTCTATAAGCTGAATAATAATAATAATAATAATTAAAATCCAAATTCATATTGGAACTTGATACCAAGACACCACATGGCTTGAATATCAGTGATGATCTACATGACTTTTTGTAATTTCAGCAATGAACTGAGCCTGTCAGGTGACAATCCAGCTATAATCAACTAATTTTGAATTGTCTACTTATATCAACTACTCTAAAGATTTTTTCACTCTATTTTTCTCATTTTTAATATACATCACGCAGCACTTTACATGGTTTGGCACTTTTTGCACCATAGCACTTTATTTAGCGTATTAGCACGTTGAATTTATCGACTGCCTGGATTCTAACAATATATAGTCTTGTACTCAAGTACATAAAATATACGATAGCTTTGACTTTGCATGATGCACTTTCATTCAAGGCATACTGGATTGTATTCGTATTTATTTTTGAAGCACAAAGGGATGTTCTCTTGTCAATGTATTATTGTACTTTAATATGCTACTTTTGAAACACCTGTACAATTAACGTAATTGCAACAGCACGAGTGCATCTTCCAAACTTTCTTATCATTCAAATTTTTAATGAACATCCAATGCTGTTTCTTAAATCCCAAATTGTCTCAAATATGCATAGTTATCTCTGTTTTAGTACAGCAAAAGTTTTCATTGTTTTAACGGGTATTTTATGCATTGACGTATATGTCACAAATATTAATAGATCTATATATCTTTTTAATGAATGGTGACCCTTTGGGAGTGTTAATAGTAACTATCTGCAAAGTATTCATATTGCGATATAGATACAGTAAGAGCATACGTGGAGTAATAATCTATTTTGTTACCACAGCAACCATGGGTGTTTATGCCATCATTTATTTATTTATGCCTGTTTATTCATGTATATTTTACCAGCATCATGATCTACGAGATTTATGCAATTTAATTAAAATTGTATTGCATTGGGCATTTGTCGACCATTTAATTGTTACATTCGGTCTTTTGTCAGTATCTTTCAAGATGGCAACATGTGACATGGTGATGATGTATCCATAAACAAGCATTTGACAAAGCACGATAATTCAATAAAAGAATTATACTGCACCACAACATATTGGAGTCCATGCTGTAATGCCTTTTACGGAAAGAAAATAAAGACAAGAACCACAAAAAACTTATTTGTTTAATGTGGTGCACTGCTGCACTTTATATTGTTACTTGAAACCTGCTTTGGTACATGCACCTTGGCAGCAGGTGCTTGTAGTGTGTGCACACACTTCGGAATATTTGTGTGAATTGCATTTAGAGAACACACGTTAGGGGTGGTCTCTATTGTCGCTGCCTTTTGTTTTATGGTTAATTCATGCTGAGGTCTCCACCTCTCTCTGTGCATAGAGCTCCACTCTGACTGCTGTGATCACTGCACATGTTTTCCTTTGTAATAAATGTGGGAGGGATGGAGAATGGCTGGAAAATGGGGAACACTTCCTAATAAAGGGAAGGGGTTTAGGAGGGAGGGGTTAAAGGAATTGGACAGAGGAGTTTTAGGGGGGAGATGCACCTACCCACAAAAGAGTAAGCCCATTCCTATTTATAACCTGCACTTCAACATTTACTATAGCCAAAAGACCTAAAACAGTAGTAAATATGGTCCACCTCAGACATGGCTAATCATTGGTTAGGACCTCATTACGATGGTGGTGGGACCACCCCCGGCAGCCTGTCGTGGCTGCCCCACCGCCATTGGACCCTGCCTCACTACTCGCCCGGCGAGACCGAACGTCACGGATCCCGTTGGATTGTCAGTCTGAACCCCAAACCCTACTATGTTGGTGGTGCCTGCTAGGCACTGCTGTAGGGATTATGATGTCCCTTCCCACCAGTCGTGTCATGGCGGTTTACTCACCATGAAAAGGCAGAGGGAAAGGGACATTGGGGGCCCGTAGTAAGCCCCCTCCCCGTGGCCCTCAGACATGGGATCTGGGGGACAACTATGGTGCCCCCTACATTTCCCTGCCACATAGTGCAGGGATATGCAAAATGTGTATATTTTGTACTGCGGCGGTCGCTCTGTAATTCCCATGGTGGGAACAGCAAGTCAGGCGGTCCCATTCCCGATATGATGCGTCCGACCGCCATCATATTTTTAACATTTATCTAACTTAAGTTTTAACAAAATCAAGGACATTAATTTAAAATCATTCAAAATAACAATTTTTATATTTTTAATACATAATAAATACATTAAAAAATGGACTATAGGTTTTTTTAATACATTTTCTTAAATTCTTTGTTTTTAATAACATAGTTAAATTAATGAAATATTTAATTCAAAATAAATGTAATAGTGCCATCGCATTTTTTATTTTCTTCTACGTTTATATGAAATATATAAAATACATTATAGAGATACTTATTCAAAAAATATTTGTACTATTATTTTTAAACTTTAATAAACTTCACCTCATACTTTACCATAGAGAGATCACCACTCCAGTGGCAGAGATGTCTGCCTATGTGTGAAAACACTCATAAATTAGGCTCCACCTCAATGTTTCAGGGAGTGGAGACATATAAGCGTACACTTTGTGGTAAATTTGGACTTGTAAATGGTGACTAGCAAAAAGCAGTACCATTTACTACAAAGTGTAAGAGAAAACTTACATGTGTACATGAAAGAGTTCCTTTATGAATAGCCCTATTGCTATGGTGGTCTTTAGAGCTTTGCTGAAAAAGGGAAACAGTGGAGACTTTGATGCTCTCTGGCAGAGTTCTACAAGAATACATCAACATTCTCTTGTCAGTGTTCAATTTGAAGTTTTATGACTTATCTATTTAAGAAGAATCTGAAAATAACTGTGATTTGCCTCTCGTCAAGTGTTAGCTTTATACTGTCTATAAAATTCACCTACTGAACTTGTGTAGCAAAATAATGCTGTACAGACTAACAATTGATATTGCAATACTTCCATGACTATTATACATAATTGTGGATGGGCTTAGCAACATTATTTAAATGTTGAAGTTGTTTTTCCATCTCTGCCTTGCTTAAATCTATGGCTACGTGATTTATGGTTTCTTCTGGATTTTTATTAAGGACCCTTTGTTGCTATTCCTTCCCTGTGCTATTCTCTGACTGTTTGTATGTCCGAATATCACATGCACAAATACAATACCCAAAATGCAGTTTACGAAAATATAATCTTATTCAGTGTCGATTTTCTATGATTAATTCCAAGGAGGCATTATATTTCTAGACCATATTTGGAAGAGGAAACGTATGTCAGACAATATTCTGACAATGATATTCTGGTACTGCATCCTTTGGGGCCTCTGTTTATGTGCTATGTGGGGAGTTCCTTATTGCTCTCTCAAATGGCTGATTCGCATTTTATCTATTGCATGCATTTTCAAATGTCATTCAAATGCACGGTTTCTGGTCCTCCTCTCACTACATTGGGAGTTTCAGCCCAAATGTTGTAAATAATACATATGGCAATTCACAAAGCAAATACAGGTAGGGATTTAAAGCAGACCCAGGGGGGGGGAATAGAACAATAGATATATTTACTTGAGGACTGGGGACTAGGGCAGAGGTAAATAGTTGAGGTTTTGCTCAGTAATTGGTGCTTCTCAAGAAGCCTCTGCCTTATCCTCCAGGCCCCCCCAGTCCCACAGATGACACTGGGCACTGTTGTCTCATAAGTTAGGATGCGCAGAACCACCAAATACGACCTGCAGCCCAAATTAGCGCATATGGGTTTCAGCCGTCTAGATCTCAGTTGTTTGTAGGCCCGACAAGCAAACAGGAAGTGGCCGATAGATTCCGTGGGGGAGGCACAACCTGGGCAACCTTTAACGACCTCCATCCCACCTCTCCACCCTGTTTGAAACTCGTATAGTGGAAGTGTGCCGTACCTTAATTTAACGTAAAGTGACCTATCGGTGGGGGATTCAATGAGGTCCAGAAACGCCTCCAAACTAGGAGCGGGTTTAGCACCTAAGAATTTTTCGGTAAGAACGCCTCTCTGAGACCTCAGAGTAGCAGCATTAACCCAGTCCCAGTAAGTTTTTTTCACGATGGGTTTAGAAGGGGGCTTCTGGTTCTCCCAGGACTCGCCCAAACCTAGCTCTAGCACCATTTTTTTAGATTGGATACCCATGGAATCTTATGGCATGCTCCAAGATGTAGTATATCATTCAAAGCTGCGGCATACTGGCTTAGGTCCGGAGACCTTCTAAGCCTTACCCAGTAGAGTAGGGGGCGCAGCCTTGCCACATCGTTTATAGGATGTCCACCAAGGTCGCTGCGGAGAGGAACTAGTGGCGTAGACAGGGGAAGTGAGAGAATGTCTCTGAAGAACTTATTTTCAGATTTGATGAGATCTGATACATTATCAAATCCCCATAGTTCCGCCCCGTAGAGAGAAGCTGATAGAGCCTTCCCCTGATAGAGCTTGGTTGCTGCAGCTATTGGCTGGCTGTATGACAGCCTCTGATGTCTAGCTATAGCTCCTGCGGCTCGTTTATGGTTCAGGAGCATTTTGGAGCTCATGATTATATAGGTCTGGTACAGGTACATGCTCAATTGCCATGGTCTGTTCTACAGTAACTAGGGGGTCATCAGTAGACTTTAATGGAACTGAGGCTAAACCATGCGTAATATTTTTGTGATGATGGTTAGAGAACATCAAGGGAATCATTTTCTTGGCTTTTTTTATAAAGCGGGCTTAGCCGCTTTGCACCCCCCTTGGGTTGTAACATCAGTAATCCCACTCCCTAGCGACTCCTCGCATTCATTGACAATTTCCTCTATTCGAGAAAAAACACAGTTCATGGCGGCATGGATTTGTTTTTGTTGCTTTTTTGTCTCTTTTACTGCAAGCCGCCAACCCACCCTCTGTGCATTTCCTCTTGCCCATAGCGATAATCCCAGATGACAACACAAGTGGCAAGAGGCAAGTGTCAATACAGTCAATACACCCACCAAAAAGATGGAGATAATCAAAAAATAAAATAATTAACACAATGTGTGCAGTCAGGAATCCACCAGAAGATTATAATGGGGTTAGAACGATTCTCAGTACTTTGTGTTTATCAACTGTGGCAGAAGTTAGATGTTCCAGCCCTTAGGGGGATAGCCCTGCCCGGCCTCTTCCTGCCCCTAACGGCCACAAACGGCCCGCCCTTTGTCCGCACTTCGCCCGGCGCCCGCCCGCGCGCGTCCCGCGTGGCGGGAGTTCTCTCTTCAATAAGTACAATCCGCTAGTAAGGGGGAGTGGCCGCTGGTCGGTGCTGTGCCCCGCTGTATCCTGGGAGCCTGAGTCCTTCGTGCTGAGCTGGCGGCAGGCAAGGTGACTGTCAATCCGTGTGAAGTATGGAAAAACTCAAGGGCCTCTCTACACATTGTGCAAGTTTGATACACCACAAAATGCTGCAATGATCTGTACATTGGGGGCCACATCTACAAAGCATTTTGGGGTCGTAAACGGGCTGATTCGCAAAAAGGCATTTTCAAATATAAAAAGCCTAATTACTATTCGGTCACCTATTACCAAATCTAAATTTGAGTTTGCAAATTGGTATTTGGAAGGGACTTGGGGGCATATTATCAAGCCAGGCGATAAAATTATCGCCGCTTTAGCGGCAGAAAACTGCTGCTAAAACGGCGATAATGGGCTTGATAATATGCTCTATGGAATTCCAATTGAAGCCCATGTTAAATGTGAAGGACATCTAACATAGGCTTCAATTGGAATTCCATAGAGCATATTAACAAGCCCATTATTGCTGTTTTAGCAGCAGTTTTCTGCCGCTATAGCAGCGATAATTTTATCGCCTGTCTTGATAATATGCCCCTAGTTTCGGGGGTCCCTTCAAAATACTGACTCACCTCAGTATGTGCAAATGTGTGCGACCAAAGTGCAGTCACAAAGCATTCACACTTTACTACCAACTCAAAGTTTGTGGTAAGGCATTCACAAATGGGAAGGGGTCTCTTTGGGAATGAAAAAACATATATTTTGTAAGAGCAGGCAGTGGCTCCACCGACCACTGCCTTCTCCTAAAAAATGAAACTCAATCTTCCATTTCTTTATTTTCAAATGCATTCCGTTTTTGTTTAATGAAAACGGACAGCTTTTGAAAAAAAAAGATTGTGTTTTTTAAAAGCAATCAGCTGGGGAACTCAGTGTCCCACAAACTCCTGCTGACACATAGTGTTCTTAAGTGCATCATACTGACGTGACAAGTGTAGGTGCCACTGCCAATGACACAGGAGAAAGCCGGACCCGAACAACTGGGAAATTCAGTGTCCCACAACCCCCTGCTGTCACATAGCGATCCTAAGCATGTCATGCTGATGCGGCAAGTGTAGCCACCACCACCAACGCCACAGGAGGAAACCAGACCCGATCACCTGGGGATCTCACTGTCCCACAATCCCTTGCTGACACATAGTGCTCTTAAGTGTGTCACGCAGACGCGGCAAGTGTAGCAGCCGCCCCAATGCCACAGGAGGAAGCTGGACCCGATCAGGTGGGGAACTCAGTGTCCCACAATCCTCAGCTGACACATAGCGCTTTTAAGCGCATCACACCGACGCAGCAACTTTAGCTGCCAATGCCACAGGAGGAAGCCGGACCCGATCAGCTGGGGAAGTCACTGTCACACAACCCCTGCTGACACATAGCACTCTTAAGCGCGTCATGCCGACATGGCAAGTGTAGCTGCGACCCCCACCAGCATCACAGGAGGGAGCCAGACCTGAAAGCTGAGGACCTCAGTGTCCCACAATCCCCTGTTGACACATAGTGCTCTTAAGTGCATCAAGCCAACGCGGCAAATGTAGCCACCACCCCAACGCCACAGGAAAAAGCCAGACCCAATCAGCTGGGGACCTCAGTGTCCCACAATCCCCTGCTGACACATAGCGCTCTTAAGTGCATCATACTGACGTGACAAGTGTAGGTGCCACCGCCAATGACACAGGAGAAAGCCGGACCCGAACAACTGGGAAATTCAGTGTCCCACAACCCCCTGCTGTCACAAAGCGATCCTAAGCATGTCATGCCGATGCGGCAAGTGTAGCCACCACCACCAACGCCACAGGAGGAAGCCAGACCCGATCAGCTGGGGATCTCACTGTCCCACACTCCCTTGCTGACACATAGCGCTCTTAATTGTGTCACGCAGATGCAGCAAGTGTAGCAGCCGCCCCTATGCCACAGGAGGAAGCTGGACCCGATCAGGTGGGGAACTCAGTGTCCCACAATCCTCAGCTGACACATGGCGCTTTTAAGCGCATCACACCGACGCAGCAACTTTAGCTGCCAATGCCACAGGAGGAAGCCGGACCCGATCAGCTGGGGAAGTCACTGTCACACAACCCCCTGCTGACACATAGCACTCTTAAGCGCGTCATGCCGACGTGGCAAGTGTAGCTGCTAACCCCACCAGCATTACAGGAGGGAGCCAGACCTGATCAGCTGAGGACCTCAGTGTCCCACAATCCCCTGTTGACACATAGTGCTCTTAAGTGCATCAAGCCAACGCGGCAAATGTAGCCGCCACCCCAACGCCACAGGAGAAAGCCGGAGCCAATCAGCTGGGGACCTCAGTGTCCCACAATCCCCTGCTGACACATAGCGCTCTTAAGTGCATCATACTGACGTGACACGTGTAGGTGCCACCGCCAATGACACAGGAGAAAGCCGGACCCGAACAACTGGGAAATTCAGTGTCCCACAACCCCCTGCTGTCACATAGCGATCATAAGCATGTCATGCCGATGTGGCAAGTGTAGCCACCAACACCACAGGAGGAAGCCAGACCCGATCAGCTGGGGATCTCACTGTCCCACAATCCCTTGCTGACACATAGCGCTCTTAAGTGTGTCACGCAGACACGGCAAGTGTAGCAGCCGCCACAATGCCACAGGAGGAAGCTGGACCCGATCAGGTGGGGAACTCAGTGTCCCACAATCCTCAGCTGACACATAGCACTCTTAAGCGCGTCATGCCGATGTGGCAAGTGTAGCTGCGACCCCCACCAACGCCACAGGAGAAAGCCGGACCCAATCAGCTGGGGACCTCAGTGTCCCACAATCCCCTGCTGACACATAGCGCTCTTAAGCGCATCACGCCGATGCAGCAAGTGTAGCCACCAACGCCACAGGAGGAAGCCGAACCGGATCAGCTGGGGAACTCAGTGTCCCACAACCCCCTGCTGACTAATAGAACTCTTAAGCATGCCACGCCGACGCAGCAAGTGTAGCCGCCACCACCAATGCCACAGGAGGAAGCCGGACCCGATCAGCTGGGGCACTCAGTGTCCCACAATCCCCTGCTGACACATAGCACACTTAATCACATCACGCCGAAGTGGCAAGTGTAGCCGCCACTGCCAATGCAACAGGAGGAAGTCGGACCCAATCAGCTGGGGAATTCAGTGTAACACAACCCCTGGCTGACACATTGCACTCTTAAGCGCATCATGCCAATGCAGCAAGTGTAGCCGCCACCGCCAACACCACAGGAGGAAGCCGGACCCAATCAGCTGGGGCACTCAGTGTCCCACAACCCCCTGCTGACACATAGTGCTCTTAAGCACGTTGCGCTGATGCGGCAAGTTTAGCCTCCACCACCAACGCCACAGGAGGAAGTCGGACCTAATCAGCTGGAGAACTCAATGTCCTACAACCCCCTGCTGACACATAGCACTCTTAAGTGAGTCATGCCAATGCGGCAAGTGTAGCCACCACCACCAACGCCACAAGAGGAAGCTGGACCTCATCAGCTGGGGAACTCAGTGTCCCACAAGCACAACCCCCTGCTGACACATAGCATTCTTAAGCGTGTCATGCCGACACTGCAAGTTTAGCTGCTGCCCCCACCAACACCACAGGAGGAAGCCGTACCCAATGAGCTGGGGAACTCAGTGTCACACAACCCCCTGCTGACACATAGCTCTCTTGAGCATGTCATGCCAATGCAGCAAGTGTAGCCACCACCCCAAAGCCACAGGAGGAAGCCGGTCCCGATCAGCTGGGGAACTCAGTGTTGCATAGCCCCCTGCTGACACTGAGTGCTCTTAAGTGCATCATGCAGATACAGCAAGTGTAACAGCCACCGCCAATGCCACAGGAGGAAGCTGGACCCGATCAGCTGGGGATCTCAGTGTCCCACAATCCCCTGCTCAGGGGCGTAACACAGGCCCCCGCAGAACCCGCGGTGCGGGGGGCCCCCAAGCTCCAGGAGGCCCCTTCAGCACTGTACGTTGGCCGCAGAGCTCCTGATTTAGCCCAGAGGGGGCCCCTCCATGTATCATGTTTTGTTACGCCACTGCACCTGCTGACACATAGCACACTTAAGCACGTCACGCCGATGTGGCAAGTGTAGCTGCCACAGCCAATGCCACAGAAGGAAGCCGGACCTGATCAGCTGAGGAACTTAGTGTCACACAACCACCTGCTGACACATAGCGCTCTTAAGCGTGTCACGTTGATGCAGAAAGTGTAGCCACCACCACCAACACCACAGGAGGAAGCCATACCCGATCAGCTGGGGACCTCAGTGTCCCACAATCCCCTGCTGACACATAGCGCTCCCAAGCGTGTCACACAGAAGTGGCAAGTGTAGTCGCCACCCCAATGCCACAGGAGGAAGCTGGACCCGGTCAGCTGGGGAACTCAGTGTCCCACAATTCCCTGCTGACACATAGCGCTCTTAAGCGCATCACGCTGATGCAGCAAGTGTAGCCGCCACCGCTAATGCCACAGGAGGAATCCAGACCCAATCAGTTGGGGAACTCACTGTCACACAACCCCCTGCTAACACATTGCACTCTTAAGCCTGCCACGCGACACAGCAAGTGTAGCTGCCAACGCCACAGGACGAAGGCAGACCTGATCAGCTGGGGAACTCAGTGTCCCACAATCTCCTGCTGACACATAGCGCACTTAAGCGCATCACGCTGACCCTGCAAGTGTAGCCGCGAATGCCACAGGAGGAAGCCGGACCCGATCACCTGGGGAACTCAGTGTCACACATCCTCCTGCTGACACATAGTTCTCTTAAGCGTGTCATGCCGATGCAATGTGGGATGCGCCTGGGCAAAGGGGGGCCAATGGCAGGCCCATCCACACACGTTGGAGCCAGGAGGAGGCTGAGCTGAGCCTCCCCTCTAACACCTGAATCCTTGGAGTTTTGAGACTCTCTTCTTGAAGTACTGTGTTATTAATACTTTTCACTAATATTTTAAGTCATATTCCCAACAATAAAGAGCAGACGTAAGGGCCTCAATGAACACCCAGGGTGTGGAGTAGCACGAACACTTAACACCTTCTTAACTAGGGCTGAGTCTGTTCTCACCCACGAGATTGAATCAACGGAGCAGCAGCTTTCCTTGGAGTCCCAGATCTCGCAGCAGAGCTCCTTCCTTGGTAGCCATATTATGGATAGCACTCCTTTAAACCCCCACCAAATCTCGCCCACACCACATTTGGTTCCAATTTTACATGTATCTCCTCCTCCCAAGACAATCACCAGGCCTAACATAGTTACTAGGGGCCAGGCTAAAAAAACTCAGCTAGATAAAAATAATGAGCTGCCAGTGAAGAGAAGAAAGGGCGGCGGACTGCAAAAACAAAAGCCTTCGAAAGCTACCCGAATTGGTAAACCATGAGGGAATGGAGAAACCGAACCTGGGCTAAGTTCTATTCTGAAGACTACTGACCCTGTTACATTGTCTTCCCAGGTGAACGACAAGGACTTTTGGAAAAGACTAGAGACATTGGTCACTGTGCACCTGAACCCTCTGCTACTTAAACTAAGTCAAATAGAAGAGAGACTCTCACATATTGAAATGATCCTTTAAGGCAGTAAAAATCTAATCTGAGGCAGTTTGATATTACATACCAGTCTTTGCACCTTCCACCAGCCTTGTCCCCTCTTGTATTAGTTCTGGGTAATGTCCTGACTATGAAGGAGAGCCTGACCGAAACAACATCCCAATTAATGGATAGATCTCTCCATTGGCTGTCCCATCACACAATCTTAATAGGCAAAGGAGGTGATTTATTGGCTATCCAAATCATCATGGCTAGAAGGGTAGGGTGGCTGGGTTCATCCATGAAATCAATGGAAGGTGATTGCATGGTAATAAACTTTAACAATCCTCTTGCACCGAGATCTCTCTTAGCCCAACTACATATAACTCCACTTAAGGGTACACAGATTATAGCATTACCCCTGATGCACTTCTATAGGCCCCTCTCCTTGATGGCCAAGGAACCTATAGTCAATTCAAGGGAGCCCTAATGAGGTCTAGTAACATGGGTAACTCGGGGGTAATTCTTGAGATTAGATTTGTCCCACTATCTGATTTGGAACTCTGTGACTGACTACACCCACTGGCTAACGAGGGGGTCTGTCACAGTGAACTCCCCATCTCTTGACACTCAAGTGACTCTTAAAAGCAATGAAGTTAGGAAGGGGCAAGACAATATATTTAAAATAACATCTTGGAATGTGGTGGGTATCACAAATAAATTATGCAACAAACATTGGCTAAAACTTTGGCAGGCACAAGGAGATGATGGATGGAGCGATGAAACTTTTCAGACACTCACCCCCAGTCACAGATCTGGGTTGAATCCATCATCAATCTTTAGCTCACTTCCCCACCCCAGTTCAGACACAGCTATGTGCAAATCAGTCTTGACCCTGTACCTCATGGGAACAGTCCAGCCCTAACTGCCAAGTCATGTCTTCCCTGGATCGTAAACAAGCATCCTGGGACTGGTTTCGAGATAACAGCCCTCATCAGCCAGGCTAGCTTGAATCCAGTGGCAAAGTGAGCAAGGGACCCAAGTCTGGGCATACCCTTCCAACTTAGGGAGAACAAAGCAAAAACAGGGAGATGATGGATGGAGTGCTGAAACTTTTCAGACACTCACCCCCAGTCACAGATCTGGGTTGAATCCATCATCAATATTTAGGTCACTTCGCCACCCCAGTTCAGACACAGCTGTATGCAAATCAGTCTTGACCCTGTACCTCATGGGAACAGTCCAGCCCTAACTGCCAAGTCATGTCTTCCCTGGATCGTAAACAAGCATCCTGGGACTGGTTTCGAGATAATAGCCCTCATCAGCCAGGCTAGCTTGAATCCAGTGGCAAAATGAGCAAGGGACCCACATCAGGGCATGCCCTCCCTATTTATGGTGAAGAAAGCAAACACAAGGAGATGATGGATGGAGCGCTGAAACTTTTCAGATACTCACCCCCAGTCACAGATCTGGGTTGAATCCATCATCGTTCTTTAGCTCACATCTCCACCCCAGTTCAGACACAGCTATATGCAAATCAGTCTAGACCCTGTGCCTCGGGGAACAGTCCAGCCTGAAATGCCATGCCATGTCTTCCCTGGACCGGAAACAAGCATCCTGGGATCGGTTTCGGGCTAACAGCCCTCATCAGCCAGGCTAGCTTGAATCCAGTGGCAAAGTGAGCAAGAGACCCACGTCTCGGCATACCCTCCCAACTTAGGGCGAACAAAGCAAACATAAGGAGATGATGGACGGAGCGCTGAAACTTTTCCAACACTCACCCCCAGTCACAGATCTGGGATGAATACATCATCATTCTTTAGCTCACTTTGCCACCCCAGTTCAGACACAGCTATATGCAAATCAGTCTTGACCCTGTGCCTCACAGGATCAGTCAAGCCCGAACTGTCATGCCATGTCTTTCCTGGACTGGAAACAAGCATCCTGGGACCGGGTTCGGGCTAACAGCCCTCATCAGCCAGGCTAGCTTGAATCCAGTGGCAAAGTGAGCAAGGGACCCACGTCTGGGCATAACCTTGCAACTTAGGGCAAACAAAGCAAACGCAAAAAGATGATGGACGGAGCGCTGAATCTTTTCAGACCCTCGCCCCCAGTCACAGATCTGGGTTGAATCCAGCATCATTCATTAGCTCACTTCGCCACCTCAGTTCAGACTCAGCTATATGCAAATCGGTCTTGGCCCTGTGCCTTGGGGAACAGTCCAACTGCCTAGCCATGTCTTCCCTGGACTGGAAACAAGCGTCCTGGGTCCCGTTTCGGGCTAACAGCCCTCATCAGCCAGGCCAGCTTGAATCCAGTGGCAAAGTGAGCAAGGGACCCACATCTGGGCACACCCAACCAACTTAGGGTGAACAAAGCAAACACATGGAGATGATGGAGGGAGCACTGAAACTTTAGCAGGATCAAGATATATCTTGCCTACAGGAGACATGGGCAATGGAATTCATTTTCATTAAAGGCTGCTGTTCCTTTCGGACAAGGGCAACACCATCAGTATCAGGGAAGGCAAAGCGGAGCCTTCTAACTTTAATTCCCCATACACTGGCAATGAAAATTAAGACGTGTGAAGGTAGGAGTCCCTACTTCCATCTCCTCATTCTTGAGCTGGCCAATCATGGCACTTGGCTTTTAATAAACTATTATAATAACAACTTCAGGCCAAACATGCACTTAGTCTTAGATGAGGTAAACAGGACAATCGACGAAGCTATAAATACAATAAGGAAAAAATGAGGTTCTAAACATTATCTGGGTGGGAGAATTTAATATACATCCATGTAAGTACAATCAAGACTGTGTCTATGGCCTGGAGGACTTGGTGGGAAATCCGGTTTACCATTTCTCCCATAGTAATTATGGAAACAGTCTCAATAGGACCTTATTTACCAGGAATATGGTAATAGCTAACAAACTGATCACCTCAACGGACTCCCTAAAATAAAACTTCCACCTAGACGCCCATGAATCAACTATCGATTTTATAATGGTTTCTAACCACCTTAATGATAGATTTAATTATGTAGACGCCCAATTTACGAGCTTTAACGACCATGCAATTTGGAGCTCCAAGATAACAAGCATCAGGAAATAGGACTCCCCCTATTGGCCAGGAGAAATGGTTATCAATTAAAGTGGGCCCAAATTGATAGGCTTAAGCTGATCCCGGAAATAATAATGACTACCCATGATAACATTATTAACTGCCTAGAATTAGAAACCTCCTCTCTAGCTTTGGTATCGTCTTTCAGTGAAATGCTAGAACAAATAAAGGTGCCACTTACTCGGAACAAATCAGATAAAAGTGCAAAGGGCAAAGGCTGGTTTGATTAAGCCTGCTCAAAAACCAGGAAGGCCCTAATCAAAGCCCTGGGAGTCCAACCTAGAAATGCGAACCAAATCGCCTCACTTCACACTAAATACAGACTAGCAAGAAGGAAAAGGGAGAGGGTCCTGAGGGAGCTTATGGGCTAAACTTGAGTATGCAACAACCACGGGCAATAGCAGAGACTTCTGAGAGATAATTACCTCACTCTATTTCAAGACTCATTGAGACTCTATACTAGATACTAACGTAGGAGAAGAGGAATGGGTGGCACACTTCGTAAACATCTTTTCTCCCAGCACTTCCCTTGTCTTAACTCCCGCTACTATACACTTCAGCACCCAGGATAATTTATCCTTCTCGATTACAGAAGTGAGGAGTGGGCCAGCGGCTTGTAGTACCGGGAAGGCTTTGGGCCCTGATGGGGTGCCAATAGACTCCAGGAGATTGAAGATCTGAGGGTCCCTCTACTGACCAACATCTTTAATAAGATAGCTTTAGTAGGCCCCCCTTCCTCCTGGAAAACCAGCATAAGTGTCCTGATTCATAAAAAGGGCGATAGGGTAAGTCCCAAGAACTACAGGCCAATTTTGCTCTTAGACACAACAGCCAAACTTATGGGCTGACTTCTTTTATCTAGGCTGGAGTCCTGGGCACAGGAGAGGAGTATTCTAATGCAGCTACAGTATGGGTTCCAGTGGGGAAAAGGCACCATAGACCAGTGTCTGAATCCCTTATTAATCATGGATAAATATACTAGCGCGAAGGGTGGGAATGTATCTTGTAGTCATGGATCTATCAGCAGCATTTGATGGCATGTCCCACTCCAAGCTCTGGTAAATCATAGAAGAGATGGGGATCGAACCAGCTATAATTGATTTTATTTGCCAATTATATGCCGATGCTTCTGCTATGAGAAAAACAGGGAATGTACCTGCCCTTTCAAGATCTTAAGGGGGGTAAGGCAGGGTTGCATCCTCGCCCCTTTCCCTTTTTTCTATCTACACGACAGCGTAGAAAAAGCGCATGACGGCGCAATCTTGGATGTCCCTGTGTCTGATTCCCATGGGTTACTAATTTTGGCCTATGCTGACGACGCTGTGCTGATCGCCAGAACGGGGTTAGGCCACCAACGTCTCATATCAGCCTATGTGGCTTTTATGGACTTGTTGGACCTGAAAGTCAACCAGACAAAATCATTTGCAATTATTGTAGAGGCTGGTAAATGAGATAACACCCTGTACCTCCACATGGGCTAAGGGAAAATCGAGGTGGTCAATCCTTTCCTTATCCAGAGGTACTCTTTGACAAAAAACAAACATGGTCACAGGTGGTTGAAGGAAGGGCTTTGGGAACGGAGAGTAGTCTAACAGCAATAAAATCCTTTTCCAATAGGCTGGGCGCAAAACCTCTAGTCCCCATTAAACACACATATCACTCCAAAACAAAGTCTGTAGCAACTTATTGGGCAGGCGTCTGGGGTATGGCACCTATTGACTCACTCCAAACCATTGAAAACAGATTTTTCAAGTCCTTGGTGTCCCTCCTGCAATCTAATTTAAATTATGTATTACACACAGAACTGGGTTTACCCTATATCACAGACTCAATCAGACTATCCCGATCCTACTGTGGCTCTCTATATGGAGTAGGGATAGGGTGACCCTAACACAAAACATAATAAGAGAGAGCCTAAAAATGGAGAACTACAGCAGGATCAGATGGTTGAACTATGTAGAACTGGAGCTGACTGCTATGGGGCTGAAAGAAAGTTTTAAGGACCCAACTGCCTGTAGAAAGATGTCATGGCAGAGGTTGGTTGACACATTTATGCTGCAGGCTCAATATATCCGTAGGGAGAGGAACTATAGCAAACAGTTGGTCCTCACCTACCAATTTATCCCACTCATGCTTGAGGGAGGGTACGTTTATCTAACGGATATCCCTACATCAGAGCACACATTTTTATTACTGAGCATCTGCTTGAATCTGATACTATTGATGCTAGGGTACCCAGGGAGAAGGTTTAAGCACTCCGAACTTTCTTTGTGTCCCTGCGATACGCAATCCCCCAAAATGATCTTAACCCTATTATTTTTCTGTGGTTTCTATCAGAAGGAAAGAAAGGAATATACTGCTCTGATTTGAAAGGGGTACAATTTTAAACAATGTAAGGTTGCACTAAAATTCTTAAAATCTTTGCCTGATCCTTTAGTCTGCTTTTCAGTAGTGGCATTCTTGTGGGCGTGTATGGAGAAAAGGAAGCAGTTGGGCTCATAACTAGGCTATGGTCTCTCTCACTATTTTTTTGCCACAATTTAACACCAGAAAATTTGTATTTAAACTTATATTTTAAGTGGTCATAAGTGCATATGTGTATATAATTTTATAATGAATTTGTATTCGAGCTCTCTTTTACCAACATGAATTGGGACTGTATGTTGACTGCTTCTGTTTTTGTAGATTTCTGTTTTTATGAACTTTTATGATCTTAACTGAAAAAGATCAAATAAAGTTTCTAAAGTAAAAGTGTTTTCCAATGAGTCGCAAAGTGAAACCTACCTCATTAATATTCATGAGGAAGGTCTATTTGCAACCCACTGGGAATCTTAGAAAGTGTAACACACACTTCTGTGCATTAGGGATTTGCAATTACCCTATAGTGAATTGCAAAACATTGCTATTTGGTAACAGCAAACACTAAGGGGGATATTCTCAAGAACGTGTGATAACCATCGCAAAAGTTACTTAACGCAACCTCCAACATCGCAGTCTATCGCGGGAAATTTACGCTGTGTTAACCAAGCATTCACAACACGGCGGTACCATGTGATAGCCACCAGATAACGCGTCAAATGGGTGCGTTAAAATCAACGCCACGCCGCAAAAATGCAAAACACGATCACCAAAAATGCTGTGATGAGCCCAATCGCGATACAAAAAGCTGCGAAAACCAGCGGCAGGCCTGCAAATTCCACGCATCTGGTGGGAAAATGCACTATAAAAGCAACAAAAACGACAAACCAGAAAAAATCCAAAGTGCGTAGCAACATGGATGCACCCTGACCGAGCGCAGAGGTCAACGCGAACCCCAAAAGCCCCACAGACCACCAGCAAGGATCAATGGGCTCGGGGAAGGCCAAGGAGAAGAGGAAGATGGGGTGCAGTCTGCAGGAAAACAAGACCAGCGTCATGGAGGTGACAGAACACTACCAGCAACTGGCCCACAATCAGACTACCTTGAAGGCAGCCGGAGTGTCGAGGGGGCCAATGGAGGAAGCCAAGAGGCGCTGGCATGACGTGGAAACCTAAACCAGGCCCAAAGCCGCTGCCAACAGGAAGGAAGCAACGGCAACAGGAGGTGGGAGTCCTGCGCCACAGGAGGAGCTGGAGAAAATGGAGGCCAGTCATCAGTGTGGAGATGGTGCAAGGAGGTGGGAGTACGGACACAGCTGAAGAGGACCTGACACAACAACAATAGGGTGAGTAACGAACAGGGACTGGGGGAACGGGGGAGATGGGCACAATGGCACACATGCACAATGATGTCTAGGACACTGCACACCCACAATTACCCGGGGTTATGTCCCCCATCCCAGTGGCACACTGCAGCACACACACATAGCAATCACAGCACATCACATGACAATGTGGCACAAAGTGCAACACCGACACTGCAGAACAGGGGACACAACTGGGTCCGCCCATGTGCAGAAACAGGCCAATCACATTTGACAGAGCAGGGAACTGTGAGATGCATATGTACGGGTACAACCTCACATCAGTCATGTAGTCCAAATGTCCACTGTCCCCCCTCAAATTGCCAGCACCGCCCAAACAGTCACAATGTACATTGTCACACAGTCTGCATTTCTACAAGAACAATGCGCCAACTTAGGGCGAACAAAGCAAACATAAGGAGATGATGGACGGAGCGCTGAAACTTTTCCAACACTCACCCCCAGTCACAGATCTGGGATGAATACATCATCATTCTTTAGCTCACTTTGCCACCCCAGTTCAGACACAGCTATATGCAAATCAGTCTTGACCCTGTGCCTCACAGGATCAGTCAAGCCCGAACTGTCATGCCATGTCTTTGCTGGACTGGAAACAAGCATCCTGGGACCGGGTTCGGGCTAACAGCCCTCATCAGCCAGGCTAGCTTGAATCCAGTGGCAAAGTGAGCAAGGGACCCACGTCTGGGCATAACCTTGCAACTTAGGGCAAACAAAGCAAACGCAAAAAGATGATGGACGGAGCGCTGAATCTTTTCAGACCCTCGCCCCCAGTCACAGATCTGGGTTGAATCCAGCATCATTCATTAGCTCACTTCGCCACCTCAGTTCAGACTCAGCTATATGCAAATCGGTCTTGGCCCTGTGCCTTGGGGAACAGTCCAACTGCCTAGCCATGTCTTCCCTGGACTGGAAACAAGCGTCCTGGGTCCAGTTTCGGGCTAACAGCCCTCATCAGCCAGGCCAGCTTGAATCCAGTAGCAAAGTGAGCAAGGGACCCACGTCTGGGCACACCCAACCAACTTAGGGTGAACAAAGCAAACACATGGAGATGATGGAGGGAGCACTGAAACTTTAGCAGGATCAAGATATATCTTGCCTACAGGAGACATGGGCAATGGAATTCATTTTCATTAAAGGCTGCTGTTCCTTTCGGACAAGGGCAACACCATCAGTATCAGGGAAGGCAAAGCGGGGCCTTCTAACTTTAATTCCCCATACACTGGCAATGAAAATTAAGACGTGTGAAGGTAGGAGTCCCTACTTCCATCTCCTCATTCTTGAGCTGGCCAATCATGGTACTTGGCTTTTAATAAACTATTATAATAACAACTTCAGGCCAAACATGCACTTAGTCGTAGATGAGGTAAACAGGACAATCGACGAAGCTATAAATACAATAAGGAAAAAATGAGGTTCTAAACATTATCTGGGTGGGAGAATTTAATATACATCCATGTAAGTACAATCAAGACTGTGTCTATGGCCTGGAGGACTTGGTGGGAAATCCGGTTTACCATTTCTCCCATAGTAATTATGGAAACAGTCTCAATAGGACCTTATTTACCAGGAATATGGTAATAGCTAACAAACTGATCACCTCAACGGACTCCCTAAAATAAAACTTCCACCTAGACGCCCATGAATCAACTATCGATTTTATAATGGTTTCTAACCACCTTAATGATAGATTTAATTATGTAGACGCCCAATTTACGAACTTTAACAACCAGGCAATTTGGAGCTCCAAGATAACAAGCATCAGGAAATAGGACTCCCCCTATTGGCCAGGAGAAATGGTTATCAATTAAAGTGGGCCCAAATTGATAGGCTTAAGCTGATCCCGGAAATAATAATGACTACCCATGATAACATTATTAACTGCCTAGAATTAGAAACCTCCTCTCTAGCTTTGGTATCGTCTTTTAGTGAAATGCTAGAACAAATAAAGGTGCCACTTACTCGGAACAAATCAGATAAAAGTGCAAAGGGCAAAGGCTGGTTTGATTAAGCCTGCTCAAAAACCAGGAAGGCCATAATCAAAGCCCTGGGAGTCCAACCTAGAAATGCGAACCAAATCGCCTTACTTCACACTAAATACAGGCTAGCAAGAAGGAAAAGGGAGAGGGTCCTGAGGGAGCTTATGGGCTAAACTTGAGTATGCAACAACCACGGGCAATAGCAGAGACTTCTGAGAGATAATTACCTCACCCTATTTCAAGACTCATTGAGACTCTATACTAGATACTAACGTAGGAGAAGAGGAATGGGTGGCACACTTTGTAAACATCTTTTCTCCCAGCACTTCCCTTGTCTTAACTCCCGCTACTATACACTTCAGCACCCAGGATAATTTATCCTTTTCGATTACAGAAGTGAGGAGTGGGCCAGCGGCTTGTAGTACCGGGAAGGCTTTGGGCCCTGATGGGGTGCCAATAGACTCCAGGAGATTGAAGATCTGAGGGTCCCTCTACTGACCAACATCTTTAATAAGATAGCTTTAGTAGGCCCCCCTTCCTCCTGGAAAACCAGCATAAGTGTCCTGATTCATAAAAAGGGCGATAGGGTAAGTCCCAAGAACTACAGGCCAATTTTGCTCTTAGACACAACAGCCAAACTTATGGGCTGACTTCTTTTATCTAGGCTGGAGTCCTGGGCACAGGAGAGGAGTATTCTAATGCAGCTACAGTATGGGTTCCAGTGGGGAAAAGGCACCATAGACCAGTGTCTGAATCCCTTATTAATCATGGATAAATATACTAGCGCGAAGGGTGGGAATGTATCTTGTAGTCATGGATCTATCAGCAGCATTTGATGGCATGTCCCACTCCAAGCTCTGGTAAATCATAGAAGAGATGGGGATCGAACCAGCTATAATTGATTTTATTTGCCAATTATATGCCGATGCTTCTGCTATGAGAAAAACAGGGAATGTACCTGCCCTTTCAAGATCTTAAGGGGGGTAAGGCAGGGTTGCATCCTCGCTCCGTTCCCTTTTTTCTATCTACACGACAGCGTAGAAAAAGCGCATGACGGCGCAATCTTGGATGTCCCTGTGTCTGATTCCCATGGGTTACTAATTTTGGCCTATGCTGACGACGCTGTGCTGATCGCCAGAACGGGGTTAGGCCACCAACGTCTCATATCAGCCTATGTGGCTTTTATGGACTTGTTGGACCTGAAAGTCAACCAGACAAAATCATTTGCAATTATTGTAGAGGCTGGTAAATGAGATAACACCCTGTACCTCCACATGGGCTAAGGGAAAATCGAGGTGGTCAATCCTTTCCTTATCCAGAGGTACTCTTTGACAAAAAACAAACATGGTCACAGGTGGTTGAAGGAAGGGCTTTGGGAACGGAGAGTAGTCTAACAGCAATAAAATCCTTTTCCAATAGGCTGGGCGCAAAACCTCTAGTCCCCATTAAACACACATATCACTCCAAAACAAAGTCTGTAGCAACTTATTGGGCAGGCGTCTGGGGTATGGCACCTATTGACTCACTCCAAACCATTGAAAACAGATTTTTCAAGTCCTTGGTGTCCCTCCTGCAATCTAATTTAAATTATGTATTACACACAGAACTGGGTTTACCCTATATCACAGACTCAATCAGACTATCCCGATCCTACTGTGGCTCTCTATATGGAGTAGGGATAGGGTGACCCTAACACAAAACATAATAAGAGATAGCCTAAAAATGGAGAACTACAGCAGGATCAGATGGTTGAACTATGTAGAACTGGAGCTGACTGCTATGGGGCTGAAAGAAAGTTTTAAGGACCCAACTGCCTGTAGAAAGATGTCATGGCAGAGGTTGGTTGACACATTTATGCTGCAGGCTCAATATATCCGTAGGGAGAGGAACTATAGCAAACAGTTGGTCCTCACCTACCAATTTATCCCACTCATGCTTGAGGGAGGGTACGTTTATCTAACGGATATCCCTATATCAGAGCACACATTTTTATTACTGAGCATCTGCTTGAATCTGATACTATTGATGCTAGGGTACCCAGGGAGAAGGTTTAAGCACTCCGAACTTTCTTTGTGTCCCTGCGATACGCAATCCCCCAAAATGATCTTAACCCTATTATTTTTCTGTGGTTTCTATCAGAAGGAAAGAAAGGAATTTACTGCTCTGATTTGAAAGGGGTACAATTTTAAACAATGTAAGGTTGCACTAAAATTCTTAAAATCTTTGCCTGATCCTTTAGTCTGCTTTTCAGTAGTGGCATTCTTGTGGGCGTGTGTGGAGAAAAGGAAGCAGTTGGGCTCATAACTAGGCTATGGTCTCTCTCACTATTTTTTTGCCACAATTTAACACCAGAAAATTTGTATTTAAACTTATATTTTAAGTGGTCATAAGTGCATATGTGTATATAATTTTATAATGAATTTGTATTCGAGCTCTCTTTTACCAACATGAATTGGGACTGTATGTTGACTGCTTCTCTTTTTGTAGATTTCTGTTTTTATGAACTTTTATGATCTTAACTGAAAAAGATCAAATAAAGTTTCTAAAGTAAAAGTGTTGTCCAATGAGTCGCAAAGTGAAACCTACCTCATTAATATTCATGAGGAAGGTCTATTTGCAACCCACTGGGAATCTTAGAAAGTGTAACACACACTTCTGTGCATTAGGGATTTGCAATTACCCTATAGTGAATTGCAAAACATTGCTATTTGGTAACAGCAAACACTAAGGGTATATTCTCAAGAACGTGTGATAACCATCGCAAAAGTTACTTAACGCAACCTCCAACATCGCAGTCTATCGCGGGAAATTTACGCTGTGTTAACCAAGCATTCACAACACGGCGGTACCATGTGATAGCCACCAGATAACGCGTCAAATGGGTTCGTTAAAATCAACGCCACGCCGCAAAAATGCAAAACACGATCACCAAAAATGCTGTGATGAGCCCAATCGCGATACAAAAAGCTGCGAAAACCAGCGGCAGGCCTGCAAATTCCACGCATCTGGTGGGAAAATGCACTATAAAAGCAACAAAAACAACAAACCAGAAAAACTCCAAAGTGCGTAGCAACATGGATGCACCCTGACCGAGCGCAGAGGTCAACGCGAACCCCAAAAGCCCCACAGACCACCAGCAAGGATCAATGGGCTCGGGGAAGGCCGAGGAGAAGAGGAAGATGGGGTGCAGTCTGCAGGAAAACAAGACCAGTGTCATGAAGGTGACAGAACACTACCAGCAACTGGCCCACAATCAGACTACCTTGAAGGCAGCCGGAGTGTCGAGGGGGCCAATGGAGGAAGCCAAGAGGCGCTGGCATGACGTGGAAACCTAAACCAGGCCCAAAGCCGCTGCCAACAGGAAGGAAGCAACGGCAACAGGAGGTGGGAGTCCTGCGCCACAGGAGGAGCTGGAGAAAATGGAGGCCAGTCATCAGTGTGGAGATGGTGCAAGGAGGTGGGAGTACGGACACAGCTGAAGAGGACCTGACACAACAACAATAGGGTGAGTAACGAACAGTGACTGGGGGGACGGGGGAGATGGGCACAATGGCCCACATGCACAATGATGTCTAGGACACTGCACACCCACAATTACCCGGGGTTATGTCCCCCGTCCCAGTGGCACACTGCAGCACACACACATAGCAATCACAGCACATCACATGACAATGTGGCACAAAGTGCAACACCGACACTGCAGAACAGGGGACACAACTGGGTCCGCCCATGTGCAGAAACAGGCCAATCACATTTGACAGAGCAGGGAACTGTGAGATGCATATGTACGGGTACAACCTCACATCAGTCATGTAGTCCAAATGTCCACTGTCCCCCCTCAAATTGCCCGCATCGCCCAAACAGTCACAATGTACATTGTCACACAGTCTGCATTTCTACAAGAACAATGCGCCAAAATAAATGTCAACACAATGTCAACATGCATCTCCCCTTCACATTGCAGAGGGACAAACAACACCTCCAGGAGGTCGGACCAGACAACCCATCAGTGATGCCGGAGACGACCACCACACCTGCGACACCGACACCCTACAAAAGCCCATGGTCATCCCACACAATCCACCACCAGGACCATGGCAGACAAGCTACTTAGAGGAGAACCCAGCCCCTGCAACAGACCACACTGCATGAAGCACCCACATGCATGGCTGGCTCGCAACACTTCACCGACCCACACATGGCACCCCAATGCCAGGTGTCAGAATGCCAAAAAGAGGTGGCTGGACAGGTGCGAATGTGGTCTGAACCCATGGAAGGCGAACTAGAGCACATACGTGGGTGTCCATTACCCTTCAGGGACCACCTACACCCCACAAAGGAGAAGCACTCTGCCATAGAGACACATGCAGATGCACATTCCCAGTACAGAACCACGCCCAGGGGCACGCACATATCAGTCACACACCCACGTTGGCTCTGCATTCGATGTCCCAATTCACTCCCATGTTGAATTGAGTGGGAGACGACAAAGCTACATGTCCAAATTTGGAAACAAGGCATTATAATCATTATCATTAATAGGATTTTCTCATATAGCGCCTTGCTACTCATATGGTCTGCTGGCACACAATTCATGATTCACAAATGTGCTTTTTAATGTGTGAGCTCTACTGTGAAAACAGCCAGGTCATAAGAAATTTCCTGAACTTGAAAACATTTGGTAATTATCTCACAGTTAAAATTAAGGAGTTCCATAGCCTGAGACCTTAAATATGGAATGTTGCGCCATCGCATTTCTCAAGTCTTTGTATTTTTACCACAAATTCACACTTTTTGGCAGTTTTAAGCTGATACAGTGTGGCTTGTAGTATACCTATGAAAAAGAAATCAGTGAAGGAAGTGAGACAGAAAATAGAATGTGAATGCACAATTGATGATTTTGCTACAAGGTATTGTGGCACTATTTGTTCTAGAGAAGGAAGAGTCCCATTAGCAATAGTATAGGTACACTGTATGAGAATAGGAAGAAACAGGAAGTAATAAATGGGGGTGAAATTGTAATATTGAGAATGACACGCAGGACAAGAAGGGTCAACAGATATATTCTGTAAGAGTTAATGATCCTTGTTGTTGAAAATCATGTGCTCTGGAAATGTCCTAAGTAAAAGGCAGAAAGCTGAACCCAACAAAATAGCCTTTCAAAATATCTGAAAGATGAGAATGGCTTTCAATTCAACCTTTGTTGAAGGTAATTGTCCTTGAATGGAAGAGGAGAAAAGGCAGTCAATAACGTTCAGGTTTCAATGGATCACTTTTACCACAAATATCATGTCAAAAATATTGTTTACCAAATAACTTGTCCCTATAGTTATAATGGTAAATACAAAAATATTGAAAATAAAATATCATTCAAACTGATATCATCCAAACCATAACAAATAGTGTTTTTAAATAAACATTGTGGTATAAAATGGTAAATCTTAAATATTTCAGTATCTATATAATGCAACTAATGCTTCATACTATATCTAAATATATACTTAATATATACTTAAATGAACACACACACATATATGTGTGTGTGTGTGTATATATATTTTTATATATATCTATATATATATATATATTTATATATATATATATTATCTACTGGCGGTCGCCAGTAGATAGTTATAGTTAGGACCGTGTTTCCATAGGAAATCCGCAACATTCTATTTGGAATAACTTTGGCGCCGATTGACGAATCCTCGCGAAATTCTTAAAATAGGTGGGGCGCTCAGCTCCGCTCCTTCCCTGAAAGTCTCGGGGGGATTCCTCAAGCAGGGGCTGAGAAAAAGGGGGGGTCCCAAAACGCGTTTTCCCCATGCATTTTTCCATAGGACCTTTAGTCCGAGCTACAGCCCGAACGGCTGAACAGAATTACTTGAAATTTGGCAGAGAGGTAGCCCTCAGGTCAGGGATGTGCCTTTTGAAGGTCTCGTGTAAATCTGTTCAGTATTTCCTGAGAAAATAGCATTTAAATCAATATATATATCTATGGGCGCGCTCCGAGCGCGTACCGTAAGCTTACCGTACGCGCACGCCCCCGTGCACGAGCGCGATTCTGATTGGTTGTTAGATCTCAGTAAACATTCGAATCGGTCGAAACCAGGAAGTGTCGGCCGCCATTTTGTCTCTCGCAGTCTGAGGGGGTGAAAAACAAAGGTGGAGAACGTGAAAAGGGGGCAGGGTGGACAGTTCCTGACCCCCTAGCCTTTGTCAGGGGGTCCCAGAAGGACCCCCAAGGACAAAAATTAATTTTAATTCTTTTTCGAAAAATCGCCGAATGCGCGTAGCGTACGCGCACGGCGTAAACGGAGAAATCCCACGAGGAAAAATTCCGCGAACTTCGCGTAACTATCCCGCGATTACGCGTGCCGTACGCGCACGGCAAAAAAATTTTTTCAAAAAGGAAAGCTTAAAAAAAAATACAAAAAATTGTGAGGTAAGGTTGGCTCTTAAAAGAGCCGTTGGGTTAATACAGGGATGGAGGAAAGAAAGAATGGGAATATTATGAGCGTCTACAAACGTGCTGGTCTATTTTATTGTTAATAAGGGAAACACTGGTCTCCCCAAAAACAATAAGACCACAACATGTTGTACACCTCATTGCAACCCTCCCAAATCGAGGGTTAATGTCCAGAGGAGCTGAAGAAGGTGATGCTCCCACCTCAGAGGAAGGGCTCAGCTGAGCTGCCGATGATGTACTCGGCTGAGCGCCTGAGGTTGGGCTCCGGTGACTTACTGAAGAGTTTTCTTCAGTATGTCGAGCAAAGGTCCTGGAATGTTTATCCCTAAGGTGTCTCTTCATAGAGTGATTTCCAAAGGAATACTTCTTCCTTGGATCTCCTCTAGATAAAACACAGTCACAAAGTGTGCAAGTGACCAATGGAGCATTGACTGTTTCTGCCCCTCTGGAAAAGTAAAATACTCCCACACAAAAGAATCCTTTTGTTTCCTCCTTCTCTGTCTGATGATGGTGCTGCTAGGCTCACTCTCAGAAGAGGTCTGCTGCTCTGCCATTGTATCTCAATGTCAATTCAGCTCCTTCTCCTAGGGGATCTCAAGCAGTAATGAGGGAAATGGGTGTGGTGTGGGAAGTTTCTAGAACTGAAAGTAGTTTCAACCAATGAAAAGTGTTCTTTGTGGATCACATGACCTACCGTCCGCGCTCCGTAAGCTTACGGTAGGCGCTCGTAAACAAGTACGCATGCGCAAACGTGACGCTTACGGAGCGCGTATCTAAGACGCACTCGCGCATGCGCATTACACGCCCCTGCGTAACCGCGACGTTGCTTCCGCGCAACGCGCATGCTTGTACGCGTACGTCACGCACGTATCACGTAAGCGCACTGTACTTATGACGTACGGAGCGCGTAGCGTCAGCTTACCGTACGCGCATCGTATCACGTAAGCGCACCGTACTTATGACGTACGGAGCGCGTAGCGTCAGCTTACCGTACGCGCACGGAAAAAAATGCATAAATAAAAAAATTAACCATTCCATAATGCAGGATATAGTACATATATTATTTTATACATAGGTTTACCAAAAATCTAAAAAAAAAAAATTGCATTTAAAAAACCGTACAAATTCACTGAAAAAAACATAGGTTTCACACACGTTATAGTTAGGAATTAGCATTTAAAAAACCTTGCAAATTCACTGAAACAACCATAGGTTTCACACATGTTATAGTTAGCTGGACATTTCACTCGTAAAAAACCAATGAAATTCCCCCGTTATAGTTAGTGCAGGCAACTATAACTCACGCGACCGCAATCCTCTGTTGATGCTAATACTGTATCTTTAGCTATACATATATTACAAATATTTATTTTTCATAAAGACACATATGTCATCAGTGATGAAATATTTGACATCATCAGCAGAGGATTGCGGTCGCGTGAGTTATGCCTGCACTAACTATAACGGGGGAATATATATATATATATATATATTCACTGAAAAAACCATAGGTTTCAGGGGTGTTATAGTTAGCTGGACGTTTCACTTGTACAAAACCATTGAAATTCCCCCGTTATAGTTAGTTCAGCTAACTATAACTCGCGCGCCCGCAATGCACTGCTGATGACATCACATATTACATCACTCATGACATGGTCAGTGACATCACTCATGACATCACTGATGACATCTCAAATGACATCACTGATGACATCACTGATGACATCATCCTTGTGATAGAGTGGCAGACCTCCTCCCACCCTAATATAACCTTTGATACACACATTCAAAAATAGAGACTAAAATTTTCACAACAATGGACATAACAATACCAGTTACAACAACCTCTTCAGTACTTCTAAGAACCTTTGAAATTCACAGAAAAAAACATAGGTTTAAGGCACGTTATAGTTAGGAATTAGCATTTAAAAAAACCTCAGAAATTCACAGAAAAAACCATAGGTTTCATGGGTGTTATAGTTAGCTGGACTTTTCACTTGTACAAAACCATTGAAATTCCCCCGTTATAGTTAGTTCAGCTAACTATAACTCGCGCGCCCGCAATGCACTGCTGATGACGTCACATATTACATCACTCATGACATGGTCAGTGACATCACTCATGACATCACTGATGACATCTCAAATGACATCACTGATGACATCATCCAGTGAATGTCTGTTTTTCTGAAAAATAAATATGTTTTATATATGTATATCTCAAGGTCGATGGAAGAATAAATGGGTATATAAGTGTCTAAATGGATGATTTGTTTTTGAAAAATTGATTGTGTAACTGACTGATTAAGTGTATCATAGTGAATACATGGCTTAGTGAGTAATGTTTAAATATGTAAATATCTGTATCAGTCTCTCACTTTGTGTATAAGTGGCTGCATGGGTTGGTGAGTAGCTACATGGGTGTCTATATAGGTTATTAGTTGGTTTTTTGAATATCAGTCTGAGTGTCTGCATGGTTCGGTGGGAGATATTACGTAGTGCATAGGTGCATGAATGAGTGACTCACTGTTTGCATGTGTTGAAGACAGCATGTGTGCAGGACTGTATGGGTAGATGAGTGTGTGTATGGGTGTGTTAGTGAGTGAATGACTGTCTCAATAGTGTCTTTATGAGTAACTACATATGTTTTAAACTAGTATATGTGACTATTGGTGTATATAAGTGAGTATATGTGAGAGTGAGAGATTGAAAGAGTTCCTGTATGAATAAGTATGTGTTTATATAAGTGATTGTTTAAAAGACTAAGTATGTGTAAGTTTCCGTAGAAGTAAGTGTGGTGGTGTGTGTATAACTGTATATGCAAGTAAATGTATGTTTGATTCTTTATTAGCATGAGTGACTATGTGTGTGAGTAACTCTATGGATGAGTGGCATTGTGTAACAGGATGCATAGGTGTATGAGTACATATGATGAGTGAGTACATGTATGAGTGACTGTATAGGACTGTTGGTGAATGAGTGGATGTGTATGTGGATATTAGAATTACTGAAGAGGTTGTTGTAACTGGTATTGGTATGTCCATTGTTTTGAAAATTTTAGTCTCTATTTTTGAATGTGTGTATCAAAGTTTATATTAGGGTGAGAGGAGGTCTGCCACTCTATCACAAGGATGTTGTCATCAGTGATGTCATCAGTGATGTCATTTGAGATGTCATCAGTGATGTCATGAGTGATGTCACTGACCATGTCATGAGTGATGTAATATGTGACGTCATCAGCAGTGCATTGCGGGCGCGCGAGTTATAGTTAGCTGAACTAACTATAACAGGGGAATTTCAATGGTTTTGTACAAGTGAAAAGTCCAGCTAACTATAACACCCCTAAAACCTATGGTTTTTTCAGTGAATTTCTGAGGTTTTTTAAATGCTAATTCCTAACTATAACGTGCCTGAAACCTATGGTTTTTTCTGTGAATATATATATATATATATATATATATATATATATATATATCTATATTACCTACTGGCGGTCGCCAGTAGGTAGTTATAGTTAGGACCCCTTTTCCATAGGAAATCCGCAACATTCTATTTTGAATAACTTTGGCGCCGGTCGATGAATCCTCGCGAATTTCTCAAAATAGGTGGGGCGCTACGCTCCGCTCCTACCCTGAAAGTCTCGGGGGGATTCGTCAAGCGGGGGCTGAGATAAAAGGGGGGTCCCAAAACGCGTTGTTCCCATGCATTTTTCCATAGGACCTTTAGAACGAGCTACAGCCCGAACGGCTGAACAGAATTACTAGAAATTTGGCAGAGAGGTAGTCCCTAGGTCAAGGAAGTGCCTTTTGTAGGTTTGGTGTAAATCTGTTCAGTAGATTCTGAGAAAATAGCCTTTAAATCAATATATATATCTGAGCCCGCTTACGGTACGCTTACCGTACGCTTACCGTAAGCGTACGGCGGCGTGCGCGAGCGCGATTCTGATTGGCTCTTAGATCTTAGTAAACATTCGAATCGGCCGAAACCAGGAAGCGGCGTCCGCCATTTTGTCTCTCGCACTGAGTGTTATTTATCAAACATGATGGCCAAAAACATGTTACGGGGCTGTTTTGACAACTCCCTCCCACATAGTCATGTTGAGGGAGTCCCCAAACATCCCCCAAGAGCAAAAACGGTTTTATTTTTTTTTCGGCAATTTCGCCGAGTACGCTTACCGTACGCTTACCGTAAGCGTACGGTAAAAAATTAATAACTATAAAAAACACTATCCACACTTACCCCACCCCCTGTGCTTTTGGTGGGCGCAGGCCACCAAATGTGCAGGGCTTATGATTTGTGAAAAAAAACGTAATTTTGGCAACATGAAATTATAAAATCGAAATAAAAAAAACACTATCCACATTGACCCCACCCCCTGTGCTTTTGGTGGCCGAAGGCCACCAAATGTACAGGGCTTATTAAAGTTGATAAAAACCGTGCACGGAACGAACTGCGTTAAGTGGGCGCGCACGCCTCGAATGGCGTAAAGTAACTTAGCATTTAAAAAACCGTACAAATTCACTGAAAAAACCATAGGTTTCACACACGTTATAGTTAGGAATTAGCATTTAAAAAACCTTGCAAATTCACTGAAAAAACCATAGGTTTCACACATGTTATAGTTAGCGGAAATTTTACTGATAAAAAACCTGTGAAATTGCCCCGTTATAGTTAGTGCTGGCAACTATAACTCACGCGACCGCAATCTTCTGCTGATGACATATGTGTCTTTATGAAAAAAAAATATTTGTAATATATGTATAGCTAAAAATGTATGGAAGAAGACATGGGCAAATAAGTGTCTAAATACAGTATTAGCATCAGCAGAGGATTGCGGTCGCGTGAGTTATAGTTGCCAGCACTAACTATAACGGGGCAATTTCACAGGTTTTTTATCAGTAAAATTTCCGCTAACTATAACATGTGTGAAACCTATGGTTTTTTCAGTGAATATATATATATATATATATATATATATATATATATATATATATATATACTGTAACACAATTATTAAAAATATAGATTTTACATTATATTAAATTGTTTTTACATTTTGTTTAAATGAATACTATGACATATAAATATGTATACAATTAAACATTTACAAAAATAAAAATTAAATTACAAAATATTAAATACATTTCCAAATAATTAAAATTTAAAACAAATTAAAACCAAAAAGACACAATTACAAATATATATTAAAATGTTACAAAATTAAAACTAAACAAATAATAATAAAAATGTATATAACAAACTTTAGGGAAATTATTGGAGTCTGGGAACATTAAACATACTATTCCCATTCCAGTTTCTGCAACAGTAGGGAAAGGGTAGGATTTAAGAGGGTAATATTTACTATTTCCACTCCAAACAGCACAACAGAAGGCAAGGTGTTGGACTTTGGAAGTAATGTCTTTAATATTCACATTCAAATTTAAATAGCAGTAGGGAAAGCGTTAATCTTTGAACGGGTTCCCACTACAAACGGCGCAATAGCAGCGAAACGGTTGGACTTCGGAGTGTTAAGATTTATTATTCCCACTCCAGTCTGTACAACAGTATGGAAAATGTTGAACTTTGGGGGGGATTGCATTTACTATTCCCACTCCAGGATATGTAAAAGTAGGGAAAGTACGTCACCTTACATATTTGAATAATCCTATTAATTTTGAAAAAATAATAAACTCCAAATATAAACCTAAGTAATTAACAGTTAAAACATATTTATGTATTAAACAAAATATTAAGCTATTTACATAATTAATAATCACTTAAATATTTATTTAAATTAATTATAAATTAATATTTGCTTTTAAATGACCTAATGATTAACTTCAGACCCTTTATCCCCACAAACCTAGCAACATGCACCTAAAATATAACTAAAATAAATCAGTATTGCAAAATGGACATAACTAAAATCAATCTCATTTATTTTTTCAAAATTATTTATTAATTAATAAATATTACTTAATTAAGTTCCTACTCTATCCCCCTACAAACCCAGCAACCCTCTATGACACCATAAATTTCTATTAGCAAATAAATACAAAATTCTAACTCACTTAAAATGACAACTATATTTAGAAAAATAAAAACTGTTATACTAACAATAGTAGCACATAAAATGTATATATGTACTAAGATGCATTAAACTAAATAAAGAGCAATGTTTTTATAATAAAATTACTGAAAATGTTACGTAAAAGCAATATTTTTGACAACTATATTCTTACATCACCAATATTTTGTACTATATTCTTGCATCATGAAAATCTTTTATCACAATCTTTTATTTTCAATATTTCTGTCTCCTGATATTTACAACTTGATGTTTTGTCTAAACACTGGTTTTAAATCCGAGTACAGTTATTAAATGCACTTATTTTATACTCATGATATACAAAAAACAGAAGATGATTTAATAGTCAATAGCTGCCATCTGTTCAGTGTGGAGTGCCCCAGTGGTCATCATTATAGACTATACTGATTACATATTTGTTAGTCTCACTGGAACAAATAACATAAGCCTGTTTTTGCATTGCAGACATGCAGACCTTGCCCACTTTAATATTTGACCTGACCATAATGCCCCCAATCACTTACTAATCTGCATGTGTGTCTCAAGAGTCACATACCTCCTCAGTGAGGTGCAGCTAGATATCTGTGGCACAGTGAGCACATGACCCAGCTTTGGAAATACCTGTAACACTTAGGGTGCATCATTTAGTAATTACCAGTTGATTAGATCAACTCAAGCAGTCATCTCATCTTCTGTTTGCTTTTTAATTCTGCAAGGGATTCTCAGGTTTAAACTTTCAAATATTATTTTTAACACATTTTATTGTAAACGTTATTATGGATAATGTTTTGAAAATTCATCATAATGCACCAAGCAATATTGTGTGTATCCTTTCATTTTTCTCCAGCAAATAAATAGCAAAATATACAACAGTGTGAACTAGTGTGACAATTTATTATATACAATCAAACCTAATGTAGACATTATTCAGTTTTGTGTCAAAGACAGTCAAAAAAAGAAAACATTGTGATGCAAGAACCTCATTTGGTCACCAAGTGTTAACTAATCACTTTGATACTCACCCTTGCAAATGTTTTTTTTATTTCAATATGCAAATTTCCAACCAATGTGTTTACAGTTGGGTTCAGCAGAACAAGTGCATTAAACCAACTTCAGTTTTTATTTGACACAACTTATTGCATAATGTAAAGCGTTAACATTCTATTTTAAGTAATTACCAAAGGATTACCAATTTCCTCTGTATTCAAAGAAACTGTGTTTTTTTATCCAAAAAGACCAGGAGTACAAATGGAATATTCTAGATAGAGGATTCAATTTCCCACTCTGGCACAATCAATTCTAGATCGGTATGGTTAAATAGTTTTGAGACACAATAATCCGTGCAAATATTTCCTACTAATAATAGCCTTTAAGATAAAAGACATGATCAGTTTTTTCAAAGTACCATTAGTAATACTATGTATCAGGAAAAAGTGGCCAACGTTTTTTTCAAAGAAGTTCCAATTGGGGTTAATCTTATCTAGAAACATGTATGTAAATATAACAGAAAACATGCATTTTAGATTACTGAACCTGTAATTTGTTCAATGTAGCAAAGAAAATTACAAATCACAAACCTATGAAATTCCGAAGGCAAAATACAAAGAAAAAGATCCTGATAACTGTATTTTCAGTCTACAGACACCCAGTTTCATTTGATCATCAATTATCATGGATATATGTTTTCAGCACATCGTAATACTAATAATACTATTATCATTATTACTATTAATATTATTAAGTTAAAAGTAGCAGCTGTGGCACAAAATCAGCACACACTAAACTTGTACCTCTGTAAAGCTGGTACGAATGCCCAATTTAAAGGACACAGATGCTTTATACTTGGGTACAAGTTAACAAAGAATTAGGCTACACTCCTGCATATAACAACCTCCTCTTACAGTCTAAAGCAAACAACAGACTTAAATGGTGTTTTTTATACATTTTTTATTTGTATTCTTGTTCATCACAGTCTTTATTGCATTAATCAACCACAGATTAATCAGCCAACACATTTCATGCTGTTAGCAACCTTAATTATTCAGGGTTGAAAAGAGCAAAATGTCATCTTGATATTAGTATATATTTTTTTTAGGATTTTTTCACAAATCTGTGCAAATCAATCTAATCCATGTTAATTGTATTAAAAACCAATTAATATTTATGGATTTAGTATGTAGGATATTCATTCATCAAATATAACATTCAGGGTCATTAGCTTTCCCTAAATTTGATTTCCATTTCACCTACAGAGCTATAGATGGCTGTGGCGGCAATGCAGAATGACTTTAAAGTGGAGTATTTGGCCGTATGAAATCTGTGAAGCACTTGCAAGATGTGTATTATGTTCTTTTGAATGAAGGTGTTGGAGCTGACTTGCTCCCACATTTTGATTCCTGTGAAGTCTTCAGAGTGGGAAGAGTGGGGCCTCTATGAAGGGGCCATTTTTGAAAACTATTGGCGACATGCATGTACTTTTAGTGGCTCCAATTCTTAGGGGAAACACAGATAAGTGAATATTTGTCAGAGTTCTCATGGTGTGGAAAGTGATTCTTCATGATAAGTTTCTTGCAGGACTAGAAAAAAGTTTGTCGTCCATGGTAACTCCCAGATATATTTCCTCAGTTGTTGTGAGAGGTGGAGATCGGCATTAATGTAGCCAGATGGTGGTAGGTTAGTATTTTTTTAATTATCCTATTCCCTATAGATTGGAATCTCTGCATTAAAATAGTCAATTTAAAGGTGAGTATTGGCATCCCTTTATGGATGATCTGGAGGCTGTCGTTAATTCCTACTGAGGATAGATCAATCAGCAGTAAAAGGAGATGAGGGGGGACCTGGATAGCATGATGACGATTGGCCCTCCAGAAAGGCAGGAGTTTAGTGTGTGTCCTTCGTTGTCAAGTTCCTCTAGTGTCAGTAGTAGTAGTACCTGGTACTGCAATTTGTGAAAGGTGGCATAACGTTCTAGCATTAGTAGTGGAGCCACTCAACTGCTGCTCATAGTCAATTTCAGGTAGCCTAGATGGCTCTAAGATATGTCCTCTGGATAGCAAATCATTGTCTTCCATGACATTACTTCACATATCTAAGAGCTGTGATGAGCAAATCAGTTGGAGATCTGAGTTTCGTAGTGCAGAACAAGCCTTAAAAGTTTAAAAAGTATGTGGGGCCCTATTATGATGTCGGTCGGAAAGCCTCCGACCTGTGGTCAAAGGCTTTCCGACCAACATCATAGGTTTCACCTTAGACCAGTGCATTACAATGCGGAAGGTCAAAAGTGAAACCGGACTTTCATTCTGGCTGGATTTCAACGGGCTCAAGGAGCCTGTCGAGCAGTCAGAGGTCTCACTGTAATCCCTAAGGATGGTGTTTCCACCATTAGGATTACAATGTTTGTTTCTGACAGGCTTTCCATGTTGGGGTTTCCGACATGGAAATTCTGTTGGAAAGCAAATTGGTGGGCCCCTAGCCGGACCCCATTCCTCTACTGCCTCCGGTTTGGGACCGAGGGAGCACCTATGATGCCCCCCTGTTATTCCTTGCACCGTGCGGCAGGCACCTTGAAGTGTGGCAGGCACCTTGAGTCACCTTGAGGTGTTGCAGGCACCTTGAGCTGCCTGCCACATGGTGCAGGTATTAACAGAAACTCTAATTTCCCAATAGGAACTTGTGCTGCGGCCAGTTTACGACCACAGGACATGCTTCCATAGAAAAAGGGGAATATGCGACACCATGGGCAGTCGCATTGTAATAGAGGTGTTACAAACGCCGAACGGAGGTCGGTCGGTCCCGAGACAGCAATGGTCTGCCCGACATCGTAATAAGGCCCATAATGTGCATTTTGAATCCTTCGTTAGCTTCTCTATCCATGTAATTAGGCATACACATTTTTTTAACATTTAATATGTTCCCAAGGAAGAACACTTTGACTGGAGCAGTGCCAAATTCAGCTTGAAATTAAAGTAGGACCTTTTATTCTACAGGGAGTGGCTGTCCTTTAAAAGGTACTCATTTAAAGCAAAACATTCTATAATTCAATTATGGTTTTCCTATCAGTTTCTGCAAGAGATGTCACTCACACTGTGGTGTAGCCTGACTAGTTGCAATATGCCTTATCAAAGCACTGTGCATAAAGCAATCAAACTTACATGTGTGCAGCTAATGGAGACCTACAGTGGGGACCTGCTGAGGTTTAGTAAATTTGGCTATTCTTTTGCCAAGCACACGTCTAGCCTATTTCCACAAACCCTTCCAGATGGTCCTGGTGAGATGTGTTGGCACCAAGACACATAGCGCCAAGAAGAACAAAGGTGCCTACGCACATTCAATGTGCGCTGCACCATGCCACAGCAATCTGTAAGTGGACTGGGGATATCAGTATCTTGGAAGATCAGTTTTCTTTTCCTGCCAGCTTGTTTGGCTGTCAGGATACCTGTTACCCACCACTGGGTTGTACAAGTTGTAGCTGTCCGGATTGCATTGGGAGTCTCACTCTAACCACTTTCGGCACCTTTGTCCTCTAAAAATATGTTCCCCATGCAAAAGTGATCACAGCGCTTAGCTGCAGAAGTGAACATCTCCACGCTCTGCTTTTGAAAGTCAAAATTTACCTCACTTATCTTGCTGCGGTTACCATAGTGTTTTTGCATCGATACGGTAAATGTACTGGTTGGGTTTGACGTTCTATGTCTTAGGAACTCAATTGTGCTAGTACCATTGTATCATAATTTTCAAGGTCAGATATAAATAATACAAATATTGTCCAAGTGCTTGTCAGTGTTCATTCCAAAAAAAGTTTCTACTGCCACAGATACTTGCTAGTAAATATCTACAACACTTATATATTAGTCACACTCTCTGACAGCTAAGGTATAATGGAAAAAGTATATACAAGACAAAGAATATAATCCCTACACCACATCCCAGTCCCTTTCTATCAGGTGATGAGACCTTTCACCTTGCTATGCTGCTGTACTGTACATGGAACTGCAATCAGAAACCTATGTATCTCAAAGAAAGGTCCCCAACATCCAACTAGACTAGTTGGCTCTGGTTGCTGCATGCTGCTTCTCATTTGCAGAGTCCTGTGTTTTGGGAGGACGTTTGTCTAGATGGTTGTGGGGTGAACTCTTGTCGGTCCCAGTTCCACACATGCAGAAAGATGACAATTTGGCAGTTGAGATTGTTTGTGCTCCAGTGATTCCCTCTTGCACCATGCTCTCTCTTATAACACTATCCCTCTCTTGCTGCTGCAAAATTGTAGGTAGCAAAAGGATTGTTGTTGCTTGTATTCCTGTGTACTTTCCATGTGCTGTTAGGCACACACTGTGTGTGTGCCCACATCTTTTCTCCAACTTTGAGCTCCATGGGCCTAATATGTATTCCTTGTATCCGTAGCATCTGCTTTGCCACAGTAGTGCCCTTCACAACACCTTTTGTCCTAACTTCATCTACAATTGCCTCACTTCAAGGACTTCAATGACCTGTGTTGTGTCCTGGCTGAGAAGAGGTTTTAGAAGGTATGGGGTAAAATTGGGCACTCTCACACATTGCCTCTAGAATCAACAGTCCAGCAGGGAAAAAGGTACAGAGTGAGTATTACTACTGAAGTTGTGAAGTGGTAAACTGTAATATGCAAGCATTTTGTGCTTTCAAGTTCTGTCTTCTGTAAGAAATGTAGGTATATGTGTTCTGGCCTCTTTCCTACAAATCCCCTCGCAAACTCCTGGTGCAGTGTGGTGACACCAGGGGCCTATTTTTCAAGGTTTCAAACAAATGCAGCAAGACACTTTGTTGTGCTGTGTGAAAAGGAGAGGGCAGGAATGTGCCATATTTAACATTCTATGGCACATTCATGCTTTCTGCTTGCTCTGGCCCATGATGTACTGTCTTGCCCCAACACAGGCACTCTTTCTCCTTGGTGTAAGGGTGCCTACATTGTAGGCAGAATTGTTTTTGTGCAGGAAAGGGCACATTCCTGTACACAGACAATTCTCAAATGCATTTTACTCTTTCTTAGTGTGCTGCAGACTTTCAATGAGGAAACTACGAGGAGAAATAAAGATGTTTATACTTGCTGTGCCTCTGGTGGAAAGGCATACAATTCCGATGCATTCCCAAGTCTGCCAGTGTTGGTAAATCTGGGAATGCATCAGATTACATGGGTGGATGCCTGATAACACCCACACTCCACCCATGTAATGCCCCCACTATTCAGTGTAACGCAAGTCAGTGTTTTGTGCAACCTTGCGCTACAATAGATTTACTAAGCCACGCAGGGTCATGCAGCTTTTGCATTTCCCTGCATCACCAGTCGTGGCACAAGGGGGATTGAAAAATGTGGCCCCAAGTCGCTTAGGGTTATGCATTACAGAGGTGCCTGCATATGTTTTATGTGTGCTGCGCCTTGTCTCAGCAACCTGCAAGTAGATTGTGAATACCAGTTTCTTGTTTTGCTGCAAGTGTGTTCAGCTGTAATGGTATCTATTATCCACTGTGGAGTTACCTGTATCATGCATTTCCCACAAACCCTTTCACATTGTTCTGGTGTGTATGTTGCAACCATGACACATAGGGGTCATTGGTATGGCGGGCGGACCCACAACTACAATTAGGATGCACCCGCCACACTGGCGGGCGCATCTCGCATTTGTAACATTGCGGCGGGCGGTGCTGAAAGCACCGCCCGCCGCAATGCCACAAAAGCAAGTTCTGCCTTTCAATGCACAATGTGACAGGCACCGCACGGTGCCTGACACGCTGTACATTGAAATGCAGGGGGGTACCATAGGTACCCCCTATGTGCTCCTCCCACCCTCCACAATCCCTGGGGACCCGCTACAGGCCCCCAATGTTGAAGACCGTATGCCTTTCCGCCACAGAAAGGCATGTTCCTGCCTGCATTCTAATATGGATGGCGGTGTCTACCAGACAACGCCACCATATTAACAGCTTTTCCGCCCGGTAGGCAATCGGGCGGATTGCCTACCGGCGGAAAACCGTCGGATGGTCTTTCCATCCGCCTGTTTTCCCCTCGCCATAGTAATATGGCGGGGGAGAATGGCATGCGGGCGGGAAAGAATGTCGGGCGGATCGCCACCGCCATGAGGGCGGTGGCAATCCACCCGACTTTCTAATTGGCCTCTTAGTGCCTAGCACTACTGAGGGCCCTTCATGAGTAGCTGCTTGTTTTTCATCATGCTAAGAAAGCCACAATAAAGAACAATAAATATTGAATTAAATGTAATGCATTAAAACACAATAAAAAATGTAATTCTTTACTTTTTGGCACAGAAAAGTGTTGTTAATTTTTACTCGACCAATGTTACCTGTATTATTAACCTTAGAAGAAATAGAGATTGAGCTAAACCCAGCAAAGATTAAAGCAAATGCCTTTGCAGATTGCATGCATCAGTTTGCAGCAAAAACATAGCCCACTGAGCTCCAGGCTGCTCAAGGATCTTTGTAACAAACTCACTTACCTGTAAGCTGTGTTATTATGTGTCAAACAGACAACTAGCAAATTACACTCAGCGCTTCGGAGACGGTGCAGTAATCACGGCTTTATCTTACCAGTGTTATAGTCTCTGGCTTGCTTTATACATATATGTTTCTGCAATAGGCTCCTTAATAGTCTTAAGTGTCTTAGAAAGTGCTGTGCATATGACCACATAAGCAAACCATAACAGCTTTGCTACCCATTTCTCTTGGTCAATTTCTTTTGACCAGTGTTTACAAAACCAACTCATAATCACTTCTATCAGGATGGTCAGCTCATTAGCAGACTTCTGCCCCACATACATAATCAAATGCATCCTCCTACAATCTTGTGCTAAGATACTTGCAGGAGCAATCCTAACTTCCTCTCTTACAGAAGGCCCCAATGACAAAAAGAACACATCTTCCGTCAAGCGCACCTTAGAGAAGCAAAGAATCCTAGGGCAGGTTTGATCAATCTGAATGAGTGGCTGAACTACAGGCACATCCAGAGGACCACCCAGGGGGAAGCTTAAGGAAAAAGCAATTTTTATCAGCCTTCAATACCTTTGTCCATCAACTTCTTCATCACAGACAAAGCAGCATACGAATTTAGAGCACACACATTAATTGTTTCAAGTGCTACCTTGTAGACAGGACTACATGTTCATACTCCCTTCTTTCTGGTCTGCACCATTCAGATTTCGAGGAGGTGCCCCTCAACTGTCTCTCTTCTTCCTTTCAAGATATGCTGGGCCCCATTACTGGAGCTTATCATTTCTTTCTTGTAAACGTACCTCTTACAACTGCGTTGACAATACTCAGTTCATCCTAAAACTGGAAAAACTCCCACCCTTCAACACGGCAGGATTCAGTCCAAGCCTTAAAGCCATAGCCATGATAACACCACAGGTCTACAAAACAGAGATCCTCCTCGCCTGTGTGTCACCGCACAAATCAACTCTGCCAATTCATGACCTAAGAAACTACCCCGCCACCTCGATGGAAGGAAAGGTCCTGAGTGGGTTAGCCAAGTGACCAAATGTGCTTTCTACACCATTTGAATACTGCAATATATATTTTCTCCTCTAGTATGCACCCACAGTGTCCAGGCCTTAGTAGCTATGCTGCGCACATGCCTTCACTATGCCAAAGGGCTGTACATTGGACTTTCAAAACATTTTATAAGCAGAATACAACACAACCAGAGTGCATCTTCAAAACCAGTTTCAAATCAGAGTTTACATGAACTGATCACTCGTGCCCTAAGAGATCTTTGTTTGGTTGGTGAGCCATGAGACATCAAAAGTCTTCCTACAAACAAGAATCAAACTTTACAATCAAAGTAAATACCTCAGTTCCTGAATGTCCCTGCTCATTTTAAATCTCATAATCAAAAAACCCATATCCCCCAGAGCTCTTTCTCCTACATACAGACAAACTTCTGAACACCCTTCCTAAGAAAAAAGGATAATGACAAATCAGGTGGAATGCAGACAAAAAGGAATTCTTATTCCCTAAAACATCATGCAACTGGTCTCAGCCAACATGATGCATTGTCTTAAATTCCAAATTGAGGTCTTAACTCTCACACTCTATTGCATTGCATCCAACGCAGAACGAACTACTACATCTGGCGTGACAAAACAGCAACCCACCCACAAACCTCATACACAGTACCAAAACATACTACTTGCAGGAAACACAGCAACATATGCAACCATGCATAAATAGCAGTGCTGTTAACTCCACCATCCTCAAGGTACCAAAGCACCGTGAGGCCTCTTCAGGGGCAGGGAAAAGCACATGGATGCTATGAATCACTGCACAAGGTACTGGCAGAAATTAGGTTGACTGCCAAGACTGCCTCCATTTATGACTCTGCCCAACATGAGTGCACTGCCATCGACTCGTGTCCTCCTTAATTGTGAGGTCACAGATTTTTTTAAAAAATGTGGATCAGAGTGTGCCAGTGGCCCACAGAATACGCTGCGCACTGCCCTCACTCATCTCAGCCATGCATACCAACATTCACTGTTTGAATGAAAACATGATAAGAGCAGACTTTAATACTAGGGAGGCGCACTAGCCAAATATCTCTTTGGTTTCATCATCTCTGCAACTTACCTGACGAAATCCTGTAACATAAAGTAAATATTCGTATTTGCCTCCCGAAATTCTACAACCCGGACTCTCACATGGAGCCTGCCAGGTTTTCCATAGTTGTTAAGGTAGCAACAATACGCGTGCTCTTTTATGAGTAAATTGAATAAAATTCATATTTCCTCGGAAAGGAACGGCCAGGGTTATTTTTTTGTCAGCTCATAAGAAAGCAGACGAACCATACAGCTTCTCTGGCTGCGTGAGAAAGAAAACAGCCAGTAATGAGATTTCTCTCCATAGAAGTCACGCCAACACATTCTGGTGGGAAGCTCGTGAAAGCAACATATATTTGAAAGCGCTCCAAACACCCGAGCCTTGTCAAGTGTCTAGGGATGCGCAGAGGTATTCAGTGCACCTACAGTTTCTACAATGTGGCGGGTAACAAGATAAGGCCTTCTGGAAATTACTGTGCCACGTGCAGGAATACATCTCTGGCACAAATTACGACTTCGGGGAAGGTATGTAATTAGTCCATCTCGGCTCTCTCTATCCTTTTCTGTGCTCTTCTGTAGGCAGACAAAGGGAGAAAGGAAGGCTGGGACATTTCTTTGCTGTGAGGGTTTTGTTGTCGTCTTTTTTTGCAGAGATGTTAGTAGCGCTAGGGTTTATAGCACTTTGCAAAGCTTTATAGCTTGGGTTTGCCAAGGTTAAAAAGCTCTTCTCTTGTATTCGTCCGCAGCTCAAGAATAGCATAAGAATAGCTTTTGTTTGTACCATCTGTGTATGCGATGTTCCAATAAATGTAAATATGTGATATGTTTGCAAAGGAGCAGGGCGCATTTATGAGACAAGATATATTTCATGGAAACTTTAGAAATAAACAGAATGCAGGCATCCAGCGTTTTTATGGGTCTTGAAAAGGAAACTGATGAGTCTATCAGAATGGATCTTTTGTGTGGGCAGCTAGAGGCTTTTTGTATTACAGATATTACCAGGAAGCCCGGAGACATGAAGACAGTAACTGAGGTGTGGTACCAGGATATCTGTCAGAACACCGTCTGGCATAAAGCCCGAGTCCCAAATATCCCCTATCGAAATATCGCCCTGTTCCAATTAATATTAGAAAATATACACCCAATGGAACAATATCATTGTAAACGATATTTAGGACCGTACATCTATGTCAGACAACCTTTCTGTATATGATATTCTTCCATACCGCCATAATTGATTACTTATCCCAAATAGGATTTAGGGCTAATTGATGTCAAACGATGGAGCCGAGGGAGTAATTTGACGACCAACTTTGCTGATTTGCCTCTTTTTCCTCCAATGGCCCTCATTACAGGTTAGGTGGAATACGGTGAGGCATTTCACGTGATGAGTAAATACCATTTCCATGGGGTGAGGCATTTACTATGCGTGGTAAATATCCCCAAGCCAAATTAAAAGTGCTGTAGGATATAATGCACTTGAAATAAGGAAGACCGCATATCCGCCAGGTTTGTGATGGATTAACCCATGCCATATATCCGGTGGAAAGTGAACAGTTTATACTGGATTAAAACAGGGATGATTTTGTTTTTGCAGTGTCTTGTGCATATGTCTGTGTTAGACCTGGCATCGTTTGGCATGGGTTTCCCTGACTTTTTGCCATCTGTCCTCCTGTTTTGACTGTGTGCTGAACTTCGGTTTTGCTTGCTTTAGGAGGAATCTGTGCACTTTCTCACTGCTGAGCAGTGCTAAAGTGCATGTGTTCTGCAATTAAAATGCAATGTCATGTGGTTTGTCATGTGATTGTGCCACCCACACGAGTAGCTCTTCAAACATGTCTGAGGCATGTGGAGTTTTAGAAATGCCATTTCAAACTGGCAAGTTCACCTACTTGCCAGGCCCATACCTTCCTTTTTATTACATTTAAGTCATCCCTGGGGTAGGCACTAGGAAGCTCCCTGGGCAGGTTGCAGTGTATTTAAAAGGTAGGACATGTACTTTTGGTGATATACTTGTTCTGGCAGTGAAAAACTGCTAAATTCGTTTTGCACTACAGCAAGGATAGAGCTTCCATAGGTTAGCAATGGAGCTGCCTTGTAACACTTCAGAATTTAACTTCCAGTTGGGAAAAGATAGGAAGAGTAGGTTTAGTGTCTCTGGACTCACAATTCAAAAACAGATCTTTTAGTGAAGTTGTTTTTTAAATTACAGGTCAATATAATTTTTAGAAAGTTGGAATTTTCTTACTTTAGCAATTCAGTGCCTCTGCCTGTCGCTGGAATACACATCTGAGTTGGGAGGCAGCTGGGTTTTGTGCATTCCTACAGACAGTTACACACAAAGGGAGCTGAGGTGTGAACTACATATCCTGATGGCCCATCACCGGGCTGATGTGTCTTCCTGAGCTACAGTGAGAGGGAGGAGCTGACACTTGCACCTGAAGAGGGCTATGCCTGTCCCCACACAAAGAGTTGCATACCCCCTTGCAGTGTGTCTGGAGCCAGGGCAAGAAACACAGGGTCATATGCACTACAAAGATCTTTCTTTGAAGTCTCCCTTCTTTTTTCAAAGACTAAAATGAGTATAAGTACTGGACCTCTGACACAATATACTCAGAACGCTTCCGGAACTTAGGACATTCTAACATGAAGAAGAGCTGTTGTGCTGCCAGCAGGGACTGCTACTTTGCTGCTTGCTTTGCTGTGTTGGACTGCTTCGACTTGCCTGGAATTGAGAAGACTGGACTTGACTCACTACATCCTGCATCTCTAAAGGTTCACCAAGGACTTGCCTCCTGTTTCTGAAGAATTAGAAATATCAAAGACTTCACCTGCATGGACTCCTCTGATGTGAGTCCTGTTCTGCCAAGTGGTGCCTGAATCCATTCCTGGGCCTTTGGAAGTGAGTGTTTGGTGCTGCAACCCAAGAACCCAACACTGAAGCGCCATTCAAAATTGGTGCATTCTCTGTGATATCGATTTATCTGCACTGCCTGCACCAAAGCCTAGAACACAGCTTGCAGACTGCATGGCGCAATTACCTCAACTTACAAAGTAGTCCCAACTTTGCCGACACAATGCCACAGAATAACTGTTGCTGCATGAGTCTTGGACACCGTATTGGATCGTGATTGAATGTGTGTATGGGCAGTGCCTCCTCGATTGCATGAGTGCATGGAAAGTGCTTGAGTGAATGGTTGAATGCAAGAGTAGTGCCTGAGTGTTTGCATGAGTTCATGGGTAGTGCCTGAGTGAATGGTCGAGTACAAGAATAGTGCCTGAGTGATAGGATAAGTGCATGGGCAGTGCTTGACAAAAGATAAATGCATGGAAAATGCCTGGGATATTGCATTGGTGCATGAGTTGTGCCTAAGAGAAAAGAAGAGTGCATAGGTAGTGTCTGAGTGAATGGTTGAGTGTAGGAGTAGTGCCTGAGTGATTTTATGAGTTCATGGGTAGTGCCTGGGTGATTGCATGAATGCAGCAGTACTGCCTAGGTGATTGGATGACTGCATGTGTAGTACCTGCGTTACTTCATGAGTGCAAGGGTAGTGCCTGGGTGCTTAGATGAGTGCATGGGTAGTGTGTGAGTAAAAGGATCAGTGCAAGGGTAGTGCCTTGGTCATTGGATGAATGCAAAGGTAGTGCCTGAGAGAATGGATGAGTGCATGTGTAGTGCCTGACTGAATGGTTGAGTAGAAGAATAGTGACTGAGTGATTGCATGAGTGCAGAGGTACGGCCTGGGTGATTGGATTAGTGCATGGGTAGTGCTTGACTAAAAGGATAAGTGCAAAGATAATGCCTGGGTTATTGCATTAGTGCATGAGTTGTGCCTGAGAAAATGGATGAGTGCATGGGTAGTGCCTGTGTGAAAAGATGAGTGCAAGGGCAATGCCTGGGTCGTTGGATGAGTGCAAGGGTAGTGCCTAATAGAAAATATGAGTGCATGGGTAATGCCTGAGTGAATGATTGTGAAGAAAAAAAGAGGATGCCAGTGCTGACGGTTTATTATGCTGCTTGACTGTAGAAGAAAGATAGAACGACTATGTCTTTACTAATTAATAGTATTTTATTTAGACTAGATCTAATTTCTGACATACAAAATAGATAATTTTCTGAGAGTATACTGGTCTGGACAAACAATCAAGATTCGAACAGAAAATCAAGGAAAAAATATATAACAACGAATGACAGTTCATAAATTCGCACCAATAAAATACACACTAAGGCTCTACTGCCCACATGGCAGAGAAACAATCCTATTAGTCAATCATACACCACTCCTCATTGACCCGGACAATCATACAAACAACTAGAGTCACAGTGCCTTTGGTTACAGTTAGAGATTCAAAGAGAAACCAAAGGGGTCTCCAAACAAAAAACTTTTTAGATAGTACCGCTAAGGGGGTGTACAAAAGGAGTATTCAATTTGTCCACTTTTTATAATTACATGAAGTCAAGACCCCAGGCGGACTAGGGATTCAAAAGAATGGAAAGAACGGAAGAAAGGTCTACGCGTTTCGAACCCCGTTGGATTTAGGTGTTGGGGTTCTCTTCAGGACCAAGACGCTGAAATGAGAAGAAAAACGAAATGGATATAAATCTAAAAACAGTGAGAGTGCAAGCCACCTCAGACGCAGCGTCAGTGTGACTGAACTTACCTACAAAAGGTGGTATAAAGTTTCAATATGGGGTGCGCTGTGAAAAAATCGAAATGGAAAAACTAGCGTTAATGCTACAACCGGGAGCATGGAAAGGCAGTAAGTAGAAAAAAGGGGCAGGAAGGCAGAGAGAGAATGAAGGCAGCCTATACCTTGCACATGCTTGAGACAGGGGGGTAGAGCCAAGGGATCCAATTCCCATCGGGGGTGAAGACTGTTGTTATCAAATCCAGTACATTCGGGACAGTCCGCACTGGAAAGAGGAAAAAATGCATCAATGCGGAATAATGAAGTGAACGGAGAAACTAAGTGGAACGGCGCCTAATGCAGTCCATTTTGCTGAAATAGGCATGCCTTGTTTGTATACGGGCTGGTCGTCCAAATGGAGTGGACGCAGTGGGCGTGCAGCCGAAAATGTTGCGGGCCTCAGGAGGCAGAACTAAAAAAGAGACCAAATCAGTGTAAATAATATGGCTCCACGATTCGCTGGGTCTACCGATGTTGGAGGGTTAATAGTCATGCCGTCGACAAAGTCAGTTACCTTTAATCTTGGCTGTAGTCCGGCTATTTCGGAATGTTGCGGGCCTCAGAAGGCAGAACTGGAAAAGAATCAGAATCAGTGTAAATGATATGGCTCCACGGACCGCTGAGTCTACCGATGTCGGAGGACTGAAAATCATGCCGTCGGGAGAGACAGTTACCTTAATCATGGCTGTGAACCGGCTCCTTAGAGATCGTCCCGGAAGAAAACTTCGGAGGACACACTTCCTGTTCCGCTTTAAATCTCGATCTGACAGGCTGCAGGGATTCTGGGATTTGTAGTCCCATGCAGTTTCGACGCTCCAGCTATTGAGCGAAGTGATTGATGAAACACACGCTAGTTGGAGAGTTGGCTTGGGAGCAAAAGTGGTGGAGCAACTAGATGGAAGTGATCCATATCCAGCACATAGATCGTGCAAAGCCGGGAGGAACGTGAAAAAATTTGTCACTGGGGACAGATTTGTTGTCTCATGGGAGGAGCCTGAGTGGAAAATCCTTAAAGTTTGAAAATTTCTGATAATTCATTGAGGCCTGAAATTGCAGTGTTAAATTTCACAATTAACATCGCTTCGCGTTGAGCGAGCCTAAGTTCCATGTCTCCGCCTCTTGGGTCATGTTCCACTTTAGAAATTACTGTCCAATGAAGGTCTTGTTCTCCATGTGACATTTTCCGCCAGTGGTTGACTAGGGGTGCAGTTTCTACATTTTTTCTGATCCGGGATTTGTGTTGTATTATTCTTTGTCTGATCTTTTGGTTGGTCTTTCCAATATACAAAGAAGAGCAAGGGCAAATGATTCCATAAATCACGTATTTTGTTTTGCAGTTGGTAAACGTGTCGTGTTTCCAAAAAATTCCTTTATGGGAGAACAATGAGCCCTCGACCGTTTGGTTGCAGCAAGAACATGTCCCACATTTATGGTGGCCTTTTATGGGTGTCAAACCCAACATATCTCGTAGAGATGGTTTTATTGCGGTTTTCAAAGATGCCCTGACTATATGGTTAGCCACGTTCCTTTCTCTTTTGAAAGCAAACAAAGGAGAAGTTTCTAATGAAGGATCCAGATTTTGGATGAGATGCCAATTTTGATGAATTGCTTTTTTCAGTTGGTTAGAATTTGGGCAAAAAGTGGTCACAAACACTTGGCGTTTTATTGGCAGTTTCTCTTTCTTCGTTAGTAGAGTTTCCCTTGGTGTCCACCAAGCTCTCTTCATGGCAGTTTTGACCAGTTTTATTGGTTAGCCCCGGTCTCTGAGTTTATTGAAGAGATTATTAGCATGGACATTGTAGTCTTCTTTGAAAAAACAATTCCTTCTTATTCTGAGGAATTGCCCGTATGGAAGGTTTTCTTTGAGGCTTCTCGGATGGTTGCTTGAAAATAGCAGAGCCTTATTCCTATCCGTCGGCTTGGTATACAAGGAAGTTACTAAGCGTCCCTCAGTGGGGAACACTTCTACATCCAGGAATGGTATCTTCAGTTTAGAAGAATTGATACTAAATTTGATGTCCGGGGATCTCTGGTTGAGCCACTCAAAAAATTGCATCAGCTGGTTGGAATCACCAGACCATGTCATAAAGACATCATCTATATATCTTAGCAAGGATGTTATCCAATGTTTAAAAGGGTTGTCATTGTAAATGAATTTTTGTTTGTACATCGACATGTATAGAACCGCTAATTCTGGCGCAAAGGGACAGCCCATGGCTACGCCTTTGGTCTGGAAAAAGAATTCGTTGCCAAAGGAAAAGAAATTCTTTTTGAGGGCAAAGCTTGCCAATTCAATGATGAACTCCGTCGGTACCCTGAATGGTCTGGGCCTTTCATCCAAAAAGTATGTGAGGACAGCTAGGGCATCGTCTTGTGGAATCTGAGTGTATAATGAGCAGACGTCTAATGTGACCATGAGGTCCTTCTCTGTTATAAAACTGACATCCTGTTGTTTATTTATGAAATCTGTGGTATCTTGGAGGTAAGACTGAACGTTTACCATGAAAGGTTTTAAAAAATGGTCCACATACTTTGAAATTGGTTTATTGAGTGAGTCACAGCCCGAGACAATCGGTCTCCCTGGGGGGGAGGTCTCATTTTTATGGACTTTTGGGAGAATATAGAACACTGGGGTTCTAGGATGTTTGTTTCGAAGAAAGTTATATTCTTTTGGGCCCAGAAGTCCTTGAGCGTAGCCCTTATCTAGTACCTCAAAAAGATGACCTTGGAGTTCAAAAGTGGGATCCTTGGTGGTCCGTTTATAGCACACTGGATCATTGAGTTGTTTCAGGGCTTCCGACGTGTAGTCTGTTGTTCCCCATACAACGATCGAGCCACCCTTATCTGCCTGTTTGATGATTACAGATGAGTCATTTTTTAATGTGGCTAAGGCTTCCTTTTGTGCTTTTGTGATGTTATGTTTAATATATTTGGACTTCTTTTCCATGTTAGAGATAGCAGATAAAATACTACGCTCAAAGGTTAACATTTCTTTCGGGATCTTGCTGTTAGGCGGACAAAAGTTGGATTTTTTCTTCAACCCTGTCACTTCGTTGAGGGGGGAGTAGTCTGTCTCAGCAAAAAACAGTTTTAGCCTGATTTTTCTGCAGAATTCAATGGCTTCTGTCTTCATTTTGATGAAATCTGTAGTCCTTGAAGGGACAAATGTTAGACCTTTTTCCAAGATGCTTTCCTCTTCTCTGGTTAGTATACGTGTAGACAAATTGAAAATAGGGGAAGGAGTTAACTTTTGTAATGCTGTCTGCGCGTGGTCATTTCCCAAGGTTGGTTGTTGTATCTTGTCCTTCCACGTGATCTTTGCTGGCCTCTCCCTAAAAAAGACGGTCCTTGTTGTGGATGGGAATTCCATCTTTGATTTGCTGAGGGGCGGCCTTCACTACTGTCCGTATCCACACCTGAAGAAGATGAGGTTTCCGAGAAGGTGATAAATCGTTTTTTTGAGCGTCCTTGATAGTCTGGGAGAAACCTACGTGAATCTGATCTAGTATAAAAATCTGCTTGTAAATAAGGGTAAACCGTTTCAAGTGAGAAATTCCTTTTGTCTTTTTCAAATTTATTACCTTTTTGATTAACAGTATAGTCCTTAAATTCCAAGATCTCTTTTTCAACTTTCTCCAAGAGAGATTTACAATCAACGATTGATTGATTGTTTTTAATTTCCGACTCAAGTGAAGCTATTTCTTCTAACTGTTGTTGCGAAATCCAAATAGCTGTTTCGACCGTAAGGACCATAAGATCTCTGCGACATTTCGTTTCTATACAACTGTAGCCTTTTTTATAGAGGGGATCCTCTGTAAAGATAACCGGGATGTTACGGATTTGAAGACCTCCTGGAATTGTCCCTGCTTTAAGATTTTCGACCAAAAAATGGCCATGTAAATCCGTGCGTATTTGTTTTTTCTTTAGGCGAAGAAGTTTATCTGATTCATTTTGGGATTTGGCTGTCACACTGAGGGAGGCAGGGGCGAATAAGGTGGGAGCACTCAACAATTTTTGAATATGATCTTCGCTGTAGGCAAAAGCAACTTTTTCAGACATAATCCAAAGAATAAAGGAAAAAGTAGAAAGTAATAGAAACCCTATGTTCAATGTCCAGGACAGACCTGAATGAAAGACATTTAATTGAAGAGAAAGAAAACGACCCAACAAGGGTACGTAACCCAAAAATTGGTAAGGTGAGAACACCTCGCGGGTAGGAAACCGCTAAAGAACTAAGAACAAAAATGGGTGTGGCTCTAGTCAGCAAGGCTGAGCCTATAAACCTGAAGAACAAAAGAGGATGCCAATGCTGACGGTTTATTATGCTGCTTGACTGTAGAAGAAAGATAGAACGACTACGTCTTTACTAATTAATAGTATTTTATTTAGACTATATCTAATTTCTGACATACAAAATAGATAATTTTCTGAGAGTATACTGGTCTGGACAAACAATCAAGATTCGAACAGAAAATCAAGGAAAAAATATATAACAACGAATGACACTTCATAAATTCGCACCAATAAAATACACACTAAGGCTCTACTGCCCACATGGCAGAGAAACAATCCTATTAGTCAATCATACACCACTCCTCATTCACCCGGACAATCATACAAACAACTAGAGTCACAGTGCCTTTGGTCACAGTTAGAGATTCAAAGAGAAACCAAAGGGGTCTCCAAACAAAAAACTTTTTAGATAGTACCGCTAAGGGGGTGTACAAAAGGAGTATTCAATTTGTCCACTTTTTATAATTACATGAAGTCAAGACCCCAGGCGGACTAGGGATTCAAAAGAATGGAGAGATCAGAAGAAAGGTCTACGCGTTTCGAACCCCGTTGGATTGAGGTGTTGGGGTTCTCTTCAGGACCAAGACGCTGAAATGAGAAGAAAAACGAAATGGATATAAATCTAAAAACAGTGAGAGTGCAAGCCACCTCAGACGCAGCGTCAGTGTGACTGAACTTACCTACAAAAGGTGGTATAAAGTTTCAATATGGGGTGCGCTGTGAAAAAATCGAAATGGAAAAACTAGCGTTAATGCTACAACCGGGAGCATGGAAAGGCAGTAAGTAGAAAAAAGGGGCAGGAAGGCAGAGAGAGAATGAAGGCAGCCTATACCTTGCACATGCTTGAGACAGGTGGGTAGAGCCAAGGGATCCAATTCCCATCGGGGGTGAAGACTGTTGTTATCAAATCCAGTACATTCGGGACAGTCCGCACTGGAAAGAGGAAAAAATGCATCAATGCGGAATAATGAAGTGAACGGAGAAACTAAGTGGAATGGCGCCTAATGCAGTCCATTTTGCTGAAATAGGCATACCTTGTTTGTATACGGGCTGGTCGTCCAAATGGAGTGGACGCAGTGGGCGTGCAGCCGAAAATGTTGCGGGCCTCAGGAGGCAGAACTAAAAAAGAGACCAAATCAGTGTAAATAATATGGCTCCACGATTCGCTGGGTCTACCGATGTTGGAGGGTTAATAGTCATGCCGTCGACAAAGTCAGTTACCTTTAATCTTGGCTGTAGTCCGGCTATTTCGGAATGTTGCGGGCCTCAGAAGGCAGAACTGGAAAAGAATCAGAATCAGTGTAAATGATATGGCTCCACGGACCGCTGAGTCTACCGATGTCGGAGGACTGAAAATCATGCCGTCGGGAGAGACAGTTACCATAATCGTGGCTGTGAACCGGGTCCTTCGAGATCGTCCCGGAAGAAAACTTCGGAGGACACACTTCCTGTTCCGCGTTAAATCTTGATCTGACAGGCTGCAGGGATTCTGGGATTTGTAGTCCCATGCAGTTTCGACGCTCCAGCTATTGAGCAAAGTGATTGATGAAACACATATGCTAGTTGGAGAGTTGGCTTGGGAGCAAAAGTGGTGGAGCAACTAGATGGAAGTGATCCATATCCAGCACATAGATCGTGCAAAGCCGGGGTGAACGTGAAAAAATTAGTCACTGGGGACAGATTTGTTGTCTCATGGGAGGAGCCTGAGTGGAAAATCCTTAAAGTTTGAAAATCTCTGATAATTCATTGAGGCCTGAAATTGCAGTGTTAAATTTCACAAGTAACATCGCTTCGCGTTGAGCGAGCCTAAGTTCCATGTCTCCGCCTCTTGGGTCATGTTCCACTTTAGAAATTACTGTCCAATGAAGGTCTTGTTCTCCATGTGACATTTTCCGCCAGTGGTTGACTAGGGGTGCAGTTTCTACATTTTTTCTGATCCGGGATTTGTGTTGTATTATTCTTTGTCTGATCTCTTGGTTGGTCTTTCCAATATACAAAGAAGAGCAAGGGCAAATGATTCCATAAATCACGTATTTTGTTTTGCAGTTGGTAAACGTGTCGTGTTTCCAAAAAATTCCTTTATGGGAGGACAATGAGCCCTCGACCGTTTGGTTGCAGCAAGAACATGTCCCACATTTATGGTGGCCTTTTATGGGTGTCAAACCCAACATATCTCGTAGAGATGGTTTCATTGCGGTTTTCAAAGATGCCCTGACTATATGGTTAGCCACGTTCCTTTCTCTTTTGAAAGCGAACAAAGGAGAAGTTTCTAATGAAGGATCCAGATTTTGGATGAGATGCCAATTTTGATGAATTGCTTTTTTCAGTTGGTTAGAATTTGGGCAAAAAGTGGTCACAAACACTTGGCGTTTTATTGGCAGTTTCTCTTTCTTCGTTAGTAGAGTTTCCCTTGGTGTCCACCAAGCTCTTTTCATGGCATTTTTGACCAGTTTTTTTGGGTAGCCCCGGTCTCTGAGTTTATTGAAGAGATTATTAGCATGGACATTGTAGTCTTCTTTGAAAAAACAATTCCTTCTCATTCTGAGGAATTGCCCGTATGGAAGGTTTTCTTTGAGGCTTCTCGGATGGTTGCTTGAAAATAGCAGAGCCTTATTCCTATCCGTCGGCTTGGTATACAAGGAAGTTACTAAGCGTCCCTCAGTGGGGAACACTTCTACATCCAGGAATGGTATCTTCAGCTTAGAAGAATTGATACTAAATTTGATGTCCGGGGATCTCTGGTTGAGCCACTCAAAAAATTGCATCAGCTGGTTGGAATCACCAGACCATGACATAAAGACATCGTCTATATATCTTAGCCAGGTTGTTATCCAATGTTTAAAAGGGTTGTCATTGTAAATGAATTTTTTTTCGTACATCGACATGTATAGAACCGCTAATTCTGGCGCAAAGGGACAGCCCATGGCTACGCCTTTGGTCTGGAAAAAGAATTTGTTGCCAAAGGAAAAGAAATTCTTTTTGAGGGCAAAGCTTGCCAATTCAATGATGAACTCCGTCAGTACCCTGAATGGTCTGGGCCTTTCATCCAAAAAGTATGTGAGGACAGCTAGGGCATCGTCTTGTGGAATCTGAGTGTATAATGAGCAGGTCTAATGTGACCATGAGGTCCTTCTCTGCTATAAAACTGACATCCTGTAGTTTATTTATGAAATCTGTGGTATCTTGGAGGTAAGACTGAACGTTTACCATGAAAGGTTTTAAAAAATGGTCCACATACTTTGAAATTGGTTCATTGAGTGAGTCACAGCCCGAGACAATCGGTCTCCCTGGGGGGAGGTCTCATTTTTATGGACTTTCGGGAGAATATAGAACATAGTGAATGATTGAGCGCAAGAGAAGTGGCTGAGTGATTGCATGAGTGCATGGGCAGTGCCTGGGTGATTGCATGAGTGTAGTGGTACTGCCTGGGTGATTGAATGGCTGCATGTGTAGTACCTGAGTGACTATAAATGCAAGGGTAATACCTAGGTGCTTAGATAGTGCATGGGTAGTGCATGAGTGAAAGGATCAGTGCACAGTTAGTGTCTGGGTCATTGGATGAGTGCATCTGTACTGCCTGAGAGAATGGATGAGTGCATGAGTAATACTTTGTGAATAGTTGAGTAAAAGAATAGTGCCTGAGTGATTCCATGAGTGCAGCGGTACTGCCTGGGTGATTGGATGAGTGCATGGGTAGTGCTTGACTGAAAGGATAAGTGCAAGGGTAAAACCTGGGTTATTCCATTAGTGCATGAATCATGCCTGAGAGAATTAATAAGTGCATGGGTAGTGCCTGAGTGAATGGTTCAGTACAAGAATAGTGCCTGAGCGATTGCATGAGTGCATGGGTAGTGCCTCAGTGATTGTATGAGTGCAGGTGTAGTGCCTGGGTGATTGGATGAGTGCATACGTAGTGCCTGCATAAAAGCATGAGTGCAAGGGTAATGCCTGGGTCATTGGATGAGGTCCTTTGGTTAAAACCTTTTTTTTATCTCCAACCCCCTAACCTCATGCTTGTTCACTGTGGTGGCAATGACCTAGGCACATTGACTGGGTCAGGGCTGGAAATCCAAATGGAGGATACTTTTGCATAATTGATGTTGCTTTTCCCTCAGACTGTCTTTGTGTACTCTAATATATGCCAAAGACAGAAATTGAAGTGGTCAAATCAATTCTGTCCACAGATTGAGAAGGCTAGGAAGAATGTCAATAAAGCTGTTTCTGCTTACCTTAGAGATGATAGGATGGGCTCCATCTGTAACAGCAATCTACGTTTAGATATGCATGACATTTGCATGTAGCTCCAACAAGGACATAATGAAAACAACGGCCACCCTATAACCAAACACTGAAACGTATTCATTTTTTAACATACATACTCATTTTAAAAAATTTCCGGATTTGCGAACCCATGGCAAATTCGCAAAACAAAAGCACAAATGCAATGTACTGCAACACAATACACTTTTCAAGTTTAACTTTTAAATTTAAATGTTTTTATTTTATTTCTAATTCTATCAAATGTAATGTGAATATTAACTTTAATCTCACGTTCTCTATTAAAAACTTCACAAATACAACACTACCTTCTGAATTATATACTATTGAATTATTTATTTAAGGTGGATCCGCGAATCCACCGCAACATTACACTGGTGGCTGTGCTCAGAGCTGTGATTGGCCCCCCTGGTTCCATTGCCTAATATCGGTGCTGGGAATCCCATTCCCTGTGGGCCCTGCCATAAAAAAAAGAATTAAACAAAAGGGAGAACGGGCCACTTGGCCCCCCTCCCGGGCGATTTTTGGAGTCATCCCTGGGGCTTGGCCAATCCTTTATTTTTATTTCTTTTATGAAAAATAATTGGTAGGGGCCTGCACGCCCCCCCAACTGGGCCATTTTGGTCCCATTGGACCCATCCCCCTTGGCTTCGCTTCTGATGGGGACTGCAAGGGGAGCCCCAATGCCCCCACGGTCCCTGCCAACTCCCCACCTCCTGCGGGAGCCGGCACTGATTTTAGACAAAAACATCTGCAAACGTGTAGCTCATTTTGCCCAAAAGCAATTCTGCATTACTTCTTGGAAGCAAGAGCAGTTTTCCGGCTCTCGCTTCCATAAAGCAAAGCAGAGTTTGCTATGGCATGGCGGGAGCACTCCTCCCGCCATAGCAAACTGCAATGACACGGGGTGGGTAACCAGGACATTGCTGGAGCTAGATCTAGGGGGTGGCGGTCCCTAGAGCCAAGGAAGGCTCCTGGAGGGGGGCCATGCAGCCCCGTCCCAAAAGGTTTAAAGCCCTGGGGAGGTGGTGGTCTCCGGGGGTCCCCAACGGAACCCCACATTTAAGAAAAGTGTGTCCCATGGAGGTGGTGGTCCCCGTGGCAGTTTGGGGGGGCTCGACCCCCCACGATACATTTAAAGAAATAGCCCCAGGGAGGAGGTGCTCCCCAGGGATCAATCTTCCCCAACATTTTCCTATTTTTGAAAGCCCCAGGGAGGTGGCGGTCCCTTGTGCTGCAGGGGCGACATGGCCTCCACACATTTCATGAATATAGCCCCAGAGAGGTAGCAGTTCCCAGGGCTATGGGGCCCCTGCAGGCCCCCATCTCTATTAACATATTTGCCCCGGGATGTGGCCCACCCAGGGGCCTAAATAAACAAAGCACATGAGACCACGCTTTAAAAAAAAAATTCTGTGGGATTTGCGGACCCTATGAGACACCTGAAGAACTTAAAAAAATTCTTTTAATGGCCCTCGGTGTCCCTGTGGTACCCCCTGAGTAGGCCTAGGGGGTCAGGGTGTTTCTGCCATGCCCTCTTGCTACCTTTTAATTGTGATTTGGTTCAACCAAGTCACAAGATGGCTGCCAACACTGCCTCATTGAAACTGTTGGCAGACAATCAGATCTCACGCTCGAGATGCATTGATATATAGCTATCTGTAAATATTTAATTTTCTCAAAAACTACTGAACGGATTTACACCATTTAACAAACCAAGAGCTACCTTTCTGCTAAAATTGCTGTAATTCCGTTCTGCAGTTTGGAGTGCAGCTGTGTCAACAGTTTCCTATGGAAATTCACATGGAGAAAAGCATTTTGGGACCCCCCATTTTTCTCAGCCCCGTTTGACAAATCACCTCAAAACTTTTAAGACAGGAGCTGACCTGAACCCCCATTAGTTTTGAAAATGTTGCGAAGATTCGGCAAATGACGCCAAAGATATTGACAAAAGAAAAAACCCATTACCTGTGGAAACTAGGTCCTAACTATAACTACCTACTGGTCACTGAAAGTAGGTAATACATATATATATATATATATATATATATATATATACACTGAATAAAACCATAGGTTTCACACACGTTATAGTTACGAATTAGCATTTAAAAAACCTTGCAAATTCACTTAAAAAACATAGGTTTCACACATGTTATTGTTAGCTGGACATTACACTCGTAAAAAACCAATGAAATTCCCCCGTTATAGTTAGTGCAGGCAACTATAACTCACATGACCGCAATCCTCTGCTGATTACGTCAGATATTACATCACTGTATTTAGACACTTATTTACCCATGTCTTCTTCCATTAATCTTTAGCTATACATATCTTATTAATATTTATTTTTCATAAAGACACATATGTCATCAGTGATGTAATATCTGACGTCATCAGCAGAGGATTGCGGTCGTGCGAGTTATAGTTGCCTTGTAATGACCCTACACTCTTTAGACCTGTGTCTAAATTCACACCAATAACAGGAAAAGATACAGTGGACATTTTTAGTGATCTTGTAGTAAATGATTTGAAACATCTGTGCACTAATATGTTTGCTAAACATAAAAGAGTTACGCAACAGCAAAGAGATTATGCTACATTAGTGAAAGAAAAAATTGTCAATGAATGCAGACTGTATCGTGTGCAATGCAGACAAGGGCGGGAACGTGGTGTTGTGGAGCAAGCAAAAATATCTGCTAGAAGCGTATAAACAACTTAGCGTCCGCACTAATTATGTAAAAATATCTGACACAATCATGTATAGAAGTTACGAATGTTACAACCTGAAATTAAATGAGTGGCATTCCAAGGGTCTCTTAAAGAAAGAAGAACTAGCCTTCCTTAAAATCAATAAGCCAGTCACTCCTGTAATGTACCTGATACCCAAGGTGCATAAGGACCAAGTTAATCCACCTGGCCGGCCAATAATCTCTGCTATTAATAGTGCCTTTGCCAACACATCAAAATTTGTGGATTCTTTCCTTTGCCCCTTGACGAAGTGTCTCCCATCCTATATCCAGGATACGGGAGATTTCCTTAAAAAGGTTTATGATCTACCTTGGGAAAATGATTTTCTCCTGGCCACCATAGATGTCATGACACTTTATACCAGCATCAGACATGAAGACGGTCTGAAAGCTGTCAGACATTTTTTGGGCAACAGACCAGTAAAATTTTGGGCACACACTCAAATGTTAATTGAGATGACATCCATCTGCCTCAAAAATAATTACTTCTTGTTCAATGATGAGCTATACCATCAAACATGCGGTACGGCTATGGGCACCTGCTTCGCCCCCAGCTTTGCTAATTTGCATATGGGCTGGTGGGAGGAGCAGGTGATCCAAAGAATGTACCCAGAAGAATGGCATAATAACGTTATGCATTGGAGTCGTTTTATAGACGACTTGTTTGTCATCTGGAAAGGCAGTGAAGAATCATTGGTGACATTTATTGATAGAATACAAAACAATGATCTAAATCTCAAATTCACCAGTACCATCAGTAATACAAACGTGAATTTTCTAGATCTGTCTATTTATGTCAAAAATGATAAACTGGAAACCACCCTATACCGGAAGCCTACGGCTGGCAATACTTTGCTACATGCCAAAAGCTTCCATCCTCAAAATCTGATTAAAAGTATCCCATATGGAGAAGCCTTAAGAACTATGCGCAACTGCAGTAATCAAGAGAGCTGTGACAAAGAACTATCCATACTGCGGTTGCGTTTTTTAGCCAGAGGATACTCTGAGGAGTGCATAAGGACGGCCATAATGAAAGCAAAAAGAAGGACAAGAGAAGACATTCTTTTCAACAAGAGTAACACAAAGAAAAAACTGGAGAATGTCAATAAAAATGAGTGCAGGATGATAACAAGCTATAATGCCCAACATAAGAAAATAAGAAGTATCCTTACTAAACACTGGCATTTGATCCACAGTGAACCAACACTAAGTAAACTAGTAACGAAACAACCACTAATAACATTCAGAAAAGCGAAGAGTTTCAGACAAATGCTAGTAAGCAATGTTTTGAAAACCCCGCCCACTAAGACAGCCGCCACCATGTGGCTTGCAAAAAAAGAAGGTTTTGTGAAATGTACGAAATGTAAAGCCTGTATTCATGGCACGAACACTTCTAGGTACACATCAGGCTTTGCCAATAAGGAATTTAAAATCAAAGGACATCACACATGTAAGACAGATTTTGCTGTCTATGTACTTCAGTGCCCTTGTGGCCTGAGGTACGTGGGCAGCACAATCTTGCCTGTGCATAAACGTGTTTTGCAGCACTTGAGAGCGATTAAAAATGGTGATAAGTCGTACCCTGTGGCGCGACATTTTGAACGCTTTCATAACAAAAGTATAGCAGGCTTGACATACTTTGTAATCGATGCGGTCAAGAGCAGCAAAAGAGGGGGCAACAAAGAAAAACAACTGAGAAGACTAGAATCTTCTTATATAATTAAATTAAATTGCAAGACCCCGACAGGACTTAATATTGAGGAAGATCTGTACACCCATTTAGGTTAAATGTAGAAGTGCAGCTGACTTCCCTTCCGTTTTTAACCACTTCCTATATCCAGCACGCTTTTTTAAGTTGTTTTATTTTTATTTGGGAGCACTGTTATAAATTGTAATATTTGCAGGTATATTCAACAATTTGGCAACTCTGGCCCACTTGGGCAATACACCGGACTTGATTAATATTAAACATCTTTGTAGTTAATGTAACCAAAGAATACGGCACTGCTTTGCAGTGAGAATGCAATTAGCATTTGACAGGTACATTACCGATAATTACGAGATTTCCTATGAATGATATCGTGTAATTTGTCTTCCTGCATTAATTTGTTCGTTGTTCTTTTGGCACTTAGTTTTATTTTCAATGATTGGATCAATATTGATTCTTGAATAATCAAGCTAAGAGATTGTTAAAGTCAATTTGACATATATGTGAAAAAACTACCAGTCTGTTGTTGGATACACTGCAGTTGTAGTCCTTGTGCACGTGACACGCTGTAAGTGTCTTAAAATGGTGGCAAACTTTATTGTAAACGGTTGGTGAACAAGCCTGCGGGACAGGCGAAACGCGTCCAACAGCTGAGAATTAAATTTTGAATTTTTGCAAGACACGGCGTCGTCATCCTTTACTTTCGAGTACTGGTACTTTGGAGCATATATATATATATATATATATATATATATATATATATATATATATATATATATATATATATATATATATATATATATATTCACTGAAAAAACCATAGGTTTCACACATGTTATAGTTAGCGGAAATTTTACTGATAAAAAACCAATGAAATTGCCCCGTTATAGTTAGTGCTGGCAACTATAACTCACTCGACCGCAATCCTCTGCTGATGCTAATACTGTATTTAGACACTTATTTGCCCATGTCTTCTTCCATACATTTTTAGCTATACATATATTAAAAATATTTTTTTTTCATAAAGACACATATGTCATCAGCCGAAGATTGCGGTCGCGTGAGTTATAGTTGCCAGCACTAACTATAACGGGGCAATTTCATTGGCTTTTTATCAGTAAAATTTCCGCTAACTATAACATGTGTGAAACCTATGGTTTTTTCAGTGAATTTGCAAGGTTTTTTAAATGCTAATTCCTAACTATAACGTGTGTGAAACCTATGGTTTTTTCAGTGAATTTGTACGTTTTTTTAAATGCTAAGTTACTTTACGCCATTCGAGGCGTGCGCGCCCACTTAACGCAGTTCGTTCCGTGCACGGTTTTTATCAACTTTAATAAGCCCTGTACATTGGGTGGCCTTCGGCCACCAAAAGCACAGGGGGTGGGGTCAATGTGGATAGTGTTTTTTTTATTTCGATTTTATAATTTCATGTTGCCAAAATTTAGTTTTTTTTCAGCAGTAATAAGCCCTGTGCTTTTGGTGGCCTGCGGCCAACAAAAGCACAGGGGGTGGGGTGAGTGTGGATAGTGTTTTTTTTTTAACTATTTTTTTACCGTACGCGTACGGTAAGCGTACTCGGCGAAATTGCCGGAAAAAAAAAAAAAAACGTTTTTGCTCTTGGGGGATCTTTGGGGACTCCCTCAACATGACTATGTGGGTGGGAGTTGTCAAAACAGCCACTTTACATGTTTTTGGGCTTCAGATTTGATAAATAACACTCAGTGCGAGAGACAAAATGGCGGACGCCGCTTCCTGGTTTCGGCTGATTCGAATGTTTACTAAGATCTAAGAGCCAATCAGAATCGCGCTCGCGCACGCCACCGTACGCGTACGGTAAGCGTACCGTAAGCGTACCGTAAGCGGGCTCAGATATATATATTGGTTTAAAGTCTATTTTCTCAGAATCTACTGAACAGATTTACACCAAACCTACAAAAGGCACTTCCTTGACCTAGGGACTACCTCTCTGCCAAATTTCTAGTAATTCTGTTCAGCCGTTCGGGCTGTAGCTCTGTCTAAAGGTCCTATGGAAAAATGCATGGGAAAAACGCGTTTTGGGACCCCCCTTTTATCTCAGCCCCCGCTTGACGAATCCCCCCGAGACTTTCAGGGTAGGAGCGGAGCGTAGCGCCCCACCTATTTTGAGAAATTCGCGAGGATTCATCGACCGGCGCCAAAGTTATTCAAAATAGAATGTTGCGGATTTCCTATGGAAAAGGGGTCCTAACTATAACTACCTACTGGCGACCGCCTGTAGGTAATATATATATATATATATATATTCACTGAAAAAACCATAGGTTTCAGGGGCGTTATAGTTAGCTGGGCTTTTCACTCGTACAAAACCATAGAAATTCCCCCGTTATAGTTAGTTCAGCTAACTATAACTTGCGCGCCCGCAATGCACTGCTGATGACGTCACATATTACATCACTCATGACATGGTCAGTGACATCACTCATGACATCACTGATGACATCTCAAATGACATCATGACATCACTGATGACATCACTGATGACATCATCCAGTGAATGTGTGTTTTTCTGAAAATTACATATGTTTTATATATCTATATCTCAAGGTCGATGGAAGAATAAATGGGTATATAAGTGTTTAAATGGATGATTTGTTTTTGAAAAATTGATTGCATAACTGACTGATTAAGTATATCTTAGTGAATACATGGCTTAGTGAGTAATGTTTAAATATGTAAATATCTGTATCAGTCTCCCACTTTGTTTATAAGTGGCTGCATGGGTTGGTGAGTAGCTACATGAGTGTCTATATAGGTTATTAGATGGTTTTTTGAGTATCAATATAAGTGTCTGATGTCTGTATGGTTCGGTGGGGGGCGTTACGTAGTGCATAGGTGCATGAATGAGTGACTCACTGTTTGTATGTGTTGAAGACAGCATGTGTGCAGGACTGTATGGGTGGATGAGTGTGTGCATGGGTGTGTTAGTGAGTGAATGACTCTCAATAGTGTCTCTATGAGTAACTACATATGTTTTAAACTAGTATATGTGACTATTGGTGTATATAAGTGAGTATATGTGAGAGTGAGAGATTGAAAGAGTTCCTGTATGAATAAGTATGTGTTTCTATAAGTGATTGTTAAAAAGACTAAGTATGTGTAAGTTTCTGTAGAAGTAAGTGTGGTGGTGTGTGTATAACTGTATATGCAGGTAAACGGATGTTTGATTCTTTATTAGCATGAGTGACTATGTGTGTGAGTAATTTTATGGATGAGTGGCGTTGTGTAACAGGATGTATAGGTGTATGAGTACATATGATGAGTGAGTACATGTATGAGTGACTGTATAGGACTGTTGGTGAATGAGTGGATGTGGATGTGGATCTTACATTACTGAATAGGTTGTTGTAACTGGTATTGGTATGTCCATTGTTTTGAAAATTTTAATTTCTATTTTTGAATGTGTGTATCAAAGGTTATATTAGGGGGAGAGGAGGTCTGCCACTCTATCACAATGATGATGTCATCAGTGATGTCATCAGCGATGTCTTGAGTGATGTCACTGCCCATGTCATGAGTGATGTAATATGTGACGTCATCAGCAGTGCATTGCGGGCGCGCGAGTTATAGTTAGCTGAACTAACTATAACGGGGGAATTTCTATGGTTTTGTACGAGTGAAAAGTCCAGCTAACTATAACGCCCCTGAAACCTATGGTTTTTTCAGTGAATTTCTAAGGTTTTTTAAATGCTAATTCCTAGCTATAACGTGCCTGAAACCTATGTTTTTTTCAGTGAATTTCACAGGTTTTTTAAATGCTAATTTCTAGCTATGCCTACAGAGATAGGACATGTGAAGAAAGAAGGAAAAACGCACAGAAAGAAAAAAAAGAAATGCAGAAAGAAGTAACAGAACTCCTCAAAGACGAAGAAAAGTGCAGGAAGAAGTATAACGTGCAGAAAGAACAAACAGAAGAGCAGAAACAAGCCTTGTTGCAAAATCATCCTGTACCCTCAACTTTTTCAGACGGATACTGGTGGTAACTGAGTCTGACTAACCAGTCCTAGAGCCAGTGCTATGTTAAAGGACACTCAGAATACAGTGAAAACACCTACATACACTAGGGCACACTATGTGTTGGGGTCCCCCTGTGATTAGCATGACCTCCTCTGTAAGCCCCTAGTATATAATAGGGCAGGGGATTAAAACTACCTCTTAAAACGCACCACAGGGCGTGTTTGAACACGTCACCTCATGCCCCGTCCCCTCCCTTCCCCACTGTGTAAACACGCCCTGTAGCCGTTTTAAGTTGGGAGATTAAGTCCCCTTGAATCCTGAGGGTCCCTAGGGTCCAACTAGACCTCTAGGTACCTCCAGTAAGCGCCACAGAGCTGCGTTGCAGAGAGGTGTAAAAAGTGGCACGGCCTGCACCACCTCTCTGCAACGCAGAGCAGTGGTGCTTACTGGAAGCACCTGGTGGGCTAGTTGGACCCCAGGGTCCCTCAGGATTGAAAGGGAATTCTTTCCTCAACTTAAAAACGCGCCACAGGTCCTGTGGGCTTTCTGAGTTGAGAGATTAAGTCCCCTTGAATCCTAAGGGTCCCTAGGGTCAAACTAGCCCACTAGGTACCTCCAGTAAGCACCAGAGAGCTGCGTTGCATGGAGGTGTAAAAAGGGGCGTGGCCTCAGAACACCTGTCTGCAACGCAGCTCCCTGGTGCATACTAGAGATACCTGTTGGGCTAGTTGGCCCTCAGGGACCCTCAGTATTGAAGGGGAATTAATTCCTCAACTCACAACTGGCCAGGGGGCGCGTTTGCAGAGTGCTGCAAGGAGGGGGGGTGGCCTCTGGTGCGATGCCCGTCTTTTATTTATTTATTTTTAAGAAGGAGGGCTGTGTGGCTCCCTTTCTTTTTCTAATTTATTAGCCCTGGGGACCCCATCCCCCAGGGCCTGCACCCTAAATTTTTTTGTTGGAAAAAATTAATTTGGCCTTCCCAATGCCTTAATCGGCCCCGGGGACCGCAACCCCCAGGTCATGGCCTTTTTTAAAAAAAATTATTCTTTAGGAGGGGGGCTGTGTTGCCCCCCTCCTCAGGCCACTTATGGCCCAGGGGACCCCATCCCCCGGGGCCGGCCTTTGTTTTTTATTTTATTTTTAAAAAATATATATTTATAGAAACACCTAGGACATGCTGGACAAACCGTATGTACCTATCACCATGACGATTTGCGTGATATTCATTAAAAGGCGACTATGCATACAATGAATCCACGTAGAATGTATTCACACCGCTAGTAAAGCTCTGACATGTCTGACACCCTACCGTGCCTAATCCCGGTGCCCCTGCTGGTGGGTACTTTCCAAGTAGACACTATTGTCGTTTATTTATACAAACATGGGTAGCTATTGACGGGCACATTTAATACACATGCACACCAAGCCATTCAAAGGGGAATCAACAAAAATTCGACCAAACTATGCAAGAAACCCCCTCTTGGTTAATAAAACACACATCCACCGCCGGATGTGTAATACTTTTTATTTTACTCTCTGGAAAGGAGACAAACCTCACTTGAGAGTCACAGCGTGCTCCTGGCTGAGCCCAATGCTGTGTTACACCCACCAGTGCCCGCCGAGTGCCACACAACTCTGTGTTGTATTCCACCAGCTAGTGCGTATGCTATGACACTCTCTAGCCCATGTGCACTGTAACACCACCCTGTGAATATGTCATGCCACACTTGCATTCGCACATGTTATATTGCCCCATCTAACGTGCCTTCCTCGATGACTATGTTATAAAGCACAGCGCTATGCCATACATATTACAATCTGGGATCCATATCTTTGTCACAGTGCATATGCAATGTTACACTACCCAGCTCATATTTTATATTACAACTTTAGAGACTACTTAGGTTACACAACACTGCCCTGTGCATATTACACTCCAAGGCGCATATCACATAGCAAGCCCTAGTGCCTGTGCTATCTCGCGCTCTCCAATGAATCTGTCATTGCGCACAATGTATTGCATATTATATTTCACGCCCCGGTTCATTTTATATCACACTTTTTGGTGCATAGTTTATACCATATACTACATCTAGTTTTCATTTTCAATCGTGCTCTCGGGACTATGTTCTATATAACACTGCGTCCACTTACCCTTTTCACGGGCATTACATTTTGCGATGGGGGGTGGAGGGTCAGGGGATGTTTCTGCCAAGTGAGCCCGGAGTCACAGTCCCAAATGTCCTCCACTTCCTGAATAAAAGTGAGATTATGCTGCATACTTGTTCATATTTTAAGTAGTTCGCACAGACACACATTTTAAAAACAATAAAGTTCCTAATACCCACCTTCTATGAACAGTTAGCTTGCTGCCCCATAAACCTCCTCCCTATCCTCTGTTGTCTGAATCCATGGACTAGCCTCCTCTCTCCTGCCATGCATGGTCTGATGTGCTGCCACTGCCCTGCATTTAGCATGATGTACCAGTCCACTCATCCTGCCCTCCATTGCCCAATTCTATGGCCCATCATTGACCTCCTGCTTAGCCTCTGTGCTTTGCTTGCTGCCCCTATTCTCCTTCCCCCTGCCCTCCGATGTCTTTGTGCATGCCCCTGCTCCATCCTTTTTGACCACCATGTTCCACGGACCTGCCACTCCTATCTACTCTGAGTGTTCTGTTGAGCTGCCACTCCTCTACCACCTGCCTAGCATTGTCAGATGACTGTAACCTGTCCCTGCCACCTCCACCCTGCCTGTCCACATGCCATGCCCCTATCCCCTTCCTCCTGTCCTCCATGGTCCATTTTACTGCCACACCCTTCTGCCCTCCCTGGTCTGTTGTGCTGCAACTGCTCCACCTGCCTGCCCTGCGCGGTCTTTTGTGAGGCCCCTTCCCCTGAACTCTCTTGTCTGTGCCCAGGTCCTGACCCTCCCTTCTGTCCTCCATGGTCCTTTGTGCATGCCCCTGCACCCTCCTTCTTGCCCATCATAGCCATTGTGCTGCCACTAACCCTCCCGCTTGCCATGCATGGTCTTCTGTGCTGCCATGGCCCCTCCCACCTTCTCTGTGTGGTCAGCTAGCTGCTCCTGACCCCCTCCCACCTTCCCTCCATGGTCTGTGTGTATGCCATCATAGTCTCACTGTTGCTCACCATGGTGTGTCTTGTTTCTAGTGCCCATCCTGCCTGACCTCCATGGTCATCTTGCTGCTCCTGCCATGCCCCCTTGCCCCCAGCCCTCTGTTTCCATGTGCAGACCCCTATTCCCTCCCTCCTGGCTTGTCGGTTCCATTGTAATGCCCCTGATCTGTCCCTCCTGCCCTTTATGGTCTGTTATGCTGCAGCTTTCTCTCCTGTCTGTCCATTATGGTCAGCTAGCTACCATTGCCTCTTTCCCCTCTGTTGTCTGTTGTCCATGTGCATGGCCCTGTCTCCTCCCTATTGCTTTCTATGGATTGTTGTGCTGCACTCCCGTCCAGCATGCCCTGTGTGGTGTATTGTGCTGCTGCAAACCCTGATGCCTGCCCTGTAGGGTCAGTTTGGTGCACCTCTCAATGTCCCTCCTGTCCTCTGTTATCCGAGTCCATGTCCCTACCCCAATTCCTCCTGCCTACCATGATCCAATGTACCATACTTGCGAACATTTTGAACTTGGTAAGAGGGAGATTTTGAAATAAAACTGGGGTATTGATTTTCCCCTTCGAGTTACATTGAAAAAGAGAAGATTGTAGACAGGAAACAGATCAAGTAAAGCCCATTTGAGCTTAAAAACATTGGACGTTTCCAGGCTGAAACGGGTCTGTTGGCATGTATGGTTGTATGACCACTGCCTCTTCCTTCGGCCCACAATGGTCTATTATATTGCCACAGCCTCTCTTGCCAGTCCTGTATTGTTGGTTTGTTGCTCCTGCCCCCCTTTCCACTGCCCTCCATAGTCTGTTGTGCTGCCACTGCCCTTCCTGCCTGCCTAGTGTGGTCAAAATGTTGCCTCTGCACTCTCCTACCTGCCTTCAATTTTCAGAGTCCGTGCCCCTGGCCTCTGTCTCTCAACAGTATCCCAATGAACAACTAGATTGCTAACATTCTATATTTATTACAAAAGTGTGGCATGCCTGACGTCATCTTGATGTAATCAAAACTGTAATGCCTAGAGCATTTCCTTTAGAAATTACATATATGAGAGGGTCTTATTTGCATCAAAATTATGGTTAGTGCTCTAAAAAACTAAAATGAGGACATATTTTCTGAGTTTTCAAATAGCGACAAAGAACTTTTAAATTATTTGTAATCTTAGTTTTTTTATCCATTTGACCACTTGATTAAATGTTGCATCCAAGGGGAGAGGTTGTGGTGTTACTTCCAGAGCTGCAGACTTTGCAACTGGGGAACCAGGTTGGAGTTTCTGCTTCAGCTCAACATTCTGTGATTCTGGTCAAATCACTTAATCTCCCCATGTCTACAACGAAAATGAATTTGATCTTGTGTGATGTAACCAATGTTCATGTAAAGCACTCCAATACCTGACAAGTCTGCACTATATAAAACTGCAAATACACAAAAAATAAGTGTTTTGCACACTTCTGTCATTGGGCTACATTTGGGCTACATCTGGGTGATATTTGGGCTACATTTGGGCTCTTTTGTCTCTGGTGGCCATTTTAGGAGATTTATTTGTTATGAAGTTTCCTAATTTCCTCATTTACTGCAGTCTCCTCAGTAGGAAATGCTTTCAGTTTTTTACTTGGATTCCATCAAGAAGGTATTCAGATATGTCACACATTTGCCATAAATTCTGAATGTTAGCACTCTAGTTGCTCATTAGATCACTGTAGTAAAGCTACTGCTCACCACGGAAGTCTGCTGCTAGTATTAGAAGTGCATGTTTCAGTCTGCATATCAGAATTTTTTAATGAAATAGAAGAGGATTTGAGAAGTCACCCAAAATGTGCCCTAATTTTTCTTTCTTCAGCACTAATCATAATTTCTATGGCAAAATGAACCCCCTCATTGTGTTCCTTTTTAAATTAAATGTTTTAAGTGTTACCAGTTTATTCCAATCAAGATGGCTTCAGGTGTGCCATACTTTTGTCATAAGTAAGACAGTAAGCGCTCTAGTTGTTCTTAAGAACACTCTGGGACATTCTGTCATTGGGCTATACTTGGGCTACATCTGGGTGATATTTGGGCTACATTTGGGCTCTTTTGTCTCTGGTGGCCATCTTGGGAGATTTATTTGTTATGAAGTTTCCTAATTTCCTCATTTACTGCAGTCTCCTCAGTAGGAAATACTTTCAGTTTTTTACTTTGATTCCATCAAGAAGGCATTCAGATGTGTCACACATTTTCCATGAATTTTGAATGTTAGCATTCTAGTTGCTCATTAGATCACTGTAGTAAAGCTACTGCTCACCAGGCAAGTCTGCTGCTGGTATTGAAAGTGCTTTTTTCAGTCTGCATGTCAGAATGTTTTTATGAAATAAAAGAGGATTTCAGAAGTCAAAATGTGCCCTAGTTTTTCTTTCTGCAACACTAATCATAATTTATATGGCAAAATGAACCCCCTCATTTTGTTCCTTTGTAAATTAAATGTTTGAAGTGTTACTACTTTATTCCAATCAAGATGGCTTCAGGTGTGCCATACTTTTGTCATAAGTAAGACTGTTAGCGCTCTAGTTGTTCTTTAGAACACTCTGGGAAGCTGCAGTGGAACACAAAGGAATAAACAGACAGTCTCTGCCCTTGTTGGATGTACATGTTTTACTGAGAATGTCAGACTTCATTCTTACATGACTGAGAAAGATAATGTGAATTTACAGAAAATATGCTCTCAGTTTAGCTTATAGATCACCTTCCAAACCTCTGCAGGGGTGTGGAATTTTCCAAATAAACTAATTGTCCAAGGGACAAAATGCCACTGAGATCTACATGTCCTGTAAAATCCACTTGTCCCCCCTACCCCCATTCCACATCAAACCTAAGGGCTCCGGCTGACAGAGAAACATTAATATATTTTTGCTTTATTAAAATCAGTAAACCATTGAATGCTGTGCAATAATAATGCTAAAGGAAAACTTCTCAAGCGATATTATCGTGTCCCTGCCCCCCTGCGCCCCCTCCCCTTAACCCTGACGGCAATTCTTTTATTTCTATTCCCCTTTTTTTCCATTTTTTTTGGCTGTGTATTTATTCCCACAAAATACGTACATTTCAAACCATACGTAATGTACTCATTTACCGTCTCCCTTGGCTGTGTATTTATTCCCACAAAATACGTACATTTCAAACCATACGTAATGTACTAATTTACCGTCACCCTTGTAAAAACGTATGGGTGGGATATAAAAGGTGTCAGCCAGCCTGCCTCCTGCCATTTCCCCCTCACTTTTGCAGCTGGCCAGACGTGAGCCCTCCGTTCCTTGCGAATCGGTAAGTTGTATCGAAAAAGAAACAGCAAAGTTGGGAGCTTCCTTTAATAATAAGAATCGTTTTTTCGCCAAGTGTACCCTCTTTGCAACATTAATCAATTGTGTAATGTATATTTGTCGGTGTGTTTATGCTGTTATGGGCTGAAAGTTAATAGCTCACTATTCTATATTAGGACTTTAAGTTATAAATTGCAAGTCACCAACGGATGTCTCTTTTGAAAGCATTAATCTGCAGATCTGTTTCCATCTGCGGTATGAAGGCTCCGGACCCGCGATGTTAAACCCGCGTTGCGATGGCAGCGCGTGAATCTGAATTTGTTGTAATGGGTGTTTCCCCCATGAAGCGGTGGTAGCGCAGCGTGCCTGCTTGCGATATGCTTTTTTGACGTCCTCATCTGAGGCGCCGAGGCGGGCCAGGCCTAGGCTTTTGTACTAATTAATCTACTCACGCACGGTTGCTAAAAATATAAATAAAAGATAATCGCAGCACCTCCGTCACAATATCACACAATTCAAGCGGGCAAAACTGCTTATTTTACCTGAATGCTTATTGCAAGCCTCGTGGCGGCCACGGACTACTGCTTGCAGAGGCTGAGTGACGTTTCACTCCCCCAGCCAATCACTGGCTACAGCCCAGTCATGGGCTGCTAGCCAATCAGATGCCGCCAAAGGCTCTCTGCAAGCTTCGGATTGGCTGTGAGCCCCAGAGCCCCTAACCACACATCTCATCGTGAGATCTGATTGGCTTCATCCAAGAAGTGTTGGCAGCCATCTTGGGACCAATATACATGATAGCACCTCATTAAAAAGCATTGCAGTTAATAGAAGGTTTAAAGACTTTAGTTACATTATAAATCATTTGTTGATGGTACCATACTCATTTTAGGAATTGTGGTGTGTTCTAAGGTGATTTTACCATGTGAAAAAGCCTTCTGCTGTGATATCATGAATCATGTTTGAGAGAAAACTATTATCTCATGCTTTTCCCGCAGAGGTTTGGAAGGTGCTCTATAAGTTAAACTGAGAGCATATTTTCTGTAAATTCACATTATCTTTCTCAGTCATGTGAGAATGAAGTCTGAAATCCTCAGTAAAACATGTGCATCCAACAAGGGCAGAGACTGTCAGTTGATTCCTTTGTGTTCTACTGCAGCTTCCCAGAGTATTCTAAAGAACAACTAGAGCGCTAACAGTCCTACTTATGACAAAAGTATTGCACACCTGAAGCGATCTTGATTGGAATAAAGTGGTAACTCTTAAAACATTTAATTTAAAAAGGAACAAAATGAGGGGGTTAATTTTGCCATAGAAAGTATGATTAGTGCTGCAGAAAGAAAATTAGGGCACTTTTTGAGTGACTTCTCAAATCCTCTTCTATTTCATTAAAAAATTCTGACCTGCAGACTGAAACATGCACTTTGAATACCAGCAGCAGACTTCCCTGGTGAGCAGTAGCTTTACTACAGTGATCTAATGAGCAACTAGAGTGCTAACATTCAGAATTAATGGCAAATGTGTGACACATCTGAATGTCTTCTTGATGGAACCAAAGTAAAAAAACTGAAAGTATTTCCTACTGAGGAGACTGCAGTAAATGAGGAAATTAGGAAACTTCATAACAAATAAATATTCCAAGATGGCCACCAGAAACAAAAGAGCCCAAATGTAGCCCAAATATCACCCAGATGTAGCCCAAGTATAGCCCAATGACAGAATGTCCCAGAGTGTTCTTAAGAACAACTAGAGCGCTTACTGTCTTATTTATGACAAAAGTATGGCACACCTGAAGCCATCTTGATTGGAATAAACTGGTAACACTTAAAACATTTAATTTTAAAAGGAACACAATGAGGGGGTTCATTTTGCCATAGAAATGTCATGAGTCGGGCATCGCGCGCCTACATCGCCTACGATCCCCAGAATCCCCAGGGATAGAGTGGGCGGAGCCGCAAGCATATATAAGACGTGACGCACGCAGGACGCTGTGCGTAATTCCAATTCAACAAGTCCGTAAGGTACTCGGAGCAGTACCGGTGGACCCTGGACCGGTTCATGTGAGGAGTTCACCCTTCATCGGTCCTTTTGGAAAAGAATCCCCGTCAGCTGCGTGCCTACTCGCCTACGGCGCCTGTTCAGTGAGGACGAGAGGCGGTAGACGGGTACATTGAGTCAAGGGCAGCGCTCCGGGACCGGAGCGAGCAGCACCAGGTATTCTCGGCCCATAGTCTCCCACACGGACTAGAGGCCTTTCTCCCCTGCACCCCGCCGCTGTCTTGGGTGGGGTCAAACACGCTGTGGTCCTGGCGATACGCCGGGGCAAACTGTTAGTTGCAGACCGCTCTTCCACCTATTCCGACTGTGGAGGAGCTTGTTAATGTACGTTTGACTACTTGAGTCCAAGGGTGGTGTATTGAACCACAAAGGATAACAGCTCAGAAAACACTACTTAGGAAACGCTCTGGCTTTATGGAAACCTTTTTACGTTGCCAAAGCGAGACTATGGGGGTTTGAAAAAGAGGCTCAGGGTGTTTCTGAACCTACACGCATTTCTTTAAGAGGGCACTCAGTAAGTTCAGGAAGGGTGGTGGTGGCCCGAGTTTCTGAGTTGATGCCTGTGAGGTCCCTACTACTGGTTTCTTTGATGGTATGCGGATGGGGTGGTAGTGTAACCAGCCAGTGTAAATCATTCCGCGTCCAGCCATAGGCCTGCAAGGAACAGGCGTCACTAGAGAGAATTGATGAGTGTAGCATTCAGACAACTGCTTGCAAGGAACAGGCGCCACTAGAGAGAATTGATGAGTGTAGCATTCAGACAACTGCTTGCAAGGAACAGGCGCCACTAGCGAGAATTGATGAGTGTAGCATATATGTTTTGACACTTCATTTATGTTTGTATGTTTGTTTTCTTTACAGGTTCTACTCCCCGCTGTTCCCATCCTTCCCTTCCCTCGCTTGATTGCTCCAACCTTCCGTGCCATTAGTGCAGGAGTTGGAGACGTCGAGAGGTGGACCCCCTATAGTATCGCCTGAATCCTGAGGAGTGTCGGATTTGGGATGGAATCGTCACAAGAAATTATGATTAGTGCTGAAGAAAGAAAAATTAGGGCACAGTTTGAGTGACTTCTCAAATCCTTTTCTATTTCATGAAAAAATTCTGATATGCAGACTGAAACATGCACTTTTAATACCAGCAGCAGACTTCCGTGGTGAGCAGTAGCTTCACTACAGTGATCTAATGAGCAACTAGAGTGCTAACATTCAGAATTTATGGCAAATGTGTGACATATCTGAATACCTTCTTGATGGAATCAAAGTAAAAAACTGAAAGCATTTCCTACCGAGGAGACTGCAGTAAATGAGGAAATTAGGAAACTTCATAAAAAATAAATCTCCCAAGATGGCCACCAGAGACAAAAGAGCCCAAATGCAGCACAAATATCACCCAGATGTAGCCCACATGTAGCCCAATGACAGAAGTGTGCAAAACACTTATTTTTTGTGTATTTGCAGTTTTATATAGTGCAGACTTGTCAGGTATTGGAGTGCTTTACATGAGCATTGGTTACATCACACAAGATCAAATTCATTTTGGTTGTAGACATGGGGAGATTAAGTGATTTGACCAGAATCACAGAATGTTGAGCTGAAGTAGAAACTCCAACCTGGTTCCCCAGTTGCAAAGTCTGCAGCTCTTTTAATCAAGTGGTCAACTGGATAAAAAAACATAAAGATTACAAATAATTTAAACGTTCTTTGTCGCTATTTGAAATCTCAGAAAATATGTCCTCATTTTAGTTTTTTAGAGCACTAACCATAATTTTGATGCAAATAAGACCCTCTCAAATATGTAATTTCTAAAGGAAATGCTCTAGGCATTACAGTTTTGATTACATCAAGATGACGTCAGGCATTCCACACTTTTGTAATAAATATAGAATGTTAGCAATCTAGTTGTTCATTGGGATACTGTTGAGAGGCAGAGGCCAGGGGCACGGACTCTGAAAATTGAAGGCAGGTAGGAGAGTGCAGAGGCAACAATTTGACCACACTGGGCAGGCAGGAAGGGCAGTGGCAGCACAACAGACTATGGAGGGCAGTGGAAAGGGGGGCAGGGGCAGCAAACCAACAATACAGGACTGGCAAGAGAGGCTGTGGTAATATAATAGACCATTGTGGGCAGAAGGAAGAGGCAGTGGTAGTACAACCATACATGCCAACAGACCCGTTTCAGACAGGAAACGTCCAATGTTTTAAAGCTCAAATGGGCTTTATTTGATCTGTCTCCTGTCTACAATCTCCTCTTTTTCAATGTAACTCAAAGGGGAAAATCAATACCCCAGTTTTTTTTCAAAATCTCCCTCTTGCCAAGTTCAAAATGTTCGCAAGTATGGGACATTGGATCAAGGTAGGCAGGAAGAATTGGGGTAGGGACATGGACTCGGATAACGGAGGACAGGAGGGACATGGAGAGGTGCACCAAACTGACCCTACAGGGCAGGCATCTGGGTTTGCAGCAGCACAATACACCACACAGGGCATGCGGGACAGGAGTGCAGCACAACAATCCATAGAAAGCAATAGGGAGGGGACAGGACCATGCACATGGACAACAGAGAACAGAGGGGAAAGAGGCAATGGTAGCTAGCTGACCCTAATGGACAGACAGGAGAGAAAGCTGCAGCATAACAGACCATAAAGGGCAGGAGGTACGGATCAGGGGCATTACAATGGAACAGACAAGCCAGGAGGGAGGGAATAGGGGTCTGCACATAGAAACAGAGGGCTGGGGGCAAGGGGGCAGGGCAGGATCAGCAAGATGACCATGAAGGTCAGGCAGGATGGGCACTAGAAACAAGACACACCATGGAGAGCAACAGTGAGACTATGATGGCATACACACAGACCATGGAGGGAAGGTGGGAGGGGGTCAGGGGCAGCTAGCTGACCACACAGGGAAGGTGGGAGGGGCCATGGCAGCATAGAAGACCATGCATGGCAAGCGGGAGGGTTAGTGGCAGCACAATGGCTATGATGGGCAAGAAGGAGGGTGCAGAGGCATGCACAAAGGACCATGGAGGATAGAAGGGAGGGTCAGGACCTGGGCACAGACAAGAGAGTTCAGGGGAAGGGGCCTCACAACAGACCGCGCGGGGCAGGCAGGAGGAGCAGTTGCAGCACAACAGACCAGGGAGGGCAGAAGGGTGTGGCAGTAAAATGGACCACGGAGGACAGGAGGAAGGGGATAGGGGCATGGCATGTGGACATGCAGGGTGGAGGTGGCAGGGACAGGTTACATTCATCTGACAATGCAAGGCAGGTGGGAGGGGAGTGGCAGCTCAACAGAACACTCAGAGTAGATAGGAGTGGCAGGTCCATGGAACATTGTGGGCAAAAAGGATGGAGCAGGGGCATGCACAAAGACATCGGATAGCAGGGGGAAGGAGAATAGGGGCAGCAAGCTAAGCACAGAGGCTAAGCAGGAGGTCAATGATGGGCCATAGAATTGGGCAATGGAGGGCAGGAGGAGTGGACTGGTACATCATGCTAAATGGAGGGCAGTGACAGCACATCAGACCATGCATGGCAGGAGGGAGGAGGCTAGTCCATGGATTCAGACAACAGAGGATATGGAGGAGGTGGATGGGGCAGCAAGCTAACTGTTCAGAGAAGATGGGTATTAGGAACTTTATTGTTTTTAAAATGTGTGTCTGTGAGAACTACTTAAAATATGAACTAGTATGCAGCATAATCTCACTTTTATTCAGGAAGAAGAGGAGGTTTGTGACTGTGACTCCGGGCTCACTTGGCAGAAACACCCCCTGACCCTCCACCCCCATCGCAAAATGTAATGCCCTTGAAAAGGGTAGGTGGACGCAGTGTTATATAGAACATAGTACTGAGAGCACGATTGAAAATTAAAACTAGATATAGTATATGGTATAAACTATGCACCAAAAAGTGTGATATAAGATGAACTGGGTGTGAAATATAATATGCAATACATTGTGCGCAATGACAGATTCATTGGAGAGCGCAAGATAGCACAGGCACTAGCACGTGCTATGCGATATGCGCCTTGGAGTGTAATATGCACAGGGCAGTGTTGTGTAACCTAACTAGTCTATAAAGTTGTAATATAAAATATGTGCTGGGAAGTGTAACTTTGCATATGCACTGTGACAAAGAGATGGATCCTAGATTGTAATATGTATGGCATAGCGCTGTGCATTATAACATCGGCATCGACGAAGGCATGTTAGAAGGGGCAATATAACCCGTGCGAAGGCAAGTGTGGCATGACATATTCACGGGGTGGTGTTACAGTGCACATGGGCTAGATAGTGTCATTGCATACGCACTAGCTGGTGGAATACAACACAGAGGTGTGTGGCACTCGGCGGGCACTGGTGGGTGTAACACAGCATTGGGCTCAGCCAGGAGCACGCTGTGACTCTCAAGTGAGGTTCGTCTCCTTTCCAGAGAGTAAAATAAAAAGTATTACACATCTGGCAGTGGATGTCTGTTTTATTAACCGTGAGGGGGGTTTCTTGCATAGTTTGGTCGAATTTTTGTCGAATCCCCTTTGAATGGCTTGGTGTGCGTGTGTATTAAATGTGCCCGTCAATAGCTACCCATGTTTGTATAAATAAACGACAAGGGTGTCTACTTGGAGAGTATCCACCGGCGGGGGAGCCGTGATTAGGCACGGTAGGGCGTCAGACACGTCAGAGCTTCACTAGCGGTGTAAATACATTCCACGTGGATTCATTGTATGCATAGTCGCCTTTTAATTCGTCATGGTGATAGGTACATACGGTTTGTCCAGCATGTCCTAGGTGTTTCTATAAATATATATTTTTTTAAATAATAAAAAACAAAGGCCGTCCACGGGGGATGGGGTCCCCAGGGCCATAAGTGGCCTGAGGAGGGGGGCAACGCAGCCCCCCTCCTAAAATTTTTTTTTTTTTAAAAAGGCCATGACCCGGGGGTTGGGGTCCCCGGGGCCGATTAAGGCCTTGGGAGGTGGGCCATGCAGCCCTCTTCCAAATTTATTTTTTTCAACAAAAAAAATTAGGGTGCAGGCCCTGGGGGATGGGGTCCCCAGGGCCAATAAATTAGAAAAAGGGGGGCCACACAGCCCTCCTTCTTAAAAAACATAAAATAAATAAAAGACCAGCATCGCGCCGGTGGCCACGCCCCCTCCTTGCAGCACTCTGCAAACACGCCCCCTGGCCAGTTGTAAGTTGGGGAATTAATTCCCCTTCAATATTGAGGGTCCCTGAGGGCCAACTAGACCAACAGGTAACTCCAGTATGCGCCAGGGAGCTGCGTTGCAGACAGGTGTTCTGAGGCCACGCCCCTTTTTACACCTCTATACAACGCAGCTCTGTGCACTTACTGGAGGTACCTAGTGGGCTAGTTTGGCCCTAGGGACCCTTAGGATTGAAGGGGACTTAATCTCTCAACTTAGAACGGCCACAGGGCGCGTTTACACAGTGGTGAAGGGAGGGGACGGGGCCTGAGTTGACGTGTGCAAGCACGCCCTGTGGCGCGTTTTAAGTTGGGGAACTAATTCCCTTTTTTAATCCTGAGGGACCCTGGGGGCCAACTAGCCCACCAGGTGCTTCCAGTAAGCACCACTGCTCTGCGTTGCAGAGAGGTGGTGCAGGCCATGCCCCTTTTTACACCTCTCTGCAATGGCGCTTACTGGACATATCTAGTGGGCTATTTTGCCCCTAGGGACCCTCAGGATTCAAGGGGACTTAATCTGCCAACTTAAAACGGCCACAGGGCGTGTTTACACAGTGGGGAAGGGAGGGGACGGGACCTGAGGTGACGTGTGCAAACACGCCCTATGGCGCGTTTTAAGTTGGGGAAATAATTCCCCTTCAATTCTGAGGGACCCTGGGGGCCAACTAGCCCACCAGGTGCTTCCAGTAAGCGCCACTGCGCTGCGTTGCAGAGAGGTGGTCTAGGCCGTGCCCCTTTTTACATCTCTCTGCAACGCAGCTCCGTGGCGCTTACTAGAGATACCAAGTGGTCTACTTGGACCCTAGGGACCCTCAGGATTCAAGGGGACTTAATCTCCCAACTTAAAACAGCCACAGGGCGTGTTTACACAGTGGGGAAGGGAGTGGACAGGGCATGAGCTGACGTGTGCAAACACGCCCTGTGGCACGTTTTAAGAGGTAGTTTTAATCCCCTGCCCTATTATATACTAGGGGCTTACAGAAGAGGTCATGCTAATCACAGGGGGACCCCAACGCATAGTGTTCCCTAGTGTATGTAGGTGTTTTCACTGTATTCTTAGTGTCTTTTAACATAGCACTGGCTCTAAGACTGGTTAGTCAGACTCAGTTACCACCAGTATCCATCTGAAAAAGTTGAGGGTACCGGATGATTTTGCAACAAGGCTTCTTTCTGCTCTTTTGTTTGTTCTTTCTGCATGTTATGCTTCTTCCTGCACTTATCTTCGTCTTTGAGGACTTCTGTTGCTTCTTTCTGCATTTCTGTTTTTTTCTTTCTGTGCATTTTTTCTTCTTTCTTTACATGTCCTGTCTCTGTAAGCATAGTTAGAAATTAGCATTTAAAAAACCTTTGAAATTCATTGAAAAAACCATAGGTTTCAGGCACGTTATAGTTAGGAATTAGCATTTAAAAACCCTTAAAAATTCACTGAATAAAACATAGGTTTCAGGGGCGTTATAGTTAGCTGGACTTTTCACTCGTACAAAACCATTGAAATTCCCCCGTTATAGTTAGTTCAGCTAACTATAACTCGTGTGCCCGCAATGCACTGCTGATGACGTCACATATGACATCACTCTTGACATGGTCAGTGACATCACTCATGACATCACTGATGACATCTCAAATGACATCACTGATGACATCATCCTTGTGATAGAGTGGCAGACCTCCTCTCCCCCTAATATAACCTTTGATACACACATTCAAAAATAGAAACTACATTTTTCAAAACAATGGACATACCAATACCAGTTACAACAACCTATTCAGTAATTCTAAGATCCACATACACATCCACCAATTTACCAACAGTCCTATACAGTCACTCATGCATGTACTCACTCATCATATGTACTCATACACCTATACATCCCGTTACACAACGCCACTCATCCATAGAGTTACTCACACACATAGTCACTCATGCAAACATCCATTTACTTGCATATACAGTTATACACACACCACCACACTTACTTCTACAGAAACTTACACATACTTAGTCTTTTAAACAATCACTTATAGAAACACATACTTATTCATACAGGAACTCTTCCAATCTCTCACTCTCACATATACTCACTTATATACACCAATAGTCACATATACTAGTTTAAAACATATGTAGTTACTCATAAAGACACTATTGAGACAGTCATTCACTCACTAACACACCCATGCACACAGTCATCCACCCATACAGTCCTGCACACATGCTGTCTTCAACACATACAAACAGTGAGTCGCTCATTCATGCACCTATGCACTACGGAGTACCCCCACCGAACCATACAGACACTCATACTGATACTCAAAAAACCAACTAATAATCTATATAGACACTCATGTAGTTACTCACCAACCCATGCAGCCACTTATACACAAAGTGAGAGACTGATACAGATATTTACATATTTAAACATTACTCACTAAGCCATGTATTCACTAAGATACACTTAATCAGTCAGTCATACAATCAATTTTTCAAAAACAAATCATCCATTTAGACACTTATATACCCATTTATTCTTCCATCGACCTTGAGATATACATATATAACACACATTCACTGGATGATGTCATCAGTGATGTCATTTGAGATGTCATCAGTGATGTCATGAGTGATGTCACTGACCATGTCATGAGTGATGTAATATGTGACGTCATCAGCAGTGCATTGCGGGCCCGCGAGTTATAGTTAGCTGAACTAACTATAACCGGGGAATTTCAATGGTTTTGTATGAGCAAAAAGTCCAGCTAACTATAATGCCCCTGAAACCTATGGTTTTTTCAGTGAATATATATATATATATATATATACATTCCATAAGAAAACACACTGCCCTTGCAGCATGAAAACAGGCCACTCCAAACGTGCTCAGCAATTTCTTTATTTGAGGCAAAGGTAGGCATGCAGGCATTACGCGTTTTGACTCGGCTGAGTCTTCATCATATGCCACTGTGTCCTGGTGGGTTCGTTTGCATTTTGAAAAACGTAACTAACAACATTGAAAAAGGACAATGTCCATTTCTTTCCTATTTTTAAAGAGGCAGTGAGTGCTTTATCTAAGAGTTCGTTTTTATGCAGCAAAGGTGAGTACAACATTTCGTTTTTCATCAGGTTGAATCCTTAGAACAACAGTGTTCATTAAATCTATGTTTCCCTTTGTTGCAGCATTAGTTTGTCGTTTTCTATGTGGTAAAAAACCACAAATCCCATAATGCTATGTAACTGCCGCTTTACTTCCTTAATGGCATTCAATGTTGGATTTTGGCAAAACCACCCTTGTTTCACTGTGCACCGCTTGCAAACATTGCTTTACAAGGAAAGTTCCATAAGCGGGCACAGTCACTCAAAAGAAAATTCAGCTACCACCAAGTTTTTTTACACTTCATCACTTGCCTTTCAGATGGTAACCTCGAGCGCGCAGTGCATTGGAAAATCCCTTTTGCATACTCTGACTGTTCCAGAGTTCACTCTCCAAGTAGAGGCGGGCCTCTCTTCGTGGCCCTTCCATCAAAACTTTGTTTATGTCCAGTGTCACAGCCGGTGGGCGCTCCTTCCATAAATATCCTAAAAAAAGTTTGACAATCAGGAGCGCCTCAACCTCACGAGTTGGGGCCTGTCTCAGGTGTGTCAGACACCTCCCATATTCCATAAGAAAACACACTGCCCTTGCAGCATGAAAATAGGCCACTCCAAACGTGCTCAGCAATTTCTTTATTTGAGGCAAAGGTAGGCATGCAGGCATTACGCGTTTTGACTCGGCTGAGTCTTCATCATATGCCACTGTGTCCTGGTGGGTTCGTTTGCATTTTGAAAAACGTAACTAACAACATTGAAAAAGGACAATGTCCATTTCTTTCCTATTTTTAAAGAGGCAGTGAGTGCTTTATCTAAGAGTTCGTTTTTATGCAGCAAAGGTGAGTACAACATTTCGTTTTTCATCAGGTTGAATCCTTAGAACAACAGTGTTCATTAAATCTATGTTTCCCTTTGTTGCAGCATTAGTTTGTCGTTTTCTATGTGGTAAAAAACCACAAATCCCATAATGCTATGTAACTGCCGCTTTACTTCCTTAATGGCATTCAATGTTGGATTTTGGCAAAACCACCCTTGTTTCACTGTGCACCGCTTGCAAACATTGCTTTACAAGGAAAGTTCCATAAGCGGGCACAGTCACTCAAAAGAAAATTCAGCTACCACCAAGTTTTTTTACAGTTCATCACTTGCCTTTCAGATGGTAACCTCGAGCGCGCAGTGCATTGGAAAATCCCTTTTGCATACTCTGACTGTTCCAGAGTTCACTCTCCAAGTAGAGGCGGGCCTCTCTTCGTGGCCCTTCCATCAAAACTTTGTTTATGTCCAGTGTCACAGCCGGTGGGCGCTCCTTCCATAAATATCCTAAAAAAAGTTTGACAATCAGGAGCGCCTCAACCTCACGAGTTGGGGCCTGTCTCAGGTGTGTCAGACACCTCCCATATTCCATAAGAAAACACACTGCCCTTGCAGCATGAAAACAGGCCACTCCAAACGTGCTCAGCAATTTCTTTATTTGAGGCAAAGGTAGGCATGCAGGCATTACGCGTTTCGACTCGGCTGAGTCTTCATCATATGCCACTGTGTCCTGGTGGGTTCGTTTGCATTTTGAAAAACGTAACTAACAACATTGAAAAAGGACAATGTCCATTTCTTTCCTATTTTTAAAGAGGCAGTGAGTGCTTTATCTAAGAGTTCGTTTCTATGCAGCAAAGGTGAGTACAACATTTCGTTTTTCATCAGGTTGAATCCTTAGAACAACAGTGTTCATTAAATCTATGTTTCCCTTTGTTGCAGTATTAGTTACCTTTGCCTCAAATAAAGAAATTGCTTAAAAACGAGTGTGTACTTGTATCATCGATTGTATAGCAGAGTAAGTATGCGTTAGTATCTTTATGAAAAAGTGAGGTGGTGTGTGTATAACTGTATGGGTGAGTAAATGGAAGTGTGATTGAATCTTTACATGACTGACTATGTGTGTGAGTAACTCTGGATGAGTGGCAATGTGTGAGTGTCTGTATAGGTGTATGAATACAAATGATAGTCTCGTTTTGATGAGTGACTGTATGGGTGAATGACTGGATGTGTGTGTAAACCTAGGAATCAGTGAGTGCATATGTAGTAGCTGGTATTGGTGTGTCTATGGTTTTGAAAATAGTAGTCTGTATTTTGTGGGTGTATCAAAGGTTATATTAGGGTGTGAAGATGCGCATCAGATTTTCACATGGCTGATGTCATCAGTTATGTCATCAGCGATGTAATTTGAGATGTCATCAATGATATCATCAGTGATGTCACTGACCATGTCATGAATGATGTAATATGTGACATCATCAGCAGTGCATTGCGGGGGCGCGAGTTATAGTTAGCTGAACTAACTATAACGCTAGAATTTCTATAGTTTTGTACGAGTGAAATGTCCAACTAACTATAACGTGTCTGAAACCTATGTTTTTTTAAGGGAATTTGTAAGGTTTTTTAAATGCTAATTTTTAACTATAACGTGCCTGAAACCTATGGGTTTTTGAGTGAATTTCAATGGTTTTTTTAAATGCTAATCTCCAACTATAGCGTGCCTGAAACCTATGGATTTTTCTGTGAATTTTTAAGGTTTTTTAAATGCTAATTTCTAACTATAATGTCCCTTTAACCTATGTTTTTTTCAGTGAATTTCAAAGGTTTTTTTAAATGCTAATCTGTAAGTGTAATATTTATAAAACCTATTTTTTTCCTATAAATTGCAAGGTTTTTTAAAAATTATATTTTGTAACTGTAATATCCTATAATTATTTTCTCTTATTTTTTCCTTTTATGTTAAATATGTAATGTCATGTCTTTTAAAATGTTAATATACATTTTTTTTGCATAAATAGTGGAGTCGCGTACCCATTGTGTACCTATCACGATGGGTGCGCGGATTCAAGCCGCCATATTGCTAAAGTCGAGAAGGATGCGTGTTTGGTATGCAACATGTGAGCGGTGCCTGGCCCTGCGTAACATCATATACGAACTGGGTCGCGTCAGGTGCGCGTTTCGTATGCGACGGGTGCGGTGTGCCTAGCACCGCCCAATGTCATATAGGTACTGGGTTGCGTTGGGTGCGCAACTCCCGTAATGAAAATGTATGTTTTAAAACTATATGTATATAACTTTAATGTATATATGCGGCAAGGCAAGTGATTAGATACATTTTATAAGAATAATTTATTTGTACTTGTAAGAAACTTATATTATTGTTAAACATATTTTCACAAAGTCGCGCCGGGTGTGCGCTGGTTGCGCGCCAGGTGCGCGATTCCATGTGACTTTAAAAGAAAGTATTTGATTGGTGTATAAGGTTTTCCATTCTAGAAGTTGAAGGCCCCACCCATTTTTCTCATTCTCTCTGCAGCATCACTGGAGAGACACCTGTTGTGCTATTGCAGCTACTCTGTAAATTTGTTTGGTGTTTGCTGGAAAAGTATACAAATGACTTCTTCAAATCCGGATCCAGAACTTCCATCTGATGATGAAGACATTGAAGAACCTCCTCCGAAGAAAAGACCTGCATCCATTGTCTGGAGGTATTTCACCATTCCAGAAGGTGAAAAGAAAGTTAATGCTCTGAAGGTGAGCTGTACTCTATGTCCTCGGATTTTGTCAAGAGGTAGTGACAAAAAGAGGGACATCGAGTATGTACAAACACCTGCAGACAATCCATCCGAGACATCTTGCATGAGAGCAGCTGCGAGGTGCACAAGAAAAAATGCAGCAAGCTGACCAGGGAGCTGGTCCCAGCACTTCTGGAGCGTCAAGCACTTTGTTTTGAGGGCCGGACATTAACACTGACTTTGCCAACTTGGAACAGCATTGCATAAAATGCAAAGCCATATTAGGTTGTGGTGAGCAATCTGTTGATGCTGTTTGTTCTGCAGCAAGGAATCATCGCTGCTAATTTTTTAATTTTTTTTTATTGGAATGAGTTCATAATTCCAAAAGATAAGACTTCAGCCTGTTGCTTTTTTGAGTTTTCCAAAAACACCAAAAAAGATTAGAAAATAGTTAAAAAAAACACACAAAAAATTAAAAAGAAAAAAGTAGTTCTTTTCAGAACTACCTTATCTGGTTAAAAAAGAGAAATAACTGCATGCTAATGTCTGGGTGATTGCATGGGTACATGTGTAGAGCATGATTGATTCAAAGAGTGCATGGGAAGTGCATAGGTGATTGTAGCACTGCATGTGTTAGTGCCTGGGTAATAGCATGAGTAGATGGGTACTGACTGGATGATTAGAGTACTGCAAGGAGAGTGCATGGTGAATTTATAAGTGCTTGGATTTGGGTGGAGTGATTGGATAAGTACATGGTGCTGGCTGGGTGATTGGAGGAGTGCATATGCAGTGACAGGGAGATGGCTGGACTACATGGGTGCACAGGGAGTGACACGGGGATTGCTGGAGTGCATTGGTAGTGCTCTAGGGATTGTAGCAGTGCATGAGTTAGTGCCTGAGTCATTGCATGAGTACATGGGTAGTGACTGGATGATTAGAGTACTGCAAGGAGACTGCATGGTGATTTTATAAGTGCTTGGGTTTTGGCAGGGTGATTGGATAAGTACATGATTCTGGATGGGTGATTGGAGGAGTGCATAGGTGGTGATAGGGGGGTAGCTGGAGTACATGGTTAGCGCTCTGGGGATTGTAGCACTACATTAGTTAGTGCCTGGGTCATTGCATGAGTACATGGGTAGTGACTGGATGATTAGAGTACTGCAAGGAGAGTGCATTGTGATTTTATAAGTGCTTGAGTTTTGGCGGACTTATTGGATAAGTACATGGGGCTGGGTGATTGGAGGAATGCATAGGTATTGACAGGGAGATGGCTGGACTGCATGGGTAGTGCTCAGGGGATTGTAGCAGTGCATGAGTTAGTACCTGGGTCATTGCATGAGTACATGGGTACTGACTGGATGATTAGAGTACCGCAAGGAGAGTGCATGGTGAATTTATCAGTGCTTGGATTTTGAAAGAGTAATTGGATAAGTACATGGTGCTGGCTGGGTGATTGGAGGAGTGCATAGGCAGTGACAGGGAGTTGGCTGGACTGCATGGGTAGTGCTCAGGGGATTACAGCAGATCATGTGTTAGTGCCTTGGTCATTGCATGAGTACATGGGCAGTGACTGGATAATTAGAGTACTGCAAGGAGAGTGCATGGTGAATTCGCCAGTGCTTGGGTTTTGGCAGAGTAATTGGATAAGTACATGGTGTTGGCTGGGTGATTGGAGGAGTGCATAGGCAGTGATAGGGAGATGGCTGGACTGCATGGGTAGTGCTTTGGGATTACAGCAGAGCATGTGTTAGTGCCTTGGTCATTGCATGAGTACATGGGTAGTGACTGGATGATTAGAGTACTACAAGGAGAGGCAAGGTGAATTTATAAGTGCTTGGGTTTTGGTGGAGTGATTGGATAAGTACATGGAGCTGGGTGATTGGAGGAATGCATAGGTAGTTACAGGGAGATGGCTGGACTGCATGGGTAGTGTTCTGGGGATTGTAGCAGTGCATGAGTTAGTGCCTGGGTCTTGCATGAGTGCATGGGTAGTTACTGGATGATTAGAGTACTGCAAGGAGAGTGCATAGTGAATGTATAAGTGCTTGGGTATTAGCGCAGTGGTTGGATTAGTACATGGTACTAGCTGGGTGATTAGAGGAGTGCAAGGGGGATGACAGGGGGATTGGTGGACTGCTTGGGTACTACCTGGGGAATTGAAGGAGCGAATGAGCAGTGTGTAGGTGGTTAGAGTTCTGCATATGTTAGTGCCTGGGTCATAGCATGAGTACATGGGTACTGACTGTATGATTAGAGTACTGTAAGGGTAGTGCATTGTGAATTTATAAGTGCTTGGGTACTGACGGAGTGATTGATATGTACATGGTTACTGACTGGGTGATTGGAGGAGTGCATGGGGAGTTACAGGGGCATTGCTGGACTGCATGGGTACTACATGGGTAATTGAAGGTGTAAATGAACAGTTTCTAGGTGGTTAGAGGACTACATGGGTAGTGCACAGGTGATTGCAGCAGTGCATGTGTTAGTGACTGGGTCATTGCATGAGGGACATGGGTGCTGACACAATCATTAGAGTACTGCAAGGAGAGTGCCTGAGTGAATTTATAAGTGCTTGGGTATTGGCGGAGTGTTTGGATCAGTACATGGTACTGGTCGGGTGATTTGAGGAGTACACAAAGAGTGACAGGGTGATTTCTGGACTGCATGGGTACTACATGGGTAATTGAAGGTGTGAATGAGCAGTATCTAGGTGGTTAGAGGACTGTATGGGTAGCGCAGAGGTGAATGTAGTAGTGCATGGGTAGTGTTTGGTTTACTTATTCTTACCTTTTCAATAGTAGATATGAAAGTCATTGAAACAATTTTTTTCAGTTATTTTTTATAATCTAAATTTTAAAAAGTTTCAAACTTTAGAATGTTGGTCTGTAAAAGAGAAGAAAAACTATAACATATACTATCATAGTTTAAAGTACACAACATAATTTTACAATTACATAACATATTCAGTTTTCCTTTTTTGCTGTTCTCAGATTCTGTTGAATTTCACCATAGACAGTGATTTCAATGTTGATCATCATGCAAGCGGGCAAACAAATACAATCGGTACGATTGTTAAAAAACAAACAAATCTGTATTCCAAATATTTACAACAACCTCAACTATCTGTTCACATTTCCTAAAATAAACATCCTCAATAAAATTGCATATAATACAAAGATCAAATATATGAAATGCTTCTTTCTAAAACAATTTTCTAAATCAAAGAACAGAAACGATAATTGAATCAGCAATTCTTGATATCTTCCCTGTAGTCTGAAAGATGTTCCTGAAATCATTTTCAGTGAGAATACAACAAATAAACTTCTTAATTCATATTGACATCTTCCCTGTAGGCCGAATGATGTTTCTGAAATCGTTTGTATTGAAAATATCCAAAATAATCTCATTAATTCATATTGACATCTTCCCAATAGGCCAAATGATGTTCTCAGAACTTTAGCATCAAAAATATTAGGTATGAATTTGGTAATTCATTAGGCAACCAATATTTGAATTGCAAATAGGAATCATTACAATGTGTCCATCCTTTATTGCACTTTAAATGCACAGTATAGTTTCCAGCTGTTGTAGAAGCTCCATCTTGTAAAATAATTGCCACTGCTTTGAAAGTTCTTCCTGAAATTGACAGTTGACTTGCCACAAAATCTTTAATATTAATTTCCAATTTCTTCCTTCTGGTCTGCAACATTGTATCATTAAAATGACATATTGTCCAAATCTTTCTATAAATAATGTTGATAACATTGTAGATTTGCACTGACTACATTCCATATTTTGATTTGCTGATTTTACTAATTTTTAAAAGACACTGTTTTACAATTTGGTATTGTCAAATATCTGAATCTTTCAGTGTCAATTTCAGTGGTAGAAGTAAATGTACAGTCTTCACATTTATTTTTCCATCTGTAACAAAGTCCAAATAGATTTTCAATTTCTATTCCTTCATCTTCCAATACTGCAAGCATAAACATAAGAAATTATTCAGCATCTTGCTGTACATTAAGTGTAAATTGTGAAGAACCAGAACATATATCCAGAAGATTCCGAATGCCAGAAAACACTTTGGATTTTAGATTTATCAGTTCTCAAGTTTTCAAAAATAGAATACAACAAGGAACACGACCTTTTTTCTCAATTCTCCATAATTTGTTGTTGGAGAGTTTCTAGAAAAAAATACAACGTTCACCACTACATTAGCATAGCAGTTGATACCTGAACTATTTTCTAACTGATATTCTACAATGTCTTCAACACTGTCCATTTTTTTGTTTGTTTGGAACCTCGAAACACAAATGAGGAAGGGTCCAAGGGAATGTTTAAAGACCTAAACAGACTCAATCCCTTGTTAAGTAATCAATAATACAAAAGAGTCTGATGGTCTGTGTGTTGGAGAAGGACAACAAAAAAGATAGATGTAAAGAGTGAGAGAGGAACCTTAGAGTGCTAATTGGTTGTAAAGGATTTCCATCAATAACCAGTGATTGGTCGGTGTCATCATCTGGATATCCAGCCTTCCCACCACGATGAACCACTCCAACAAGAAGTATTATATGTGGTATAGATGTCAACCAGAGCACCTGAATGTAACCCGGGAAGGGGGAAGAAAAGAAGACAGCAAAGTCACTGGCTTAGTCAGGATGTGCAGGTATATACCGAAAAATGATATATAAACAGTGCAGTGCAAACAAGTGAAGATGTTTAAAAAGGATTTAGAGGAAGAAGGAAGTTTAATTCAGAATATTCCTACTAATCCTTGATTAAAAATGGTGCAGAAACAGCTTTTAACAAATAGGCTGTATGACAATTTGGTCGACATGTTTCAGCCTGCTTGACCCCATGGTCAAATGGCTTTCGTCAGGACCTTGTAATCTATTTATTGCTACTGCAACAATAAAGTGTGAAAAAAGAACAATGAGTGTATAAAATACAACCTTTGTGGTGTATGACTTCTTCGAGCAATCAGTATATATGAATTATCTGTGCAAACACAAAAAAAAACAGAAAAAACACAGTGTAAGGTTAAACATTCTCTCTCAAGGTGAAATAGTAAGTATTGGGCCAGGCCAATAGCATTTTTTCAAAGTGCTTACCTGATTAGCACGAGAAGTAAGCCTCACCTCACCCGGTGCTGACTCAGGTTTAGAGGAGGCCCCGCCCTATAAAGAATATGGAGGGAAGTAGGGAGATTGTTAAACCACAAAGGTGGTAAACTCACAACTACAACAAAAAGAAGAAACAGGACCGTGGATCACAGCCCTGTTGCACGCTCTGTTAAAAACTCTGTTGCAAAATTCCCAAACAGGCAGATTATCCTGATACAGACCAAGTTACGGCGTGCGTCTACTAGCGCAGCGTAGAATGCATGCCAGAAAATCTGTGATAGTAATTGATTTGTATCCGTTTGGAACCTCAACATACTTTTGTTTTTTTTCTCATTTCGAACCTCACTACAGAGTTTCTCATATGTTAATTTTCGACCTACTACACACTTTTCATATACAGGATATTCACCTAAGTTGGGAGCATACAATCTTCTTAACCGATTATACTCTTGTACACAATTTGCATCTGCACTAATGTTTCTCTCATCAAAATCAATCAAATACAATCCAGATAAATTTGTGACTCGGGGCAATGCAACGTATGCCATTCCCTCTTTAAACATGGTACTTTCAATGTTTACCAAAGCACTGTCTATACTTAAACCTTGAGATTTATGAATGGTCACCGCTTATGCTAAAGAAAGAGGAAACTGTTTTCTACGAACATACAAGTCTTTAACAAGCAAAAAATGAACTGAACAACATCCAATCTGTTTTACTTCTTCAATCTGATCAAACATAATCTTCAAAAATTCAATTCCATCTCTATTTGGATAATTAACAAAATCAACAACTTTTCCAATTGCTCCATTTACCAAACCTTTTTCCACATCTAAATTATGCCGTAAAATTACCCGACAGTTTTCACATACATATAAACTCTTTTCTAAACCAGCAGTCTAGATATACATTTTTCAAATGAATCCAATAAAAAAAAAAAAATATTTTGTCAAAATATTAGTAATTCCTTCGTACTCTATTTTACCAATGGCTTACATTTTTATTATTTTTTGCTTTTCCAACTTCAAAAGTTCTTCATTGACTGTAGAACACTCTCGCAGTGTTGGCATTAGGCAGATCATAGATTTCTTTTCTCCAATTATTTTGAATATTATTTCCGGAGCAACATTTTCATTTGGAAACAAGTTTGTAAGTAGTCAACTTTGCAAAGCTTCTTTTCCATGTTCTGTCAATACAACAATTCTTATATCTTGGAGAAAGCTTTCATAATCTTCATCACTTGCCTGTCGCATATTTTTAATGAGTTCTTTGTATTCAAAATATGACCAAATGTTGACATTTCCAATATTTCCCAAAGATTTTCTGGTGTCTTCATGCACAAGTGTTTTAAAAACTGGTTGCCCTTTTACAGGAGTAAGTTGCAATAGTTCGCCGAAACATGTTTTCCTCCAAATTACACATCATATTCTGTTTTTAAAATTTGCTGCATTCTTAAATGTACAAAGGCAAGCATTACGTTTGAGACCATGCTCACCTCATCAATGATCAGAAGTTCATTTTCATTAGTACTCTTGAAACTTCCAAACAAGCTTTTCCAGAAAGCTAGTGATATTCCAACTTGTTTTCATGTTCAAGAGGAAGCATTAGTAAACGATATAATGAAATCCCTTTAATGTTGTGTGCTGCTAACCAAGTTGGAGCGGTTACAATACAAGATAAATGTGATTCCGTGGTTTTCTGTAAATAACTGGTAAAAACTTTAATTAAGAAACTTTTTCCTTTACCAACTTCACCACTGATACATTTGAATAGGTTTAAAAGATGTTCAGTTGCATTCCTTATTTTTTATGAAGTAAACCATGGTCGATCTGTTGTGTAACTTGCTGATATATTTCTTTCTGTTCAATATTTCGTTTTTTTTCTAAGTATCCTAAATCCATATTATCCTGTTGAGCTTGATGTATTGCTGTTTCCACTTCACTCATGGCGATTGCTGCTACATTTTCAAGAATTGGTTGTCCTGGTGGATCTTGATTCAGTGGAGCAGAACATTGACTATCTTGAGAACTGTCTCTAGCAATCTCAGCTACAACACTAGCTTCTTGTTCAATTTCTGTATTCAACATTTGGAGATAATTTGGAAAAACTGTGCATTTAATGCTATCTTTACATGCATTAAAAGAATCTTCATAGCACTGAAAATCTCCAAGTAATTCCATTTCAGTACGCCAATGCTTGAAGAGTTGCAGAAGTGCTAAATAGTAAAATTCCCTTTTATCACGAGTATCGCAACTCAGTTTCCTGTGATTAATGAGATTTCCTTTACTATGTTTCACCAAACATCCTTCTGAACCAATCACTACATATTGTTCTTCATTTATGTTCTCTGTAATATTTCTCTTAAAACTGTAACATTACAGTACTTCATAGAGACATATGTTTTCAAGATAGGGACTTCTTTTTGGATAGTATGTATCCAACATGCTTGTTTTAACAATATCTGTGCTTTCCGGTTCATTTAATGCTAAATATTTGATATTTGTATAGATTTAAGTACTCAATTTTGTGTTGCAGCAAGACCTAGACTAACCCAAATGATTCATCTTGACTTTGAATGTAAACTTGCAGAGGTCAGTCAACCCGAACATTCGTAGAATCCAATTTCTCGATGGGACAGCATCTTCGAACTAAAGCTGTACAATTTCTTACTAAGAAGCTTTTCTTGGGAAATTTCTTCCCACATTTCTTTCAACTCCGTCTTTTCAGATTTTGTTACGTATGATGCAACAGCAATGGAAGTATCCGCAACATACTGGATATCCATATTTGCATTCCACATTGACAAAATCACTGGATTATAATCATTAATATACTTTGATTGTTCATTTCTTTTCAAATTATAAGTATTTTTGGGAGATTTTCTAGTGATAGTATGCCTCACTGCTGACATGAAACTGTTAACTCTTCCTTTTTGGATATTATTGGACGTGGAAATCCAAATCGACATTTTGTATAAAACTTTTCCTTTGACTTGTATTTCCGTCAACAGTATTTGCCACATCGATGAGTTTGAACCCATAAAACTTGTTGACTTAAGGTATTTTCTTCTCTTGTTTTTGGTATAGCACATGTAACATAGTCTTCAATAAAAGATAAAACAATCTCATCCGAATCAGTTCCAAATTTGGGTGCATCCTTGATCCATAAACGCATATATATATGAGGAGAACCTCAAGCTTGATACTCCTTTCTCCAAAAGAAATGAATAACTTCTCCAAGAGGTGGATTTTTTTATTGCAGATAAAAGACATCATAGCATGAAACCTATGATTAAAATATCTGCACACATTTACAGGATTCAAGGAACACAGTTCTCCAGGTGTCTTGAATTCAATGTTTTTAATATTTGAATTTGCTTCTCAAAGAAATTCAAGTAAATCGGCCCATGCGCATTCAGCACAGCTTAGCGTAACAAACCATGTATGGGTTCCTAAATTCCTTAAAATACATTTAAGTTCTCCATGATGACGATATCAATACTCATTAGTACCATGTTGACACGTCTTCAAATGAATCAATTGAGATTCTAAATGATCGTCTCTCTGTTGTACTTTGTTCATGAGCTCCTTAGCAGAAACATTTTGAAGATGAACTCCTCTTTTTATTATGAGGTTGACTGCATATGAAAGTCCAGACAAGTCACTTTCAAACAAAAGATGAAATATATATGGGATACATTGTCAAAATCTTGGATCTTCTGAGTACAATCTTGTTGTCACTTATTCTGATGCGAGAATCTGTACTGGTCGTTCGTCATATCGTCCAGCTTTTCCAGTGGGGAACAGCTGTGGAAAAACAACAAGCTTCCAAACCTTTTTTCCAAACTCTCATGGGAGTCTCCTTCACTTTCTTCATTTGGAATAATTCAGGAGTATTTCCAGTCACTTCTTTTGAATGTAAAGGATATACAGTATAATGTTCATACATTTCTTCACTTTTGGAGATGTCCACTTTTTCAATTTGGCCACTTGAAATTTTGCTATCAGCTCCTAAAACTATTTCTTCTTCTTCCACATACACATTGTTGTAGTAGTAATTGTTTTTTTATGAGATATAACGTAGCCTTTTGCACTTTGCTCACATCTACTAATTCTTGCCATATTTTCTGACTCTTCATAGGAAAACCATTAACTAGAATAACTACAGGTTCAGTTTCCTCTTTCTCTACACCAATAGTTTAAATATTTTGCTTTAAATCTAAAGATGAATACACAACTTTTCCATTTAATCCTATTTGTAAATCTGTGGGAGGCAACTTACCTGTTTTAGGCTCCATACGAACAATAGCCTGAAACGGGTGCACAAACTGAATCAGAATGCACTCATAAGTATTTAAATCTACCAGTTCTGGAGGAAGAACTATCAACTCTATTTTATTATGTACATGCTCTACATGGCATTTTGTTGACCTCTAATTTGGTATAACAATATTTACAAATACGTTGATCACTACCCAAATCAAAGCAATCTTCTACCAACAAATAAGTTGTTAATTCCTTCCACTTATCATTGTTTTATTTTTCACTTTGTAAATACAGATCAACATTTCTAGTTTGATTTTTATAGTGAGTTCGTCGAAAACAAATACAAACATAGTTTGGTCTTTCACAACAAATGACCTTGAACTTCGTAATTTCTTCTTCAAACTTCTCAGTACCACTATCTTTCACGTCTTCTTCAACACCTACTTCTATTAATCTCTCACTTTCTATACACTCTTGTTCAGGACCAAAGTACCGAAACTCTATTTCATCACAAACTTTTTTCACATCTGATACTGACCCAGGCAAAAAAGCACTGTTTAAGTCATTTAAAATTATTGCAGGACTTTTTACATAGTACAATCTTCTTACTAACTTCGGCATTTGAGAGTGATGTACTGCTAACATTCTCAAATGATGAAAAACACTTTGACACACTTTCTAGAAAGACAAGCCAGAGAATGACCTTGCAGTGTTTTTTCTCACTTTGCAAGGATCTAGTCCTTGCAGCATCTTAATCTTTTGGTTAACACTTTTTTTACTATACTCTTGTAAGAAATTGCATAAAATATCAATAAACTCCTATTGAATACTACAAATACTACTACAATCCCAAGTTTACACTGGGGCTTTAGTACGTCTCCCTAGAACTTCATCAACTATGACTTCTTCTACATTTCTAGGATCCATCTTTTCTTTTTCAATTGCAGAACCATTTTTCATTTCATAAGCACGACCACTGGTTTCAACTGCATGAACTAATGTATTGGTTTGAAAGTAGCTCTCTTCGTTAAAAAAAGATTCTGAACTTGAAGTATGCTTCCATTCACCCCCAAAAAATCTCAAAAGTTAGTTCTGTTAATTAGTCTCTTCTTTTTACTTTTGGACTTCATAAAATGCATTGACTTATCTAATGACCACATTATGTTTAAAAATAAAATGAATAATTTCCTTTTTATTTCAAAAGCCTTTCAACAATAGTTTCAATTTGTTTTTTCTTTTTATCAATCAATCAATCAATCAATCATATAGCTTTATTCGACAATATGTCATAAAAGCACAATCCAATGCACAATAAAAAAAGCCAGTAAGAAGTTAAAAGAAGATTAATATTCTTCCGTTTAAAAGACGATAAAACAGTTTAAGACAACAAGAATTAAATTAACAAGCTCATTACCAGTCTGTAATACAGGGTGCAAATAGTAGCAATGGAATTTACATTCATATAGATAGCAGCAATAGAACAGAGTACTAGTGGGAGCAAATCAATTTATATATTCATGGGCAATATGCCCTGCATAAATTAGGAAGGCACCACCACTTTCAAACGTATTATCCATGCCCATCCAAGAAATTTGGCTACAACTATAAGAAGAGGAAGCCAAGTTTCAGTGCATATCAGTCTAAAAGCAACCTCAGATTTTTGGGTGCACAAAAGACGACAAATAGGGGCCAACCAAATGCGTCTAGGAATAGTGTATGCAGGGCACACGAATAATAAATGGGGCAGACACTCCCTAGGTGCATGACAAAGGGGGCAGGATGTATCGGCTACATTCCCCCAACCTGCTGTGAAAGACTTAACGGGTAGTGTGCCCGCTCTTAGTTGAAACAAAAGCTTTCTATCAAGTCGCTTTGTGATAGTGTCCCAATATGCTTCGAGTCTTCGACTTGGTTTAGCAATGAGAAATTTGCCTGACAACGACGATGGATCACTATTCCTGAAAATGCTAGCTTCTACCCAGCCCCAGTACCTTTCCTTCAATTTTATTTTTGATGGAAACTGTTTGTTTTCAGGGTTCTCCCAGAGATCAGCCATGCCAATATTTTCAAGCAACAACCTAAGATTCGATAACCATTTGATTTTTTTAAATTGGTCAACTCTAATAAGGTCTTTAAAGCCCTCAGCATATGCAGACTATTCTGGGGTTGTCCAAATTCTGCGCCAATACATTAGAGGGCGCAATCTGGCACTGTCAGCCAATGCCTTAATTCCTAGGTCGCTGAGTAAAGGCAATACAGGAGTACTTTGTGGGAGATTGATACATTTTCGTAAGAAGCAGTTTTCTGCGACGATCAATTTAGACAGATTATTGTTGCCCCATAGCTCTGCTCCATAAAGGACTGAACTAATAATTTTCATATTATAGATCGTCAGAACTGGGGTAATTTGTTTCGTAAAAGATGCCTTAAACTCAGCTAATAGTGTTCCAGCTACCTGTCTATGTTTAAGTGTAGCCATATCCAATTGTTTGCCCCATTTCATGTCCCTCTGTATGACAACCCCAAGATAAGTATATTCTTTTACTTGCTCCAGCGGGCATTTATTTAATAACAATGTTCCACCAAACGACCTATGAGCGTTAAATGTCATAAGTTTTGTTTTAGAGACATTTATTTCAAGGCCCCGAAGATGACAAAATTCCTCAAAAACAGATAAAGCACGCTGTAGGACGCTCGGTGTTTTTGCTAACAACAGTGTGTCATCGGCGAACATAAGAATTGGGATTCTTACGCCCGCCAATTTTGGTGCATCCGTTGGAGTGGCTTCCAGAAACTTTACTACCCCGTTTATAAAGATGGAGAACAGAGTTGGGGCCATAACGCAGCCTTGCCTCACTCCTCTTTCCACACCAAAAGGGGGGGTAACCTGACCCTGAGCACCCCACCTAATTTTTGCATATGTATCCTGGTGCAGTCTAGCAATGAGTGATAATAGAGCATGGGGCATCCCTAGGTCTTGAAGAACTCTCCATAACTTATTGCGGGAGACAAGATCGAAAGCTGATTTTAAGTCTACAAAGGCAGCATACAAGCTGCCTTTTTCCAGGACCACCGTCTTCCAATATAGTAATGTAAAGCGAAAGGTTTGGTCGATAGTGCTAGTATTTGCCTGAAATCCAGCCTGGAAGGGAGACAAAATGTCATGAGTGCAGATCCAATCCTGAATTTTATTTAAGACCAGCCGACCCATGATCTTCTGAGATGAATCAATTAGACTAATAGGTCTATAATTCCCGGGTAGTGATTTATCACCCGTTTTATATATAGGAATTATCTCAGCTCCCTTCCATGACTCTGGTATCGGCAAACATTTAGCTATTTCATTCAGTAAAATCAGAAAATAGCGGATCCATGTGCTTTTGTTGGAGATAAATAAATCAGCTGGAATCCCGTCAGGACCTGGCGCTTTACCGCCCATCAGGGAACCCAATGCAACACTGATATCTTCTTCGTTGAAAGCCGGTTCAACATAGTAAGTGTAAGGAAGCTCAGGTACCTCCCTATCTTCAGGGCCACCTGCATATTGGGATTGAAAGTGTGATACCCAATGATCATGGCTTACATAATTTACCAATTCTGCTGGGCTACTCTCCCTACCCCATTTTAGCACTTCCCAAAATGCTTTTTGATTATTGTTTTCACAAGCCCTTTTTAAGTCCTGCCACCTGTTTTCATCCCAGCATTTTTTTGCCCAAACCAAGGCTTTCCTATATCTCAGCCTAGTTAGCTGGATCTTAGAGATATCACCTTCTCTGATAGCTAATCCCAATAGGCTACGAGCCTCCCTGCAATCCCCATTGAACCATTTGCTCCCCTTCGTTTGTTTGATACCTTTATTTTTACATACTTTATAAAAGTAGGAGCGAAGTTGAGTAAAGAGATCATCATGTAGTCCAGTGAGTATCTCGGGGAATGCCACGTTGGCCGAGAGTTCTTCCAGGTCTAAAACCGCCTTGCTTACATCTAGTGAAATCCTGGTTAGAGTTTCAGGATTGGCTGCCAGGTTTACCCATTTAAGACGCCTCATGTCGTTTGTGGGGGCTAAGTCTAGGGTCAGCAGCTCCCTTTGCAACTGAGAAACCCCTTTTTCAACTTCTACCTCAAAAGCTGCAGACAATGGGTTGTGATCACTCTCAACGCGTTGGACAACCTTCATGTCCATGAGCTTATTCCAAAACTGGCAATTAATTAATATATAGTCTATATGACTCTGACTAAAACCATTGTTAAAAGTTGATACACCAGCTCCATCCGACTGGGTTCTACCACTTAGTGCCCTTAATCCTTTTTCCATACAGAGGGAGTTCATTTGCACCACCACATCCGTCCATCTCCTTATCGGATTTATATCCAATTCTGGGATTTTCCAGAGGACATCTTCAGGATTTCGCAGACTGGAATTACCATTTAAAAGGGGTTCAAAGGTCATGTTAAAATCGCCTGCTATTATTACGTTAATGCCTATGGAGTGTTGCCCCAGGAGAGTATCCAGGGCTACCAGGACCTCTGATTTCCTACCCTTTGTCCCTCTTGCATAAACGTTATAGATGTCAAGTTTTTCAGCCATTCCCCATTGCAACCTAATCGCTAGTATATCCTTATTATGGGGTTCAAGGACCTGGATCTTGAAACCAATCTCTTGACGTATCCAAACTACCAAACCTCCCGAGGGTCTCCCCTTCCCTCCATTTATGGCAGGAACATAATAATTCAGGAATCCTACGCAATGGACAGCATCCAACGCCCAGGATTCCTGAAATAAGTAAACATCGTGTTGGTCAATGAATGAATGCCACTCTGGAGAAGTGATCTTAGACCCTAGACCAGCTACGTTCCATGACACCACCGAAAGTTTAGGTAATACGTTTTTAGATGGACATGAAGGTCTCCCCTCAATCGATGGAATAACATAGGAATTTGAGGGCTCAGTTCCTCTTTGTGATATCAATGTAGGCGCAGAAGAGGGGATAATTATAGATGGAAAAACATCATGATTAATTATCTTATTGGCTCCTCCAGAGACTGGCACATCAAAGCTGGGGAGAAGGGGCGTCCGCATACACACGTTCTCAATGTCAGGAAGTGTACTGTCAGAACAGACCCTATCGAGATGAGTAGTCAACTGAATCACATTTGTTTGTCAATCATTAGAGTCCAAATGCGACAGACTATCAAAAGCATTATCAGCAAGCACACCGGGACAGTTCTGGGGAAATACAAATGGGACTCGTCTAAATTGAATTGAGGAATGATCAGGGGAAGATGTGCGAAATTCCAGAGCCAGCAAGTTCTCAACCAAGGCCTGATCTCTTAATGTTAGCTCGATAGAGTCCTAAGAACTAGTCCTGGAAAGAAGTCTACGAGCTCTCGTAATATCGTCCCTAATAATAGACCGGCAACCCCCAACATGGCGAATACAGTGCATTGCTTTATTTTTAAGAGAATCCGCGCTTTCTCTATTAATTCCAGTATTGATTTTGGGAACATTGACCATATAGATTTTTGGTGCCTGATCCAGGTAGGTCCCTGATGGCATTTGACTATTATTAATTCGATTGGACCCTAAATCTAAATTAGGGCGACTTCTAATCTTCAGTTGCAAAGGCAGTGATTTTAAAGCAGTAGCATAAGAAGAAGAACCGCCCAGATCTACAGTAGGTCTATTCCCTTCCCCCACAATTTGCGAGTGCACTCTAGTGGATTCACCCCGAGCACTCATAGATGGTATATCTGGACAGATTTCCAAATTGAATGATGACTTTACTTGCTCGGGCTGCACAATACTGCGTGTAGGACCGTAGAGTGTAAGTGGGCCTTTGCGACAAAAAATCGACCTTCGCAGTTAATTCCACTAGCTGTGTGCGTACTAATGCTACCTCAGATTTTAATTCATTAAGGAGGGAAAACAGGCCCCGGGAGTCTTTAGCATTGTCTGAACGAGGTGCAAATGGAGGGCTACATGTAAGCAACAAAGAATTATTTAAACTAGCTTCCCCCATTTCATGTTCCGGCAACTCTAAGAGAGGAGCAAACCTATTAGTACAAGCAACCAGACAATCCCCTTTGTCAATCCTGCTCCCCCCGGGGGCCTGGCCCTTGACAATAGGGCTTTCGTTTAGTTGCATTGCAGAGTCGCCCTTATGGGTTTTATGAAACATTGCCGGAATTAATATCTGGTTTCCCGGTGGTAGAGTTAGAAAGGTCTGACTTATCTATACTTGGATCATCAATTACAGCCTAATCACGTATATCATTGCTTAATATGTCCTCACAATCATTGATCAGTAGATCGATTCTATCCAAGGTACGGTTATTTGTAGTTACCTTCTGTTTCAGAGATTTCTTGACCCTTTTTCCCTTGGATTCTCTTATGCTGTTACTATTCCCCCCCCCCCTACGCCACTATTCCCTTCCATCGTTTTCCTTTTCCCCATATTCCTGACAATGGGGAAAGGATGGTTACTAGCTGGGAAAGGAATCAACCCCTCTAGGGGCAGAGAAGTAACAAGACAATACTCTGTTCCTCTATGTTATTCTCGGAACAGCACACAGAATAAGGGTGAAGCAAATGTCAATCACTTTATCACCAGTACATTCAGGGGCAAATATGTATTTTGGCCAACTCACAGTACCTTAATGTCAGTGGGGCGGTAATGAGGCAGCAATCGAACCAAATGGGCTGGCCCAGCTCGGGGTCTTCCGGGCAATGACGGGCCCGCCCGGGCGCTGCCCGCACGCGTCCCGCGCTACAGGGCACCTGATGTGTTTAAATATCCCCACTGCGCTGCCTGATGATGTCGTCGGCGAGCGCCCGCAGCAGGGGATGCTGGGATATGTAGTTGTTAGGTTGGCCGTTCCCCTCACGGCTGTGGCAAGTCTCACTATGCTGGGCTGATGGCCGTTCCCCTCACGGAAGTCACACAAGCCTCAGGCGGCTAGATTGGCCAGTTAGTCCAAATGCGCGTCTTTTTATCAAATGCTGATCTTTTTTATATTTCTTGCCATCTTTTAATAAATGTTATCCGACTCTAGTTTGAAACATTTGTTTCTTTATTTCACAAAATTGATTCATTCTTCTTTTAGCATAGATTGTTTTTTCAGAACGTTATTTGCCATTAATTTGTCCTTTTTTCATTTAATTCTTCTTTGTTCTTGAGATAATATTTCTATGTTCTACATTGTCAGAACCATTTCTAATCCTTGAAAGTCTTTTAATAAATGATTTTGTTCTCTTACCGCAAGACTTTTTCTTTTTTCCCACATGTTGTAGTTCATCTAATTCTTGCTGTTGTCTTTTCTTTAAATAGTATTCTTTCTTTTCTCTTTTGTGTTGTTTTGGTCATGGTAAGTCTTTCTTAATGATGATGAAGAATTAAAAAAAAAGTAAAATAAATGTAATATTATTAATATAACTATATAGAAATATACTATTCTATTACTAAAGAAAGAAGTTCTACATGAAAACCAATGAAATGCTTTCTTTTGAAATCACATGGGATTTCCAACACTACATGGGTACTTCCTGGGTAATTGGAGGAGTGACTGAGTAGTGTTTAGGTGTTTAGAGGATTGCATGGATAGTGCACAGTGGATTATGGCACTGCATGTGTTAGGGCCTGGGTCATTGCATGAGTACATGAGTAGTAACTGGATGATTAGAGTACTGCAAAGACAGTGCATGGTGAATTTATAAGTGTTTGGGTTTTGGCAGAGTGATAAGATAAGTACATGGTGCTGGATGGGTGATTGGAGGAGTGCATGGGTAGTGAAAGAGGTATTGCTGGACTGCATGGGTAGTGCTCAGGGGATTGTAGCATTGCATAAGTTAGTGCCTGGATCATTGCATGAGTACATGGGTAGTGTTTGGATGATTAGAATACTGCAAGGAGAGTGCATGGTGATTGAATAAGTGCTTGGGTTTTGGCGCAGTGATTGGATAAGTACATGGTGCTGGATGGGTTATTGGAGAAGTGCACAGGTAGTGACAGGGGGATTGCTGGAGTGCATAGGTACTACCAGGGTAATTGGAGGAGTGAATCAGTAGTGTGTAGGTGGTTAGAGGTCTGCATGGGTAATACTCAGGGGATTGTAGCAGTGCATGTGTTAGTGCCTGGGTCATTGTAGAAGTACATGGGTACCGACTGGATGATTAGAGTAGGCCTGGACAGTAAATTTCGTTCTGCTCGTGGAATTTGCGATATTTTGACACTTTCAACATCAGAACTTTCGCAACCTGCCGCAAAACGGAAGTATTTTACTTGTTTGCGCTCTAAAAATGCATTCTCACGAGCGCTGTCGCGACTTACCAGGTCCCAGCATTCTCCGATGAGTTTTCCTATCGGTTCACGCGCGCCACAAGATGTTGGATTGTTGGTAGCCGGTCGCGCTATCCCGCGAGAGAACACGTCATTGTGATCGCGGACAGGAAATAAGCATCGCGAGCAAGATGGCCACGCCCATTAGCGACCGCATGGGCAAGTTGGAGATATATTTCCCCGCGAGCACGCAAAAACACATCGCGGACGGACGGGAAAAGCAATCTCCGCATCTTCGCAAAAGTTTTGCATGCTTGCGGAGATTTTGCGCAATTTCGCGATAATTTGCGAAAGTCAATTGTGCAAATTCCGCCCACCCTTAGATTAGAGTACTACAAGGAGAGTGCATGATGAATTTATCAGTGCTTGGGTTTTGGTGGAGGGATTGGATAAGTACATGGTGCTTGCTTGGTGATTGAAGGAGTGCATAGCCAGTAATAGGGTGATGGCTGGACTGCATTGGTAGTGCTCTGGGGATTGTACCAGAGCATTTGGTAGTGCCTTGGTCATTGCATGAGTACATGGGTACGGACTGGATAATTAGGGTACTGCAAGAAGAGTGTATGGTGAATTTATAAGTGCTTGGATATTGGTGGAGTGATTGGATAAGGACATGGGGCTGGCTGGGTGATTGGATGAGTGCATAGGTAGTGACATGGTGATTAATGGACTGCATAGGGAGGACTCAGGGGATTGTAGCAGTGCATGAGTTAGTGCCTGGGTCATTGCATGAGTACAAGGGTACTGACTGGATGATTAGAGTACTGCAAATAGAGTGCATGGTGAATTTATAAGTCCTTGGGTATTGGCACAGTGATTGGATAGGTACATGGTGCTGGCTGGATGATTGGAAGAGTGCACAGGGAGTGACAGGGGGTTTGCTGGAGTGCAAAGGTAGTGCTCTGGGGAATGTAGCACTGCATGAGTTAGTGCCTAGTTCATTGCATGAGTACATGAGTAGTGACTGCATGATTAGAGTTCTGTAAGGAGAGTGCATGGTGAATTTATAAGTGCTTGGGTTTTAGCGAAGTGATTGGATAAGGACATGGGACTGGCTGGGTGATTGGAGGAGTTCATAGGCAGTGATAGGTAGATTGCTGGACTACAAATGTATTGCTCAGGGTATTGTAGCAGTGCATGAGTTAGTGCCTGGGTTATTGCATGAGTGCATGGGTAGTGCTTGGATACTAACTGGGTGATTGCAGAATATGGAATCAATGAATCATTACTCATGTAGTTTTAAAATCACATATTCACTACCTTTGCATTCCTGTAATCGGTCAGGTACTTCTGAATAGTATACTAAGCATACATACAACTGTATAAATAGAATATGAACACATAGATGAGTCATTAGGTACTATCTAGTTTAAGTAGATAAGTACAACATGCCTGCAAGGTTAATATGTGGTGGTTTACTTTTGAGCTACATGTTGACCATTCAATCTACAGATATGCGACATCATTAAACTATACCTCTCAACAGACTTAAGAAAGAAGGGTAGTTAACAACACCTTTTATGAGCATTTTTAAAATCAAACTTTTATTGTACATCTTCAACTTTGTATCTAAAATCATGTGGCATCATTCAACTATACCTTTGCTCAGACTACAAAAAGAAGCCTAATTAACAGCACCTTATTTCACCATTCTATCTTAAAATATATGGCATCATTTAACTTTACTTTTTGTACAAACTAATGAAAGAAACCTAATTATTAACACTTTATATGATCATCTTTCAAACAGCACAGTTGTGCAGCATCTTTACCGAAGTATCTATAATTATGCAGTATCATTCAACTATACCTTTGTTGAGAGGACAAAAAATGAAGGCTGATAAACAAGACCTTATATGAACATCTTTCAAACTACACATTTGTTCTGCATCTTCAACCAACTATCTAAAAATATGTGGCATCATTCAACTATACCTTTGTACAGACTTAAAAAACAAGCTTAATTAATATCATTGGTAATCATCTTAAAAAATACACATATTACTGTACAGACCTTTTTTTAAACAACATTTAAGTACAATAAAACAAACTCCAATATACATCTCTACACGTAATAATATATTTCAAACAGCACAGTATTAGAATAATGTCAAACCTCCCAAATTTAAAACTCACCTTGCTAATAAATGTGTTGAATGGAAAAAGGATTTTCGTTTACACACAATCAATGTAATGCACCAGACCGAGCAAGGTAAAACCAGTAATGGCAAGGTTTCCCTCTCTTTCTCCACACAAATACACATTAGCAACAAATAACATTGCTTCCCAGAGTTTTTCACATTGTAAAACACATTTCCATTGGTTTTAGATAATAACCCTTATTAACTGACTTCTTCACCCCTTCTGCTTAATGCCAGTTTCCATAGCCACAGGTCATGGAACATTCAACTTAACTGGCAGGTCACAAATTCACCATATTTTCAAGTTCACCACACAATGTTGCAAATGGAAACAGCAGGTGTGGTTGGCTTTGCAAAACATGACCTTATCCTTTCTACTGTAGTTTTCAATAATTTGTTATTACCCAATAAGAAACTTGCTTTTTAAACAAAGTAAAATGCACCCTAATTTTTAATGCACAATGTTCTTAAACAGCCAATCGAATCTCTACTTTCTTAAAAACTGCATCTTCTCCACCATTTTAGATCTCTCTCATTCTACCAACTGACTACCTCAGCTACAGACATCTTTTGATTACCTACAGATATCCCTTCAAAATGCTTTCTGTGTGGATTGTTGGGCACAGCTATGTATTCCTGTGCAAAAGTTATGCTGAACACAGCGGCATTGACAAAGACCTAGCATTGCAAAATGTAGACATTAAATGGATTGAACAGAGATGATTAAAGTGACACCAATTGATGCCTCCGGTTAAAACCTTTTTGCATCTCCAAGCCCTTGACCTCATGATTGTGAACTGTGGTGGCAATGACCGAGGCACATTGACTATGGGTAAGTCTGGAATTGCTAATGAAGGACACCTTTGCAGAATTGATGTTTCTTTTCCCCCAAAATGTATTTGTATACTCTAACATATGCCAAAGACAGAAATGGAAGTGGTCCAATTAATTTTGGCCTCAGATTGAGAAAGCTAGAGAAAATGTCAATAAAGCTGTTTCTGATTATCTCAGAGACCATAGGATGGGCTCCATCTATAACAACAATCCACGTTTCCATATGGATGGCATCTACAGAAGTGATGGAGTACACTACACTGATGAAGGGAACAGAGTGTTTCTCAACAACCTGAAGCTCTGCATCCGCACTTACATGTAGCTACAACAATCTCCCAATGAAAACAAGGGTTCCTTTTAGAGCCACCCAATAACTCAACTTATATCCTAGGTTTATATTAAAAAATCTTAATTATTTTTGCTTGGTGTTGCGCACCCTGCGTGACTAACGGAGCCGTGCACCCATGGTATTCACACTAGAGGGCCGCGCTGAGCGCCACGCTAGGGTCACGACTCCAAACTTTGGCAAAAAAAAAATGTTTTCTACCATTAATTTATATTCGCCCCGGGGACCCCATCCCCCGGGCATGCCTCAAATTCTTTTTTTTTTAAAGGGAGGGGGACCACGTGGCCCCCCTCCCGGGTCATTTTTGGCCCCAGGGACCCCATCGCCTGGAGCATAGCCTCACAGTTGGGGACAGTGGGGGAGCCCCAATGCCCCATGGTCCCGCCAGCTCCCTGCCTCCTGTGGGAACAGGCATTCCTTTTTCTAAAGGGGAACTGCTGACTTGCAGCTCACCTTGAGGAAAAGCAATCCTGCTTTGCTTTGTTGAAGGGAGAGCAAGTTTCCCTGCTCTCGCTTCCATGAAGCAATGCAGGAGTTTGCTATGGCAGGGCAGGAGTTGTGATCCCGTCCTTCCATAGCAAACAGCAGTGTCCCTGGTGTGGGCACCCCAGGACACTGCAGGAGCTGGCCCTGTGGTGTGGTGCTCCCCAGGGCCATTCAGAGCTCCAGGAGGCAGGCCACATGGCCCCCTCGCCCAATTTTCAAAGCCCTGGGGAGGTGGTGGTCCTCTGGGCCCGGGGGTCTGCAATGGGCCCCCGTATTCAAATATTAAATGCACCGGGGAAGTGGTGGTCCCCGGGGCAGTGTGGGGGGATTCCCCCATGCATTTATTTTTTCAGCCCCGGGGAGATGGCAGTCCCCGGGGCTGCGGGTGCCCCCGCGGGCCCCCGCACATTAATTCATGAGTGCCCCCAGGACCTGGCCCACCCGGGCTTTTTGAAAACGAGAGTATGCACTTCTTTTCTTTACTTTCTCGGCCGGAGTCGCGACCCCAACGCAACTTCTGACGTTTAAAAATAATGTTTGTCCCTGGGGGTCCTTGTGGGACCCCTTGAGCAGGCCTAGGGGGTCAGGGTGTTTCTACCCTGCTCCCTTTTCTTCATTTTACACTTTGTTTTACTGTTCTCTCTTGACTTGGTTCTACCGAGTCACAAGATGGCTGCCAACAGTTTCCGGTTTCGAGTGTTGACAGCCAATGAGAATGAAGCTCATGCTCGGGAGGGTTCGCGAATCCACCTCATCCCTAGATATCGAAACTTTTTCTTTTTCTAATTTCTCAGGAACTACTGAATGGATTCACACCATTTTAAAAAAAAGGTTGCATTCTGAACCAAGACCTACCTGTTTGCCAAATTTTGCGTAATTCCGTTCAGCAGTTCGGTCTGTGGCTTTGTCTAAAGTTTACTATGGAAAATAACATGGGGAAAACGTATTTTGGGACCCCCTTTTTCCTCAGCCCCCACTTAGCAAATCACCCCGAAACTTTCAAGACAGGAGCTGACCGGAGCGCCCCACTAGTTTTGAAAAATTTGCAAAGATTCATCAACCGGCGCCAAAGTTATTGGGAAAACAAAAAACGCTTTTCCTATGGAAACTAGGTCCTAACTATAACTGCCTACTGGCGATCATCAGTGATGTCATCAGTGATGTCACTGACCATGTTATGAATGATGTAATATGTGATGCCATTAGCAGTGCATTGTGGGGGCGCGAGTTATAGTTAGCTGAACTAACTATAACGGGCCTAATTTCTCTGGTTTTGTACGAGTGAAATGTCCAACTAAGTATAACGTCCCGGAAACCTGTGTTTTTTCAGTGAATTTTTAATGTTTTTTAATGCAAATTTTTTACTATAACATCCCTGAAACCTATGGTTTTTTCAGTGAATTTCAAAAGTTTTTAAAATGCTAATTTCTAACTATACCTATAAAGGTAGGACATGTGCAGAAAGGCGCAGAAAGAAGCAAGAGAAATGCAGAAAGAGGCAACAGAAGCCCAGAAAGACGAAGAAAGGTAAAGAAAGAAGAAAGAGATGTGAACAAAGAACCAACAGAGGGGCAGAAAGAGGCATTGTTGCAAAGTCATCCTGTGCCCCCAACTTTTTGCAGACGGATACTGATGGTAACTGACTCTGACTAACCAGGCCTGGAGCGAGTGCTATGCTGAAAGACACTTACAGTGAAAACACCTACATACACTAAGGCACACTATGGGTTGGGGTACCCCTTTGATTGGCATGACCTCCCCTGTATGGCCCTAGTACATAATAGGGCAGGGGGATTAAAACTACCTGTAACTAAGAGGTGCAGAAGGATGCAAGAAAAGTGCAGAAAGAAGCAACAGAGGCAAGAGAGGTGCAGAAACAGGCAACAAAAGTGCACAAAGAGGTGAGAGAATTGCTGAAAGAAGCAACAGAGGTGTAGAAAGAAACAAGAAAAGTGCAGCAAGAGGCAAGTGAGATGCAAAAACAGGCAGGAAAGGTATAGAAAAATGGAAGACGAGTGCAGTAAGAGACAACAGGGGTGCAGAAAGAAGCAAATGAGGTGCAGAAAGAGGCAACAGACGTGCAGAAAAGAGGAAGAGAGGTGCAGAAAAAGGCAAGAAAAGTACAGAAAGAGGCAAAAGAGGTACATAAAGGGACAACAGGGATGCAGAAAGAAGCAAGACAGGTGAAGAGAGAAGCATGGAAAGTGCAGAATGAAGTAACAGGGGTGCACAAAGAGGCAAGAGTTGTGCATAAACAGGTAAGAGAAGTGCACAAAGAGGCAAGATAACTGCTGAAAGAAGCAACAGATGTCTAGAAAGAAGCAAGAAAAGTGCAGCAAGAGGCAAGTGAGATGGAAAAGCAGGCAGGAAAGGTATAGAAACAGAAGACGAGTGCAGAAAGAGACAGCAGAGGTGCAGAAAGAAGCAAATGAGGATCAGAAAGAGGCAACAGACGTGCAGAAAGAGGGAACAGAGGTGCAGAAACAGGCAAGAAAAGTGCATAAAGAGGCAAAAGAGATAAATAAACAGACAAAAGAGGTGCAGAATGAAACAAGACAGGTGCAGAAAGAAACATGGAAAGTGCAGAATGAAGCAACAGGGGTGCAGAAATAGGCAAGAGAAGTGCAGAAAGAAGCAACAGATATGCAAAAAGAGGCAAGAGAGGATCAGAAACAGGCAAGAGAAGTGCACAAAGCGGCAAGAGAATTGCTGAAAGAAGCAACAGAGGTGTAGAAAGAAGCAAAAGAAGTGCAGAAAGAGGCAAGTGAGATGCAAAAACAAGCAGGAAAGTTACAGAAAGAGGGAAGACGAGTGCAGAAAGAGACAACAGAGGTGCAGAAAGAAGCAAATGAGGTGCAGAAAGAGGCAACAGACGTGCAGAAAGAGGGAAGAGAAGTGCAGAAAGTACAAGAGATTTGCAGAATGAGGTCGAGAGAAGTGCAGAAAAAGAAAGAAACGTACAGAAAGAAACAACAGAAATGCAGAAAGAGGTAAAAGGTAAGACAGGAGCAGAGGGAAGCAAGAGTGGCTTGCACACCATTAGTACCAATTTAATACCCACATGTAGCAATAAGTAAGAGGTGACCATTCTAGGTTTGCAAACGGCCTTCCACCACGCTGTAACAGTTATCTGTGCATTTTTTGTAAAATTGACCGATTTCAGCTAGAAACAAGGGGCCCGATTCACAGAACTAACTTAAGACAAAATCCTAAACTTACTACCATTTTGATATTTACAGAAGGCACTTACTCATTTTGGTATTCACAGAAGGCACTTACTCATTTTGGTATTCACAGAAGTTAGGAGTCCTAACTTCAGGACTCCTAAATGCCTTCTGTGAATACCGATAGTCTTAAAATTAGGATTTTTCTCAGTTTAGTAGTAGTATAGTTAGGACTCCTAACTTTAGGTCTCCTAAATGCCTTCTGTGAATACCGAAAGTCTTAAAATTAGGATTTTTCTCAATTTAGTAGTAGTAAACTTAGGACTCCTAACTTTAGGACTCCTAAATGCCTTCTGGGAATACCGAAAGACTTAAAATTTGGATTTTTCTCATTTTAGTAGTAGTAAAGTTAGGAGTCCTAACTTTAGGACTCCTAAACTGAGAAAAATCCTAATTTTAACACTTTCGGTATTCACAGAAGGCATTTAGGAGTCCTAAAGTTAGGACTCCTAACTTCTGTGAATACCGAAGTGAATAAGTGTCTTCTGTGAATACCAAGCACGGGAGTCACTCCTTGACTCCAAGGGAGATTCTTCCGTCTTCCAGAGGTAATGGAACGTCGAAGGTCCAGGATTCTTCTTCAGAGCATCGTCCAGGGATATCTAATTTGCAATGGCAAGGGTTCCCTAACTTATACTAGAAGAAAGGGAGGGACTAGCTCTATGACCCCTCCTATGGGATGGTCAGGGGAGTGGGTGGTTACACCCACTTCCCTTTGTCCAGTTTCACGCCAGAGCAGTGGCAGGTAGCCCCTGAGCTGGTTTGAACTGGCATAGCACAGAGGAGCCTACTGCTCCCCCAGTGCAGGACTTCAAGCACTCTAGGAGAGCACCCACCCAGCTCCAATACACTAAATCCTGTCTGGGAGGTGGTCACACCTCCCTGTGACAGGATACCTATTGTTGGGCCTCCTCCCATGCGGGTTTCGGTCATCAGCAGGAGGGCAGCCCAGTGTCTGTGACTGGTGGCATCCATTTTTTGATGCCAGGGCTCTTCAGGATTCTACCGCGTTTCCAAGGTAGGTACATGTCTATCCCTCTAGAAGGGTGGGCTCATACTCCCACACCAGTTACTGGTGTGGGGGTATGATTTCAAAGCGTTTGACACCAAACACGATATGTTTTGATGCAGCCATTCCAAAGTTAGCATTAACCGCGAGATTGTAATGCACTTAAGAGTATATGGTTTGACTGCATTCACAAACAGCCCCAGAGAATAGACTCTGAGAGCTGCAGAGGGGCCCTGCTCAGGCAGAGGCACCCCCTCACATGGAAATCAAGCACCCTGCCCTCAGGATTGATAGGGCTTGCCTTAGGGGTGACTGATAGGTTTAAATGTGTGTGCAGGGAGAGATATAGTGAACCTATATCTCAGTGAGGAGTGCTAGCACTGCCAGTAGCAGGCCTGTGGTGTCAGATTTAGTCTGCTTCCCAGGGCTGGCATAATACATGCTTCAGCCCCCGGTAGGCCTGTGAAGTACCTATGCCCTTGGTACCTAAGGTACCGTATACTAGGGGCTCATAAGGTACCACAGTATCCAATCACTAGTGCATCTAATATGCACTCCAAGTTGTTTAGAGAGAACAGAGAGGGTGGGGCCCCGATTAGCAGGGTCCCAGCCAGATTATAGCCAGAAACATCAGAAAAAAAGTGGGGGCAACATAAGGTGCAGATCCGACTCTCCTACAATTCCACTACACACAAAGTACATCCATTCCACTCCAAAAAACATTAGTAAAAAACTTTTGCAGTTACAACATCAATAGCTCTAATTCTCACAAATGCAAAACCTATTACACTGCAAACACTTTTTTAACTAGTTGTCACGTTTGCAGAGTTGTGGAGAAATGTTGCTGGGCCTCCGACCAGTGCTCAGGAATTCCGGTGCATAGGGCTTACAGGAGGTACCAACAGGGCTTCTTGGCCCCCAAAGTTCCTCAGGAGTAAATTGGACTTCATCCCCATCCCGTAGTCTGCCAGGAGGCATGTTTGCAGAATGGTGGAGAAAGGGGGGCATGGCATCCGAAGACGTCTTAGCAATCCCACTGTGCGTGACTTACTGGAAGTAACAAGAGGGGTAGTTGGCCCCACGGACATCCTTGGGGTCCAACTACCCCTCCTATTACCTCCAGTAAGTCCAACACAGCGGCATTGCCAAGTTCGAAGGGCAGGCTACACCCCCTCTTCCCACCACTCTACAAACGTGCTCCCTGGCGCGTTCTTGGATGGGGATTGAATGCCCCTTCACTGTGGGGGTCCTTTAGGGCCCAACTAGCCTACCTGTTACCTCCAGTAAGCCCCACACAGTGGGATTGCTCAGATGTGGACAAAGGCCATGCCCCCTTTCTCCACCACTCTGCAAACGCACCCCCTGACGCATTCTAAGTTGGGGGATTAAGTTCCCTTGAATACTGAGGGTCCCTGGGGGGCAACTAGCCGACCAGGGACCTCCAGTAAGCACCACACAGCTGAATTGCAGAGGTGGTCCGAGGCCACGCTCCCTTTTTACACCACCCTGCAAACGCAGCTTCTGGCACACTGCTGCTCGGAGGATGAAGTCCACTTGTGTCCTGACGTCCTCAGGACACAAGAGGACCTCATCGCCCCACCAGCAGTGCACCAGAAGCTGCGTTTGCAGAGCGGTGTAAAAAGGGGCATGGCCTCGGGCCACCTCTCTGCAATGCAGCTCTGTGGCACTTACTTGAGGTACCTGGTGGGCTAGTTGGACACCAGGGACCCTCAAGATTCAAGTGGAATTAATCCCCCAACTTACAATGCGCCAGAGGGCCCGTTTGCACAGTGGTGAAGGGAGGGGGCGGGGCCTGATGTGAAAAATGTGCAAACACACCTGTGGCATGTTTTAAGTTAGGGATGAAGTCCCCTTGAATCCTGAGGGTCCCTAGGGGCCAACAAGCCCACCAAGTACCTCCAGTAAGTGACACAGAGCTGCGTTGCAGAGAGGTGGTCCAAGGCCACACCCCTTTTTACACCTCTCTGCAATGCAACTCTGTGGCGCTTACTGGAGGTACCTGGTGGGCTAGTTGGCCCCCAGGGACCCTCAGGAATCAAGGAGACTTACTAACCCAACTTAAAACACACCACAGGACGCATTTGCACACTTGTCACATCAGGCCCCACCCCCTCCCTTCACCGCTGTGCAAACATGCACCATGGCGAGTTTTAAGTTGGGGTCACCAGTAGGTAGTTATAGTTACGACCTTGTTTCTATTCAAAAAGCTTTTTTTTCCCCAATATCTTTGGCGCCATTTGACGAATCGTTGCAAAATTTTCCAAACTAATGACCAGCTCAGGTCAGCTCCTGACTTGGTAGTTTGAGGGTGATTCGTCAAGTGGGGGGCCAAGATAAAAGGGGGTCCCAAAACATGTTTTCCCCATGTTAATTTCCATAGGAACTTTGGAACAGGCTACAGCCCAAACTACTGAATGTAATTACACCAAATTTGGCAAAAAAGGTAGCTGTTGGTTCAGAAAGCGCCCTTTTTTTTAAAATGGTGTCAATCCATTCAGTAGTTGCTGAGAAATTCATAAAATTAAAATGACGATATCTGAGCACCGAGGAGGATTCACGAATCCTCCCAAGCATGAGCTTCATTTTGATTGGCTTCTAACACTCCAAACCAGGAAGTGTTGGCAGCCTTCTTGTGACTCAGTAATCGAGTCACAAGAAAACAGTTAAAAATATGATAAAAAGGGGGCAGTGTAGAAACACCCTGACCCCCTAGGCCTGCTCAGCAGGTTCCACAAGGACCCCCAGAGCCAAAAAAGTCTTTTAAAATAAAAAATCATCCAAATTCATGCTGGGTGCGCAAATCCAGCTGAGAAAATAAAAAAAAACAAAGCGCTGGCTCCCACGCTTCCTTTTTTATAAGCCCCCAGGTGGGCCAGGTCCCGGGGGAAATGTGTAATAAATTAGCGGGGGTACCAGGTACCTCCAGTAAGCCCCACACAGCCGGATTGCTAAGAGTTGTCCGAGGCCACGCCCCCTTTTCACACCACTCTGCAAACGCGCCTCCTGGTGCACTGCTGCTCGTTGGATGAAGTCCACTTTAGTCCTGAGGTCCTCAAGTCACAAGAGGATCTCATTGCCCCACCAGCAGTGCGCCAGGTATAGTGGTGGGGAAAGGGGAGTGGGCTGCTATGAGAACTTTACAATCCTGCTGTGTGGGACTTACTGGAGGTAATAGTAGGGGTAGTTGGCCCCCAAGGTTCACCTTAGGGCCAACTACCCCTCCTGTTACTTCCAGTAAGTCCTACACAGTGGGATTGCTGAGAGGTCTTCGGAGGCCACACTCACCTTTCTCCACCACTCTGCAAATGCACCTCCCGGTACAGTACTGGTTGGGGGATGAAGTCCACTTACTCCTGAGGGACTTTGGCAGCCAAGTAGCTCTCCTGGTACCTCCTGCAAGTCCTAAGCAGCAGAATTCCTGAGCGCTGGTTGGAGGCCCAGCCCCCTGTTCTCCACCACTCTGCAAACGTGACTACCAGTTAAAGAAGCATTTGTAATGTAATAGGTCTCGCATTTGCAAGAGTTAGAGCTATTGGCGTTGTAAATCTAAAAGTTTTTTACAATGTTTTTTGGAGTGGATGTACTTTATGTGTAGTGGAATTATGTGGTATATTGTGCAATGAAATTATGTGGATAAGAAGGTATGTGGTATTTAGTGTATAGTAATTATGTAGAATGGGATTATGTGTTATGGAGAGTAATTATGTGGTATGGTAGTCTGTGTTGTGGAGTGGTAACCTCAGGTTTCGTCTTCCTCGTTTCCTTAGAATCTAAATTATGAACTCAATGAGACCTAAAAAAAGAAGGAATCACTGAGGAGCACTTCTGGACTTAGTCAGAGGTATTAGCAGGGCCAATGAAGTTATGCGACTGTTTGGCTGCACTGACTTTCGCACAATTATACATTTTCCGCATTTGCCACATAATCCATCATCTGCTGCCTAATCTGCAGATTTGAACAAAAAAGCCTTGTTTCTAGCTCAAACGGCTCAAACGTTACCAAAAATGCAGCAACAAGTGTTATAGCATGGTGGAAGGCCCTCTGCAAACCTAGAATGGTCACATTTGAGATGTCATCAGTGATGTCACTGACCATGTCATGTGTGATGTAATATGTGACGTCACCAGCAGTGCATTGCGGGAGCGCGAGTTATAGTTAGCTCAACTAACTATAATGGCCAGATTTCTCTGGTTTTGTACGAGTGAAATGTCTAACTAACTATAAAGTACCTGTAACCTTAGGTGTTTTTTCAGTGAACACACATATATATATATATATATATATATATATATATATATATATATATATATATATATATATATATATATATATATATACACACAAACACATATATATATATATGTTACGTTTCATTGATGACTTGTTTGTTGTATGGAATGGTAATGAGAATGATGCTCGTGAATTTGTACAAGCCATAAATGTGAAAAACTTGAACCTTCACTTTACAGCAAATTTTAGTTCTACACAAGTTAGCTTTCTGGACACTAATGTCTACATAGCGGACAACAATATAGAAACTAAATTATATCGCAAAGAAATGGCTGACAACTCTACGCTCCATGCATGCAGCTCTGTCTCCATTCTCTCGCTCAGCTTTATCTCTCCTTTTTCACTCGTTTTTTTCCCCCACTTCTAGCTCCCCCCTTCACTCTCCTTCGGGGTCTTTCCTCCATTTTCTGTCGTTTTCCCCTCATTTCCAGCCCCCCTTCACTCTCATTCTGTGTCTTTCCTCCGTTTTTCACTAGTTTTTACCCTCATCTCAATCTCCCCCTTTCACTCTCCTTCTGTGTCCTCTGTGTCTTTCCTCCACTCTTTCTTGCACTTTTGCTGCCTTATTTGCACTTTTCTCTCTCTTTTTGCCTTTTTCCTTTTTCAGCCCATTTTTCCCCGCCGCTGCTGTCCCCGCGGCCCCTCCCACCAGCGCAACCAGTGCGACCGGCCCATTCCAGCTCCCCTCCCCGCTCCCGCCTCCCAGCTGTCCAGCCCTCCCCAGCCCCTACTTAATGGCGGCCGCTGCTGGGACAGGCAAGCAAGACCATTGACTCATTGTCAGTGAAATTGTTCTCCCTCCCTCGCAGCTCCACCATTAAGTGAGGCCTTACCCCGAGCCCCTGCACTCTCGAGTGTTGGTGTTCAAGGCCCTCCTCCACCCGCAGGATTCACCTGCACCTCATCCCTGGTGGTCCAGTGGACCTCTGTCTCCATTCTATCGCTCCGCTTTTTCTCTCCTTTTTCACTTATTTTTTCCCCTCACTTCTATTTCCCCCTTCACTCTCCTTCTGGGTCTTTCCTCCATTTTCTGTCGTTTTCCCTTCATTTCAAGCTCCCCCTTCACTCTCCTTCTGTGTCTTTCCTTCGTTTTTCACTCATATTTACCCTCATCTCAATCTCCCCCTTTCACTCTCCTTCTGTGTCCTCTGTGTCTTTCCTCTACTCTTTCTTGCACTTTTGCTGCCTTATTTGCACTTTTCTCTCTCTTTTTGCCTTTTTCCTTTTGACTTTTTTAGCCCGTTTTTCCCCGCCGCTGCTGCCCCCGTGGCCCCTCCCCCCAGCACGGCCACTGCGACTGGCCCAATCCAGCTCCCCTCCCCACTCCCACCTCCCAGCTGTCCATCCCTCCCCGACCCCTACTTAATGGCAGACGGGCTTGCCTTTGGTGCGCCAGCTGCACAGCGACCGCGCCGCCGGCGCACCAAAGGCAAGCCCGTCTGCGCCCATCTGCGATCGACTGCGACCGGCGCCAGGAACCCTGGATCTCTGCACCGCCAGCGCTACGACCCAGCGGCACTCCAAGCTCTCAACCCAGGTCGCAACAATCACTGCAAGCTAGCATCACCTGCTGACACCCACGGACCCTTCAGCTGTCACCGCTGCTGGCACACCTGCAGCACCGCCAAAACCATGGACCCAACGCAACCCGCCCACAAGAACACAACCGAACCGACGACCCTGCAATGCATCCTCCTCAACGTCCGATCCCTCCACAAACACGCCACCGAAATCTGGAACCTCCTCGACAGCACCACCCCGGATGAAGCATTCTTTACCGAAACCTGGACTAACACCACCTCGGGACCGCACATCGCCATCACCATTCCCCAAGGATACAAGATCTCCAGGAAGGACCGCCCCACCCGCCCGGGAGGAGGAATCGCCATGTCCACAAATCCACCCTCCGCCTGAGCACAATCCCTGATGAGCCCACAGACCTGATGGAACACCTTCACTTCAAGATACTGGCCAGCCCTACCTCCACCCTCTGAGGAACCCTCATCTACTGACCCCCTGGACCCAGCGGACTTTTCGCCAACTCCATCATGGACATCATCTCCCCGCATGCCATCGCATCCACCAACTACACCTTACTGGGAGACCTCACCTTCCACCTTGACAGCCAACTGGACCCCAGCACCACCTCCCTCCTAGAAAACCTCCACAACATTGGACTCCGCCAGATTGTGACCGAACCCACGTACTCAACAGGAAACACCCTTGACCCCCTCTTCACAACAGGAAACTCCATTACCTTCAGCCACACCACTGAACTCCCATGGACTGACCATCGATGCTTCCACTTCACCTTCAGAACACCCACCATCCACACAGACACCAGCATGTGCTCCCACGAAGAAAGTGGACCAGAATCACCGACGACCAGCTAACCTCATCACTCAGCAACTCCACCCCAACCATCGTGGAAAATGACTACCCCAACACTGCAGCCCGAACCCTGCACAGATGGATCTTCAACAGCAACAACACCCTCAAGAAAAACAACAACACCCACGCCAAGAAAGCTAGATTGTTCACCACCGAAATTCGAGAGTCCAGACGCACTTGCCGCTGCCTTGAAATGGCCTGAGGAACACCAGATCCATAGAAGCCCACAACAACTTCAGAGCCGCCACCAACGCCCACCACCAACTCATCAGACAAGCATTTACAATGCAACGGTCTCGGCATTGTTAAAGTTAGAGCTATTGGCATTGCTCATGACAATGCCGTTTCTTTAAATGTTTTAAAAACAAAAACATAAACAAAAATAATGTCATGAGCAATGCCAATAGCTCTAACTTTACCAATGCCGAGACCATTGCATTGTAAATGCTTGTTGAAAATTGGAACAGAACAATTAATTTTAAAGTCCTGCGGTCCCAACAGTGTAAGCTTCACTTCCAACTGAAGAGAAACACATGAGGCCTCCCCCAAGAAAAACCCGCATCCAACCATTCCCGAGCCGTGCAACATGTGGACATCCCGAGGTGCAGGGCAGGAGCACTGTGCACCCGAAACCTGGGACCTACGCTCCTTTTCGTTTGGGAGACCAGATCAGGAGGCTGTAAATTGGGCATAGTCTGCGGGTAAGGAGCAACACGGGGGGCGACAAACTAAAGTCCCACTGCCACCCCAGGCCCCAGGGATTAGCAAGCCGGGGAGGGGGCCTCTACCCCTCCCCCTCCTCTCCGAGGCCTGTGGATAGTTGCAGTCCCAGGAGAGGGGGAGCCTCGCGGCACCTCCAGCTCCCCCTCCAAGCCCACATGACCGGGCAATGCCCGTGGCAGTGCCAGCGGAGAGGGGGGTGGGATCCTTGCCCTCCCCAACCTACGCAATATCGCCGGAGTCCGGACCCGACTCCGCTGAAAACCGAACCATGGAGGGGATCCCGGTTGCACTGCCCACGACCCCGGCAGGGGCCGCTACTCCATGTGCCCCGGGAGCTGACTTACGCCCCCCCCCAGACGGACTGCAACCAAGGCAATGGCCGGGCTCAGCAGCCCTGCCTAAGGGGAAGGGGGAGGGGTGGGGGGGGTGGTGAGCACTCACCGCAGCCAGCTCCTGAGACTATCTGGAGCCTTTGCTTACTTGGGAGTTTGCCACCACGTCTTTGTGCCAGCTTCGGGCGTGGGTGCAAAGTAGTGGGCACATCATTCTTCGTCAAGCTGACCACGAACAGACTAGTAGTGGCTTGCGGGAACTGACAATCCACCGATTCCACTAGGGCTTTCATCACCTACTTGTGTTTTTTCGCTATAAATGTGGCTTCCTGGGGGATAATTTGGTGTCATTTAAGTCCGCCTCTAACAAGTTTGAAGGTCACAGATCGACGGGCCTTTTCACATGTCCTTTTGCCTCATATATAGATAATCTCTCATGGGCAGGGCCCACTGCGGTAGTCAGCTTGGGAATTGGAGGCATGCCTTGGGTTCTCACCCGGCAGGAGCCGGAAGCAATGCGGGGAGACTTCGCCCATAGGTTTACACCTGCAGGTACAGCGGTTAGCCTCCCCATCCCCTACAATTGGTGGAAGGGCGCACGGTTCCCCACATGCGAAGGTGCATGTGATACGAGATGTGGTATCGAGGTTGTATATGTTTTGTATTGTAGGTATATAGCGCTTGGAAGCAGCATGTGTATGGGGAGGTAATACAGGGAGATGCAAGTGATATGAGAGATGCCGGGGTGCAGCGCAGGGAGCAGTAGGTTGGGGTACAGCGATCGGTCGTGGAAGATGCTGGTAGAATACAGGGAGGCGGAATGAGATGGCAAAATGGAGTACAGTTTGTTACGGGAGAGAGAGGGCGTATCTCACCTGTCTAATCTCGATGTGCCGCTCTCGCTTTAGCCTCGACTCCCACCTGTTCCTGGCTCGGATGGAGAGAAGACGCTCAACCAGCCCGAGCTTCGCTAACGCTGAATCTGCCGCAGAGCTACGTGCGATCAGGACTCCAGTGCAGGGTGCGGGGCCTGGCAAACAGAGTTGGTGCCATAGACAGAGGACTGCACATTCCATTTCAGCAAAGCAACTACTGTAAATTGTGAATTCACGTGTTAAACAAGGAGATCAGGTGAGGGAGCAACGCCGGGACACCACCGCCTTTCTCCGAGGCAGAGAAGAACTGCCTCGGAGAAACGCAGCGTCCTTTTCGGATTCGGGGGCGTGTTTTGTTGTTGTCTCCTCCCTGAGACTTTTCGCAAAAAACACGCCCCCCAATCCGAAAAGGACGGGGCAGGATTGGAGTGACGGGACCTCTTCTCCAATGGCTGGCCAGCATTTACTAGGCCAGCCAATGGAGAAAAGGGTAGAAGAGGGGCGGGTTCAAGCCCCTCTTCTCCCAAGTCATTATCTCTCGCGAGCGAGACTGCGCAAGCGCAGCCATCGCTAGCCGAGACCTAAAAAGCAGAGTGCAAGTCACATCCATGCGATGAGATTGGGTCAGCAGGATGGGGTGAGCGCCCAAGAATCAGCGAGGCTCGCCCGAGACATTGCGACCAGCCGTAATGTGATGGGGCACTTTGATTTTTCCTGGGCTGCAGGGCTCATCATACTTTCATCTTCTAATGCTGATAAAAGGCAGTTACGGGTCATAGCTTCACAATAGGAGGGCTCACCATGAAGGGACTAATTCCCTAGGTTTCAGCAGGGCTGAGACACTGCGACCACCCTTCATGTGTTAGGACGCACTGGCAGGGGTCTGCGTGCTTGTATCGTCCAACGCTGAAAAAGGCAGATGTGGGTCACATCTCTGCAATGCAAAGGGTAGCAGGATGGGGCGAGCGACGAGAAATCAGCAAGGCTAGCTCGATACATCACGGCTAGGCCGGGTCGAAATGTAAACGGCGGCGAAGAGGTCTGCATAATTTTGGGATTTAGACAACAGGCTTGTTCCATGAAATTCCCAAAATTATGCCATTATGGCACTTTGGGTATTTGTGTCATTCTAGCAAATATGCCATTCACTCAGAAGGTGGGCATCCATACCTGTGTGTTTGTGAATATTATGTACTACCCTATCCGTCGGGTCGTATAGTAGGACCGAGTGCAGGATGGAAGGATTGTGACGCCATTAATAGACGGAAGCATTTCCCACAGCTTCCTCCAATAACGCTCTAATTTAATACAGCTCCCCAGGGTGCGCACCAGATCACACTCCGGCTCACCACGTCACCAACATTTTGAATAGCCTGAGTGTAATTTCAGGGGGTGGGGGGGGGCAGCACCAATTAGGAATAATTTGAAAGTATTAAAATCTATGCGTCCCTCTCTGACACCTGTCACGAGAATCCGGTAAAGTGACGCGGTCACCTCCGTCGTGATCTCTCTGTAACCCGGTTTGCTAGTGCAGCTGGGTAACAGTTCCACTTTGGTAGAAGTTAAGATGCGCAAGAGCATCGCACCCCTGTCAGCGAGCCCCAAACCTTTTAGTGTTATATCACTGGAGGTTTCAAAATGATCACAAAATCTAGACCTATCCCGCACCCCAGGCGCGGGCGAGTTGGCGATTTCACCAGTTGCGGCGGTCAGACAAGTCACAGAGTACAGGGTCTGGAAGAATCCGGATGAGCTCCTTCAAAGGAAGGATCTACGACTGAGATCACCTTGGGCTCCCCCCCCCCCTCGTATGCCAGCATTATGCCATGTGCGGCATGAGGAATGGGGTCCCACCATATCTAGGTGTACATTTTCCAGGATGTCAAACCCGCCCTAATGAAGGGCTTGGTTGATGTAAAGTTTTGACTTGAGCTTGTATAAAAAATACATTTCGCTTCTTTCCAATAAGGTCCATGATGGAGGCTGGCTTGTTTGTGGCACAAAATACACCGACTGGGAGCGGTGATGGGCGAGTAGACGGACTCAATGTGTGGGAGTCGAAGGTCTCGAGATTCAGAGTGAGCAGGTCGCCTCAGAGCTTTGAATCTGTGTCTTCTACCTCAAACCCCAATGTACAAAGCGCTTTGTCCCTTTCTGAATTCAGGACAAGATCAATGTGTCCCAGAAAGGGAATCATGCCCAGCGGAGAGCTGGCATTTGAATCATGAGGCTGATCTGCGTATTCCTGGCTGCCCACAGAGCCTGGCTGCAGGTTCGGATGCCAGTCTGAACGACTAAGTATTCACTGCATCCGGACTCAGAGTGCCAGGTTCTGCCCTCGGGCAATCCTCAAATCTGGGGTTCAGGGCCTCCGGCGCCTGCGTGTGATCGGCGGGGAGGGGGCTCAGGGGCGGTCCTGGCTGGAGTGCAACTCCGGGGCGTTGAGTCTTTTTAGCCAATACCAAGGGCCTACTGACAGACATTTCACCCCACAAATGTTCCCTATGTCATCCTTTATCAGAACGGAGATGGTCGGATTTAGGGATAATTGGGAGGCTCTTAACTGACACCTATGCCAAGCCTTGACTTGAATAACAAGGGTTACTGACTGCCTACGACAGAGTGCTCAAGCCTGCCTGTGTGTCACAGTATTACGGGAGAGAGAGGGCGTATCTCACCTGTCTATTCTCGATGTGCCGCTCTCGCTTTAGCCTCGACTCCCACCTGTTCCTGGCTCGGATGGAGAGAAGACGCTCAACCAGCCCGAGCTTCGCTAACGCTGAATCTGCCGCAGAGCTACGTGCGATCAGGACTCCAGTGCAGGGTGCGGGGCCTGGCAAACAGAGTTGGTGCCATAGACAGAGGACTGCACATTCCATTTCAGCAAAGCAACTACTGTAAATTGTGAATTCACGTGTTAAACAAGGAGATCAGGTGAGGGAGCAACGCCGGGACACCACCGCCTTTCTCCGAGGCAGAGAAGAACTGCCTCGGAGAAACGCAGCGTCCTTTTCGGATTCGGGGGCGTGTTTTGCTGTTGTCTCCTCCCTGAGACTTTTCGCAAAAAACACGCCCCCCGATCCGAAAAGGACGGGGCAGGATTGGAGTGACGGGACCTCTTCTCCAATGGCTGGCCAGCATTTACTAGGCCAGCCAATGGAGAAAAGGGTAGAAGAGGGGCGGGTTCAAGCCCCTCTTCTCCCAAGTCATTATCTCTCGCGAGCGAGACTGCGCAAGCGCAGCCATCGCTAGCCGAGACCTAAAAAACGAGGAAAAAAGCGATTGAAGACAGAATCTCCACTCATGCACACAACAGCAAAGAACTCTTCAACATCATCAAGGAGTTCGCCCAACCCACCAGCGAGTCCACCGACATTCCTCCCTCACAAGACCTCTGCGACAAACTCAGCACCTTTTTCCACCACGAAATCAAGAGCATCTACGACAACTTCGATGAAGACAACCAACACACTGAACCCTCACCAACCACCCCCGACACCCTGAAGCCAGCGACAGACAACTGGACAGCCCTCACCACCGAAGACACACTGAAGACGATGAAGTCAATCCACTCTGGGGCCTCCACAGATCCCTGCCCCCACCACATTTTCAACAGAGCCGCTGACACCATCGCGCCCATGCTCTGCCACACCTTGAACCGCTCCCTGGCAACCGCCTCATTCCCTGATGACTGGAAACACGCTGAGATCAACCCCCTCCTGAAGAAACCCTCGGCGGACCCCACTGACCTAAAAAACTACAGACCCATCTCCCTGCTCCCGTTCCCAGCGAAAGTCATCGAGAAAGCCATCAACAGCCAACTCACCACATTCATCGAAGAGCACAACATCCTCGACTTCTCCCAATCCGGCTTCAGAAAAAACCACAGTACGGAAACCGCCTTCCTCGCCTTACTGGACAAAGGAGAAACAGCAGCCCTCATCCTCCTCAACCTCTCAGCGGTGTTCGACACAGTCTCTCACCACACCCTAATACGCAGACTCCATGACGCAGGGATCCAAGACAAGGCCCTCGACTGGATCCGCTCCTTCCTTTCCAGCAGAACGCAGCGGGTCAAACTCCCCCCTTTCCTCTCAGACCCTACATCTACCACCTGCGGAGTCCCCCAGGGGTTCTCCCTCAGCCCTACGCTCTTCAACGTCTGCATGGCTCCGCTCGCCCCATCGTCAGAACTTACGGACTCAACATTGTGTCATACGCAGACGACACCCAACTCATCCTCTCCCTATCCAACGAACCCAACATCGCAAGTCACAACTTTCGAGAAGGCATGGAAGCAGTCACCAAATGGATGAAAAAGAGCTGCCTACAACTAAACACCAGCAAAACAGAAGTACTCATCATGGGCCCAAACCCCGACACCTGGAACGACAACTGGTGGCCCCCTGCCCTTGAAAGCTTACCCACCCCCACTGACCACCACGCAACCTGGGAATCATCCTGGACTCAGAGCTCAAAATCGACTGCCAGATCAACTCCGTCTCATCCTCCTGCTTCCACGCCCTCCGCCTCCTACGTAAGACCTGCAATTGGATCCCCCTCAAACACAGAAAGACCGTCACTCACACCCTGGTCACCAGCAGGCTCAACTATGGCAACGCACTCTATGCCGGAATGAACAAAAACCACACCCACAAGCTACAGAACATCCAAAACACCACCGCAAGACTGGTCCTCAATCTGCCAAGAAACTGCCACATCTCTCAGCACCTGCACACACTCCACTGGCTCCCCATCGAAGCTAGAGTCACCTTCAAGATGCTAACCCACACTCACAAGGCCCTCCACGACACCGGACTAGCATAACTAAACAGCTGACTCAAATTCCACGCATCCCAAAGGACCCTACGATCAGTCTGGCTCTCCTATGCCATGGTCCCCCGCGCCAGAAAGACCAGATCGGGAGGCTGCTCCTTCTCGTTCCACCCGGCCAGAGCCTGGAACGACCTTCCGCTCCAGCTCAGACAGATAACATTTCTCCCCATCTTTGCAAGAAACCTCAAAACTTGGCTCTTTGACAGACCCGCTCCTTGATGGACTGGAACCTGCGACTCCCCCACCCCCCAGTGTCTTGAGACTCTTACGGGTGAGTGGTCACGCTTAACAAACACCTGATTTATTGATGTTAAACATTTAGTGACTAGTATTACCTATGGGGAAATGCTTCTTGAGGCCGATTCACAGCAATGACTGTGATTTAGTGATAGCCCAAGCGGAAAGCAAGCTGCGGTCTCTGGATAGGGGATATTCCAGACAAGTCGTTGATAATGCAATTTTAAAATTCACGCGTAGAGACAGATATGAATTGCTGGCTGGGAGACAAACTAATCATGATGAAATTTCACCAAGAACTGATAATGTGAATAGTGAGGCTAAAAAAGAATTCAGAATTATCATCCAATACAGCCAACAACATAAACAACTACAATTGATTATCTCCCGCAATTGGCCCATGTTACTAAGTGACCCAGTGATTGGATCTAAACTACCTATCAGACTGTCAATCATATATGGTAGGGGTCAATCTATGCGAGATGATTTGGTTAAAACCAGTCCTGAGATCATTGAGTCAACTAACTGGCTGCAAATGCATAAAGGTTTTTTTTAAATGTAAGACTTGCAAAGTGTGCCAACAGGAAGATAATAAAACAACTTACATTACTCCATTCAGTACTAGGAATATCAAAATAACTATACTTACCTGCATAACTGAATATGCAGTGTATGTTTCAACTTGCCCATGCAGCCTACAATATGTGGGAAGCACTAAATTACAGGTGCACAAAAGGATTTTACAGCACTTAACAACCAAGACAACACCTACCCTGTGGCACGCCATTTTAAAAGCAAACATGAATCTAGAAGTCAGGATCTCAGGTACTTTGTTATTGACTCGATACCTCCTAGCAGAAGAGGAGGCAATAGAGAATACAGATTGCGTCAGATAGAAACAAGATACATTTTAGAGCTCAACACTAAACAACCATCAGGGTTAAACATAACTGAGGACCTTTTTAATGGTCTTTAACAATTTTTCTAACATCATTTCGATATATGCAGTTTTTGAAGGAATTTAATCTAAGTATTTTACAATGATTATGAAGTTTAATTGAATTTTATCCAATATTTATTGTCGTTTGAGCATTATATTTATATATATCTATATATATATATATATATATATATATTATCTACTGGCGGTCGCCAGTAGATAGTTATAGTTAGGACCGTGTTTCCATAGGAAATCCGCAACATTCTATTTGGAATAACTTTGGCGCCGGTTGACGAATCCTCGCGAAATTTTCAAAATCGGTGTGGCGCTCCGCTTTGCTCCTACCCTGAAAGTCTCGGGGGGATTCGTCAAGCGGGGGCTGAGAAAAAAGGGGGGTCCCAAAACGCATTTTCCCCATGCAATTTTCAATAGGGACCTTTAGTCCAAGGTACAGTCCGAACGGCTGAACAGAATTACTTGAAATTTGGCAGAGAGGTAGTCCTCAGGTCAGGGAAGTGCCTTTTGCAGGTCTGGTGTCAATCTGTTCAGTAGTTCCTGAGAAAATCAAAAGTAAAATCATATATATATGTGGGCGGGGCCTAACCACACATCTCATCCTGAGATCTGATTGGCTGTCAGCACTTCATCCAAGAAGTGTTGGCAGCCATCTTGGGACCAATATACATGATAGCACCTCATTAAAAAGCATTGCAGTTAATAGAAGGTTTTAAGACTTTAGTTACATTATAAATCATTTGTTGATGGTACCATACTCATTTTAGGAATTGTGGTATGTTCTAAGGTGATTTCACCATGTGAAAAAGCCTTCTGCTGGGATATCATGATTGAGAGAAAAATATTTTCTCATGCTTTTCCCACAGAGGTTTGGAAGGTGATCTATAAGCTAAACTGAGAGCTTATTTTCTGTAAATTCACATTATCTTTCTCAGTCATGTGAGAATGAAGTCTGACATTCTCAGTAAAACATGTACATCCAACAAGGGCAGAGACTGTCAGTTGATTCCTTTGTGTTCTACTGCAGCTTCCCAGAGTGTTCCAAAGAACAACTAGAGCGCTAACAGTCCTACTTATGATAAACATATGGCACACCTGAAGCCATCTTGCTTGGATTAAAGTGGTAACTCTTAAAACATTTAATATAAAAAGGAACAAAATGAGGGGGTTCATTTTTCCATAAAAAGTATGATTAGTGCTGCAGAAAGAATAATTAGGGCACATTTTGAGTGACTTCTCAAATCCTCTTCTATTTCATTAAAAAATTCTGACATGCAGACTCAAACATGCACTTTCAATACCAGCAGCAGTTTTCCCTGGTGAGCAGTAGCTTTACTACAGTGATCTAATGAGAAAAAATAGTGCTAACATTCTGAATTTATGGCAAATGTGTGACACATCTGAATGCCTTCTTGATGGAATCAAAGTAAAAAACTGAAAGTATTTCCTACTGAGGAGACTGCAGTAAATGAGGAAATTAGGAAACTTCATAACAAATAAGTCTCCCAAGATGGCCACCAGAGACAAAAGAGCCCAAATGTAGCCCAAATATCACCCAGATGTAGCCCAAGTATAGCCCAATGACAGAATGTCCCAGAGTGTTCTTAAAAACAACTAGAGCGCTTACTGTCTTCAGTATGACAAACGTATGGCACACCTGAAGCCATCTTGATTGGAATAAACTGGTAACACCTAAAACATTTAATTTAAAAAGGAACACAATGAGGGGGTTCATTTTGCCATAGAAATTATGATTAATGCCGAAGAAAGAAAATGAGGGCACATTTTGAGTAACTTCTCAAATCCTCTTCTATTTCATTAAAAAATTCTGACATGCAGACCGAAACATGCACTTTTAATACCAGGAGCAGACTTCCATGGTGAACAGTAGTTTTACTACAGTGATCTAATGAGCAACTAGAGTGCTAACATTCAGAATTTATGGCAAATGTGTGACATATCTGAATACCTTCATGATAGAATCAAAGTAAAAAACTGAAAGCATTTCCTACTGAGGAGACTGCAGTACATGAGGAAATTAGGAAACTTCAAAACAAATAAATCTCCCAAAATGGCCACCGGAGACAAAAGAGCCCAAATGTAGCACAAAATCACCCAGATGTAGCCCAAATATAGCCCAATGACAGAAGTGTGCAAAACACTTATTATTTTGTGTTTTTGCAGTGTTATATAGTGCAGACTTGTCAGGCATTGGAGTGCTTTACATGAGCATTGGTTACATCACACAAGAACAAATTCATTTTGGTTGTAGACATGGGGAGACTAAGTGATTTGACCAGAATCACAGAATGTCGAGCTGAAGCAGAAACTCCAACCTGGTTCCCCAGTTGCAAAGTCTGCAGTTCTGGAAGTAACACCACATCCTCTTCCCTAAGTGCAACATTTAATCAAGTGGTCAACTGGATAAAAAAACATAAAGATAACAAATAATTTAAAAGTGCTTTGTCGCTATTTGAAAACTCAGAAAATATGTCCTTATTTTAGTCTTTTAGAGCACTAACCATAATTCTGATGCCAATAAGACCCTCTCATATATGTAATTTCTAAAGGAAATGGTCTAGGTATTACAGTTTTGATTACATCAAGATGACGTCAGGCGTTCCACACTTTTTTAATAAATATAGAATGTTAGCCATCTAGTTGTTCATTAGGATACTGTTGAGAGGCAGCGGCCAGGGGCACGGACTCTGAAAATTGAAGGCAGGTAGGAGGGTGCAAAGGCAACAATTTAACCACACTGAGCAGGCAGGAAGTGCCATGGCAGCACAACAGACTAAGGAGGGCAGTGGAAAGGGGGGCAGGGGCAACAAACCAACAATACAGGACTTGCAAGAGAGGCTGTGGCAATGTAATAGACCATTGTGGGCAGAAGGAAGAGGCAATGGTAGTACAACCATACATGCCAACAGACCCGATTCAGCCAGGAAACGTCCAATGTTTTTAAGCTCAAATGGGCTTTATTTGATATGTCTCCTGTCTACAATCTCCTCTTTTTCAATGTAACTCAAAGGGGAAAATCAATACCCCAGTTTTTTTTCAAAATCTCCCTCTTACCAAGTTCAAAATGTTCGCAAGTATGGTACATTGGATCATGGAAGGAAATGGGGTAGGGACATGGACTTGGATAACAGAGGACAGGAGGGACATGGAGAGGTGCACCAAACTGACCCTGCAGGGCAGGCATCAGGGTTTGCAGCAGCACAATACACCACACAGGGCATGCGGGACGGGAGTGCAGCACAACAATCCATAGAAAGCAAGAGGGAGGGAACAGGACCATGCACATGGACAACAGAGAACAGAGGGGCAAGAGGCAATGGTAGCTAGCTGACCATAATGGACAGACAGGAGAGAAAGCTGCAGCATAACAGACCATAAAGGGTAGGAGGGACGGATCAGGGGCATTACAATGGAACAGACAAGCCAGGAGGGAGGGAGTAGGGGTCTGCACATGTAAACAGAGGGCTGGGGGCAAGGGCGCAGGGCAGGAGCAGCAAGATAGCCATGGAGGTCAGGCAGGACGGGCACTAGAAGCAAGACACACCATGAAGAGCAACACTGAGACTGTGATGGCATACACACAGACCATGGAGGGAAGGTGGGAGGGGGTCAGGGGCAGCTAACTGACCACACAGGGAAGGTGGGAGGGGCCATGGCAGCACAGAAGACCATGCATGGCAAGTGGGAGGGTTAGTGGCAGCACAATGGCTATGATGGGCAAGAAGGAGGGTGCAGGGGCATGCACAAAGGACGATGAAGGATAGAAGGGAGGGTCAGGACCTGTGCACAGACAAGAAAGTTCAGGGGAAGGGGCCTCACAACAGACCGCACGGGGCAGGCAGGAGGAGCAGTTGCAGCACAACAGACCAGGGAGGGCAGAAGGGTGTGGCAGTACAATGGACCATGTAGGACAGGAGGAAGAGGATAGGGGCATGGCATGTGGACAGGCAGGGTGGAGGTGGCAGGGACAGGTTACAGTCATCTGACAATGCTAGGCAGGTGGGAGAGGAGTGGCAGCTCAACAGAACACTCAGAGTAGATAGGAGTGGCAGGTCCATGGAACATGGTGGGCAAAAAGGATGGAGCAGGGGCATGCACAAAGACATCGGAGGGCAGGGGGAAGGAGAATAGGGGCAGCAAGCTAAGCATGGAGTTTAAGCAGGAGGTCAATGATGGGGCATAGAATTGGGCAATGGGGGGCAGGAGGAGTGGACTGGTACATCATACTAAATTTAGGGCAGTGGCAGCACATCAGACCATGCATGGCAGGAGGGAGGAGGCTAGTCCATGGATTAACACAACAGAGGATAGGGAGGAGGGGGATGGGGCAGCAAGCTAACTGTTCAGAGAAGGCGGGTATTAGGAACTTTATTGTTTTTAAAACGTGTGTCTGCGCAAACTACTTAAAATATGAACAAGTATGCAGCATAATCTCACTTTTATTCAGGAAGAAGAGGATGTTTGTGACTGTGACTCCGGGCTCACTTGGCAGAAACACCCCCTGACCCTCCACCCCCTATCGCAAAATGTATTGCCCGTGAAAAGGGTAGGTGAACACAGTGTTATATAGAACATAGTCCTGAGAGCACGATTGAAAATGAAAACTAGATATAGTGTATGGTATAAACTATGCACCAAGAAGTGTGATATAAGATAAACCGGCGTGAAATATAATATGCAATACATTGTGCGCAATTACAGATTCATTGGAGAGCGCGAGATAGCACAGGCACTAGCGCGTGCTATGCGATATGCGCCTTGGAGTGTAATATGCACAGGGCAGTGTTGTGTAACCTAACTAGTCTCTAAAGTTGTAATATAAAATATGTGCTGGGGAGTGTAACGTTGCATATGCACTGTGACAAAGATATGGATCCCAGATTGTAATATGTATGGCATAGCACTGTGCATTATAACATAGGCATCGAGGAAGGCACGTTAGATGGGGCAATATAACCCGTGCGAAGACAAGTGTGGCATGACATATTCACAGGGTGGTGTTACAGTGCACATGGGCTAGAGAGTGTCATAGCATATGCACTAGCTAGTGGAATACAACACAGAGGTGTGTGGCACTCAGCAGGCAATGGTGGGTGTAACACAGCATTGGGCTCTGCCAGGAGCGCACTGTGACTCTCAAGTGATGTTCGTCCCCTTTCCAGAGAGTAAAATAAAAAGTATTACACATCCGGCAGTGGATGTGTGTTTTATTAACCGTGAGGGGGGTTTCTTGCATAGTTTTGGTTGAATTTTTGTTGAATCCCCTTTGAATGGCTTGTTTTGCATGTGTATTAAATGTACCCGTCAATAGCTACCCATGTTTGTATAAATATACGACAAGGGTGTCTACCGGGAATAGGCATGGTAGGGCATCAGACTTGTCAGAGCTTCACTAGTGGTGTAAATACATTCCACGTGGATTCATTGTATGCATAGTCGCCTTTTAATGAATATCACGCAAATCGTCATGGTGATAGGTACGTACGGTTTGTCCAGCATGTCCTAGGTGTGTCTATAAATATATATTTTTTTAAAATAATAAAAAACAGTGGCTGGCCCTGGGGATTGAGGTCAAAAAAATATAATTAGGAGACAGGCCATGGGGGATGAGGTCATCAGGGCCAATAAATTAGAATAAGAAGGGGAACCACACAGCCCCCCTTCTTAAAAAATTAAAATAAATAAAAGACTGGCATCGTGCCGGAGGCCACGCCCCCTCCTTGCAGCACTCTGCAAACGCGCCCCCTGGCGAATTGTAAGTTGGGAATTAATTCCTCTTCAATACTAAGGGTCCCTGAGGGCCAACTAGCCCAACAGGCATCTCCAGTATGTGCCAGGGAGCTGCGCTGCAGACAGGTGTTCTGAGGCCAAGCCCCTTTTTACACCTCTCTGCAACGCAGCTCTCTGGCGCTTACTGGAGGTACCTAGTGGTCTAGTTTGACCCTAGGGACCCTTAGGATTCAAGGGGACTTAATCTCTCAACTTAGAACAGCCACAGGGTGTGTTTACACAGTGGTGAAGGGAGGGGACGGGGCCTGAGGTGACGTGTGCAAACACGCACTATGGCACGTTTTAAATTGGGGATATAATTTCCCTTCAATACTGAGGGCCCCTGGGGGCTAACTAGCCCACCAAGTGCTTCCAGTAAGCGCCACTGAGCTGCTTTGCAGAGAGGTGGTCCAGGCCATGCCACTTTTTACACCTCTCTGCAACGCAGCTCTGTGGCACTTACTGGAGGTACCTAGTGGGCTAGTTGGACCTTAGGGACCCTCAGGATTCAATTGAACTTAATCTACCAACTAAAAACGGACACAGGGCGTGTTTACACATTGGTGAAGGGAGGGGACGGGGCCTGAGTTAACGTGTGCAAAAACGCCCTGTGGCCTGTTTTAAGAGGTAGTTTTAATCCCCCTGCCCTATTATATACTAGGGGCTTACAGAGGAGGTCATGCTAATCACAGGGGGACCCCAACGCATAATGTTCCCTAGTGTATGTAGGTGTTTTCACTGTATTCTCAGTGTCTTTTAACATAGCACTGGCTCTAGGACTGGTTAGTCAGACTCAGTTACCACCAGTATCCGTCTGAAAAAGTTGAGGGTACAGGATGATTTTGCAACAAGGCTTCTTTCTGCTCTTCTTTTTGTTCTTTCTGCATGTTATCCTTCTTCCTGCACTTTTCTTCGTCTTTGAGGACTTCTGTTGCTTCTTTCTGCACTTCTTTTTTTTCTTTCTGTGCATTTTTTCTTCTTTCTTCACATGTCCTAGCTCTGTAGGCATAGTTAGAAATTAGCATTTAAAAAACCTTTGAAATTCACAGAAAAAACCATAGGTTTAAGGCACATTATAGTTAGGAATTAGCATTTAAAAAACCTCAGAAATTCACAGAAAAAACCATAGGTTTCAGGGGTGTTATAGTTAGCTGGACTTTTCACTTGTACAAAACCATTGAACTTTCCCCGTTATAGTTAGTTCAGCTAACTATAACTCGCGCGCCCGCAATGCACTGCTGATGACGTCACATATTACATCACTCATGACATGGTCGGTGACATCACTCATGACATCACTGATGACATCTCAAATGACATACCGTTATGGAGTATATGAGTTCCTCTGACACTGAATATAAGTGTCATAACAGCACTCCAAATCTCCCAATATATCCGGTGCAATACTGCCTCTTATCTTTGGAGGATAGAAAAGAACCTAAGTTTGGATGCAACTGTCATCCATCTCATCTCTATACATACTGGATCCTACACGGACGACTGTATGTTTTAAACCGCCCCTAGAATCACAGTCCTGATGAGACCCGGTATTTCAAAGTGGGTCGAAACGCCGTCGACAACAAAATAAGAGACAGCCTAGACTGAATCACTGTATATTGTATATAAACTGTCCTTATATATTTTTTTTCCAATAACCTTTCACCAATCCTTTTTGTTTTGTCACATTGTATGAGGTTATGGTTTGTTTCACTGGGGCTCACGATTCACTGTAAATATAAGAGAGATTTTGTGTATATATAAAATGTGTTTTTATTTGTGATACAAAAAAGTGGTTAATAAATAAAGACCTCGGCTGAGGCTTAGTAGATTTCAGTAGTGTAAAAGGGTTTTGTGTAGACTTACTGTGTTGATTAATGATTTGTTCTTTTTTGAAATAATTGAGTTTTTCTATTTCTTGACTTCCTGGTATCTAATTAACTGCCAACACTTCCTGGACTGAAGTGCTGGCAGTTAATTAGAGCCAGGCCATTTTGGTGCAAAGCTTTTTAGGTCTCGCCTAGTGACACAGCACATGTGCTGCCCACTACACAAACACCACTGCACTGCCCTAAACCCTAAAACACTGCCCCAGCACGACCCCCTACACTGCACGAACACCACTGCACTGTCCTAAACCCTGAAACACTACTCCAGCATGACCCCTACACTGCCCGAACACCACTGCACTGCCCTAAACCCTGAAACACCAACCCCAGCATGACCCCCTACACTGCCCGAACACCACTGCACTGCCTTAAAACAAACCTGAAACACCACCCCCAGCATGACCCCTACACTACACAAACACCACTGCACTACCCTAAAACCTAAAACACTACCCCCTACACTACACAAACACCACTGAACTGCCCTAAACCCTAAAACACTACCCCCAGCATGACCCCCTACACTAACCAAACACCACTGCACTACCCTAAACACTACCCCCAGCAGTACCCCCTACACTAACCAAACATCACTGCACTACCCTAAACCCTAAAACATTATCCCCAGCAGTACCCCCTACACTACCCAAACACCATTGCACTACCCTAAAACACTACCCCCAGCAGTACCCTCTACACTACCCAAACACCACTGCACTTCCCTAAACCACTACCCCAGCATGATCCCCTACAATACCCAAACACTACTGCACTACCCTAAACCCTAAAACACTACCCCCAGCATGACCCCGTTGACTACCCAAACACCACTGCACTACCCTAAACCCTAAAACACTCCCCCCAGCATGACTCCGTACACTACCCAAACACCACTGCACTACCCTAAACCCTAAAACACTACCCCAGCATGACCCCCTACACTGCCCAAACACCACTGCACTGCCCTAAACCCTAAAACACCACCCCAGCACGACCCCCTACACTCCCCGAATACCACGGCACTGCCCTAAACCCTAAAACACCACCCCAGCACGACCCCCTACACTGCCCGAATACCACTGCACTGCCCTAAACCCTAAAACACCACCCCCAGCATGACCCCTAAATTGCCGAACACCACTGCACTGCCCTAAACCCTGAAACACCACCCCCAGCATGACCCCCTACACTGCCAAAACACCACTGCACTGCCCTAATCCCTGAAACACCACCCCCAGCACGACCCCCTACACTGCCCGAACACCACTGCACTGCCCTAAACCCTGAAACACCAACCCCAGCATGACCCCCTACACTGCCCGTGCACCACTGCACTGCCCTAAACCCTGAAACACCACCCACTGCATGACCCCCTACACTGCCCGAGCACCACTGCACTGCCCTAAACCCTGAAACACCACCCCTGCATGACCCCCTACACTGCCCGAACACCACTGCACTGCCCTAAACCCTGAAACACCACCCCCAGCATGACCCCCTACACTGCCCGAACACCACTGCACTGCCCTAAACCCTAAACACCACACCCAGCACGACCCCCTACTCTGCCCGAACACCACTGCACTGCCCTAAACCCTGAAACACCACCCCCAGCACAACACCCTACACTACCCGAACACCACTGCACTGCCCTAAACCCTGAAACACCACCTCCAGCACGACCCCCTACACTGCCTGAACACCACTGCACTGCCCTAAACTCTGAAACACCACCCCAAGCATGACCCCCTACACTGCCCGAACACCACTGCACTGCCCTAAACCTTAACGACCCCCTTCACTACACAAACACCAATGTACTGCCCTAAACCCCTAAACACCACTCCCAGCACGACCACCTTCACTACACAAACACCAATGCACTACCCTACAACACTACCCCCAGCGCGACCCCCTACACTGCCCGAACACCACTGCACTGCCCTAAACCCTAGAACACTACCCCCAGCACGACCCCTACACTGCCCGAACACCACTGCACTGCCCTAAACCCTAAAACACCACCCCCAGCACGACCCCCTACACTGCCCGAACACCACTGCACTGCCCTAAACCCTAAAACACCACCCCCAGCATGACCCCCTACACTGCCCGGACACCACTGCACTGCCCTAAACCCTAAAACACCACCCCCAGCACGACCCCCTACACTGCCTGAACACCACTGCACTGCCCTAAACCCTAAAACACCAACCCCAGCACGACCCCCTACACTACCCAAACACCACTGCTCTTCCCTAAACCCTAAAACAGTACCCCCAGCACAACCCCCTACACTACACAAACACCTCTGCATTGCCCTAAATCCTAAAACACTACCCCCAGCCCGACCCCCTTCACTACACAAACACCAATGCACTACCCTACAACACTACCCCCAGCGCGACCCCCTACACTGCCCGAACACCACTGCACTGCCCTAAACCCTAGAACACTACCCCAGCACGACCCCTACACTGCCCGAACACCACTGCACTGCCCTAAACCCTAAAACACCACCCCTGCACGACCCCCTACACTGCACGAACACCACTGCACTGCCCTAAACTCTGAAACACCACCCCCAGCACGACCCCCTACTCTGCCCGAACACCACTGCACTGCCCAAACCCTGAAACACCACCCCCAGCACGACACCCTACACTACCCGAACACCACTGCACTGCCCTAAACCCTGAAACACCACCTCCAGCACGACCCCCCACACTGCCTGAACACCACTGCACTGCCCTAAACTCTGAAACACCACCCCAAGCACGACCCCATACACTGCCCGAACACCCCTGCACTGCCCTAAACCTAAACGACCCCCTTCACTACACAAACACCAATGTACTGCCCTAAACCCCTAAACACCACTCCCAGCACGACCCCCTTCACTACACAAACACCAATGCACTACCCTACAACACTACCCCCAGCGCGACCCCCTACACTGCCCGAACACCACTGCACTGCCCTAAACCCTAGAACACTACCCCCAGCACAACCCCTACACTGCCCGAACACCACTGCAATGCCCTAAACCCTAAAACACCACCCCCAGCACGACTCCCTACACTGCCCGAACACCACTACACTGCTCTAAACCCTAAAACACCACCCCCAGCATGACCCCCTACACTGCCCGGACACCACTGCACTGCCCTAAACCCTAAAACACCAACCCCAGCACGACCCCCTACACTACCCAAACACCACTGCTCTTCCCTAAACCCTAAATCAGTACCCCCAGCACGACCCCCTACACTACACAAACACCTCTGCATTGCCCTAAATCCTAAAACACTACCCCCAGCCCGACCCCTTCACTACACAAACACCAATGCACTACCCTACAACACTACCCCCAGCGCGACCCCCTTCACTGCCCGAACACCACTGCACTGCCCTAAACCCTAGAACACTACCCCCAGCACGACCTCTACACTGCCCGAACACCACTGCACTGCCCTAAACCCTAAAACACCACCCCTGCACGACCCCCTACACTGCCCGAACACCACTGCACTGCCCTAAACCCTGAAACACCACCCCCAGCATGACCCCCTACACTGCCCGAACACCACTGCACTGCCCTAAACCCTAAACACCACACCAAGCACGACCCCCTACTCTGCCCGAACACCACTGCACTGCCCTAAACCCTGAAACACCACCCCCAGCACGACACCCTACACTACCCGAACACCACTGCACTGCCCTAAACCCTGAAACACCACCTCCAGCACGACTCCCTACACTGCCTGAACACCACTGCACTGCCCTAAACTCTGAAACACCACCCCAAGCACGACCCCCTACACTGCCCGAACACCACTGCACTGCCCTAAACCTTAACGACCCCTTCACTACACAAACACCAATGTACTGCCCTAAACCCCTAAACACCACTCCCAGCACGACCCCCTTCACTACACAAACACCAATGCACTACCCTACAACACTACCCCCAGCGCGACCCCCTACACTGCCCGAACACACTGCACTGCCCTAAACCCTAGAACACTACCCCCAGCACGACCCCTACACTGCCCGAACACCACTGCACTGCCCTAAACCCTAAAACACCACCCCCAGCACGACCCCCTACACTGCCCGAACACCACTGCACTGCCCTAAACCCTAAAACACCACCCCCAGCATGACCCCCTACACTGCCCGGACACCACTGCACTGCCCTAAACCCTAAAATACCACCCCCAGCACGACCCCCTACACTGCCTGAACACCACTGCACTGCCCTAAACTCTAAAACACCAACCCCAGCACGACCCCCTACACTACCCAAACACCACTGCTCTTCCCTAAACCCTAAAACAGTACCCCCAGCACAACCCCCTACACTACACAAACACCTCTGCATTGCCCTAAACCCTAAAACACTACCCCCAGCCCGACCCCCTTCACTTCATAAACACCAATGCACTACCCTAAACCCTATAACACTACCCCCAGCACGATCCCCTCCACTACCCAAACACCACTGCACTACCATAAACCCTAGAACACTACCCCCAGCACGACCCCTACACTGCCCAAACACCACTGCACTGCCCTAAACCCTAAAACACCACCCCCAGCACGACCCCCTACACTGCCCGAACACCACTGCACTGCCCTAAACCCTAAAACACCACCCCCAGCATGACCCCCTACACTGCCCGGACACCACTGCACTGCCCTAAACCCTAAAACACCAACCCCAGCACGACCCCCTACACTACCCAAACACCACTGCTCTTCCCTAAACCCTAAAACAGTACCCCCAGCACGACCCCCCACACTACACAAACACCTCTGCATTGCCCTAAATCCTAAAACACTACCCCCAGCCCGACCCCCTTCACTACACAAACACCAATGCACTACCCTACAACTCTACCCCCAGCGGGACCCCCTACACTGCCCGAACACCACTGCACTGCCCTAAACCCTAGAACACTACCCCCAGCACGACCTCTACACTGCCCGAACACCACTGCACTGCCCTAAACCCTAAAACACCACCCCTGCACGACCCCCTACACTGCCCGAACACCACTGCACTGCCCTAAACCCTGAAACACCACCCCCAGCATGACCCCCTACACTGCCCGAACACCACTGCACTGCCCTAAACCCTAAACACCACACCCAGCACGACCCCCTACTCTGCCCGAACACCACTGCACTGCCCTAAACCCTGAAACACCACCCCCAGCACGACACCCTACACTACCCGAACACCACTGCACTGCCCTAAACCCTGAAACACCATCTCCAGCACAACCCCCTACACTGCCTGAACACCACTGCACTGCCCTAAACTCTGAAACACCACCCCAAGCACGACCCCCTACACTGCCCGAACACCACTGCACTGCCCTAAACCTTAACGACCCCCTTCACTACACAAACACCAATGTACTGCCCTAAACCCCTAAACACCACTCCCTGCACGACCCCCTTCACTACACAAACACCAATGCACTACCCTACAACACTACCCCCAGCGCGACCCCCTACACTGCCCGAACACCACTGCACTGCCCTAAACCCTAGAACACTACCCCCAGCATGACCCCTACACTGCCCGAACACCACTGCACTGCCCTAAACCCTAAAATACCACCCCCAGCACGACCCCCTACACTGCCCGAACACCACTGCACTGCCCTAAACCCTAAAACACCACCCCCAGCATGACCCCCTACACTGCCCGGACACCACTGCACTGCCCTAAACCCTAAAATACCACCCCCAGCACGATCCCCTACACTGCCTGAACACCACTGCACTGCCCTAAACTCTAAAACACCAACCCCAGCACGACCCCCTACACTACCCAAACACCACTGCTCTTCCCTAAACCCTAAAACAGTACCCCCAGCACGACCCCCTACACTACACAAACACCTCTGCATTGCCCTAAACCCTAAAACACTACCCCCAGCCCGACCCCCTTCACTTCATAAACACCAATGCACTACCCTAAACCCTAAAACACTACCCCCAGCACGATCCCCTCCACTACCCAAACACCACTGCACTACCATAGACCCTAAAAAACTACCCCCCACACGACCCCCTACACTACCCAAAGACCACTGCACTACCCTAAACCCTAAAACAGGATGCCCTACACTACACAAACACCGCTGCACTACTCTAAACCCTAAGACACTACCCCCAGCACGACCCCCTACACTACACATCCACCACTGCACTACCCTAAACCCTAAAACACTACCCCCAGCACGACCCCCTACACTACCCAAACACCACTGAACTACCCTAACCCCTAAAACACTGCCCCAGGAGTACCCCCTACACTACCCTAACACCACAGCACTATCCTAAACCCCAAAATACTACCCCCAGCAGTACCCCCTACACTACCAAAACACCATTGCACTACCCTAAACCCTTCAACACTACCCCCAGCACTACCCCCTACACTACCCAAGCACCACTGCACTGCCCTAAACCCTAAACCACTACCCCAGCACAACCCCTTACACTACCCAAACACCACTGTACTACCCTAAACCCTAAAACACTACCCCCAGCATGACCCTCTACACTTCCCAAACACCATTGCACTACCCTAAACCCTAAAACACTCCCCCAGCACGACTCCCTATACTACCCAAACACCACTGCACTACCCTAAACCCTAAATCTACCCCAGCACGACCCCCTACACTACCCAAACACCACTGCACTACCTTAAACCCTAAATCTACCCTCAGCACGACCCCCTACACTACCCAAACACCACTGCACCACCCTAAACCCTAAACACTACCCTCAGCATGACCCCCTACACTACACCAACACCACTGCACTACCCTTAACCCTAAAACACTACCCCAGCACGACCCCCTACACTACCCAATCACCACTGCACTACCTTAAACCCTAAAACACTACCCCCAGCACGACCCCCTACACTACCCAAACACCACTGCACTACCCTAAACCCTAAAACACTACCCCCAGCATGACCCCCTACACTACACAAACACCACTGCACTGCCCTAAACCCTAAAACACCATCCCCAGCACGACCCCCTACACTGCCTGAATACCACTGCACTGCCCTAAACCCTAAAACACCAACCCCAGCACGCCCCTACACTACCCAAACACCACTGCTCTGCCCTAAACCCTAAAACAGTACCCCCAGCACGACCCCCTACACTACACAAACACCTCTGCATTACCCTAAACCCTAAAACACTACCCCCAGCACGATCCCCTACACTACCCAAACACCATTGCACTACCATAAACCCTAAAATACTACCCCCGCACAACATCCTACACTACCCAAAGACCACTGCACTACCCTAAACCCTAAAACACGACGCCCTACACTACACAAACACCGCTGCACTACCCTAAACCCTAACACACTACCCCCAGCACGACCCCCTACACTACACAAACACCACTGCACTGCTCTAAACCCTAAAACACTACCCCCAGCTCGACCCCCTACACTACCCAAACACCACTGAACTACCCTAAACCCTAAAACACTGCCCAGGAGTACCCCCTACACTACCCTAACACCACAGCACTATCCTAAACCCCAAAATACTACCCCCAGTAGTACCCCCTGCACTACCAAAACACCATTGCACTACCCTAAACCCTACAACACTACCCCCAGCAGTACCCCCTACACTACCCAAGCACCACTGCACTACCCTAAACCCTAAACCAATACCCCAGCACGACCCCTTAGACTACCCAAACACCAATGTACTACCCTAAACCCGAAAACACTACCCCCAGCATGACCCTCTACACTACCGAAACACCACTGCACTACCCTAAACCCTAAAACACTCCCCCAGCACGACTCCCTATACTACCCAAACACCACTGCACTACCCTAAACCCTAAATCTACCCCAGCACGACCCCCTACACTACCCAAACACCACTGCACTACCTTAAACCCTAAATCTACCCTCAGCACGACCCCCTACACTACACGAACACCACTGCACTACCCTTAACCCTAAAACACTACCCCAGCACGACCCCCTACACTACCCAATCACCACTGCACTAACTTAAACCCTAAAACACTACCCCCAGCACGACCCCCTACTCTACCCAAACACCACTGCACTACCCTAAACCCTAAAACACTACCCCCAGCATGACCCCTACACTACACAAACACCACTGCACTGCCCTAAACCCCAAAACAGTACCCCCCCGCATGACCCCCTACACTACACAAACACCACTGCACTACCATAAACCCTAAATCTACCCCAAGCATCACCCCCTACACTACAGAAACATCACTGCACTACACTAAACCCTAAAACACAACCACCAGCATGACCCCCTACACTACACAAACACCACTGCATTACCCTAAACCCTAAAACACTACCCCCAGCATGACCCACTACACATACACCACTGCACTACCCTAAACCCCAAAACACTACCCTCAGCACGACCCCCTACACTACCCAAACACCACTGCACTACCCTAAACCCTAGAAAACTAACCACCACCCCATGCCCAATCCCCCTTACCTTTCACTCCTCATGGCTCCCTCTCCTCATGGTTCCTGCTTCATGTCGTCTCTGAGGGGCGGTGCACCACGTTGTGAGGAAACGGAACAGCCTCTGTTTCCTTACAACGACGTGGATCGTCTACATGTTTTTTAGAACTCATGGACATTTACCATACATACCTTTACAACAAAATTTATTGTAAAGGCATGCGTGGTGAATGACCATGCGTTCCAAAAAAGTGCGTAGTAATGATTTTGCGATGTACAACACATGCGTGGTAATGCATGCGTTGTAATGGTATCGTGAAGCAAAAAAGTCGTTGTAACAGCTGTTTACTGATCGGAGCTGGCCCCTGTTCTTCAGTGAGTCGTTTATGTGATAAATTAGGAGGAAGGAATGTGTTTTTTTTACCGAAAAGTGCAGTCCCGGCTGTTGTATTGTGAAAGTGTCCGCGTGGCCTGGTTTCACTTCCGGTGAGAGAGTGGAAGAGTCTGTTTGGATCTAAAGGGGTTCTGCTGTTGGATGGTGCCGACGCGACACGTCATCAGAAAACACAGCTAATGGAAAGGTTGTCCCTGAAGTGTGCAGCAGTGCCATGAGAGGTCAACGAGTGTGCGTTCCACCGCAGTATGACCGTACCGCGTGACCCATGTGTCGCCTTCAGTGTACAGAAGGCAGAAGCGGCATCCATCGCAGGTCCTCTTCAAGACCGTTGTAGCACTAATTCTACAGTTTGGAACTAGGGCATTTTAACGTTGTTGTTCCTGCCAGATACAAAGAGAAGATCCTGTGTTATTCAGTGACCTCGTTACCTTTTCTGTGGGTAGTGGTGCTTGTCCCTTCGCTGCCCCGCAGGTGCACACGACTGAGCTCCCCACCTCGTGTGCCATCTGCAGTGCCTCTGCCCTCAGATCACTGGTTTCGGTTTCTGGAGTGGCAACATAAACAGTTGCTCCCAAATGACTAGCCTGAACACTTAGGTATCTCACACAAGCTTTATTGTACAGTTGATAAAAACCATTACAAATATTTAAAATACCTGAATTTAAAAGACAGAAGATGAACATAGACAACAAATAAACAGGTAATGAGTCATAAAATTTATATAAATAAGTCTCGTGCTTGAAAAAATTACCATGTCTGGGACAAGGAGTGCATTCATGTTTATTGTACAAGTTCATGATGATGATTAGGACTTTACCAAGGTTCCTCTCTTTTTCTCAAAATTAGTTATGAATTGGACTACTCTGCAAATGAGTTGGCGGTCCACAGAACACAGTATTTGTATAATAGCGGACCGGCAAGTACGTACTCCAATTTCATTGAACTTGACCTTTAGTCTGCTCCGACGTTCCAAATTCATGGCAGGACAGATGCAGATCAGATGAATTAAGTCCTGTTTTCTTGCTCCACACAGTTTGCACCCTTTATATTCTTGCATCCGCCATTTTGGTTGATCAAAATTTGTTGGTAAATTACCCAGTCTCAATGTAAGATATCTAGGGGGCATATTAACAAGCCAGGCGATACAATTATCGCCGCTTTAGCGGCAGAAAACTGCCGCTAAAACGGCGATAATGGGCTTGATAATATGCTCTATGGAATTCCAATTGAAGCCCATGTTAGATGTGAAAGACATCTAACTTGGGCTTCAATTGGAATTCCATAGAGCATATTATCAAGCCCATTATCGCCGCTTTAGCGGTAGTTTTCTGCCGCTAAACCGGCGATAATTTTAACCCCGTCCTTGATAATATGCCCCTAGATTTGTTATGTGCTGAGAAGGCAAGTTGTAGATATGCTGCCGGAACCAGCTTTTTATATGATTGTATTGTCATCCAGGCATGTTCACGATGACTCAGGGATGACTTATCGTTAAGTAACGAATGCCTGCTGGCCGCCTTCTTTGCTATTTGTTTAAACAGGGATACCGAAAGCCTGGTTTCCCAAAGTGGGGCCAATTCTGTTGTTTCTAAAGAGGTTTTTAAAAATTTGGCATACTGGGAATTAGGACTATTATGAATTGCTTCCCACATGGCACGATAAATCTCTGTTTCCTGGTTCATCCAGACATCGTACCAAAATCTGACAGTCTCGTACTTTTTTTTTTAGCAGAACTTGTGATTGCAGGCCAAATTCAAGCCGCACTTGTGCAGGTGATGCATTAATTGGCAAACCAAATACACGCTTGTAGATTTTTGTTTGTATTTTTTCTATAAGCTGTGCACTCATCCCGTGATGTAATACGCTCCCGTAAGATATTGTTGGCAATAACTTTGCTTTCATTACGTTTAAGAGCGGATTGAACATAAGGCCTTTGAGTTTAGTTGCTAAATTGCTGAAAGCGTGTAACAAGGCAGTCCCCTTCTTTTCGATGGCATTCAAATGCGTTACGAAGTTTAGGCGCTTGTCTAGTTGTACCCCCAGATACTTATAACTTTCCACCACTTCCAATTTGCTTTTATCTATTGCGAATGCTGGTGGCGCTTTATGACTGCGGGTTATAACCATGATCTTTGTCTTCTTACTGTTTATTTCTAATAAATTTGATTTTGTGTATCTGGTCAGTTCTTGCAATAGACGTTGTAAACCAATTTTTATTTGGCTGAGTAAAACCACATCATCGGCATAGGATAGATGTGTAACGTGCAGGTGACCTAGCCTTGGTGGATGAACGTTGATCTGATCCAAGTTTAATGTTAAATCAGCCATAAATAAATTGAAGAGATGGGGTGCCAGCACGCAGCCTTGTTTTAAACCATCAAGGGTGCTGATCTTTCGAGTTAGCCGCTGGCCGTTGTCAATCTTTACCTGCATCCAGGTGTTAGTGTGCAGGTCTATGATTGGAATTAAGATTGAGTCTGGCAGGCCCTGCTGCTTCAGTTTATACCAGAGTAAATGCCTGCTAACACGGTCAAAGGCCGCCTTGAAGTCTACAAAACAGGCATAAAGTGCTTGGTGTTTTTGTAAACTTTTTTCCGCGATTAGGCTCAAGGCCATTATGTTTGCCATCGTGCCTGTTCCGCGGCGAAACCCTGTCTGATTTATCGGGATTTTTTTGTTGGTTTCAGACCATTTTGCAAGATCCGCTAATACTAGGGATGCGTAGTATTTAGCTTCTGCATCAATGAGAGCTATCAACCGGTAATTGGCCGGGTTTTTGCGATCTCCGCCTTTGTAAATTGGATTAAGAATTGCTCCCCTCCAACTTTCTGGGAGCTGACGTGTGTTGTTTATAGATCGAAACAGGTGGTTAAGTTTACCAGCCCAATATTGTGGGTCCTCCTTGTTAATTGCCTGCGGGATGCCATTCGGTCCTGGCACGCTGTCTTGCCTACTTCTTCTGATTATTTGTGATATTTGAAGTTCGTCGCTTGTCCGCGACAATTGGTCTAGACTTTCCTGTTGGATTTTGTACTTGTTTGGCCAGTCATAAGGCATGTCTTTCAAGGGCACTATGCTCGAGGTAGCTGCTGGCAGCTGCAAGATTGATCTTATTGAAAAGGTCTCGGCTATGTGTTGGACCCATGCGCTTTCGTTTATGCAGGTCATACTTATAACTTGTGCTGATCTGCTCAGGGAGTTGACTTGCAACCAAAAGGCCCTGGTATCAGATTTTTTTATGTTATTCAAAAGTTTAGTCCAGAACACATTGGCTTGATGTTTTTTCTCCGTCCAGATTAGCTTCTTATAGAGTTTCCTTATTCTTCGAACTTCCTGCCAAGAACTTGAATTTGCCTTTTGGCCTTGTGCTCGTCTTGTGGATTTCCGCAAGCGTCTTCTCAAAGTAAGTGTGGCTTTTGAAAAGGCGGCACTCTGTGTTGAGTTAGCCTTCTTTTTAGTATTGATACTTGTCCTAGGTAACTTGTTTAGGTAATCAGTCCAAGTCTCAGAACACAGATCTTTGTCTAAGACTAGGGATTAAAGTTCCTTCTTGTCATCCAGCGCTATTTGTGGCAGGGTGGTACTTCCTCAATCGCTTCAGATTAGTTGTAGATACTTCGCCTACCATTGTTTGTACTTGTTGGTACCTAGAAGGAGTCAGTTTTTTTTCAATGTGCTGCATTGAATGGTCACTATCTAATGAACTGATTATTCGATTTTTTTTAATCAATCTTAGCAAGGGTAGTGTGACTATGGTGTAGTCCAAAATTGACCTTGTTCCGTGACCTATGTAGGTTGTAGAAGGTGGTTTATCTTGCACGTATCTTCCATTTAACACCCTTAACCCGATATGCTCCAGGTCCCACATCAAGTGCCTACCAGCTATATCCATCTTCTTTACAGGTGGAATCTCCTGGGGTTCTACGCCCCACTGCTCATTTGCTATAATGATGTGATCCTCTTCTTCCGGGCAATGCAGAAGATTGGCATTGAAATCGCCTGTCAAGATAATATCCCATTTTGGTTGTTCAAGGCGAAAGTTGGAGATGGCATTATTAATGCGTTTAAAGAACTCTTTTTTAGATGCGTTTTTCGGGTGGGCGTATACATTAATTAAGATGATTGTTCCAATTTTACCATGAGACATCCCATCGAGTTTGATAATTTGAATATCTGCCGATGATGTGGGCAATTGAGAGGCCTTGATCTTAAGTGTGGTGGATATGTATACTGACAATCCCCCCTTAGCACGCCCGTGGCGCTGAGTACGGGTCGCAATAGCATGGAAACATAGTCTACCTGGTACATCGATTGGCTCCATTAACCATGTTTCCTGGAGGGCTATGATGTCATACATGCCCCAGGTGTCTGTTTTTCTAGTATTATTTAAAATGGCTTTTGCTCCTGCAATATTCCAGGAGAGGAGTTTGATCGAATTACCCTCTACTTTGTCTGCCTGGCGACAGGTTCAATCGTCATTAATACACTGTATCAGACCCCGGCTATCATTGTTGTCGTTATCTGCTCCCCTGGCACCATGTAATACAGAATGAGTGAGTTGACTTGCCCGTGTGTGATCTTCTCTTTTGCCATGCTTCCTTAGGAGGGGAGATGGATATCCCGGTTTTGCTTCTTCTTTCAGACTAATTCCCCACTCCTCGAATTTGGTGGTTTCAGCAAGAATACTCTTGACAATTCCCTCGTTGCTCCATGTTGTCAATGTGCCTTCCTTTGCTACGTTGTCTCCGAGGGAGATAAATTCTATTGAGAGTAGATCGGCTGTTGTTAATTGGCTGAGACTTGTGATTGTGGATGTCAAATGAAGAATGTTTCCTCGGTTTTAGATAGTCTTGTGTACCATGTACTTTGTAATTTGGAATAAAGAGTAGCCTTCCTACTGTTGCGGTTATTGAGTCTGGTGTTAGTTCACAGGTGAGGCGTGTTTTATCGATTGGCCAAGTCCTTCCTATTTATGGCTTCCATGGCCCTTTGTGTTTTGTAATTTGCTTATTAGCATCCTTCGGAGGCTGTTCGATTGGTGTACTGCTCTTAGGAATTCCATCCTTGCAATCTCGTGTTAGGACGCCATTTTGTGTATAGTGCCCTTTTTCACTAGCAAAAAACGTGGAACTGGGTCCAAGTTTTACTACATTTGTTAATTCAATGTTTTTTTGTAATTCTTTATTCCCTGAAGTTAGTATTACTTGTAATTGATCATAACTTCCCTTATCAACCTTGGCTGTGATGGTCCTGACGTTTTTGCCTGATTTGCAATTGGCATTTGGTATTGAGATCTGGATGGGTAATGCCTTCTTATTATTTTCCATGCCTTTAATGACCATCCTTTGGCATCCCTGATTGGTGGCCTCACACTTATTTTGATCAGGCTCATTAATGTTGAGTTTTTTGCTCTGCTGCAGTATGTCCACTTTTTTATTAGGGGTAATCACCTTATGATGCGAATCACTTTGTGGACTCGCTGCAGATTGATTTTGTTCTGCTACGTCGCTGTCCACTTGTTCCATGCTCCAATCCGCACTACTTGAGACAGAAGGTGAGGTCATTAGGTCGATTTTAGTACCTAGAATTTGTGGTTGTGCAATCCCCTCACGATTCATAGGTATTTTGGATGACACCCTATGCATCTGGTCAGTTGGTCTTTTGGGCATGGATTTGGATCTCTCTTTTTGGGGTGTATGCTTCAGGTCTTTACAATCGTTCTTTGCCCTTTCAGGTGATATCTGTGCCCTCAGGTTTGGATCAATTTCAGTTTTTTTGTGTGTTTTTACACGATTAAAAATGGGGTAGCTGATCAACACCTGCTTCTCGGCAGGTAGACACTTTGCAAGCCGATTTCTGTTTTTTCTTGCTCGTTTCTTTTGCCGCTTCGTTAGACCTTTTTGATTTATCCGATTTTCTATCCCATTCAGCTCTGGTTGATCTTTCTCAGTAGGTTTATGACAGTTGGAAAGTCCGACAGGAGATTTGGTTCGTGATGTTTTTATTCTCTCTGATGTAGCATCATTTAGCTTTATTAATTCATCATTCATAATACTTTGGTCCAATGTTTGTTGTACTAACACTTCTGTTTTGTTTTTATTGCTCTTTTTGGGTGTGACTGTATCCTTGGTTAAAGGGTTTGTACATTGCACAAAGGAAATTAAGTCACTTCCATTTAATGTACTGGTGGTACTTTGATTGGCGAGCTTACATTCCCGCAAAATATCCTTCAGTATGGATGGCAGATCTTTCAATTTTTCCAATATGGGGTGGCAACTACATATCTTGGATGTTCCCCACTGACGGATTTGCTCCTGGATCATATCAAATGTGATGACCATAGTATCTAGTTTTTTATTTATAGTGGATATATATTCAGCCATAGAGCTCATTAGTTGTATTTGTATGTCTAATTTGTCAGACTGCATGTTTAGGGTTTTAATTGAAGTTTCCAGTATGCTCCCCAGTGCACTGTGTAGTGTGATTATTGATTCCAGATTTTTATTTAATTCTTGCCTTTGTTCTTGCTGGCATTGATTCACTTTAATATGAGTTTTGTCAGATTCCCAGAATGCCAGATCTTCTTTTGATGTAACTAGATCAATCCCCTGTGAAACACTTGAGATTTCAATTACAGATGTTTCCTTGGAGCCCTTTACACTGTGGCTTACGGGTGGGTATAGGGACCCATCCGCGTCCTCAACATCTACACAATGATTCAACCTGCTGGATATCTCAATTATATTTGTATTTAGGGTTTCCATGACCGATGTATTATTTACATTTTTAAATGCTACTTCCTGGAACTCCACTTTCGTTGCTAGTGATTTGTTGTGGTGTTGTGTTTGCTCCAAGTTAAGTACATTTACTTTATCATCAGACTGCTCCATGTGTGTTTGTCTGATACCTTTATTATCCGTTTGACCTTGAGATTGGAGTTGGGACCCCCCCCAAGGTAGTTTACGGACCTTTCTCTCTTTATTGAGGTTTATGGCTACCTGGTTTGGGTGCGGTTCATGCCTTGGAGTTGAGTGACTGTTGGGATGTTCATTGTGTGCTTCCTTATAGGCGCTGGTATTACACTGCCCATCGTTACTGCGAGAGACCTCTTGACTTTCAACCATTAATTGATCCAGATTTATATCTAATATTGGTGGAACAGATAATGTGATAGTGCTTTCATTTATATTCTGTTTTTTACTTGTTTCCATTTTTAGAGAGGTCCCTTCACTTGCGTCGTCCATGGTTCTATTATTTGCTCTTGGTGATTTTTGGCGTTTTACTTGTCCTAAGTCTGTATCATAATTTTTATTTTCCATGTGCACTTGCGCTTGTATTTGTATTTGTATTGTCCCAAGCCGTTTGTACACAGTTACTTATTTCCTCCGATCCATTTTTCCTCCCTGGGATCAAGTTAGAACAAGACTGTGATGCCTTTTTGTCTGTTGTCTTTGTTGGTTTGCTTGGAGACATTGGTTTTTGAAGACCATTCGGTGTTGCTGGAATTGTATACATTGCGGATACTGGGTCTTTTAAGAATGTAAATTTGCCTCTGGAGTTCATTGTACCGAAGATGGAGTAGATCGGAGGCATTAAAGGGGTCACCATGCTATCCTCAGTGGAGGAAGTAGAGGTTTTCATCTTGGCTTTTTTTTTTGCTATTTGCGGGGGGTTTCTTCGTGTCCTCCCCGACCTCATTTCTTAGCCGTTACTCCCCTTTTTTCCTATTAGTATTTTACTTTAGTTTGTTCGTAGGTGACGCCTTACGTGTGAATGAGGGCTTCTGAGGCTTCTGAGGGCTTCTGCCCCTTCTTTGTTCTTCCTTAAAAATTATGTTATGATGTTATTTATTGTTGTTTAGTGCAGTCTATGTGTTGCTTCTGCTCACAGCTCGTAGCTCTCTGGCACACTCGACTGGACACACTGTCTCTGTCCTTCCTGTCCTGCAGTGTGAGTGTGACCTGTGGCTTAGGCTGGGAATCGGGAGCGTGTGCTAACCAGCGATATAACATAGTTTCTCTATGCTCTGATTGCGCTCTCTCTGGGCTCTCTCTCAGGGCTCAGGACTCTCTGGGCTCAGGACTCTCTGGGCTCTCTCTCAGGGCTCGGGCTCGGGGCTCGGGATTTGGGATTTGGGGCTTAGACTCTTAGACTATCTGCCTCAGCCTCTGCCTTTGCTTGTCTCCAGTCGAGAGTCACCTACCAGCCCTCCAGCCCTCCGGCCCACCAGCCTACCTACCAGCTCTATGCTCCGTGCACCGCTGGTCTCTCCAACTCGTTGGTCTATGGCTCAGGAGGGAGCTGAACAGGATACACAAGCCAAACGGCTTGTGTATCCGTTTGTGGAGAATAAAGACTCTTTGTGGTCAGCTGCTGTTCGAGTGCGCTCTCATTTTTGCTACGCAAACGTAACTGATGTATTCTCGGCAGCTTGGGCCGTGGAGAGCGCACCACCCGATGGATGTGAACGGGGCCATGGGGTTTGGAATCTGCCAAGCCTCACTTATGGAACAGCAGTCCTTGGAGATTTGAATGGACCAGCGCCCAGAAAACCCATTGGGGTAACATTATCGGGGTCGCCAATCACACACTACAAATCCCATTATGCAACGAGGGATAAAGCTCATCTGAGCAGCCTATTGGAAGGCAGTTAATTATCGATTGTGTGATGGCGGGAACCCTGAACTATTTCAGCCTATGAGGAAGGAGATTAAGGACTCCAAAACGCGTCAGGCCAATTGAAATTCAGAGTGCTGAGTATCCGTTTGTGGAGAATAAAGACTCTTTGTGGTCAGCTGCTGTTCGAGTGCGCTCTCATTTTTGCTAAGCAAACGTAACTGATGTATTCTCGGCAGCTTGGGCCATGGAGAGCGCACCACCCGATGGATGTGAACGGGGCCATGGGGTTTGCAATCTGCCAAGCCTCACTTATGGAACAGCAGTCCTTGGAGATTTGAACGGACCAGCGCCCAGAAAACCCATTGGGGTAACATTATCGGGGTCGCCAATCACACACTACAAATCCCATGATGCAACGAGGGATAAAGCTCATCTGAGCAGCCTATTGGAAGGCAGTTAATTATCGATTGTGTGATGGCGGGAACCCTGAACTATTTCAGCCTATGAGGAAGGAGATTAAGGACTCCGAAACGCGTCAGGCCAATTGAAATTCAGAGTGCTGAGTATCCGTTTGTGGAGAATAAAGACTCTTTGTGGTCAGCTGCTGTTCGAGTGCGCTCTCATTTTTGCTAAGCAAACGTAACTGATGTATTCTCGGCAGCTTGGGCCGTGGAGAGCGCACCACCCGATGGATGTGAACGGGGCCATGGGGTTTGGAATCTGCCAAGCCTCACTTATGGAACAGCAGTCCTTGGAGATTTGAACGGACCAGCGCCCAGAAAACCCATTGGGGTAACATTATCGGGGTCGCCAATCACACACTACAAATCCCATGATGCAACGAGGGATAAAGCTCATCTGAGCAGACTATTGGAAGGCAGTTAATTATCGATTGTGTGATGGCGGGAACCCTGAACTATTTCAGCCTATGAGGAAGGAGATTAAGGACTCCGAAACGCGTCAGGCCAATTGAAATTCAGAGTGCTGAGTATCCGTTTGTGGAGAATAAAGACTCTTTGTGGTCAGCTGCTGTTCGAGTGCGCTCTCATTTTTGCTAAGCAAACGTAACTGATATATATATATATATATATATATATATATATATATATATATATATATATATATATATATATATATATATATATATATATATTACCTACTGGCGGTCGCCAGTAGGTAGTTATAGTTAGGACCCCTTTTCCATAGGAAAACCTCAACATTCTATTTTGAATAACTTTGGCGCCGGTCGATGAATCCTCGCGAATTTCTCAAAATAGGTGGGGCGCTACGCTCCACTCCTACCCTGAAAGTCTCGGGGGGATTCGTCAAGCGGGGGCTGAGATAAAAGGGGGGTCCCAAAACGCGTTTTTCCCATGCATTTTTCCATAGGACCTTTAGAACGAGCTACAGCCCGAACGGCTGAACAGAATTACTAGAAATTTGGCAGAGAGGTAGTCCCTAGGTCAATGAAGTGCCTTTTGTAGGTTTGGTGTAAATCTGTTCAGTAGATTCTGAGAAAATAGCCTTTAAATCAATATATATATCTGAGCCCGCTTACGGTACGCTTACCGTACGCTTACCGTAAGCGTACGGTGGCGTGCGCGAGCGCGATTCTGATTGGCTCTTAGATCTTAGTAAACATTCGAATCGGCCGAAACCAGGAAGCGGCGTCCGCCATTTTGTCTCTCGCACTGAGTGTTGTTTATCAAACATGATGGCCAAAAACATGTTACGGGGCTGTTTTGACAACTCCCTCCCACATAGTCATGTTGAGGGAGTCCACAAACATCCCCCAAGAGCAAAAACGGTTTTATTTTTTTTTCGGCAATTTCGCGGGGTACGCTTACCGTACGCTTACCGTAAGCGTACGGTAAAAAAATAAAAATAAAAAAACCACTATCCACACTTACCCCACCCCCTGTGCTTTTGGTGGCCGAAGGCCACCAAATGTACAGGGCTTATTAATAGGTAAAAAAACCTAAATTTTGGCAACATGAAATTTTAAAATCGAAATAAAAAAAAACACTATCCACATTGACCCCACCCCCTGTGCTTTTGGTGGCCGAAGGCCACCAAATGTACAGGGCTTATTAAAGTTGATAAAAACCGTGCACGGAACGAACTGCGTTAAGTGGGCGCGCACGCCTCGAATGGCGTAAAGTAACTTAGCATTTAAAAAACCGTACAAATTCACTGAAAAAACCATAGGTTTCACACACGTTATAGTTAGGAATTAGCATTTAAAAAACCTTGCAAATTCACTGAAAAAACCATAGGTTTCACACATGTTATAGTTAGCGGAAATTTTACTGATAAAAAACCTGTCAAATTGCCCCGTTATAGTTAGTGCTGGCAACTATAACTCACGCGACCGCAATCTTCTGCTGATGACATATGTGTCTTTATGAAAAAAAAATATTTGTAATATATGTATAGCTAAAAATGTATGGAAGAAGACATGGGCAAATAAGTGTCTAAATACAGTATTAGCATCAGCAGAAGATTGCGGTCGCGTGAGTTATAGTTGCCAGCACTAACTATAACGGGGCAATTTGACAGGTTTTTTATCAGTAAAATTTCCGCTAACTATAACATGTGTGAAACCTATGGTTTTTTCAGTGAATATATATATATATATATATATATATATATATATATATATATATATATATATATCACGGCTGACGCCATTGACTGGAAGCACTGCGGCCACGCCCACCACCCTTAGGCCACGCCCCCCTTACTCGGTATTTAGGCGCGCTGATGTACGAGCGCGACTAGAGAACTGGTGAGCTCCTGAGGCGGATAGCTGGGAGATTTTGTGAAAACCGATTTGTGTTTTAATTCTTTTAACATTTGTGTGATACTGTGTGCTGAAAACCTAAAATCCTACCTGCCACTCGCCCAGTGTACCCCCAGGGCAGCAGACCTTAGCGCTGAGAGGGGAAAACCTTCCACGGCTGACGCCATTGACTGGAAGCACTGCGGCCACGCCCACCACCCTTAGGCCACGCCCCCCTCATTCTATAAAAATGTGCTTCCCCCGGAAGCGCAGCGGACGAGCGCAGCGGGCGCGCCGTTTGCGCGCCGAAGGCGCGCCTAAGTCAAGCCCGTCTGCGCCCGTCCGCGGCCGAACGGGGCCTGGGGCCACAGATCTTGGTTCATCCACATCAATCACTATAAGGTATGGCAGACATGCTTTGCTTGATCTTCAACCTGACATGCCTGCAGCTTGTAAGCATGCCATGACCGCCCAGTCGTTAAGTAAATGTACAGGGTGTAGCGTTGAACCCATGATCCACATTCCAACAACAAGCATGGGTCACTCCCTGAAAGCAGCTCTACTCAATTGTAGATCTCTCCGCAAGCACGCCCTCGAAATATTTCATCTACTCGAGGATCAAAATCTTAACATTCTATTCTTGACGGAGACCTGGTTAGATGAATATTCAGACCCTGACATTATCCAGGCCTTGCCCCATGGCTACTCCCTCTCTAGATTGGACAGGAAAGACGGAAGGGGGGGAGGCATAGCCATAGCCACGAAAGCCCCTCTAGTCTGCTCCTTAGCTCCTATACAGATCGATCACAGTGAAGCTGGATCCTTCACAATTAATACCGGCCCCAACCACTCCGTATCGGGCATCCTGATTTATCGCCCACCTGGCAGAATGTATGACTTTACTTCCACTTTAATGGAAGCCATTACTCACTTAGCACTTAGAAAGTCCAGACTTCTAGTGCTAGGTGATCTCAATGCTCATTTTGAAGATCCACTAGACAACGCTGCCTCTGAGATTCAAACGGAGCTTCTTTCGGTTCAACTTGAAATGAAAAACAAGGAACCGTCTCATCAATTAGGTCACCTACTGGATCCTATCTTTGGGAACTGGCAGGGAGTTCACACCTTAGAGTCTATACCCATACCTTGGTCGGATCACTACATTATTCCGATCACGATTCAACTGGACAGAACTGAGCATTTCCAACACCAATTTCTGCGGTATAAACGCAGAAAATGGAAGAGCTTTTCTATAGAATCTTTTATTAAAATTACTCAGGAGGAGGGCCCTCCTAAAGGGGAAGACTGTGAAGCAGCTAACAATAATCTAAATAATATCGTAATCAAGGCCCTCGATATCACTGCCCCCAGTCGTATCATGACTAATGCCAGTAGACTAAAAAAAGCTGCTCCCTGGTTTAGCCAAGAACTGCAGACCATGAAAACAACCTGCAAAAAACTTGAGAGAGCTTGGCGCCAGAATTTCTGCGCAGAAACTAAAATAAAGTATAAAAACTCTCAAAGAGTGTACTACAAATCTGTACGTTTGGCTAAGGCAGAGCACTATCATTCCCGTATCATGGAAGCAGGCAATTCCTCGAAGGAATTATTTCAGATTTACAAAGAAATATCTGTAGTAGATACTAACTCCTCCATTCAAAATGATTCTGTGGAATCATGTAATGAAGTTGCACAGTACTTCTCAGGTAAAATCAACAAAATAAACACAAGCTTCGCCAATCATGTAGAGTCGGCTTCTGACTTCACAGAAAATGACAGTCTTATTAAGACTCTAAAGTGCCTCAAATCTTTTGAAGTTCCCTCGTACGAAGTCCTGTCTAAACTGTGTAACAAAATCAAATCGGGCTCTCCCCGAGACCCGGCGCCTCCGATAATTTTAGCTGAAGCCTTCCCTGCTCTAGAACCTCATTATATACATCTACTTCAGATCTCATTCTCCACAGCTTGCCTGCCGGCGGACTGGAAACAGGCAGTTGTACTACCAATCAAGAAAAAGCCGAATGTCAGCCAAGACATTATGGACAACCTTCGGCCAATTTCCCTGCTACCTTACTTAGCTAAGCTAGCCGAGAAAATTGCCAACATCCAACTCATGCAACATCTTGAAGAACACGATGTTTTCCATAAATCCCAGTCGGGTTTCAGATCCAACTTCTCAACGGAAACGGCTCTCCTCAGGGCCACTGAAACCCTGCGCAAGGGAGCAGACGAGGGCAAGACCATGGCCCTCATCATGCTCGACTTCAGTGCCGCGTTTGACACTGTAGCACACTCCATCTTGCTACAGTGTCTAAACAAAGCTGGAGTAACCAACAGGGCATTGGGATGGCTGAAAGCCTTTCTGATCGATAGAAGCTTCCAAGTCCAAAGAGGGACTTCCCTCTCAGACAGTGTGCGGCTTAAACAGGGGGTGCCTCAGGGCTCGGCCCTGAGTCCCACCCTGTTTAATCTATACATGGCCCCCCTGGCAGAGGTGGTGCAATCGTTCGGCGTGGAGCTTGTCTCTTACGCCGACGATACGCAACTTCTAATATCTTTGACGCAAGCCCCATCCACGGAAGCCGTTAACTTTAACAACTGTATGAGCAGGCTGGCATCTTGGATGACAGAGCACTGTCTAAAACTGAACGGAACCAAAACAGAGGTCATCATCATTGGAGGTAATGAGACCAATTGGACTAAAGAATGGTGGCCCACCTGTTTGGGTCCTTTGCCCCTCCCAGCCGGGAGGCGAAGAATTTAGGAGTCTGGGTTGACAATAAGCTATCTTTTGATAGCCATATAAAGAGAACTGTAGGCAAGTGCTTCGGAGTGATGAAGACTCTCAACCGTACCCTTGACTTGCTGCCTCTCAACTCCAGACGGACTATGACGCAGGCACTAATAACTTCCCGGATTGATTACGGGAATGTTTTACTCTTAGGCACCTCAGAGAAAAATATAAAGAAATTACAGGTCATACAAAATTCGGCAGCACGCCTAGTATTAAGACTGCCCCGCAGAGTCCCTTCACGACCCTCTCTGGCAACTCTCCATTGGCTGCCTGTCAAGAAGAGGATCATTTTTAAAGCTCTGCTATGGTGTCACAAGATCCTCCATAACAAGGCACCTGCCTATATGTCGGATCTGGCTTCGCCATATGAACCCAACAGAACCCTTAGATCCAAAGGTACAGGTCTGCTCAGAATTGCCCGTCCTAAAAAGGCCAGAATGGGAGGCAGATCCTTCCGCACAGTGGCAGCGAAGCATTGGAACCTCCTGCCCATGGACATCAGGTTAGAGGTGAATGAGACCTCTTTTAGGAAGAAATTGAAAACTTGCCTCTTTAATCCGTGATAGGTTCTCTTTTTCCACATAACTCACTCTCTCCACAGCGCGGGGACACGCCGGGAGGCGTCACCAGGCGCTTTACAAGCTCCTTTAAACTAAACTAAATATATACAAATGCATAACCAATAAAGGCATAAAGAAATAGCAACAGATCAAGCATTTCTCACTATTAAAACATAAGCATGATTAAGACATATTAAAAACATTCATGCCAAACAGTAAAAGTATCTTTTTGGTAGAAATAGGTGGACAATGGGGAGGCGGGTGGGACAGTGAGGAATCCACAGGCAGATACTGTATCCACCAGAAAAAGAGTTACCGAAGGTAAGTAACTTGGTCTTCTGATAGATACATCTGCCTGTTGATTCCTCACCTTTTGAATAGAATCCTCAAACGGTGATGTCACTGACCATGTCATGAATGATGTAATATGTGACATCATCAGCAGTGGATTGCGGGCGCATGAGATGTAGTTAGTACAACTAACTATATCGGAGGAATTTCAATGGTTTTGTCCGAGTGAAATGTCCAGCTAACTATAACACCCCTAAAACCTATTGTTTTTTCAGTTAATTTCTAAGGTTTTTTAAATGCTAATTTCTAACTGTATCAGGCCTGAAACCTATGGTTTTGTGAGTGAATTTCAAAGGTTTTTTAAATGCTAATTCCTAACTATATCAGGCCTGAATCTATGTTTTTTTCAATGAATTTCAAAGGTTTTTTAAATGCTCATTCCTAACTATATCAGGCCTGAAACCTATGTTTTTTTTCAGTGAATTTAAAATACAATTTTTAATGTATTAATTGTTATACTGATTTTTTTATACTGATTTACTACATTTTTTAAACTATTTATTTTTAGATATTTTTTTTCAATTACATTAGAATTACATTTTACATTACAATACAAAATATACTTTCTCAGAATGAATTACTTTAGTTTAAATACTTTGCAAATAGGAAATAGACTTTTAAGTACAGTAGTTGCAGTTGGTGCAATGGGCAACACAATTTCAAACACAATGAAACATTGAGCACAATGTGAATTTCTAGTCAAACGTAATTAGTTACTTTATGGATTACTTTTCTAACCACAGGACTGGATCATAGATTCAGTCCTTGGACATCTCCTGTAAACAGTTGAGTAAAAGTGTTTTGGTTACAGTAGTGATTTTTGAAGAATATTATTGTATTTTAAAAGTTGACACTTAGAAATATTTTCACATAGAATCATCAATGCTATCTGATGGCAGAAAATTCACTTAGCAGGTAAGTAGCGTTATCGTTACTTTTTCTTACTCAGTGGTGGATCCTGGATCCAGCACTGGTGAATCTCCTGTAAACAGTTGAAAGAATGGGTTTAAGTCATACAGACGATTTTTTAGGAATATTTTTAGTTTGTGAAAATAGACACTTAGAAACTCTTCTGCTTAAAACCACACAATGGATTCCTATGGAAGGAAATACAAGTTACTGGTAACTACGCTTAGAATTACTTTTCAGGGTCAGTGCTGGGCTAAAAGATGTAGCACTGGGTTCTGTCCTGATATCAGGTGAGTAAATCGGAATTCGTAGTTCGGCTGATTTTGGAGGAATATTTGTACGTTTCAAAAATGGACACAGAAACTTTTCTGGTGAAAACCACACAATGGATTCCTATGGAAGGAAATAAAAGTTACTGATAAGTACGCTTAGAATTACTTTTCAGGCTCAGTGCTGGGCTAAAAGATGCAGCCCTGGGTTCTCTCCTGATAACAGGTGAGTAAATCGGAATTCGTAATTCGGCTGATTTTAGAGGAATATTTGTACGTTTCAAAAATGGACACTTCGAAACTTTTCTGGTGAAAACCACACAATGGATTCCTATGGAAGGAAATACAAGTTACTGGTAAGTACGCTTAGAATTACTTTTCAGGGTCAGTGCTGGGCTAAAAGATGCAGCACTGGGTTCTCTCCTGATAACAGGTGAGTAAATCGGAATTCGTAGTTCGGCTGATTTTAGAGGAATATTTGTACAATGGTGAAGGAAGGGGCGGGGCCTGAGGTGACGTGTGCAAACACGCCCTGTGGCGCGTTTTAAGTTGGTGAAATAATTCCTCTTCAATCCTGCGATCCCCTGGGGGCCAACTAGCCCACCAGGTACCTCCAGTATGCGCCAGAGAGCTGCGTTGCAGAGAGGTGTTCAGAGGCCACGCCACTTTTTACAACACTCTGCAAACGCAGCTACGTGGCGCTTACTGGAGGTACCTGGTGGGCTAGTTGGCCCCTAGGGGACCTCTGGATTGAAGAGGAATTAATTCCCCAACTTAAAACGTGCAACAGGGCGTGTTTGCACACATATCACCTAAGGCCCCGCCCCCTACCTTCGCCACTGTGCAAACGCGCCCGTGGTGTGTTTTAAGTTGGGGGATTAAGTCCCCTTGAATCCTGAGGTCCCCTGGCGGCCAACTAGCCCACCAGGTACCTCTAGTATGTGCCAGGGAGCTATGTTGCAGAGAGGTGTTCAGAGGCTATGCCCCTTTTTACAACACTCTGCAACGCAGCTTCGTGGCGCTTACTGGAGGTACCTGGTGGGCTAGTTGGCCCCTAGGGGACCTCTGGATGGAGAGGAATGAATTCCCCATCTTAAAACGGGCCACAGGGCGTGTTTGCACACGCCCCGCCCCCTACCTTCACCACTGTGCAAACGTGCCCTGTGGCGCGTTTTAAGTTGGGGGATTAAGTCCCCTTGAATCCTGAGGTCCCCTGGTGGCCAACTAGCCCACCAGGTATTACTACTACTAGCCCCGGGGACCCCATCCCCCGGGGCTGGCCCTCTTCGTTGGGGGCCGTGGGGGGGTCCCCAATCCCCCCATGGTCCCAGCCGGCTCCGCACGTCCTGCGGGAGCCGGCATTGCTTTTCCACATGGGGAGCAGCTAACATGCTGAGGGTCCCTGCGTGCCAACTAGCCCACCAGCTACCTCCAGTAAGCGACACAGAGTTGCATTGCAGAGAGGTGTAAAAAGGGGCATGGCCTCGGACCACCTCTCTGCAATGCAGCTCTGTGGAGCTTACTGGAGGTACCTGGTGGGCTAGTTGGCCCCCATGGACCCTCAGGATTCAAGGGGAATTAATCCCCAAATTACAACCCACCAGGGGGCGCAATGCACAGTGATGAAGGGAGGGGGTGGGGCCTGAGGTGACGTGTGTGTACTTATGCAATCTCCCCACCAAAACCCACGTACTTATAAATTCACCATGCACTCTCCTTGCAGCACTCTAATCATCCAGTCACTACCCATGCACTCATGCAATGACCCATACACTAACTCATGCACTGCTACAATACCCTGAGCAGTATCCATGCAGTCCAGCCATCACCCTGTCACTACCCATACACTCCTCCAATCACCCAGCCAGCACCATGTGATTATCCAATCACGCCACCAAAACCCAAGCCCTTATAAATTCACCATGCACTCTCCTTGCAGTATTCTAATCTTCCAGTCAGTACCCATGTACTCATGGAAAGACCCAGGGCCTAACACATGCACTGCTACAATTCCATGTGCAGTACCCATGCAGATCTCTAACCACCTAGACAGTACTGATTCACTCCTCCAAATACCCAGGTTGCACCCATGCACTCCGGAAATCCCTCTGTCACTACCCATGCACTCCTCAAATCACCCATCCAGCATCATGTACTTATCCAATCACTCCGCCAAAACCCAAGCACTTATAAATTCACCATGCACCATCCTTGCAGCACTCATAATCATCCAGTCACTACCCATGTACTCATGCAATGACCCAGGCACTAACACATGCACTGCTACAATCCCCTAAGCACTATTGATGCAGTCCAGTCATCTCCTTGTCACTACCCGTACACTCCTACAATCACCCAGCCAGCACCATGTACTTAACTAATCACTCCACCAAAACCCAAGCACTTATAAATTCACTGTGCACTCTCCTTGCAGTACTCCAATCATCCACTCAGTACCCATTTACTCATGCAATGACCCTGGAACTAACTCATGGCAAATACAGAGGAGGTCATGCTAATCACAGGGGTACCCCAACGCATAGTGTTCCCTGGTGTATGTAGATGTTTTCACTGTATTCTAACTTTCTTTTAGCATAGCACTGGCTCCGGTCCTGGTTAGGCTGTCAGTTACCACCAGTACCCTTCAGTAAAAATTTAGGGGCACAGTAGGACTATCTGCTCCTCTGTTGGTTCTTTCTGCACATCTCTTGCTTCTTCCTGCAGTTTTTTCGTCTTTCTGGACTTCTGTTGCCTCTTTCTGTATTTGTCTTGCTTCTTTCTGCGCTTTTCTTCCTCTTTCTTCACACGTCCTACCTTTGTAGGCATAGTTAGAAATTAGCATTTAAAAAACAATTGAAATTCATTGAAAACACCATAGGTTTGAGGCACGTTATAGTTAGAAAGTAGCATTTAAAAAACCATTGAAATTCACTGAAAAAACCATAGGTTTCAGACACGTTATAGTTAGAAATTAGCATTTAAAAAACCTTAGAAATTCACTGAAAAAAACATAGGCTTCATGGACGTTATAGTTCGTTGGTCAATTAACTTGTACAAAACCATAAAAATTCCCCCGTTATAGTTAGTTCAGCTAACTACAACTCGTGCCCCCGCAATGCACTGCTGATGACGTCACATATTACATCATTCAAGACATGGTCAGTGACATCACTGATGACATCACTGATGACTCCTCAAATGACATCACTGATAACATCACTGATGACATCATCCACATCAAAATCTGATGCACTTCCTTACACTCTAATATAACCTTTGATACACCCACTGTTAAATACAGACTACCATTTTCAAAACCATCGACACACCAATACCAGTTACTACATATGCACTCACTGATTCCTAGGTCTACACACACATCCACTCATTCACCCATACAATCACTCATACATACAGTGACTCATAAATACAACACTATCATATGCACTCATACACCTATACAGACACTCACACACTGCCACTCATCAATGGAGTTACTCACACACCTAGTCAGTCATGCAAAGAATCAATCACACTCCCATTTCCTCACCTATACAATTATACACACACCACCTCACTTATTTAAACATATACTAACACATACTTACTCTCTTATACAATCACTGATACAAGTACCCGCTCATCCATACAGGCACACTCAAAATCACTGACTCTCACGTATAGTCATTTATTTACTCCAACTCTCACATCCTGTGCCTTTTACATATGTAGTTACTTGGACATGTACCACTTAGACATCCAATCTCTCACCATCACACCCATACACACACTCACCAACCCATACAGCTGTTTCCACATGCACGCTTGAACCCATACACCCAGTGAATCAAGCATTCACACATCTATGCACAGAGTCACACACCTCCCACCCACCCACACACACATTCTCCCATACAAATACTCAGACAACCAATGAATAACCCATTTAGACACTCATGTAGCTTCTGACCCACACATGTAGCAGCTTACACAACAACAGACAAACTGATACACATATTAGTTTAGTCACTAACCCATGCACTCAGCAAGACACATTTAATCACTCACTTATACAGTCAGTCACGCACCTCCTAAATCCTTCATCCACACACTTATACACCCACTCATTCTTCAATACACCTTGGCATATATATAAAACATATTTAAACTTTACAGAAACACACAGTAACTGGATGATGGCATCAGTGATGTCATTTGAGATGTCATCAGTGATGTCACTGACCATGTCATGAATGATGTAATATGTGACGTCATCAGCAGTGCATTGAGGGGGCGCAAGTTATAGTTAGCTGAACTAATTATAACGGAGGAATTTCTATGGTTTTGTACGAGTGAAATGTTCAACTAACTATAACGTCTCTGAAACCTATGGTTTTTTCAGTCAATAGATAGATAGATAGATAGATAGATAGATAGATAGATAGATAGATAGATAGATAGATAGATAGATAGATAGATAGATAGATAGATAGATAGATAGATAGATAGATAGATAGATAGATAGATAGATAGATAGATAGATAGATAGATTTCTAAATACACATTTCTTAACATATTAATTTCTGTTTCACAGTAAACATTCCATAAAAGTGTGTTACAGCATATATGTGTTAAACAATTAGCTATATTAATTATTTTTTTATATTACTTTTGGGTATGTATCTTGTCAATAATGTTTTACAATTAATACATTTGGTTTAAATTTTTTAACAATTTTGACATATTTATTTATGTCAAGACTTTATATTTAAAATATTTGTTATTTAACAGTCATTGACTTACAGTGATGTATAGTCCTCTTTATTATTTTCTTTTAACTGACAGTTTTTTTTACCACAACATCTCTTTTGTAGTCTATTCGCATTTTTTTCAGTTGTTCTTGGTTCCGGTTTTGTTGTTCCTTGTTGCTGCTATAGAAATCAGGTAAGTTTACTGGTAAGTTACTTTTTGGGGTTCTGGAAGTAGGAGTATATGGGTGGAGTAGTAAACGTAGAATAGTGTAAGGTTTTGCAGTGTTTCTGTACTTTTGTGTTAGATTGTATTTGGGTTTTAGCTAGTAAAATGCGATAGGCCTTATTAAAGAATGTGTCGTATAGAGTATTTTCTTAATTTATTATTATGTTGTTTGCAATATTTTTGGGGTATTTGTTGTGTGTAGATGAGTACATTGTGCTTTTTCATGGGTTTCTCCGACTGGCGGAAGTCTCTTCTCATTTTTGGATGCGTTGTTTTTTGTTTGTTTTTTTAAACAAAATTATATTGGTTGTATTTCAAAGAAGAGTATTTTCATTTTTTTTTCTTTTTCGGTTTTGAAGGAGCAGTTTCTGAATTGACTTTTTACAAGTTCTTTATGGACTCCAAGGACTAAAGGCTCATTATCTGGCTATTTCTTTATCTCTTCATTATGTTTGCATTTATTGGGTTTTTTGGCCACATTTGTTGTAGATTTGTTTTTTGTGGACTTAAGGAAGATCGTGGGCATCAGCTACAAAACCATAAGTTATCATTACTGCTTTTTTGTCAGTGGTTAGTGTTTGTTTGTTTTACAGGTAATTTTTTTATGTGGAGCTGCTATTTTTAGTGTTTTTCGACCTGCGGGTGGCATTTGAATTTGTCCCCAGGGTTAAATTATGGGAGGCCGTTGGGAAAATTGGGTTTCCGTGTGACTTACTGTCTTTGATTGAACAATTTTACACAGGAAGTTTTGCTACGGTAAGATCGGGCCCTGGTGGTGAAGCAACCACTGGCATTCCTATTCAGCATGATGTCCACCAAGGGTGTGTATTGGCTCCCACATTATTTTTACTATTCATTGACGGGTACCTAAAAAGGCTGGGACCAAGGTGCTTTGTCTGCTTTTTGTAGATGATACTCTCTTCCTTTCTAAAACCTTCTCTGGATTAAACACCTTTTGGGGAAGTTCAATCCATTTTTAAGGGATCACGGTCTAGAACTAAATAGGAACAAAAGGAAGTTTAGGGTATTTTGTCACCACATAAAAGTCACAGGGACCCTTGACCTGGAAGGTGTAAAAGTAGAAAGGGTAGACAAATTTGATTTTCCTGAGCATTAGATTGAGTGATTCTTACAAATGGTCATCCCAGAATGGAAAGAGTGCATTAATTCTGAAGCATAGAGCTGGGCTGATACTAAGATTTGTTAACAAGGCGGATTCAGATCCAATTTCATCAGCGGTAGAAATTTATAAGGCCCAAGCTTGTGGGGCAGTGTTATACGGGGCTGACCTTTGAGGATATTGCAATCTCAATTTGTTAGATACAGACAAAAACACTTTTATTAAATCCCTTTTGAAATTACCAAAAAGGACCCAGGCACTTCTTCTTAGGTTTGATTTAAACCTCAGATATCGCACTGACATAGCCTGCCTGAAACCCATTTTGTATTGGACCAGACTCTGGTTGACAGAGGAACTGGCCCTGTATAGAGACTATGTCAGAGAGATTGTTTACAATTGCCTGGCACTTACAAACCCCTGGGTCTACCACAGAAAAACCTGGCTGTCCATGCTCTGCCTTTCTGAATGCTAGCAGAATGCTTCCTCCATGACCAAATCGTGCTACTGGAAAAATGTTTTTTGCAATAGGATTTCGGTTGTTCCTGCTGGTAGTTTGTTTAATTCTTATTTAACTTCCCACTTTGAAGATTTATACACCATGTGAGTGCCCCTTTGGTGAGATCTCTGTTTATTAAGTTCAGACTTAGAGAACTCTCGCTGGCCACCTTTGCTGGCACATGGAATAAAAAAAATTCCACGCCCTACAACTTATGTCCTATGGGATGCCTGAGCATCGAAAATGAAGAACATGTTTTATTTTTTGTACTGCTTATGTCAATCAGCATAAACATTGGACCGTTCCTCTTTGTTAGCTCCTCCATTTAGAGAACCAACATTTAGCTTTAAGGATCTATAAGTCAGACACTAGGTCCAGGGTTGTATACTCAGTCTCCAACTTTTTACGCTCAATGTGGTATCTCAGGTAAAAGGCTGTTAGGGCAAGTATATTTTAGAGCTGTGACCCATAGGGCCCTAAGACTACATTGGTTAAACTTGCATTCCTTTTTTGCACTGTGCACGTCAACACACTAGTAAAATCTAGTGATCTGAGGGAAAACAAAATTCAGAGTAGGCCTGGGCCAAAATTCCGTTCCGTTTGCGGAAATTGCGATATTTTGGCATTCTCGCGTTCCGCGGAAAGCGCGAAAATGTCAAAATTTCCGCATTCCGCAGCTTAGCGATAATTTTTTTCTTGCTCGCGCTGTAAAACAATACATTCTCTCGCGCGCGCGATCGCCTTACCTGAATCCCTGCGTTCTCCGACAAGTTTTCTTGACCCGGTCGCGTTCTCCACGAGATGTTGGATTTTGGTAGCCATTTTGCGCTGTCTCGCGAGAGTTCGCGGCCGCATTCAAGTCATTTTTCACGCGATCACGTCATTTGTCGCGCGATCAGGTCTTTCTTCTCGCGATCATGCACCGCGCGAGTATGAGAAGATTGAGATCTCGAACATGTCATTCTACATCGCGAGCCAGAGAATGAGGACGCGGGCACATGAAATCGAACGCGAACAGGAGAAAGAGACCGCGAACACGTCATATCCAACGCGACAGGGACAAAGAAGAGAATGCGATCATATCGTTTTCGACACGCCGGCGGAAGTAATGTGAAGCTGGAGAACTCAACAACGTAAAATTTACAATTTGGAGAGGAATATCGGCTCTAGCAGCATGAAACCATCTGCAAATACTGATTTTGGATGAAAAGAACTCCTTACATTCACATTTGGCTTTCCTTTTTTGTGCAAGGACTCCAGGAGTCATTTTTTTTTACAAAGTGGAGAGAGGGAGGAAGTGACACAGATTCTCCAACTTCCTGTTCCTGTCCAGCAGGCTCCTCCCAGTGCTTTGTCCATCTCCTGCTCATTCTGCCTTTGGATTTGGAGCTGGAAAGATCACTCTTTTTGTCTGCTGCATCATTGCAATTGGATTTCAGGATTTTTGGAATAGGATATTTTACAAGTAAGTGGTTGTTGTGTTTGATTGTGGGCATTGCAGTTGTTGTGTAACTACAATTTATTTTTGATAATTAATTATCATCATTCCTTTTTTTTTTTTTTAATTTATTTTAATTTTGTGGGTTGTAGTAGTAGGCCCGAGCTAGCCATGGGCATGGCCTCATGGGTGTGTGTGTGCATGATGAAGCAACTGTTCCTTTTGTTTTTTGAATATATTTCATTTTCAATCACATTTAGGGCATGGATGGCATTGGATTGAGTTGGGGAAGTGTGTTTTTTGGGGTGGCCTTGCTGATGTTGTTGGGCCTGGACATGTGGCTGGTGGCCATTTTGAGGCCTAGGCCTGCAAGCTTGCCTGGCCTTGTCTGCCAGCAGGCCTGCTTTCATCCACTGCTACCAGAGCAGGTAGCCACAGCTTTAGTAATCTACTGTTTTCTGTGTGCTCTGTTGAATTTAGACATCATTTAGGGCATGGATGGCATTGGATTGAGTTGGGGAAGAGTGTATTTTGGGGTGGCCTTGCTGATGTTGTTGGGGCTCGCCATGTGGCTGGTGGCCATTTTGAGGCCTAGGCCTGCAAGCTTGCCTGGCCTTGTCTGCCAACAGGCCTGCTTTCATCCACTGCTACCAGAGCAGGTAGCCACAGCTTTAGTAATCTACTGTTTTCTGTGTGTTCTGTTGATTTTAGACATCATTTTGGGCATGGATGGCATTGGATTGAGTTGGGGAAGTGTGTTTTTTGGGGTGGCCTTGCTGATGTTGTTGGGGCTCGCCATGTGGCTGGTGGCCATTTTGAGGCCTAGGCCTGCAAGCTTGCCTGGCCTTGTCTGCCAACAGGCCTGCTTTCATCCACTGCTACCAGAGCAGGTAGCCACAGCTTTAGTAATCTACTGTTTTCTGTGTGTTCTGTTGATTTTAGACATCATTTTGGGCATGGATGGCATTGGATTGAGTTGGGGAAGTGTGTATTTTGGGGTGGCCTTGCTGATGTTGTTGGGGCTCGCCATGTGGCTGGTGGCCATTTTGAGGCCTAGGCCTGCAAGCTTGCCTGGCCTTGTCTGCCAACAGGCCTGCTTTCATCCACTGCTACCAGAGCAGGTAGCCACAGCTTTAGTAATCTACTGTTTTCTGTGTGCTCTGTTGAATTTAGACATCATTTTGGGCATGGATGGCAGTGGATTGAGTTGGGGAAGTGTGTTTTTTGGGGTGGCCTTGCTGATGTTGTTGGGGCTCGCCATGTGGCTGGTGGCCATTTTGAGGCCTAGGCCTGCAAGCTTGCCTCGCCTTGTCTGCCAACAGGCCTGCTTTCATCCACTGCTACCAGAGCAGGTAGCCACAGCTTTAGTAATCTACTGTTTTCTGTGTGCTCTGTTGAATTTAGACATCATTTAGGGCATGGATGGCATTGGATTGAGTTGGGGAAGAGTGTATTTTGGGGTGGCCTTGCTGATGTTGTTGGGGCTCGCCATGTGGCTGGTGGCCATTTTGAGGCCTAGGCCTGCAAGCTTGCCTGGCCTTGTCTGCCAACAGGCCTGCTTTCATCCACTGCTACCAGAGCAGGTAGCCACAGCTTTAGTAATCTACTGTTTTCTGTGTGTTCTGTTGATTTTAGACATCATTTTGGGCATGGATGGCATTGGATTGAGTTGGGGAAGTGTGTATTTTGGGGTGGCCTTGCTGATGTTGTTGGGGCTCGCCATGTGGCTGGTGGCCATTTTGAGGCCTAGGCCTGCAAGCTTGCCTGGCCTTGTCTGCCAACAGGCCTGCTTTCATCCACTGCTACCAGAGCAGGTAGCCACAGCTTTAGTAATCTACTGTTTTCTGTGTGCTCTGTTGAATTTAGACATCATTTTGGGCATGGATGGCAGTGGATTGAGTTGGGGAAGTGTGTTTTTTGGGGTGGCCTTGCTGATGTTGTTGGGGCTCGCCATGTGGCTGGTGGCCATTTTGAGGCCTAGGCCTGCAAGCTTGCCTGGCCTTGTCTGCCAACAGGCCTGCTTTCATCCACTGCTACCAGAGCAGGTAGCCACAGCTTTAGTAATCTACTGTTTTCTGTGTGCTCTGTTGAATTTAGACATCATTTAGGGCATGGATGGCATTGGATTGAGTTGGGGAAGAGTGTATTTTGGGGTGGCCTTGCTGATGTTGTTGGGGCTCGCCATGTGGCTGGTGGCCATTTTGAGGCCTAGGCCTGCAAGCTTGCCTGGCCTTGTCTGCCAACAGGCCTGCTTTCATCCACTGCTACCAGAGCAGGTAGCCACAGCTTTAGTAATCTACTGTTTTCTGTGTGTTCTGTTGATTTTAGACATCATTTTGGGCATGGATGGCATTGGATTGAGTTGGGGAAGTGTGTATTTTGGGGTGGCCTTGCTGATGTTGTTGGGGCTCGCCATGTGGCTGGTGGCCATTTTGAGGCCTAGGCCTGCAAGCTTGCCTGGCCTTGTCTGCCAACAGGCCTGCTTTCATCCACTGCTACCAGAGCAGGTAGCCACAGCTTTAGTAATCTACTGTTTTCTGTGTGCTCTGTTGAATTTAGACATCATTTTGGGCATGGATGGCAGTGGATTGAGTTGGGGAAGTGTGTTTTTTGGGGTGGCCTTGCTGATGTTGTTGGGGCTCGCCATGTGGCTGGTGGCCATTTTGAGGCCTATGCCTGCAAGCTTGCCTGGCCTTGTCTGCCAACAGGCCTGCTTTCATCCACTGCTACCAGAGCAGGTAGCCACAGCTTTAGTAATCTACTGTTTACTGTGTGTTCTGTTGATTTTAGACATCATTTTGGGCATGGATGGCATTGGATTGAGTTGGGGAAGTGTGTTTTTTGGGGTGGCCTTGCTGATGTTGTTGGGGCTCGCCATGTGGCTGGTGGCCATTTTGAGGCCTAGGCCTGCAAGCTTGCCTGGCCTTGTCTGCCAACAGGCCTGCTTTCATCCACTGCTACCAGAGCAGGTAGCCACAGCTTTAGTAATCTACTGTTTTCTGTGTGTTCTGTTGATTTTAGACATCATTTTGGGCATGGATGGCATTGGATTGAGTTGGGGAAGTGTGTATTTTGGGGTGGCCTTGCTGATGTTGTTGGGGCTCGCCATGTGGCTGGTGGCCATTTTGAGGCCTAGGCCTGCAAGCTTGCCTGGCCTTGTCTGCCAACAGGCCTGCTTTCATCCACTGCTACCAGAGCAGGTAGCCACAGCTTTAGTAATCTACTGTTTTCTGTGTGCTCTGTTGAATTTAGACATCATTTTGGGCATGGATGGCAGTGGATTGAGTTGGGGAAGTGTGTTTTTTGGGGTGGCCTTGCTGATGTTGTTGGGGCTCGCCATGTGGCTGGTGGCCATTTTGAGGCCTAGGCCTGCAAGCTTGCCTGGCCTTGTCTGCCAACAGGCCTGCTTTCATCCACTGCTACTAGAGCAGGTAGCCACAGCTTTAGTAATCTACTGTTTTCTGTGTGTTCTGTTGATTTTAGACATCATTTTGGGCATGGATGGCATTGGATTGAGTTGGGGAAGTGTGTATTTTGGGGTGGCCTTGCTGATGTTGTTGGGGCTCGCCATGTGGCTGGTGGCCATTTTGAGGCCTAGGCCTGCAAGCTTGCCTGGCCTTGTCTGCCAACAGGCCTGCTTTCATCCACTGCTACCAGAGCAGGTAGCCACAGCTTTAGTAATCTACTGTTTTCTGTGTGTTCTGTTGATTTTAGACATCATTTTGGGCATGGATGGCATTGGATTGAGTTGGGGAAGTGTGTATTTTGGGGTGGCCTTGCTGATGTTGTTGGGGCTCGCCATGTGGCTGGTGGCCATTTTGAGGCCTAGGCCTGCAAGCTTGCCTGGCCTTGTCTGCCAGCAGGCCTGCTTTCATCCACTGCTACCAGAGCAGGTAGCCACAGCTTTAGTAATCTACTGTTTTCTGTGTGCTCTGTTGAATTTAGACATCATTTAGGGCATGGATGGCATTGGATTGAGTTGGGGAAGAGTGTATTTTGGGGTGGCCTTGCTGATGTTGTTGGGGCTCGCCATGTGGCTGGTGGCCATTTTGAGGCCTAGGCCTGCAAGCTTGCCTGGCCTTGTCTGCCAACAGGCCTGCTTTCATCCACTGCTACCAGAGCAGGTAGCCACAGCTTTATTGATCAAGTGTTTTCTATGTGATCTGTTGAATTTTTAGACATCACCTTCCTGAGAGTGTAGTGTGGCTGTACACAGTACTAGTAGTATAACATAGCTCTAGTTAAAAAAAATTCATAAATGGCTAGACTATCTTTTGTTTGCACTAGTACAGTACTAAGTAACTGAACCACAAAAACAAATGCAACATTTCACTGATGTTCTTCTCCTGTCTTCTTTGCTTTTAGGTGCACAAAAGACAGAGTAGGAGGTGTCATCGGCATCACCTGGCTACCCGTTGTACTGCCAGCCAGACAGAAGTCCTGCTGCGCATCACGCCCACGTGTGACCAGAACTTGTTGTGCATGTGCCTCCTGCCTGACGTCGGAATAAGATGGCCCCAAAGAAAGGTACCAGGTCCAGTACCAAGAAAGTTGCTGGTGAGAAGAAGGAACAGAAAAAGGAAGTGCCATTAACCACGACTGGTGGTGTGCCGGCCAAGGTTTTTTTTGGCACCAAAGCGTTGTCCGGGAACCAAGCTGGGAGCAGCACAGCGGTCCAGCAACCCCACCAACCTAGGCCCAAGGGCTTTACTGTCGCAGAGGTAGCCAGTCTACTAACGGGCAGCGATGTTGAAGAAATGTCATTACCGCAAAGTAGTACACAATCAAGTTCAACGCAGGCGCAAACTCAGCAGATCAGTGTGCAGCCGCCGCAACAAGAACAGCAGCAGCAGCCGCCGCAACCAGAACAGCAGCAGCAGCCGCCGCAACCAGAACAGCAGCAGCAGCCGGCGCAACCAGAACAGCAGCAGCAGCCGGCGCAACCAGAACAGCAGCAGCAGCCGGCGCAACCAGAACAGCAGCAGCAGCCGGCGCAACCAGAACAGCAGCAGCAGCCGCCGCAACCAGAACAGCAGCAGCTGCCGCAACCAGACCAGCAGCAGCAGCCGCCGCAACCAGACCAGCAGCAGCAGCCGCCGCAACCAGAACAGCAGCAGCAGCCGCCGCAACCAGAACAGCAGCAGCCGCCACAACAGCCCACCATAGTAGTTGTTGCTCCTGACGTAGGGGCATTTCAGGAAATCGAGCTTCCTGCAGACAAAGCGGAGCGAAGTCAAACCACTGTTTCAGAACATCTATTGTCTTCCAGACCACCAGCAAGGAAAAGGAGGCTTAGTCCATCATCTTCTTCTTCAAGCCCCGCTTCTGATGATCGTGATGACACTTGGGTCCCACCAGCTCGGTCTGAGAGTGAAGTACGCCACAAGACATTGCTTCTGAAAAGGAAGGTCCCAGAAAAACTTAGAGTTATGGAGGTAGATGTAGAAGAGGGGGGTGATGATGTTGATGAAGACGAGCCAGTCATCACGCACATTACTCCCGCCCCAAAGGGATTGGAGACCGACATTCTAACCCTATCCAGAAAGGCTGCTACTGAGCGGGATGCAGCACGGATCTCACCAACACAGGTTACACCACCACTACCTCCAGCTGCCATATTTTCCAAGGCCCGGCAGGGACCTACATCCAGCTCAACCACCTCAGTAGGAAGTGGTAGTAAAAGTCACAGTGTAGGTGGACAGGGTCACATATTTTCAAGGACCCCCTCAAGTTCATCTGGTGTTGAAAGTGGCACATCCAGCAGTGCCAGAAAGTTCTCCTCCCCAGTTTGGGACTTCTTTTCTGTTAGCGCCAAGGAGGAGAACATTGCTATATGCGCAATTTGTCGGCAAGGTGTTCGGCGTGGTAAGCTTGGTACAAACTATGGTACCGGAGGACAAGCAAGTCATCTCAGAACACACCACACTATTGTGTGGGAGGATCACCTACTTAAGTTAAAAGAAAGTAGGAAAACTAAACCCTTTGAAGTTGGTCAGGAATCAGGGAGCGATATTATTGTGGTGGCAGGTGAACAGGGAGGCATTTCTAGCCCTGTCTCCAGTAGTGCAGTCACTGCAGTGGTAACGCCCACATCCTCCTCAGTAACATCAGAGTGGCACCGCAGTAAGAGCCATACTCAGAGTGTGGGTGAGACACCAAGGCGACCGGCGGCGAGTACCTCAATGAGACAATCTGAGTCGTTGAGCCTTAGTGGGTTAATGGCACCACTAAGGAAAGTAAGCCAGCCTACCATTGACAGCATGTTTAGGTTGGAGGGGCAGTTCCAACGCAACCACCCAACGGCACGATTGTACAATGCGAAGCTGGCTAAAATGTTAGCGCTGGACCTTCTTCCTTTTTCATTTGTGGAAGGGGTGGGTTTCCTTGAATTTGTGTCTGCCATCTGCCCGAAATGGAAAGTTCCAAGCCGGTCCTATTTCGCAAGAATTGCTGTCCCGGCACTACATCATGATGTGCTGGAATTGGTTGGACAAGCTTTGCAGAAGAGTGCTGTGCACAATATCCACCTGACAACAGACATGTGGACCAGTTGCCAAGCCACAGATTACATGTGTATCACTGCACACTGGATCTCTTTTGTGGGGGTTAAAGATCAACTATCTGCACGAGGTGTTGTTGACACAGCTGCGATTTTTGAAGGTACTCGGAAACATGCAACTGTAGCCATGTTCGCCATGGAGAAATCTCATACGGCTGAAAACATTTTAGAAGAGTTTCGCACCAAGGTTTTGGAATGGCTGCAGCCCAGAGGGCTTGGTATTGGTTTTGTTGCCACAGACAATGGCAGTAATGTACTTAAGGCCATGGAACTTGGTTCCTATTTCAGGGTTCCGTGTTTGGCACACTGCATAAACATTATAGTGCAAGACTTTCTGAAAAAAGAACCCATAGTAAGCAATTTACTGTCCATCTGCCGAAGAATATGCACTCATTTCAGCCATTCTTTTAAAGCTCGGAAGCAGCTGAGGATCCTCCAACGTGAGCGTAGGGTGCCAGTCAAGGCACTCATCCAGGAGGTGGCAACACGTTGGAACTCAACGTATTACATGCTTGATCGTCTGTACGAACAGCACAGGTCACTCAATGATTATGTCTGGTACAGAAGCAGTGATGCTAGTGTTAAAGGCATGACCCTTCAGAGGGAGCAATGGACCCTAATTCAATGCCTGACTGAGATGCTGTCTCCTTTTGAGGTCTTCACACGTGAAGTCAGCAAGGAGGACTGTACAATGGGCCAAGCGATCCCATTGTTGCAAATGCTAGAGCATGAGCTGAATAATGTGTCTGAATCCTACAAAGGTGTAGAGGACAGAAGGCAAGCCCATGACTTGGTGGAGAGCTTATCCAGGCGCTTATCAGAAAATGTAAGGATACAAAATAAAATTTTGTCACAAGACCATTACATTTGTGCCATAATTCTGGATCCACGTGCAAAATTAGGACTATTCCGTTCTTTTTCCGACACTGATGTTGCCCGCTACAAAAGTTGTATAGCTGAAGCAGCCATCAAGTTTGAAAACGAAGGGCTGCTAATTAAAAGCCCGCCACATCAACCCACAACAAGTACTGATACTGAAGCAGGCCATGCAGAATCAAGTGCAACTTCGTCGGCTGAGGGCAGTGCGGTTGGCTCACAATCGCAACACTCACCATCACCATCGACTACAAAAACAATAACTGGATCATTCTGCCGAGTACAATCATTATCAGATTGGTATGTAAAGATGGGCTTTAAGCACAGTGCTGATGCACAGAAAAAACAGCACAAAAGCTTACCAGCAGCAACCCTGAACATTGAGCGGATGGTCCAGGCCTATCTGGACGACCCAACAGAGGTGTACGTTGATCAAAACCCAGTGCAGTATTGGCATAGGAAAAGGTCTGAATGGCCACAGCTCAGCAGGCTGGCGATAAGCTATCTGGCTTGCCCTGTCGCAAGTGTCTCTTCCGAACGTGTTTTCAGTGCTGCAGGTTCCATTGTAACCTTGAGAAGGACCAGTCTATCTCCCAAAAACGTGGAGAGGTTAACAATGATCAAAATGAATCAGCACTTCATACCACCGAATTACACAATGCATGAATCAACAGAGGAAGATGAGGACAGCGGCTCAGGTGACGGAAGTATTGTGTCAGATGATTACCTACTACTGGAAGATCCCCCAGAGTTTGAGGACGAGCTATACTTCCCTGACAATTAGGCTCGCACTTACTGTCTTCCTCCCTTTTTTCCCCCTTTGTTTGTGTCTGTTGTTCCGGTTATAAACTTGTGAATCGCAACCAATGCATTATCACCGTCTTCTAATCTTCTAATTTAAGATACAAGTTTCAGGTGTCTGCCATTTGACACTACAGTCCTCAGAATCCAGCTCCTCCGCTCGATCATACTGCATCTCCTGGTCAATTCCATTTCCCTCATGAATGATGATTGGATGATGGTAACAACAAATTCAAACTTTCCTCGTCCTTCCAAAACAAGTGGACCATGAATCTGATGACTTCTATAGCTATCCTCCTTCAGAGCCGAGAGAGACTGGCCATTAACTGAAAATAAGATGCAACAGGTAATGATTGATGCCATGCATTGTCCGCAGAAAAGCAGACTGAGTGATGTAGATTTTGTTGTGTGTGTTGCGCATGAATGAATTGATGTAATTGTGCACTGCCACTAATCAACATTCTACAGAACACACTAATTTTCCTCTTCTGGCAAACAAGAAATGTGTACTTCTCTCCTGCATCTTGGTGATACATTGCTTTTAATTCAATACAGGAAGGGGACTCACTCAATCTGCTGCGCAATGCAAATGACTGTGACTTAACAGCACCGTCCATCATGATGATGGCGAAAGAGACGGCCTGCAGCGTTAACGAGATGAGATGCAAAAGGTAATGATTGATGCCATGCATTGGCCGCAGAATAGCAGACTGAATGATGTAGATTTTGTTTTGTGGTGTGTTGCGCATGAATTGATGTAATTGTGCACTGCCACTAATCAACTTTCTACAGAACACACTAGTAATTACTAATTTTCCTCTTCTGGCAAACAAGAAATGTGTACTTCTCTCCTGCATCTTGGTGATACATTGCTTTTAATTCAATACAGGAAGGGCACTCACTCAATCTGCGCAATGCAAATGACTGTGACTTAACAGCACCATCCATCATGATGATGGCGAAAGAGACGGCCTGCAGCGTTAACGAGATGAGATGCAACAGGTAATGATTGATGCCATGCATTGGCCGCAGAATAGCAGACTGAATGATGTAGATTTTGTGGTGTGTTGCGCATGAATTGATGTAATTGTGCACTGCCACTAATCAACTTTCTACAGAACACACTAGTAATTACTAATTTTCCTCTTCTGGCAAACAAGAAATGTGTACTTCTCCTGCATCTTGGTGATACATTGCTTTTAATTCAATACAGGAAGGGGACTCACTCAATCTGCTGCGCAATGCAAATGACTGTGACTTAAACAGCACCGTCCGTCATGATGATGGCGAAAGAGACGGCCCGTTAACTTAAGATGAGAAGTAACAGGTAATAAATGATGATAATTAATGGCATGCATTGGACACCTGACTCTGAGCTATTGGTCTTTGTGTTTGCGTTGTTTGTTGTGCACAAAGTGAATGATGTCAAAGTGTACTAGTGTTAATCTATCTTTCTGTACACAATAAAGAATGACTCAAGTCAGTAATATTTATATTTCTACTCTTGTTGTGTTCTAAAAATTACACTTGTACTGCAGGCCGATCTTCAGTCAGTAGAAGTATCAGAGCTGATGATGAAGTCAGGAGGATGTTTCATGAGTGGCATAAAACGGAAAAGCCTAAAGGTAAACACGTGAACCACAACCACAGCACACCCAAATGTCTGTGTAGAAGTTGAATAGAGTGTAGCGGTGGGATGACTGCAGTGCATTGATTTTACTATCTTTAACTGTAAAATGCTATGTCTGGAATGGATAATGTGCTTTGCGTTTGTCCAACTCTTTGAGAGAAAAAAAAAAGGACTCTAAAGTGTTAACGTAGGATGTGCTAATGGTAAGCACTGTGGGCCTGATCTCTCCTGTTACTGTTGAAGGTCTATGCTGGAAACAGACTACAGTAGAGATGATGCATATGCATACATGCCACCTCGGAAAGTGTTCTTGTTGCACTACACCATCATTTGTGCATTTGTTTTCACTTTCTTTCTGAATATCCCCTTTGGTTTTCAATCTAAAATTACAGGCCGGGCCTTGTCCAAAACTTTGTAAAACATTACAATGCATATTAATTACCTTACCAATCAATCACCTTTTTATTCCAGCCGGGCAGTGGCGAGTGGTGAGGCGACACACCCAAGATTGATGGACGAGAGGAGCAAGAGGAATGCAGAGATGCAAAAAACCAGTCCACATTTTTGACCAGGATAAGACAGTAACAGTATCCACTTTTCACTTCTTTTAAATAATTTGATTAATATCTTGTATACATTCTTTACAACAGTGTGTTCTTGGAGTTGTTATTATCAATCATCATTACGTTTGCTCTGTGTTTACGATTCTTCACTACCAATATTTAAAATTTCTATTTGCTATCTGTTAAAGTATTAAGGCCGGTACAACAGAACAAGAAATAGAAGTGTATGTAATCCGGGTCTCATCATGCATGCATTTCCTTTTTTATACCTTAACATATGGAATGGATATGGTATGGTAGTCTTCAATGATTGTCGTTTGTTTGTCTATGTATGCATACTGTTTTTCTATGTCAAACCTTTCCCAAAATCCCCCTCCCATCCAATCAACGGACCCTAACCCTCTTCCCCCGGGCTGTGTGACTTATTGTCGAGGTGTAACTAAATTAAATGTACACCAATACTTAATCACACACTTGCTGGGGCGGATGTGGTGAAAGCAACACTACTTCAATTTCAATGCAGAGCGATGATCTTCTTCTGCTTGCCCACCCATGAGTAGGATATTTCACAGGTTATTTTATTTAACAAAGGAACATATACCTCAGCATGAATTGCCGGCATTGATTTGATTTGTTTGTTGTCATTCCTCATATACAGCACTAACTGTTAGACTGTAGGCATAGCCAAGTCGACAAAACTATAGTTTGTAACTCTGTCTAGTAGGCTATCCTCATAATATCCAGCATTCAGTTTTTTTGTCAAATATTTGAGCATATAATTGTTGCTCGGTAAATTCTGTGATGTACTTCATTCAACTACTCCTCTAACAGTCTCTCAAAGGCGATTGACTATCTCCTTTTCTTTTTTTGGAAATGCTGCCACCCTGCCAGTGTATACTACTACTATACTACCACCACCACCCCAATCATGGCATGTATGAAAAAGGAAACCATCTTCACCATGCAGCCAGTGCTGTGCCACAGTTGGACATAAACATCAAGCACCGGTAAGAGAGAAGTTTGGGGGAGGCAGAATCAATAATGGACATGTTGTCAATGATGTCAGTTTCAAACACCACTCCAAAGAATGCATAGTAGGACCAGTCAATGAGTGAGGTGTGTCGCATCTATCTGTTTGTGTCTTATACAGTCAGCAAATTATTGAAATCAAACACACGCTATGGGCGGCCATGCACCAGCAAAGAAACAGTGTGATGTAAAACAGTTACCCCACCTACAAAACATTAACAACATTGCATGTAACATAGAAAAATATATTTAATTGACCCTAACAAATAAACTAAACCCACAAAAGCTGACCCACCCCCCTCCCTAACCCCAACGACTGTCCATAGAAATAGAGAACGCCCAAACGAGTGAGGAAACAAACAGGAATTAAAAAAGGGGCAGTGACAGGGACTAACTGGTGGGGCGGGACTGGAGGAGGACACGAATCTGGTCCTCTAAATGGGCGACGCGGCGTCTAAGGCCGCGGCAGTTGCAACCACAGTGGGGGGGGCACCGGAGATGGCACGGTGGCGGCGGGCAGCCGCCAGACGGTGGCGCCGTACCGCTGGAGGGCGGTGGCTGGGGCCCGGGGCACTGGAGGAGGCTTGAATTGCTGCTGCACTCTCCTCCTCCTCCTCGGCTAGGACCACCAGCCGCCGGTATTCCTGCTGGATTGCCTCCAGCTTCCGGCGCCGTGCCTTGGCGGCCAACTCCTTCCGGTTGATTTTCGGAGTAGCTGTGTATCAAAAAGAAAAAAACAAGACAATTGTAAAATATAGTCTTAATAAAACAGTAGGACAAGGTAATTATTTATACACATAGTGGCATGGTAGAGTAGCACTATAAAATAAAGCACAGTAGTACATAACATTTTAAATGTCGCCCGTCCTTCTTCCTTCCACCTGTCTTACACTTTTTAGTTGAACAGTGCACCAGGTGCTCTTCTCCATAAAACTTTCAAAGCGGAGTTGAAATCAGATAGATGAGGCCATTGGTTACTCAATACTCTGGCTCCTAGTCCTATACCAATTAAAGGGAATTCTAGTCTTCTAGTTCACTCTTCAAACGTCCCCAAGAACTCATACTTACTTACGACATCGGATAGCGGGCGGACTTTGTCCGCCCGCCATCCGACTGCTAAAAAGGGTGGGGGTCCCGTGGGGACAATTAATTAGGACGATGCGCCCGGCACAGTGGCGGGCGCACCCTGTTATTTTAAATTTAAATTCTGGTTGGCTTTGCTGAAAGCAATGCTAAAATGTTGTGCTGCTTTTCCAAGCACAACATGACGGGCCTCGCACGGAGCCTGTCACGTTTTGCTTTGAAAGTCGGGGGGGTACCATAGCATCGGTAGGTACCCTCCATGGGGGCCCCCAAGCATACTCTGCAATGTGTGCATGCCTTTCCGTGGCGGACGGTAATGCCGCCACGCAAAGGCATTCCAAAATGCAGATTATATGGCTGCCGGTGTGGTGAGAGAGACACCACCGCCATATTGAACCCTTTTCCGCCTAGACATGTCTGAATATTTTCTACAGGGATGGCGGGAGGTTTGCCCCTGCTGTGACGGCAGTGAATTCCAGCCAGCCCGGCGGGGGCAATACGCCCACCATCCTAATGGGGCCCTAATTCACAACTTTACAGTATACATATACATACAGTACACCTTTGCAGTGAGTGTGCTGTCAAGTTCAACAATAGTTAAAGATTATGAATCTAACTTACCACCGCCTGCCACTGGTGCTGCCACTCCCCCTCCGTTGCTATCTGCAACTGCCGCATCCTCGCCCTCTGCGTCGCCTTCGCTGGCCCCAGCAATGGTGGTCGGTAGTGCGCCTAGAAAACATTACACATTTATTAGGCAACATATACACCTCCCCCCTATTGATCAGTAGCAAGGTTGAAAAATGAGTTAATACTAACATAAATCACTAGTACAAATCAGGTAGTAGTAGAGTAGACACTAAGTTATATGATCATTGTAGCATTTGCTTGATTAGCCCTAGCCATGCACATGTGACGTTACCTTTACCTTGCAGCTTCTTAAGACACCTTTGAGCCCACATGACCTGCCTCACACTGCTACTGTCTAGTCTACGCGCTGCGTACAGGCGGTCAACAAACATTAACAAGCCACTTTTTTAGGAAGAACTGGTGTACTACTGTTACTGTTAGTCCATATTGCTTATCCATAGATGCTACACTTTTTGGCACGGCTGAGAAATGCTTGCAAGTTGCAATATACTAACGCACACCATTTCCTTTTTTCGCATTACAGACGCAAGATTCGCTTCTACGAACCAGAGCTTCTGAACGATGCACCAACTACCAGTACTAGGTTCTTCTGAGGTGAGGGGTCCCTTCACTCACATCTTCATTTATAAATGTATATAAACTAAATTGCTATGGGATGGTGGTGCTGCCTTCCACCACTTCAGTTATCATGATTTAATTCCCAACTGTATAAGTGTAACAATGTATATTGTTTTAATGTTATTGATTTGTCGGTTGGTGCTGCTAAGAAAACAGTGTACAGACCATCTCAAATTGAAATAAAAATTTTAAACTTACATAGACTTTGTGGTATTTGGTGTGGAGTGGACTAACTTACACGATTGAGCAAATTAAAGTAAGGGTGTGCATGTGAATTGCTTCCACGACAGAGGTTGGGTGTGTTAATGTTCTGGGTTGTCTACTTGTTGGTTGTCTTGGGGGGAGGGTTCCGAGACCTAATAGGTATGACAAGACAGTACTATAGTCAAGCAGTGGAATTGTGGTGGGTGCGGAATTTCTGATTGAGGTGTGCAAGGAAGGTCCAACCTACCATCACCAACATCCTATTTTCTGGTGCAAATGTATGTGCAAGATCCCTACAACAGTTGTATGTCCTATAGGGTATCATATCAAAATATTAAGAAATCTGGTAGGGCTGTTGCTGTGAATTTTCAAAGCCTAAACATCAACAAGAGTAAAAAGTAGTACAAGACAACGACCCAACGGATTGTACGAGCTACTGGTGAATATGAGTTTTATATTACAACCTTTCACAAAGAGTGGCACTGGGCAAGACTAGCTACTACAGTACAGACAGACAGACTGATAGTATGTAGTAGTACTCAGTCATCATAGCGGAGGCAGGGATAAGCTTTTTGAAACCGTACAGATCGAAGGATAATTGGTGGTAAAAAAATAGCATTTGGAAACACACTATAGTTCGGGAGAAATGGGGCAGTAAAAGTTATGGAATAAGAAATATTATTAAAAACAAGAAGACTTACTGGGGCCAGCAGAGGAGCCCTCAGCGGTGTCCTCCTCGTGGTGTTCCTGTCCCGCCGACTGCCCAGTCCCTGCCCGTCTGCCCCTGGGTGCTGATGAACAGGAAAGATATAAGAAAGACAAACATTGATGGATGGTGTCAACTTAAGCAAATACAATTTTTTTCAACAACGGTCAAAAAACACTTATGTAAACAATTGCAATAACTACATTGACCGATCTCATCTGGTCAACATGTAATATTGGGGGATTCGCAGTTCGACTACTTAAGTTACTATTTATCAACAGTAATCCATTCTTCCATTCTGATTCCAGAAAACTAAGTTACAAGTAAGCCTAAGTATTAGTACAACCTACCACCCAACCTAGCCCACCTATTCCAGGCATGCCAATTGTACATTAAGTATGCATTTCGACTGTATTCCTCAACAATGTGTATGATCCAATCATGGAGGACACATTAACATGACTACATTTTTTGTATATACACAATTTTGGTTTGATTGATGCTCATCTGCTACTGCTAAGTAACTGCAAAGCCTACCTCCACTCATTGAACAAACTAGAAAGGTTCTAAAGACTGGCGTACTAGCAGCACGTCACGTAACTGAGTGAGGGGGCATCACGCATACCACTAACCAATTAGAAGCTCATACAAAGTACCTAAACCTATGTATCAATCCGCCCCTATCTATTAGTGACAGGACAAAGTAAGGAGTGGACATGAGTCACTGTAGCATTACGTAACTTAATTTCTCTAAAATAAACTCGTAAAGAATCACGCTAAGCAAGCGCAAACGCAAAGCTACAAACAAGTAAGATTAGTAGTAGCGCAGAAGAGCACCTGTGTCATAATCACAGAAGACTTTTAAACGTTATTAACCTGGAATGTATTGCAAGCAGCAACATTCTATCTGGTTGGAAGGAAAAAAAGATATTCGCAATATATAACATAGAGCAGAAGAACAGACACAAAGTTGTAATAATTAAATAGGTACTCACCAAGCCCCGGGACCTCCACTCCTAGCAGGTCCAGCAGGTCCTGCTCACGGTCCAGGATGTCGGACCACCGGTGCGTCAGCTGTGCCTGGGTGCGCCGGACCCCAGAGATGCGAGACACTGCCCGGCGCACCTTCCCCCACCGCTGCCGACGCTCCCGGAGGCCGTACCCAGACCCAGGCCTGCCACCTGCTGCCAGGGTTGAGGGGAGGTGGCGCTGCACAAAGAAAATTAGTGCAGCCAACTCCGCCTCCCCAAATAAGGCCCGTGCATGCACCCCTTGTGGGCGCCGCCTTCCGCAAGGAAGGCGGTCGCGGCTCTGGCTGCGCCGGCGAACAGCCCTGCCCTTGGACATGGTTCTGGGGACGGGGCGGGAAAGAAAAGGTAAAATAAATAAAGGAGTAAAGGAAATAAATAGCAGGCAATACAAAGAGAAAAAGTAGCTAAAAAACAAAAAAAAAGGTACACAAAAACCAAAAATATAGAGGCAGGAAAATAGTTAGAGAAATAATAAGTAATAAAGATCCGAAAAAAGTGGCTATAAACAAAGGATTGAAAAGATTTAGGGAGGATTGAAAATCAGGCCCCAGAACCATGCAATAGAGTGGAAAACAAGATGGCCGCGCCCGTTGCGACCACGTGCGCAAGTTCGCGCGATATTTTCTCCCTGAGCAAGCAAAAAGCAACGCGATCAAGTAAAAGCGATCGCGAACAGGAAATATCGACCGCGAACATGCATTGCGCGACCCGGAACAGGAAGTAAACAACGCCAGAGGGCGGGACAAGTGAAAACAAGATGGCCGCGCCCGTGAGCGACCGCATGGGTAAGTTGGCGACCCGCGAACACGCAAAAAATACCGCGAACAGGCGGCAAAAAACTTCCGCATCTTCGCGATATTTCCGGCGTGTTTGCGGAGATTTTCTGCATTCTCGCGATAATTTGCGGAGGTTAATTCCGCAAATTCCGCCCACCCCTAATTCAGAGTATAATTCTAGCTGCCCAGATAGCATAGAGGGCCCTCTGAGAGCCTATTTCAGGCAATTGTTAGAGGCTTGTTAATTTGTGACATCTGTAGGGTGAGGGAGGTATTCCTATGTGTTTCTTCAAAGTTCAAAGTTTATGATCTTAATTATGTTTTATGTATGGTTTTTATAATCTTATCGATTTCCATACTTCACTCTGGAATGTTGCTTGCCAAGGGTTTTTTATCTATATTTTTTAGAATTGTATATTTTTTACCATGTATTTAATTTAATATTTATATTTATATATTGTTTTTACTTTTAATTTGATGTACCATTTTGTACTTTTATGGCTCCTTTGAGCCAAAATAAAGTTGTTGTTAATTGATTGAATGCGATATTTTGATTGCTATATAATTTATGTATTTATTACTATTGCTTGTTAGTTTATTCATGATTTTGAGTTCTTTGTTGGCTTTTACTATGTTTTTATTTATTAATTAATTTTGATCAATTTATTTCCACTTAACAGTCTCACTAGATTTTGTTTAAAATAATGTTTTAATCCAACTGGTTTGTAAAAAGAATTTAAGAAATATTTCATAGTAAATATGTTTTGGGTGTTTTCATTTTTCATGTTGCTTTCAGTTTAAGTTATAGTGTTAGCTGTTTTATAGTTGTTTTTGGAATAGATTCTGGGTAGTGTATTCCGTTATTATCAATAAAGAGTTTTGCTGTGCATTGTAGCATTTCATACACTACTTAGTAGTTTTTGGCTTAGTTGGGATTACTGGTTGCTCTTTTCACAGTTTGTAGTAGCTTTGTTCTTCATTTAGGATTTCAAGAAATTTATATTGGGTAGGGTGACTTCGCCTAATGTGGCTTGGAGGGCACTGTACCATCCTTCCAGTTCATAGTTGGGTTTGTCTTGTAGAGACAAGGTACTGTCATATCCGTTCCACCACAGTATTTGATACCAGAGTTGGCATTTGTGGCCAGAATGGTGCAGTTCACCAACCAAGTATCATCAAAATAATTCACTAACGGACTTGTTTTTTGTTTGGTAGTGGGGTATTGGAGGAGGGTGTTGATTAGCAACTTCTGGGGTTGGTACATATGCTCAGTCTATTAAATTTCTTACCTCAAAAGCACATTTGGTATTTGTTGCGTATTCTACGCATAGTGAAGATTTTTGGTGGTGTCTCCAACTGGTTTTCCTAAAATAGGAATAGCAACTTTTTATGGCTGTGTGTGGATAGATTTTCTACATTGTGTGTGTAAATGCTTGCTGAAAGTATACTATACATTTTTCTGGGTTGTAGTTGTTAGTTGTGCTCTTAATTAGGTTTAGTAGCTCATAGTATGTGGCACTTTTGGTTGTTAGGAAGCAGTGCATAAAGCATGAGTATATTGGTGCTATGATAGTCACCATGAATGGTGTATATATGTGTAAATGGTGGAGGGTACAAGTTAAAAGTGCCATTCATCATCTATGTTTGGCTTTACATTAGTCTAAGAAGGCTTATTTCTGTTGCATACATTATTATTTGTGTCACTTTTTAACTACCATACAGAAAGAAGGCTTATTCACTATGTGTATTGGTTAGATTCTCTGGAATATTTACATCTTTGAATCTTTTAGTAGTAGTATGGGTGTCCTTTGCAGCCTTTCTAGTGCATTCTGTTAGCCTTTTTAAATTTGGAATTGCTGGAAGTTGCCCTGCCTTGTACTAATTAACTTGTGGTAGTATTTTCTTTTGTTAAATGGTTCCTGTTGGTTCTAGTAAACAAGTGCTTGCTTCTCTGCAAAACATGTCTCACTTCTATTACTATTACTTTTCAGCTTGTGGTTATGCTCCCATAGTTAATTATAACAACATTTCTAGCAGTTGCTTTCCTATACAATGCATTCATACTTTGTACATTTCCAAATCGCATTATCTATGCTTGAATTCTCTTGACTGTATGTATATCCCATATGAGATCATTGTTTTCCTTTTAGGGGCTGATGTAAATTAATCTTTCTGACATTGTACCAATGCATGTTAGTTATATATGTATTAATTTGTGTTAAAACTATACTTTAGTAAATGCTAAGATTGTAACATGCTTTACAATTTTTTTCCATTTACAGCTTTGCAGTCGTTTTAATATGCTTATTTTTTCTTTGCTTTATTTTTAAATTTTGGCGAGCTGAGGGTCAGGTGCTGATATTTTACCTGTTGGAAATAGAACATTTCATTTTAATTTGATGTCTTTTTAAAGGATTTCTTGTGTTTTATGGGTGTACTTATGTTAGAACTATGGTTACCATTTTTTAAAATTGTTCAATAATTAATTTCACATACTTACATTTACATATATTTCTCAGTGTAGTTTATCATTAGGATGGTTGGTGCTAAGATTTTTTATTTAAAAGGTGAGAGGTTAATTTAAGTTAGTTTTAATTTATTGTGTGTATATTACTTACTGTTTTGAAGTTGATAGTAGCTTTTATGATGGTTATGTCCTCCCTCTGGAGTCTGGCAGTCTCATTTCTTTCTAGGTCTGGAATTTTTAACTGTAAAGTGAAGAAGGTTTTGGGGCTCTTTTTATTTTCTTAATTTAATTAATGAAGGTTTCATATTGATCACTTTGTTTTGAGTTAGAGTTTATTGGTTACTCTCTATTGTGTTTGAATTTTATTGGTGGTTTATTCTTTATTTAGTGGGCCCCAATTAAGATTTATATTTAAGTTTTATGTATATGTGTAAAGTATATATATATATTTTTTGTACTTGATATAAATAATTATAACGTTATAATGGCAAATATTTTGTGAATTGATTTCAATGTATTTTCTGTTTATTTTATTTTCATCTGTTCAATCAGATTATCATGGTGTATATTTTTTGGTGTTAATTTTGAGTAGCTATGAGTGTGCAATTAATTCCTTACATTTTCAATAATGTTCGTATCATGAGTAAGTTATTTCCTATACTTTAAATTGTGTTTTGTTAATATCTGGATTTAAAAAAAAAATTTGTTATGAGCTATATTGGGGTTTTTGTCAGTTTATATAATAACAATACCGTTCTTGTCAATGTTGTTGTTTTCAATATTTTTGTCTTTATGTATACTTTTTGTTATGATATTTTGTGTTTCTATATTTTTTTTTTCAAAATTGTGTATTTTAGATATTTACTACAGCGATATTTGTGTAGGCAATATTTGTATATTTCTTGTTAACATGTATGGTGATAATAATTCAGCAAACAGTAAAAAAAATTGGATGACATGAGTGTAGTTCAATATTGCTGTGGCCGATATTATGTCATATGATCAAAGAAGAAACCTTTTAGCCAAAAATATTTACCCTTTTGCAGCTTCCTGGATTTGACAAATTTGAAGATTACCCTTGGACTTGTTTCTCTAATGAATATTTAATAGGAGCAGTATAAACTCTATCCAGCTCTGGAATAAATGCCAATTCAGATTTTAATGCCACTCACAGAAAGCCCTCTCAAAAGAAAAAGAGTTTCTTCCAGCAATTATTTACACAAATACCTGCTGTGTCAATGTTTCTGTCATAACCCCATATTTCTACTATGTAGGCCAACAAATCTGACACTTTATCCTATACAACCACATTGAATTGCTGCAAAAATGTGTGGCCTTTTTTTCTGACAAAATGTAACTTGGGAACCTTACATTAGTTTCACAAAGGTGAAAGCTGAAGCCAAGTTCTTGGAGACCAAGATATAAATTGACTGACCTTTGAAAAGCAGTTGTTATCTCCATAGAAACTTAGACCTTTCATGGATGATACATAAATGCCATGTTTTTGGCTTTGTGACATTCATTGCTAGCGTTTGTGTCCTGCAGTTTGACCTTATTGGCTGTGATAGGGCCTACGTTTAAGTAGACTTTGATGCAGCGCAAAGGGCAACATTTACATATTCTCCCTATGTCACAGATTCGTAATCACAACAACCAATCCATACACTCATTCATTGGTGGGGCCCATAACACCAACACGCACTCATCTCATTCGAATCCGTACATAGGACAAAAAGCGCCGGACATGTGGGTACCTTATTACCTATCAGGATTACATTTCTTTACATTATATACATTTTTATACACCTACACCTACAGAATCCTGACCTTAACATCAAGGCACTCCACCACTTGGTCGATGGACCAATTAGTTGGACTGGTTGATGGTGAATTAGAACCAGTTAAGACACAATTAAAGCCTAGGAAACATTTTGTTTATTTTCTGTAATCAATTAAAGAACCACAAACTCATGTCTTATTAATCAATTTTGGTTTATCTAATAATAATTTTCTCTGCATTAGCGTTTACGCACTACATTTCATGGTATAAATTCAGTTTATTTTCAAAGAGAAATTGGACATTTGGTAAATAAGCATAGATTTAGAAAGCACATTTAACAATTACCAATTAGTAAGCGTCGGCAACTTTCTGAGCAAAACAAGGAGCTTTCCGCATTCTCTGGTATACTATCCGGGATAAGCTGTCCGACCCACAGCAAAAATCAAACCAGCAGACAAAATAATCTTCCCAAAAATAAAAGAAACCCAAGGCAAACCATGGAAATCTTCACCAGCTCAATGCAGACCCAACGCCATGAAAGATCAGCCCGATGACCACCCCCCTTTGGCGGATGAAGATCTTATATACCTTTTTCCCTATTACTTCATGCTAACGTGCAACAATTTAGGGGTATAGAAATGTTCTGATTGGACAGTTCGGGGTTATCTGTGAGCTTTTCTAAAGTTTCCCAGGGTAAACTGGTTTTCAATGAGGCTTGACATAGGAAGGCGTAATTTGTACAATTTCCTTTTTTTCCCAGGCGAAAGTTGCAAATGTAACATTTTGAATGAGAGAATACATTTCTCCACAGGTTCTGAATTGTCCCTTCCACTGTTCTCACAGACTCCTCAGTTGGCAGACAAACATGTTCATCCTTGACAAGGAACACGGTGTCACAGATCTGAGGTTATTTGGAAATCTCCGTAGCCATCTGATTCTGCGCAGAAACCATCGCGCTCACATGGTGGCAGTCTTGATAGAGACTCCAGCTTAGGTATTGCAGCCTAGTAGGCCCGAATGCCAACTTAAGCAAAAACAGACTTAACAGTATTTAGAATATAGAAATGGCGATTCTAATGTTTGAACCCACTCTAATACCAATATATATTAGTATTCCCCTAGCTGTAGCAACATTTAAAGCGATAATACTCACCCTTTTGTAATCCTTAAAGGACAAATAATCACAAAGCAACATAAATGAGGCAATATTTCTATTTCACCACGATCTAAGGTTAGTTTGCGTACCATAGTTAATTAATTAATTATTCTAACATGCAATTAGCATTTTAGTACCACGTGTATCTCGTGTTTACCAAGGTTTAAAAGTTGATTAGTAAATTTTACTGCAAACCAGTTAGTACAAGTTAGATTTAGAATGGTTATGTAATTAATTTCATGCAATTTAGAGGACGTATACAAAATGTTGTTTTACTTTGTTGATTTTAAACATCACCATTAATCACTAAATGTTCTAAATTTCTCTACGGAAATGGTTTTATTCAGTCCCACTTGCCTTTGTTAGGTTACATCATAGTATTTCCCATATCGTTCTCTTTTGTTTTCTTGTACATATTATCTTGTAACTCTTCTAGTTCTATGTCTTCTATCTCTCGTTCTTTTATTTCTTTCTCTTTCCTTTTCTTGTTTTCTCTTTTTATCTTAGTTTGTCATTTTCTTCTTTTTATGCACGCACATCCTAATCTTAATCCTAGCACTAAAACAATCACAAAAGTCACAGGTATCAGTATTTTTCCCACAAAGGAGTTACCTAATTTTGTTAATAGTTTCTTAATAGTGGAAAAACCCTTACCAAGTTTCTCTCATACACTTTCAACCTCCAGTGGAACAATTTCTTCATGCCAATCAGTTATATTCTTAACCCCTTCCATGCTCATGACGGAATGGTTCCGTCATGACCCACGGTTGAGCTGTGCTCATGACGGAACCATTCCGTCATGAACCCGCCCGCGCAAGATTCCGCCAGCACAGCGGCGGAATCTGCGCAGCATCGAAGGGGTTAATATATTTCTTTAGATTCCGACTCTCGTCAGGAATATAAGTACAACAATGTTGTACCTTCAGCATTCCACAGACTCCTCCCTCTTTGGCCAATATAATATCAAGTCGATTTTGCATTATCAAACTGAATGGGATGAATGAAAGAGTTGAATTCCAATGTTACCTATAGCTGACCACAAACGGTTGAATAGGATCAAAATCAGCCCAGGTGCCGACAGACATTGTACTTGTTTCCACAAAAAGCCTTGAGGATGTTTAAACATATATTTGTTTACTTTAAAATCGTGTGAGAAATACAGTATATGCGCACTTTAAATGAATGCACAGAAGGGGCAAGCACTTTCACATAGGTTTCTTTCAGACTGCTAGATTGTCGTGTAGGTCTTAACTTTCAACTTATCAACTTGCAGTGGCACCATTATTAATAATGATATGACATTTGCACACAGAGTGCTTTTTTGAAATAACTTTCACCACAACTTTATTAACTCGTAAAGCCGTTCATACTAGCCAACCGACAGTCCTCTTTTAATGTTTAGTATTGGACGCAAGCGCGTAACCAGTCAGCAACCATTTAACAGGAAGTCACGGCAGTTTACTAACAAACGCAGTATTATTTTGAAGAGAGGAGCGCGTAACTCACACGACCGGTAAGTCAGGCGGTTTTAGGAAAATTTGCATGCAGCACTTGAGGTCACACAATGGTCTCTGTGAACTACGTATTTTAAGCCGTAACCATAGGACTTAAATATAGTGGGCACGCATCTGATATAACACAGGCACCTCGATTTAATAAGCACGAAACCCACGTAAACATAGCAGCATGATATAAACAGTGCGCACGAAATTCAGGCACTTTAGACACATGATTAAGGATAGGTGGTAAAATAATTTCGGTGGAGATTCCCCATTACTAAACAATTATTATTAATTTTGATAGACATTCCCCTGATGAAGGCTTCAGGCCGTAATGCATAGGGATGATGGAATGATGTTGGATTAATCAAACCAGGAATATTGCATTTTGGGAATTGAAGTTTGAACAAATGATTGTGTAAAAATCAATTAATACAACTAAGAATTCTTGAAAACAACTTTTTGACAAGTGTGTTTATTTAAGAATGGATAAGCTGACCTTCCAGCCCTTTTGACCTGTGCCCAGGGAGACACCCCACGGATATGGGGATGCTACCATCCACAAACATCACATAGTCACTCTCTTTCCGAGGCACATCTTTTATGTCAGGACGTGGTTTTGTGCAAAAATCAAGCAAAACTGCATCTTATGAGACTCACATTTGCATAGCATCCAAAATCACCTTTTCATATTTAGTTAGACGGCTATGCGTCATGAATTGCGTCTTACTTCATGTCAAAAGGATCGCCATATCATGGGAAACAAACACTCTCACAGGGTATCCCCTTACAATTCCTTCACTTGGTTCCAAGCTCTTACATGTGGCTGCTATGGCTTTCAAACAACCAGGCAATGCTACACCTCCTGGATCTAGTACAGCTGAAAAATACACAATCGGTCGTCTCGATCTTCCATGTCTCTGCACTAACACAGAAAGAGCATATCCATCTCTCTCACTGCAATATAGATTGAATTATTTTTCATTATCAGGCATTCCAAGAGCCGGTGCTTCACACAAGCTGTCTCTCAGTTGTTTAAAAGATTTCATCTCTTCTTTGTTCAGCTCAAGGGGATCTTTCACTTCACTCTTTGTCAAACGTACCAGTGGTTTTGCGATCAGCGAGAAGTTGCTGAACCACTGCCGACGATATCCCACCATTCCAAGAAACATTCTGACTTCTCTCTGTGTCATTGGTGCTCTCATTCCTTTGATTATTTTAATTATGTCCGTTGTCACTTTTCTCAGGCCCCTTTCAACCTTATGACCTAAGTAGTGTACTTCTTTCTGACAAAACTGTAATTTTGATGGGGATACCTTGAGTCCTCCTCAGCCAAATGATTCAACTGTGCAACTGTGTCAACCATGCATGCTTCTCGCATCCTCGATGCCACCAATAGGTCATCGATATATTGCACGAGCACTGAACTTTCGGGCATTTTTAAATCTTCCAGTGACTTCTTTAGAATCTGATTAAATATTGATGGACTTTCTGTATACCCTTGAGGGATACGGCACCATGCCAAAATAAGCTCACCGAACCGGAACGCAAAAATTTGTTGGCTATCAAGGTGCAATGGAATAGAAAAGAAAGCATGACACAAGTCAATGACTGTGTACCATTCTGCATCATGAGGAATCTGATACAGAATTACCAAAGAGTTTGGCACAATGGGACAGCAAGGAACAACAATTTTATTCAATGTTCTCAAATCCTGTACTATCCTAAAGGTCCCATTTGGCTTTTTCAAACCCATGATCGGAGAGTTACATGGACTACTCATTATCTCTCTCAGGATTCCTTGTTCAATCATTCTGTCCCTTTACAGGCGTTACTCCTGCAGTTATCTCTGGTGTTAATTTATATTGAGGAATATTCGGGTAATTTACTCCTTCTTTTACAATTATTTTCACAGGATCTACCCCTTTCATTAATCCAACATCCTCTCCTGTGAAATCCCACACTTCTGTTTTTTCCGTTTCTTTCAACTCTTGAGGCAATCCTTCTGGATCAAATACGACAAAAGCCCCAGTAATTTCAGGTTCTAAGTTTGCCATTGTCATTCTATACAGTACGTCTTCATCTGGAGTTTCAAAAGCTATACCATCAGGGGTACAAAAGATGGTGCAATTCATCTTGCACAACAAATCTCTTCCCAACAGGTTTACAGGACTAATGTCGCATACGACAAATCGATGCATATCAGTGAATTTCCCTATTTTAACCTTTACAGGATCAGTAAGATAAGCTTTTATCTGTCTGTTTGAGGCTCCAACTTCTTGGATTGTTTCACCCGAGAGAGCAAGATTTTTCACTTCAGCTGATCTAACAGTTGAACGAGTAGCACCAGTATCCACTAGGAAAGTGATGTTCACTTCATTCACCTTTCCATCCACAAAGGGTCCTGTCTGGTCTTCCTCTAGAGTTGCGCCACGTATGCAATCCTCTTCCTACCCTAGGTACCGTCAATAATTCTCTTCTGACTCACTCTCATCGCGTTGCAGCCAATACTGCGAAACGGCACCAGCGCGCGGTAGCTTTGTTACCTGTTCTTCGGTGTAGAATCCTGTCTCATTACTGTATCTTTGAGGATTTACGTTCTGTGGGAAAGGTGGCTTTGGCGCCTGACACTGTTGGGTAACAACCTGCTGCTATCGAGGCGGTTGGCAACTCACCTCCTTCTGCACCTGTGGATTCAATGATGAATTATCACCATTAGCTCTCGGTAGCAATTTACACTTGGATTTCCAATGCCCTAACTTCCCGCAAATTTGACATGGCCATTTCTTTTTAGCCTCCTCTATGCTGAACTGTCCTTTTCCCTTTCCGATATTAGGCTTTTGTTTTGCTTGCCCTATTCCGTTAGCTTGCTCGATTAACTGGGCTGCTTGTCGCTCGGCTACCTTAACCTGTGCCCACATTGCCTTTTCTTTCAGTTTACGCTGTTTGGCTTCAATTTCATCACTAAAATATTTTGCATGTCGTAACACTTTGTCTATCTTTTTGTTCTGCTAATCTACCGTATGCTGTTTAATCATTTCACTAACTTCAGGCCTTAACCCATAAACAAATCTGTACCCAAAATGACTCAAATCCTTTTCACTTAATTTCTCCCCTTCACTGTATAAAAGCCAATAATAACCTTTCATAATATGCATGCACTGATTCTTTAGCCTCCTGGTTGGTTCGGTCAATCTTTACCCAGTCAGTTTCTTTCGGAGGTACTTTATTTTTCAAAAAAGTAATTACCTGATCACATATGTTCATTACTTCTGGATCGGGGTCTCCTGTCTTAGAATCCCTAGGATATTCTTGTGTTGGCCAATCTATTGTAATTTTATATTCTGCCCATAAGTCTGCAGGTACAATTATATCAAAAAGACCATTCAGATCCATCCACAACACCTTTGAAAGTTTGACAAACCTTTCTACCTATAGGTACCATTCAACTGGTTTTTCTCTTAACCTTGGAAAATCATTTGTAAATGACAAAATATCCTGTCTAGTCCATGGAACATGCACATATCTTCCTCCTGGAATTTCTCTCATTGGACATTCTGTTACCACTGGCTCTTTTTCTCTCACTGGGAAAGCTAGAGAGGCCTTATCGGTAGTTTCCTCACTTTTTCTAAACCATCTACTCTTCCATCGATCCACATCACCCCATTTCCTTAATAATGCAATCAGTTCTTTAATTTGGGTCAGTCTCCCTGCAGTATTTAAATTTTCAATATCCTTTTCAGAAAAATCTACCCTATATGGCTTTTGTAATGACCTTATTTTCTCAAAATCGATTCCCATTTTGCTCGGTGTGTCTTCTAATTTCTCATGTAAAGTCCTTGCTCTCCAAGTTATGTTTTTGCACAAAAACATTAGCTCTTCATCTTGATACGCTTTTAATTTTTCATTTGGAATTGTTCCTACAATTAACTCTTCTAATGTTACTTTTAATGTTGCTACATCTAATGGCTGTGGTTCTGTATCCTTTTTCTGTAAACTTCTTAACCAATCACTTAATTCTTCCGATGTCGGTCCTACAGGGGTTGCTTCTATTCTCATTTTATCTATCATTCTTTCTGGGGTTTTGGTTGCTGATTCTGTTGTCATAGGTGTCTTACTCGCTGGACTTTGATTTACAGTTACATTTTTAGGGGCACTTAATCCTGATGTTCCTGACATAATCTTCCAGTTGTTTTCTCCGGAACCACTCATTTCTTTCTCCTTTTGCATACCGCAATTATATGGGACAGTTAAGCAATGCTCACTATCTTTTTGTTTGTCAAAAACAGGTATCACTGGTCCAATAGTTACAAGCACAGTCACTGCTTCCATGTTCTTAGTTAATTCTCTAATTTTCTCTGTTAATTCCAGTGTAGTTCTAGCTAACTCTGCTGAATTTTCGTTTTCAGCTCTTACGGTCTGTGACATTTCAGAATCTTTAAATGGATTATTTTTTCCCAAATCAGGTGGCATTTGCTCAAAATTTGTATTCATTACAGTCTCTTTTGCCGGTGCACTTGGTGTCACCAATGTAGAATCCTGTTGATATGGAGGTGGGTTTTTATAAAACATGTCTTCCAGCACTTCATCTTCTGATTCACTCACTCCATATCTGTAACCTTCTGGCCCTATGTTATTTCTCTTTTCTGTGCATTTCCTGCCACTCATCTCTCCAGCATTTCCAGGAAACGTACCCTCAGTCATATTCGCATTTTGCCATCTTCTCATTCTGTCCTCATGACTTTCGTGACCACAATCTCTACCAAACATATAATTATATCTTCCCCCACTCCGATGCCTTTCTCTTTCATCCATCTCTTCTTCCCATTCAGTCAAAGCCTAGAATTGGGTAGGTCTGGGTTTCGGTTCTAACCTCATCATTCAATCTCTTAAATTTCGTAATACTGCCAAACTAAATGAACCATTTTCCGGAAATGCTAGTACTCCATCCTCTTTGGTATACTTTGCCCAATTCTCTAACCAAATACATGTATGATAACCATGTTTCTCTACCATAAAAGATGCAAGTGATTTCGGTGGAGGAAGTATCTGTCCTTCCCTAGTCACGATCGGCTTATCCTTTTTAAATAGGTCTTTAATTTTTCCAAGCCATGATTTTTTTCTCTTTCTCAGGTGACTCGTAGTACATCATCTTTATTTTTCAAATTTTTTAATCAACTAAGCTTCGCAAATCACTTCCTCCATGGTTTCTCCGTATTCTGTCCAATCCTAGCGTGACACACACTAACGCACCGATCCTGTGCGTCTATGTCACTCCTGAAAATCTCCAATCCCAGCGCGGCTCACACTAACGCACCAATCATGGCATCTACATCACTCTGGTAATTCTCCACTCCCAGCGTGTCTCACACTAACGCACCAATCAGTGAAAGCTTCGCCTGTCTACAGCTGACCAATCCCAGCGCGGTCTTTCTGGCGTCAGCCTTTCTCGCTACTCCTGCTCTTGCTGACCCCTCCTTTACAATTTTTATCAGCAAACTTTTCTTACTTTTTCTTCACTCAAAATCTGTTAGTAACAACATAAACATCTCCATTGCCTGTTTCGCTAAACCAAAGTGATAGTTTTGTTCATTTACACAAGAATTCTGACTTTCCAGAAGGCAGCGCTTACCTCTACCCTACCACAGAATTTTCCGTTACGCCGATAAATTAGCACTTCCCTCTACTTTACCCTTCTATCAAGCAAAAGGCAAACTGTTTCTCTGGGGATAAAACACATCTGGAGACTACAATGCTCCTGAGAATTAAGGCCAGAGTTTCACAAGAGAGCCTAATGTTCTGCCACTCACACATATTTACACAGAAATTTCCCTGACATAACACAATTCCGTGTTATCACAATTCTTGAAACCAGACAATGCTCAATTCCATGTGACTTCTCTTGCCACATGAATCCACTCCCTACTCCCCGAAAGCTTCAAATTTCTGACTACATTTAACGTAGACAATACTCAACATAAAGTGTTAAACATAAATCGATAATAACCAAACCAATGCAATAAAACCATCACTCTGCTACCAAGAAATCTGATGCAGTGCAAAAAGCAACATTTACATATTCTCCCTATGTCACAGATTCGAAATCACAACAACTCATTCATTGGTGGGGCCCATAACACCAACACGCACTCATCTCATTCGATTCAGTACATAGGAGAAAAGTCGCCGGACATGTGGGTACCTTATTACCTATCAGGATTACATTTCTTTACATTATATACATTTTATACACCTACACCTACAGAATCCTGACCTTAACATCAAGGCACTCCACCACTATGTTGATGGACCAATTAGTTGGACTGGTTGATGGTGAATTAGAACCAGCTAATACACAATTAAAGCCTAGGAAACATTTTGGTTTTTTTCTGTATTCAATTAAAGAACCACAAACTCATGTCTTATTAATCAATTTTGGATTATCTAATAATAATTTTCTCTGCATTAGCATTTACGCATTACATTTCATGGTATAAATTCAGTTTATTTTTAAAGAGAAATCGGACATTTGGTAAATAAGTATAGATTTAGAAAGCGCATTTAACAATTACCAATTAGTAAGCGTCTGCAACTTTCTGAGTAAAGCAAGGAGCTATCCGCATACTATGGTATAATATCCGGGATAAGCTGTCCGACCCACAGCAAAGATCAAACCAGCAGACGAAATAATCTTCCCGAAAATCAAAGAAACCCAAGGCAAACCATGGAAATCTTCACCAGCTCAATGCAGACCCAACGCCATGACAGATCAGCCCGGTGACCACCCCCCTTTTGCGGATGAAGATCTTATATACCTTTTTTGCCTTTAAAATCATGCTAACGTGCAACAATTTAGAGGTAGAGAAATGTTCTCATTGGACAGTTTGGGGTTATCTGTGAGTTTTTCTAAAGTTTCCTAGGGTGAACTGGTTTTCCATGAGATTTGACATAGGAAGGCGTAATTTGTACAATTTGCTTTTTCTCCCAGGCGAAAGTTGAAAATGTAACATTTTGAATGAGAGAAGACATTTCTCCACAGGTTCTGAATTGTCCCTTCCGCTGTTCTCACAGCCTCCTCAGTTGGCAGACAAACACATTCATCCTTGACAAGGAACACGGTGTCACCGATCTGAGGCCATTTGGAGATCTCCATAGCCATCCGATTCTGCACAGAAACCATCGCGCTCACATGGTGGAGGTCTTGATAGAGACTCCAGATTAGGTACTGCGGCCTAGTAGGCCCGAATGCCAACTTAAGCAAAAACAGACATAACAGTAATTAGAATATAGAAATGGAGATTCTAATGTATAAACCCACTCTAATCCCAATATATATTAGTATTTTCCTAGCTGAAGCAACATTTAAAGTGATAATACTCACCCTTTTGTAATCCTTAAAGCACAAACAATCACAAAGCAACATAAATCATGCAATATTTCTATTTCACCACAATCTAAGGTTAGTTTGTGTACCATAGTTAATTAATTAATTATTCTGCCATGCATTTAGCATTTTAGTCCCACGTGTATCTCGTGTTTACCAAGGTGTAAAACTTGATTAGTAAATTTCACTGCAAATCAGATAGTACAAGTTAGATTTAGAATGGTTATGTAATTAATTTCATGCAATTTAGAGGAGGTATACAACATGTTGTTTTACCTGCTCCATCAACTTCTTACCTGAGATTTTACTTATATTCTTTCCAATGTTGTTTTCACACATGACTGTGATTTGAATGTCCTTGTGATGCTTAACAAAACTTCTCTGACAGAAAAAGAGGATGGAAGGAGGGAACGAAACAAACACTCCATCAGTGCCTTCTATAAATGGCTGATTTGATAGGTGATAGCAGAAAACTTGCTGCTGTGAACCCCTGGTATTCAGCGATTGGCTAGTGGACCCCTTGTATCTATGGGGTAAAGCACAGAGAGGTTGAGCATGTAGATGAGTCAATCAAGGCGACATAAATGGAGCTTTGTGTTGGCTAGGGTATGCACCTAAGCCAGGTAGAACCCACCACTAGAGTCAGTGTAAGGGAGTTACACACCCAAGATAACCCCTGATCGCCCCCTTGGTAGCTTGGAAGAGAAGTCAGGCGTATCCCAGAGGCAATGTGTAAAGCATTTGTGCAAAACACACACACTAGTGACACACTAACCACACCACAAAAAAGACTCCAAACCAGGTTATATAAACAATCTCTTATATTGTATATAAACACATAGACCACAATCAAATAAATCAATAATCACTTTGCCAATTAGGCAATTTTCATAGCATCACAGGTAGTGCAATGTAGTAGACTTATAAGTTGCACATGTCATAAAAACATCCTGAAAGAACCATAAAAGTGCTTATCTTACCATCAAAATATACACCATTACATCAGGACATTAAAAATGCAGTAGTTAGATGCAAAGTGTAAATGTGTCACACATAAACCACCAACTATCACCATGAACATATAGGGTGCAGCTTTCCTACACTTCTACAACACTTTAGACCGCAGTGTGGTCAATGACTCTTGTGCAGGAATCCTGGTTGTCACAGCAACAAGGAGGACTACAGCGGTAAGCACATCTTCTCACAGCGGTTCCTCGCAGGTGAAGCAATCTGGCACAGTGCAAGGTTCAGACCACGAGTGGGCGGTAGCAAATGAATTCAATGACCAGTTCTTTGGTCCTTCCATGAGAGCACTCACCAGACCAAGAACGAAGTGCTCACACATGCTTACTTGGTCAGAGTCACGGCTGTAGTACCCAGCATTCCAGTTCCAGAAAATAAAGTGGTCCCCATGCTACTCCCTTCTTTTCTAAGGTGAAGAACAGTCCAATCCTTCTCCTGCTTTAGACGGGATCAGCAACTGCTGGCCAGCCCACCCTTCATATAACAAAAAGGCTAGCACTCCTCACAGAGCTATTCTTCTTGGCAGGGTCCTCTTGTTTCCAGAAGTCCTAGGGTTTAGGATCTCATACTTATATCCCATTTGCTCATTTTCAGTACCAACCATCTCTGTACTCACTGGTCCAGATTGACCACAGTAGTGGAGACAGCATTTTGTGAAGGAGAAACAGCCTATTCAGGTGGTAGCAAAATGCCTCCCACCACTCTAAATGCAGACCAGGTCTATTTAGCCTAGTGATGAGTCACCCAGGTAGGGCACACCTCAACCCTCCTTGTGTCTGTCTAGAGCACAGGTCTTCAAACTGTGGGGTGTGCCCCCTGGGGGGGCGTGGATGTGTTCCCAGGGGGGCGTAAAAGGCCTCTGCAAGCACATGTAAATGAAGACGCCTGGAAGTGCAGCGATGTTTATTTGCTGCATTTCCAGGCTGTCTTCATTTACTCTGAAGCCCTCAGAGTGCTGTGGGGCCAAAGGTCAGTGGGTGTGCTGCTTGGGGCTCGGCAGGGCAGTTTCTGGAGTCTTATTAAGACTCCAGCACGCCCGTTTTTCCACAGGTCTTTAAAGACCATTTGCATACCTTTGGAAACTGGTTACAGAGGCTGTTTTTTTTTTCTTTTTCCAGTACCCCCTGGGCCCCGACTCTGCCTATTCCTCCTTACATTTTTATTTTAAATATACTGCCGTAGTGTGAAAATGCATTTCATGAAAAGGAATATAAAAAAGGGTTGCCAATAGAAAAAATGCCAGCTGTGTATGTTTAAAGAGCCTGCAAAGACTTTCCTTTGACACTAAATAGGGTTTTAAATAAAAAAGTATGTATTCATTTGTAATTTGACTTTCTGTCTGTTCCTTTTATTTTCAGTCATGAAACATTCAAGCAGCCCTAGAACACATTTAGAAGTGCTTTTTATTTGCTTTTCGAAGTACGCACAGATAAGTGCTGAAAATAGGGCTTTAGGTGACTGTTTATTTTTGTACCGTCTGCAACATCAAAATAATGAGCTGGCAACCCTAATCCTAAAACTGGAAGTTTGTTGCAGGATCAGCACATTATTTATTTCCTTCACCCTCGATTCCCTGATTTAATTCCATAGTAGCAATAATTTAACTTATATCTGAAACCCTACGCCCCCTCAACAACATGCTGATTAACTTCAAGTGTCTGGGAATTCGCCCTGCATTCAGACAACTCACTCCTCATTCTCACCCTTCACTTTCACACTCACCCTGCACTCACAGCGCATAGTTAGGTTTTTCCCGCATTTGCCACACAATCCATCGTCTGCTGTATAATTTGCAGATTGAAAAATGCAGCAACACATGTTACCTCACAGTGGAAGGCCCTTTCTAAAGGTTGACTGGCCACCTTTCTGTTGCTTACTGCTATATGTGGGGGTTAATGTGGTACTTATGTGGGGCAATAAAGGCCAGGACAATGTTAACAAGTGTAAAAATAGCAAAATAGTGCAGTAACGCTATCACAAAATATGCAGCATAATTTGCATTTGCTTGCTGCAGAATTTAGTCAACCATGCTGCATAATGTGGTCTTCTCCTGCCACATAATTCCCATGGCCCTGTTTATAGTGCTATGAGGTCCCAGCCTGTGCCAGAAAGCACTGAGAATATGTAAGTCATTATTTTAAAACAGTATTTACATACTCTAAGCTAGGCTGCTGAAACATGATGCAGTGATTGAGATAAAACAAGTTCTTACAAAACATACTTTTTGTAATAAGTAATCAAACTGTATCAAATGCAGACATTTTTGTAAGTGTCTCCACTAGTCCAGATCCCAGCTGATAACTCCTTTACATTACATCTTAAAAAGAATAGATCTTTGCCACCATAAAGCTTTAAGCAGATCCACTGGAATTATTCAGCAGAAAAGGACAACATTATGCGGAAGGTTTGACTAAATTATACAGCAAGAAAAGGTAAATTATGCGGCACAATACGCCACATTTTGTAGTTAGCATTACTTCATTATTTTGTCATTTTAACTCACGGTAACACTGTCAGGGGAAATATTTCACCTCATTAGTACCATTGCAGTACCCAAATACAGCAGTAAGTAACTACAAGATTACCAGTCAATCTTTGCAAAGGGCCTTCCACTGCTCCGGAGCACTTTGTCACGCTTTAAGTAACTTTTGTTCCGTTTGAGCTAGAATCAAGTTTTTTGGTTGAAATCTGCAGATTATGTAGCAAATGCAGATAATTATGTGGAAAACGCTGCTGCAGAAACTCATAATTCCATGGTTTCTTTTTTAACTTTCTACACTACCACCCACACTTTAATTTCAGGCAGAGGCATCTCAAAGTCAGTATTAACCATTCAGGGGCAGTTTTTTTGTGAAAGCTGAGTCCATGGGGTAGCAGGTAGAAAGCCAGCAGGGTTGCATTCAGATGCAGAGCCCTAATCCTCTCGATCCTTGGGGCCTCACAGTAATGGTCTAGGAGACAGAGGAAAGGAGCGAGATTCATAGATGTTGTCAAAGAGAAGGCCCAGAATAGGGAGCATTGTATGCAGACTCATTTGTATGTTTACACATGGCCAGAGACTGCTTCTTCAGCGAGATACCCCAAAGAAGGGGACAATATAAGTGTCTTTGGTTTTTTAAAAGGGACATTCATTAGTGAAGCTGGTACTGCTGCCAAGTGTGTAAGTGGCCACTGCTGGTTTTCATAAAGGAGCAGATGCAGCAGGACTGGGGCCCAGGGATTTGGGGGGCCCACTGCATCACAATTATGACTGTCTACCTTTAAAAAAAGGGGCATCAGAGCTTATTGTCCTTTCAAGCATTAGGACAGAGGTGATGATCCATCATGGAGGGGAAGAGGTAAAAAAGGCAAAGGAGATAGCCTGCTACTCAGGACTGCAGTTATCATTAGTGTAGCAGGTATAGTTGCATTGGGGTCAAAGAGTGTGAGGGGCTCACAACACCCCAATTATGGGGAGCAGTTTGTTTGGGATATCTGTTTGTGTTTGATGCATTTTCTGTTTTATAAGTCTCATATTTGGTGCAGTTCATAAGCTATAGAAAACGTATTCCTGAAATCATCTCATAAGCCCCGTTCCCTGCACGCAGCCATGTCCCTCCCGCTCCCCCAATCCTTGTCATAAAGTTTTGGAGGGGGTCCTGACCTCATGGACATAATAACAAACCCATTTGCATAACACACGTGAGGGCATGTACACAATGCCAAGGCTGGGTGATAGTGTTTTCACAAAGTTTTCTGTGTTAGCAACGTCAATGTTTCCAAGAACATAACCCAAGTGTCACAAATGCAAATGAGTGTCAAAAGACGATGTACCAAAGTGAAGGCAACTTTAGGGAAATAACCATGTACATTTAAAAATGGCACTATTTCCTACCAAGTCAAACTTGGGGACATGAAAGGAGGGAACTCATGAATAGATAAGAAAAAAAAGTGCAGGAAGTGCAAATGCTTAAAACTAATTAGAGCAGAGCAGAGAACCCACCAACCAGTGTTGCAATAAATCTATGAGGCTGTAATTGGTGTGTGAATCGATGACTGTTCCAGTTTCCACAAAAGTGTATCAGTCTGGTATTAATCTTCTTCATGTGCCACTGAAGTGATGCCCTACAGTCCCCTGTGCACCCCTTCCTATTCGTCACTCCAGCTTTCTTTGGCATATCTGTCACACTCATCAAGGCCGACCTGTAACAGCCTGTGCTGTGGAATTTAAGCCATGTGACAGCATCTTCCTGGAACTTGTAGCAACCACTGGGAGTGCACTCTCTGGGATTTCTGGCAGGTTTTTTTATGCATTCAGTGAGGTGTCTGAGGGGCCTGAGTCTGTGTCGTAATCCCTGACACTTAGCGACCAAGTTATAGAATTTGTGTGTTTTTTTGTTTCCTAATTGCTTTTAACGTTTTATGTAATTTGTGTTGCTGTTATTTGATTGCTTAGATCAGTGCTTAATTTATAATATAACAAATGCCAGGGCTCGAAGTTTTCCTCAGAAGCCTACTGCCAGCACTATTGAAGGTCGGGGTGCTGAATTCCGAGGTTGCATAGTCTAGATTCCAGTTCAAGGCTCTTGAATCCACCACCATACACTCCATGCCTCTTTAGCAAAGTCTTGCAGAAGTTCATCCCCGCTTTCCCTCATTGTCACTGTTTTTCTGTCCATCTCTTCTGCCTTCTGCCAATGTTATGTTTTTCTCCCTTGTTTGAGATCAAAGACTGCTGTAGAAAAATAAGTGCTGGTCCCCAAAAATGAGTATCGGGTGGCCACATCCGCAACCATCAGCTCAAATTAAAAATAGCTTCAATTGCATTCACACAACTGTCCCCATTAGAACCAAGCTGTACTTTCTATCAGGATATAATTGCCCTGTTTTCCTTCTTTCATGTCCTCCAAGTTTATTCCTACCTGTTAAATCTTATTAATTTGTTGTAAAGTAGTAAACTGATAGAAAGAATCATTGAGAGAACAGAAAAGGTAATGTAAGTCAAAGATAAAATGAAACGTTTTTGTTAACTATCAAAAATAAATTTGGGACTAGAAGCCAGCTGTCACCAAAACATTTGTAATAAGACTAAAATATTGAGACACTGCTTTGAAAATCGAGGGAAAACAATGTTTACGGCCTTAAAATTGTCCACTTTTGCGCTGCTCCCCTTTTGCTTTCTTTTCTATTAAATCATCTGCCCTATTTCTCGACTCCAGGAAGTATCCGAAAAGAGTTTATTTTTCTGAAATTGTTTTTATCCTTACAAAAGATTATTACATTACTTAAATTGAGCCATCATAAAATAATCATAAGAAGATTTACAACAGCCTCGTGTGGGGAGAAAAAAACATCACGTGTTAGTTTCTTTGATTGGACTGCAAGGCAGCTTTAATGCAGACTCCCTCATGTTGTGGTGAAAATGAACATCTTGCTTATGACGTGGGTTGTAGATGGCACTTTGTTTGGGCATCAGAGTCTGTGGTTGTACAAGAGCACATTTAAGGGAAAAAAGCATAAAAAAGAGAGCAGTTTGTAGCCACATGGTTAAACATGTTATCTTGAGCGCTGGTCAGAACCAACAATGATTTAATAACAACAGCTTCTCTCCTAATCCCCCGTGAAACAATTGGAAATGGGTGACAGCCTAATGTCTGGATAAAGACCATTCACTGATCCCTGGAGTCAGCTGGGAAAGGAGCACCATAAGCAGTTAATCCCCTGGGGATGGAGTGGGAGAACATTTTTAGATCACAGCTGATGGAACTGACCCTGTGCTCTTAATTGATTTTCCTAGATTCCCAGGGAGCGAAACTGCAGTAAACAGATACTGATTAAGGTCTGCAACCCCTCCCTCGCCCAGTGAGGATGAATACAATCCTGCCTTCTTGATCAGAAAAGGTTATCAGTTGTCGATCACGGCATAGCACCAGGCTGTAAAGCGTCTATGTGTCTTCCTTTATTATCTCCTAACAAATAAAGTTTAAAAAAAGGAACTAGATAAAAATAATTCCGAAATTGTCAGACTTTGGGCTGTTGGGATTCATAACCCTAACTTTAAATGTACTCATAGTCAATATATATAATTTGAGGGTTATATGTCACTATATTGAGGTCGACATTATCGACCTATGAGAGTATTGCTGATAATATTGCATCCACTTCATGAATCTAACACTACATACACTACATTGTTTATACCACTACTTACAGATACCTGGGGTCTGTATTGTAAGTAAACATAATGAACACAAGTTTTCAACTGTCACCTGCACACAGAGTTACTCTTGAATACAAAGATTTATAATGTGTTCAATACCTCTACACACCTATGGTGCATGAGGAGCAGATGTGTTTTGCAAAAACTTACACTCATTATCTGGGCCTAGGCTGTACAAAATTAGGTAGATAAGTAATATAGTACTTAGCCACCACTATGTAAACCTTAAAACAAATTGACACACTCATTGGATGATGTCATCAATGATGTCATAGAATATGTCATGTGTAATGTCATATGTGAGGTCATAAGCAGTGCATGGCAGGGGCGCAAGTTTTAGTTAGCGCTGCTAAATATTCACCTAACTATAATGTTTTTTTCAGCGACTTTCTAAGGTTTTATTAAAAATATATATATCTTTTAATTGCGCCTAACTATAATGTTGCATAACCTTTGTTTTTTTCAGTGAATTTCTACTTTTCTTATGTAAAGTAATATTTAATTACCATGCATAAATCGAATCCATCACCGCACATAGATCTAATGTAGTGTGCATAGTAGGATGTGGGAAGGGATTGGCCTCTCTTTTCAGACCTCTCTCTCAGAAGACGGCTGTACATAGGAGGGTGTGCAGAGGAACTGGCCTCTCTGCTGAGACCTCTCTCTGTTATGATGAGTGTGCGTAGTAGGGTGTAGGAAGGGAATTACCTTTTTTGTATAGATCTCTATTAGATGACTGGTGTGTGTAGTAGGGTGTGGAGAAGGACTGGCCTCTCCTTTCAGACCTTTCTCTCAGATGACAGGTGAACATAGTAGGGTGTGGGAGGGAATGACCTCTCCGTAGGGTGTGGGCCGTGCTTGGCCTCTCTGTTCAGACCTCTTTCTCAGATGATAGGTGTGCATAGTAGAATGTGTGGAGGGACTGGCCTTTGTTTTGGACCTCTCTCTCAGATGACAGGGGTGCATAGGGTGGTGTGGGGGATGGATTGGCTTCTCCTTTCAATCCCCTCTGTCAGATGACGGATGCGCATAGTAGGATCTGTGGAGGTACTGGCTTGTCTGCTGAGACCTCTCTCTGAAGTGATGGGTGTGCGTAGAAGGGTGTGTGGTAGTAATGGCCAGGCCTTTCCGACATCTCTCTTAGATGAAAGGTGTGCGTATTAAGGTGTAGGGAGGGACTGGCCTCTTTTTTCAGACCTCTCCTTCAGTTGACAGCTGTGCGTAGTAGGGTGTGGGGAGGGACTGGCCTTTATTTTGAGACCTCTTTCTCAGATGACGGTTGTGCGTAGTTGGGAGTAGGACGGGACTTACATCTCCTTTTAGACATTTATCTCACATAACGGTGTATGTATTAGAGTGTGGATATGGACTGACCTCTTCTTTCAGACATCTCTCTCACATAACAGGTGTACATAGTAGGGTGTGGGGAGCGACTGGCTTCTCCTTTCAGGCCTCTCTACCAGATGACAGGTGTGTGTAGTAGGGTGTGGGGAGGGACTGACCTCTCTTTTCAGTCCTCTCTCTCAGGTGACAGCTGTACATAGCAGCATATGGGGAGAGACTGGCCTCTCCTTTAAGACCTCTCTCTCAGATGAAAGGGGTGCGTAGTTGGGTGTGGGGGATGGACTGGCTTCTCCTTTCAAACCCCTCCGTCAGATAATGGATGTAGGATGTGTGGAGGGATTGGCTTCTCTGCTGAGACCTCTCTCTGAAATGATGGTTGTGTCTAATAGGGTGCGTGAAAGGAATGGCCACTCCTTTCAGACATCTCTCTCATATGACATATGACGGGTTTGCGTATTAGGGTGTGTGGAGGAACTGTCCTCTGCTTTCAGACCTCTCTTTCAGTTGATGGCTGTGCGTTGTAGGGTGTAGAGGGGGACTGACCTTTATTTTCAGACCTCTCTGTCATATGATTGGTGTGCAAAGTAGGATGTGGGAAGTGGCTGACCTCTCCTTTCAGACATTTCTTTCACATAACTGTGTACGTAGTAGAGTGTGGGTAGAGCCTGACTTCTCATTTGCTCTCTCACATAACAGGTGTGGGGAGGGACTGACCTTCCCTTGAGACCTCTCTGTCAGATAGCCGGTGTGTGTAGTAGGGTGTGCCTAGGGACTGGCCTCTCCTTTCAGACCTCTTGCTTAGATAACGGGTGTGCATAGTAGACTGTGTGGAGGGACTGTCCTGTCCTTTCAGACTGCTCTCTCAGAAGACGAGTGTGCATAGTATTCTGTGGGGATGGACTGGCATTTTCTTTCAGATCCCTCCCTCAGATGATGGATGTGCATAGTAGGATGTGTGGAGGGACTGGCTTCTTTGCTGGGACTTCTCTCTGTAAATATTGGTGTGCATAGTAGGATGTGGGGAGGTACTGGCCTCTCTGTTCAACTCCCTCTCTCAAATAATAGGTGTGCATGGTAGGGTCTGCAGAGGTACTGGCCTCTCCTTTCAGACCTCTCACTCAGAAGACAGGTGTGTGTAATAGGCTGTGGGGAGGGACTGGCCTCTCCTTTTAGACATCTCTCTCTCACATGACGAATGTGCTTAGTAGGGCATGTGGAGGGTCTGGTCTCTCTTTTCAGACCTCTCTCTGTAATGATAGATGTGAGTAGAAGGTTGTAAGGAGGGACTGGCCTCTTCTTCCAAAGTCCTCTCTCAGATGATGGGTATGTGTAGTAGGGTGTGGGCGGGACTGGTCCCTCCATTCAGACCTCTCTCTCAGTTGACATGTATGCATAGTAGGGTGTATGGAGGGTCTGGCCTCTCCTTTCAGACCCCTCTCCCAGATGACCGATGTGTGTAGTAGGGTGTGGGGAGGGACCAACATCTCTTTTCAGACTTCACTCTCACATGACAGTTGTGCATAGTAGGATGTGGGGAGGGACTGGTTTCTCCTTTCAAATCTCTCTCTCAGATCACGGGTGTCCATACTCGGGTGTGGGAGGGACTTACCTCTCCTTTCAGACCTCTTTCTCAGATAATGGTTGTGCATAGCAGGTTGTGTGGAGGGGTTGGCCTCTTTGCTGTGACCTCTCTCTGCAATGACCAGTGTGCATAGTAGAATGTGGGGAGAGACTGGCCTCTCCTTTGAGACTTCTCTCTTTCACATGACAGGTGTGCAAAAAATGGTGTGCAAAGTAGGGTGTGGGGCTAGACTGGCCTCTCCTTTCAAGCCCCTCCTTCTGATGATGGATGTGCATAGTTGGATGTGTGGAGGGACTGGCCTCTTTGCTGTGACCTCTCTCTGCAATGACCAGTGTGCATAGTAGAATGTGGGGAGAGACTGGCCTCTCCTTTGAGACTTCTCTCTTTCACATGACAGGTGTGCATAAAATGGTGTGGGCGAGGACTGGCCTCTCCTTTCAGACCTCACTTTCAAATGACAGGTGAGTGTATTAGGATGTGGGGAGGGACTGGCCTCTTCTTTCAGACCTCTCTCTCAGATAATGGGTGTGCATAGTAGGGCGTGTCGAGGGCCTGGACTCTCCATTTCAGACTCCTCCCTAAGAGGACGTATGTGCATAGTAGGATGTGCAGAGGGAACTACCTCTTTGCTGAGATCTCGCTCTCAAATGACAGGTGTGCATAGTAATGTGTGGGGAAGGACTGGGCTCTCTTTTCAGACCTCTCTGTCAGATGATATGTACGTGTGGTAGGGTGTCGGGAGGGACTGGCCACTCCATTTAGACCTCTCTCTCAGATGATGGATGTGCATAGTAGGGTATGTGGCGGTATTGGCTTCTCCTTGCAGGCCTCTTTCTGTAATGATGGATGTGCCTAGTAGGGTATGGAGAGAGACTGGCCTCTCCTTTTAAACTCCTCTCTCAGATGATGGGTGTGAATAGTAGGGTGCGTGTAGAGACTAGCCTCTCCTTTCAGATCTCTCGCTTCGATAAAGAGTGTCCTTAGTAGGGTGTAGGGAGGGACTGGTCTCTCTTTTCAAACTTCTCTCTCAGATGATTGGTGTGCATAGTAGAGTGTGGTGAGGGACTGGCTTCTCCTTTTTAAGACCCCTCTCTCATATGATGAGTATGCATAGTGGGTAGTGAGGGACTGATATCTGATTTCAGACCTCTCTCCCAGATGAGGGATGTGTGTAGTAGGATGTGTGGAGGTACTGGCCTCTCCTTTCAGACCCCTCTCTAAGATGATGGGTGTGCATAGTAGGGTGTGAGGAGCAACTGACCTCTCCTTTCAGAACTCTCTCTTAGATGACAATTGTGCCTAGTAGAGTGTGTGGCATGACTGGCCTCTCTTTTCAAACTTATTTCTGTAATGATGGATATGCATAGTAGGGTGTGGGGAGAGCCAGACCTCTCCTTTCAAGTCCTATCTCAGATTACGAGTGTGCATAGCAGGGAACTGACCTCTCCTTTCAGACCTGTCTCTCTGAAGACGGGTGTGCATAGTAAGGTATGGGGAGGGACTGACCTCTCATTACGGACCCCTTTTTCAGATGACGGGTGTGCATAGTAGGGAGTGGGGAGGGACTGCCTTCTCCTTCAGACCTCTCTCTTACACAACAGATGTGCGGAGTAGTTTGTACGGAAGGACAGTCCTTTCTTTACAGACCCCTCTCTCAGATAACAGATGTGTGTAGTAGGGTGTGTGGAGGGACTGGCCTCTCCTTTCAGTGCTTTCTCTCACATGACAGAAGTACGTAGCTGGATGTGTGGAGGGACTGGTCTGTCTGCTGAGATCTCTCTCGATAATAATGGGTGTGTGTCGTAGGGTGAGGGGTGACTGGCCTCTTCTTTCATACCCCTCTCTCAGATGATGGGTGTGCATAGTAGGGTGTGGGGAGAAACTGCCCTTGCCGCTGAGACCCCTCTTCTGGGTGATAGGTATGCATAGTAGGGTGTGGGGAGAGCTTTAACTCTACTCACAACTCTTACCAAGATGATGGATGCAAATAGTAGACTCTGATACCATCTTCACTAAGACTCCTTCCTACAGGCATACTAGAGTGTATTCAAAGATCACCTACTCCTCGTAACACTTTAAAAAAAAGAATGAACCTTCTACTCATGAGTGACGTCACTGACCATGTCATGAGTGATGTAATATGTGACGTCATCAGCAGTGCATTGCGGGCGCGCGAGTTATAGTTCGCTGAACTAACTATAACGGGGGAATTTCAATGGTTTTGTACGAGTGAAAAGTCCCGCTAACTATAACGCCCCTGAAACCTATGGTTTTTTCAGTGAATTTCTAAGGTTTTTTAAATGCTAATTCCTAACTATCACGTGCCTGAAACCTATGTTTTTTTCAGTGAATTTCAAAGGTTTTTTAAATGCTAATTTCTAACTATGCCTACAGAGATAGGACATGTGAAGAAAGAAGAAAAAACGCACAGAAAGAAAAAAAAGAAATGCAGAAAGAAGCAACAGAAGTCCTCAAAGACGAAGAAAAGTGCAGGAAGAAGGATAACGTGCAGAAAGAACAAACAGAAGAGCAGAAAGAAGCCTTGTTGCAAAATCATCCTGTACCCTCAACTTTTTCAGACGGATACTGGTGGTAACTGAGTCTGACTAACCAGTCCTAGAGCCAGTGCTATTTTAAAAGACACTCAGAATACAGTGAAAACACCTACATACACTAGGGAACACTATGCGTTGGGGTCCCCCTGTGATCAGCATGACCTCCTCTGTAAACCCCTAGTACATAATAGGGCAGGGGATTAAAACTACCTCTTGAAATGCGCCACAGAGCTGCGTTGCAGAGAGGTGTAAAAAGTGGCACGGCCTGGACCACCTCTCTGCAACGCACCTCAGTGGCGCTTACTGGAAGCACCTGGTGGGCTAGTTAGCCCCCAGGGGCCCTCAGGATTGAAGGGGAAATATTTCCCCAACTTAAAATGCGCCATAGGGCGTGTTTGCACACGTCACCTCAGGCCCGGTCCCCTTCCTTCCCAACTGTGTAAACATGCCCTGTGGCCGTTTTTTAAGTTGGGAGATTAAGTCTCCTTGAATCTTGAGGATCCCTTGGGTCAAAATAGCCCACTAGGTACGTCCAGTAAGCGCCATTGCAGAGAGGTGTTAAAAGCGGCACGGCCTGCACCACCTCTCTGCAACACAGCTCAGTGGCGCTTACTGGAAGCACCTGGCGGGCTAGTTGGCCCCCAGGGTCCCTCAGGATTGAAAGGGAATTATTTCCCCAACTTCAAATGCACCACAGGGCGTGTTTGCACACGTCACCTCAGGCCCCGTCCCCTCCCTTCACCACTGTGTAAACGCGCAGTGTGGCTGTTCTAAGTTGAAAGATTAAGTCCCCTTGAATCCTAAGGGTCCCTAGGGTCAAACTAGCCCACTAGGTACCTCCAATAAGTGCCACAGAGCTGCGTTGCATAGAGGTGTAAAAAGGGGCGTGGCCTCAGAACACCTGTCTGCAACGCAGCTCCCTGGCGCCCACTGGAGATACCTGTTGGGCTAGTTGGCCCTCAGGGACCCTCAGTATTGAAGGGGAATTAATTCCCCAACTTACAACTAGCCAGGGGGCGCGTTTGCAGAGTGCTGCAAGGAGGGGGCGTGGCCTCCAGTGCGATGCCGGTCTTTTATTTATTTTATTCTTTTAAGAAGGAGGGCTGTGTGGCCCCCCCTTCTTTTTCTAATTTACTGGCCCTGGGGACCCCATCCCCCAGGGCCTGCACCCTAATTTTTTTTGTTGAAAAAAATAAATATGGCCCTCCCAAGGCCTTAATCGGCCTCGGGGACCCCAACCCCCGGGTCATGGCCTTTTTTTAATTTAAATTCTTTAGGAGGGGGCTGCGTTGCCCCCCTACTCAGGCCACTTATGGCTCCGGGGACCCCATCCCCCGGGGCAGGCCTTTGTTTTTTATTATTTTAAAAATATATATATTTATAGAAACACCTAGGACATGCTGGACAAACCGTATGTACCTATCACCATGACGATTTGCGTGATATTCATTAAAAGGCGACAATGCATAGAATGAATCCACATGGAATGTATTTACACCGCTAGTGAAGCTCTGACGTGTCTGACGCCCTACCGTGCCTAATCCCGGCGCCCCTGCCGGTGGGTACTCTCCAAGTAGACACCCTTGTCGTTTATTTATACAAATATGGGTAGCTATTGACGGGCACATTTAATATACACACACACCAAGCCATTCAAAGGGGATTCGACAAAAATTTGACCAAACTATGCAAGAAACCCCCCTCACAGTTAATAAAAAACACATCCACCGCCGGATGTGTAATACTTTTTATTTTACTCTCTGGAAAGGAGACCAACCTCACTTGAGAGTCACAGCGTGCTCCTGGCTGAGCCCAATGCTGTGTTACACCCACCAGTGCCCCCCGATTGCCTCACACCTCTGTGTTGTATTCCACCAGCTAGTGCGTATGCTATGACACTCTCTAGCCCATGTGCACTGTAACACCACCCCGTGAATATGTCATGCCACACTTGCCTTCGCACGGGTTATATTGCCCCATCTAACGTGCCTTCCTCGATGTGTATGTTATAACGCACAGCGCTCTGCCATACATATTACAATCTGGGATCCATATCTTTGTCACAGTGCATATGCAACGTTACACTCCCCAGCACATATTTTATATTACAACTTTAGAGACTAGTTATTGTACACAACACTGCCCTGTGCATATTACACTCCAAGGCGCATATCGCATAGCACGCGCTAGGGCCTGTGCTATCTCGCGCTCTCCAATGAATCTGTCATTGCGCACAATGTATCGCATATTATATTTCACACCCCGGTTCATCTTATATCACACTTTTTGGTGCATAGTTTATACCATATACTACATCTAGTTTTCATTTTCAATCGTGCTCCCAGGACTATGTTCTATATAACACTGCGTCCACCTACCCTTTTCACGGGCATTACATTTTGCGATGGGGTGGAGGGTGAGGGGGGGTTTCTGCCAAGTGGGCCCAGAGTCACAGTCACAAACGTCCTCTTCTTCCTGAATAAAAGTGAGATTATGCTGCATACTTGTTCATATTTTAAGTAGTTCGCACAGACACACATTTTAGATGTCTTTGTGCATAACCCTGCTCCATCCTTTTTGCCCACTATGTTCCATGGACCTGCCACTCCTATCTACTCTGAGTGTTCTGTTGAGCTGCAACTCCCCTCCCACCTGCCTAGCATTGTCAGATGACTGTAACCTGTCCCTGCCACCTCCACCCTGCCTGTCCACATGCCATGCCCCAATCCCCTTCCTCCTGTCCTCCATGGTCCATTTTACTGCCACACCTTTCTGTCCTCCCTGATCTGTTGTGCTACAACTGCTCCTCCTGCCTGCCCCGCGCGGTCTGTTGATAGGCCTCTTCCCCTGAACTCTCTTGTCTGTGCCCAGGTCCTGACCCTCCCTTCTATCCTACATGGTCCTTTGTGCATGCCCCTGCACCCTCCTTCTTGCCCATCATAGCCATTGTACTGCCACTAACCCTCCCGCTTGCCATGCATGGTCTTCTGTGCTGCCATGGCCCCTCCCACCTTCCCTGTGTGGTCAGCTAGCTGCCCCTAACCCCCTCCCACCTTCCCTCCATGGTCTGTGTGTATGCCACCATAGTCTCATTGTTGCTCTCCATGGTGTGTCTTGTTTCTAGTGCCCATCCTGCCTGACCTCCATGGTCATCTTGCTGCTCCTGCCATGCCACCTTGCCCCCAGCCCTCTGTTTCCATGTGCAGACCCCCTATTCCCTCCCTCCTGGCTTGTCTGTTCCATTGTAATGCCCCTGATCCGTCCCTCCTGCCCTTTATGGTCTGTTATGCTGAAGCTTTCTCTCCTGTCTGTCCGTTATGGTCAGCTAGCTACCATTGCCTCTTTCCCATCTGTTCTCTGTTGTCCATGTGCATGGTCCTGTCCCCTCCCTATTGCTTTCTATGGATTGTTGTGCTGCACTCCCGTCCCACATGCGCTGTGTGGTGTATTGTGCTGCTGCAAACTCTGATGCCTGCCCTGTAGGGTCAGTTTGGTGCACCTCTCCATGTCCCTCCTTTCCTCTGTTATCCGAGTCCATGTCCCTACCCCAATTCTTCCTGCCTTCCATGATTCAATGTACCATACTTGCGAACATTTTGAACTTGGTAAGAGGGAAATTTTGAAAAAAAACTGGGGTATTGATTTTCCCCTTTGAGTTACATTGAAAAAGAGGAGATTGTAGACAGGAGACAGATGAAATAAAGCCCATTTGAACTTAAGAACATTGGATGTTTCCTGGCTGAAACGGGTCTGTTGGCATGTATGGTTGTACTACCACTGCCTCTTCCTTCTGCCCACAATGGTCTATTATATTGCCACAGCCTCTCTTGCCAGTCCTGTATTGTTGGTTTGTTGCCCCTGCCCCTCTTTCCACTGCCCTCCATAGTCTGTTGTGCTGCCACTGCCCTTCCTGCCTGCCCAGTGTGGTCAAATTGTTGCCTCTGCACTCTCCTACCTGCCTTCAATTTTCAGAGTCCGTGCCCCTGGCCTCTGCCTCTCAACAGTATCCCAATGAACAACTAGATTGCTAACATTCTATATATATTACAAAAATGTGGAACGCCTGACGTCATCTTGATGTAATCAAAACTGTAATACCTAGAGTATTTCCTTTAGAAATTACATATATGAGAGGGTCTTATTTGCATCAAAATTATGGTTAGTGCTCTAAAAAACTAAAATGAGGACGTATTTTCTGAGTTTTCAAATAGCGACAAAGAACTTTTAAATTATTTGTAATCTTTATGTTTTTTTATCCAGCTGGCCACTTGATTAAATGTTGCACCTTGGCGAGAGGATGTGGTGTTACTTTCAGAGCTGCAGACTTTGCATCTGGGGAACCAGGTTGGAGTTTCTGCTTCAGCTCAACATTCTGTGATTGTGGACAAATCACTTAATCTCCCCATGTCTACAACCAAAATGAATGTGATCTTGTGTGATGTAACCAATGCTCATGTAAAGCATTCCAATACCTGACAAGTCTGCACTAGGGGTGGGCGGAATTTGCGAAATTAACTGTCGCAAACTATCGCGAAAATGCTGAAAATCTCCGCAAACACGCCAAAAATATCGCGAAGACGCGGACGTTTTTTTCCCGCTTGTTCGCAGTAATTTTTGCGTGATCGCGGGTTGCCAACTTACCCATGCGGTTGCTCACGGGCGCGGCCATCTTGTTTTCACTTGTCCCGCCCTCTCGCGATGCTTACTTCCTGTTCCGGGTCGCGCAATGCATGTTCGCGCCCGTTCGCATTCGATATTTCCTGTTCGCGACCGCTTTTACTTGATCGCGTTGCTTTTTGCTTGCTCGGGAGAAAATATCGCGCGAACTTGCGCACATGGGTGCAATGGGCGTGGCCATCTTTGTTTTTCACTCTATTGCATGGTTATTACTTATTATTTCTCTAACTATTTTCCTGCCTCTATATTTTTGGTTTTTGTCTACTTTTTTTTGGTTTTTAGCTACTTTTTTCTCTTTCTATTGCCTACTATTTATTTCCTTTACTCCTTTATTTATTTTACCTTTTCTTTCCCGCCCCGTCCCCAGAACCATGTCCAAGGGTAGGGCTGTTCGCCGGCGCAGCCAGAGCCGCGACCGCCTTCCTTGGGTAAGGCGGCGCCCACAAGGGGTGCAGGCACGGGCCTTATTTGGGGAGGTGGAGTTGGCTGCACTAATTTTCTTTGTGCAGCGCCACCTGCCCACAACCCTGGCAGCAGGTGGCAGGCCTGGGTCCGGGTACGGCCACCGGGAGCGTCGGCAGCGGTGGGGGAAGGTGCGCCGGGCAGTGTCACGCTTCTCTGGTGTTCGGCGCACCCAGGCGCAGCTGACGCACCGGTGGTCCGACATCTTGGACCGTGAGCAGGACCTGCTGGGAGTGGAGGTCCTGGGGCTTGGTGAGTACCTATTTAATTGTTACTACTTTGTGTCTGTTCTTCTGCTCTGTGTTATATATTGCGAATATCTTTTTTTTCTTCCAACCAGCTAGAATGTTGCTGCTTACATTCCAGGTGAATTACGTTTAAAAGTCTGTGATTTTTTTGACACAGGTGCTCTTCTGCGCTAATCTTACTTGTTTGCAGCTTTGCGTTTGCTCTTGCTTAGCGTGATTCTTTACGAGTTTATTTTAGAGAAATTAAGTTACATAATGCTACAGTGACTCTAGTCCACTCCTTACTTTGTCCTGTCACTAATAGATAGGGGCGGATTGATACTTCGGTTTAGGTACTTTGTATGAGCTTCTAATTTGTTAGTGGTATGCGTGATGCCCCCTCACTCAGTTACGTGACGTGCTGGTAGTACGGCTGTCTTTATTAGAACCTTTTATAGTTTTTTCAATGAGTGGTGGTAGGCTTAGCAGTTACTTAGCACTAGCAGATCAGCATCAATCAATCAAACCCAAATTTGGTGTATACAAAACATGTAGTCATGTTCATGTGTCCTCCATGATTTGACCATATGCATTGTTGAGGAATACAGTGGAAATGCATACTTAATGTACAATTGGCATGCCTGGAATAGGTGGGCTAGGTTGGGTGGTACGTTGTACTTAGGCTTAGTTGTAACTTGGTATTCTGGAATCAGAATGGAAGACTGGATTACTGTTGATAAATAGTAACTTAAGTAGTCGAACTGCGAATCCCCCGATATTACTTGTTGACCAGATGAGATCGGTCAATTTAGTTATTGCAATTGTTGTTTACATAAGTGTTTTTTGAGCGTTGTTGAAAAATATTGTATTTGTTTGACACCATCCATCAATGTTTGTCTCTTTCTTATATCTTTCCTGTTCATCAGCACCCAGGGGCAGACCTACAGGGACTGGGCAGTCGGCGGGACACACAGAAGAACACCACCAGGAGGACACCGCTGAGGGCTCCTCTGCTGGCCCCAGTAAGTCTTCTTGTTTTTAATAATATTTCTTAATCCATAACTTGTACTGCCCCATATTTTCTCGAACTATTGTTTGTTTCCAAATGCTATTTTTTTACCACCAATTATCCTTCGATCTGTACGGTTTCAAAAATCTTATCCCTGCCTCCGCTATGATGACTGAGTACTACTACATACTATCAGGCTGTCTGTACTGTAGTAGCTAGTCTTGCACAGTTGGCCAGTGCCACTCTTTGTGAAAGGTTGTAATATAAAACTCATATTCACCAGTAGCTCGAGCCATTGAGTCTAATCCGTTGGGTCGTTGTCTTGTACTACTTTTACTCTTATAGATCTTGAGGCTTTGAAAATTCACAGCAACAGCCCTACCAGATTTATTCCTATTTTGATATGATACCCTATAGGACATACTACTGTTGTAGGGATCTTGCACATACACAGACATTTGCACCAGAAAATAGGATGTTGGTGATGGTAGGTTGGACCTTCCTTGCACACCTCAATCAGAAATTTCGCACCCACCACAATTCCACTGCTTGACTATAGTACTGTCTTGTCATAACTATTAGGTCTCGGAACCCTCCCCCCAAGATACCCAACAAGTAGACAACCCAGAACATAACACACCCAACCTCTCAGTCGTGGAAGCAATTCACATGCACACCCTTACTTTAATTTGCTCACTCGTGTAAGTTAGTCCACACCAAATACCACCAAGTCTATGTAAGTTCAAAATGTTTATTTCAATTTGAGAAGGTCTGTACACTGTTTTCTTATAAATGCAGCACCAACCGGAAAATCAATAACATTAAAACAATATACATTGTTACACTTATACAGTTGGGAATTAAATCATGATAACTGAACAGTGGTGGAAGGCAGCACCACCATCCCATAGCAATTTAGTTTATATAAATTCATAAATGAAGATGTGAGTGAAGGGACCCCTCACCTTAGAAGAACCTAGTACTGGTAGTTGCATCATTCAGAAGCTCTGGTTCGTAGAAGGGAATCTCGCGTCTGCAATGCAAAAACTTAAATGGTGTGCGTTAGTATATTGCAACCTGCAAGCATTTCTCAGCCGTGCCAAAAAGTGTAGCATTTATGGATAAGCAATATGGACTAACAGTAACAGTAGTACACCAGTACTTCCTAAAAAAGTGGCTTGTTAATGTTTGTTGACCGCTTGTACGCAGCGCGTAGACTAGACAGTAGCAGTGTGAGGCAGGTCATGTGGGCTCAAAGGTATCTTATACAAGAAGCTGCAAGGTAACGTCACATATGCAAAAATAAAAGACACAAAGGTAAAATGGTAGCATGGCTAGGGCTAATTAAGCAAAGGCTACAATGATCATATATAACTATTAGTGTCTACTCTACTACTACCTGATTTGTACTAGTGATGTATGTTGGTATTAACTCATTTTTCAACCTTGCTACTGATCAATAGGGGGGAGGTGTATATGACGCCTAATAAATGTGTAATGTTTTCTAGGCGCACTACCGACCACCATTGCCGGGGCCAGCGAAGGCGACGCGGAGGGCGAGGATGCGGCAGTTGCTGCAGATAGCAACGGAGCGGTAGGGGGGGTGGCAGCACCAGTGGCAGGCGGTGGTAAGTTAGATTCATAATCCTTAACTATTGTTGAACTTGACAGTACACTCACTGCAAGGGTGTACTGTATGTATATGTATACTGTACAGTTGTGACTTAGGGCCCCATTAGGATGGTGGTCGTATTACCCCCGCCGGGCCGGCTGGAATTCACTGCCGACACCGCAGGGGCAAACCTCCCGCCATCCTGCCAGCCATATAATCTTCATTTTGGAATGCCTTTGCGTGGCGGCATTGCCGTCCGCCACGGAAAGGCATGCAAACATTGCAGAGTATGCTTGGGGGCCCCCATGGAGGGTACCTACCTATGCTGTGGTACCCCCCCGCCTTTCAAAGCAAAACGTGACAGGCTCCATGCGGGGCCCGTCATGTTGTGCTTGGAAAAGCAGCACAACATTTTAGCACTGCTTTCAGCAAAGCCAACCAGAATGTAAAAAAAAAAAACAGGATGCGCCCGCCACTTTGCCGGGCGCATCATCCTAATTAATTGTCCCCACGGGACCCCCACCCTTTTTAGCATGAGGATGGCGGGCGGACAAAGTCCGCCCGCTATCCGATGTCGTAAGTAAGTATGAGTTGTTGGGGACGTTTGAAGAGTGAACTAGAAGACTAAAATTCCCTTTAATTGGCATAGGACTAGGAGCCGGAGTATTGAGTAACCAATGGCCTCATCTATCTGATTTCAACTCCGCTTTGAAAGTTTTATGGAGAAGAGCACCTGGTGCACTGTTCAACTAAAAAGTGAAAGACGGGTGGAAGGAAGAAGGACGGGCGACATTTAAAATGTTATGTACTACTGTGCTTTATTTTATAGTGCTACTCTACCATGCCACTATGTGTATTACCTTGTCCTACTGTTTTTCTAAGAGTATATTTTACAGTTGTCTTTTTTTTTCTTTTTGATACACAGCTACTCCGAAACTCAACCGGAAGGAGTTGGCCGCCAAGGCACGGCGCCGGAAGCTGGAGGCAATCCAGCGGGAATACCGGCGGCTGGGGGTCCTAGCCGAGGAGGAGGAGGAGACTGCGGCAGCAATTGTTCAAGCCTCCTCCAGTGCCCCGGGCCCCAGCCACCGCCCTCCAGCGGTACGGCGCCACCGTCTGGCGGCTGCCCGCCACCACCGTGCCATCTCCGGTGCCCCCCCACTGTGGCTGCAACTGCCGCGGCCTTAGACGCCGCGTCGCCCGTTTAGAGGACGAGATGCGCCAGATGCGTGTCCTCCTTCAGTCCCGCCCCACCACTTAGTCCCTGTCATCCTGTTCTGCCCCTTTTTTAATTCTTGTTCAACTTGTTAGGGTGTTACGGACTTCTATGGACATTGGTTGGTGTTAGGGAGGGGGGTGGGTCAGCTTTTTGTGGGTTTAGTTTATTTTTGTTAGGGTAAATTAAATATATTTTTCTATGTTACATGCAATGTTGTTAATGTTTTGTAGGCGGGGTAACTGTTTTACATCACACTGTTTCCATGCTGGTGCATGGCCGCCCATAGCCTGTGTTTGATTTCAATAATTGGCTGACTGTATAAGACACAGACAGATAGATGCGACACACCTCACTCATTGACTGGTCCTTCCAGTACTTTCAGTCTGTCCTGTAGTCTATGCATTCTTTGGAGTGGTTTGTGAAAATGAAATCATTGACAACATGTCCATTATTAATTCTGCCTCCCCCAAACTTCTCTCTTACCGGTGCTTGATGTTTATGTCCAACTGTGGCACAGCACTGGCTGCATGGTGAAGATGGTTTCCTTTATCATACTTGCCATGATTGGGGTGGTGGTGGTGGTGGTAGCAGCATAGTAGTAGTAGTAGACACTGGCAGGGCGGCAGCATTCGCAAAAAAAGAGAAGGAGACAGTCAATCGCCTTTGAGAGACTGTTAGGAGTAGTTGAATGAAGTACAGTACAGAACTTACCGAGCAACAATAATATGCTCAAATATTTGACAAAAAAAAAGAATGGTGGTTAGGAAGATAGCCTACTAGACAGAGTTACAAACTATAGTTGTGTCGAGTCACTTGACTAGGCCTACAGCCTAACAGTTAGTGCTGTATATGAGGAATGACAAGAAACAAATCCAATCAATGGCGTCAATTCATGCTGAGGTATATGTTCCTTTGTTAAAAAAAATAACCTCTGAAATATCCTACTCATGGGTGGCCAAGCAGAAGAAGATCATCGCTCTGCCTTGAAATTGAAGTAGTGTTGCTTTCACCACATCCTCCCCAGCAAGTGTGTGATTAAGTATTGGTGTACATTTAATTTAGTTACACCTCGACAATAAGTCACACAGCCTGGGGGAAGAGAGTTAGGGTTTGTTGAATGGATGGGAAGGGGGTTTTTGGGAAAGGTTTGACATAGAAAAACAGTATGCATACATAGACAAACAAACGACAATCATTGAAGACTACCATATCTATATGTTAAGGGAGAAAAAGGCAATGCATGCATGATGATGAGAGACCCGTATTACATACACTTCTAGTTCTTGTTCTGTTGTACCGGCCTTAATACTTTAACAGATAGCAAATAGAAATTTTAAATATTGGTAGGGAAGAATCGTAATTACACAGAGCAAACCTAATGATGATTGATAATAACAACTCCAAGAACACACTGTTGTAAAGATTGTATACAAGATATTAATCAAATTATTGAAAAGAAGATAAAAGTGAATACTGTTACTGTCTTATCCTGGTCAACAATGTGGACTGGATTTTTGCATCTCGGCATTCCTCTTGCTCCTCTCGTCCATCAATCTTGGGTGTGTCGCCTCGCCACTCGCCACTGCCCGGCTGGAAAAAAAAAGGTGATTGATTGGTAAGGTAATTAATATGCATTGTAATGTTTTACAAAGTTTCGGGCAAGGCCTGGTCTGTAATTGTAGATTGAAAACGACAGGGGATATTGAGAAAGAAAGTTAAAACAAATGCACAAGTGATGGTGTAGTGCAACAAGAACACTTTCCGAGGTGGCATCTATGCATCATCTCTACTCTAGTCTGTTTCCAGCATTGACCTTCAACAGTAACAGGAGAGAGCAGGCCCACAGTGCTTAGCATTTAGCACATCCTACGTTAACACTTAAAATTCTTTTTTTTTCTCTCAAAGAGTTGGACAAACGCAAAGCACATTATCCATTCCAAACATAGCATTTTACAGTTTCAGTTAGTAAAATCAATGCACTGCAGTCATCCCACCGCTACACTCTATTCAACTTCTACACAGACATTTGGGTCTGCTGTGGTTGTTGTTGTTGACGTGTTTACCTTTTGGCTTTTCCGTTTATGCCACTAATGAAACGTCCTCCTGAGTCCTGACTTAATCATCATCATCTCTGATACTTTTACTGACTGACTGTGAAGATCGGCCTGCAGTATAAGTAAAATTTTTATGACACAACAAGAGTAGATATTTAAATATAATTGACTTGAGTCATTCTTTATTGTGTACAGAAAGATAGATTACTAGTACACTTTGACATCACTTTGTGCACAACAAACAAACAACGCAAACAAAGACCAATAGCTTAGAGTCAGGTGTCCAATGCATGCCATTAATTGTCATCATTACCTGTTCCTTCTCATCTTAAGTTAACGGGCCGTCTATTTCGCCATCATCATGATGGACGGTGCTGTTGTGTCAATCATACTCATTGCGCAGATTGAGTGAGTCCCCTTCCTGTATTGAATTAAAAGCAATGGGTCACCAAGCTGCAGGAGAAGTACCAATTTCTTATTTGCAAGAAGGGGGAAATTAATTTATTAGTGTGTTCTGTAGAAAGTTGATTAGTGGCAGTGCACAATTACATAAATTCATGCAGAACAAACACAACACAATCTAAATCATTCAGTCTGCGACTCTGCGTCCAATGCATGGCATCAATCATTACCTGTTCCTTCTCATCTTAAGTTAACGGGCCGTCTATTTCGCCATCATCATGATGGACGGTGCTGTTGTGTCAATCATACTCATTGCGCAGATTAAGTGAATCCCCTTCCTGTATTGAGTTAAAAGCAATGGGTCACCAAGCTGCAGGAGAAGTACCAATTTCTTATTTGCAAGAAGGGGGAAAAATTAGTGTGTTCTGTAGAAAGTTGATTAGTGGCAGTGCACAATTACATAAATTCATGCACAACAAACACAACAAAATCTAAATCATTCAGTCTGCGACTCTGCGTCCAATGCATGGCATCAATCATTACCTGTTCCATCTTATTTTCAGTTAATGGCCAGTCTCTCTCAGCTCTGAAAGGAGGATAGCTATAGTAGTCGTCTGATTCATGGTCCACTTCTTTTGGAAGGACTAGGAAAGTTTTGAATTTGTTGTTACCATCATCCAATCATCATTCATGAGGGAAATAGATTTGCGCAGGAGATTCAGTATGATGGAGCGGAGGAGCTGGATTCGGAGGACTGTACTGTCAAATAGCAGACACCTGAAACTTGTATATTAAATTAGAAGAGTAGAAGACGGTGGTAATGGATTGGTTGTGATTCACAAGCTTATACTTTATAACCGGAACAACAGACACAAACAAAGGGGGGAAAAGGGAGGAAGACAGTAAGTGCGAGCCTAATCGTCAGGGAAGTATAGCTCGTCCTCAAACTCTGGGGGTTCAGCCAGTAGTAGGTAATCATCTGACACAATACTTCCATCACCTGAGCCGCTGTCCTCATCCTCCTCCGTTGATTCATGTATTGTGTAATTTGGTGGTATGAAGTGCTGATTCATTTTGATCATTGTTAACCTCTCCACGTTTTTTGGAGATAGACTGGTCCTTCTCAATGTTACAATGGAACCAGCAGCACTGAAAACACGTTCGGAAGAGACACTTGCGACAGGGCAAGCCAGATAGCTTATCGCCAGCCTGCTGAGCTGTGGCCATTCAGACCTTTTCCTATACCAATACTGCAATGGGTTTTAATCAACGTACACCTCTGTTGGGTCGTCCAGATAGGCCTGGACCATCCGCTCAATGTTCAGGGTTGCTGCTGGTAAGCTTTTGTGCTGTTTTTTCTGTGCATCAGCACTGTGCTTACAATAGCCCATCTTTACATACCAATCCTGTAATGATAATGATTGTACTCGGCCTAATGATCCAGTTATTGTTTCTGTAGTCGATAGTGATGGTGAGTGTTGTGATTGTGAGCCAACCGCACTGCCCTCAGCCGACGAAGTTGCACTTGATTCTGCATGGCCTGCTTCAGTATCAGTACTTCTTGTGGGTTGATCTTGCGGGCTTTTAATTAGCAGCCATTCGTTTTCCAACTTACTGGCTGCTTCAGCTATACATCTTTTGTAGCGGGCAACATCATTGTCGGAAAAAGCAAGGAATGTCTTCAGTAGTCCCAATTTTGCACGTGGATCCAGAATTGTGGCACAAATGTAATGTTCTTGTGACAAAATTTTATTTTGTAACCTTACATTTTCAGTTAAGCGCCGGGATAAGCCCTCCACCAAGTCATGGGCTTGCCTTCTGTCCTCTCCACCTTTGTATGATTCAGACACATTATTCAGCTCATACTCTAGCATTTGCAATAATGGGATAGCTTGGCCCATTGTACAGTCCTCCTTGCTGACTTCACGTGTGAAGACCTCAAAAGGAGAAAGCATCTCAGTCAGGCATTTAATTAGGCTCCATTGCTCCATGTCAAGGATCATGCCTTTAACAGTAGCACTAGCAGCATCACCTCTTCTTTTCCAGACATATTCATGGAGTGACATGTGCTGTTCGGACAGACGATCAAGCATGTAATACGTTGAGTTCCAACGTGTTGCCACCTCCTGGATGAGTGCCTTGACTGGCATCCTAAGTTCACGTTGGATGATCCTCAGCTGCTTCCGAGCTTTAAAAGAATGGCTGAAATGTGTGCATATTCTTCGGCAGATGGCCAGTAAATTGCTGACTATGGGTTCTTTTTTCAGAAAGTCTTGAACTATAATGTTTATGCAGTGCGCCAAACACGGAACCCTGAAATAGGAACCAAGTTCCTTGGCCTTAAGTACATTACTGCCATTGTCTGTGGCAACAAAACCAATACGAAGCCCTCTGGGCCGCAGCCATTCCAAAACCTTGGTGCGAAACTCGTGTAAAATGTTTTGAGCCGTATGAAATTTCTCCATGGCGAACATGGCTACAGTTGCATGTTTCCGAGTACCTTAAAAAATCGCAGCTGTGTAAACAACACCTCGTGCAGATAGTTTATCTTTAACCCCCACAAAAGAGATCCAGTGTGCAGTGATGCACATGTAATCTGTGGCTTGGCAACTGCTCCACATGTCTGTTGTCAGGTGGATATTGTGCACAGCACTCTTCTGCAAAGCGTGTCCAACCAATTCCAGCACATCATGATGTAGTGCCGGAACAGCAATTCTTGCGAAATAGGACCGGTTGGGAACTTTCCATTTCGGGCAGATAGCAGACACAAATTCAAGGAAACCCACCCCTTCCACAAATGAAAAAGGAAGAAGGTCCAGCGCTAACATTTTAGCCAGCTTCGCATTGTACAATCGTGCCGTTGGGTGGTTGCGTTGGAACTGCCCCTCCAACCTAAACATGCTCTCAATGGTAGGCTGGCTTACTTTCCTTAGTGGTGCTGTTTTCATTAACCCACTACGGCTCAACGACACAGATTGTCTCATTGAGGTACTCGCCGGTCGCCTTGGTGTCTCACCCAGACTCTGAGTATGGCTCTTACTGCGGTGCCACTCTGATGTTACTGAGGAGGATGTGGGCGTTACTGCACTACTGGGGACAGGGCTAGAAATGCCTCCCTCTTCTTCACCTGCCACCACAATAATATCGCTCTCTGATTCATCTCGACCAACTTCAATGGGTTGAGTTTTTCTACTTTCTTTTAACTTAAGTAGGTGATCCTCCGACACAATAGTGTGGTGTATTTTTAGATGACTTGCTTGTCCTCCGGTACCATAGTTTGTACCAAGCTTACCACGCCGAACACCTTGCCCACAAATTGAGCATATAGCAACGTTCTCCTCCTTGGCGCTAACAGAAAAGAAGTCCCAAACTGGGGAGGAGAACTTTCTGGCACTGCTGGATGTGCCACTTTCAACACCAGAAGAACTAGAGGGGGTGTTTGAAAATGTGTGCCCCTGTGCACCTACACTGTGACTTTTACTACCACTACCTACTGAGATGGTTGAGCTGGATGTAGGTCCCTGCGGGGCCTTGGAAAATATGGCAGCTGGAGGTAGTGGTGGTGTAACCTGTGTTGGTGAGATCCGTGCTACATCCCGCTCAGTAGCAGCCTTTCTGGATAGGGTGAGAATGTTGGTCTCCAATCCCTTTGGGGCGGGAGTAATGTGCGTGATGACTGGCTCGTCTTCATCAACATCATCACCCCCCCTCTTCTACATCTACCTCCATAACTCCAAGTTTTTCTGGGACCTTCCTTTTCAGAAGCATTGTCTTGTGGCGTATATCACTCTCAGACCGTGCTGGTGGGACCCAAGTGTCATCACGATCATCAGGAGTGGGGCTTGAAGAAGAAGATGATGGACTAAGCCTCCTTTTCCTTGCTGGTGGTCTGGAAGACAATAGATCTTCTGAAACATTGGTTTGACTTTGCTCCACTTTGTCTGCAGGAAGCTCGATTTCCTGAAATGCCCCTACGTCAGGAGCAACAACTACTATGGTGGGCTGTTGCGGCAGCTGCTGCTGTTCTTGTTGCGGCGGGTGCTGCTGTTCTTGTTGCGGCGGCTGCTGCTGTTCTTGTTGCGGCGGCTGCTGCTGTTCTTGTTGCGGCGGCTGCACACTGATCTGCTGAGTTTGCGCCTGCGTTGAACTTGATTGTGTACTACTTTGCGGTAATGACATTTCTTCAACATCGCTGCTCGTTAGTAGACTGGCTACCTCTGCGACACTAAAGCCCTTGGGCCGAGGTTGGTGGGGTTGGACCGCTGTGCTGCTCCCAGCTTGGTTCCCGGACAACGCTTTGGTGCCAAAAAAAACATTGGCCGGCACACCACCAGTCGTGGTTAATGGCACTTCCTTTTTCTGTTCCTTCTTTTCACCGGCAACTTTCTTGGTACTGGACCTGGTACCTTTCTTTGGGGCCATCTTCTTCAGATGTCAGGCAGGATGCAGATGCACAACAAGTTCTGGTCAGGCGTGGACGTGATGCGCAGCAGGACTTCTGTCTGGCTGGCAGTACAACGGGTAGCCAGGTGATGCTGATGACACCTCCTACTCTGTCTTTTGTGCACCTAAAAGCAAATAAGACAGGGCAAGAACATCAGTGAAATGTTGCATTTGTTGTTGTGGTTCAATTACTTAGTACTGTACTAGTGCGAACAAAAGATAGTCTAGCCATTTATGACTTTTTTTTTTCACTAGAGCTATGTTATACTACTGTGTACAGCCACACACTACACTCTCAGGAAGGATAGGAAAGTTAATAATAACCACCAAAATAAAAATGTAATGAAAGTGGGGTGGACCATTAAATTATTTGAGCATCTCAGCATCCATGGAGCAGCTGCTGGCAAAGGGGATTGATGGATGGAAGCAGTAAGCCAAATAGCCAAAAGGAAAACCATGCAGGCCTATGGCAAAAGCAGGACACTAATAACTCACAGTCAAAAAATCACCCAAAAAGGCCACCACCCACATGGACACTCACAAATCACAAACAAGCCAGGGGCCTGGGAAACACCAGGAGCTGACAAAAGGCCTATAAAAGCCAGGTAAAGGATGCATGCTAAAGCACACTGCTCTGCCTTTTTAATGCAACAAAATGGAAATACGAACATTCACAGGCCCCAAAAAGGTCTGCAGGGTGCATGCATTGCACACCAACACACCAGACACATACAACAAAAGCATGTCTTTAAGACAACCAACATCAGAAAGGCCACCCCAAAAAACACACTTCCCCCAACTCAATCCAAGGCCATCCATGCCCTAAATGATGTCTAAATTCAACAGATCACACAGAAAACACTTGATTAATAAAGCTGTAGCTACCTGCTCTGATCCTAGTGGATGAAAAAGCAGGCCTGTTGGCAGACAAGGCCAGGCAAGCTTGCAAGCCTAGGCTTCAAAATGGCCACCAGCCACATGGCCAGGCCCAACAACATCAGAAAGCCCACCCCAAAAAAACACACTTCCCCAACTCAATCCAATGCCATCCATGCCCTAAATGATGTCTAAATTCAACAGACCACACAGAAAACACTTGATCAATAAAGCTGTGGCTACCTGCTCTGATCCTAGTGGATGAAAAAGCAGGCCTGTTGGCAGACAAGGGCAGGCAAGCTTGCAGGCCTAGGCTTCAAAATGGCCACCAGCCACATGGCCATTCCCAACAACATCACAAAGGCCACCCCAAAAAACACACTTCCCCAACTCAATCCAATGCCATACATGCCCTAAATGATGTCTAAATTCAACAGATCACACAGAAAACACTTGATTAATAAAGCTGTGGCTACCTGCTCAGATTCTAGTGGATGAAAAAGCAGGCCTGTTGGCACACAAGGCCAGGCAAGCTTGCAGGCCTAGGCTTCAAAATGGCTACCAGCCACATGGCCAGGCCCAACAACTTCACAAAGGCCACCCCACAAAACACACTTCTCCAACTCAATCCAATGCCATCCATGCCCTAAATGATGTCTAAATTCAACAGATCACACAGAAAACACTTGATTAATAAAGCTGTGGCTACCTGCTCTGATCCTAGTAGATGAAAAAGCAGGCCTGTTGGCAGACCAGGCCTGGCAAGCTTGCAGGCCTAGGCTTCAAAATGGCCACCAGCCACATGGCCAGGCCCAACAACATCACAAAGGCCACCCCAAAAAACACACTTCCCCAACTCAATCCAATGCCATCCATGCCCTAAATGATGTCTAAATTCAACAGATCACACAGAAAACACTTGATTAATAAAGCTGTGGCTACCTGCTCTGATCCTAGTGGATGAAAAAGCAGGCCTGTTGGCAGACAAGGCCAGGCAAGCTTGCAGGCCTAGGCTTCAAAATTGCCAATAGCCACATGGCCAGGCCCAACAACATCACAAAGGCCACCCCAAAAAACACACTTCCCCAACTCAATCCAATGCCATCCATGCCCTAAATGATGTCTAAATTCAACAGATCACACAGAAAACACTTGATTAATAAAGCTGTGGCTACCTGCTCTGATCCTAGTGGATGAAAAAGCAGGCCTGTTGGCAGACAAGGCCAGGCAAGCTTGCAGGCCTAGGCTTCAAAATGGCCACCAGCCACATGGCCAGGCCCAACAACATCACAAAGGCCACCCCAAAAAACACACTTCCCCAACTCAATCCAATGCCATCAATGCCCTAAATGATGTTTAAATTCCACAGATCACACAGAAAACACTTGATTAATAAAGCTGTGGCTACCTGCTCTGATCCTAGTGGATGAAAAAGCAGGCCTGTTGGCAGACAAGGGCAGGCAAGATTGCAGGCCTAGGCTTCAAACTGGCCACCAGCCACATGGCCAGGCCCAACAACATCACAAAGGCCACCCCAAAAAACACACTTCCCCAACTCAATCCAATGCCATCCATGCCCTAAATGATGTCTAAATTCAACAGACCAAACAGAAAACACTTGATTAATAAAGCTGTGGCTACCTGCTCTGATCCTAGTGGATGAAAAAGCAGGCCTGTTGGCAGACAAGGGCAGGCGAGATTGCAGGCCTAGGCTTCAAACTGGCCACCAGCCACATGGCCAGGCCCAACAACATCACAAAGGCCACCCCAAAAAACACACTTCCCCAACTCAATCCAATGCCATCCATGCCCTAAATGATGTCTAAATTCAACAGATCACACAGAAAACACTTGATTAATAAAGCTGTGGCTACCTGCTCTGATTCTAGTGGATGAAAAAGCAGGCCTGTTGGCAGACAAGGCCAGGCAAGCTTGCAGGCCTAGGCTTCAAAATGGCTACCAGCCATATGGCCAGGCCCAACAACCTCACAAAGGCCACCCCACAAAACACACTTCCCCAACTCAATCCAATGCCATCCATGCCCTAAATGATGTCTAAATTCAACAGATCACACAGAAAACACTTGATTAATAAAGCTGTGGCTACCTGCTCTGATCCTAGTGGATGAAAAAGCAGGCCTGTTGGCAGACAAGGCCAGGCAAGCTTGCAGGCCTAGGCTTCAAAATGGCCACCAGCCACATGGCCAGTACCAACAACATCACAAAGGCCACCTCAAAAAACACACTTCCCCAACTCAATCCAATGCCATCAATGCCCTAAATGATGTCTAAATTCAACAGATCACACAGAAAACACTTGATTAATAAAGCTGTGGCTACCTGCTCTGATCCTAGTGGATGAAAAAGCAGGCCTGTTGGCAGACAAGGGCAGGCAAGATTGCAGGCCTAGGCTTCAAACTGGCCACCAGCCACATGGCCAGGCCCAACAACATCACAAAGGCCACCCCAAAAAACACACTTCCCCAACTCAATCCAATGCCATCCATGCCCTAAATGATGTCTAAATTCAACAGACCAAACAGAAAACACTTGATTAATAAAGCTGTGGCTTCCTGCTCTGATCCTAGTGGATGAAAAAGCAGGCCTGTTGGCAGACAAGGCCAGGCAAGCTTGCAGGCCTAGGCTTCAAAATGGCCACCAGCCACATGGCCAGGCCCAACAACATCACAAAGGCCACCCCAAAAAACACACTTCCCCAACTCAATCCAATGCCATCCATGCCCTAAATGTGCTTGAAAATGAAATACATTCAAAAAACAACAAAAGGAACAGTTGCTTCATCATGCACACACACACCCATGAGGCCATGCCCATGGCTAGCTCGGGCCTACTACTACTACTACCCACAAAATAAAAAAATAAAAAAAAGGAATGATGATAAACTGCAATGCCCACAATCAAACAAACACAACAACCACTTAGTTGTAAAATATCCTATTCCAAAAATCCTCAAATCCAATTGCAATGATGCAGCAGACAAAAAGAGTGATCTTTCCAGCTCCAAAGGCAGAATGAGCAGCAGATGAACAAAGCACTGGGAGGAGCCTGCTGGACAGGAACAGGAAGTTGGAGATTCTGTGTCACTTCCTCCCTCTCTCCACCTTTTAAAAAAATGACTCCTTGCACAAAAAAGGAAAGCCAAATGTCAATGTAAGGAGTTGTTTTCATCCAAAATCAGCATTTGCAGAAGGTTTCATGCTGCTAGAGCTGATATTCCTCTCCAAATTGAAAATTTTACGTTGTTGAGTTCTCGAGCTTCACATTACTTCCGCCGGCGTGTCGAAAACAACATGATCGCGTTCTCTTCTTTGTCCCTGTCGCGTTGGATATGACGTGTTTGGGGTCTCTTTCTCCTGTTCGCGTTCGATTAGACTTGCCCGCATCCTCATCGTCTGGCTCGCGATGTAGAATGACGTGTTCGAGATCTCAATCTTCTCATACTGGCGCGGTGCATGATCGCGAGAAGAAAGACGTGATCGCGCGACAAATGACGTGATCGCGCGACAAATGACGTTAATGCGGCCGCGAACTGTCGTGAGACAGCGCAAAATGGCTACCAACAATCCAACATCTCGTGGAGAACGCGACCGGGTCGGGAAAACTTGTCGGCGAACGCGGGGATTCAGGTAAGGCGATCGCGCGAACGCGAGAATGTATTTTTTTACAGCGTGAGCAAGAAACAAATTATCGCTAAGCTGCGGAATGCGGAAAGTTTGACATTTTCGCGCTTTCCGCGGAACGCGAAAATGCCAAAATATCGCAATTTCCGCGAACGGAATGGAATTTTGGCCCAGGCCTAGTCTGCACTATATAGAACTGCAAATACACAAAAAATAAGTATTTTGCACACTTCTGACATTGGGCTACATGTGGGCTACATCTGGGTGATATTTGTGCTGCATTTAGGCTCTTTTGTGTCTGGTGGCCATCTTGGGAGATTTATTTGTTATGAAGTTTCCTAATTTCCCCATTTACTGCAGTCTCCTCAGTAGGAAGGGCTTTCAGTTTTTTACTTTGATTCCATCAAGAAGGTATTCAGCTATGTCACACATTTGCCATAAATTCTGAATGTTAGCACTCTAGTTGCTCATTAGATCACTGTAGTAAAGCTACTGCTCACCACGGAAGTCTGCTGCTGGTATTAAAAGTGCATGTTTCAGTCTGCATATCAGAATTTTTTAATGAAATAGAAGAGGATTTGAGAAGTCACTCAAAATGTGCCCTAATTTTTCTTTCTTCAGCACTAATCATAATTTCTATGGCAAAATGAACCCCCTCATTGTGTTCCTTTTTAAATTAAATGTTTTAAGTGTTACCAGTTTATTCCAATCAAGATGACTTCAGGTGTGCCATACTTTTGTCATAAGTAAGACAGTAAGCGCTCTAGTTGTTCTTAAGAACACTCTGGGACATTCTGTCATTAGGCTATACTTGGGCTACATATGGGTGATATTCGGGCTACATTTGGGCTCTTTTGTCTCTGGTGGCCATCTTGGGAGATTTATTTGTTATGAAGTTTCCTAATTTCCTCATTTACTGCAGTCTCCTCAGTGGGAAGGGCTTTCAGTTTTTTATTTTGGTTCCATCAAGAAGGCATTCAGATGTGTCACACATTTGCCATAAATTCTGAATATTAGCACGCTAGTTGCTCATTAGATCACTGTAGTAAAACTACTGCTCACCAGGGAAGTCTGCTGCTGGTATTCAAAGTGCATGTTTCAGTCTGCATGTCAGAATATTTTTATGACATAGAAGAGGATTTGAGAAGTCAAAATGTGCCCTAATTTTTCTTTCTGCAGCACTAATCATAATTTCTATGGCAAAATGAATCCCCTCATTGTGTTCCTTTGTAAATTAAATGTTTTAAGTGTTACCACTTTATTTCATTCAAGATGGCTTCAGGTGTGCCATACTTTTGTCATAAGTAAGACTGTTAGCGCTCTAGTTGTTTGTTAGAACACTCTGGGACATTCTGTCATTAGGCTATACTTGGGCTACATCTGGGTGATATTTGGGCTACATTTGGGCTCTTTTGTCTCTTGTGGCCATCTTGGGAGATTTATTTGTTATGAAGTTTCCTAATTTCCTCATTTACTGCAGTCTCCTCAGTGGGAATACTTTCAGTTTTTTATTTTGGTTCCATCAAGAAGGCATTCAGATGTGTCACACATTTGCCATAAATTCTGAATATTAGCACGCTAGTTGCTCATTAGATCACTGTAGTAAAACTACTGCTCACCAGGGAAGTCTGATGCTGGTATTCAAAGTGCATGTTTCAGTCTGCATGTCAGAATTTGCTTATGAAATAGAAGAGGATTTGAGAAGTCAAAATGTGCCCTAATTTTTCTTTCTGCAGCACTAATCATAATTTCTATGGCAAAATGAATCCCCTCATTGTGTTCCTTTGTAAATTAAATGTTTTAAGTGTTACCACTTTATTTCATTCAAGATGGCTTCAGGTGTGCCATACTTTTGTCATAAGTAAGACTGTTAGCGCTCTAGTTGTTCGTTAGAACACTCTGGGACATTCTGTCATTGGGCTATACTTGGGCTACATCTGGGTGATATTTGGGCTACATTTGGGCTCTTTTGTCTCTGGTGGCCATTTTGGGAGACTTATTTGTTATGATGTTTCCTAATTTCCTCATTTACTACAGTCTCCTCAGTAGGAAATACTTTCAGTTTTTTACTTTGATTCCATCAAGAAGGCATTCAGATGTGTCACACATTTGCCATAAATTCTGAATGTTAGCACTCTAGTTGCTCATTAGATCACTGTAGTAAAGCTACTGCTCACCAGGGAAGTCTACTGCTGGTATTGAAAGTGCATGTTTCAGTCTGCATGTCAGAATTTTTTAATGAAATAGAAGAGGATTTGAGAAGTCACTTAAAATATGCCCTAATTTTTCTTTCTGCAGCACTAATCACACTTTCTATGGCAAAATGAACCCCTTCATTTTGTTCCTTTTTAAATTAAATGTTTTAAGAAATACCACTTTATTCCAACCAGGATGGCTTCAGGTGTGCCATACGTTTGTCATAAGTAGGACTGTTAGCGCTCTAGTTGTTCTTTAGAACACTCTGGGAAGCTGCAGTAGAACACAAAGGAATCAACTGACAGTCTCTGCCCTTGTTGGATGTACATGTTTTACTAAGAATGTCAGACTTCATTCTCACATGACTGAGAAAGATAATGTGAATTTACAGAAAATATGCTCTCAGTTAGCTTATAGATCACCTTCCAAAGCTCTGTGGGAAAAGCATGAGAAAATAGTTTTCTCTCAAACATGATTCATGATATCACCGCAGAAGGCTTTTTCACATGGTAAAATCACCTTAGAACACACCACAATTCCTAAAATGAGTATTGTATCATCAACAAATGATTTATAATGTAACTAAAGTCTTAAAACCTTCTATTAACTGCAATGCTTTTTAATGAGGTCCCAAGATGGCTGCCAACACTTCTTGGATGAAGTGCTGACAGCCAATCAGATCTCACGATGAGATGTGTGGTTAGGCTCCGCCCAGATATATATGTGATTTTACTTTTGATTCTCTCAAGAACTACTGAACGGATTTACACCATTTAAGCAAGAGGCACATGCCTGACCTGAGGACTACCTCTTTGCCAAATTTCAAGTAATTCTGTTCAGCCGTTCGGGCTGTACCTTCGACAAAAGGTCCCATGGGAAAATGCATGGGGAAAACGCGTTTTGGGACCCCCCTTTTTTCTCAGCCCCTGCTTGACGAATCACCCCGAGACTTTCAGGGTAGGAGCTGAGCGGAGCGCCCCATTAGTTTTGAAAATTTCATGAAGATAAGTCAACCAGCGCCAAAGTTATTCAAAATAGAATTTGCAGATTTCCTATGGGAACTCGGTCCTAACTATAACTATCTACTGGCAACCGCCAGTAGATAATATATATATATATATATATATATAATATATATATATATATATATATATTATATATATATATATATATATATATATATATATATATATATATTCACTGAAAAAAACATAGGTTTCACACATGTTATAGTTAGCTGGACATTTCACTCGTAAAAAACCAATGAAATTCCCCCGTTATAGTTAGTGCAGGCAACTATAACTCACGCGACCGCAATCCTCTGCTGATGATGTCAAATATTACATCACTGATGACATATGTGTCTTTATGAAAAATAAATATTTGTAATATATGTATAGCTAAAGATACAGTATTAGCATCAACAGAGGATTGCGGTCGCGTGAGTTATAGTTGCCTGCACTATTATTACAACAGCTCTTTAAAAGCAATATACCGTTACATCCACTGGACCTTACTGCTTGTGGGGATATATAGGACTTGTAGGTTCACCAAGAGCCCAACAAACCCAGAACCAAAAACTGAGCAGCGACTTGCAATGGTTTTTATTGTGTACCGGGTATAAAGCAATTAGTCTGGGAAAATGTATACATAGGAAAATTGCTATGAATGACACCTATCTATTTCTGAAATGGGAACAAAATATAGAGTTTAGAAACAGTAGATATTTGCACATTTCCGAAATTGGGAATACTCATACTAGCATGAGAATTATCAGTTATTTTTCAAAATGACTTCTTTTGTACACATTGTCTTTCATTTGGAAGGCAGAAATGCATCGAAAGTCATTAGGTAATTCAATTTGCTCTACAAATATGAATTACCCTTACTCTCCCGATAAAAATGGTACCTCACTTGTGTGGGTAGGCCTAGTGGCCATGACAGGAAACGGCTCAAAAAGCAACATGAACATACCACAATTTCACAGTGAACAATGCCCCTTTTTTTGCAAAGTACCTAACTGTAGTTTTTGAACCCTAGCTCTGCTGCCACCTAGGAAAACCTAGCAAACCTATACATTTTTGAAAAGTAGACACCCAGGGGAATCCAGGATGGGGTGACTTGACTGGCTCTCTCCAGGTTCTGTTACGCAGAATCCCTTGCAAACCTAAAACATTGTAAAAAAAACACATTTTACCCACATTTCTGTGGTGGAAAGTTCTGGAATCTGCGTGGATCCACAAATTTCTACCTACTCTGCGTTCCCCAAGGTCTTCAGAGAAAAATGGTACCTCACTTGTGTGGGTAGGCCTAGTGCCCGCGACAAGAAACGGTGCAAAACGCAACATGGACACACTACAATTTCATAGTGAAAAATGACCCTTTTTTGGCAAAGTGCCTGACTGTAGTTTTTTAACCCTAGCTCTACCGGCATCTAGGAAAACCTAGCAAACCTATACATTTATGAAAACTAGACACCCAGGGGAATCCAGGATGGTATGACTTGACTGGCTGTCACCAGGTTCTGTTACACAGAATCCCTTGCAAACTTAAATAAATTGTCAAAAAAACTAAATTTTCCTCACATTTCTGTCGTGGAAAGTTCCGGAATTCGGTGGATCCACAAATTTCCACCCACCCCGCGTTCCCCAATGTCGTCCGAGAAGAATGGTACCTCACTTGTGTGGGTAGGCCTAGTGCCCGCGACAGGAAACGGCACAAAACACAACATGGACACACCACAATTTCACAGTGAAAAATGACCCTTTTTTTGCAAACTGCCTAGCTGTAGTTTTTTAACCCTAGCTCTACCGGCACCTAGGGAAACCTAGCAAACCTATACATTTTATAATAGTAGACACCCAGGGGAATCCAGGATGGGGTGACTTGACTGGCTCTCACCAGGTTCTGTTACCCAGAATCCCTTGCAAACCTACAAAATTGTCAAAAAAAACCACATTTCCCTCACATTTCTGTGTTGGAAAGTTCTGGAATCTACGTGGATCCACAAATTTCCACCCACCTCGCATTCCCCAAAGTCTTCAGAGACAAATGGTACCTCACTTGTGTGGGTAGGCCTAGTGCCTGCGACAGTAAACGGCGCAAAACGCAACATGGACACACCACAATTTCACAGTGAAAAATGACCCTTTTTTTGAAATGTGCCTAGCTGTAGTTTTTGAACCCTAGCTCTGCTGGCACCTAGGGAAACCTAGCAAACCTATACATTTTTGAAAGGTAGACAACCAGTGTAATTCAGGATGGGGTGACTTGAATGGCTCTCACCAGGTTCGATTACCCAGAATCCCTTGCAAACCTAAAACATTGTAAAAAAAACAGATTTCCCTCACATTCCTGTAGTGGAAAGTTCTGGAATCTGCGTGGATCCACAAAATTCCACCCACCTCGCATTCCCCAAAGTCTTCCGAGAAAAATGGTACCTCACTTGTGTGGGTAGGCTTAGTGCTCGTGACAGGAAATGGCACAAAACACAACATGGACACACCACAATTTCACAGTGAAAAATGACCCTTTTTTTGCAAAGTGCCTAGCTGTCGTTTTTCAACCCTTGCTCTGCCGGCACCGAGGGAAACCTAGCAAAACTATACATTTTTGAAAAGTAGACAACCAGGGTAATCTAGGATGGGGTGACTTGAATGGCTCTCATCAGGTTCGGTTACCCAGAATCCCTTGCAAACCTAAAACATTGTAAAAAAAAACACATTTTCCTCACATCTCTGTGGTGGAAAGTTCTGGAATCTGCATGGAGCCACAATTTCACGGTGAAAAATTACCCTTTTATTGCAAAGTGTCTAGCTGTAGTTTTGAACCCTAGCTCTGCCAGCACCTAGGGAAACCTAGCAAACCTATACATTTTTTTATACTAGACACCCAGGGGAATCTAGTATGGGGTGACTTGACTGGCTCTCACCAGGGTCTATTACCCAGAATCCCTTGCAAACCTAAAGAATTGTCAAAACAACATATTTTTCTCACATTTCTATGGTGGCAAGTTCTCGAATCTGCGTGTATCCACAAAATTCCACACACTCCGCGTTCCCAAAAGTCTTCCAAGAAAAATGGTACCTCACTTGTGTGGGTAGGCCTAGTGCCCGCGACAGGAAACGGCGCAAAACGCAACATGGACACAAGACAATTTCACAGTGAAAAATGACCCTTTTTTGCAAACTGCCTAGCTGTAGTTTTTTAACCCTAGCTCTACCGGCACCTAGGGAAACCTAGCAAACCTATACATTTTATAATAGTAGACACCCAGGGGAATCCAGGATGGGGTGACTTGACTGGCTCTCAACAGGTTCTGTTACCCAGAATCCCTTGCAAACCTACAAAATTGTCAAAAAAACCCACATTTTCCTCACATTTCTGTGGTGGCAAGTTCTGGAATCTACGTGGATCCACACAATACCACCCACCCCGTGTTCCCCAAACTCTTCTGAGAAAAATGGTTCCTCACTTGCATGGGTGTGTCGAGTACCCGCGACAGGCAAAGGCCCCAAACCTATTCCGGCGAAATCAAAATTACCTGACACAAACCAACCTGGTTTTGCAAGGTGGGTCCCATGAGTTTTTTGCCCAGGGCTCGGTGGCCATCTAGTGAAACCTACCAAACCCACACATTTCTGGAAACTAGAGACCTGGGGGAGTCCTGGGAGGTATGGCTTGCGTGGGTCTCTCAACTTTCTCCTACCCAGAATCCTCTGCATACCTCAAATTCCGCTGAACAAATCACTTTTTTCTCAAATTTCTGTGTGGGAAAGTTCTGGAATCTGTGTGGAACCACAAATTTGTTCCCAATCAGCGTTTCCCCAGGTCTCCTGATAAAAATGGTACCTCACTCATGTGGGTGGGTGAAGGACCCGCAACAGGCAAGGGTCCAAAACCTATTGAGACAACACCAAAGTTTTTGGCCCGGGGCTCGTGGCCATTTAGGGAAACCTACCAAACCCACGCATTTCTGGAAACTAGACACCCAGGGGAACCAGCGAGGTATGGCTTGCGTGGGTCCCCCAACATTCTCCTACCCAGAATCCCATGCAAACATCAAATTTCTCTGAAAAAATCACTTTTCTCAAATTTCTGTGTGGGAGTGTTCTGGAATCTGCGTCGATCTACAAATATCCTTCCACCGAGCGTTTCCCCAGGTCTCCTGATAAAAATGGTGCCTCACTTGTATGGGTAGGCATAGTGGCTGCAGCAGGAAATGACACTAATCGTACTGTGGAGACTTCAAAATTACCTATAACAAAACTACCTGGTTTTGGGGGGGGGGCACCTGGGGTTTTGGCCCTGGGCTCGGCGGCCATCTTGGGAAAGTACCAAACCCAAACATTTCTAAACTAGACACCCGGGGGAGTCCAATAAGGTATGGCTTGCATGGATCCTCCAACGTTTTCCTTCCCAGAATGCCATGCAAACATCAAATTTAGCTGAATAAAACACATTTTCCACATATTTGTGTGTGGAATCCCTGTGCCGGGACAAATGTCCTACCCCACAGTGTTCCCCCTGAGTCTCCGGGGTAAAATAATACCTCACTTGTGTGGGTGGGGCAAGGGCCTGTGACTGGGAAGAGCCCAAAACATAGGAAATAAGGGTATAGCACCAAGAATTCTAAGCGCTACATTTTTTTTAAAATAAGTTTTTAGCCAATTCTGCATTAGACACCCACACAAGTGAGGTATCATTTTACTCGCCATGCCCTTTTTGGGCAGCCCCCACCCCAACGTCAATAAAAAAAAAATCCCTGGCAGAAAGACTGGCATTTCTCTTGGGGGGGCATTGAAATGCCGTGTTTGGGCAGTCCCCACCCAAATGTCAATAAAAAATAAATAAATCCCTGGTTACTAGTGGGCTTTCTGCCCCCCAGGGGGGCAGATTGGGGACTACTGCCCCCATCTGCCACCCATGGGGGCAGAAAGACTTACATTTCTCGGGGGTGGGAGCACTGCCATGCCCTTTTTGGGCAGCCCCCACCCCAACGTCAATAAAAAAAAATCCCTGGTCTGTAGTGGGTTTTCCGCCCCCCCGGGTGGGGCAGATTGGGGGCTACTGCCCCCATTTGTCCCCCAGGGGGTCAGAAAGTCTGTTGTGGCCAAACAAATATGGGGGGAGCAAAGGCCCTTGCCCAAGGGGCCGCTCCACCCTCCCTGGCACTAGTGGGTGGATCCCCGCTTGGGGATCGCCCTCCCCAGGAGAGATTCTCCCCTTTCCAATGATACCCCTCCCATCTTTTTCGGTGCTCGGGGGGCTGAGATAGCCCCACAAGCTCCAAAACTAAGAAACTGAAACTTAGTTTCAGTTTCGATTTCGTTGCAATGACGATTGTGCGCCATGTGCGCAATCGTCATTGCAAAGAAATTCACAAATAGGCCTGGGGAGGTTGGGGGAGCTCTTCCCCACCTCCGCAGGCAAAAAAAAAAAGGGAAATCCCTCTACTGTCTACAGCAGGGGGATTTCCTCAGCATGTGCTCATGACGAAATGGTTCCGTCATGAGCACACTAGAACTTGTTCTCATGACAGAACCATTCCGTCATGAGCACTGAAAGGGTTAAATGCAGGAAGAATGGGCACTCCAGAGATACAGTAATGATACATTTGTGTATATTTAGGGAACACAGATTCCCTTCACATCTCCACAATAGGGCCTTGCTCGTGGGTGATACAGGCAATCAAAAATACAAACACAATGCACACCAGGAGCCCTTATAGAGATAGGCTGTACTTTTCCGGTTTGCACCACGATGCACCTTTAAGCAGGTGCACAAGGTGCAAACTGGAAAAGTGTGCCCTATTATGCTCAGTGTGCTGCCCTCAGTGCAGCAACAAACTCTGGCTGCTCCCATGGCAATGCATTAAAGAGAAATACATAGAAGTTATTTAAAAGCTACTCCATGTTTCTGTGTGCAGGTGGCAAGAGGGATGTCGGGGGGTAGGGTACATTGGACCCCTTTCAGCCCTCCAGAGGGCTGCCTTTAGGAGGCGTACTAAAGGTGTACCACCTTTACGTGCGCCTCCTAAGGGCACTTTTCTGTAATATGGCTCCTGGTAGCCAAATGCAAGCAACTGTATTGTGAGTTCACACTAATTCAGAGAGAAACAGGGCACCATCTTTGAATGTCCCTACAATTGAATTAATTATGACTTTGCTACGGGCAGACAGTACGGAGCTTCTTACCTGGGCAGCTGTGTTGAGGCGGACGCCCCCCCTTTCGTTGCCTCCCAGGAATCCCGGCAGCGCTACCGGCCCCACCCATTGACACTTCCGCCCCAGGAGGCGATAAAATCAAACGGCTCCCTCCACGTTGCGTACGATCCCGGGCGCCGCCGGGCTAACCCGGGCAAAGGGCGGGCCGTCTGTGGCCGTCCAGGGCTGGCCGAGGCTGGGCTGGGCTATATTTTGTTCCAGTGTATTTCTTTGTTATCGATTATATAGACCTGGGTTATAGTGCATTTCACCATCTGGTCCTATTTTTAAATGAGGATTGTTTGTTGTTGTTTATTTGTATTTTAAATTGATTAAGGGATTTTGGTAGATCCAGATTAAGGCTTTTTCTGGTTTATATTTTAATCATACACTTGGCATGTATATTTAGCGAGCCAATCATGTCTACAGCTAACAAGGAGATTGTACGTACTAATATCTTGGGTTGGGCGGACGCCGGACGGCGCCATCGGGGTATGATGGTCTAGACGTCATAAGGACGCTAGACCTCTACTTAAGGTGGCCCTCCCTCCGCGCTGCGGACGCGTGCAGCGGACCGCCGGACTTCCGCCGGAGTTACGCCTGAGTTCAGCCCGTCTGTGCCCGTCCGTGCCAGACCGGGGCTTGGGGCCATGACTCTATCTGCGAACGGTCGTATTACTTACTCAGGTGAGGATCTTATATCTTGTCGCCCTACTCAGCTCACACAATGCACTGGTTGTTGCTCTCCGGCCACTCGGTTCATGTGTGCTAGCTGCGGCTATTCTCTTGGCAAGGGGTCCCGAGTCAAAGGTTTACATCAGTCATATTCTCGGGGTAGGAGAAGGCGTAGAGGATCCCAACATCCTTCTAATCCCCCACTCCAGTTCTGGAGTATTAATTGCCGATCCCTTCCGAAACATAGTCAGCACATATATGATTTTATTATTGAAGAGCAGCCTGACGCCCTGTTCCTTACCGAAACATGGCTTCATGATTGTTCCGGTCCTGATGTCGCCGTAGCTGTCCCTAACAACTATGCTATGGTAAGGCTCGACAGGAAGTCCGGACAGGGGGGAGGAATTGCTATCATCTTCAAGGCAATCTACTCATGCAAGTTTGAAGCCCTTCCTATGTCTGGAAGTGAAACTGCATTCTTCAAATTAGTGATTAACCCGCAATTTACCTTGTCGGGCCTGCTGATTTACCGCCCTCCAGGGAATGCCTCCTCTTGGATTTCCTCTTTCACTGACACCATAACGCCTTTGCTTCTCAGGGCAGCTAATTTCACCATTCTTGGTGATCTTAATTTACACCTGGAGGACCCTCAGTGTGCAAATAGTAAATGTTTTCTGTCTGACCTGGTGGCCCTCAACTTGCCCCTGTTGAATACTGGTCCAACCCATTCTGCTGGACATTTATTGGATCCTGTTTTTTCAAATGTCTCTTTTAACTGTTCTCTGAACGCTCGCCCCTTGGAGTGGTCAGATCATTTTGCGGTTCATTTTTCGTTAGTGTACCCTAAACACCAGATAAATAGAATCACTGATAAGGGTGTTCCTATTTATCGTTGGGGGAAACTCGACATTAATGGATTTAATAATCTTCTTTCCAATACTTGCCCCAATGAATGCATGGCTTCAGTTGGTGAGATGAACACAGCCGTCTCTAACTGGCTTACAAACGCTGTGACCACTCTTCTTCCGCCTTCTGTTATTCATGTCAGATCACACCGCCCTCCGGCGCCATGGTTTTCTACTGATCTGAAAGCCCTGCGCACTAAATGTAAGGCCCTGGAGCGGAAATGGTGACTATCTTACTCAGTTTCTTCGAAGTTTGTCTATAAAGAAGCTCTAAGAGATTACCATCGAAAATGTAAAACCGCCAAAGCGGTTTACATTGCGGACACTGTCACTCAAGCCCAGAATTGTCCTCGTACTCTTTTTACCGTCGTTAAAAAACTGACAGGAGCTGATACTATTCCAACTCCTCCAGCACTAGACGAGGCTCAGTGTAACTCTATAGCTCGATTCTTTATAGCCAAGGTTGAACGGATTTACGACTCTATGAGCCCCCCTTCGAACTCAGAAGAATTGCGTCCTGATCTGACCGGAGACATTGATTTGTCCTCTCCCAGGGTAAAGCTGACACACTGGGAATTGTTTGACGACACTTCATTCTCCATCTGTTTAAATAGTATACGCTCGGGCTCACCTCGTGATCCTGTTCCTGCAAAAATCTTGAAATCATTAGATCTCACACCTCGTAGGGTTCTTATGAGACTTTTAAACGCCTCACTATGTGAATCCCAGGTATTGCAGGACTGGAAACACGCAATGGTTGTCCCACTTCTGAAAAAGGCTGGAGCAGATGCGTCTAATCTCGCCAATTTCAGGCCGATATCGTTTCTACCCGTACTTTCTAAAGTGCTGGAGAGGCATGTTAACACCCAACTATACAGTCTTGTGGAATCGTCAGACTTTCTGCATCCATCTCAGTCTGGTTTTCGTGCTAATTATTCCACGGAGACCGCCCTCCTTGGAGTAACGGAGAGTTTAAGACACAGTGTCGACCGCGGTGAAACATCGGCGCTTATCCTTCTGGATTTAAGTGCGGCGTTCGACACTGTGTCTCATTCCATTCTTCTTAGTTCTCTCCGTTCCCTGGGACTCGACGGTCCAGCTTTAGCATGGATTGCCTCCTTTTTAAGTGAGCGCACCTTCCAGGTCTTTTCTACGAAAGCCTCCTCTTCCACTTATACATCAGCATATGGCGTTCCTCAGGGGTCTATACTCAGCCCTCTGCTGTTTAATATCTATATAAGACCCCTTGCTTCCATAGCAGAAGACGCTGGGCTGACCATCTTTTCATATGCTGATGATACCCAGATTGTTTTTTCCCTCTCCAGCTGTGAAAGCAACGATATATCGGTTTTGAAATTAGGGTTGTCCCGTATAGCTGGGTGGATGCAAAGGCATCTCCTTAAGCTAAACGGTGACAAAACCGAAATTCTTATTTTCGGGAAAAAGAAAGATCTATGGGGCCCCCAACATTGGCCTACTGAGATGGGACCTCCCCCACAGCCTTCTTCAGTGGCCCGCAATCTTGGCTTCCTTGTAGACGATAAACTCTCTATGCGACAGCAGGCCACCCAGGTGGCCGCCATCTGTTTTACTACTCTACGATGGCTCCAGAAAATTCTATGGATGCTGCCTCCTTCTACTAGGAGAACCGTCGTACAGGCGCTGGTAACTTCCCGCCTGGACTACGGAAATGTCCTCTACCTTGGTGCCGATGCGGCCACTGTCAACAAACTTCAGGTTGTCCAGAACTCTGCTGCCCGTCTTCTCTGTAACATCCCGAGAAGACAATCAGCTAGGCAGGCTCTACGCGAATTACATTGGCTTAGGATCCCCAGCCGCATTAACTTTAAAGCCTTATGCTATCTTTTTAAAATCAAGCAAGGCTCGGCTCCAATGTATCTGCGCAACCTCGTTCAACCTTACACACCTATTCGAACACTAAGATCGTCTGCTAATTGTGATTTTGTCATTCCTCGTTTCAAACTTGTTAAAATGGGAGGGCGGGCTTTCGCCCATCGCGCCCCCAAATATTGGAATACGTTACCTTCCTCCTTGAAAAATGAGACTAATTTCCTTGCATTCAGGAAACGTCTAAAAACGCTCTTATTCTGCTGACTTGCATGGGTATTTAATTGTCTCAGGGAGCTGTTAACAATGGTCCGTTTTCTTCTTTAGTCTATCCCTCTGCGCCGGGAAACCCACTGTGGGTAGCTGTTGCGCGTTATAAGTTTAAATAAATAAAATAAAATAAATAATAAATATAGCCACCCTTGATAATTACCTTGTGAAAGTAGTCGACAAAATTAACAAAGAGCGTCAACTTTCTTAGGGTCGGGGGAGTACCTCGGTTCCTCTACTCAGTACTCCCAACTCACCCACTTCTTTGCCTACCTTATCAGGGGATGGTAGTGGCAATTTGGAGTGTCCTGTACTTTCAACAACGGTTACCTATGAAGAACCAGATTCCAACCTGACTACGCCAGAGCCTTCTCAAGTATTACCAGTTTTATGCTCTCCGGCTCCGGGAGTGCAGAGAGTATTAAGATCAGGGAAGGGCGTTGCCAGGACAACTCTACCAAAACGGGGGGGGGGAATCATAATAAAAAAAGATCGGACCCCCCTTCTAAGTGTGTTGCCAGTGATCTAGGTACAGAAACTAATAACACCCAAGTAAAATTAGATCCCAAGCAGTTAGAGCTTTTGATTAGTATTATAGATACAAAGCTTGATAAAATTATTATGCCTTTAATGGATAGACTTGATACTCTTTCAGGGGAAATTAAGAGGTTGGGAGGTCTCTTGAATTCGCATACTGTGACAAAAGTTAGCTCAGTAGAATCGTCAACGGTTAATGTTTCTGAAATGGAGACCTCTAAGATACCCAATGGGGGTCTATGCCCAAACACTGCAGTTGTATCGAACCAAACGGTGTGCCTAAGTACTTCAACCAAAACTGCGGCAGTGGATAAGTCTGGGAACATCGCTACTAAGTCTAAAAGTCATGGTTACTCGATGCCTAATTTACCCCCGGAATGTGCATCATATGTGGTGGTTTTAACAAATGTTCCACCACTTTTGGACACTGGGACTCCTAGTAACCTAGAAACCCACGAGTCCCTTAAGAATAAAACTGTGGCTTGGCTTAATCGAGAGTGTGGTTTCCCAGTATCTCTGTCTGATCAAATCTTAACCACTCCCAGAGCTAACTGGATAGGGAACTCTCAAAAAAGTATTAGTGGCGATTGTGTGATTGTCAATTTTAATAATCCCCAACTAGCTACCACTACTCTGCTCAGAGCCACTTCTTAACCCTTGAAAGATCAGGGAATCTCACTCAGACCTCTGGGGTTTTTCTATCAACATTTAATTAATAAATCATCTAATGCCTTTAAAAGGGGTAGTGGCAGTGCCTCTAGTGTGCCCAGCAGGTTTGAGGTGGTTATATCCAATCGGTTTCAATCCCTGAGTGGTTTAGATTGTAATGATTGACTGGATTTTGATGTGGCGCCCTTTGAAGATGGAACAGTATCCTGTGGAGCAGAGTTTGAAGGAATTACTATTGGAACCCTAGGTAATGTTAGTATCCCTCCTGACTTTTGCCCGTTAATCGTCCTTGCGGGTGATGTTGAGGGGGCTAAAGGGGTATTGCCTGCAGTAGACAACCACAGCTTGAGTCCAAGCTTATTTTTCCAGGATGAAGGCATTGAAATACCCTCCGGGTCTATGAGTAGCTTTTTTGTCAGCTGGAATGTTGCTGGCCTAGCATCCAAAGAAGATAGCCTGGGGGGGTCAGAGTTTATCAATCTTTTTGATATCTGCTGTTTTCAGGAAACATGGTGCAAAAAATGTTCAGGTTATAATGGCTTTGTTTCCTATCAGTTACCTGCTATGGCATCCATTTCTGGTAGAGCTAAGGGAGGGCTTTTGGTTCTGATTTCTATTAAAGTCCCCATTATTGTTAAAAAACATGTTTTAGTGGGGGCCCATTCGCAGATTTTATGGCTCTCTGAGAGGGATGGAAGAAATATTCTTTTAATTAATTTTTACAATAATATATTTGACAGCACTAGGCACTTGGTGGTAGATGCACTAAGAAGTGCACTAGATGATATTATTGAGGGTTCTAATGGTGTTTTCGAATTTATTTTGGCGGGGGATTTTATTATTGCAGTCTGTCCCCTCTCTAACCATTGTTTGTGTGGGATTACCAACCGCTTTGGGGATTCGGATCTTCATTTTCCTCATAATAAGTATGGGGATTCTTTGAACCATCTCTTAGCGGCCCTTGATATGGAAATATTGGTCAACGAAAAGAATGATCAAGGTGACAGTATTCCCACATTTACAGGGAGGGGGGCAAATACTGTTATTGATTTTATTAGTATCTCATCAAGTCTTGTCCCATGGAGTTTGGCACCTAAGGTCGTGGATATTGTGCTAGCGATCATAACTGTATTATTGTAGAGGTTGTTTTATGGAATAAAAAACCTGTACTTGTACCTGAGGTTATAGCTAATATTGAACCACATAGATCCAATGGTATAAGGTTAAGATGGAATGGTGACAAAGCGGTTATGACGTCTGATTCAATTATTAATAGCTGCCTATTTGAAATTACTGAGATTCTTGAGCAGGCTGACGTTACTGCCGATTCTGTTCAACATTTTATCCGAATTAATTCCATCATAGACCTAAAATTTACTAAATCAACTGAGTGTAAGTCTAATCAACAAAGGGGTTGGTTCAATTGTGCTTGCACTCGTGCTCTTAAAGAGCTTAAAGACGCACTGGCAACCAAACCTAGAGTTAGGGGCCAGGTGTCTCAGCTTAGATTAAACTATAAGAATAAAGTTAAGCGTAGGAAGATAGAGCTACAACATGAGGCTTGGGATAAATTGACACAGGCAGCTGAAAGGAAAGATTGTACATTATTCTGGGCCACTGTTAACTGCCCATTTTTAAAAGATGAGAAGGTACCGGAATTAACCTCCATGGTTAGTATGGAAACATGGATTTCCCATTTTTCTATTATCTTTGACTCGGATAAAGTTTTGGCCAATAACAATGACTGGTGGCCCATAGTTCCCTTGGATATTAGTATTACCGAGGTTTTAGGTAGCATTGGTGCTAGCAAAGGAGGAAAGGCCCAGGGCCCCGACCCGGTGCCCATTGATGTTTATAAGTTAGTCCCGGAGGTATGGGGTCCTATGTTGGTTAAAGTTTTTAATGCCGCAGTCTGCTTCGGGGTACCCCCAACTTGGGAGCAATCAATTATAATACCTATCTTTAAGAAAGGTGATCGGGGGGATGTGAAGAACTATCGCCCCATTTCCCTGCTGGATTCCTCTGTAAAAATAATGAGTAGGGTACTCTTGGTTAGGCTGGAAGAATGGGCAGAAACCAATGGCATTCTGGCAAATTGCCAGTATGGGTTCAGAAAGGGTCGCGGGACGATCGAGCAATGTTTGAATCTTGAACTCTTGATTGGGAAATATACCCAGGCTAGGAAGGGCTCTATTTATCTCTGCTTTGCAGATTTGAGTAGTGCTTTTGATATGGTGGACCATGCTATTCTCTGGGCCAAGTTGATTGAAATGGGGGCCCCTGAGGGTATCATCTTTTTCTTGGCCCGACTTTATGCCAAACTTCGAACCAGTGTACGGTATGGTTCTAGTGGGGAGTGTACCACTAAATTTCGGATCGGGCGGGGCATAAGACAGGGGTGTGTTCTTGCCCCCCTGCTTTTCACCCTTTTTGTTAATGAAGTGGACTCTGTCCTACAGTTAGTAGCGGCAGATGCCCCTAGAGTAAATAATATTAATGTTCCGGTATTACTCTATGCGGATGATGCCGTGTTATTGTCCAGGACCCCGATAGGTCTTCAACGCTTAATGGATGGGTTTTCACAGTTTATTACATCTAGAAAACTAGTGATTAACAAAACCAAAACTTATACCATGGAGTGTGGGCCGGGGAAGAGTAAGCCTCATTCTTATTATATTGATCAACACAGGGTCAAACTAGTTGATAATTTTAGTTATCTTGGAATCACTTTTTCCAAGAACCGTAGTTGGGCCAGTGAGCATACTAGTGTCAGAGCTAAGATGGCTAGAAGCGCCAATGGGGTTTTTACTTTTGCCACTAAACTAGGGGATAAACGGATAAGTGATATGCTTAAGATCTTTCAGTCACGATGCCTTTCCACCGCCCTTTATGGGGCGGGGATTTGGGGCTTTGCCCCGGACGGGTGCTTACAGGTGGAGGAGAATGTCTTTTTGAAAAAACTTTTGAATCTACCCAAATCTGCTTCAAATGACTTAGTTCACAGTGAACTTGGTATCCCATTTCTAAATGATCTGATTCTCCTGAGGCCATTATTGTTGTGGCGTCAATTTGGCTGAAAGAAGAGACGTCTTTAAATAGAGCCATTATTAACGACTGTCTCACTGCTGATAACGATTTAAAGATCCCATGGATTAAATATATTATCAACAGTTTTCAGGAGTTCTATGGCATTGATATTAAAATTGATAGATATGGGGCCACAGAAATTTCTAAGTCAGAAATGAAGCATATCTTTCTGCTGTGTAAAACTGAGAGACGGGCCTGTAATACTGGAATTTTATCCACCTGTGTACAATATAGCATTATGAACGAATTGGAGGGTTATCAACCGTACTTAACCCAGGTGACCAGAGTTTCCCACAAGTTTGTTTTAACTAGACTCAGAATGGGGATTGTGCATAAATTGGTTGCATTCCCTTCCGTGAACAAGCAGCCTGTTGGTCCCTGTCCATGTGACAACTTGTCAGCACAAAGCACTATGCACTTTCTTTTGCTGTGTCCATTATATGGGAACTTTCGTGTAGCTTTTTTAAAACCCATTTTTGTAAAGTTTGGTGTTAGGACAGTACATGATTCTTTTAAACTGCTTTTTAATCTGCATCATCCTGATATCTGTTTTTTTTACTGCGACTTTCCTACTAAAAGCTATTAATGTCAGGAAAAGTATGAGTTTTTAAGTATTTATTTTCCCCTCGTCTGTATTTTTCTTTCTAGTTATCTGCCGCCAATTGTGATGTTACTGTATTGCTATCAATTTTATCATGTATGTGCTTATATGGACATTGTTTTTTGTTCCGAATAAAGCCTTATGAAATGAAAAATTAAATGAATTAATTATACAGAATGAAAGAAAAATAAAGCAAACTCATTATATAAATTCCATCTGGTAGCAATAATGGAAAAATATAAAAGAATCAAAATTGCAAACTAAGTGGACTCCAAGAAACCCATCTAGTCAGTAATTTAGTAAGTTCCCAATAGTTCAAAAGAGAAACAGGCGCCATCTTAAAATTACTTACAAGGATAATAATACAAAATTCATCATATGACTATGTTACATAATATCAAAATTGATAAAACAAAATGTCTGTATACGATTCTATCTTACATTAATCGGTAAAAATCTGTAGGTATTTCATAATCCCAATAAAGGAATGAAAGTCATATCCACTATATCAATGCTCAGATGTCAATACTCACTATGGAGTAAATTAATTCAGAATTATCAACATTCACATATTCAGCATCCGTTTCCTGATACTCAACTTGCAAATCATGCTTAATTGGGCTAGATCACAGCTCACTCTATCAGACCCCAAATTCCATTAAAACAAGAAGCAGAAAAGTGACCTAAGAGAAAGTGATGGAAGAAATGTAACCCAGGGTGGTGAACTCCTTTCTCCGTATGCGGAGTTTGCAGAGTTTTCTGCACTCTGCGCTCCGAGGAGCATGCAGAATCCCCAAAACTCAGGGGTCGATTCACAGAACTAATCTGAGATAAAACCCTAAACATACTACTTTTGGTATTCACAGAAGGCATTTAGTAGTAGTAAAGTTAGGACTACTAAGTTTTGGCTCAGTTTAGTTGTAGTAAAGTTAGGAGTCCTAACTTTACTACTACTAAATGCCTTCTGTGAATACCAAAAGTAGTAAATTTAGGATTTATCTCAGATTAGTTCTGTGAATCTGCCCCTCAGAGTTTTTTCCTTGCTTGTGCTTGTCAACGTCAAGTTGGTGAGTGCGAGCGAGGAAAATCAACCTCCTGGTAAGATTTCCCAATATGGGTGGTCGGATTGCTCAATGCGAGTGGTCATGGCAGGTTGCAAGCACTTGCGTTGAGAAACCTTCTGTTCGTGTTGAGAAAGCTGCCACTCAAGTTGAAAATCTACTTAAGCAGCAGAAAGGAAACTGTGCCCTCTTGCGCTCCACATGGCACCGTACACAATGATTTTACAGCGAGGGACAAACACCCAGTTCTCAAAATCACTGTGAACGACATGACTCTAACGCACTCCGCTGCTTGCGGAATTCCACGCACCAGGGTGGAGTTTTTTTGTCACTTCGCTACCTGGAACTCCGCCCAGGCTTAAAGAAATTGGGATGTAAAGAAATTTCCAGCCCAAGAACCACCCCCGCCAGAAGGTGTATCATATTTGGAAACAAATTATAGAGCCAGGATGGCTTACTTCAGATGCCAAGTAGGTATAGAAGCTAGTAGGGTATCAATTACCAATGTGATTTTTGTACAATTCATTATTTTCTAATATGGCATATAATAATTCAATTACAGTTGAACAATCAGCATTCCATTTACTGCCCATCTATCGATCCCCCCCCACTCCTTGTTAAGGCAGTACAATTCTAATTGCATTCTAAGAAAAGAAAATCAATATATTTATCAGATACAGCATAAATAAGCTAAATTCTTTCTTAGCTTCCAGAGATGAGCATGACGTTTTGTATCAATGACCTGTGTGAACTTAGTTTGTATCTGTTAAAAGACTGTTAAAATCATCATATGCTTGGAAAGCAGATACAAAATCTATAGACATTAATATTTACCTAATCACATAATTGTGTCTCTGACATGACCCATAAGTAATTTAAATAATCTAAACTGCACCCAAGTGTATATTCAGTTGTTGTTCAGTGTTAAGGCACCATGGGACCATCAAATTTAGCATTATGACCCTAAGAATGTTCTAATCTTGTTAGGGTTAGTTATTGGTCACCACCTTTCACTGGTCTAGATTCATGGTCAATTCCATAGAACCTAAGCAAATTCTGATTGCCTTTATGAATATCCCTATAATGATTGGCTACTGGGTAATGTAAATCTACATTCTGGATAGCACGCATATTTTTCAATACCCTTTTCTTATTCTGATGTTTGGTGCTGCCAATATACAGTTTCTTACATGGACATATTGTGGCAGCAACTGTGTAGTCCATGGTGCATGTAATTTGTTTGGTGTTTTTCTTCCTCCCTTATCATATACAGAAATATGTTCTCTAAATTTGCAGACTTTGCTTCTCTGACATGTGAAAAAGCCTTGTATCTTGGTTCATTTATTCCTGAAACCCATACCTTTCCTGAATGTTATTTTGAGACCAGATGAAATTTGTCCACCAAATCACCGGGTCTGATCTTAATATAGACAGTATTTACAAAAGACACTTCTGAAGTCCCCCGCTTGGCTACTGTCTGTATAATAAAACTCTTCATACTTTCTTCCTCATCCACTGTCATCTTCTTATGCCCACCCTTATATTGGAGATTGTCCCTTCTTACAGTCTGTACATGTATTACAGCATCTTTCATTATTGATTCTGAGTTGCCTCGTTCTTTAAATCTTTGTATCATAGAATCTTGCTCAGCAACAAAATGCCCCACAGTGATGCAATTTATTTTTTCTCTAAAGAGCTTCTCACATGGAATGCTCCAAATGAAGTTCCTAGAATGGCTACTATTGACATGTTGCAGGCTCTTACCTGCAGTTTCTTTTCTAAACTCTTTGGGGGTAAGTATGTCCTCACTTACAGTAACCCTTATGTCAAGGAGCTCAACATGATAGTAACTAACAAGCCTAGTAAAAGGCAATTTCAAGTCATATTGATTCATTCTATCAACAAACTCATGTGCATTTCTCCCCAGACCATTCTAAATGAGAAATATGCCATCTATACATCTAATTCACAATGTGACCAGATCAAATCTCAATGTCATGCTGGGGACATGCTCCTCCCACCCGCCCATGTAAAGATCTGCATAGCTTGGGGTAAAGCAGGTCTAAATCAAAGTCCCCTCTACTTGTTTGTACAAAGTTGAGTCAAACAAGATCACATTCTTGGAGAGACAAAACATCAACATATCAAGCCGTAATTCACTGTAGGAGGCAGGACAATGATCCAAATGAAAAGAAAATTGACAAGCAATGTACTCCAGAGGTGTGTGCAATGTTCATAAACAAGCTGTCCCCATCTAGTGTGTGTAACAGATAATCCTTCTCCCAATGGACATCTCCTATTTAAGTGTGAGAGACATTCCCTCATATCTTGTATGTACGAAGGTAAGGATCTGTCTTACGGAAGGATTTATTAGACTCTTATGCAATTTTGGTAAGACATAAATAGCAGGTGTCTTTGGATAATCCTGCTTGTAAAATAATCATAATTAATTAATTATTACTAGCTATTTTTTTAATTTCATCTTCAACTGTAGTTTCATATGCTCTATTAGAGTAGATGATAATTTCACGTAATTTGATGTATCAGTTAGCTGGTGCTCAGCCTCTTTGAAGTAATCTTTTACATGCATGATGATTATGTTCCCACCCTTATCAGGTGCTTTGATCACAATTGATTCATTATCCTTATGATATTTAATGGCTGCTCTCTACAGTTATGTTACATTCTATATCTGGTTTCCATTATTAATTTTCTTCTGAGTCTCCAATTCATTCAATACCAAATCATGAAAAATAACAATGTTATTGTCACAGGATAATGGGCAAAATCTGAATTTGTTTCTAAACTGCGTGTACATTTGTCTACTGGTTTTTATGTCACAGTCTTGTAACACCTGACTTTCCATGAGTTTCTTGTTTTGCCCTGTTGGACGTTAATACACATGAACCAAATCAGAGATTTTCCGAAATACCAGTCCAGATCATTTTTCTTTTCAGATATTATCTTTTCTGTTATTATGTCCTTTTTAGTTGCTTAGCATTTTGCCAATTTGAATTTCCAAACACATTTATATGTGTCAATATGAGTCTCTGCCACATCAAAGTGAATTTCCGGGCAGAAGGTAAGACCTTTATTGAGAACTGACTTCTAGTCTTCTGTTAGATCATATTTAGAAAAGTTTATTTACTAATTTACTTTGGTAGTTCTCCCATTAGTTATATCTTCTGGTTCCTTAGAGTGTATCTTTTTATCCCTCTTCCTTTTACTTCTTCTTGCCTTCCTTTTCTTCTCTGTTGGACATGGTCTCTCCCTCTCCCACTTGTTTGGTGATCTACTTATTATTAAAATGTAATCAACTCATCTCCTGGACTGCCGCATATGTTTGTGAACTATGAATCCAAAGATGTGGCTGATCTTCATCTGAGGATCAACTATGCAATGCGCACCGCAACCTGCAGACCAAATAGCTTTCAAAATATATATGTATCTCTAATGATTAAAACAAGCTAAAAAAACTAAAAATTGGAGAAATTGGATAATGGGATTAGTATATATTATGTTTAGTGAAAATGCACAAAATGCTCGTTGAAAACAGGGAAGTGAGGTGTAAATGTCTATGTGCATTATGAAAAGCTGTATCCCACACACAAGGGTCAGAGGTAGAATAATGCCACCGAATACTTCTACCGGAAAATCGTCAATCAAACACTGTATAGGGCAGCACGAATTTGAAAAGAATAAGGATAGGGCACAACCTAGTTTTGGACCAAAACCCTCACTCACCCGAGGGTGACATGCTTCGTCATTGGGTTCCTCCAACACATGGGGACCGCAAGGTACCCCATGTGGGCTACAACTTAACCCCTAGTGGGAAGGAGCTGGAGTGCAAAGCACATATAAGATCTCCCAACTCAAAGGTAAGTAGGGGCAGAGTGCAAAAATAAGTGGTGATTAACAACTATCTACTCAGGGGCACCAATTTTTATTCTTCCTCCCAAAAAGTGGTAGTATTTAAAAAGCAAGTGAATAAGGGTTAAATATATATACCCTTGTTCCAATTAGGCCGACATGTTTCAGCCATAATGACAACTAAGTTCTGGGCTTTCTTCAGAACCTATGGACCTAAGTCACTCTGCTAGCAAAAAGTGCAACAAATTATAATATAAAGTTTTCATTGCTAAAGCCACAATACTTGACCAATCTTGTCAATCCTCTTTAGATGATAGTCAAAGGGCTCTGCAAAATGAAACAATAGAACAGTGAATCATCACACATGATGTTAGTGTTGTGCCATAAAGAATATTTAGATTTTTATCATTAGTTATAAAGAACACCTCTCTTACCTAGATTTTATCAATGTCATCCCACTCAACCGTCATCAGAGTCACTCACCTCTGTCGGTTTCTGTTATTGGGACAAAAATGAATAGGCAAGAGCAGAGTGAAAATGATTGCAAGGTCCAGCCTATCACAGAACACCCTGCTAGTGTATTCATAGAGGGAAAATACAAAGTGTAACGCTTCAAGAATAACATGAAGGCTAGTTTAAAGGATTTATCATGGTTGCCCATTCTCATAAAGATAATAATAACACACTCTAGAATGATTATCATTAAAGTGACGTTAAAATTAGCGAGTGAGCTTCCCCTTTACATAGTCTATTACATCTCAAATCACCCAAATGTCACCAATCGTTAAAGAAGAATAACAGACTAGACCGCTAGCGGTTTTTGGGGGATTGTCTTACTAAATAACAACATTTTAAATCCAATGTCGACTCTCAATGATATCCGCCCTTGACCGTTCCAGCCATTTGGCTATCATGAACAAGGTTTCCAAGGGCCTTTTATAGGCCAGGGCAGAGGCCAAAGAGGAAGACGAAGGAACAACAGAAGTCGTCGCCCGGAATCGCGGCCAAAACCACAGAGATCCTAAGTTCAATGGGGTCCGTCCCTGGAACAACGCATCACCAGGAGCATGTCGGGGGCCTCGACGAGTACCGGGACAACCTAGTGGTTAATCTTAGTCAAAAAGTTCTCAGTTCAATTGAGTTGACCACTCTCAATAAAGGATTAGGGTTTGTTCCTACCTATATGGGAGATGATTTTAAAACCCACCAAGAACTGTTTGCTTTTTTTCGGAAAATCCATCTGTCTTTCTTTTTTGAAATATCTGGAGAGAGTAGACTTGAAAACAATACTGGTTTACGAACTAAATCAACTTTCTTACCCACATTACAACAACTACCAGCTGAAGTGGCGACTTTTGAGAAAGCCGTAGTACAGTCTTTCAACATGAATAAAAAGAATGCTACCATTCCTTTTTTTAACATGACTAAAGCTGTAGCACGCTGTGCTCTTGAATTAGGCACTGACCCCCTCATGGTGATAAAACCAGCTGATAAGGGAGGAGCAACGGTAATCATGGATTCATCTGCCTACCGGACGGAATGTCTCCGCCTGCTCGATAACACAAAATACTACAAACCTCTCCAACGTGACCCCACTCCGAGATTACAAAATACCATCTGTTTTCTAGTTAATAAAGGACTCGAAGCTGGATGGATCACTAAAAACAAGGCAGAATTTTTGACACCTAAACACCCGAAAATTCCGGCATTTTACATCTTGCCTAAAATACACAAGACACAGAGACCCCCTCCAGGACGGCCTATTGTTTCTGGTATTGGTTCTCTTTTGGAGCCTCTGTCTCAATTTGTGGATTGGTTTCTACGTCCCCTGGTAGCCCAGATGCCATCGTATCTTCAAGATACTAAACACATTTTATCATTTCTGACTACCATCTCGTTTGACCCTACCAAACACCTTATGGCTTCATATGAAGTAGAAGCCTTATATACCAACATTCCTCAAGCAGATACCCTACATACTATACAACATCTTCTAGATGACAATCTACGTACTGACCAGACACCTACATCCTTTGTCATGGATTGTGCCAACTTAGCCATGCGGGAAAACTTTTTTTGTTTTGAAGATCGCCTATATTGGCAAGTTACGGGCACTTCTATGGGCAGCACCTGTGCCCCCAGCATGGCCAACCTCTACATGCATTGGTTTGAGACCACCTACATCTACCCAGACTCTAATCCATTCCATCAGAAGTTGTTATTATGGAAACGGTACATCGATGATATCCTGGTTATCTGGGAAGGTGACCAGGATTCCCTACTAGAATTTTCAGCATGGATAAATTCCTTGAACATCCATTTGAATTTTACTGGGGAATCAAGTAATGACACTTTATCTTTCCTTGATCTTAGGTTATACCCCAAAAATGGAATGATATTCACCGAATTGTACCAAAAACCTATGTCACGCAATGCCCTGCTTAATTAGAACAGTTTCCACCCTCGGGCCCTTCGAGATAATCTTCCTGTAGGACAATTTCTCCGCCTCAGGAGGAATTGCACTGAGGTAGAGGCTTTTCACAAACATGCTACAAATTTGGCTATGAACCTAGCAATTCGACAATAACCTACATATCTGATTCGTAATGCCAAGAAAAGAGCCCGTAATAACAATCGAGAATCACTATTAGAGGCACATTCCAAATTACCATCTGATCGCCTTGTATGTGTCAGCACCTTTAGCAATCTTACTGCGACAGTCAAAAAAGCAATCAACTCGAACTGGCATATTCTCAACAAAGGTAACTGACCCCTGTTTGCGTTTAAACACAGCCAAAATCTTGGAAATATTTTGACACATACTAGACCTAAAGTTCGCACCACTAAGACTCAACAGTACACTATCCACACTATGACACCAGTTAGAGGCCACTTTCCATGTGGTAATTGTGTAGTGTGTCCCTTGACCACACATACCACACAACTAGACTTAGGCCTTAAAACACCGTGGATTCTGAATAAACACACGAATTGTAACACCGAAGGAGTCATCTTTTTGATTCAGTGTCCTTGCGAACTGAAATATGTTGGGATGACTACGCGTAAAGTCAAAACCAGAATGATTGAGCACAAAAGTGCTTTCAAGTGTAAGAAATCAAACACCAAGCTGACCCGACACTTTTTAGAAACAGGACACACAGAACTAGACTTCAGGTGGTTGGTAATTGACAAACCCCACTATCATAAAATGATGGGTACCCTGGAATCTGTGTTATTTCATAGAGAACAACGTTGGGTCTTTCGTTTGCAGAGTAATAGCCAGGGCTTGAATGATGAAATACCATGGGGTTCACTATAAATACTACACATTTGAGCTTCATGTTTTGATCTAGCACCCTATACACTCTACATCTCCTAACATTCATGTTTGTGACTTACTGGCTACTCTTTTAGAACTGTACCCACATTTAGAGCTCTGGATTTGTTTAGTGCTTGGTCAGCCTCCACTCCTCTGGTGCAAATATTGTCAATTAGGGCAGATCTCTGCTGTCCAGATGGACACAGTTTTTCTTAGCCTGCCCTACATGTGTATTTATTAACCTCCATTAACCATCATTCATGGTTTTTATTGTCAAAACCACATATTCTATTCAGTAATAACATCTTCAGATTTGCCTGCATACTATGTGTTTTGATATGTCTAGCGTATTGGGAGCCCTCACTTCGCCGGTGCAATGGTTGTCATTTGCGGCTGACCTCTGTTCTGATTAGACCGGCATTGTTCCTATTTGCCCGTTTTAACGTGAGTGATCTATTTTTACCTCTTTAAAAACTACCGCTGAAGTTTTTTTAATTTTTGTTAAAACTAAAGAGTTTACTTTAATAACACACTCAATTCAATACCCGCCAAATACGGAGGCTTTCAAACGACAGAATACACTTTGTTGCAAATAAACATCACTATCGCAGCTCACGACGTTGATCATGTGACATGAGATGACGTGCTGACGTCAGACGCCCTGGCTCCTTCCGGCTACTAATACACACACAATGGAGACATAGACGCTCCCGCCAGAGGCACATACGAGGACCCAATCGGATTTTGAGGTAAGCTCTGGGCTCCAGATACCCTCGCGCCTAATACTATCGCTAGCAGGCGAGGTTACCTTTTAACTCTACACTTGTCTCATTCTATTTACTGAGATCCAGGGCTTGTCCCATTAATTTGCCTAGCGTCTAACGGCTAACGACAGTATCTCGGTTTACGAGTTTACTGCGGTCTCTCTTTGATCCATTTCGGTCAAGGGCGGATATCATTGAGAGTCAACATTGGATTTAAAATGTTGTTATTTAGTAAGACAATCCCCAAAAAACGCTAGCGGTCTAGTCTGTTATTCTTCTTTAACGATTGGTGACATTTGGGTGATTTGAGATGTATTAGACTATGTAAAGGGGAAGCTCACTCGCTAATTTTAACGTCACTTTAATGATAATCATTCTAGAGTGTGTTATTATTATCTTTATGAGAATGGGCAACCATGATAAATCCTTTAAACTAGCCTTCATGTTATTCTTGAAGCGTTACACTTTGTATTTTCCCTCTATGAATACACTAGCAGGGTGTTCTGTGATAGGCTGGACCTTGCAATCATTTTTACTCTGCTCTTGCCTATTCATTTTTGTCCCAATAACAGAAACCGACAGAGGTGAGTGACTCTGATGACGGTTGAGTGGGATGACATTGATAAAATCTAGGTAAGAGCGGTGTTCTTTATGACTAATGATAAAAATCTAAATATTCTTTATGGCACAACACTAACATCATGAGTGATGATTCACTGTTCTATTGTTTCATTTTGCAGAGCCCTTTGACTATCAACTAAAGAGGATTGACAAGATTTGTCAAGTATTGTGGCTTTAGCAATGAAAACGTTATATTATAATTTGTTGCACTTTTTGCTAGCAGAGTGACTTAGGTCCATAGGTCCTGAAGAAAGCCCAGAACTTAGTTGTCATTATGGCTGAAACATGTCGACCTAATTAGAACAAGGGTAGATATATTTAACCCTTATTCACTTGCTTTTTAAATACTACCACTTTTTGGGAAGAAGAATACAAATTGGTGTCCCTGAGTAGGTAGTTTTTAATCACCACTTATTTTTGCACTCTGCCCCTCCTTACCTTTGAGTTGGGAGATCTTATACGTGCTATGCACTCCAGCTCCTGCCCACTAGGGATTAAGTTGTAGCCCACATGGGGTACCTTGTGGTCCCCATGTGTTGGAGGAACCCAATGATGAAGCATGTCACCCTTGGGTGAGTGAGGGTTTTCGTCCAAAACTAGGTTGTGCCCTATCCTTATTCTTTTCAAATTCATGCTGCCCTATACAGTGTGTGATTGACAACATTATGAAAAGCTGCCACCAGAGGCCTCTCTTGCACCAAAAATTAAAGGCAGACTCCAGTACTCGTTGGTCCCACACTGGCCGAGGATCAGAGTTAAGATCAAGTCCCCGTCAAATCTTCCCAGTGCTCTCTGGGGGGAGGTTCAAGCCACAGGTCCAAGGGGAGACATATCTCTGGCCATGCCCCGCCTGCTACAATTCATTGAAATGTTGGAAACTTTCTTCTAGTCACTTGAAAAAAACACAGGAAAGCTATGGGAGCAGTGCCAAAGGTAATTGTTATGAGCGGGAGCTAAACAGAGGCACTTTCTCCCAAGAGGCTCTACATCACAAGAGCCAGTACAACTTGTCTGCTGGCGCTACAGGCCAGCTGATCTAATCCCTGAGAAACACTTGCAGTGCTTCAGATCAAGAGGTAGGAGGATATTTGTCCTTACTCACTCACCACCTATTTACAGAAGCAGAATCCTCCTCTCATGTTCTCCTCTAAGTTTAGTTTCTTATCTGAGGTGTAGGGGGTGAGAGCATTTTCCTATATTGGTCACGAGCCGATGATTGGTGATAATCCTAATTAAATTTTAAGAAAGTTACGAAACCACCCATGCACTTATGAACAAGGAAAGACTTCACTGGTAAAGACTATGAGAATCTAATGGCTTCATATGAATGATTGGTCCAAGACTCCATGGACATTTGTAGCATGCTTTCCTTGAGACTCAGCAGTTGTAGAATTATTCTTTTGAACATGTGATAGTCACAGATCATGTGGAAATCTTTTTCAATTCTTTTGATTTGTGAACGTTTCTGATAATTTCACTTTTAATTTTCATAAATGTTGATTTGTATTTACATTACCTACAGGCGATAGCCAGTAGGTAGTTATAGTTAGGACCAACGTTTCCCATAGACAAAGTGTTTAATGTTTTGCTAATAATTTGGGTGCCGTTTAACAAATATTCACAATATTTTCTCAAAAAAGTGCTCTGCTTTGCCTTGTTCTGCGTGGAATGTTTCCGAGTGATCTGTCAAGTGGGGGCCGAGAAAAAAGGTGGGTCCCAAAATGTTTTTTCCCCATGCAATGTGTATGGGGATGTAAGCTAGATCTTGGTCCAGAAAGATCTCTTTTTGTAATTTGGTCTAAATCTATTCAGTAGTTTGGGAGTTACTAAAGAAAGACATTTAGATATGTAAGGATGTGGATCCTCTGCAGATCTTAAGGGTACTCTTGAGGAATCCACAGGTACCTGTCGATCCAAAGCTGCAAGGAAAAAGAAAACCTCACACACTATTCCCTCGCTGCGCACGGTTGGAAGCAGGCCTTTTGGCTGTTTGCGGCAGTGGTTGTATTAACGTATGGTAATTATATATTAATTTATGTTAAAAAAAATCATAGAAATTAACTTAGAAAAGCAAAGGTTACAGGGACGCTATAGTGAGGTTCACATTTTAACCAAACAAAACCATAGAAATTCAGCAGTTATAGTTATACTTATCTAACGAAACTCCATCTCATGCAGTTAAGTAGCTTTAGGCCACAAGTTATAGGCCCATATGTACGAAGGCATTTTGCAATTTCTCACAGTGCAAATCGTCATTTTGGGCCGTTAGGAGATTCAAAATGCCACATCAGAATGTCTTAAAGGCACTTGAGGTGGTGGAAAACGCAATTTCTTCCCAGTAGTTCGCAATTTGGTGATCACAAAATGAAACCGCAAATAGCGATTTTCAAAATGTGAATCGCAATCTGCATGTACAACGGATTTCCTAATTGTAGCTAGTCACAAAATGGCCATTTAGGAAATGCAATTACCATTGAATTTGATAAGGTGGTAACCAGGTGAAAAATATAAAAGCCACAGGCTGTTTCACAATGGCGGCTTGTACGTACTGGCAAGGATGATGAGGATTTTGGCTGAGAGGCAGAGAAGGAGAAGGAGACAGGAGAGGAAATTTAGGGTGAGGATCACCCTTTTTGGATAGGCAGAGAAGGACATTCATGGAAGGTACGGACTCAGGGGCTTATATACAAGCCTCTTGCACTGCCAGTATGTCACTTTTCCCCATAATAGAAGTGAGGCCATAGCAGGGCAAGGGGCTTGTAAATAAACCCCTCACTACCCAGGTGATACTTGATTTAATTGATGAGTTACAACCTCGTTACAAAAAAGGGAAAACCCAAAAAGGCCACTGGGACCTGGGTACAAGACAATACAGTAGAGAATTGGTCCCAGTAGAGCAATTCTTAGAACAACACAAAAATAAACAATTAAGCATCAATTCACTTGTACACTGTGGATAAAGTATTCAATGTTATTTAATCATATTGAATGTCTTGAATGCTTATGATTCAGCAATGTTTCCCAAATTTTGTGTCAAACAAGTGCCCCGCGTACGGGGGAGAGGAAAGAAGAAGAGATGGGTAGTGTGCATCTAGTTAGGATTGGTAAAGTGTCAAAGAAAAGGTAGTGGCATCAAATTCATCACACAATTATTTACAATTTGTTAGTCCATGTTCACTTCCTGTATCCACCTTTCCCACGAGGGAGCAATAGTCTACTTGACCGCATTACTACTGGCGGTCAAGTGCAGAAGGAGAACTTGGTCCAATCCAAAATTAAAAGGCCTCAACCCGTACAGTTTGGCCCAGTAGCTCCTGCTTGCCCTGTGGCCCTCTGAAAGGGGTTTTGACACCGACCTGCTCCTAATCAGGGCTTTAGTGTATATAAAACGTGTTTGCATGAAGGCAATTAAACTTCTTAACTTATATTTTTCTTTTTTTTCTGCAGGTGCATAATGTTTTTCCATTGAGATAGCCCTTGTCCTGTAACTTGCAAAAATTGAAATGGTGCTCCCTTTTGATTTCACCTCAAAAAATGACTTATTCTTGACCTTGTCATGGTAAATCTGAAAAGGTTCCTAATAGGAGTAGACTACGTGGTAAAAACTCCCATTTTTTTGGCTGTGTCAAAGTTTCTGCTGTCTACGTTTCTACCATGCAGAGTTGAGTTTTGAGTACATCATTTTACACCATAATGGGGTAATGTGTGCTTAATCTGACGTGTGTAAAACCGCGTTTGGAGACAAGCAAACGCGGTTTTACACTCATAAAAAAGGCCATTTGCGCGTGCATGTTGAACTTATATGTATAAATAGCTTTATAATACCTCCTATAAGCATGTCAAATATTTTATATGACATTATTTAGCTCGAAATCAGACATTTGAAGAATCTGATGATATTTGGTCCTTATTTCTTGAATAATGTGCTTGAAATTTAGTTGTAGATATTGAGTGAATTCTTTTCCAATGTGCAGTGTTCTAATATTTCCGAGGAATGCTATTCACACAAAACAAAGTCTGCACTTTGCGTCAGTCTGGAATGAGAGCAAAAGGTCAAATCTTTCACTGTAGCACAATATTTGCCCTTTTTTCTTTTCATCTTAACGTCTATTCATTTCTTGCCATGTTCCATCAACATATTTTGTGTGTGCAAGAAAAAAGTGCGGTTTAGATCAAACAGGGATATGACAAACAAGCCCTTCTGACGTAAATGTGAAAGTTTGGAATGTGATATTTACAGTGAGTAGCAACTCACCCAGATCTTATAACTGAGAAAACAGCAAAGCAGCACGTCAGCTTAACGTCCACTGGTTTTAAGTAGAATTGACTCTCCACTCTTGAGTTTGTTCAAATCATTTGTTGTCATTGTCTCTTAATGTAGAGGACCATATTCATAAACGTTTTGCTGAGTGAGTGTGGTTTACTCTTGTAGTACTTCCAGCTTACTAATGTATTCTAAGGGTATCACAGGAGTACTCTTAATTTACTCCTGGGTTTAGGAGTAAGCCAAGGAAAGTAGAAAAGCAAGTCACAGATGTGAATCTGGCCCCCGGTGTTTAACTTCTACTTTCAGTCTCTGCAGTAGCATTTTGCGATGCAGCGCGAGCAAAGGAATTCGTTTTATTTATTTAAATGTGTACTTACCTCCGTTCATCCATATTCCGGTGTTTACATTCCCCCACCCTGCCCCTCCCCCGCCCCGCCTCACCGCCACACGGAACTCCCTCCACGGACCGCTACTGAGTCTCTGTCATGCAAAATAATTTCTGCACCGTGTGCCTTTTCTAATCTAGATACAATCTAATGCCGAGCTTCTTTTAAATAGTATCTATCTAGGCTAATTCTTGATCACAATAGCAAATGCACCTTCCTCCCATGCCATTTCTCTGGATGTATGATGGAACAACGCATGCCGTTACCATGCATGCTTTTACAACACGGCCATTACAAGGCAGGTACCGTTACTAAGCATTACCTTTACCACGCAGCATTTTCCCACGCGTGCCTTTACAATGAATTTCGTCTCTAATACTTACATTTCCATCGTAAAGGAATGCATGCTACAGGCATATGGTAGCTAAAGAAATGAGCAGGTAGATACAAGCTCTATTTTTCTACATATATATTACCTACTGGCAGTTGCCAGTAGGTAGCTATAGTTCGGATCTAGTTTCCTTAGGAAAAGCATTGTTTGACTTACCTATATCTTTGGTGCCATTTGATAAATATTCATGAAATTTTTCAATATATGTGTACCTGTGATTCTTGTTGTGCATGGAAGGTTTCGGGGTGATCTGTCAAGTGGGGCGTGAGAAAAAGGAGGTAAAAAAAAGTGTGTTTACCATGCTAATTTCCATAGGAATTTTAGATACTACTAGAGCCCGAACCGCTGAATGGAACTACACCAAATTTGGCAGGAAGGTAGCTGTTGGTCCAGAAAGTGAATTTTCTTGTCAATTGGTGAAATCTGTTCAGTAGTTTGGGAGATATTCTTCAACCAGAAAGTGTTGGCAGCCCTCGTGGGATTTGGCTTCAGCCGAGTCCCTGAAAAAAAGATTTAAAAAGATAAGGGGGCAGGGTAGGAACACCCTCACCCTTAGCTCGGGTGCTGGTGTCACAGAGGGAACCTGCCAGGTAAAAGATTTCTCATCAAAAATCACAGCGGATCTGCTACTCTGCAAAAAAAAAAGTGTGGGCTCCTGCACTTGTTTGGAAAAAAGCCCCTGTGTAGGCCAGGTCCCAGGGGCATTATTTAAAAGAAGCAAGGGGTTGCACGGGCCCCCCTCCTGAGGCTCATGGAGCCCCAGGGACCCCCCTCCCCAGGGTTTTATTTATTAAAAAAAAGAGGAGGGGCGTGTAGGGCCCCCCTCCTGAGGCAAAAAAATCCTCCACCTCCTGTGGGCTAACCAAAAAGGAATGGGGGCTGTGCAGACCTTACCGAGCCCCGGGCACCACCACCTCCTCTGGGTTTAATACTTTGAAAACATTGGGAGAGTAGACCACCACCTCCTCATGCAGGCCCTTTAAAATAAAAGGAGGGGGCAGCAAGGCCTCCCTCCTTTTTTTTTTTTTTTTGCAGAGTTTTATATAGCACGAACTTGACCCGAATCCAATCAGGTATCAGAGCGCTTTACATAGCACCAGTTACGTTACATGAGGACACACATTCATTTTTTGTTAGGCACGGGGAGATTAAGTGATTTGCCCAGAATCACAGGATGTACAGCGTCATTGCCGAGACTCAAACTCAGTTCCCCAGGTCCGAGGTCGAGCGCCCTAGCCGTTAGGCCAACTCCTCTCCCTGGAGCCAATAATGGCCATCGGCACCACCACCCCCCCAGGACCAGCTACTGATATGTCCCGGGGTGCCCACCCCCAGGACATAGCTATTTGCTTTTGCTTGGCGGGAGCTTTGACAGCTCCAGCCAAGCAAAAGTTAACAGCCCGGTTCCAATGGCTAGGAGCTGTCAAAGTGCTCCCGCCCGCTGGAAGCAGGGGTTTCTTCTCTTTCCCTGCCGGCAGACAAATATAGGTGGGAAATGAGCAGAAAGAGGCAGAATAGAGATCTGAAATGAGTAGAAAGAGGCAAAATAGAGGTCAGAAAAGAGCAGCAAAGACAGAATAAAGGTCAGAAACAAGAAGGAAGATGCAGAATAAAGGTCCGCAATGAGCAGAAAGAGGCAAAATAAGGATGAGAAACGGGCACAAAGAGGCAATATACAGATCATAAAGAAGCAGAAAGAGGCAGAATAAAGGTCAGCACCGAGCAGCAAGAAGCAGAATAAAGATCATAAACAAGCAGAAAGAGGCAGAAGAAAGATGAAAAATGAGCAGAAAGAGGCAGACTAAAGGTCAGAAACAAGCAGAAAGTGGCAAAATAAAGGTCAGAAACAAGCAGAAAGAGGCAGAACAAAGGTTGGAAGGAAACAGAAAGAGGCAGAATAAAGGTCAGAAATGATCAAAAAGAGTCACAATAAAGGTCAGGAGCAAGTAGTAAGAGGCAAAAGAACAGGCAGAATGAGCAGAAACAGGAAGAATAGAGGTAAGAAATGAGCAGCAAGTGGCAAAATATAGGTCAGAAAAGAGCAGCAAGAGGCAGAATAAAGGTCAGGAGCGAGCAGAAAGAGTCAAAATAATGGGCAGAATGAGCAGAAGAGGTGATATAGAGGGCCGGAGCAAGCAGAGAACAAGCAGAAAGACAGACAGAAAATGAGCAGAGGAGGCACAAAACCAAAGGAAGCAGAGGGTAGCAGAATGCAGGCAAGCTGGACAAGAGTACCATCACAACCGGAGCTGGCACAAGGACCTGTTCCCATGTGGCCCCTACCTTTTTTACTGCGCACTCACTGATAGACCCACTCATACATTCATGCACCCACTTGTAGATCCCTCCCACACCCTCTCATAGACCTACTCAGAGACTCATGCACCAACTGACAGCCAAGCTCAGACACTCATGCACCAACTTACAGATCCATTCAAGCACTCATTCACCCACTAACAGACCCACTTCAAGACTCACACGCCCACTTACAGACCCACTGAGACACTCACGCACCCACTCACAGATCCACTCAGAGACTCCTGAACCCACTTCCAGACCCACAAAGACACTTCCAGACCCACTCACAGACCCACTCTGAGACTCATGCAAGCACTCACATCCCCATGCAGACAGTCATGCACTCACTTACTCACCCACTCAGAGACTCACACACCCACTCACCTACCTATACAGCCACTTACACACCCACTCTCAAAGGTTACAGGTTACAGTTAGGAAACTAATTTTAAAAAACCTTGAAATTCAGTGAAAAAAGAAAGGTTTCAGGAACTTTATAGTTAGGAAATGGAATTAAAAATCCTTAGAAATTCACTTAAAAAAACAAAGGTTACAGGAATATTATAGTTAGGCTCAGATTCGGGCCCTCTCAACCCCCGTGGGAAGGTGCAGGCGGCGCTTTAGAACCTGCAGAGCCTCCTAATCCGACCAGGTCATGCGGCCTGACCCCTGTGGACTCCAGGTGCTGTGGTTGAGAAGGGGCCAGCTGCAAGATACACGACGAAGGCCCGCAGGAGATACCATTCCACCCGGATAGTGCCACAGACAGAAGGAAAGAGAGCGGCGGAGGGGAGCGCGCTACGACTCACAAACGGTGAGAATGCAACCTTGCGGCTTGGCCTTCCACGATCTCCGCAACACTGAAGGGACACGTGGGAGGGCCAAACCCCCCCCTGTGATTCCAAGTTTCCGACCACCGCACAGCAGCAAAGCACCAAGACTAGCGTGCGAGGGCCCGCTACACATGTAGGTGCCGCGCGGCCTAAGCACTGCAAGGATCACATCACCTCAGGCCCATCACGGACATTAGTGGAAGCGTGCAGCGCTGAAGACACCCCGCGGACAACCGCACTCTGCGGAGCTTCTGTGGGGCAATGGCCGACCCGGCACTGGCCCCAGCCTTCAACCCAAAAGCACCCTGACAGCGCTCGGCCTGATCCGGGACAAGAGGCTACTGCAAGCCCCCACGCTGCGAAGCAGGAAATCCGACAGGTCACAAAGGGACACTTAGTCACAAGGCAGATGGTGGTGAGTACTGCGCAACACCAGACTTCCCACAGAGCAGACCCAATGGGGGGCCGGGGTCAATGCGCGCCCCAACAAGCCAAATTGGACAAATACGCGTTCTCCAAAGACACCACAGACACAGCTTCCCAACGGGCACCTACGGAAGTCAATATCACGCCCGATGGCCAACAAGAAGTCACACTGCAAGATACAATGGCCACTCTAACAAACATCCAAACAACAGTGGGATCTATCTGGAGCTCATCAAGAGCCAGCTTCAACCAAGGGAACTCTCCAGTTTCTTCTCGGTAGAAAGGGCCCCCAGAGTACCGGGCGGTAAACCAAAACCCGGAGCACCCCCGACCAATCCTGGCTCTGATTTTTAATTTCAGGGATCGCGACGCCATCCTCCAAACAGCAAGAGTGGCTCCGCCATTGCGCATTGAAAACTCAGTAATCTCGTTCTCTCCGGACTACACGGCGGCGGTCACCAAGCAGAGAAGGAGCTTTCTCGACGTCAACAAGGAACTTAAGCGCAGGGAGCTCACTTACTCCATGCTTTTTCCCGCAAGGCTCCGAGTGGTAGCAGACGGAAAAACCTGGTTTTTCGAAACACCCGAAGACGCCCATGACTGGCTGGAGGGTTGGCGCCAGGTAAATGGGTCAATAAAAGACAGTAGACAACAACAACGTCGCCCTCCGGATGCGGCGTCGCAAGGCCAGAGACAAGTAGGTGGAGAAGATGACCAGCCTCAACAGGACACAGAGCAATGAACCATCAAGGGTGGCTGACACCTACTTAGCGACAATGATACCACATAACGTAAACGTCCAAAAACCCACGCCTCGACGCAACACTGCAACACAGATCGCCCCAGGTGGTTTGGGACCGGCCCACTAGGATCATGACTAATCTCCATTCAGATGCTGTATTTACTGCAACGATTTGACCTCTCCAAAGTCTTTGAGCAAGGGGAAGTTAAAAGTGCTCCGGATGTCCTCTCCCCTCTTACGCAAGTACTCTTTATGGGACTAAAGCACTTTGCACAGTTGGGGTAGCGGGTAGTTGGAAATCCATCTAGCAGGAAGGCAGGGAGGGGGCAGATGGGGGGGTTTTGTTTAAGTTATTGTCTAGGTTTGCAATTTTTATTTCATATATGTTTAATTGTTTAATGCTGATGCCATACACTTCAGGGTTAGCATGCAGGGAACCCACTGACTCACATGCACGGCTCCAGTGCCTTATAATTGCCTTACAGTCCCAGGGCACATAGTTCCTGACCCTGTGCACTCATGCCCAGAAGACACACACAAGCCGAGCCCCCCTCTCACCTTTATATCCTGGAATGTCAACGGCCTATGTAACAAAATAAAGAGAGGGCTGGTATTACAATATCTCAAGAGACAAACTCCATCCGTAGTCTTCCTACAGGAAACCCATTTAGTGGGGACAGCCACCAAAGCCCTGGATAGCTGGGGTTTTAAAATGATAGCACACTCTGAATTCACTACGGGATCGAGAGGGGTGGGAATACTGGTTCGAAAGAGTTGCCCGTTGGTAATACAGGGCACCCTGACAGATGACCAAGGACGCTTTGCGGCACTTTCTTGTCAGTGGGAAGGACGTGCTTACAACCTGGTGTATATTCCCCCTGCACTCCACAGTCTAGCCTTCCCAGCCCTGGGTAAATTCCTGCTCACCCTACCCCTAGGGGAACTGATAATAGGGGGCGACTTTAACGCCGTTCTCAACGCCTCCCTGGATAGCTTGCCACCAAGAGACCAAGGGACCCCCTCCACACAATTACGAGATTTCACGAAAGCGCTTGGGTTGGTGGACATTTGGCGCACATGTCATCCCACAGTGCGCCAATACACATATTACTCAGGACCCCACAACAGTATGTCCAGGATTGATTATATCTTTTCCTCTTCGTCAAGCCTAGAGAAGGTCCTGGAGATCACGCACCTCCCCAGAGGAATATCCGATCACTTACCTATATCGGCAATATACACATCACACCATACTGGACGGAGGCGTATTACCCAATATACCCCGGATACTTGAAGGTCCCAGCCATGGGGAAAAATCTACACAAAAACACAAAGCACTACTTTCAAGAAAACACACACTCTGTGGCTTCTCCTAGCACTCTATGGGAGGCATACAAGACAGTTGTACAAGGACAGGCCATATCCTCAATCACTTCACACAAACGGGACAAGGCCTGTCAGGTACAGGAGCTTGAAAAGGCAGTGAGCCTAGCAGAGGACGAATACACAAGAGACCCGACCGACGAAACAACTCACAAAGTAGCCCTAGCTAGACAAGCTTACAAGGGCTACGCATGGGAAGAGGCCAGATCATGAGTTACAAAAACGCAACACACTATTTATGAAGTGCGAGACAAAGCCGGTAAGTTGCTGGCCTGGCTAGATAAGAAAGAACGCGCCAGTTGCTGGGTGGCCCAACTGCACTTGGCTTCTGCGGAGGAAATAACAGACCCACAGGACATAGTCGCAGTCTTTGCACAACACTATGAGACAGTGTACACACCCACCACAGACGCCACTGTAGAAGAGAATTTGGCTTTTCTTAAAGACATACGTCTGCCAACATTGGCAACCCAGGAGTTGCACTCATTGGATGCACCGCTTACAGTTGATGAAATTATGGCTGCGATCAGGGGGTTACAACCGAGCAAAGCGCTGGGTCCCAACGGTATTCCTGTGGAACTCTACAAAAAAGAAGCAGATAGGCTTGGGCCCCACTTATTGAAGATGTACAAGGACAGTCTGGAGAGGGGAATACTCCCAAGAGACCAGAGAATAGCTACTCTTGTGATGATCCCCAAACCGGGCAAGCCCCCTCAAGAATGCCCCTCCCACCGTCCAATTTCGCTCCTCAATGTAGAAGCGAAAATATTAGCGAAAGTACTGGCTTCCAGACTCCAACCACACCTCACATCTCTCGTACACACCGACCAATCCGGTTTTATGCCAGGCCTAAACATGGCAATGGACCTAAGATGGCTCCACGGCGTAATGGCCCGTATGTCTAATATCCAAAAAGAGGCGGTCATCCTATTGTTAGACGCCAGTATGGCCTTTGATCAGGTTGAATGGTCCTTCATGTTCGCAGTGCTACAACGTTTTGGCTTTGGCCCCAACTTTTGTGCCTGGGTCCGACTCCTATATACGTAACCCATGGCACACGTAGTAGCTAATGGGCAAGTGTCCGACGACTTCCCCCTGGGGCATGGGACAAGACAGGGCTGTCCTCTGTCCCCGCTTCTATTTGCTCTGGTACTTGAGCTGCTTGCGACTTGGATAAGGGGGACCCAGTGATACGAGGATTGCGATGGACAGAGGGCTGGGTGGACCGCATATCCCTATATGCGGATGATAGCTTATTATACATGACCTCCCCCAGCTGTTCAATTAATTGTCTCTTAGACATCTGTGCGTCCTATGGCAGATTTTCTGGATACACAATTAACTGGGCGAAATCGGTTTTATTCGTTCTTCGTGGTCCCCCCTCGCGCTTACCCAAGGGAGTGACGATACAACTCGGGAGGGATGGTTTCAAATACCTGGGCATTCACATCACACCAGATCAAACCCAATTCTATGAGTGTAACCTCGTGCCCCCTCTCCAGAGACTCAAAAACAACGTGAAACATTTGTACGCACTGCCCCTGACCCTCTTGGGCTGATGGCCTTATACAAAATGATGGCCCTCCCAAGGTTTCTATACGCCCTACAAAACACGCCAACCCCTGTCCCCAACTCCTACTTCAAATCCATCGAGGCTGAGGTGGGCCTCCTCCTCTGGGATGGAAAGCCCCCTCGCATAGCAATATCCAAACTCACTAGGAGCTGGTACGATGGTGGAATCGCCCTGCCCAATGTACAACTATACTACTGGGCCTCTCAACTTATAGTAGTGAACCAATGGCTGCACGCCCTGCAGGAGGAGCTGGTCCTCCGGCTCGACAGACACACCCTCGGTACCGACGGACTCTTGGTTGCACTATACAACAAGGCCAAGAAAAACGCGCTGATCGGCCCCACTGCACACACAGTACACACTTCTTCACAGTGCAGAGAACGCTCGGCTGGGAGGGAGTACTCACCCAACTCACACCACTCTGGGACACACCAAAACTGGGTATGCTTTGCAACAGTAAAGGTTTCGCTCAATGGGACCTTATTGGCATTTCTAGGGTTGCAGACCTGTGGAGGAAGGGTGAGATTGTGACGTTTGCCCAGCTGCGCACAACGTACCACATGGCTGACTTGGAGCAGTTCAGATATTTACAAATTAAACACGCACTTACAAAAGCCATGCCCCGAGGTTGCGCTCTCCCCGAGTCATCACTGCTCGAGGACTGCCTCCTTACAGACCACCTCACCAAAAAAGCATTCTCTCTCACCTACTGCAAACTAATCAATAATCAGAAAGATCGCGCACACACTCTGAGAGAAAAGTGGCGGGCTGAACTAGGAGACATGGATGACCAGGACTGGCAAGAGGCACTAGCATCCCTGCGAGAGGTGGCAATTCCATCCCGACTATGACTTGTGCAACTGAAAATACTGCACAGAACATATTGCACTAGAACGACAATTCATAAGATTGGACGGACTGAAACACCTTTGTGTTTGCGGGGTTGTGGGCAAAAGGGCACATTTTGCCGCACGTTGTGGGACTGTCCCAACATAGCACACTACTGGGAGACAATCATGGCAGCAATCTCCCGGGTCTATGGCTTCAAGGTCCCCCCAGAACCACAGAGGTGCCTGCTCAATATTTGGGAGACAACAGACCTCAACCACGCAGCACAGGCCTGGGCGACCCTTGGGATTACACTGCCTAAACGAAATATTGCACAGCACTGGGAAGCGATAACTGCCCCCGACATCAGCACTGGTGTCAAGACCTCGATACGGCAATGGTGGCAGAAAAGGCAGTATTCATACACAGAGGGTGTCCCCAAAAGTGGGTGCGAATATCGGGCAAGTGGAATTCATTCCACGCCAATGTTTACGCACCCCCGCTGGTCCCTATCCAAATAATGTGGAGAAAATCATGCCTACCTCATTACCGGTGTGAATGTTCAAACTGGAAAAAGTCACTTCACTGTGCCTGTAAAAGGCACTGATGCCAAGAGATGATATCCTTCGAAGGCACCACTATATGGTTGTGGTTCATGCTAGAGCATTCTATGTGTATAAATTAAACCAGGGGATACTGAAATCTATAGCATAAATCGCACTTTGCAACACTAAGCAAAATAACATTACACTTACCTAGTAATAGTCTCACACATAGTCAGCAATGGTGTATTTCGCACTGCTTCATGCAAAAATGGTAGTGGCACCTCTCTATTTAAATATATCTAAATCCCCATGGGAGAGTGATCCCTATAAAGCAAACAAGCATATGCCTCATCATTAACCTATTCTCAGGCTAGAGAGGCGCATAAAAGATGCCCCTATGGCAACCAGTGAGACGTCGCTGCTCAACACAGGTGACTTACCTAGCAGGAATATTCTGGCAGAAGGTCCGGGTGGGTCGGCTTCAGACAAGCTGCTGGCCCGGGTGCCAAAGTGTCCCCAGATTATCGGGTGAACAAGACGATGACGAACTAAACTGTCATGCGTCCGAGAGTCTGGTTTACCCTTGGGCACCATCTTAGAGCTAATTCTAGCCAACCATACACAGGCTGAGTTCGCTGTGTAATTACAGCATTGAGCACATATTGCTAGTAAGTGACGGGATAAATGTATCATTTAACCAATTTAAGGCCAGATTGACTCTGAGCTTGATGGTTAGTCTCTATTTTTTACTTAATATAGCATATCCATATAAAAGAATTCCATTACAAGTCCAGCGTACTGTCAGCACCAAACATCTCTAGAATATGTATTAAATCAAGTCATTACTGCTCTCATTTCTTGTGTGGCAAAAAGGGATTTGGCAGGTGGGGAAATTAATCAGCCTATATGTAGTAAGGAGGTCCACACAGGTAGGATGTAATTAAAGATGATTTAGTCAAGCAGGTAACATGTTGAATAGTTCCAGACAACAAGCAGTTCTCAAGGAACTCTGCAGAATTTGGCCAAGTTTTTTGGTAACTCCATAGAATTCATGGTGAGGGCGTGAGTTATAGTTACTTGAGGTAAGTCTAACTTAAGGTGCTAAATTTCCTTAGTTTTATGTGTGTAAAATATGAACCTAACTATAGCATTCATGTAACCTATGTTTTTTTTAATGAATGACTAAGGTTTTTAAATTCTATTTCTTAACTACATTGTCGCTGTAACCTTTGTTTTTTTCAGTGAATTTCTACTCTTTTTTAATGTTATTTCCTAAAACATACAAGGCACTGCACAATGAAGGACTGGCATACCTCAACAATTGAATCAACTTCCACCAACCTACCAGTAAATTCCACTCCAAATCCCTCTTCCTAGCAGCCACCAGACGCATCTGCCGGACAAACAGTGAAGGCCACTCTTTCCCCCACCTGGCAGCCAAAGCCTGGAACAGCCTCCCCCTGCACCTCAGAGCCTCACCATCACTCCAGAAGTTCAGGGAGTACCCCAAAACATGGATGTTTGAATAATAGAACTAAAGGCAGCATGAGCTTGCTCAATCAGTGCCTCAAGACCCTCATGGTTAATGCATGCACGCTTTCAAAACTTGATGGATTGATTGATGGACTATAGCATTCCTATAATCTTTGTTTTTTTCAGAGAATTTTCTGAGTTTTTTTAATGCAAAGTTATATTTAATTACAATATGTTAATCCAACCTTCAGCCTTGTGGCTAACTCCCGCAAAGGCAGCCAACCCAGGAGCAGGGCACATAGCCCACTTCCCTATTTCGATTTATGGACTGGGGACTCCATTTCCTGGCACTGCACACTTTGTGGGGGGGAGGGCTCGTATCCACCTCCCTGGGACATTTTTGGCCCCAGAGAACCCATTCCCCCAGGGTACCTCCACTGAAATTATGGAGGAAGGACCATACAGTCTCCATTGGCCCAGGAACTTCATCTTCTAGGACCTGGCCAATTCGTAGGCCCGGTGGGTCCCATCACCTGGGGCCCGGACAATGAATAAACGGGGAGGGGACATGCGGCCCCTCTCCTTGGTCCACTTTTGGTCCTGGGGACCCTACCCCCAGGGACCAGATGCATATCAGAAGGGGCATGTAGCCCCCCTCCCAGGCCAATTTTAGCCCTGTGTACCCCATCCCACAGGGCCTGCTCCATCAGGGAAGAGGGAGGAGGGCACAAAGTCCCCCTTCCCAGCCCAATTTCAGCCCCAGGGACCTCATCCTCTGAGACCTGGCCAAAAGTGGGTGGGTGCCCTACTGCCCACACCATTTCATTCTTGGAGGCCTCATGTGAAGCCCCAAAGTCCCCACAGCCTCAGCCATCTGCCCGCATCCAGCAGGAGCTGACATTGCTCAAGCTCATTGGGAGTAACTAAAAAGGCTGCTCTCTGTGGGCGGTAGCAATATTCAGATTTTATTTTAGGTTTTGTAATTTTATTTTCTAACTGTAGCCTGTAATCTCTGAGGGTGAGTGTGTAAGTGAGTGTATGAGCATCTCATGGGGTGTGTGAGTGAGTGTGTGAGTGTCTCAATGGGTGTGTATGTGAGGGTGTAAGTGTTTGAGTGAATCTAGGAGTGGCTGTATAAGTGTCTCCCTGGGTCTGTGAGTGAGTATGTGAGTCTGAGTGTGTCTATGAGTGAGTGCGTGAATCTCTGAGTGGGTCTGTGAGTGAATACATAAGTGTCTGAGTGGCTTTCTGACTGGCTGTATGAGTGGGTCTGTGAGTGATTGTGTCAGAAAATCAATGGGTTTATGAGTGACTTTGTGAGTGTTTGTGTGGGTCTCTGAGTGAGTGCATGACAATGTGATTGGTCTCATAAATTTCTGTGATGGCGTGCCAGATGGCGCATTTGCAGAGAGGTGAGGAAAGGGAGCAGAGACTCCGGCGACTTGCTGTTTTTTGAAAAATATTTTTTTCTGTTTTCCAGGAGGGGCTGTGTGGCCCCCCTTCTCTTGGCCAATTTCGGCCCAGGGCCCCATTCCCTGGGTCCAGGCCTATTTTGAATAAGGGAGGAGGGCTGCACAGCCCCCCTTCCTGGTTCGATTTTGGCATTGGGGACCGCAACCACCGGGGCCGGCATTTTATAAACAGAAATTGTTCCCTTGGGCTTGGCCTCTTTTTAAATTTGTTTTTTAATAAATAAAGGGACCCCTGTGCAGACCCCTCCTGACTCCATTTCTTTGAGCTCAGCCTTTTTATTATTATTTCTTTTAAATATCGGAGTGGTCCATACAGACCTCCTCCCGGGCCAATTTTGGTCCTGGGGACCCCATCCCCAGGGTCCGGCCTGTAGGGTTGTGCCCTGGTACAATGTAGAATTTGGGACTGTGTGGGGAGCCTCAAGGCCCTCGTGGTCTCTGCCAGCTCCCCGCTGGGAGAGAGTTGAGCCTGTGTCAAAGCAACTGTGCTTGCTTTCCACAAGCAAGAGCATTTTCTATGCTCTCACTTATTGAACTTGAGCACAGTTTGCTATGGTTTGACAGAAGCAGTAAAGACCAGGGTAGGACAGGGCACCCACATTAGAGGGTTGGCCCCAGGGGAAGGGGTCCCCGGGTCCAAAATCAGGACGCGAGGGGGCTGCTCAGCCCCCCCCTTTAAATTGGAAAAATAAGACCTGGCCCTGGGTGATGGGGTCCCCTCCCCTAAATTTGCCCAGGATGAGATTGTGCGTCCCGCACTCCATGTTTTTTTATTTTAGAAAGAAAAATACCAAGCCCCAGGTGACAGGGTCCCAAGGATGAAATTGGCCAGGGATGGGGCTACTCAGCCCCCTTCCTTTAATAAAAAACATTATAATTGGAAAAAACTGCAGGCTCCTGGGGATTCGGCCAGAACAGTGGGGCGTGTGGTCCACCTCCTCTATTTAGAAAAGGCCTGGCCCAAGTGATGGGGACCCTGGGCTAAAATTGGCTCAGGAAAGGGGGCCCGCATAAACGATAAAAAAATACAAATTAGAAAAAAGGACTGTCAAGTCGCAGTAGGCTCACCCCCTTTACCACCAGTTTGCAAACGTGCCTCCTGGTGCACTTCTAGTTGGGGATGAAATCCCCTTGGCTCCAGAGGGTCCTTGGGGGCCAACAAGCCCTCTTGTTACCACCAGTAAGTCCCATGTGATTGCTGAGAGGACTTCAGAGGAGACCATACACCCTTTTTCCACCACTCTGCAAACACACCTCCTGATGCACTGCTGGTTGGGGGATTAAGTCCTCTTCTCTATAGAGTGTCTTTGGAGGCCAACAAGCCCTCCTGTTACCTGCAGTAGATCCCACACAGCAAATTTGCTGAGAGGTGTTCGGAGGCCATGCACCCTCTCTCCACCACTGTTTAAATGTGCCTCCTGGCGCATTACTTGTTGAGGGATGAAGTCCCCTTTCCTCCTGAAGGTCCTTTGAGGCCAGAAACCCCTCCTGTTACCTTCAGTATCCCACACAGTGGGTTTCCTGAGAGGTGGTCTGGGGCCATGCCCCCTTTTTCAACCACTCTGCAAATGCGCTTTCAGGTGCACTACTAGTTGAGAAATGAAGTCCTCTTGAATGATGAGGGTCCTTGAGGGACAACAAGCCCTCTTGTTACCTCCCATAGTTCACAAACAGCGGGATTGCTGAGAAGACTTCCGAGGCCATGCCCCATCTCTCCACCACTCTACAAACGCGACTCCTGACAGTGAAATTCAGCAGTTATAGTTAGATGAACTAACTATAACTTGCAACCCTGTGATGCACTGCTTATGACCTCACGCATTACATTACTCATGATATGGTCAGTGACATCACTGATAACATCTCAATGACATCACTCATGATATTATCCACAGAATCACTAACGCACCCTATCACATCCCAATATAACCTTTCGTGCACCCACTCCAACTTCCTTACTATGATTTTCATAAGCATTGGTTCACCCATAGGAGAACTTACAAGCCCACTCACTGATTCAGAAGTCTACACACACATCCACTTAGTCACCCACATAGCCACTCATTCACCCACTCACTCACTAACACAGCCACTGACATATCCACTAATGCACCCATATAGTAACTCATGTACTGGGTCAGTCACACATAGAGCTACTCACACACCTAGTCACTCACCCATACAGCCAATCACACAGCCACGTACTCACCCATACAGATACACACACATCCACTCACTTAATTATATAGATACCAACATGTAATCACTCACCTATACAGTCACTGAAAATAGCACACACTTACCCATACAGCCACTCTGTCATTCACTCACTCACCCATACAGTCGCTCATGTACCCCATCACTCCCCTATACTATCTTTTACATACCCAGTTACTCATCCATATATCAATGATACATCCATTCAATCAACCACACAGCCATACACACACTCACTCACCCATACAGCCCCTTACACACACACACACAAACACTTACTAACCCATACAGCCACTGACTTACCCACTCACTCATCCGTACAGGCAGTCACACACACCTCACCCAACCACACAGCCACTCAAAAAACCATACAGGTACTCAGACAACCGATCACTCACCCATACAGCCAGTCACAAACCCACTTGCACACCCATACAGCCATTAGACACCAACTGACAGACTGAAACAGACATTCACACAACCAGTCACTCACCCATAAATTCACTTATTACAACAACAATATCACAATGTCGTTATTGTTACCTAAGCCATTTTGAAAATATGTCCAATGGCTTTCCTATCGGGTAGTCAAGCGCCACATCGTAATCGGCATTCTTTTGCCGCCTTGTTTGGCACGGCATTGTGATATTGTTGTCTGTGGCTATTATACTACTTAAGCCGTATTCCGGGCTAGAAAAATACAGATTGACCTTAAGAAAACGAAAGACCACCTTGTGTTTTAATATTTGGAGCTTCGATTGGACAACATACTGGCTCAAAATAGAAGAGCTAAATAAATTGATTAAAGGAATACAAGGGTCAGAATACCATCCCAGTCGCAATGTATCATTTGGCCAAGGTTATCATGCCATAAATCGCTACTTCTTTCCTACATTGCCCTGAAGAAGTCCTGTGTTTTTTGGGGACGAAACGCGTTAACTGTCTGTCTTTTAAAGAACTAAACAAAGGAAAAAAAGAAAAAATCTTGACCAGTGTACAATGACTATATGGATCCATAGAGAATTATCATTTAAAGGACTCTATTGAATATTGTTGCTAAGTGGTGCATCTCCAATTTGTTTTACTTTGATTGCCCCTGGTAACAGGGGAGAGCTCTTGGACAGGGGGCATGTTTGGAGTCTCTACACACAAAAACTCATTTTTGTATTTGAATGACTTGATTTGGTGATTGTATTGGATTGGTGCCTGACTGGCTGTTTGATTGGTCCATTGTCCTCTTTGGTGTATTTTTGAGCTGTTAAATAATGTTTGAATTCTTTTGGCTGTTTACAATGTTTGGTCCTCCCGTTGTTTGTGGGTGGACCTTGAAGATACACTGGGGAGCTCTTTGTTTTCTATTGCACCTAGTTTGTTGCTTGGGGATGAGGTGGTGAGGGGTAGGGGAATGGGTGGGGATGGGAGTGCCATACATGGTTCAGACAGAATAGGATAACAGTCGCTCTTGACATGTATAATATCATTACATGGAATGTGGGGAGGGGCTGGGGTCCATACACAAGAGACATAGGGTGCTAGTGCTAGCACAGTTGACAAGGCATTGAGTGCACATGGCGTTCCTAACTTCCCACGAGGCTTAGAAAATGCATACAAAGTGGCATGGACAGTTGTTTCATACTCATTTGCTTGGGAAGCCACAATCTGCCTTTGTGCTGGGGTCCCTTTCAAATTACTAGAATCCAGGATAGATACACAAGGATGTTATGTGTTCCTGAGGGAACCTTGGATGGGGCTCCAGTCGTGCTGTTTTGTATCTATGCCCCCAATGCTGATCATAATGCTTGTTTAACACAATTACCCTCTCTCCTGGCAGATTGGACCATGTATCCCTGGGTGTTGGAGGGGATTTTGATGCACTCGTGGCTGTTGACCTTGATCGGTCTCATCTCCCTCTCTCTAATACAGCTCTAATTAGGCAGGCTAAGGCATTGAAACAGTGGTAAGAGGTGTAGGGCTTGCTGGATGTATGGCACCACCGACTAGTAGAAGAGAGGCAATACTCATTTTACTCCCCACCACGGGCTTCACTCACACCTTAACAGGTTCCTTTGCCCAACACATCCACAACCCAGTGTCTCAGCCACCACTTATCTTAGAAAGACACACTCGGATCATAAACCGTTGGAAATAATGTTGTATTGGGGTATGGTCCAAACCCCAATTTCTTCATGGAGGATGCAAACTGCTCTCCTAGAGGATGCTGTCTTCCGGGACACTTTAGCCACAGCTACGGATACATACTTTGCTGAGAACATGGGTATGGCCTCATCTCCACCTGTGGAAGCCTTCAAGGTGGTAATCTGGGGCACATCATTGAGTATGACCCGCTATTAACTTTTACCAGGAACCGACTGCACCAAGCACTTTACCCTCTATCCCTGCCCCCGCCGCATTGCGCGGAGCCCTTTGTCGTTGCTTCCTTGGACGTTGGCTGGAGAGGGGAGGGGCTCACAGTGGCACCGCCAATCCAGCGCCAGAGCTCTATTTAAATCGCTGAAGCGTCCCGCAGTGTGGCGCGTGCCCGGGCTTGGCCCGGGCCGAGACGGGTCCATCTTAGCCCATCATAGACTGGACGAGGCCGGGCCGGATTAGCCCCTTGATCTATTGATATCGGGACCTGCAATATTCGAGGGTGAGTTCCCCTTTGGGTTGCTGCAAGTTTGGGAGATTTTAACTGCAGAGATTTCTTCTTGTATTCTGTGTAAAAGCTCCATTGGGCCAAGTGAAGGTGGTCATTAGGACTTCTGGTCTAACACACCCGGATTTGCAGTGAACGCTAAGAGTGATTGCCGCCCCGCGAGATTAAGGGACTGAGCTGCAAACTTTGTTGCTTTTATATGTACTTGTCTGGACACAAGTCTATCCGTAGAGTAGCTCTGTCTAGTGGTAATTCCCACCTTACCTCCAGTACTGTTTGCTCTGGGGTCATATAGGAACTAGATCCCAGTAGAATAATAATCGTTATAAGGTTGTACTGAGCCCGAAGTACCATGATTTGTGTATTCTGGAACCAGTGTGAGAGGGATGTGTAAGTGAAAAGCTGGGAATGTGCTAAAGCCAGACGGAGGGCCACAACAATCATTAATGAAATACTTATCGGGGGCTATGGGGGCTATTGATAAACAAATACATTCAGTGGAGGAGTCATTGAATCATGAAAAAAAGATGGGAGGGGCAGTATTGAGTTCCCAAAACCCCAAGTGTATTGCTTCACAAGAATCCCAAACTGAAATTATTACTGTTCCATCTAATCTGAATGGCTGTGTACAGAATGTGTCAGATCATATTTATGTGTCTGACCAGGGACGCGAATCACAACCTCCTTCAAAGCGCCCAAGGAAACCTGAGACCATATTAGATACCCCTGATAAAAATCCACCAACCCTCAGGTCTGATCTTCTAACAAAAAAGCGTAAAAATAAAATAATAACCAAACACATTAAGCCCGACGATGGAAGAACAAGTCAGTCCGCAACTAACACTCAAACTAATAGTCATATTGTGGACTCAAATAATATATCACTCAACATAGACAATTTACAAAAAATAATTTGTGACGCCCTAACAAACCTCGCGACAAGGGTGGTAGCAATTGAAGATATGCTGAATAAGCACCTAGGAGTGCAAAATGACCTTACTGAGATCAATAAACCTAATGTAGCTTGGCGCCCAGATATGGATTCACCACGCCGGTATTGTTGAACAAACAAGAGGGAGGGCTCAGCCTAACGAACGACAAACGATGATGGGCCCAACAATTACATCCAACTCTAACCCTAGTCTTACAGTTAAGGGTCCAACCTGTTTTAACAGAAATATTAATAACAAGACACAAAATACAGATCACATATCAAGGGAACCGGTGAGCTTTAGTACAGGGTCATACATCTCACACCGTCCTTTTCACTTAAGCAGCCAAGATGCAGGAGGTTCATGCCTATATTTGCCACCTATGGACACACCCTACACAATAGTTTCGGCCAATGTACCACACCTAACATCCCAGGCTAAAGAATCCAGGGATTCATTGAGAAACAAAACTCTTTTTTGGTTAGGTGCTAAAAAAGGGCTTACAGAGGCCCTATTTAGCAAATTTAAGATCGCAAGAAGGGTTGGGTGGGTTCAGAGAGTTTACAAAACTCTCTCTGGTGACTGTATAGTATTGACATTTAAAACACTGCAACTGGTACAAGAGATTCTCACCAGTGTCATTAACAACTTTATTATGACCACGGATATTAATGTACTGCCCTTGGGATATTTCCATCAACCGCACAACCAGAAGCAGTTATGAACTTGCGGGAGGGGTCTTTTTGAAACTGTACCACACTTTTATGGCATCCCCACGCAGAACCACTTTGACATCTTGCTCTCTTTAGAGGAAATTGATTGACTTAAAAGCACAGAATCAATTGTAATCCAAAAGAGGTATGAGGCCCTACATAGGGGAACAACCTTTACAACGCAACTTTTACAACGCACTACCATTACAACGCATTTTTTACAACGCATAATCCATTACAACGCATGACATTACAACGCATGACACTACAACGCATTTTTAAAAACTACCTTTACAACGCATTCCATTACAACGCATACTACCATTACAACGCATACCATTACAACGCATAATATTACACTATACTATCCAACACTTACACTACTGATGCACCCCCTGGAGTTAGAATAGTAATTTTTACCCCTACACTATCCAACACTTACCCTAATGTTGCACCCCCTGGAGTTAGAATAGTAATTTTTACCCCTACACTATCCAACACTTACCCTACTGATGCACCCCCTGGAGTTAGAATAGTAATTTTTACCCCTATACTATCCAACACTTACCCTACTGATGCACCCCCTGGAGTTAGAATAGTAATTTTTACCCCTATACTATCCAACACTTACCCTACTGATGCACCCCCTGGAGTTAGAATAGTAATTTTTACCCCTATACTATCCAACACTTACCCTACTGATGCACCCCCTGGAGTTAGAATAGTAATTTTTACCCCTATACTATCCAACACTTACCCTACTGATGCACCCCCTGGAGTTAGAATAGTAATTTTTACCCCTACACTATCCAACACTTACCCTACTGTTGCACCCCCTGGAGTTAGAATAGTAATTTTTACCCCTACACTATCCAACACTTACCCTACTGTTGCACCCCCTGGAGTTAGAATAGTAATTTTTACCCCTACACTATCCAACACTTACCCTACTGTTGCACCCCCTGGAGTTAGAATAGTAATTTTTACCCCTACACTATCCAACACTTACCTTACTGTTGCACCCCCTGGAGTTAGAATAGTAATTTTTACCCCTATACTATCTAACACTTACCTTAAATGTAATTTAATATTATGCGTTGTAATGGTATGCGTTGTAAAGGTAGTATGCGTTGTAATGGTAATGCGTTGTAAAGGTATTTTTTAAAAATGCGTTGTAGTGTCCTGCGTTGTAAAGTCATGCGTTGTAATGGATTATGCGTTGTAAAAAATGCGTTGTAAGTGCATGCGTTGTAAAAGTGTGCGTTGTAACGTCATACATCCCCCTACATAACATTACAGTGAAACCAATCCCCCTTGATATTAGGGAACCACCCTCTGACAATGACACCTCTCTAAGAAGTAACATAAATTCATCAGTAGACAGCCAGAGTATACAGACATTCGTAGATAAACATTCTAACACAGTGACTGATCACACTAACAAAATGTGTAACAATTGTGACCATGGAAGGGCATCAGTGTGCGACATACTATTTTGGAATGTGGCGGGCCTGAGTGCCAAACTTTCTAATCCCTTGGGGACATCTTTTGTCGAGGACTTTGATATATTGTGCCTACAAGAGACCTGGGCGGTGGGCACCTTACACATTAATGGTTATAAAACATTTAATTTCCCGACGGTTCCATCACCCTATGGGAGCAATAAGGGAGGCTTATGCATGCATGGTTTTTACATAGAGTGAATGTTAAAAAGTTGGCATTTTTGACGTCAGGCATTTTCTAGCAAGTCTTGATGGTGCATATTTATAATACACACTGCACTGCCTTGTTGAATTTTTATAATAATATTCCAAAAGACCGGGTGGAGGGCATCACGAAAAAACTGCGGAGGGACTTGAACATTATGCACAATTAAAAGAATAATGATATGTGCGTTATTTGAGGGGGGATTTTAATTCAGCTCTGTAGCCGCATGCCATGGGAGGTATGTATGGTTTAAAGTCCGACGATGGAATATATACTGCCCACTTTCTTCATTCAACACTTGGGGACAATTTAAATACAATAAAGTTTTCAACGGTCGAGGGATACGCTCTACTATTGATTATGTCTTGGTTTCAAATAGACCCTCCAGCAGATTACATCACTTTGCAACCCACTCTGTTGCTTTGAGCGACCATTTTCCCATAAGCATTACTTTTGATTTTCCTTGTAGTGTGTTAAATATAAAGGGCCTATCTGAACACCATGTTAAGCATATTGTCTTAAACAAAACTAATGGATACTCACTCCGGTGGGCAAGACCAACTGAATTTACAAAGACACTTATTAATAATTGTAAATCTGATTTTGCTGTTTGTCTCGATGAGACTGCTGCAACCCCTGATATCTTGAAATCCTTCATGGCAATATGTTCCGAAGCCAAGAAGAATCTATTTGTGGAAAATACCAAATCGCATATTAAAAATCAGGGATGGTTTGTCATAAAGTGTTCTAAAGCTCACAGGGTCTTAAAAAGTGTTTTACATAAACCAGCTAGAAACCAGTCAGAAATCAAGAATGTCAGAAAAGCATATAGAAATGCTCTTAAAGAACGAAAAAATGCCTTAAGAGAAGAATCATGGTGGCCCTCCAAGAGGCATTCAAACTTAGAGACAAACATGCTTCTGGGAAGCAGTAAATGCATCTTTTTTAGCTCCAAGAGATCTACCTACAATTGAGATTACTATCGGCAAGGAACAATGGGTGAATCATTTCTCAAATATGTACAACTATAACGCCCAAGTGACAGCGACAGCCATGCCCAGACATGCCACAGAGTCAGAATCAACCTTCTTTTATCCAATGGATGTTAACATCACAGTGGATGAAGTTATCCAAGCTATAAAGGCAAGTGTGGGAGGTAAAGCTCCATGTCCAGATTGGGTGCCCGTGGACCTTTATAAATCTAATCCTTCACTCTGAGGCCCATTATTAACATCGGTTTTGAAAGCTTGCTGCAACCATGGTTTTATCCCGTCCTGGTCAGAATCAATACTGGTTCCTATTTTTTAAAAGGGCAACCGTAACAATCCCACATGTTATCGGCCAATATCACTATTAGATTCTCTTGTAAAAGTGGTTGGCTGCGTCCTGTTGAACATACTGCAGATGTGGGCGGAGGAAGCGGGGGTAATCACGGAATTGCAATATGGTTTTCGACAGGGTCTTGGCACCATCGAACAAGGGGCTAAATTTGAATATTATCTGGGGCAAATATACACGAGCCAAAAGTGGGAACCTCTTTTTGGCTTTTGTAGATCTCAGTTCCGCGTTCCACTGTGTCAGACACCATCAACTCTGGAGCACACTACAGGACCTTGAGGCAGCTACACCAAGACGCACACACCAGGGTTCGCTATGGTGGCCTAGGAGAGTGCACTGCCAAGATTCCAGTTAAAAGGGGGTGAGACAAGGGTGCATGTTACCACCCTTCCTTTTTACTTTGTATGTTAATGGCTTAGGCCCAGTTTTAACAAGCGAATGGCGGGACCTCCCATACATCGACAATCGCCCAATTCCAGCGTTGTTATATGCGGATGACGCTGTTCTTCTGTCATGCATACAAATTGTCTGCAAAGAGCTGTCTCCAGTTTCTCAACCTTATGTCTAATCTAGGCCTTCAAGTAAACACCCACAAAACATATATTATGAAATGTGGAAATAGTAGTGTAAAATGCTGAGACATATTTATCAACAACAGCAAGGTTGAGTTTACCAACAGATTTTCGTACCTGGGGATTCTCTTCGAACAAAAGGTGTCCTGGTCACATGCCATTTTAGCAAGAAAATTGCTATTCTTAAATACGACAGCAGCTTTATTCAGGCCGATTGTAGAGCTATTGAAGATTTAAAAAGCTAAGTGTGTCTTGAAGGCCATGTACGGTGCTGGTATCTGGGGCTATGCTGATCCTCCAGTAAGCCCCACACAGTGGGATAACTGAGAGGTGGTCCGAGGCCACGTCCCTTTTTACACTACTATGCAAACGCACGTCTTGGCGCATTGCTGGTGGGGCGAAAAGGTCCTCTTGTAACCTGAGGACCTCAGGACTAAAGTGGACTTTATCCACCGGGCAGCAGTGCTTCAGGAGGCGCGTTTGCAGAGTGGTGTAAAAAGGGGGCGTGGCCTCCGACCACTCTCAGCAATCCAGCTGTGTGGGGCTTACTGAGGTACATGGTGGGCTAGTTGGCCCCCAGGGACCCTCAGGAGGCAAGGGGACTTAATCCTTCAACCCAGAACATGCCAGGAGGCATGCTGCAGAGTGGTGGAGAAAAGGGGCGTGGCCTGTGTGCACCTCTTGGCAATCCCACTGTGTGGGGCTTACTGGAGGTAAGCGGTAGGCTAGTTGGCCCCTAAGGACCCCCAGCAGTGAAGAGGACTTCAATCCCCATCCAAGAACATGCCAGGGAGCACATTTGCAGAGTTGTGGGCAAAGGGGCCGTGGCCTGCTATGAGAATTTAGCAATCCTGCTGTGTGAGACTTATTGGAGGTAATAGGAGGGGTAGTCGGCCCCCAAGAATGTCTTTAGGGGCCAACTACCCCTCTTGTTACCTCCAGTAAGTTCCACACAGTGGGATTACTAAGACGTCTTTGGTGGTCACGTCCCCTTTCTCCACCACTCTGCAAACATGCCTCCTGGGATGTGGATGAAGCCCACTTTCTCCTGAGGGACTTTGGGGCCCAAGAAGCCCTCCTGGTTCCTCCTGTAAATCCTACGCAGTGGAATTGCTGAGCACTGGTCGGTGGTCGAGCCCTCTTTCTACACCACTCTGCAAACGCGACTACTAGTTAAAGAAGCATATGCAATGTAATAGGTTTTGCATTTGCAAGAGTTAGAGCTATTGGCGTTGGAAATGTAAAAGTTTTTTACTAATGTTTTTTGGAGTGGAGTGGATGTACGTTGTGTGTGGTGGAATTATATGGTGTGTTGAGCAGTGAAATTATGTGAATAGAAATGTGGTATTTAGTGTATAGGAATTATGTAGAGTGGGATAATGTGTTATGGAGAGTGATTATGTGGTATGGTAGTCTGTGTTGTGGAGTGGTAATCTCAGGTTTAGTCTTCCTCGTTTCCATAGAAGGTCAAGTATGAACTCAGTGAGACAAAAAAAGGAATCACTGAGGAGCACTTGTGGACCTAGTCAGAGGTATGAGCAGGGCCACTGAAATTATGCGACTGTTTGGCTGCACTGACTTTTGCACAGTTATGCATTTTTCACATTAGCCACATAATCCATCATCTGCTCCCTAGCCTTGTTTCTAGCTCAAACGGCTCAAATGTTACCAAAAATGCAGCGACAAGTGTTACAGCGTGGTGGAAGGCCCAGCAAACCTAGAATGGTCACCTGTTACTTATTGCTAAATGTGGGTGTTAAATTAGCAGTAATGGTGTGCAAGCCACTCTTGCTTCTTTCTGCGCCTCTCTTGCTTCCTTCTGCTTTCTGTTAATTATTTCTGCACATTTCTTTCTTTTTCTGCACTTCTCTCGCCTCTTTCTGCACATCTCTTTTACTTTCTGCACATCGCTTGTCTCTTTCTGGACCTCTGTTGCCTCTTTCTGCACCTCACTTGCTTCTTTCTGTACCCATTTTGCCTCTTTCTGTACCTTTCTTCCCTCTTTGTGCACCCCTCTTACCTCTTTCTGCACCCCTTTTGCCTCTTTCTGCACCTCTGTTCCTTCTTTCTGCCCTTCTTTTGCTTCTTTCTGCACCTCTCTTACTTCTTTCTATACCTCTCTTGCTTCTTTCTGCACCCCACTTGCGTCTTTTTGTACCCTGCTCGCCTCTTTGTGCACCTCTCTTGCCTGTTTCTGTACCCCTCTTGCCTCATTCTGTACCTCTGTTGTTTCTTACTGCATTGCTCTTGCTTCTTTCTGTACCTCTCTTGCAAATTTCTACACCCATCTTGTCTCCTGAACCTCTGTTGGTTCTTGCTACACCTCTGCTGCTTCTTTTTTGCACTTCTCTTTCTCTTTCTGCACCCCTCTTGCCTCTTTCTGTGCCTCTTTTGCTTCTTTCTGCACTTCTCTTGCTTATTTCTGCACTTCACTTGCTTCTTTCTGCACCTCTTTTGCCTCTTTTGGCACCTCTGTTGCTTCTTTCTGTACTTCTCTTTCCTCTTTCTACACCTCTGACTTAGAGGTAGTTTTAATCCCCTGCCCTGTCAATCACAGGGGTGCCCCAATCCATAGTGTACCCTAGTGTATTTAGGTGTTTTCACTGTATTCTAAGTGTCTTTCAGCATAGCACTGGCTCCGGGCCTGTTTAGTCAGAGTCAGTTACCACCAGTACCAGTCAGAAAAAAGTTGGGGGCACAGGATGACTTTGCAAAAAGGCCTCTTTCTGCACCTCTGTTGGTTCTTTCTGCATATCTCTTGCATCTTTCTGCATCTTTCTTCGTCTTTCTGGACTTCTGTTGCCTCTTTCTGCATTTCTCTTGCTTCTTTCTGTGCTTTTCTTCCTCTTTCTGCACATGTCCTACCTCTGTAGTAATAGTTAGAAATTAGCATTTAAAAGACCTTTGAAATTCACTAAAAAAACATAGGTTTCAGGAATGTTATAGTTAGAAATTAGCATTTAGAAAACCTTAGAAATTCACTGAAAAAAACAGGTTTCAGGGACGTTAATGTTAGTTGGACATTTCACTCATTGAAAATCAGAGAAATTCAGCAGTAATAGTTAGTTGTGCTAACTATGACTCACGTCCCCGCAATGCACTGCTGATGATGTCACGTATTACATCATTCATGACATGGTCAGTGACATCACTGATTACATCACTGATGATTCTGATGTTATAATAACTAATCTCACAAAGGAGGCAATGTAATACTCTGGCCTAGAAATGAATATCCTACTTGTTATAAGAGATTCAATGTGTACAAACAATCAAAGGTGGATTAAAAGAAGATCTTAATAGGTGGAAACATGAGAATTTGATTTCTAAGAAGGAGTATTTATAAATAATGAATATCCAGTAATGCCAGTTTTCTATATTTTGCAGAAGATTCCCAAAAGCATATCCCCAGTACCCGGACGACCGATTATATCAGTGAGGAATGGTCCATTTGAGAAGATGACACAATATGTAGACTATTTCCTCCAAGAATTTGTGGTCCAGTTACCATCTTACATCGAAGATACAGGTGACTTCTTAAAAAAACTAAATGATATATCCTGGTCAGATGATTATGTTTTAATAACTATGGACATAGCCTCCCTTTACACCAGCATTGAGCACAGGGATAGTATACGAGCAGTTGAATACTATCTTAAGAAAACACATATTCCATTTTTTAACCATAACTCCATGCTTTCAAAAATGATTGATTGGTAACTAAAAACAATTTCTTCTGATTTGGGAATGAGGTTTTTCAACAGCTAAGGGGAGCCGCTATTGGTGCCTGCCGCTCCACCAGCTAAGCGTGTTTACAGGTGGGCTGGTGGGAGGAGCAGGTACTCATGGAGGTCTTCCATGGTGATTGGGATGAAAATGTGATAACTTGGATGCGTTTTATCGATGATGTCTTCGTAGTCTGGAATGGGAATAAGGAGACTGCAAGCACATTTGTTAAATGCATCAACAAGAATGCATTGAATTTGGAATTTACCTTACACATTGAGTCGTGATCCATTGATTAGATGTACAAATTTCTGTTAAGGGTTCCAAACTTGAGTCTAGCCAATATCGCAAGGACAAGGCAGGAAACTTCACTTTACACGCATCTAGCTTTCACCCAAAACACTTAATGAACAGCATCCCATACAGGGAAATGCTGCAAATATGCAAGATTTGCAGCTCAGAAGGTGATCTGAGGTATGCCATCAAGAAGTGAAAAAACGATTCACCTGCAGTTAATGTGATCGATCGAGCAATGAGAAAAGCTAATCAACTCTCATGACATTCTATTCTTTTCCCCACACCCATTGTTACAGATTCCATAGTAACTCTCTATCTCACTGATCAGGATGAGATCATTAACATTAGGCTGATCACCAGATACAGTCAACAAGAAGGAGTGATTAGATCGATTATAAATAGCCAGTGACCGATTGTGCTTACTGATTCCACTCTAGGTCAATCTCTGCCTAATAAACCGAATTTAACATTCTGTCGAGCTCCATCTATGAGAAAAGAATTAGTCAGAAGCAGTCTAGAAGTAGTCAAGAAAACTAATTGACTATCCACTAAAATAGGCTTCTTTAATTTAAATGCAGTTGCTGCAGGGCATGCCGTTTTGGGGTAAATACCTTGAACTACACTACGGCATTCAGTCCTAAATCGATTGATTTGAAAGGTCTTTACAATTTTAGGCCGGAGTTTGTGGTATATGTTCTAACATGCACCTTCGAGCTACAGTATGTTGGTAGCACTAAGCTGCAAGTACATGTTAGAATTCTGCAGCATTTAAGGACAATTGTGAATTCTGATCCCACTTATCCGATGGCGTGCCATTTTAAACAGGTTCATGATAACTGGTTCATGACAACAGGTTCATGATGACTGTTTAAAGTACTATGTCATAGGCGCTGTCTCAATATTGAGGAGAGGTGGCAACAGGCAAAGAATGCTACGGCAGTTAGAGGCTCATTTTTATGTTAGATTTGGACTCAAAAGCACGCAATGGGCTCAATACTAGTGAGGACTTGCACAATTTTTATGATTTCTTAATTAATTTCTTTATGAATTGTTAATTAATTTGGTATGAATTATTTATGAACTCTATGAATTTGTTGATTTTTTTAAAGGATTCTCAATATTTATTAGATATTTTTTATAAAATGTTCATGAATTTTCTATCAGGGAATTAATGGTATTTATTTCACCTGTTCTTATTGCTGGCTTCATTGATAATGTTTAATGAACTATTCCTGAAAACAGTTTGGTCCTGATGAAATATCCTTTGACCGACAAAGTCATGTTATTTAAAAAAAAAAATGATAATGAAGATATTTGGAATTCAATTATTATGTCTTGGTAAATTATTCACTAGAGCACAATTATCAATTAGTATTAGGTCTTCCCTCTCATTGCACTTTGCTTCATTATGCACTTTCTTTCACGATGCACTTTATTAAGCTAGCACTTTCAACCTGTGGCACATTAGTGAACACTCGAGATTAGCGGCAACAACAGAGATTTACTCATAACTGTGGTATTCTGTACGGCAACAATATGTTTCTTCATTCACCATGGACAATAGTACCATGAAAGAGAGTGATATGAGGTTCAGTGAGTCATTATATTTGAGGTACCACATCATTATTTTCTTTCGAATTTTATTTTGGCACTTCTGATATGTGTGAAAGTACATTTTTCATGGTGAATTTGAAAAGTCCTTTGCATGGAACCCAATTATTTGATATTAACTCTATATGTTTTCTCTCTTAATATGAGACTTATTAGACCTGCCATCCTTGGCATTGTTTTCCCCTTAATGTTTTGCCTTCAACCCTCCTGTCTTGTTTTGCTGGCTTTAGAGCTCTGCACACATTTCAATACTAACAAGTGTAAAAGGATTTGTGTTCTCTCCTTAAAAGATAGTAGAATGTGCTTATACCCAATTGACATATTTATTTACTTGTAAGTCCCTAGTCAAGTGACACTACCTGTGCCCAGGGCCAGTACATTAAATGCTACTAGTGGGCCTGCAGCACCGAGTGTGCCTCCCAGTTGAGTAGCACTTGAAACATGTCTCAGGACTGCCATAGCAGCCTGTGTTCACAGTTTTAAATGGCCATATCAACCTAGCAAAATACATCTTTTGTCCTGGTAATGAAAACTCTTACATTTGTTTTTCACTGCTACATGCCTACCTCTCCTATAGGCTAATATTGGAGTTATTTTATTACATTTAATAAGTTGTAATTTTCAAATGGGAGCAGGTAAACAGTTCTTGTTTGGTGTGTTTGGAATTGTAATGAAAAATCCTCCTTCATGGTCGAGTTGGATTTTAAATTATAATTTTGAAAATGCCACTTTCAGAAAGTTGCATTTTTTCTGCCTTAGCCATTTAGCGCCTGCATCCTTCCTTTGGGTCCCATGACTGGGCGTCATTGACTGTTGGGCTCCTAGGCAGCCACACACACTAGGGAGCTTACATGTACCTGAATGGGCCATCACTGGCAGGATCGGAGGGATGAGCTGGGCCCAGCCTCACTTACACTTGATTGGACTGTGTCCTGCCTCCATACAAAGGGATTCATGGCCTATGTAGCTTGTCTGGAGTCAGGGTCAGGAAGACAGTGCACCTGTGCACTTCAAAGGCATGCCTTTAGAAGCTTCCCCCCACTTCAGAGAAAGGCCCAGGTATAAATCTTGGAACCAAGACACCAACTCTTCAGTACACTCATGGGCCTGTGGATAGTCTGCCAGGAAAAAGGACTTCTGAACTGATGAAAGGACTGCCATTCTGCTAGACTGCTACCCCGAAGGACTTCTGCCCTGTTGTGCTGACCTACTGCCCTATTGCCTGGGTGAGAAGGACTAGATCAGCACCTTTTTAACACAGGACCTCAGAGTGACTCCAGGGGCTAGTTGGCTGCCCCCCTGGCTAGAGCCTTAGGGAGAGAAGGCTCCAACAAGCTTGAACCAAGCACCTGAATCCTGTCATCTGTGATTCTAACCTGCCAAGTAGAGCCATCCAAATCCAGGACCCTTGGACTTGGGTCTAAGGTGTTCTGCCAGCCTCTGTGAATCCAGTTTAACTGAACACATCTTCTCTGTTGTGCGGTGCAACCCCGAGCAGAACCCCAGCATCGTCAATGATGCATGGATTTTCCCCTTTGTAAAGAGCTGCATCGCACTGCAACATGCCACCTCATCGGAACCGCCTGTTGCGCAATGCATCCTCGGTCATGCCCTCGCGTCCCTCGTCGACTGCAAACTCGACTACAATGCCAAACACCACATTGCAGTCTTGCGGCTCCATGGAACCGGTGCATCTCCTCGACTGCAAGATGCACAGTCGACGCTGGACTTTGCATCGCAAGCCCTCGTCGATTGTATCCTTGAAAACGATGCAGGACCTTGCATCACAGCGATGCCTCATCTCAGAACCGACACATCGCTTCAGGTGCATGAGGCATGTTTGATGCAGGCCCTTGCTATGTTCCACAAACCAGAATTTAAGGTACTCTCTTCAGGGGGCCTAACTGGGTCACTGTAGCTGGCCCACACTCCATTGTGGTTGGCCTGAACCTGTGGCTTTGTGCTGGTCCCGCACGTCCAGACATGCACAATTGGCACTATTTTCTTTTTGGGGCTATTTTCTAAGCCTGGTCAGAGATCGTGGAGTTCCGCTATGCAAAAGTCTGCGAAGTGACTAAAAAACTCCACCAAGCTATGTGGAATTCCGCGAGCGCTGAAGTGGGTTACCTTGTGCCGTTCACACTGATTTTTAGTGCCGGGTATTTGTCCTATTCTGTAAAATCAGTGGGAACCACATCACGCACAGTAAGTCGGTGCTGCTTCTTGCTGCCGCTCGAGTAGAAGTTCTACTCGAGTGGCAGCTTTCTCAACGCAAACAGAAGGTTTCTCAATGTGAATGGTAGCGACCATCCGCGACCTCCCGGATTGAGAAATCAGGCGGGGACGTGGTCTCGCTTTGGATTTTCCTCGCTTGTGCTCCCGCTCACCAGCTTACCATTTGCCGGTGTGAGCCAGGAAAAACTGCGCTACGCTATGCTCCGCTGGGTTTTTCTCAACTCCGCAACCCCCTCGGAGTACAAAAAAACTCTGCAAACTCCACGAACGGAGCGGAGTTCACCGCCAGGCGTACTATTTTCACTGACATCTTAAAAATTGCATATCTCTGGTTCTACTGAGAGAATTTTTGTTGTTATGGCATTGTTTTATTTATTAAAATGTATCTAAATTTCGAACTTGGTGTGGCATTCTTTTTGTATGGTGTTTTCACTTTATTACCGTTGGAAGTATTACACAAATACTTTACACATTACTTCTAAGCTATGCCTGACTGCTCTGTGCCATGCTACCAGAGGGTTGAGCATAGATTAATTTAGTGTTGGCTTGTGCCTCACCCTGACAATGATTGTGGTTGCTGCTTGACCAGGGCTAATACCCAAGTCAACCAACAACCCAATTTCTCACAAGACTCAACCACGAGAATGATATACAAGCCTGTAAATACTTTTTGTGACCAAGGTTATCAATTTAACAGAACAATGGTGGTTTTATCCTTGAGAAATCCGGCTTAATACACAACATATTCCTTTTCTGGGATCATTTGTTGCAGCAATTAATTGGACGGGCTATGGGTTTATACTTTGCAACAAGCTATGCCAAAATCATAACAGGCTTGTTGGAGTAAAATCATATATCAGTAGAAATTAATGATTATACAGAACAAAATGTTATGTCTCAGATAGATCGATGATACTTGTTTACTATGGGGAGTGGCTGATATGGAGGCACATATTGTTTGGTCTTTGGAATTGAACTCATCTACCCACAGATTCACAAAGGAAATGTGTAAAGAACTATAAAATATCTAGATCTGAAACTCTAGGGTAATGATGGTGATTTACACCTAAGTCTTTATAGCAGAAAAACAGTAGGAAAGAGCTTGCTACTTGCTGAATCCATCATTTGTCAAAGTTAAAATGGGAATTTCGTTTGAGAGAGTACTCCTTTTAAAAATCACTGTAGCAGGGATTCCAAATATGAAGCTGAAAAAGAAATAACCCCAACATGCTGTTAAAGTGGGATAGTTCTAACTGGATGCTTGACAAAGCTGTGTCAAAGGCTGCAATCAGAACACAAAAAGGGTATTGTGAAGACAGCACAAATTCAAGCAAGATTAATTCAAATTTTCAATATAGTATACAATCTTTTACAAATTGGGATTTTTTTTAATCATTTGATCAATCTGTGTAAAAAAAAATTCCCAAATACGTTATGGCTTTTAAGTGATCAAAATCACTTAGGGTTCTCTTAGTCCATAGTGAGCTACAGCAAATTGAGAGAAAGATCTCTTTGGAAAAACTGCCAGTATTCTTATGATGCTCCCATTGCAAGGCATGTAAGGGAAGCAGAATAATATATTCAATACCACATTTAAGAAATGAGAGGAAGAGCAACAAATGCATTACTTATAGCACTGACTTCATGTTGTATGGGTTGGAATGCCTGCTTGGCAAGTAAAACATTGGTGTCACAATCTTTCTGTGAAAGAGAAGAGTCTTGGAATGCTTATATGTGATAAAAAAGCAACCATTTGAATCACCCCCTTGGCCAGAGATTTCAATATCAAAGAAAAGATTCGGATTTACTACCTCTCTTTTTGTTTAAATATCAAAGGAGAAATTGGGGTTTACTTTTTATTTTTGCTTTGGTAGAGTAAGAAAAATATATGGGCTAGAGATAGATTTCGTCAGGTTTTTTGAGAGCTATATTAGATCAGTAATGTACGTAGTAGACATCCCAAAGGCTTAATATCGGTAAATTAGCATTCATACATCTGTAATTTATCGAGTACTAACTGCAAGGTGATCAATGACTAATCTGACAGATTTAAAGCCAAAAAAGCGGAGATAAAAATATTGCCCTATTAACAAGAGGGTGCTAACATGCATTAGCGCATGTTAGCACCCTTTTACCCAACGCCTCCCTTTGCATCTCTAATGAGATGCAAAGTGGGCGTCACTGGGCAGGACAACCTTGTAAATATCGCTGATGTGAACATTGTGATATTTACAAGGCTGCCAACGCATTTTAGCAGATGTTAGTTTTGGGCAAAAACCGCTGTTTTCACCAGAAACTAACATCTGCTAAAATGCAGACTTAGGCATACCTATAATGGGGGTGGAGTGTGCTGATACGACCCTGTGGGTCGTATCAGCAAGGTTACCGCCGTTTTGCAGGTAACATCGCTGGAAAACCAGCGATGTTCCCTGCAAAACGGCGATCTTCCCGCTATCGCTGGTAATTATATCGCCCTGGGGAAACGCGTTGTAAATAACGGGCTAACAGGGCGATATAATCAAGCGATAGACGGCGATAAATAGGAAAGTGCTAAGCGCGCTTTGCGTCTATTTATCGCCGTCCTTGTAGATATGCCCCTTCGTTCTTGCCATTGCATAGAACTAATGTGATAGTGAATGGGTGTTAGCGGGTCCTCTGGGGCTGTAATAATAATGTGATGACCCTGTAACAATAAATTCAGTGCAGCACTATACTTTTTAGCCCAAGTGCTCATAGTGTGGTGAATCTGTATTGCAATCCAAAACTGTTGAAGGTTTTCAGACAAGTGTATATTACTTGTATACATAGGGAAACAGAGCCATGATTTTATTAACAGCGGCTACGTCACCCATTTGTACTATGTTGGGAGGTTAGTGGCATAGTGTTGTGTTGTATTCAAATGTCATAACTTCGGAGAGAGGAAAAAGGCACTCCAAACACTTGTAATGTGACAATGACCATTAAGCATGAACATATTTACCCACAGAATGGGTAAAATCTTTTGATACATCAGGTCCTATATTTCTCGGAGCAACCCTGTAAATTCAGGTTGTTTGAATATTTCTTTCAATGTCACTTGATTTTGAAATTTATTTTAAAAAAATGCGTCAAAGTACTTGCAGTGTGTTATGATATTTGTGAAAGAGTGACACTGTATTTGCATTACGATCTTAAAGAAAGGAAGGTGGTCGGAGTTGTAATGTGGAGGATCAGCTGTATATTAAAATACATATTTTCAACTCACGAATCCCAGGCTTTCTTTTATTATTTGCATAGTGCACAATCTTTCATTGGTATGGTTTTGTAAAGCAACTGGTAGTCTGGTGACTTTCGCCCTGGATCTGAAAATACCATTGCACACTGAACACTAGATTAAATCCTTTTGAAGAACCACTAAATGTGATAATTATGTATATTTTAACGAGATCCTGCATAACTCGTTAAAGCACTTACAATTAATGATTGCACATTAGAGTTTCCCCAGGTCCTTTATTCTATATTTGTGAATGAGCACTAGGACATTTACATACATTTAGGACAGATATACATTGTGTCAAAAATTCCACTCACTACTACCGACTAGAGTTTCAATTCTTTTTTGATGATGTGCGGTAGCTGTGTTTACCTCCTATTCTCGGATAAGTGGGTATATGTTATTTATTAAACTGTAGGAGAATGTTTTTTAAATGTAGGGGTTGTGAGCTTTGCTAGTTGTTAGTGCATTTTAAGTAAGCAGAAAAGCCCATTACCTGACAGAAATGAGACGTGTGTGGATGTTTTCAATGGTTAAATCATTTGATAACAATGATAGCCAACTCTCCAGCATATTTGGGAACTCTTTCATTCATTTTAGTTGTTCTCTCAAATGTTTTCTGTTCATCCACATGTTATGCCATGTCTTGTAACTGGTGTTGTGTGAGCACAATGGTAGTAAATTATGTGCTACATCTGTAGTTTGATAGATGTTTGTGTAGGGTTCTGATGTGGTAACTAACTCAGGATGTATGTGTACTGTCTCCAAATTTTCAAGTTCAGTTTTCAATTGGCCTGGGGAAGCAAAACATACAGTATACAATATTATGGCCCAGAGACATCAAGCATTAGTGTGGTCCTTGCATCACACAAGGCAACACAAGTACCAAACAAAGGCTTTAGGAATACTTACAAAGCCATGCAAGAGGCGAATGTCAATGTCTTGCATGGCTTTGTAGAGAAATGTAAAGAAAAGCAGCTGCATTATGTTGCATTTCAACATTGGAGGTGTTCTATGGCTGGAGTATAGGTGTTCCCATGCACCCATCTATGGATTTTGGTGCATTCCCAGATATACTAATGCTAGTAATCCTGGGAATGTGTCAAAATATTTCACCTTCCCAGTGAGATGTAACAAGGTGAAATATCTTTATTTCTGCTCATTATTTCCTCTTTCCACTTCTGCTGCATTCTGCAGCACACACAGAAAGAAGGATAATGCCTCTAAAGATTGTTTCATCCAGTAAGGTGTTCCTTCCTGTGCAAAAACAATTCTGCCTGTAATGCACTATGGTGCCGGTGTGCCTGCATTGGCACTAGGCAGCACACAGTGCACCAGCCCAAAGAGAGAGCAGAAATGTATAGAGTATGGTAAATATGGAGCATTTCTGCTCTTCCCTTTTATTTGCTGCCCAGCATTGTGTGAAAGATTAGTAAATATGCCCCTACATTGCTTACCAGAGATAGCTGTCATCAAGTTATGGTGAGCCTTGAACGTAGCCAGTTACGCATTGTACCAGCCTCATCTCATGAGGGATGGCACTATCTTGTGATGTTAGACATTCATTGCAGTTTGATTCAACAACCATAACATATTACAGTAAATGTATAGAATGGATCACAATTGGATGTTTCATTATATGTGCAGATCAGTTAGCCTATAATTTGCCTGGAAGAGGATATCTTGTTCAATTATGGTTAATCATCCTAAAGATCAAGGATTAAAATTGAATATTATGCAATGTCCAATATAAAAATTACTTGAGTGTGTCAGTCAGTAACAGGTATATCAAACACCAAAGGTGGAATAGCTGATCTTGGGTACCTATAAGAGAGGGACTACACATTAGTTGTGAGTTTGTTGTAATTAATACAATTCAATTCCTCTTGATTCGATTTTGAAAAAAGAAACATGAAAGAAATACACTGCATTTTCTACCAAAACATAGAAACTAACCATAGCATTATTAATATATAAAAATGGTACTTGCTGTGCCAACCAATTCCCAACAAAGGCCCTTTCACCTGTCAGTCCTATACATGCAGAACTCATTATTATTTAAAATAAAGCGCCTACAAACATTCTACGAAAATACAGTCTATGTGCTTTAATTACAAATGAAGATACATATAAAAATCATTAGAATACAATCTTCACAGGTGATACTAAAGATTACAAGCCACGTACTTGCAGCCTAGCAGATAAAAGTTCAACAAGACAATGGTTCGAAACCCTTGGTCCACGGAAACACATTTTTACTGGATGAGCTGAGTATGACCACTACACCTAACACATACATGCAGGTGGACCAATGATTCATCCCTCCATCGCTTTGAGAAAATAATACACTCTATAAAAGGTATCAGAGCTGCCTAGGAGCTGGGGATAAAATTACACATCTCTGCACTTCCAAAACTCTGGATGCTTTAAAATTGGCTTAAGATAAAATAACAAAAAAATCTATAAAATTTGCAAAAAAACATGAAATGTATCAGGGTTCGGCTGGACAACCTGTCACATGGGCAAGACGATGTGCAAATACCCAAATAACGTTGCGCTTCTAAAATACACAAAAAAACACAAAAGTCGCAGCACAGTACCAGCTATAAAGCGAAAGACATTCAATCACTCCCGGCGTGAGAGTTCTAAAGTGCATCTGTGGAGTTTGTGGGCCCCACAGATGCAGGGAATATAATATATTCTCTGTTGAAGCTTTTACTGAATTCAGAATGCAGTCTTTGGGAATAACAGAATTCTTGAAAATGAGACTTGACCACCAATTTGTTAGTCTTGAGTGAAGTGACGGGTGCAGAAAACATAGCGCCGATACCTCATAGCCCACTCCACTGCGACATGCATGTAACACATGTAATGAGCGACCAAATAAAAAAAGAACGAGACGCTAGAGTCTTGTTGGAGGAAACTTGCTGCTGCTTCATTTTGCACATGTAGGCAAGACAAAACTGGATTAGCTTATGGGCGATTCAGGATGGCCACTGGATGGGCAACCTATATTGATCACCCACATGATTGGCCAAACAGCCCTGGATTACATACCAACAGGCGTTGTATCTTTTGGGGGTCCTCACCCTATGACCTCCTAACAGCCAAGGAATAGATAGACCCCGTCAAATTTGACGCAGTCTAGAATAATGTACCTATTTAAACTAGCCTCTACATTGGCCCAAACACTAACCCAGAGAAAATGTGGGTTTCAACCTTTCTTTATCTGAAGTATATAGCAACTATAGTTCTGAGTGGACGATAAAGTGGAAGCTAGTAGGGGTAAGATAGAGAACATTTCTCTGTCTTTAAAGAAGAGATGTTGTGATATCCCCAAACTTCTGCACCATAAGGAGAGACTCACCTAGAAATATATATTGTCAGGTGGGGAGAAATAGTCAACCTGCCTGCAGTCTGAGAGAGAATGAATATTACACCAGCCAAACTGCCTAACTTCAGGTGCAAATTATTAACTTGCGTCTGCCATGAATCTGCTGAATTAAAGACAACACCAAGGTAACAGAAATTACTCACGCTACTCATGAATTAGCTACTGATTGACAGAGTAGAAACCTTTGTCCTCCTCAGGCCATGTGCCATAATAAGGGATTTCCCAAAGTTGGTGATCAAATCTAAGTTGCTCATGATAGTCACAAATGACTCCACCATAATACGAAGTGGTCTCGGGGTCCAAGCCATAAGAACTGCGTTGTCTGCATAAAGTAATGCATGGATAGACAAATTAGCTATTCTCTGGACATCACTGGTGACATTGGCCAGATAAGGACTCAGATTGCTAATATAAATGACAAACAATAAAGGTGCCATAGTGCAACCTTGACCTACCCCTGTGGCTAAGGGGAAAATGTCTGACTTTTCTCCTGCTGAACCATATTACACTTCTTTAAGCTGAATTGGAGAGTGTGCAAGAAATGATCAATACAGCCTCAACCCCCAGATCCAACAGCATCAGCCATTGCTTAGACCTACTAACAGAGTCAAATGCTGTTGATAAGTCCATAAAGGCCATGTGCAGTGGGCAGTACCTGGCAATGGTATACTTACCAATAATCAGATGCAAGTTCAGACACTGTTCCACCATACCCAGCTCCGAACTGAAACCAAAATAGTGGTGGCACAAGATGATGTTTTAGTGTGCCCAGAATCTTATGTGATTAAAAGTTGCCCATTCTAAAATCTTGACGGTACTGTCAACTAGGGTGTTCGGGTGATAGCATTTGGGTGACTTTTGATCCCCTTTTTTAAAAATGGTAACTATAATTGAAAGGGCTCAAGACTCAAGAGCAAGGAATCTTATTGCACAATGAGTTGTTGAATACATTTGTAAGCATTGGGCCACACAAGTCAATATTGCATTTGATGAGGTGCATTGGCACCCCATCCAGCCCTGGGGATGTACTGCCTGAGCTTTGGCTTATGGCACCCATCACGTCTGATCAGTGGCGTAACAAAACCGAAAGAGGCCCCCCTGCAAACCATGGTGAGGGCCCCTCATAAGCTTACTCGGCACCTGCCATGTTCAAGAACCTCTCCCCTCAAATCCACCATCTAGCAGAACTTTCAGTGATACGATTAGCTTTAAAGAGATCAACATAGAAACATATTTTAGAGGGTTACTTTGTGAGGAATGTGCAGTTATAAGTAAATTTAATTCAACAGGAATTAAAGATTAACTTGCCATTGTCACTACTTTAATTTCTGGATTAAAAACCAGGGGTTTCCTCATTTACATGTGCATTTTTCTCAATCTGTATTTTAGTTTTTAAAGAACAATGCACGTATGGCACTTCTCAGAAACAAGTAGGTACTCAGCTACAGAGTACATGCACTTCTATTTTGCTATTTCAAGCACTGGGTGCAACCCATTTCCCACTAATAAAGAAATACTGTCTGACTGGGGTACTATATCAGCTAATAGTTAAGTGGTATAGGAGACCTGGGTCTGAATCCTAGCTCACTAATTCACTACAGTTTGTGATCTTGAGGAATTCAATACATTTTTCTGTACCTAATTTGGAGTGCCTGGAGTTGATTCAGTGTGCAACTGAGCCAGACATATGAATGACACATTACAATGAGTGGGCTACATAGACTTTCCAGGAGGTGTGAGTCAGAACCAGAGCCAGATGGTGTTCATTACAGCACATTTTTGCAAATTGAATGGGCTAGAAATGTATAATGTTTTAATAGACTAATGTGTAGAGGAAGCCATAAAATACACCACATACTGGTATGCCTCAGTATGGGACATGACTGACAATATGTGGCCACAAATGATTGTTTCCATACCAGTTATTACTGTACAATGGTAATAAATCTGGTGTTATTTTCTTGCACACAAAAGTCTATGCAAGGGTATTGCCATTATATGCTAGGAGCTTCCAATAAATGTGAGTGGGGTGCTCAAATTTCCTTGGGTGTAGCTTAACTATTAGAAGTGCTGCAAATCACATAATGCTCAATCCGTCAAAGAGCCTCTCAGAGATTCAACATCAATAAGAAAGTGATAATCGATGGATAGATGTCCCGCTGCAATTTGTCTGGTCTGCTTACTTTGACTGGGGCTGCCCATGATCCCATGGCTAGTGACTCTTAAGAATCAACCATTGAAAGAGAGATGTTAAAGGCAAAGACATTAATGTGTTACTTTACTGTAACAAATATTCCCTTGATGCCAGTTTGCACTTCATCCAAATAAAGCACACATTGTCATACACACTACCCCAACACATCTCAAAGCAATGGGAGTAGGGTTTAATTTAAGCCGATTGGTTTCCGGTGCCCCGCACCGGCACTTAATTGTCAACTCCGGTACTTGTGACAGTCTATCATAAGGTGGCGCTGTCTGGGTCATTTAGAAATGACCTCAAAAACAGTTAATTAATAATTTAATATCTATTAAAATGACTATTGCCTGCCGCCCAAGCCTTCTTATATCTTTGGGGATCTGAAATATTCTGAATTATCACATTTGTAGAAGTGTGATGGTTAGTAGTTGTGTTGTTACTATCATTGGCAGCACGGCAGAGACAATGTGTGGTGCAAACAGCAGTGGCCTCCTGACAAGAGCCCTGGCACTTATTTTTTTTTAGAAATTTAGCACTGAATGGGAGACGAGCACATAGCCAGACATACAAGAGCTACAAACAGGGTCAGACTGGCCTACCGGGCACCAGACCTTTCACAGCTGGTTGGGCTAGTTTTGTAGCTGAGGCCCTGCCGGCCTCATTCTTAGTTTCAACACTTCTAAATAAACAGGGCAAAACAAAACCTGTTAAAGAATGCTTTAAGCACACTTGAAAACTATTTGGTTTTACATTGTTTATAATAGAGTGGGGGTGCGCAGATCAGTAAGTCCAAAAGTCAAATAGGAGTATAAAAAGTATATAAATCTTTATTTTAAACTTGTTAGAATTTCAGCAGAGACACTCAGCCAACGTTTTTCTTTCCCACACTGGAAACTTCATCAGGGCAATGAAAGAGTAACGCTAGGATGTACCATCTTCAGAATAGAAAATGCCAATGTGACATGAGCCATGGGTGTTCACCAATATAAATCCAATTTTCAAAGAGGTATCAAATATTAGCCTGGTAGAGAATGTAGTCAAAGGTTCAAGGTCAAAGAAAAATAGATTTGTGTTTGGGTCCAGTGTGATACGCTGGAGCAAAACCAAATACCCCACAGGTATGATAAATCCTGCCTGGGAATGTCGTAACGTAATGTAGAATACCAAACACAAAATCTCAGTTTGGACTATTCTAAGTTATGACATTCCCAGGCAGGATCCATCTTTTTACCTATGTAATCTTCCCACTTTTGCACCACCTCAATTTTTCACCACCTTTACTTCTCACATTTGTTGACTCCTTTCTGTTCAGTATTTCTCACTTCTACTGCTCTTAGTTTTTCAAGGACTTAATCCAGCTTTGTATATCTCCCCCCCATATTTATTCTGTCTTTATCTGTAACAGTTTTCCTTTCAGTTCTCTCAAGTCCTCTCTTGTGTCCATATTTTACTCCTATCTCCTGCCCCTCTGCCATTTCTTCTTCCCATCTCATCTCTCCTCTTATCCCATGACATCACTGTCCATTCTGTCTCACCTCTTTATCCACCATGCTCAGGAAAGCTCTATTACGCTTCTTTTGTCTGTCTGTCTCTTGCTTCCTTTTGCTCCCACTCTCATCGTCTCCAGTTCATGCTAACTTTCCTATTTGTGACTTTTCTCTTATTCTCTCCTATCTGCCCTCAATTATTTTTCCAAGTTCCTTTGTACGTTCTCTTTCTCTATTTCCTTTCTATTTCAAACGTTTCTTTTTCATTTTGCTTTCTTGGTTCATTAGCTCACCCCTTACTACCTCTACTTATTTTTTTATCTTGTTATGCATCTCCTTTATTTTCGAAATAGGCCAGAATGGTCTCCCACATGGAGATGCTGTTTTTGCCTACTCATAATTGGGCCTATGTATAATTGCTAGTGATTCAAAGTGAATTGTTTCTATGAAGGATTTGCATCCATGCTAAGCTGTCACTTGGCGTTGTGTAGCTGAGTGCACTAAGCATGAGTCAGTCATCTGATTAAGCTCTAAAATGACTGAGCTAGCTCGTGCCTCTCAGTATCTCTATCAACTCTCTGTCACACAAAACCAATACAGAGAGTTGCCAACTAAAAACAAAGGGCCATATGTATCAAACTCCCGTTTTGCGATTCTCAATTTGCGATATTTTCGGAATCGTAAATTGAGATTCGCAAAATGGTATGTACTTATACAATCGCGAATATATAGCGATTCCATAAAAATCGCTATTGTCATTGCGATAACCGAACTGCGATTCCTAATTACAGAAAATTGCATATTTGCAAAATTCGCAAATTTGCGAAAATCGCATAATACGGAATCCGAAACTCAGGTGCTGCATGATGGCATCACAACCAGGAAGTGTGACTACCCTTGCTGCACCTGAGTTTCTGAAGCACAGTGAGAGAGCAGGAGTGGAGGTGAGGGATCACTGCAGTGCTAGAAAGAATGGCAGAGACTGGAGACATGGCCAGCAAGGAGAACCAGCAGCAGGGGGAGAAACAAACAAGGAGAAAACAAAAGTTTACTGAGAGTGAGCTGGAGGTCCTGATCCAGGAAATGGTTGTCAGCCATGAGCTCCTCTTCGGGAAAAAGTCCCTACGAGTGCCTGAGACACGCAAGCGGAGGATTTGGGCGGATATCCAGTGCAAAATGCAATAGGCGTCACCCACAGAAGCGTTGAAGACTTCAGGAAGCGCTGGTACGACTTGTGCCAGCGCTCCAAGGAGAGGGTTGCAAAACGGTTGGAGCAAGCCAAGAAGACTGGTGGTGGGACCTCTACTGCCACCGCCTCAACACCACTGGAGGAAATGGTGGAGGGGACTCTTCATCGGGAGAGCGCAATGGGCGTCGCAGACCTGGACAGCTCCGAAACCCCAGAACCAAGACAAGGTAAGAAGCATGCCATCACACCCCTGATACCCCCCTACTACCCCCACACCCCCAGGAGGGACCCAGGGGCACGACAGGACAAAAAGTCCAGTGCAGGTACGCAAGCACACACAGCAATGCATTATGGGAGATGTAGTCACATGCACATAACAGTGGAGTATTGGCACCCAGCCAGTCCCAAACAGTATGTGCGCAACATGAAAGGTAAAATACAGATAGACAGGACCCATGCAACTACAAACAGTGAATTTTAATGCATGTCAGATGCAAGACAGGACAGAAAATAAATGTGTGCATTTACGTCCACAGCACCATCACAGGTAACTGCCAGTGGAGGCGAGGAAGAATCCCCTGACGCAGAGGCAACAGGGCTAGAGGAGGAGGAGGGAATGGAGGAGGAGGGCAGCCCAGTAATTCATCAGACACGCAGCAGGAGGCATGCAGTGCCACCATTGCCCCCGCTGGAGGATGAAGCCCAGGACACTGATGGCGATGTCCAACCAGTCCCTGGACCGTCAGAGCCACGACACTGTGCTCGAGCACATACAGATGCAACCCCTCCAATTCCAACCAGGCGCAGGGAGGGCACGTGCATCCACCAGTTCAGCAGACACAGGAGAGGACACAGTCTTCAGAGGGCTGGAGGGGCAAATGTTGGAGGTCCAGCACCTGCAGGCGAGAAATATCAGGGCAGTTCAGAGACAAATCAGGGCTGGCTTCATGGGCATGACGGGTGCCCTGGAGGCACTCTGCACTGAACTAAGGGCGGATTGTGCTGCTAGGCGCAAAGAGATGCAGCGCCTAGACCTCTACACCAGGGCAGTCAACCACCTCACCTCAGCAACCAATGTGATGTCGAGGCGCAGCATCAGTATGCTGCGTGAGGTGGCACACAACAGCCAGGACGTGGCAAGGGTCCTCGTACAGGTGATATGTGCTGTGGATGAGCTGCGGGCAGCTCGCACGACTGACCCAGGAGTTCTCACTCCAACAGATGAGGATGCACGATCTACAAGGAGCAGCATTACACCCCCACCAACCCCGGATAGGCGCGGTAGTGTGCGTCACAGAGGGGCTTCTGGGACAGTTGAGGAGGGCACTATTCAACCATAGCCAGGGGCCACGGGCCGACAGCGCCGCAGTTGAGGTGCACAGACTTGTACAAGGAGATGGGTGAATCAACCCAGTGCACACGGACACTTGGGCCAGATTGTTACTTAGCACTGTGATCTGAACATGTGCTGACAAATGGACATAACATTGTGGCTACACAGGCTGTGTGACGATATTAATCCTGCATTTAAGGAAAGAAAACACAGTCTCCTAACTGATATATCGCATTGTGTCATAGTTTCTTACCTAGAAATAGTTCTGTGTGACCTCTTCACGCCTCTGGCGCCCAGCAGCTGCACCAATTGCACTAGCTGGCATGCGTCCTTGCGCTGGGCCCTCCTCATCTGATTAATCAGATTCACTGAGCTCCATTGGTGTGCCTTTCCTGGTGGCGATGTTATGCAGCATGGCACATGCTACCACTATCTTGCAGCAGGTCTGGGGGCTGTATTGGAGTGCCCCTCCACTCTTATGTAGGCATCTGAATCTGCTCTTGAGAATACCGAAGGTCCGTTCGATGGTACCTCTGGTTGCTATGTGGGCACTGTTGTACCTCCGCTCAGCAGCGTTGGCAGGATTCAGGTACGGCGTCAGTATGAATTCCCGGACCGCATACGCACTGTCACCTGTGGGGTTGGCTAAATATGGTTAAACACTGTACTGATTCAAGAAAGGTAGCGCACTCCTACTGTTTAAACGTCAGAAATGTGGCTATTTTGACAATTTTCAATGACTAAAGCGTGCGCTTCTGAAACGAGGAAACCCCCCTCGTGACATAACAAGTGAACTGCTGGTGAACTATCACCAGTGTACTGAGTGCACAGCTAGGTGGTCTGAAGAGAACTCTTGATAAAGACTTTTACATCAGAAAACTGAAGTTGGAAAACATCAACAGTAATTAATCGAAAAATGCATTCAAAAATAATCCCAAGGTTGAAGTCAAAGAAACTCTTTTATAATCCAATCATCGCAAACGGGAAAAAATGCACGTAGCTTCAATAAATGAATTACATTGAAGATTATAATGAAACAATATATGTAAGCTTAATAGCTAACAGCGTAATAGAACGTCAGTTCATAAAGAAGTGCCCAATGCATTTCGGGGTTGGAAGACATCCCTTCTTCAGGGGCCGCTGTAAACAAAGAAATAAACTTGAGGAACAGATAATGCTCATTACATCTTTGTCAAAATTCAAAGAACAAATAGAAACCAAATACAAGATGCAGGGTCAAGAAGGGAAAGGAAAAAAGACAACTAGTTTCAAGCTTTAGTAATTCTTAAAAATAGTGCCAAAAGGTGATATAGAGATGAAGAAACAGATTCCTCTGGCATGTGGAACCAGGAAAAAACGGAGAAAAAAGCTAATACGAAAATGAAAAAACCACCGTAAGTGTGAAATAGACCAGTGAAGGAGAAAGATGTTGTGTTGAAAAACAGTGTGTGACTGTGAATAGTCTGAAAAACACTTACTAGAATGAAAAGACGGAAAAACTCTAAAGATCCGCTGTTTTAATTGAAGGTATCTAGAACTTAATGCACGAAATCTGAAACCCAAAACGAAAACATTAAACGCAAGGGAAGGGAGGCAGGAAAGCTGGAGAAAGTGAATAAAGACTGTGTGCACAAACTTACTGAAATGGGGTCCCTCGTGAGACAATGCTCAGAAAGTAATGTGGTGACTGAAAGCAGGCATGGCAAGGAATGCCACCGTGCTGAAAAGAAAATCAAATAAATGAATAGAGTGTAAAAATGAGAATAAAAGTAAGTGTCTCTTCCAAGCCTATACTGTATGGAAAATACCTGGAATCGAAGGTCACGAGGGGCATGTGGGTCAAACGTAGCTAGGCTGAGACGAAATGAAAAAACAGCAAGGAAAAGCGGGTTACCTACACGTAAACTGGGATAAACAAACGAAGAAAGTGAACAAAGAAACGGAATTGCGCTTACCCAAGAAGCGACATGAACACAGAGTGACCGGTACCGATGCGTGCAGCAACAAAGTGATTAGCAAATAGGCGTGTGGATTGGTGAATAAAACGACGGGGACGGTGTCACGTGAGCGCCAAAAATAAACAGAGAAAGTGACTCCGAGCTGTGCGGACGACAAGCGCCATGTTAAAGATAAGGTAAAACCGAAAGGAATAGAAAAAGACTGATACAAGACATGAAGCTCAGGAAAGGGTGCAAAAGAGATGGGGAGAGGAAATAAACGTGGACAAAATGAGTAAACAATAATGAACAGAGAAATGAACAACAGACTGAAAAAAGATGAGGAAGTACCAAAATGAAGGTGCTGCTCAGACGGAAGGGCTGTGCTGTGAATGGTGTAAAGAGTACACTAACTGTGCTGCAAATAGTGAATAGTGAAAAGAGTACACTAAAAAACGAAAGTGTAGTTAAGACAAACAAACATAAACAAACTCAAAAAAACACAGACCAGAATTGTAGAATAAAAGCAGAAAAATAAAGTAGAAGAAATGCATGTGGGGTAAAGGAATGTGAGAGTTGAATCCACTCTTGACTAAGGTAAAGGGAAAAAGTGTAATAAATAATGACAAAAATTGCAAAGTGAAGACGAAGCAGGAAAGAAAGCAATGGAAAAAGGACTGTGTGAAGTGAAAAGGAAAATGAAAAAAATAAATGAAAAATAATCAAATTGCTAAAGATGAAACAAACTTACAATCTGAGGTAATTACAGGAAACAGTACATTTCCAATTTGTCATTTAACCCATGAGGTAGCAGGGTCTGCAAAAACTTGGTCCACCAAACTTTTCTCTGCGCTAAGGTCCTGTCATTGTTGGTAGGCATGTTAAGTGGTACAATTTCAAGGATGGTGTATCTCAGCTGAGCAATGGTGTGTTGTTGTTCTAACCAGTGCGTAACTAAATGTGATTTGAGGCTTTTTGTCCGAATCAAGCTTTTGTGTTCAGAAATCCTGACTTTTACTTTGCGGGAAGTTTTGCCAACATACAATAGACCACAAGGACATTTGATGGTGTAAATGACATTGATGCTGTCGGAAGTACCAGTGAATCTAAGCTTGATGGTTTTGCCTGAATAAGGGTGATGAATGGTATTGCCAATGATGGCATTATGGCAATTAATGCAGTTATGGCATTTTTGCATGCCTTTGAATTGATCAATGTTAGCTTTGTGGGCTGTAGTGGTTGATGACAACATATCTTTAATGTTTTTACTGCGTGTATACGCAAATAGTGGGTCTGTGGAAAACAGACCATTAAAATCCGGTTCATGCTTCGATATTTCCCATCTGGTTTTGATAATTTGGCGAATTTTGCCAGAAATGGTGGAAAATATGGATACAAAAACTTGACAAGTTTGGTCATTTTTGGCTGATGAAGTTAAAAGCTCTGTACGTGTTTTCGTACGTATTCTGGACATAGCAGACTTGAGGACAGTGTCAGGGTAACCCCTCTCTTTGAATTTAGCGCATTGTGTTTGGAGTGATGCCTCTAAGTGGTGGCTGTCTGAAACAAATCTCTTGATCCTGATAAGTTGTGAATATGGTAGATTCTGAATGAGGGAAGGAGAATGGAAACTAGAAAACAATAAGAGATTGTTTCTGTCAGTTGGTTTGGAATAAACTGAAGTGGACAAATTGTGAGAGTTTTTGGTAATGAGTACATCTAGGAATGGAAGATTTTTCAGCACTGATATTGTGTGTGAGAGGGGTTACCCTGACACTGTCCTCAAGTCTGCTATGTCCAGAACACGTACGAAAACACGTACAGAGCTTTTAACTTCATCAGCCAAAAATGACCAAACTTGTCATGTTTTTGTATCCATATTTTCCACCATTTTCCACCATTTCTGGCAAAATTCGCCAAATTATCAAAACCAGATGGGAAATATTGAAGCATGAACCGGATTTTAATGGTCTGTTTTCCACAGACCCACTATTTGCGTATACACGCAGTAAAAACATTAAAGATATGTTGTCATCAACCACTACAGCCCACAAAGCTAACATTGATCAATTCAAAGGCATGCAAAAATGCCATAACTGCGTTAATTGCCATAATGCCATCATTGGCAATACCATTCATCACCCTTATTCAGGCAAAACTATCAAGCTTAGATTTACTCGTACTTGCGACAGCATCAATGTCATTTATGCCATCAAATGTCCTTGTGGTCTATTGTATGTTGGCAAAACTTCCTGCAAAGTAAAAGTCAGGATTTCTGAACACAAAAGCTCGATTCGGACAAAAAGCCTCAAATCACATTTAGTTACGCACTGGTTAGAACAACAACACACCATTGCTCAGCTGAGATACACCATCCTTGAAATTGTACCACTTAACATGCCTACCAACAATGACAGGACCTTAGCGCAGAGAGAAGTTTGGTGGACCAAGTTTTTGCAGACCCTGCTACCTCATGGGTTAAATGACAAATTGGAAATGTACTGTTTCCTGTAATTACCTCAGATTGTAAGTTTGTTTCATCTTTAGCAATTTGATTATTTTTCATTTATTTTTTTCATTTTCCTTTTCACTTCACACAGTCCTTTTTCCATTGCTTTCTTTCCTGCTTCGTCTTCACTTTGCAATTTTTGTCATTATTTATTACACTTTTTCCCTTTACCTCAGTCAAGAGTGGATTCAACTCTCACATTCCTTTACCCCAAATGCATTTCTTCTACTTTATTTTTCTGCTTTTATTCTACAATTCTGGTCTGTGTTTTTTTGAGTTTGTTTATGTTTGTTTGTCTTAACTACACTTTCGTTTTTTAGTGTAATCTTTTCACTATTCACTATTTACAGCACAGTTAGTGTACTCTTTACACCATTCACAGCACAGTCCTTCCGTCTGAGCAGCACCTTCATTTTGGTACTTCCTCATCTTTTTTCAGTCCGTTGTTCATTTCTCTGTTCATTATTGTTTACTCATTTTGTCCATGTTTATTTCCTCTCCCCACCTCTTTTGCACCCTTTCCTGAGCTTCATGTCTTGTATCAGTCTTTTTCTATTCCTTTCGGTTTCACAGTATCTTTAACATGGCGCTTGTCGTCCGCACAGCTCGGAGTCACTTTCTCTGTTTATATTTGGCGCTCACGTGACACCGTCCCCGTCGTTTTATTCACCAATCCACACGCCTACTTGCTAATCACTTTGTTGCACCACGCATCGGTACCGGTAACTCTGTGTTCATCTCGCTTCTTGGGTAAGCGCAATTCCGTTTCTTTGTTCACTTTCTTCATTTGTTTATCCCAGTTTACGTGTAGGTAACCCGCTTTTCCTTGCTGTTTTTTCATTTCGTCTCAGCCTAGCTACGTTTGACCCACACGCCCCTCGTGACCTTCGATTCCAGGTATTTTCCATACAGTATAGGCTTGGAAGAGACACTTACTTTTATTCTCATTTTTACACTCTATTCATTTATTTGATTTTCTTTTCAGCACGGTGGCATTCCTTGCCACGCCTGCTTTCAGTCACCACATTACTTTCTGAGCATTGTCTCACGAGGGACCCCATTTCAGTAAGTTTGTGCACACAGTCTTTATTCACTTTCTCCAGCTTTCCTGCCTCCCTTCCCTTGCGTTTAATGTTTTCGTTTTGGGTTTCAGATTTCGTGCATTAAGTTCTAGATACCTTCAATTAAAACAGCGGATCTTTAGAGTTTTTCCGTCTTTTCATTCTAGTAAGTGTTTTTCAGACTATTCACAGTCGCACACTGTTTTTCAACACAACATCTTTCTCCTTCACTGGTCTATTTCACACTTACGGTGGGTTTTTTCTCATTTTCGTATTAGCTTTTTTCTCCGTTTTTTCCTGGTTCCACATGCCAGAGGAATCTGTTTCTTAATCTCTATATCACCTTTCGGCACTATTTTTAAGAATTGCTAAAGCTTGAAACTGACCAGTTGTCTTTTTTCCTTTCCCTTCTTGACCCTGCATCTTGTATTTGGTTTCTATTTGTTCTTTGAATTTTGACAAAGATGTAATGAGCATTATTGGTTCCTCAAGTTTATTTCTTTGTTTACAGCACCCCTGAAGAAGGGATGTCTTCCAATCCCGAAATGCATTGGGCATTTCTTTATGACCTGACGTTCTATTACGCTGTTAGCTATTAAGCTTACATATATTGTGTCATTATAATCTTCAATGTAATTCATTTATTGAAGCTACGTGCATTTTTTCCCGTTTGGGATGATTGGTTCATAAAAGAGTTTCTTTGACTTCAACCTTGGGATTATTTTTTAATGCATTTTTTGATTAATTTCTGTTGATGTTTTCCAACTTCAGTTTTCTGATGTAAAAGTCTTTATTAAGAGTTATCTTCAGACCACCTAGCTGTGCACTCAGTACACTGGTGATAGTTCACCAGCAGTTCACTTGTTAAACACTGTACTGGCAATGCTGTCCTTTACTAGTCTGTCCTTTGTACAGATGCAATTACCTAGTAGGTAATTGCATAGGTACCAAACTCCCTATTTGTGAGTCGGTGGGGTATCAAACTGTGTTGGAAGATGAATGCCTGGGTATTTAGCAACGATGTCGGTGATAATGTGTTTGGCATTACACACCACCTGTATGTTCAGGGAATGGTATGATTTCCGATACCTGAACACATACTCGTCCTGGGAGGTGGGGGGGGGGGGGATATGGCGACATGTGTCCCATCTATGCATCCAATGACGTGGGGAAACTGGGCAATTTGGTAGAAGTCCTGCTTCATCTGGTCTAGTGCCTGTGGTGTGCTGGGGAAGTATATGTGGTGTGGCAGCCTCTGTACCATGGCATCAAGGGACGCGTGGAAAAAGCACGACAATGCACTCTGGGAGACCCCTCCTGCTGAGGCTATCACCCCCTGGAAGCTACCTGATGCCAAGAGGTGCAGTGAGCACAGGACCTGGATGTGGGTGAGGATGGTGTGTGTCCTGCGTGTGGGGTGTTCAAGAAAAGGTTTGAGCTCATCAATTAAATCCAGGATGCTCTCCTCATCCAGTCTGTAGTTTGTATGGATCTCCTCCTCAGTCTGCTGGAACAGGGTTATGCGCGCTCTAAAGATCCTTTCCTGGCGTCTCCTTCTCTGTGCAGCAGCTCTGAATCGCAGCCTCCTGGCTATCACGTACAACCCAGCCATTGTGGAAGACATCTGTTGCATTGTGGGCTGCCTTAAATAGTTTGCACCTGGTTACCACCTGCTCATACTTGGTGGTAATTGCGATTCTCTAAATAGCGAATTTCATCAAATCGCTAGTAGCGATTTTTTCTTACATTCCGTTTTGCGAATTCGCTAAATACGAGGTCAACAATTGCGATTTTCGCAATTATTGACTCACATTTTGCGAATTCGCAAGAAAATCGCTAATGTGTGGGAATCGCAAAATTGCTAATCGCAGATTTGGCGATTAGCAATTTTGCATGCAAATTGTGTCTCTTACATAGGGAAGCTGTGTTTTGCGATCGCAAACACCGTTATTTTGCGATTCGCAGTGTTTGCGATCGCGAAACTGCTTCATACATATGGCTCAAACTAACAATAAGCGATTGAATAAGCTTCCGCCATTAAAGCAACCACAGAATCAGTGCTGAAGCAGTTTCATAGTTGAAAGAGCCAGCATACGATTATTTTTGTACCAAGAACATTAGTGCAACAGGACCAGGGTAGGATTTGGATCACAATTCGCCCCGGGCACCCCTTAAAAAAGTGGCCCACATTCCATTTTTCACCCATTTACAAAACAGTATTTGGCTAGTCTCATTGGGTTCATTTTTAGAGAAATGTTTGTAAATTAAATATTTTTGTAAAAGCTCATAGAGCCAGAAACGTTGGTGAAATCTAGAATCACTACATTTTGGCTGGGCGGGTGAGATGAAATAAAGTGACCCAAAGGCCACAACTCCTGATGTGGCTATTTTTGCCACCTGCCCATTTTTTAACCAGCATTACTGGTATTTTGATTTTCTGGTCATAGGAAAATGAAGAAAATCTCCTAATGCTGGTATTTTCTCCTCTGAGCAATATGTACTTTAAACAAAAAGCATAAGGAGAACAGAGTTTCAAATGTGGTCTAAAGATGCTTTAATGATCCATGACAGATAGTTAAAAACTAAACAAAGGCAGAAAAGCCATGTCAAGAAGCAATAAGGCCATTTTTAATATTGTATAAATAATCCTCTTTTATTATTATTCCAGCCTTTACAGACTTTTCAAACATGAGAAAACAGAAGATTATTTTTTATTGTAGTTTTAGCGTGAACTCAGCCCAAGGGCAGCGATTATATGAGCACCAGTCACATTACAGAAGATCAAATTAATTTTTATTTTAGACCTTGGGCAATGGAGTCATTTGCCCAGAATCACAGAATGTTGAGCTGAGGCTGGGACTCGAACCTATTTCCACATTCAGCAGTTCTGACCCTAACATTGCATCCTCTCAAGTTTTCTCTCTGTAAAAGATGCCTCACAGGGAGGGCTATGCAAATATACACCCCCCTTTACTAAGGCCTGAAAGACTCTGGCACTGAGGTGCCAACAGGCCCCCAGCAGGGGGAGGGTGGAGGCCTTCACTTACTCTTCCACCTCCCCAGCCAAGTATAGCCTCAGGGCGATGGCCTGGCAGGGAAGGGATGAAGTAAAGCACAGAGCTGCTGCAGCTCCAGGGGAGCTGAGGAGACAATGGCCCAACGGCCGCATAACCTGCTCCCAGCCAGGCACCTCAGTCAACAGCACAGCAGGGAACTGCTTCTGAGCGTCTGCCCGCCCCCCCCCACCAAGCTGAAGTCTGCAGTGGCCAGAATACTGACAGCACTGTTGCTGCAAGCTACTGTCTCAGAGCCTGCCTGCCTGCCTGCCCATGATGCTGGCCCCACATTACAGTGGAACAGACAGTAAGGCTCTGTGGGCCAGTTGATAGGGCTAACAAAAACTGGCCCATAGTTGACCCTTAGACACCGGCCCATCGACCAATGCCCGACTTCCCAATTCGATGCTGAACAGGACCACCATCTGACCATAATTTGAGTGTGACTATAGACAACCCGGATTACCCCAGACAGTCCTGGTTTTCAGAGGACTCTCTTGGTGTACCAAGACTTTCCTTAATTTTAAGTACATGTTTTGGTTTTTGGGACAAAGGTCAAGTGATATAGCAAAGCAGAATTGAAACGGATGCTGCAAAGGCGCCCCTGACGTCTGAGACAACTTTTGTATTTTATCTGTTTATTGGGGGTTGCATATTCCCAGCAGAGGGGAGACAGAGGATAGCAGGGAAGCTCAAGGTGGAGGTTCTGTCATATCTAATGTGTGGGTAGAGAGAGAGAGAGAGAGAGAGAGAGAGAGAGAGGGAGAGAGAGAAAGAGAAAGAGAGGGAGAGAGAGAGAAAGAGAGAGAGAGAGAGAGAGAGAGAGAGAGAGAGAGAGAGAGAGAGAAAGAGAGAGAGAGAGCGAGAGAGGGAGAGTTAGAAAGAGAGAGAGAGAGAGGGAGAGAGAGAGAAAGAGAGAGAGCGAGAGAGGGAGAGTTAGACAGAGAGAGAGAGAGAGAGAGAGAGAGCGAGAGAGGGAGAGTTAGAAAGAGAGAGAGAGGCACACATTTACCCATTTTCTAAATGTGTGCATATGGGACACATTTACAAGGCTATGCAAAGACCGGAAGAGGACAGAGATAGAAGTAAGTCTATAGCTTTTAACTCTACTTTTATGTCAGACCTGTCCTGGTTTCTGCTTCTTAACATCTGGTCTCCCTACATAGTTGTGACTGTTGCCTTTAACATAAACTCACGCATTGCTTAGTCAAGTAAAATGTGGATTTAGTCTGCCCGTGTACATATTCCTCGAAAGCGAGGAATGCATGGTGGAATGGTTAAGTGATTTCTGCTTTTCTGTGGCCTTTGAGGATTTGTTTGCTTACACCCTGAAGACTTTTCACAACCAACTCTCTAAATGATCAGGAAATGTACCACCAAAGAGCTTGTAGTTTGTACTTTTGCTTTTCCACACTACAGACCCTTACTGTTCTCATAAATTTGCATTTTTAATTTCAAAGGAAATTCTCTGGGTTTCGAATGAGTCTGTATTGTGGTGAGAATGTGGGTAGGAGGGTCTTTCTGGCCACGCACTTCCGGCAGATATGTGAGAACCATGTAAACAAAGGATTATATTCAAGGTCAATTATAATTATGCATTCCATTCAAGTCCGGAAACAATTAACAATTAAGAGTGGCACACAGTTGGGATATTTCTAGAATAAGAACATCAAAAAGGCCGAGTTTTCGCAGTTTAAAAAAAGATTTAATTTGGTAGTTTTAAGAACAGTGCTCGGGAAGAAGCGAACGTGTAACATGTAAACCCCCTTGACGCCTCTTCCTGAGTATAAATATTCCTCTCAGAAATCAGCATTCCATTTAACTAAGAAGGAGCATGTCCTTCTGGAATTTGGGTCACGAGCTCAGCCACCCATGGCTGGAAATTAATCCAACTTGTCTCCACGTACGTTTTCATCATGTCCCTGCAAGGCTTTTACAGCTGTTGAGGGCGAAGAGCTTGTCGAGATGAGCTCTCTGGCTCGCAGGGCTGTCTCTGTTGGCCTCTTACATCCCTTTCCCCTCTGGCTACAAGCAGATGAAACACTGCATTTGTCTTCTACTTCTGTCCACCTAATGCCTTCCTGAATCCCGCAGACAACGCTCCAAGTTTTTTTGAAGGTGAAAATTAACTCTTCGTTTTCGGGAACGTTGTTAAAAGGCGGTCGATGTATTTCGTGGCTGCGAGAAGGATGTATGATGTTACAACGCGAGTTTTTACATCGCGTACCGTTACATCGCGGTCGTTACAACGACTGCGATGTTACCACGCCATGCCTTTACAACGCAAGTCATTACATCGACTTGCACTAGATGGCGTGCTAACATTAGAAAAGCGTAATTTACTATTCCAACTCCAGTCCACTTAACAGTAGGGAAGGTGTTGGGATAGTAAACTACACTATTTGTAATGTTAGCACGCCATCTAGCGCAAGTCGATGTAAAGACTTGCGTTGTAATGGCATGACGTGGTAACATCGCAGTCGTTGTAACGATTGCGATGTAACTGCATCGCGGTGTACTAACCGCGATGTTAAGGATGTTCCGCCTGCGGGAATAATTTGCGCAAGCTTGCCATTTGGCATTTTTAAAAGGAATATGGGTCTCATCGAGTTAATACATTTGTACTGGTGATGGTACACTTATCAGTGGTAATTGTTCTATCTTGTTGCTGAATTTGTGTCTGTGGTATTTGGATTTGGAGTAGCACACCTATGGTCGTTTAATTTGTTGTGCAAAATGTTTTCACCAAAGTACCACTTGCTAATGTGGAAAATTAATGCTATGGTGTAATACTGTGGCAGAATCCAGCCATGTATACTTAAGACTGAAAAATTAAGTTATGGCCGCTAGTTGTTTCCACAGGCCGCTGTTGAAATACGCCTGAGACAAATATTTTTACATGATAAGGACCATTTTGGAAACAGAGCTGTTTCTGTGAAATAGGATGGTTGTTGCAACAACACATCATCGATTGATGAAAGCTGATGTGTACAGATACAGACCCTGACTTGCGCACTAGTGCCAGAGCGTGTGCATCTTCCGCTAAGTCAATGGGAAGTCCCTGCCACAGCTAGGTAATAGTAGCACCTTTGTGTGGTGGTCGGTAGCCCCACCACCGCTATCGATCTGGACTGCTCTTTTGATCCACCAAATGTGCTTTGAACAATTTCCTACCACAAATACACCCAGCCTTTCTGGGACGTCCACCCAGCTGACCCTCAAGGGAGGGCCCTCGGTGAGCTTTAACGTCATCCTCGACAAAGTCAGAAAAGCTCACCTGTTTTCAGCAATGGAGAATTTCCCCACTTGCTTGGATTTCGCAGTAACAGTATACTTCGGATTCCCTTGGCCTGCACCCAGCACCCGCATTAAGGAATCCTAATTTCTAGACAAGCTTTCTATGACACTGCTAGGGAGAAAGGCATTTGCAGTGTTCGTTTAGGCACTAGTTTGCTAACTTGGATGCTGAATCTTTGGGCCACATTTATGATGCAGTTTCCGTAACTCATGCACCACGCAACGCGGTGCAACAGCAATGCAAACCTTAATTCAGAATTTTAAAGCCAAGCAAAACCACTTTCTGTGGCTTTGAGTGGCTCCAAAAATCTGGAGTAACACAATGCAGCGTTACTCTGGCCTGGGAAGGCATTCCATGGGTGTCGCATGGGTGTTCCATGCAACTCCCATGGTTTTGTAAACCTTTGAATGCACCAAAAAGATACGCCTCCCAGGAGAGGTGTAACGAGGAGAAATATCTTCATTTCTCCTTGTTACTTCCTCTTTCTATGTGTGCTGCATTCTACAGCACACATAGATGGAGGATCTCAGGATTATTTTTGTGGAAGAAGGTTCCCCTTCCTGTACAAATACAATCCTGCATGTAATGAAGGCACCCTTGCACTGGCGCTAGGCAGCCCATTGTGCCCCAGGGCAGGGGTGAAAAGTCAGGAATGCTCCATACGCAGGCACGGCTGCTCTGTAATAGCGGAGGAGCGTCACCCCACTGCTGAATCAGTCAGAGAAAAATAAAATGATAATAAAACAATATTATCATTTTATTTTCCATTGACATGGAAACTTGGGTGGGCCGGGCTGGGCCATGGCAGGGACGAGGAGTGATGGGCACTGTAAGTGCACATGATGAAAGCAACATGCACATTTACATTTCTCAGCCAGGTGGAGAAATGGCACAGGCTCTCTATGCCTGAGCAAGCATCAGACCAGCTCACTCAATCCAATCCCGGCGCTTCTCTCATGCTTGGTTTAGCATGAGAGCAGCATCTGGATTGGGTAGGGAGCCTGTACTTTGTGCCCCAGTGACTGCTGGGAGGAGAGGAGCACCGAGGCGGCTGGCAGGGTCAGCATCAGCGTCAGCAACTTAATTTTTCTTTTTATCATTCCCTGAACACCCCCCACTTTGGATTTGCAGCAGCCGCCACTTTCCGTATGCCTTAAATACAACACATTCCTGCCTTTTCCCAGTGATGCAGTGCCGTAAAGCAAAAGTGACTTGCTGCCCTGCACTGCACCTATATATATACCTATATATATGCCCTTTTGCTTCTAATCCTAAAATTAACAAATAACCGAAGACTCCTATGATTCTTGGCAAATTATAGTACCACGCAGTGCTTAAGATCATACATTTGCAAATATGTTCTCTACTACGATGCCCTGCCTCAACAGCAGTTAGGGGTTTCCATACTGTGGTCTTAACCGAGCACCACAAACCGGACTCAAGTAGATAAAAGGCCTCATTTTCGAAATATCCCTGCTGCCTCGCCATGCAGCAAGCTCTAGGCTTAAGGAAATATGTATAATACATAAGTGGATGCGCACTAATAACTCAACTTTTCATGGCAAAAGTCATGGCAAAAAAAGATGTCTATATGGGGGACCCGAGAGGACGCTGTCAGAAATGATGCCGTCACGCATCCGTAACCTATGCATGATTGCGGGCAGTCATCGCCCCCGTGTCTTAAAGGCAGTCTACCGCCCTTTCATTATGCAAATCTTCAAGCCTGATGCATAGCCGCACTCAAATTAGATGCCACAGGGCAACGGTGATCGACATTCCGCCAATCAAATCATAGCAATTTAAGACAGAACATTTTTTTTAAAGATGACATCATGGTGGCAATTTTTTTAATCATAATAAGGAAATATAAGCCTTGACTCAGACGCATGTATACACTAGCTGTCACATCCTAATTGAAAACATTTCCAATGCCGTCTGAGAACAACGCAACAGCAGATATACACGTGATTGTCTTCTGTGTTTACAAATCTGCTTCCTTCTGTGTTCAGCTCAGGGGAGTGTTTAAAGAGAGACTCAGGCTCAGCAATGGCCAAATTTAGAACATCATTGTACAAATGTGGACGTTTTTAAGCCTGGTCTACGGGCTGCTTTAACTGTCTTGCCGAACTCATGTAATTATAAAAATCATAAATAAAAAATACATAGAGAAAGAGTGCACAGAAGGGCTTGGTGTCCTCTCTCTTCATCCTGGATCTGTTCAACAGTCGGTTACATTTTGCTTCCACCCACCACAGCGTAAACCATGGGGCAAGGGTTCATCTAACTTCAGCAATTGGCCACCTTGCATAGTATATGACGGGATGCTCTGATCATAAGTGCTCATCACTCTAAAAAGTAGTGGACTTCACTGCCATTAGCAAAACTTTATTTAAGCAGAGATTTGTTTCTTTATAGTTCTTATTTATTTATTTAAACTGTCTACAGGTGCAAGCAATTCAAATCCAAAAGAACCTTTTCCCTTCCCACTAGTTTTAGAACTTGTGGGAAGCTGGCTTTCTATATGGTATGCATAATGCCAAAAAGAGGTATACTGTGCAAAGAATCCAGGTATTCCCTTACTAGTGGACAGGGGCTTGTTCTAGCAATCCCAATGTGATCCTCTAGGGGTAGTGTGATTGAGCAGCTTATTAGAGAGGAGTGTTAGACTTCTGCACATTCACACAACAGTCAATAAATGATGCACTCGGCTCAATAAGGAGATTCACACCATTTTATCAAAATAACACATATTATTATATAACTTTAGGCCCCAAGAGCATACAAATCAGGTAAGTACTTTTTAAAATAGCAGGCTTGAAGTATACAGGTTTTTGATACTTTAAATCATATTTGAAGCACTTCGCAGCAATGTTAACTTAGGAAGTAAACATAAGCTGCATATGGTCAATTAACAACAATTTATGAGACCCTTCCTCCGGGTCTTCAGGTGAGTATGGGGCAGGGGCCAAGGCAACACCAACAGATCACCTCAGAAGGCACTGGGGCATCGGGTGTAGAGGTGTGTTTTTCAGTGTCGAGTGAATTTGATACCTTAAATCAGAGGGGGTCAATTTCCTCTCCTGTGAGAGAAGCCATATTCGCATGCTAAAGTCGGTGAGCCTCTTTGAAACTCACCAGCCTTGGAATGCCAATTTGCAGGTCATCCTGTGGGAGAGGGTACAAGGCACCCCCTGCTAGAGCAGGCTTGGTTTATGGCCCCTGGAGAGCATGTGCCCTCACCCCTGTTGGTCAGAAACTCATCTCTGGTGCCTGTGTGGTTATAACCAGTCAGTCAGTACATCAGGGGCAGGTAAGGTTTCAGGGGACACCTCTAAGATGACCTCTGTGTGTATGTGTTACTCAATCAGACACTGGTATCAGCAATAGTTTAGTAATGCGAGGTGTGTGATACCCAGCATCCCCTTTTTTCCAGTAAATCCACCATGTAGCTCAGGAACTCGTTTATAACAGGGTCCAGCACATAACATTCTTGTAAAATGGCTTCCCTGGTCACCTGTACTGGAAGCAATGGCTCACACACTGACTAACACGGGCATACCTGCTCATGCAGCGATGCTGTCGCATGTAGTATAGTGCACCCTGCCTTAGGTCTGTTAAGCCTGCTGTAGGGGTAACTTACCAATACTGCAGTGGCAGTTTGCATGACCTTGGTGCAAGAGGCCTTGGGGTGCGAGAGCCCTTGGGGTGGCACATTTCATGCTGCCGGCCTTAGGGACCCTATTAGGTACATTAGGCCCTAGGTACCAGGAGAACCATTTACTAGGGACTTTCAGAGGGTACCGCAGGTATTGCCAACTGGGAGAACAATTGCACTATTTTGGAAAAGAGATCTGGCACTGGGGACCTGGTTAGTAGGAATCCAGTGCACGTCCATTCAAAATAACATCAAATACCAGGGAAAAAGGGCACTTTCCTACAGAACTTAAAAGGGTTTCTATTCCTAAGCTAAGTACGATAAGTGCATGCTAGGATGTGCCTATACGATTGAAAACAAATTATATGAAATGGTTATTTAATATTTCTATTCCCAGCATTTTGGCACCATGTTTTCTTTTTTTTCTTCTTTTTGACTTTTGCAGCATACGAGTGGAATAAAAAGGAAAAGGTAAGCTTTGCACCAGTTCTTCACAACCAGACATATTGGTTTTGTCAATGCTTACAAATGTGATCCAAGGTGTAAATCATTCAAAATGAGATATTAAAATTAGAATAGCATTGTTTTACGATGAAAATGGAGACTACAGAAAATTAATTGCAGGAGCCAAAAGACTGTCTTAGGAATGTGCTGCTTGTGCTGACGAATACTGGGATTTAAGAATACCAAAGCTGCCTAATTTTGATTGCATCTCATGTTCCTTTTTTCTACCACTCTACACTACCTGCCTCTTTATTTTACTAATGCAGGTTATTTTTGAACTTCTGCCTTTGTCAATTCATTTCTCTTCCTCTTCTCTTTCTTCCTTTTTGCTTTCGCCTGGGTCTAAATCTGATGAAGAAAATAAGTCACGACCCCAAAAATTAGTGCCTGTGCCCCTAATGAATCTAGAAAGGCTGCCTTGTCTAAATTGTCCAAGGATTTCCTCAATCTTAAGCCTTCGTGGGGGCACGAGTCATACTTGGACCAGGGGACTGTCCCTATAGACAGGAAATTATATTTCCAATTTAGAGTGGGCACTATCCCGCTGAGAGTTTTCACCTCAAGATGGTCCAGGGGGGTCACTTGATGTTTTCCCAGTCTGTACTTCTATAGCGGAGAGTGTTGCACATGTTTTCTTCACTTGTCCAGACTATGCCCAACCTGCAGAACTTGGCTTGCTCCTTCTTGTAGGCTCTTAGACGAGCATAGTCACTCTACTGCCCTTTGAATTCTGAGGTCGGACTGCAGTATACCTTTATGTAAACCAGGTAGCTAAATTCCTGGGGGCTATGTGGATACTCGTAAGGAAGGCTCCACCCCCTCTTAACAATGTGTTGTCTACGTTGGTTACCATTGTTTTTTTTGCATGTCTGCAATATTTAAGGGTCCTTTTTGAAGCATCTTTTATTCTGTATATGCAAGTTGGCATCATAATTTTATTGAACCAATTCTGGAATCCATCTGCATGAATTAAGACTTTGTCAGTCTGGATGTACTGTTTTAATTATTTATCTATAATGTAATGTTTTATTTGTACATGTACTTTTATGGCCCTGGAGGCCAAAATAAAGTTATTTGAACTGAACTGAGTGCCTGTGCCCACCATCTACAAACACTGGCTAACATTGAGGACTCCTTTTAGACACAACAATACCTTTTATGGGTGTGAAGTGGTCTAACATGATTTGACTGTGCTTGGCTGCTCCTGAGTACACTTGGGGCCCTATTACGATGCCGGGCGGAGTTTCCTCCGCCCAACATCGTCTTGGTCATGGGACCAAACAGACACCCAGTCGGCGATCCCGACTGACCAATTAGGATGCGACTGAACACTGTTCGACCGCATGCCTGTACTTTACAATGGGAGCATGTATTCCAGCCGAATACATGCTCCCATTGTAAAACAGGAGGTGCAGTTCATCCCTGCACCCTGTAGCAGGCACCTCAAGGTGCCTGCCACGGGGTGCAGGGGTCAATGGGGGGGGGCACCATAGGTGTCCCCTCAGCCTATAACCGGAGGCCGTGCACCCATCGGGGCCCCCAAAATTGAGTTTCAAAAGCCTTTCTGTTTCAGAAAGGCATGCACAGAAAGGCTTTTGAAATCTGACATCGAATCCCACAGGCGGAAAGCGCTGCCCTTGGGATCACTGACTGACAGCATTCCATCTGGCGGACAGGCTGCCACTCGGAATGACCGGTCGTATTCTTTTCCGACCGCCTCTATTGTAATAAGGCTGGCAGAAAGGAATCCGACCAACACATTATGATGCTGTCAGAAAGGCTCCGACCATCGGTCGGAGCCTTTTCTGACAGCATTGTAATTGGCCCCTTGGTTGTCACAGGAATTAAGCTTGTATGTTTTTCTGAATGGAGAGCTGCATGAGACCTTTGCAAATCCATACTGTTGTGAAGCGTTCCATGGATAAACATTTGCTGGCAGAAAGACCCATTGCCTATCCATCAACACAGTTTGTGTGGACCCTGTTAGGTCAATGTTCAACCTTATGGAAAGTATCCAGCTGTAATGACAACTTAGGAGAAGGAGCAGACTGACCATTCACTCAATCTGGCAGCTGACAAATGAGATAGGCTGTATTAAACGGTATCGGCTGCTTTCCTGTGACTTTAAGTCCCCATAAACTGACTGTGTTCACATACCTCCGTATTAGCATCACTAAAGGTAAAACATATTTTTAAATCAGTATTGAACAGGAAACCTAATAAATTGAACTTCTGCACATGTCATGTTCACAGTGTTAACCTGGCTGATAAAGGGACATCTAACACAGGCCACACATCATGTCCAGGTACCAAATCCAGTAATTGCTGGTAGAGGCTTCCCGGTCTGTCTATACTGAGGAGTAGTGTGTCAAGTCAGAAATAAATGCTCATTTTTATTGGATTCATAGTTGTCAAAGCATTGTACAGGCAGAGGGTCTGATTCAGAATGGTAAACTTACACATTTGAGTAGGTTTATGATTGCTTGCTATTCACAAAGATATTTTACAATTAATATCTTTATGACTGCGGAGTCTCTGCACATAAAAACATAGGACAGTCCTAAAGTGGTACCAATTAGGGGTAGCCTTTACTAAGACAGTATTAACATGGGTAAAAATGACCAAACAATGAAGTAACACTGTAACAGAATTACTGCAATAAGCCACATAATTTATCTCTTCTTAGAGTATTCACATAATTCGGTCCTTTCCTGCCACATAATTCCAGTGGTCCTGCTCTTAGGGGGGCAAAGCCATCCTGCCATCAGGCTGCCATTATTGGTTTTTCTCAATCGTTGTTGCCTCTTGACTAATTGTTCCATTGCTGGAAGAATCACGAGCCATGCATGAAAAATGATTTGCCACAAGGGGTACCATTTCTATATGCTAATGCCATTTAAACCTATATTTTCCTTAAACAGTCATAATAACTTGTTTTTGATACAGAGGATGCACACTATCCCCTCTATGAACCAGAGAAAGGCTAGAATTGCTGCTATCAATCAATGTATCCCATTACATAGCTGCCCAGTGCTAGCTACTGACAGATCAGTAATTTTAGACAGGCTCTTAGAATGAGCCTATTTTATGTGACACAATTTCTATAATGTTGATTGATTTCTGTCAATATAACTTTATTAGTACAGGACACAGTGCCAGTCCAAACTGTACAAAGAGCATGATTCTCTTCTCCAGTGAACCTATAAAATGTGCTATCTTTGGGATGTGGGGCAGAGTTTTCCCCCTATTCTTACTGCATAGTGTCTGTGCCGGACTGTGATTTGCCTCAGTATTTAGAATATTTCTGGAGGATGGCATTATGGTGTCCTCATGCTTATTAGGAATTATTGAATTGCTGCCCTAACCAATTACTCTTTTGCCTTCTGTAATAATTCTAAATTTTAAATATACCTCCATGGTTTGAACTTGGAATCTTAACCTGTGTAGGTTTTCTTAATACACCTAGTGCACTGTCATGTCTCACATGGCCTAATCCTTCTAATAGACCTTTTGGTATTGGAGATAAGTGGCAACAGATTTTGGTAGCAGAGGATTGTTAAACGTGAATGATTAAACAAATTAGTGCAAATTTGGTGTAAAATTTAATTAAAATGTGCAATTCCAAAAATGGTAAACGTTAGGGAATCCTGAAATCTCATGGAATATGCAGAATATCTGACCTGTTGAAGTTGTTGACAGTTGCATTACGTGAGTGTAAATAGGGTTTTGTGAAGCGAGTTGCCTTGTGTGAGTTATGTTTCCTATCTACAGAACAATCCGGGTGGTGATAGTTTACTTGGGTTGCCTTGTAACATGTGGTGTGGAGTGAATTAATTGTTTTGAAGTGTGGTGCAAATAGTATTGTGATGTTAAGTTGATGGTGTGCATGAGCACAAGTGTCATCGAAATCTGTGTTGCATTGTAATGTTTTGCACAAATTGCTGAAGCTGGTTAAATTGTGATCTTGATGAAATATTGTGATTTAATGGGATTTCTGGATTGATGTATAAGGTTAGTGGAGTAATGGCTGTTCAATGTCTGAAGATAAAATATTAAGATTGTGAGCTGAAAAGGTATGTGGTGTCACGTCAGGTTATAGATTAAATTGCTAAAATAAATGACAATAATAGATGTTAAAAACAGTGGGTTTTAAATTACAAAAAAGTTAAGGGGATAATTATGGGCTAATAATGTTCTTCTGGAGAACCATGCTCTGGTTTTCTGAGAATGTAGTCTCTAGTTCGGTTTTTGGGCCTTTTAACTTGGCCACCTTGCTAAGATGAGGAGGGATTGGTTGTGGATGTGACTTTCAGTAGTTTTGACGTTTTGTGGACGAATTTCGTAAGCCCAATGTTTAGCTTGGTGTTGTTAGGATTTAGGGTGGCCATTATTGCTTGGAGGCAAGATTGAACTCCCAACCTGATCCATTGGCCTCGCAGCAATGACCGTCTGCCTGTGAACAATGCATGGCATACACAAACTATGTGTTCCAGTGTTTCGGAATGATAGCCGCACAACCTGCATTCGATACTGCTACCTGGCCGGCGCCATTCGGGAAGGTTCTTCAGAAAGGGCCAGTCACCCATCCTCAGGGCTAAAAACTTTTGTTTCCAATAAAGTGCGTATGTGCTTGATAGATAGTGCGGCTGAACACCCAGTTTAAAATTGTAGATTACTGCCCAAGCGTGTTTTCTTTTAGACAGTATTGCCCTGTCTGAGTGAAAGGACCACAGTCTAACAGTTTTTTTAATGACGATCTTTAACACCGGGTGGGTGGGGTTTGTTTCCCAGAGGTCGTTTGCTCCTAATAAATGTAAACTGCGATCCAGGAGTTGCCCATACTTTTAGCTGTACTGATTTTTCTGTATTTCCTGCCATAGTCGAGCCTCCATGGAACGCTCCTGAGCACGGCGCAGTCTATGGCACAGTTTTATGTATGCGCCTGCTTCCACTCCATGGTGATCTTGTAGTCTCAGCTCTAATCTCACTTAGGCCGGCGAGGCAGGTCTTGGCAACCGAAAGGCTCTTTTAAAGATTTTGGATGTTAGTTTGTTTATTAATGTGTTGGTTGTGCCTTTAGTGATCTCGTGCCCATATGTCAAGGAATTAATTACTTTGGCCTTCATCACTTTCAGCATGGGGGTTAGGCTTGGGCTAAGTAGCTTTTTTGATAGTTTTGCGGCAGCAGCTTCTAACGACAAGTCTTTGAATTTTAATGCTTCTTTATGCTTAATAAATGTACATCCGGTATCGAGAAAGATGCCCAAATATTTATAGCTAGAAGTTGGTTCTAGTTTTGTGTCGTTGAAATACCACCTTTCTGTTGACCTCTTTTGCGTGCCGAAAGATATTGTTTTGGTTTTTGACAGGTTCAGTTCTAGGCGATTTCTTTTCATATAGGGTAGCAATTCGTCCATTAAAATCTGGAGACCCACTTGTGTATGACTTAACAGCACCAAGTCATCGACATACAGCAAATTGCTGATGCGGGTTCCATTCAATTGAGTAGGATGGCAATTTACACTGTTGAGTAGGGAAGATAGGTCAGATATAAACAAATTAAAAAACAAGTGGGGCCAGCACACAACCTTGTTTGATGCCAGTTTCAGTTGAAATCTTCCTGGAGACGTGGGAGCATTCACCCAGCTTAATTCTTATCCACGTTTCCGTGTGGAGTTGGACTATTGCGTAAAGAAGAGGCAGAGATATGCTCCACGATTTTAGTTTCTGCCATAACAGGCACCTGGGCGAAAGCTGCTTTAAAGTCTACAAAGCAACAGTGCAGCTGGGTTTGTTGGACTGTCGCTTTCTCCATCAGGACTGTTAATGTTAACAAATTGGTTGTGGTGCCGGAGTTAGCCACGAAGTCCGTCTGATTAAAATGGAGGTGCGCGGTCATTTTGGCCCAGGCCTGCAGCTCTTCCAATAGAATATTTGCATAATACTTAGATTTCACATTGAGGAGTGCAATCATTCGATCATTTTTGGGCTTGTTTCTCTTCCTGTTTTTATAGATTGGGTGAATTATTGCACCTCGCCAGGACTCTGGCACCGTGTTGTTTAGTCTGCAGTGGAGAAACAAAGGAGACAGGTATTCTGACCATAAGTTGAAATCAGATTTAAACATGGCCTGGGGGAGATCATTCGGGCATGGGGCTTCTTCAGCTCTGGCTTTCATTATAAAGCTCAAGATTTTGTTTTGTAAATCATCAGGTGTCACCGTAGGCTCTAGCGTTATATTGTTCCTTTTCGCTGAGTCCTTATATGTTAGTTCTTCAGGTGGGTTTTTAATGGGGCGTGCTCGTTTCGGGCTCACCACTCCGGCAGGTGGGATAATAGAGTTAACCGGACTGGGGGATTTGGTGCAAGCATCTTTTGTGTTGATGTCCCTAAAATGGAAAGATAAAAACTTACTCCATGCGGCTTCACTGATATTTGCACTGCCGTACCCACTTGTACTTTGTGTGCTCCTGTTTACGAGGGACCAAAATTGCTTTGAGTTAGGGTTTTTACTTTCATAGATTAGTTTCAGCCAGAATTGGTCCGAGGTCGGTGGTTTTCCCTTCGTATTGAGTTTCTAAAAGCCGTCTAGCTGTACATGGACTAGTCAAGGCAGTATTAATTTCTTTGTGCACAGGAGAGAGACGCACTGACTCTAAGATGGATTGCAGCTAGTTGAGAACCTATTTTAAGTTGATTTAAAACACTTTAAGTACTAAAGGGCAGATTATGATGTCCGACAGTCTGACCGCCGCCCACTATCGCAGTGGTCAGAAAACCGCCTGACATGAAGGCTTAAAAAGCATGGTTAATGCTGCTTTACAACCCTTGAAATGTATACATCTATGCTTTTTCTGTTAATATAATTTTAATATAAATTGGGACTAAATGTTTTGTGTAATTCTTTTTCTTTCTAAATTGTATCCCCTTGTTGACTCCCATTGAGACATTGTTGTATGATAATGTTTGAAATGCAGCCGCAGCTTAGAGCTGCACAGTTTGAAGCCTTGAAAGAGTGGGATTATGTGGTGAATGAGAGAGCACATAAGAAAATGCTGAAAGAACAGATTGGTAAGGCTGTCAAACATTGGATCGATGTGAGACTGCATTTACGGAAGAAAGCATGGATCCAGGAAGTGATAGACACTATAGGTGGTTTCCTGATGATTACTGAAAAGACAAACAAAAGATGGCAAAAAGGAGGACATGATAGAAACAGAAGAGAATGAGAGTGACTCAGATGGAGAGGATTTGTTGATGGCTAGATTGTTGACTGAAGCAAGACCACCTCTATATATTGAGGCGCAAGTGCGGATAGAGGAAATGGGGACAGGAGAGCCGATTGTCAGGAGTAATGAGACCGTGTCCAGTTCATCTTCAGAAAGTGAGACAACAGCAGTAAAAATGAATACTTTTGATCTGCAGGAGATTCTAATTTAATATCAGAAACTGAAGAAGAGATATAATTGCAAGATATGATAACAATCATTTGGCATATTTGGGTGCAGAACCAGGGAAACATGCTCCTTAACTATTTGAAAAATGTGAAGAACTGGCCAAAAGTCTTCAGGTGAATTTGTCATTAAAGAGAATTTGATAATCTTATCTAATAGGGTGGATGATGAATGAATTGTTGAATCAGAATCCTGAAACATTACAGAATACTCTCACAGAATTAACAGAGATAATGATTAAATTGGAAAACGCAACAAGTGGTCAATTACCATAACAGCCCATATGCCTGAGGTGTTGAAAAAGAGTAACAATGTGAGGGATTCTACATGTGATGTGCCTGTTGAGAAGGTGTTTACATGGGAGAAGGGCATGGAGGAGCATATGTGAATTTGGCATGGACAAGAAGTGATCTCTATACATTCACAACACATTTTCCCAAGCTTAGAGAGGATTCAGGGAAGTGGTATACAGAGGGAAGTACCTCAAAATAAAACTTCTCCAGTTTTTATGCAGGAGGATAAAGAGGCGATTGAGCATTTGAAAACAAAGATTCCCCAGAAATAAGTAAACTGGTCAAAGAACATGAGGGTAAAGCAAGATGCAGGTGTATTGGTGCATGCATATTATGAGAGTTTGATACAGATTTACAGACAGTATAGGAAAGTTTGAGACCAAACAAAAGAGGACAATTCTGGATTTCTTTAGGCTTTTGTGTTAGAATTGCATTCAGAAATTACTTAACATATTCAGCAAAGTGTGATATGTTGGTATGCCAAATCTTCGAATGAGATCATGGAATATGTGAACAGAAGTATTGTAGTGATTGTTGTGATGCTAAGAATAAAACAATGAAAGAGAAATTGATGGTGACTCAATTAAAGTTTTTCCTAAAAGTAGGTTGTGCTCAAGGTGGTTTCTAGAAATCGGGTTTTGGTCTTATTTTGAATTTGATGCTGGTGTCAATGCACAAGGCACTGGTGCACAGTTTAAGCAATGTGGTAATGGTGGTTGGTCTTCATGGCAGAGGTAGATGTTTTGTTAATAACATGCCTAATCCCAATGTTAATAATGCACAGATAAGAAATGGCTGGTGCCACATCTGTGGGAAGACTGGCCAGGGAAAATGAAAAAAGATTTCAGAATAAACAACAAATGGATCAAAATATGAATCAGATGTCATAGAATTGGATTGTACACCCAGCTGCCCCAGCACTACTGCCTTGTGTGCAGAACATGCAGAATCCAAGTCAGTTCAATGGAAATATGCCTTTGGTTCCATTTATACGGAATAACATGTAAGACTTTCAACAGAGTTACAGATTTCAGCAAAATCATGATTAGTGATGATTTTCCACAATTTGTAGGTACATTCGTAGTTCCTGAAGGGGAAAGATAATAGTATGCTTGTGCAGTCCTAGAGGTAGACCAGAAAGGCCTGTTATGGAAGAGGAAGTGAATGACCATCCAGTATAATTTTTTTATGATATAGGTGCTACCCACTCTACAGTTAGACTGGTAGAGGTTCCCAACCTACCCTTCTGGGGAAAAGAAGTCCAAGTTGTAGGTATTAGTAATAAAGAAACTACTAGTAAGATTTCAGCAAAAGTCCTAGTAAAAAGTGGCCAAATCACAAATGATCACAAATTTTTTATCAGTTGAATAAGTCCAGTTAATTTGCTAGGATGGGATTTGCTCTGCAAATTCAATTGTATAATTTACTGTACACGAGATGGTGATGCGATTTAAACAAAGGATGTGGACTCTGACTTTAAAATAAAATTACACAAATTAAAATGATTCCAGTGTTTACAGAGAAAGAAGTAGATTAAGATTTAAGACTTACTATTTCAGGAAAAGAATATTGAATTAATACATCTGCAGAGCCAGTACAGATTACTGTCAAACCGAATGAAGTGTATTCCTGTACTCCTCAGTACAAGCTCACTTCAGAAGCCACAGAAAGGATTAAACCAGTTATTGATAAAATGATTGAGCAGGACAATCTAAAAGAAGTGTTAGGGAGCTTGTGCAACTCTCCGATCATGGGAATAAAGAGTCGTAGTGCAAAATGTAGAATAGTACACGTCCTGTGCAAAACTAAATAAATAGTGATTAAATGTTGTCCTGTGGTACAGAACCCTGCAGTAATATTGCTCTAAATGTGTGCAGAGGCCCAACAGTTTACTATCATTAATTTCTGGTAAGAATTTTTATTTTTTTCATTTGGTCTTCATGAGAATAGTACGTATATCTTTGAGTTCAGATTTTGAAATAGAGATTTGGTTTGATGTAGGTTCCCACAAGGCAATATGGAAGGTCCCTCAGTCTTCTAAATCCTGACCAAGGATCTGGAAACTTTAAATCTACCCTGTGACTCAGTGTAAGTGCAGGACATAGATAATCTGCTAGCTGTAGGTAAAACAAAAGAGGGATGTAGACTTGAAACAATTGCATTTTTAAACTACTTAGCTAAAAATGGCCATAAAGTGTCCCCTTCTAAATTACAGTAGTGTCCGGAAGAAGTGATTTATTTCGGGCAACAGATTGAAAAGGGAATAAGGAAGACGTCTAAAGAACGTATTTCTGTGAGTTTGACAATGAACCCAGGAATAACACAGAGGGAATTGAGGATGTTTCTTGGGAAGGTTGGCTACTGTAGTCATTGGATTCCACACGTTTTCCTGATTGCAAAGCATTTACAGAGACTGTGATGTGAGAGGTCCAGTGCCTTTGGACAATGACTGTTTGGAAGCCTTCTTGGAGCTGAAATACAGCTTGTGTAGCACTCCCGTTCTAGGAATGCTAAATTACGAGAATCATTTTTATTTATTCTGTCAGGAAAGAGAAGGGTGTGCACTGTCAATTCTAACAAAAATAATGTCAGGGCGAAGTGGCCCAGTGAATATTATTCTGCTACATTTGATGCATAGCCGCCATATTTGCCGGGTATCTTAAAACGTATTGCAGCGGTTCAGTGGCAATTGGGTAGAGTAAAAGAATTGTTATGTGACACACACTTGTATTGTTTCCACATTCAGTTGAGGCTTCGCTGACTCATATTTGTGCTCAGCATCATACAAAATGTCCCTTGATTAAATATGAGCCGATGATTCTGGCTGATGAACGCATTTCAATTAAAATCTGCAATGCTTTGGATCCTGCAACATTTATGCCCTTGTCTGTGGAAGAAACTGACAACAAGCGTGATGAATGTGATGATGATTGCATGGTTGCAACAAAATTATGCACCAAACCAAGACAAGATGTTCAATATGTACCCCTCAAATTGGCTGATTTGATTTTTATTTGTTGATGGTTCTTGTTTGAGAGACTACTATGGAATTCTTCGAGCGGTACATGCATTTTGCACAGTAGCCTTTATTATGGAAGCATCGTACATGCGCACTGTATCTTCAGCAGAAGTAGCTGAAAACATTGCAATTACAAGAGCCTCCTGCATATGGGTTTCTTGACATGTAACAATTGTTTGATCTACTGAAGTCTTTGATGCTCCTTAGGAAAATTGCAGTTGTGAAATGTGCTGCACACAACAAAGAGATGACATGGATGCTACAGGAAACACAAATGCCAATGGAGTTGCAAAGTAATGTGCTGTTGCATCTAGTACATTAGGAATCAATGAAATATCAGAATGTTAATTAAGTAGTGTCAAAAATTATATTTCAGAGGAGGAGCCTAGCGCGCAACCAAGATGGCCGCGTAGGTGCGAGGCTCCCGAGGACCTCCGCAACCTCCTACGTTTATCCTGTCTTCATCCTGCATCGGTTGAGGGGACTGTGTCGGTGAGCCTGAGCCGAGGTGGTACCCGTTTCCCGTTTTCGAATCGGACCTCGGGTGCCGGAGTGAGCACCGCTTGAAGTTTGCGGCCTCCTTCGCTCCTGACCCCGGACTCGCGTTTGGGGGCGACCCGGTGGCAAAGTGAACAACAACGGCGGGCTGGGCCTGGCGAGTCGCGTACCCCGCACTTTCACTTTCAATTTCGCGCCCCCTTGCCGTCTTTGCAAGTGGGATCGCGGCGCTCTTTGTGTTGGGGTGGCCTCGCTGGGTGACCCAGCCTGCCTGCCTGCTGTGGCCCGCTCCGCCGTCCTGGGGTGACCCCCCGGAGCCCGTGGCCTTGATTGCTTGCCTTTTACTGCGCGGCTGGTGAGGGGGTGAGACCCGCGACGATGGCCACGAAACAAGATGGCGATCGGTTGAAGGCCAAGTCGACCCGGCGTGGCGCCGCACATCAGGCCAACATCATGGACCGCTACACCCTCCCGAAAGGATCTCCCGGTGGACCGCACAAGTCCTCTGAGTGCCCTCCGGATGCCCCGGATTTGCCCACAGAGTTGACTCTGCAAGACGTCATGGGCGCCATTGCTGAGATGAAGGCCTCGGTGGGCCAGCGGTTTGACACCTTAGCCCATAAAATCGACACGGTCCTAGTGGACGTCAACCTGGTGAGGGCTGATCTCTCCAAGACCAACGACCGGGTCGATTCTTTGGCCCACACCGCGTCGGGCCTCACGACTGAGGTGGCGGCCCTCCAAACGGAGGTGCACCGACTTCGTCAGGCGAGTGTGCTTATGGATCGGCGCCTGGAAGATTCCGAGAGTCGGGCCCGGAGGAATAACATCCGCCTCATCGGAGTACCCGAGGGACGGGAGGAAGCGGCGGCGGATCTTTTTGTAGAGGACCTGATCGCTACCCATCTCCAGCCTCGGGGACTGAGTAAATTCTTTGCCGTGGAGAGGGCCCACAGAGTTCCCGGGGGAAGGCCGAAGGTCGGAGCCCCTCCGCGGCCTCTCATTGCCCGGTTTTTTAACTTTCGGGACAGGGACGCGATCTTGCAAGCCTCCAGACTGCAAGGGCCGATTAAGCTGGAAAATATGGAGGTGAACTTTTATCCCGATTTCACTCAAGCGGTCCAGAAACAGAGACTGAGTTTCCTGGGTGTTAAGCGCCGGCTCCGGGACATGAACTTAAAATACGCCATGCTCTTCCCGGCCAAGCTGCGGGTAGAGGTGGATGGTCGCACGCACTTTTTTGATCGTCCCGAAGCGGCCGGGGACTGGCTGGACACTCTGTCTGGGGGTAGTGCTCGAGATGGTGGGGGGGGTGGCGGGAGGAGACGGCCCACTGGATCGGGACTGAGGGGTTGATATTGGACCTCACTCTGGACGACTATGATGCCACTTTCGACCAAAGCTTCTGTCTTTGTTCTTTCCCCTCCCTTGGAGGTTGTGTGGGGTCTAGAAGGGGTACTCTTTCCTCCTCTAGGGGGTCTAGCTAGTTTCACTATATAGGGGCGACAGGCACACTGCAAGTTGGGGGGGCTGTCTGGGCTCATGCAGGGGTGCAGGGAGGGGGGAGTTTTGTTGGGGTGGGTGGATTGGGGTGGGGTGTTGTTCGTTTCTACCACAAGGCAAAAGCATCGTTGTATCATTTCTAAAGTGCTCTCTGGGGGACGAGTGATGGCTTCTGTTTATGATGGGGGGTAGGGGACTGAGTTTGTTGTCCTGGAATGTTAATGGATTGGGGGACAGGATAAAACGAGGTGTGGTCCTGCAGTTCTTGAAGCGAATTTCGCCCGATATAGTTTTTCTGCAGGAGACACACCTCATTGGCAACTCCTTTTGTGCCATGAATCGACGGGGCTACCGCCTTGTGGCCCATTCGGGCTTCACGTCTGGTTCAAGGGGTGTGGGCATTATGGTTAAGAACTCGCTCCCGTTGGAGATTGATGAGGTGCACCATGACGACAGGGGACGTTACACGGTTTTGGTGGGTAGAATGGAGGGCAGAGTGGTCGTTTTCGTGTCTGTCTATGTCCCGCCGGGGCTGCAGACGACCACCTTTGCGGATCTGGGGCGCCTCCTCCTTGGCCTTCCGGAGGGGATTCTAGTGGTGGGGGGGGATTTTAATGCTGTGGTTTCCGGAACTGTGGATCGTCACCCCCCTAGGGATCTCCCCCGTGCCCAGGCATGGTTGTCTGGCCTCTTGGATACCTTGGGGCTGGTGGATTGTTGGCGTTTGAAACATCCCACGCAGCTGCAGTACACCTTCCATTCAGGGGCTCATGGTAGTCTCTCACGGCTAGATTACGTCCTGGATCCGGCGGTGCACGTTGGGAGGATAGGGGAGGTGCGCCATTTGGCACGGGGTATTTCGGACCACTCTCCACTCTTGTTGCACTTTGATATTCTTCCGAGGGGAGAGGGTAGGGTGGTCCCGATTAATCCCTGGTACCTGCGTGACCCCACCATTCGCGCAGAGCTGGTTAAATCCCTTAAGCGCTACTTTGACGAGAATGTGGGGTCTTTGTCATCGGCGATCTCATTGTGGGAGGCGTTCAAGACGGTACTCAGGGGAGAGGCCTTGTCCCTTATTTCCCATTCCCCGAGGCGCGAGCGGGAGGAGGTGACTCGTGTTGAAGCGGAGATAACCGAGTTGGAGGGTGATCTAGAATGTGGGGTGACGGATGACAAATTACATGTTCTCCGACTCAAGCAATCGGCTTATAAGGCCCTCGTCACGGAGGCGGCCAGGGGCCTCAGTAGAGAGCAACAGGGGAGACTGTATGATGTGGGTGATAAGGCTGGTAAATTGATTGCATGGTTGGACAAAAAGGAGAGAGCGAGTCGAGTTGTCCCGTTGATTGAGAAACAGAATGGTGTGTGTGTCACTGAACCAGAAGGAATTGTCTCCTGCTTTGCAGACTATTTCCGTGGGGTGTATTCCCCGGTGTCCTCCCGCTCTGAAGAGGATTCCCACGCCCTGCTCAGGGATATCGCGCTGCCTTCCCTTTCGGAGGAGGACAGAGTGTCGTTGGACGCTGCTCCAACTTCCGAAGAAATTGCCCTCGCCATACGATCGGTCGCTTCCGGCAAGGCCATGGGCCCTAATGGTCTTCCCATCGAGTTGTATAAACTGCGACCGGATACGCTGGCACCACATCTCCGTGCTATGTTCCTCGCGGCCCACTCGGCGGGTTCCCTCCCGCTAGACCAGCGTCTAGCTACTATCGTGGTTATCCATAAGGAGGGGAGGCCACGGGACCGGGTCACATCCTATCGGCCTATTTCGTTATTGAATGCAGAGCCCAAAATCCTCGCCAAGGTGTTGGCCAATCGGCTGGTCGGCGTAGTGTGTGACTTGATTCACCAGGATCAGTCCGGCTTCATCCCTCATCGCAATACAGCGCTTCACCTGCGGCGTTTGCATGGGGTGCTCGCACGTGTCCCGTTCATACGAGAGCCGGCCATTTTGGCGTCCTTGGACGCCACTATGGCGTTTGACACGCTTGAATGGCCTTATATTTGGGCGACGCTCGCGAAGTTTGGGTTTGGCCCAGGATTCATCAGTTGGGTAAAATTGTTGTACTCTGGCCCGCTGGCGCAGGTCGTGGTGAACGGTAGAGTGTCGGCTTCGTTCGAGCTGGGCAGGGGTACGCAGCAGGGCTGCCCGTTATCGCCGCTCCTTTTCGCGCTCGCTTTGGAGCCCCTGGCGGAGTGGCTGCGGTGGGAACCTTCTATTCGTGGTCTCCGCTGGACCCCCGAGTATGAGGACCGCGTATCTCTATACGCTGACGATATTCTCCTGTACCTGGCTTCCCCACGTAAATCACTGATAGTGCTGGTTGATGTATTGCATTCATTTGGTCTTAACTCCGGCCTTGTCATCAACTGGGCTAAATCGTGCGTCTATGTTCTCTCTGGGGAGGACCCTATCCTTCCGCGGGGCTGTCCTATCCAGATCGCCCCGCGGGGATTCCGGTACCTGGGTGTCTTCATTACCCTGGACGCGGAGGCCCGATATAGTCAGAACTTGCTTCCCCCCCTCCAGCGCCTGAAAGAGGATGTTGCGCGTTGGAGGCGCTTGCCGCTCTCGCCGCTCGGCCGGGCGGCATTGTTTAAGATGATGTCGCTGCCGCGTTTCCTGTACGCTCTGCAGAACACAATGGACATCGTCCCGGCGCGCTACTTTCGCGAGGTGGAGAGTTTGCAGCGCCGACTGTTCTGGGAAGGTAGACCGCGTATCGCCCTGGCGAAGCTGACGCTCCCGTGGTATGACGGGGGGATCGCCCTCCCGGATATCAAACGGTATTATTGGGCCTCCCAGCTGGCTGCGATTAATCACGGCCTGTAAGGGCCCGCTCTAAACCCGGCCTTTGAAATGGATAAGATTTTACTGCCGGGTGGTGATTATAACCGAGCGCTGTACTCCGGCTCGCTTGACGCACGTCTGACGGGCCCCACGCGTGTCATGGTACGAGTGTGGCACGCGGCTAATGTGGCGATGGGGTGGAAAGGTCGTTTGACCCGGGCGTCGCCACTATACGCATCTGAGCAGTTGGGCTCCCTGTGGACCTCGAAGGGCTTTGAAAAGTGGGACATGATAGGCATCAGCAGGGTGGGTGATCTCTGGACTAGGGGGGGATTCAAAACGTTCGAGATGCTACGGACAGAATTCCAGTTGCAGGACAGGGAGTACTTTCGGTATATGCAGATCCATCATGTGCTATGCTCCGTATTCCCGGACGTTGCCTCCATCCCGGAGTATTCCCCTCTGGAGGATAGAGTGCTAGATGGACATGTACCGGACAGCACGATTTCATTGATCTATAAAAAACTTATCAATGACCGCTCGAGACTGCTGACTAACCTTCGTGAGGCATGGGTGGCCGATGGATTGGAGCTGGATGACGAGGACTGGGTATCGGCGGTGGCCTCCCCGAAAGAGGTGGCCATACCGGCCCGCCTTCGCTTCGTCCAGCTCAAGGTACTCCATAGGGTCTATGTCACGGGGCCAAGGCTACTGCGTATGGGATATGCTGTAGACGGGCTGTGTAAGCGTGGGTGTGGTTCTTTGGGGACCTTTTTCCATATTTTGTGGGAATGCCCGGAGGTGGAGCGATTCTGGCGTGGTGTGCATGAGGTCCTGCGGGTGGTTACGCGTGTGTCGCTGCTGCCCGAAGCGAGGAGATGCCTGTTGAATGTGTGGGAGCCAACCGACTACTCGGTGCCGCAGACGCGGTGGGTGACTCTGGGATATATGGTGGCCAAACGCGACATTGCTCAACTGTGGGGTTCCCAGAGGTCGCCGACTGTCTCGGCATGGAAGGATAACATGGATTGGTGCATGTTTCGGGAAAAGGTGGTGTATGTTGCGAGAGGTAAGCCTGGGACATGGGTGAAAGTATGGGGCCCCTGGAACGCCTACCGCGGGGGAATCTGTACCCCGCCGTTATTGCCCGATCCGTCACCGGCCCCATCCCCTTAGCCAGTTTATCTCCCCGGTCCCGGGCACTGAGTCCACCTAATCCCAGTCTTGACCTTTTTCCCCCCCTTGCTACTCCTATGGATTGGTAGGGTCCCCCCCGCTAGGGGAGCACATGCTGCTGTTTCCGATTGTGGGTTGCCTTGTGGATTTGTTCTTTTGTTGTTATTTATATTAAAATGAAACCGTTATGTGGGCCCGGATGGTGTGGCTACCACCGCTTCTAACTCCTGTGCATTTCCCTTTGCCGCGGCATGCGCGCTATTGTTTGTATCACATGCTCCTCTTGCTTGCTAGCGGCCGGCCTGAAGGTTGTAGGCCCATCTCTGTATATTTTTTGAATTTTGTAATAAACGGTTTCAAAAAAAAAAAAAAAAAATTATATTTCAGTGTTGACTCAGCCAATGGAGGAGCATCAGGAACTGCAAAACAAGGTTCCAAAGGATGAAAAGAAAAAATGAGCAAAGGCAGGTTGCTCAAAAGATGCAAATGAGATCTGGACATCTATGGTTAAAAGATTTGTTTTTCCTGGTTCAATGCTATTCCACATGGAAAAGCATCTTCATGGACCTACACATGTTGGACGTGATGCAATCTTCAGAGCATTAAATAAAAATGTCTCAGTCTTTATTTTAGAGTCATTTCAAAATCAAACATATTATTCCAAAGGTGTACAACATACCAACAGTTAAATGTCAGCAGGGGAACAACTGTGACTATGAATCCCACAAGTGAACCAAAAGGACTTTCACAAGATTACTGATACATATAATTGCAATCCTACCATCTAATAATTTGAGTCATATCTTGGTGGGTAGATGACTACCCAACAAGAATGTGTGATGCATTTACTGTAGTCAAGCTCTTATTGAGGAAGTTAAGCTCTAGATCCGTTTACCAACTTCTTCAGAATCAGATGTGTGTCCTTATTTTAAGAATGAGATTATGAGGGTTCTTTGCATGGCACTGAAGGTGGAACAGAAATGTCATTGTGGAGAATAGTCTGATGCATCAGGAGTTGTAGAAAGAGCTAATAGTACCCTGAAAGCAAAACTATTCATTACATTGGTAACATCGAAATGACAAGATGCCCTTCTCTTGATGCTCTAAACTATAAGATGCACACCCAAAAAGGCTACTGGCTTGCCTTTTCATGAGGGGCTTATGAACAGGACTACGAGAAATCCTGGTATTCCTTTAACTGCAATTGTGGTCAGAAATGATGATCTAATTATGGACTACTGCAAGAATTTGGCTGATCTGGTATTCTCGATCTCTCAGCAGAGTAAATTTGTCAACACCGCCAGTGATCAAAGAGCATTGCCACAACCCAAAGCCTGAAGACTACGTTGTGGTGAAGAAGCATGTTTGCACATCTTGTATTGAACATCAATGGAGGTGTCTGTCTCAGGTAACGCTTTTGACAAACACTGTTGTTAAGTGTGGTGTGTTTGAATACAGTGAATGCAATCATCTGACAAGAAGGGAGTGAACACTGCAGATGAAGAAGTAGTGATAGAAACCACTAACTCACAGAGTGAAGCGCATGTTCCTTATGTGGATTCAGAGGGGGGAGAACAGAAGGAACAACAACATCAATAAAAATAAAGATAAAATCAAACCTTGAAGTTTCAAACTTTGACAGCCCCAAGAACAATTCAACGTGCTCCAGTTGTAAGTTGTGCAAAATATTAGAGAAATGAAAGACAAAAAATTACGTCCCAATTGCAAGTTGTGCAAATTATGAGGCAGATGAGAATTCCAATGCACCTAAGACCAACAAGAATAAGATTGCTAATCAATTAGTACACTGCATCTGAATGGGCATTTTTGACAAATAATGAACGAGAAAAAAAATGCGTAGACCTGATTGACTATTGATTTCTGTCGGAGGAACCTCCATGAATAGTCATGAAGTAAGAAGGATGATGATCTCCACTGAATAATTTACTGATGGAATAATGAAACTAAGGGGCATATCAACAAGGGCTTTATCTCTGCTTTTTTGGCTTTAAAAGCCAAAAAAGCAGAGATAAAACTAGCACCCTATCAACAACAGGGTGCTAACATGCAAATTTGCATGTTAGCACCCTTTTACTCTACGCTTCCCCTTGCATCTCTAATGAGATGCAAAGGGGGCGTTCCAGAGTAAAATAATAGGAGAAATGTCGCTAAGCGACATTTCTCCTATTATCAAGAATATCGCTAACCCTGTTAGAGATAAAAAAAGCAGCGCTAACCGCGGTTAACGCTGCTTTTTTACGTCTGGTATTTCTCTGACTTAGCCATGATATCCTATGGAAGGAGGATATCATGGCTAAGTTTGTCTGTCCCTATCAACAAGCTAACGTGAAATTATCGCTGGGTTTCCAGCGATAATCTCACGTTAGCCACTTAGCGTGAGGATTTTTATCGCTATTGAGATAAGCGTTGCTAATAGCACTCTATCTCAGCGATAAAAATCAACGCTAGCCGGCGATAATTATCCTAGCACTAAGTGCGCTTAGCGATAATTATCGCCGGTTGTTGTTGATATGCCCCTAAATGTTTTAACCTTCAGTAGAAGATTTTAGTTTTTGACATTTTGGTTTTTGATAGCGTGTCTTCATAACTCCCTTAAATTAGAAATTGAGTTAGAAGATCATTTTTTCTTATGGTCATGTTTCTAATGGTTAATACCGGTTTCATTTTGTACCTAAGGTATGCTGTTGAAAATGCGATTTTGAAAAAACTATTTTTGAAATGTTTGCACCCTCTTCGACAGTTTGACTCAGATTTACTAAGATTTTGCATTGAGGCTGGGTCACTTTTTCGTGGCGCACCCCAGCACAAAATCCATTTTGGCATATACTAAGCTACACAAAGTTGATCTGTGTTGTTAGTTAATACAAAGTAATGCAAAGTAGAACACAGAGCTGCCTTGTGTCACTTTGCGTCAGATAGACATTAAATAAGTGAAGCATGGGTGATTCTGTGCATCCACCCATACATTATGACACAAACCCTGAGTTACAAACACTTGTAAACCTGGCAAAAGCGTGTGCCTACCCAAGAGAGGTGTATCAATGAGAAGGTATCTCTTCCTACACAACAAGTTAGTGCTAGGCAGCCACAAGTGTCCCAACGCAGAAAGGGGGCTGAACAGTGCCATATCTTGGTAAATTTGGTGCTTTTCAGCTCTCTCTCATCCATGCAAATCGGAGCAGCAACTTGTCTTGTGTAAACTAATAAAAAATATGCACCTTAGTTTTTTAATTTTGGGAGTTTTTGTTTAGAATGACAATAGCTATTAGTAAATTGTTCTTGGCTCTAAAGGTAATTTTTATAATTTTTATTTTATTAGTTTCATTTTTTGTTTTAATCAATTTATAGCCTCCTATTGGGTATGCTTCTGACAAGAAATGTGATTCACATTATAGTAATATCATAAAGTTTAGTAGGTTAGATAATAGAACTGTTGCTATTAAAGATTTTTAGCGAAAATACTTATGTTAGTTTACTTAGTTTGCTTCCAGAGTACAAAGAAGTGATGAACATTAGTGATGGTCATATATGTACATACCTGCCTACTTCTGTTACAGAAGGAATAACCTATTTGCAAATTCTGTTATCCTATGTATTGTTATGCAGTATGTATTCATTTCTCAATTCTATTGGAACTGGATTTATTGATGGATTTTAAAACAGAATATTAATATTTAATTTGAAGAGTTGCCTAAAACTAAGGGGCCCATCAGGATGCGCCACCCTAGCAGTGCTGGGACCGGCCACCAGAGGTGCGGCAGTCCTGCACTGCCAATTGGGATGTGACCACCACCCTGGCAGTCGCATTCCGCATCTTTGACATTGCGGCGGGTTCTGCTGTAGGCAGCACCCGTCGCAATGCCAAAGAGGCATGTTGTGCATTGCCATGCACAACATGGCAGGCACCGCGTGGTGCCTGCCACCTTGTGCATGGCAATGAGAGGGGTACCATAGGTATCCCCCAGGTGCACCCCCTCATCCCCCCACCCCCCTGGGGCTCCACAACGGGCCCCCAAATCAATTCCCTGCCAGACTTTCCATGGCAGAGAAGCCACCATGGAAAGGCCTGTGATACCCAGTGTCATAATATGGATGGCGGTGCCTTCTAGGCACCGCCGCCATATTATGCCCCAGCTCCGCCCGGCCGGAAATCGGAACAATTCCCGACCGGCGGAAAAGCGGCCGACGGACTTTCTGTCCGCCGCGATACCCCCCACCATAATAATATGGCGGGGGTACATCTAGTTGGGATGGCGGACAGATCGCCACCACCGAGCCGGTGGTTGCGATCCGCCCTCCATCCTAATGACCCCCAAAGAATTTAATTAAGAACAATGACTGACCCTTTATGCTAAACAAAAGTTTTAATTATACTAATGTAAACAGTATATGTAAGTTGAGTGATGTGGAGCATAATTTTATTAGATCATTTAATGAAAGGAGAGTTAAGATTAATGGAAATGTTGAAAAAACAAGACAGATTTCTTTGCAAAAAGAAGCTGAGGAGAAATGTAGAAATTCAAAGACTTAGCATTAATCAGAAGAAGAAGAAGAAGAGAATTATTTGAATGATGCATGAAAAACATTATGATTGGGAACCTTCAGAAATTATTGAAATAATTGAATTTAGTTATATAGTTAGCAAAGATGATATGTTGTGTCACGATCCCATATTTGGTAAAACAGCTTACTTTAACTTTTCAAGAAATTGGGTTGGCTCCTGCTATTTAGCATTAGGGTTTCCAAGAGTGCATCGTGTAAATGAAATTATTTTCTTGGATCTTAAAAGAGTGAAACATGATTTTGGTCAAGTGCATATGGATATATTTGGTACGTTGATTCCTCCTATTAGTGTGACTTTGCAAGATGTGAAGATTGGAAAGTTGTTTACTTCGAATCAACTGTCTACTAATGCTGCAGGTGCTTTAACTAAATTCCAAATTTCAAGTTTATTAGTTTGCTCAGTTAATTAAAACCATTGGAACGTCTGAAGCATTAATAAAAAACATAAATGAAAGTGATCACTAGTAGTAGAACCAGGCATCAATTGCAGGATTGCAATCAAAAAGTATTAATCAAAATTTCTTAAAGTGCCAGCGTAAATGTAAAATACAGTTTAGATCCTAAAATACAAAGTGTCAAACTGTTGTAGATTTTAACTTTAAAGTTGTTTAAACAAAAGAGTCAATGACAAAAAGATTGTTGGTCTAATGCCTGTTTGGCAACTACAATTAGTAAGATTAAAAAGATGCTGGCATGTCAAAAGAGTAGATGTCAGTAAGTAAGTGAATGGGGTCCAGTCCCCATGAATCATCTACCTAAACAGGCTTCCAAGAAATTAGCAAGATGTCTACAGAGTCAAATCAGCACAGTCAAGGCTAATCGAGGATTCCCTAATTCTGTCCTCGCTGTTGCCGTGCCTATGGCTCGAATTTCAGAGAACCCCCCCTCAAGCCCAACTGCTGCTTATTTCAATGTGTACAGTTTGCCTCATAACCAGATGTTTTACAAGTTGGAGACAAACAGAGCAGTCCATAGGGTCTTTCAGGAAGAATGATGTGTACTGGGAGGGCCCAGGGCCTTAGCCAACCCATGAACTTGAACTTGAAACTTAACTAAGATTAATTAAGAAATTACATTCAAAATAGAATGGCTTTGGATCGTTTGCTTGCAAAAGAAAGCGGTGTGTGCTGTTTAATAAAGATCCAGCAGTGTGTTAGATACGTGCCAGATAATTACATGCTCATTAATGATTATATTTATAACATAACTAATGTTTCGTGTGAAGCTAAAATGTTTGGAGAAGCTGAAGCTTGGGACTCAGCTGATTCCTGGTTTAGGGTGATTGGAAAGGGAATTTAAGGAATTGGAGAATGATTCACTGATGTGGGTAAAGATTTTATGAAAAAGCTAGTCACCCCCAACATTATAATGCTTCTTAGTTTAATTGGTCTATCTCCTATTAAAACTTATTGAAGTTGTCTTCTTGAAGGACAAGTTACATTTTGGTAGTATAAAAAAAGACGGCAACTAATAAGAAAGAGACAAGAAATCAAGCTTGAAAACATCAAATCACAAGTGTATGATGAATTTAATGCTTAGGAGAAATGAAAAAGATAAAGCAAAAAATAATGAATGATGTAGTATAGAATACTGTAGTTTGGTTTATGATAATTTAAAAAATCATCAAAGAGGAGAATAGTAAAAGGCAGATTTATTAATAAAGATTAATGTTAATTTTCATGTCTTTAAGGTAACTCAAATACGCCTCTGAAACTAATTTACTGGGCCTCTGATCTGACTGCATTTACAACGGAAGAAGTGTGGCTTTTATAGGCACAGTGCAAGCATGATTTCTCTTCCATTATCTGCTTTCCTTTTTCATAAAATAGATGAAAATGTGATTCCGTGGTGTTGCTTTTCCACTGTATTGACTAACGTGCTTCGAAGGAAGCCTGTCAGGGATTTTTTGTAATTTTGCAAGTGTTCAAGGCTGCTGCTGCTTGCTGGTCCAAATGTGCTTCTAGTAAACATTTATTGTTCACTGTTCAATTCTGTAATGCCATTCCTCCATGTATGTAGGTAAAAGAGACTCAAAGATTATTAAATTTAAGGGGTACTTAGAAAGAGCCTGTTTTATGTGATGCAATTTCTACAATGTTCATTAGTTTCTGTAAATTTAACTTCATTAGTACAGCCCATGGTGCCATTGCATACCATGCAAAGGGCATGATTCTCTACTCTTGTGAACCTATAAAATCTCCTATTTTTAAATTGTATACTAGAACTTTCTCTATAGTCTTACATCACAGTCTCTATGCCAGATTGTGTTTTGACTCTATACTTCTGGAGGTTGCTCCATAAGCAGAGCAGAGCAGCCTTGCCCACCCACAAAAGAAACATAAAATGGTAATAACTAAACATTATTACAATTTTATGTTTTTGCTTCTCACACTGCGAGAGAGCAGTGGGGCAATGCTCCTCAGTGTGTCTTAATATGTATATAAAGATCAATGAGAGAGCTAGGGAGACGTGGGGTGCGTCCGTATCCCCTGTGGTATAAATCAGTTTTATCAGAGCTGGCCGAACCCAAAGGTGTTGGTACAATCACTGTGAAACAGTGATTGGGAACCCACTAGGTAAGTTAAAAGGCCCCTCACACACCAACCTGGTTGGTGTCATGCTTCATCATAGGGGCCCCAACCAGGTGGCCGAATGCCCCCCCGGTTGTGCTACGACACCTGACTACAGCGGAGCTGGTGTGGTGCAAAGGTGTGATGTAGTGAAGGTTTAAAAATATCTCTGAGAATCCTTGCCGAGATAAATTTATTATTGGCGGCTCAGGATATATTAAAATTAAACTATGTGGTGCAACTACGAAAGAGGTTAGTTTCTAATAGTTGTATGTGTGGTAGGTCTACATGTTTCAGCCCACTAAGGGTGTTAGGGGCTTTCGTCAGGACCAGTGAGTGGCAAAGTGAAGGGTGCCATGTGATTGGTGAAAAAATAAAAAGGTTTAATTACCTACACACTCGCTAAGGTGTGTGGAATCGGTGTCTGCACACTGGCGGACACCGCAGCGCAAAATTAGCTGTGGGAGAAAAAACACAGCACAGAGACATGTAAAACAGTGACATATTGTGCTGGGTATCGCAGCAACTATAAAATGCAATCTTCTGTGCTGTGAGGTAACCAACACTTGCAGACGGTCGTGCCTGTGGCCACACACATACTGTGCTTGTGTGGCATGCTGCTATAGTCTCACACTAATCACTGATAGGTGATAAGAGGACGCGATGCGCCCTGTGAACTCTATCGGTAAGAAGGTGAAAAGCAAGACAGGCAACAGGACAGGCAGTTAGGAGTGTGAACTATATTCGTAGGGTGCCTGGTGAGGACAGTTGGCACCTCGGAGGGTGGTGCCGTGTGGCCACAGAGTGGTCAGGCTATGTCATAGTAAGTACCCAGTGAGCGCTGGTAGGATTAGCTTGCCGGGTGGCAGTGCGCGTTACTTGCAAAGTGCTGGGTACAGGAAGGGGGAGTACCCCTGTGTGGCGCGCTGTGGTAACGGGAGGTGGGGGTGCGCAGAAGAGCTGAAATACAGCACTGGGGAGATCGCGAGCAAAAGTAAAGGGGAACAGGGACGGGCATGTGGGCACTGGATGCCAGAATGGTTGTCTCGGTGCCAATGATGAGGCATGGAGGGGGGGATGAGTGCAGCCGATAGGCTGACATGAGGTGGAGAATTGAGGTGGAGAATTAAAATTAACATCATTTCCCCCCTCCTCCCCCCCGCCCAACCCCCCCCCCCCTTTTTTTGTTCTGGTTTTTTCACTATGGCTGAGAACCCAGGCCTAGGGCTCACATTGGATGATGTCAACAGCATACTTGACAATCCCCCCTATTGGCAGATTTTAACCTGGCATCCTCTATTGCCCAAACAGCTGACTCGGATAATCTCAACGAAAAGAAACGCAACCGAATAAGAACTATACTCCACGGAGTAATTCTGACCGAATACCTACGGAACAATACCGCACCCAGGGGCTTAATTGTCACCAATGCCCCACGCATCTTTCTCGAAGATCCCACCTTTCGAAAAGACTGGGCACAGATAGCATGGAGATGTACCCGTGACTGGATGATCCTCATCATCCAGACATCCAAACGCCTCTCCGATGCCTTCCTCATCAAAATACAAGCCACAGAAACTCTTTAAAGCCACACTTTCCTCATTCAAGAAAAGACTGGAAGAAACCAATAGAGAAATCAATGAATACAAAGAGGGCCTCACTCAAAGTAAGATTACCAAATTCTAGAAGGATCTGAAAAGATTCTCCTACGCAAAGACTTACCCTTACGCCGAAGCTGATTACCAACCACCCCACCATGCTGACACGTCAGGTACTTCATCGGACGAAGACTCATCAGCAAGCAGTGGCTCTAGCAACAACAGCTACCGCAGACGCCAGCAAGGCAGAGGTGGACACCAGGTTGGCAACCACCCTGGTCTCATGGACCCCAGGGACCCAACATGCTATACCCACCTATGTACCCCCCCGTACATCCACAATTTGGGTACGGTTGGAACCCACCGTTCGGCCCTCCTCCACCATACATGAATCAGAACCAACCACAGCCCTTTTTAGGGAGAGGCCGACGAGGTCGCGGAAGGAGACGCAGAGGGAACACAGTACACTGGCAAGACAATCCACAGCAGGGTGCTCAGACAAGGAGCCAAACCAGAGACCAACAACCAGGCCCGAGCACACGCTGAGCCTTGTCACTAACCTCTCCAAACATGTCTTAACACCCACAGAAGTAGCCATCCTAGAAAAAGGACTTGGCTATGCCCCGACAACCAAACTTGACAAGTTCAAACTACACTGCGAACTAGCGGATTTCTTTCGCAAACTCAAACTCAAGGCTTTCTTTGAGAATGCACCCGCACTCACTGACCGAGGAGACCAAGGGGACACTACCCTCAGAGTCAAGTCTACATTCATTCCTCCACCATGCTCCACACCACCCGAGATCTTGGTATACGAGCAGACAGTGTTTAAAGAAATAGAAGCCCTCAAAGAACCCCACATGTTCCAAAACACAAGCAAGGCAGAACGCATGGCCCTACAATCACTGAAGCATAACCCAGAGATCATTATCAAACCAGCTGATAAAGGGGGAGGTACGGTAATACTCAACAAAGATGACTATCACCGAGAGTGTGAGCGCCTACTAAATGACACCAAGAATTACGAGTTGCTCACACATGACCCCACCCCCTCCCTGAAAACTTGCATACAATCCATTGTGGATGATGCGGAACACTCTGGCCAGATATCCAATAACGAGGCCAAATTCCTAACAACCACACAAGGCAAAATACCATATTTCTACACTGTTCCGAAGATCCATAAGAACAAAACCCCTCCCCCGGGATGCCCCATTGTCTCCGGCATCGGGTCGCTATTAGAACCCCTCTCACGTTTTTGTGATCATTTCTTGCAACCATTGGTTCAATCTACCAGCACATACCTTAAAGATACTAAAGACCTTTTAGGTCTTCTAGCTGACATACACTACGACCCCAACACTTCCTTGTTGGTATCACTTGATGTAGAGAGCTTGTATACAAGCCTCCCTCAAGATGACACCCTTAAAGTATTAGAAGAGGCTCTCAATAACACCGACTGGCAATACTGCACCCCCCCCTTCCTTTGTACTCAAATGCGCAACACTTGCGCTCAAAGAAAACTACTTCGAATACGAAGGAAAGCTCTATCTCCAGAAGTACGGCACTTCAATGGGCAGCGTTTTCGCCCCCAGCATAGCGGGCCTGTATGTATTCCATTTTGAGACCAAACATCTCCTCAATAACAACTCACCACGCATTCCCCAAATCAAATTCTACAAACGATACATTGATGATATCCTTCTGATCTGGGAGGGATCAGAAGAATCATTGGCCTCCTTTTGTGAATGGATCAATACGTGCGACCCTAATCTGAGGTTCACACACAGCTCAGATAGGCACCGGACCACCTTCCTAGACCTGGATATAAAAGCAGCATCAGGAGGTTTTACGAGTAAGACTCACTTCAAACCTACGGCTCGCAATTCCCTACTACACTTTACCAGTTTCCACCCTCGAGCCCTCCGTGAGAACCTTCCATATGGCCAATTCCTTCGCCTCCGCAGAAATTGTAGTGACACCAAGGATTACAAGGTACAGGCAACCGACCTTTGCCACAAGTTGCACCAACGAGGTTACCCCCAAAAGATAACTAAGACAGCTAACAAGAGGGCCAGAAACCAAAATCGCGATGGCTTACTGGAAAACTACATCAAGGCACCCACCAGTCCGCCACTCACATGCGTGACCACCTTCAACACGGTGACCAACAAGGTTGCCCAAATCATTAAGAAAAAATGGAGAATCTTGAATACGGGCAAACTCAACTGGGAACCTCCCCTCCTATCAAACAAAAGAGCCCGCACCATCAAGGACACCATAGTATCCACTAGACCGTTCTGCCTTCCCACACCCACCAACACGGTCCTCAACGCCTGGGGCCTCCCCAACATCAAAGGGCATTTCCCATGCGGCAATTGCAGTGTCTGCCATATTACTGAGACGACCAAACACCTGAATCTTGAACCCGGTAAAACATGGGAACTTCGCAAGCATACGAACTGCAACACAGAAAATGTTGTGTACCGGATCACTTGCCCATGCAACCTCATCTACATTGGCATGACCACTCGCAAAATAAAAACCAGGATCTGTGAACATCGCAGTACAATACGCTGCAAGAAAAACACCACAAAAATGACTAACCACTTTCTAGAAAAAGGCCATACGACCAATGACATGAGATGGGTCGTTCTAGAGGCCCTAGACCACAACCTACCCAACATCCAGAGTCGCTTCTTGGAACAAGAGCAAAGATGGATATATCGTCTGTCTAGCCACACCATTGGCTTAAATGATAATATCCCCTGGAATAGCCTCAGGAGATCCTAACTCCACCCCTTCCACCCATTGGCTTGGCCTACTGAAGCTACCTAACACTCATCCCTTTCCTAGCACTGCGTCCTCCACCTCCCTGGCAGACTCAGTAGCCCCCTTCACCCATTCGTGTTGTTACTTTTACTGTCCATCTTATGTCAGCCAGACGCCTGCAGACATCTGTGATGTTAATTTTAATCCTCCACCTCATGTCAGCCTATCGGCTGCACTCATCCCCCCCTCCATGCCTTATCATCAGCACCGAGACAACCATTCTGGCATCCAGTGCCCACATGCCCGTCCCTGTTCCCCTTTACTTTTGCTCGCGATCTCCCCAGTGCTGTATTTCAGCTCTTCTGCGCACGCGCGCCTGATCAGCGACCTCCTCGCATGCGCGGCACCCGCGCCTCATTCTACGCATGCGCGCACAGCTAACAGTCCTGCCCGGCACATGCGCAGGCTTCTTTGCCCAGCCCGCGCCCACTGGTCAATCAGCACGTAAGCCATGGCTCCTATCACTATTTATCCTCCCACCGCCATGGACACCTCACCATCTGGGATCCGGGAACCCTCAGTAGGTGGAATACGGGTGCTGCTTCATGACCAAGTAAGGTGACGCGCGCTATTTCTCTGTTGGATTGCTTCTGCTCTCCATGGCCCGTTTCTCATGCTCGCCATTTCCTTCCTCCCCACAGAATTTGTGATTTGAGGAGCGCACTCCTCCCGCTTCCTGAGTAGCGATTATACTCAGCCATAGTGTAATTCCTTCTTATTTTCCCTTGTTTGTCACCCCACCTCCCGTTACCACAGCGTGCCACACAGGGGTACTCCCCCTTCCTGTACCCAGCACTTTGCAAGTAACGCGCACTGCCACCCGGCAAGCTAATCCTACCAGCGCTCACTGGGTACTTACTATGACATAGCCCGACCACTCTGTGGCCACACGGCACCACCCTCCGAGGTGCCAACTGTCCTCACCAGGCACCCTATGAATATAGTTCACACTCCTAACTGCCTGTCCTGTTGCCTGTCTTGCTTTTCACCTTCTTACCGATAGAGTTCACAGGGCGCATCGCGTCCTCTTATCACCTATCAGTGATTAGTGTGAGACTATAGCAGCATGCCACACAAGCACAGTATGTGTGTGGCCACAGGCACTACCGTCTGCAAGTGTTGGTTACCTCACAGCACGGAAGATTGCATTTTATAGTTGCTGCGATACCCAGCACAATATGTCACTGTTTTACATGTCTCTGTGCTGTGTTTTTTCTCTCACAGGTTATTTTTCGCTGCGGTGTCCGCCAGTGTGCAGACACCGATTCCACACACTTTAGCGAGTGTGTAGGTAATTAAACCTTTTTATTTTTTCACCAATCACGTGGCACCCTTCAGTTTGCCACTCACTGCACTCACTGGTCCTGACGAAAGCCCCTGACACCCTTAGTGGGCTGAAACATGTAGACCTACCACACATACAACTATTAGAAACTAACCTCTTTCGTAGTTGCACCACATAGTTTAATTTTAATATATCCTGAGCCGCCAATAATAAATTTATCTCGGCAAGGATTCTCAGAGATATTTTTAAACCCTCACTACATCACACCTTTGCACCACACCAGCTCCGCTGTAGTCAGGCGTCGTAGCACAACCGGGGGGCATTCGGCCACCCGGTTGGGGCCCCTATGATGAAGCATGACACCAACCAGGTTGGTGTGTGAGGGGCCTTTTAACTTACCTAGTGGGTTCCCAATCACTGTTTCACAGTGATTGTACCAACACCTTTGGGTTCGTCCAGCTCTGATAAAACTGTCTAAATATGTATACTCACTTTGTGGTTTTTACAATACTTTAGGGGCTATTCATAAAAGCATTTTTAAAAACAGGAATAGTACTATGGGATTATTACTTTACATGCTTACAAATGCTATTCACAACTATTTGGCTAGAAATCTCTGCTTTTTCCTCTCATACCTCTTCTTTGCAGAGATCTCTGCCACAAGTTGAAAGATTTCTGGACTCAGAGGTCTTTGTTTTAGTACTAAATGTGGGAGGGGCAATGGTGGAATATGGGAAATATTTCCTAAAAAATGAGAGGAGTATATGGTGGGACACTCAAATACACAAACAATATCTATTACAGGAGTACTTCTGACAAAACAAGCTCAGATCTACACTGGCTAAGACTTTGAGAAAGTCAAGCACCACACATGGTCAACCACTGGTAATGCAGCACACTCTCAAAGTAGTTCATGAAGGTAGGGAGTATACTAACAGCACAAAGCGAATAATGTCAGCTATTTAGTTGAAGCTTTAAATTCTAAATAATATATTTTTAATAGTTTTTAATATTTTTATGTACGATTATCAAAGGTAAAACACTTTGTTTTTTTTTTTCATCTTCCATATGTTAATTTCCTTTTCATATACATTTGATCTCGTAATTATTTTGAAATAAAATACTTTGTTAAAACACATTATAAAATTATGACAACATGCTTTTAATTTGCTGCAATGATTTATTCATTAAATCGTTTCTATAATGTATAAGTAATATACTACACATTTTATACCAAAGCTTCAAATACATTCAGCACACTGGATAATGCAAGGGGGAGGGAAATATGAAACCTACATATAGCTGATAAAATTTATTTTCTAAATGTATATTTTTCAAAATATACAAGGTTGTAAATTTGCATGAAATGGAGTCTTGAAAGTCTAAACTAGACAGAGAACTCTGCAAAGAATAGGTGAATACCATCTGTGCAGAGATTTCCGCATGGAGGTAGGTGTAAATCTCCATATGGAATAGAAATACATTCTGATGTCCATATTTTGTATAGATGTATATCATGGTGGTGTTTTCCATTGCAAATTAAGATTTGTGTTTTCCAGTGCACCCTCACCCTGTTTCTGATGCATGTGTAAAGGGAAAAAAGGCGATGGACGAGAACAATAATTGTGTGCCACCCATTTCTTGATTGAACCCCCACAAAGCCCATTTGTAAGGTAGCTGAGGGTCAGAGGGCCACTCCTAGAGTGACTGATAGTCAGGTCATGGTCTATGTATGCGCACCTTGGCCCATGAAGGTGGACTAGCGTCCAACAAGGTAAATATATTGTAGGAGTAAGAGATTATGAGTGTGGATCGCAAAGCAAAAGATATTTCTTTAATGGTTGGCCAAATCAGAAGTGAAGGTGAGGGTTTGGGAGGATTTCAAGTGCAATTAATGTATGTATCGTCCCTCCTTAACACCACTCTTTATTCTCTGTATTCCTCATCCTTGTCGAAATTGGAATAATAAAAAGATTTGTATTATACAGAGTTTCTTTTGTTTCTAGGCACTGTAGATAACAGATGTTACTGTTACTCATTTTAAGGCATTCTATTACATACCTCAGACAGAAGAAAAGATAAACCTCCTTTGCTGTGATGTGAACTTTTGCCCTACAGCAGTTGTCAGCAGTTGGTGTTCAGCTCACTGAGCTATTCTGCTGGCAAGAAAGTAAGAGTAAGAAATGCAGGGCATCCAAAAACGTCATATTTTGAACGGCTTTACAATCACAGGTAGGTACATTCCATCTTACTAGATTTGCCTTAAGGATTCCAAGTGTTAAATCAATTCTCACTCTTGTATACTCTGAATCACACATCTTGTCCCTTCTTCAGGCATTGCACAAGAAAACATTAATTTCGATGGTGATTAACTTCTGTTCCACTAACCACAATAGTGTCTATTCAGGTGTACCTGCTGAATTGCTTAGAAGTTCAGAAATACATAAAAGAATGGCAGTCAGTCTACTCAGGAGGTGGTTTAACGTTATCCAGTAAGATCATTGAGCTGGTTATCAGTGCACCCGTGTTAAATAGAAAGCTTTACATGTACTTCAAAGAGGCCTCCACATTTTTTTCAGAGCCATGTTTGGCTTGATTAGAAGGTGATGGCATCTGATTGGCAGCAGGTATATCACAGTGTTTGGTTTTACCTATTTGGGTAACCTCCAAGTGACTCTCCTGCAATCGTGAGTGGGCTGATTATAAGTGGCCGGTTAATGTCAATAGGGTCAGTAACATGAGTTACCAGCTTCACTTGGATCATAAGTAATGCATCAGCACTTTGCATCCCAAAGTTACAACTTAGAGCCTAATTATGATAGCAGTCGGACACCATCGTTTCAGGCTTGAGAATGTCCGACAAGGAGTCGGTGGTCCCGTCAGTCCAATGATGATACGACCACAATGCAGGCGGTTGTAAACAAACCTTTTTCCATTGCGGCTTGTGCTGCCACCCAGATATGGCCCCCAGCACAAGTCACAATAGAAAAATGGATGTTGTTGAACATCCATGATCTGTGTGCTAGACACCATGTGGTGCCTGGCACACAGTGCATGGATGTTTGGAGGGCACCATATGTGCCACCCAGACCACATTGCAGAGGCCTAAGGGGATGGCACCCTGCTAGGGGCCACCAAAGTCCCATTCTGATAGCCTAACAATGGCGGTGGAACTACCATGAAAAGACTGTCGGAAAGGGACATCGTAATACCTACGGTGGTGCCTGCACAGGCACCACCACTATTGTAGGGATTACGGTCTGACTGACACCCCGGCGGGTTCCTTGAGCCTGTTGATGGCTTCGGTCTGTCCCGCTGACTGCTGCACTCCACTTGACCGCATCCTAATGTGGCAGTCGAACCTCTATCCTGGCGGTCAGGTGGACCGCCATATACGTCCTGTTGGTGGTAATCCATCCAACATTCTAATCAGGCACTTAGACTCTACTCCTGCTGAAAAGAGTGTGAAACACAACCTAGAAATGTGGGAAACTTGCAGAAATACAAGAGAAACAAAAAATACCACATTTTATTCCCTTTATTCTGTAATCTGGAGAAAATCCCTGAATTACCAATGAATGTGGTCTTGGAAATTCTGGAAGAGTGAATTTGGGGTCCATTACTTTGCCACATGTAACAAGCTACCAATTTCCATACATTTCTAAAGGTTTACAATTTCTGTTACTAGAAGAATTTCTTCTAGATAGACTTTATGTTTCATATGCACATTCCACAGCGCCTGTTGCTTTCCCTCTGTTTTGATGTTGGGCAAAACACTGTACTATTTGTTACTGGTTGCTTCATTTTAATATTTGTGTGGACAAAGTGGAAATGTATTTTCTTAGCAATAGCATAAGCACTATAAATGTGCCTTTGGCTGCAAATGTAGTAAAGAACTAAGAAATAAATTAAAAGTGAAGATTTCACCAAGCCATCAGAACACCTTATTTCTAATTCTGAGATTTTCTACTAGAAATCATTGCTCTCACATGCCTTCAGGTAATAGCTTCAAAAGAAAAAACTAATACTTAAATTTCCAGTATGATTTAAGTTGTCAAATAAAAAACACCAGGACTAGCAAAATGGAACTGTATTCACAGAAATGTTGCAATGAATAGGTGTGACTTACTCTTGTGGCATTCCTGTCTTGCTGATGTGTTCCAGGAGTAAGCCACAGGCACTCTTAGGAGAATCTTCATGAGACAGACCTACTTTGTGATGATGGCGTGACTTAGGTGGACTCCCCATAGTTTGCAGTTCAGTACTCTTGTTGTGAATGATATACCTGGAATCTACTAGTCAAAACATATATATCGTCACTGTGGTGACAGGCACAATTCAATATGGTGGACTTTGGCCTAAAGTTTTTATATTGTTTTTTAGTTTAAACATTTGTTTCAGCTGCTTCACAGCCATTTACTACAGTCACAATATAATCTCCCAAATAGGAAAACATATCCAGAGATAGAGTAAAAATTATCATGGTCAGCACAGTGGTGTAGCAAGGGTGCCATGGTCCCTTAATAAAGCCCTTAATATACGTTCTTTACCCCTCTTTAGGTGAAAAAGGTAGTCATAATTAGTGTGCATAGGGACACTCACACCCCTGGGTACTTGTACCAACTGCACATGTTTCACTATTGATGGTTACAGCTTTCCAAAACATAAAAGAGAACATATCCTTACTATCTGTGGTGCTGGAACAGTTTCGGGTGTGGTAATGTTGATTATTAGTTTACCTCAGCAAAACCATATGGACTGTGGAAAATCCTGTGTAAAAGTAGCAAATAGGTCAAGCTTTCTCTGCTGGGTGGTGGGCTTGGGCAGGGGTGGAGGTCTACTTGTTTGCTCAAGTTCATTTTCAGAATAAATGTATCTGCCAATGGATTTCAAAGTATAGTTCCTCAAATATGATCTCCATCAAAAAGGTCTTTCTAAGCAACTAAATAACCACGGACGACCACTACACTGCGGTGTCAGACTTACTTGGATGAGATGTGAGCATATATTTTGAGTTTACCCTGTATTCAAAGAGGAAACCTGAGTGAACTGTGAGAAAGAAATGCATTGAAATAGTATTTGTACTGGGCAAGTGGAAATGTCTCATGCGGCAGTTCCAATGCAACTTCTGCTACATTTGTTCAAATCTTTAAGAAAAAAATGTCAAAAACAATGGCAAAAAGGGTCTGGAGAATTTGATAGTCCAAAAACGTTTAATGTAAAATAGTAAGGGGGGGAATAGTGTGTAACAACGTAGTGATACACATATAATGTGAATATGTGCAAAAATTGTGTAAAGACTTAAAATAAATTCTGTATCTTATGAGGGAATTTGCATTTATATGCAACAATTCTTGAGCAACATTTGTTTACTATCTGTAACAACAGTGTTGATGGCATTTCAACACCAATGTGGAAATGGTTAGAATCATCTTCAGAGTCTGTACAGTTTTTCAATGTTTGAAATATTGTTGAGAGCACCAACAGGATGATTCAAGAAGGGGTAACAAATAACATCCTTCCTCAGTTGTATAATCTATAAAGACCATTCCTAAGCAGAGTCAGAAGAGATTGCACTTTTCACTAGCTGGACATGTGAGTACTAGTGGTGTGAGATATTGTGAAGTCCAAGACCTAGCAACGTTGTCAAACTGTGGGGCAAAGGAAATGTTCCTGATGATGCATGGGGCTATGAGTACGCACCTCAGCATCTTCTTATTGCTTTCCAGCAAGTGGCATATATATAAATACACTCCCTGTTGCCTGATGTCCCAGGGTAAAATGTCCAGCTGCAGGAAATGCAAGGTACTCAGCTCACAAGTGGCAACTATTTTATGTTTCTCTTTGCCAATCAGCCTACTCAATGGTACCTGGTACATTCAATGGTAGTGGGGAAACACAATGTCCTGTCACTTGTCCAGTTCTTCGCAGGTAGAATATCCACATGCAGGGAATGGAATGAAGTGAGACTTTCTCTTAGGCAGTATGGAAACTTTTCCATTTCTATTGTCTGGCTTGACAGCACAGCTTTCGCCAGACAATTATGTGCAGGGGCGGCTCCTCTGCTAAGTCGGAAGAGTGCCGCTCCACTGCTCTTAGGGTAGGAGAAAGGAAAAATGAAATGATAATAACTCTGTTATTATCATTATATTTTTCTCTACGGGGCTAGCTTAGGGTGGGAAGGGTCTGGGGTCACAGTGGGAGGAGTGGTTTGCACTCTCTAAGTGTGCTTGACAATCTGGCCAGCCAGGCCCCCCCTCATGCGCACTTTGCATGTACCCCAACAGACTGCATTACACAGCCTGATGAGGAACATGCCCAGGCTCCCATTCCCCATTTGAGCGCTGAACCACATCACTCAGACCACTCACAACAATGCATTGCAGCATTTTGATTGGCTTTGGGGAGGGAGCCTGTGTGCTTCCTGCTTCTGCCGAAGCTGAGGAGAAGGTGGTGTGGCAAGGGACCGAAGTGGAAGAGAGAGGGCAGCCGGCAAAAGTTAAGAGTTTTTTTTATTTGTCCTCCCCAACCCATCCGATTAAGTTGTGTGCATTAATGCAAGATTTAAAAAATCATAAGACACAACACATTTACTGATTATAGACACAGAAAGCTGAAAGTACACTTTACACATGTTAGAAACAGTGACACATAGAAATGAGACAAGTGTGGTAGAAGCACCGTAAAAACATGCTTTAAAATGTAAGATGAAGAAAACATAAATACGAAGTAATACTAATACATATAAACCAGGTGCAATACTGAGAATTTCTTATGAACGTGTTGTTTATTAGCATTTACCGATGAAAATTGTGCTACTAATAAAGTGGCCTAGTGTCTCTAATGCCTTTTATTAAAAAATGCACCATTTGGAAAAGTCAGTGGAAAAATGTGTAAAAGCTAGCTAAGATCTTGACATTTATACTAATAATACTAGAGATTCTATATTTTATGAAAAGTGAAAAACTTTGTTTGTAGTTTGAATTTGGAGAAAAGTATATACTTATATGAATATTGAGTAAAATTGTGGTAGTAAGGTATTTCTAACATTCGCTATTTCCATGTAATAATGTCTGGTGAAAGCTGTGCATTTTCCCTATTTGAATTGATTTTATTACACTATATTTGATATTGATTTAGAGTTTATTTCATTTGATATGTGTAATGTGAATTTAAAGTTCTTCCAAACAGGGTTTTTCTCTAATGCTGACCTTTCCGCTGACCTAATAAAATGGTTTTTTTACAACTAATTAAATTGTTGCTTTATTTGGTCAGTACATGTGTAACTTTCAACATTCCGAAATGTTTCTTCAAATTTCACAGTGGATTATTCCTAGGGAAACAGGATTTTAGCTGTCACTATAGACTAATGCTTTGTAATTCTTTTTCATCGATGTTAGGCCTATGTGGACTTTCGAATCTCTCGTTTCTCATGACTAGCATTGAAAAGCATCTTACCATTGCAAGTCTCCTAGGTGACATTATGTGAATCTGAGCATCTTTCGATGGTGGTGTAATACTACATCACTGGGACTTTGTTAGAGACTTTAAAAAAGAAGAAACCCCAAAGGAGGGGCACCGCAATTCTGTTTTTTCCTATTTTGAGGCAGTGCCTTACTTTTCTTTTCCGCTTGTGAGAGGGCATTGTGCTGATCGATTTTTGATGAATACTAGGAACTATCTTCTTACATTTGAACTGCTTTGATGATGCTACGGTTTGCAGCTGATGGACAGCAAAAATGCAGGAAATCAGAAGCACAATGTGGAATACGTACACTCTCAAGGGAATAACATGGGACAGACTCAACAGATGCAAGAAGGGAGAATGCAGAATTCAAATGTATCACAGCAAATGCAAATGTCCCAAGATCTCATGCCACAACAGAATGTTCAGGCACAAAGATACAATGTGAATCAAAATCAGGGGATGAATAGAAATTCCTTCGAGATTCAGCATGCAGCACAGCAGTATTTGATCCAATTGGATGACAGTGACTAGGAACCATTAGCATGATGGTGCCTGAGGGGTGAGTAGGACTGCGTGCTTGGCGCAGCCTTAGAGGTGGACCAGAGTGGTCCCTATGTGGCTTTAGAAATGGATATGAATCCTGTCTCATTCCTTGTCGACATTGGTGCCAGCTGTGAAAGTCTGAACAGAAATTCTCAAAAGATTGCTTATGGCTATGGATTTTGAATCTTTAATACAATAACCAAATTAGTCTAATGCCTGTTTGAGTCTATTATTGAGTCTTGTTGGTTCTTCTATTTAAACTGTGCTTTTTTACTGATGACTTAAATGTGTTGTAGGGAGAATCAGCAAACTCTGACAGAACATCATGTATTACTTCTTTTGTTCTGTGTTGCTGTTGCAGAGCTTTTGGTCTGTATAGTTGGATGTATGTCGTTACAACGCACACTTTTACAACGCATGCACTTACAATGCATTTTTTACAACGCAACATCCACTACAACGCATTCCATTACATAGCATGACACTACAACGCATTTTTAAAAACTACCTTTACAACGCATTCCATTACATCGCATACTACCTTTACAACGCATATCATTACAACGCATAATATTAAATTGCATTTAAGGTAAGTATTGGATAGTATAGGGGTAAAAATTACTATTCTAACTCCAGGGGGTGCAACAGTAGGGTAAGTGTTGGATAGTATAGGGGTAAAAATTACTATTCTAACTCCAGGGGGTGCAACAGTAGGGTAAGTGTTGGATAGTATAGGGGTAAAAATTACTATTCTAACTTCAGGGGGTGCAACAGTAGGGTAAGTGTTGGATAGTATAGGGGTAAAAATTGCTATTCTAACTCCAGGGGGTGCAACAGTAGGGTAGTGTTGGATAGTATAGGGGTAAAAATTACTATTCTAACTCCAGGGGGTGCAACAGTAGGGAAAGTGTTGGATAGTATAGGGGTAAAAATTACTATTCTAACTCCAGGGGGTGCAACAGTAGGGTAAGTGTTGGATAGTATAGGGGTAAAAATTACTATTCTAACTCCAGGGGGTGCAACAGTAGGGTAAGTGTTGGATAGTATAGGGGTAAAAATGACTATTCTAACTCCAGGGGGTGCAACAGTAGGGTAAGTGTTGGATAGTATAGGGGTAAAAATTACTATTCTAACTCCAGGGGGTGCAACAGTAGGGTAAGTGTTGGATAGTATAGGGGTAAAAATTACTATTCTAACTCCAGGGGGTGCAACAGTAGGGTAAGTGTTGGATAGTATAGGGGTAAAAATTACTATTCTAACTCCAGGGGGTGCAACAGTAGGGTAAGTGTTGGATAGTATAGGGGTAAAAATTACTATTCTAACTCCAGGGGGTGCAACAGTAGGGTAAGTGTTGGATAGTGTAGTGTAATATTATGCGTTGTAATGGTATGCGTTGTAAAGGTAGTATGCGATGTCATGGAATGCGTTGTAAAGGTAGTTTTTAAAAATGCGTTGTAGTGTCATGCTATGTAATGGAATGCGTTGTAGTGGATGTTGCGTTGTAAAAAATGCGTTGTAAGTGTAGTGCGTTGTAAAAGTTGCGTTGTAAAGGTTGTTCCCCGTATAGTTCGAGTCCATCAGAACTTCCTCAAGAGGTGGGGTCTTCCCTTTGCTAGTCTTTATTTTTATAGCATGGTTTTGACAGTGGTGTACCTAAATCTAATTTCAAATTTGTGAGTTATCTGTCAACCAAGTGTCCTCATTGGATAGCTAACATGGTGTTTTGACCACCCTAATTTCAACCCCTCCTATCGGAGGAGAAAGATTCATCAGATAATCATTGCCTCTGTGGTAAATGGAAATGCTGCAGAGTAGTATGGAGAGTATGCTTACATAAAATCACGTTTGCACTGCAACATGGGCTTCCACAAAAAAGTGTTTGCCCTCCACACAGCTTTGATCATTTTTGTTTATTGATCCAGCTGCCTGCACTTCAACATTCAGGGACACATATGACATTGTAATACTATAAAAGGATCTTGGATAGCTAAATAATTGTTCTCTGGCAGCAGCAGAGATAGGGTGATGACAGTCATTAACTTCAATGGGTGTCTAGGTCTGGCTTGACAGAGCAACTGTCACCTGGCCTTTTAACTTACAACTATATTATTCTAAAGTTATTTCCTTCCGCACAAATACATATCCATTCCCATGCTATTTACTTGTAATGCTTCACTTTATCATACAATTTTCCTATATAGCCAGGACTATTGGCATTGCCAATGGTTGTTCTTGAAGGATTACGTTTCTTGACTGCGCCAAACTTCACGAATATCAGGTTTCAAATCATTACCCTCAATTGAGTACATGGCTGTTACACAGCTTACAACATATTGTCAACTGATTTGCCAAATTTGACATCCATAGCTTCCTGAAATATATTTTATATCCACAAAACTTTTCATTTTAGTAGGAAGTATACCAGTTAAATTGTATAAGTTGATCTTAAGGTATGCAAGTGTGTAAATATTTTCCATGTTTGAAAGTGATAGTTTTAATGTGATTGTTTACAATCAATCAATCAATCAGGGATTTGTGAAGCGCACTACTCACCCGTGAGGGTCTCAAGGTGCTGGGGGTAGGGGGGTTTGAGCAGCTCTGTCTCATCTGAAGATCCAGGTCGTAAGGCTTTTCCTGAATGCTTGCAGTGTGGGGGTTCATCTGATCCTGAGGGGGAGTTTGTGCAAGGTCTTGGCCGAGATGTAGGAGAAGGCTGCTTCTCTGGTTCTGGCTCTTCGGATGCATGGTTGAGGTATTGGGGTCTAGTGTTGTGGAGGGATTTGTAGGCGTGAGTGAGCAGCTTGAAGGCCATTCTCTTTTCGACGGGAGGTCTCGTAGGTGCTGGGTGATGTGGTCTTGTCATGCGATGCCGAGGACAAGCCTGGCTGTGGTGTTCTGGATAATCTGGAGTTTGAGGAGTAGAGATTTGTTGATTCCAGCGTAGAAGGCGGTGTTCCCATAGTCCAGTCTGCTGATTATGAGTGTGTGGGTGATGGTCTCTCTGGAGTTAAGGGGATCAATTAGAAGGTCTTGTGGAGAATGAGGAGGGTATTGAAGCATGTGGAAGATACGGCGTTGACCTGTTGGTTCATGGTGAGGGAGGAGTTGAGTCTGATGCCGAGGTTGCGGGTGTGGTCCGTGGGTGTGGGAGAGTTGCCAAGGGTGGTGGGCCACCAGGTGTTGTCCCATGCGGAGGGGGTGGAACCGAGGACTTCCGTTTTCTCTGAGTTGAGTTTCAGGCAGCTGCTGCTCATACAGGATGCAACGTCTTTCATTCCTTCCTGGAAACTGTGTCTGGTGATTTGGGTTCCTTTGTGAGGGAGAGGATGAGCTGGGTTTCGTCGGCGTAGGATACTATGCTGAGTTTGTGATTTCTGATGATGGTAGCGAGGGGGGCCATGTAGATGTTGAAGAGTGTGGGGCTGAGTGAGGATCCTTGGGGTACTCCGCAGCTGATCTCTGTGGGATCAGACAGAATGGGCGGGAGTCCCATTCTTTGAGTTCGGCCGGTAAGGAAGGAGCGGCTCCAGTCTAGGAAGGTTCCCTGTGTGCCAGCATTGTGGAGTCTTGCGATTAGTGTGCGATGGGAGACGGTGTTGAAGGCTGCTGAGAGGACTAGTAAGATGAGGGCAGCCATGTGGCCTTGGTCAAGGAGAGTGCGCATGTCGTCTGTGGCAGCTAGGAGGGCAGTCTCAGTGCTGTGGTTGCTGCAGAGTCCGGATTGGTAAGTGTCGAGGATCGAGGTGCATTCTATGAAGTTCGTGAGCTGCTTGTTGACGATCTTCTCTGTAACTTTGGCTGCGAATGGGATGATAGAGATGGGTCTGTAGTTCTTAAGGTCCGTCGGATCTGCTGTGGACTTCTTGAGGAGGGGATTGACTTCTGCGCATTTCCAGTCATCGGGGAAGGTGCCTGTTGTCGTAGTTCTGGTGCTATTGCGAAGATGGCTCTGTAGAAGATGTGCGGCGGGCAGGGGTCAGTGGGGCCTTTTGAGTGTATGCTTTTCATGGTATTAGTGGTGTCTTCTGTGGTGACAGTGGTCCAGGTGGTGATGGTAGGCTGGGTGGTGTTGCTGGTGGTAGGTGTAGTGTTGGTGCCTTGGTTCCGTTCTTCGAAATTGTCTTAGAGAGTCCTGATCTTGTGATGGAAGTAGGAGCCAGGCTTGTTGCAGAGGTTCAGGGATGAAAGGATGTCAGAGGTTTTGCTGGGGGGTTTGGTGAACTCTTGGATGATGCTGAAGAGTTCTTAAAAGTTGCGGGAGTTGGAGAGGATACTGTCCTCGATGAAGTTCCTCTTTGTGGTTCTGATGAGTTGGTGGTGTTCTGTCATGGCGACCTTGTAGGAGGTGCGTGCTTCTGAGGTTTTGCTGTTCCTCCAATCTTTCTCAAGTCACTGGCATATGCGCTGGGATTCTCAAAGGTCAGTGGTGAACCAGGAGGCTTTCGTGGTGTGTTGTGGGAGTTCTGGAGGGGGCAAGCGTGTTAGCGCAATCAGTGATCCAACTGTGGAGTTCGCTGGCTGCAGAGTTGGTGTCGGTTGTGGTGGGTGGAGGAGTATTGTTGAGTGCAGAGGTGAGGTGCTCTTCGGTGATCTTGCTCCAGTTCCTGCGTGGGGGCGTGGTGTGGGCTTGTGTGCGGTAGGATTCGAAAAGGAAAAGTGGAAACAGTGGTGGTCTATCCAGAGGGGTTGCGTGGTGTGGCTGAAGTGAATGTTGGTTCCTCCTGCGAACATGGGTTCATGGGTGTGTCCTGCCTTGTGGGTGGAGGTGGTGACGAGCTGTTTCAGTCCAATGTTGTCCAGGTTGTCCAGGAGGGCGGTGGAGTTGGGGTCACTGAGGTTGTCGAGGTGGAAATTCAGGTCTCCGGGGTGTATGTAGTCTATGGAGGCGAGGGCGTGGGGCGCGATGAGGTCTGTGATAGTCGTGGTAAACATGGTGCGGGGTCCGAGAGGTCTGTATGTGAGGGTGCCATGTAGAGTTGTTTTGGGGTTGATCTGGATCTGGAAATGGAGGTTATCCATGGGGGACGAGGAGTCGTTCGTGCTGGCTGTAGTGAGTTGGAGGGAGTTTTTGCGTGTGATGGCGAGTTCACCTCCTGGGTGGTTGAGGCAGTCCTTCCTCTGGATCTGGTACCCGTTGGGGATGGTGGTTGCGATGTTGGGTGCGGAGCTGGTGCCGGCCCAGGTCTATGTGAGGAAGGCGATACCGGGCAATAGGGTGTCATGGTGGTCCCAGCTCTCTTCTGCATGTCTATGTAGGGAGTGAATGTTGAGGAGGATGCAGCTCAAGGGTTTGGGCTTGTAGGCGTCCGGTGGGATGGAGGTAGAAGTGGGCATTTGTGGGTGAATGTGCGGCAGCAGTGTCAGCATGGTAGGCTGGGTGGTGTTGCTGGTGGTAGGTGTAGTGTTGGTGCCTTGGTTCCGTTCTTCGAAGTTTTCTTAGAGAGTCCTGATCTTGTGATGGAAGTAGGAGCCAGGCTTGTTGCAGAGGTTCAGGGATGAAAGGATGTCAGAGGTTTTGCTGGGGGGTTTGGTGAACTCTTGGATGATGCTGAAGAGTTCTTAAAAGTTGCGGGAGTTGGAGAGAATACTGTCCTCGATGAAGTTCCTCTTTGTGGTTCTGATGAGTTGGTGGTGTTCTGTCATGGCGACCTTGTAGGAGGTGCGTGCTTCTGAGGTTTTGCTGTTCCTCCAATCTTTCTCAAGTCACTGGCATATGCGCTGGGATTCTCAAAGGTCAGTGGTGAACCAGGAGGCTTTCGTGGTGTGTTGTGGGAGTTCTGGAGGGGGCAAGCGTGTTAGCGCAATCAGTGATCCAACTGTGGAGTTCGCTGGCTGCAGAGTTGGTGTCGGTTGTGGTGGGTGGAGGAGTATTGTTGAGTGCAGAGGTGAGGTGCTCTTCGGTGATCTTGCTCCAGTTCCTGCGTGGGGGCGTGGTGTGGGCTTGTGTGCGGTAGGATTCGAAAAGGAGAAGTGGAAACAGTGGTGGTCTATCCAGAGGGGTTGCGTGGTGTGGCTGAAGTGAATGTTGGTTCCTCCTGCGAACATGGGTTCATGGGTGTGTCCTGCCTTGTGGGTGGGGGTGGTGACGAGCTGTTTCAGTCCAATGTTGTCGAGGTTGTCCAGGAGGGCGGTGGAGTTGGGGTCACTGAGGTTGTCGAGGTGGAAATTCAGGTCTCCGGGGTGTATGTAGTCTATGGAGGCGAGGGCGTGGGGCGCGATGAGGTCTGTGATAGTCGTGGTAAACATGGTGCGGGGTCCGGGAGGTCTGTATGTGAGGGTGCCATGTAGAGTTGTTTTGGGGTTGATCTGGATCTGGAAATGGAGGTTATCCATGGGGGACGAGGAGTCGTTCGTGCTGGCTGTAGTGAGTTGGAGGGAGTTTTTGCGTGTGATGGCGAGTCCACCTCCTGGGTGGTTGAGGCAGTCCTTCCTCTGGATCTGGTACCCTTTGGGGATGGTGGTTGCGATGTTGGGTGCGGAGCTGGTGCCGGCCCAGGTCTATGTGAGGAAGGCGATACCGGGCAATAGGGTGTCATGGTGGTCCCAGCTCTCTACTGCATGTCTATGTAGGGAGTGAATGTTGAGGAGGATGCAGCTCAAGGGTTTGGGCTTGTAGGCGTCCGGTGGGATGGAGGTAGAAGTGGGCATTTGTGGGTGAATGTGCGGCAGCAGTGTCAGCAGGAGAACTGGCCATGGGTGGTGTTCGGCGTCGACAGCTGGCAGTAGTTGTTTCTTCCAGGGTTGAGTGCATGGAGTGCAGCTGAGTCATAGCGGTGGGTGGTCAGAGGACCAGGGTCCCTGGCGCTGGACACGGTTGGGTCGCGGACGGTCGCGCAGACGGGCTTGCTCTTGGCACACTAGTGGTAAGGCCGCTATGCGGCCCCAATTAAGTAGGGGTAGAGGGGAGGGATAGCAGCTGAGAGGCAGGAACAGGCAGGGGGGAAGGGCCACGGGGGCAGCAGCTGCTGGTAAAGGGAGCCAAGCCGCAGCAGTGAGAAAGAAGGGTGAATAAGGTAAAAAATGCGAGACAACAAGGAAAACAAAGGCACAGAGGCAGCAGGTGACAGGGGAACAAAAATAACCAGGCAACAAAGGCAAAAAACAAGGCGCAAGTGACAGAGGCACAAAACGGCAAAACCTGGTAAAAAATAAATAGTAAGACAAAATAGGGCACAAACAGACAAACAAACAAAGCAGACAAAAAACGTCAAAACATGGTTAAAACACGATAAAAAATAAACAGTAAGACAAAACAGGGCACAGACAGGCAAAAGACAAAAGTAGGGCAAGCAGACAGGAGGCTGGCCGGATAGACCAACAGAAGAGCAAGGTTCTCCCACTGGACTACGAGGGATGAGGCTCAGGCAGGCGCCTGCAGGTGGAGGAGGCCCTCGAACACCTTACCTGGAAGCAGGGAGGTGCAGGGGGCAGCGGTGCAATTACGGAGCTGCGCGAGTGGAGAGCAGTTCCCTGACCATTGCACAATGTATTCCTAGAATAAAACACAAATAAATGAAAAGACTGCATGCCTCATTTATAATTTTGAAGAGGGCAATATATTTTGAAATATGTATACATCTATTAAAGGGAGCAGGAATATGTTTTTTGTTGAATATGTGGATCGTCCTTTGCAGTCTCCTGGACTCCAGCAACAAGTTCACATGTGGTTTTTTTGCAGGATGCCAATGATTTGTAGCCAGAAAGATAAAGACAACATCATACGTAGAGCTGTAATTAAGAGCAGTTTAAAAGGTTAAGTCTTATTTACTAGTCAGTTTAAAAACATAATAAATTCTAAATATTTTCCAAGTGACCTCCATCAGAATTTCTGGTGGTGCTGTAGCACCTGCATCACCCCTACTTCCTCAACTGCAATAGTCCTCCTCAAAGTGTGACTTTTTCAGACATGATAAATCCTGCCGGAGGTTTCCATTACAGGATGTGACCTTGGGCCATATGTATCATTCCAAATTGCGATAGCAAACGCCGGAATTCGCAGAATTTTGGCGTTTGCGATCGCAATTGGGCTTAGTGGTATGTATTAATGAAACACTGCCTCGCAAAATAAGGAATCGCAAAATTTGCAATTCCTCTTTTTGCGATTGCATTTACGGAATCGCAAATTGTGATTCCTTAAATGCAATGTAAGAAGCACAGAAAAAGTGCAATTTGCCATATAATTTGGTGGTAATTTGTGATTTCTTTGAACATTTTTTTTTTGCATTTTTCAAAGTGCACTGTGGTGCACCATACTTATTTCAGGGGTGCAACAGGGTGTCCTTTTGACACCCTTGCAACCTTGAAATTGCATTCTCAATTTGCGATTCTCTAAAAGCTAATCGCAAATTGTGAATGTCTTCCCATTCATTCCTATGGGCCTCTAGGCCCATAGGAATGAATGGGGAGGGTTTCCTTAATTGCGAATTGCACTTTGCGATTCGCAATTAAGATATATGTAGGATTCGCAAATCTTTTTGCAAATCCTACATACATCTCGTTTTGTGATTCTCAAATAGTGATTCACTAAATTCGCTATTTGAGAATCGCAAACCAAACTTTCATACATATGCCCCTTAGTCTTTGCAAAACCACTGCGAAAAACTAAGGGCCTTATTAATGAGGCCTTTCGACAGTTTTGCACTTCCGTTGCGTCACTTTTTGTGACGCATCGGCGGCGTAAAACATGCCTCCTGTTGCGCCCCATTTACAAAGTGACGCATCTAAGCAGATGCGTCACTTTGTAAACCCCGGCTACATTATACCTGCATCAGGTATAATGTATGCAGGGTGGGCATTCCCACGTAAGTAAGCCCCGTAGAAGTGACGCAGTGAAATCTATGAGATTTCACTGCGCCACTTCTAGGGTGCAAATCCGTCAATATCTTACACCTGCCTCACAGCAGGCGTAAGACTGATGCAGGACCTTTCACATGGGGCTTGCCCCATGTGAAAGGACACATTGCTGGAGTTGCCTCACTTTTGTGACACACTCTAGCAATGCGTCACATTTGCGCCTACAGATACGGCAGAAATACTGACGTATCTGTTACTCCTTGCGACATGATGCGTCATACAGTAAATATGACGAATCCATCATGTCGCAATGAGGGCGCACTGAGAAGTGACGCAGCGCTGCTTTCACGCAGCGATGCGTCACTTCTCATAAATGAGGCCCTCAGCATTGATTCACTTAGTCGTGCGCCTCTCAACCTTGCCCCACCTTTTCGTGTGGAGCAATGTCACGCCACGTGCCTTTTTGCTCACACGAGCTGCAGTTGCCAGACAAATGTATCCAAAAGAGACAGGCAATAAAGAAAAAAAAACAGAAACAGCTGTGTCAATTTTCCATGGCATGGTTCTGATTTCCGAAACGTTTTTCCCCTAGATTTCTGTTCGGACTGTTACATTTCTTCAAGTCCCAGCATGGAGTAGGCTCATTTTTACCTCTTGCACGCCCCAGGATTTGCGCATTCGTTTTCCTTCCGATTTGTATGAAACTGTTCCAAAATAAATGCAGCTAGGCAGCGGTTGTGAAAGTGCCGTTGGGCTGTGGGTAAGAGAGGAAGGTGAAAATGAAGCATATGTGGAGAATGAGGTGTACAGGAATGCAGAGAGCAGAAAAAAGGAAGAGAGACAGCAAAGCATGCAGGGAAATAAGTCAAATAGTACAACAGCAGAAGCACAAAACTATAACTCCGCGCATTTCGCTGCTGTACTAGAGCGCTTGGAGACTGCTTTTGAAAGCCCAGGGCCGCCCTTGATGCCTCTGTCACTTTCCACAGCTCACTGATAATAACTCCAGCAAGCACTGGAAGGCTTCGACAGATATAGAGAGAAAGAGAGGAATGTCGGGAGAGAGCAATAAGCGAGAGGGAGAAGAGAGAAAGGAGAGAATGGATGGATGGAAGAGAGAGGGAGCATGAGGTGACATTGGGAGAGAGACTGATTTTAGCATTTTTGTCAGGGCTGCTTTTGGTTCCCCAGTCCAGCGCCGGATGAGACTATAGCTCACTGAGAGATTGCACGATAGGTCAGGGAATGATCAAAAGAAATAGAGGAGAGCAAAGGGCAGAAGAAAACAGAGAGTTGTCATAATATCATGACCACTGGGTCATGTATAGAAAGGCTGGAGCGTGCAGGTGCATTTCATACTCGCGTGACCAGCTCAGCTTTCAAATCCACCACATACTTGCTCAATCCAGCAATAAACCTTCCATTCATTTTCCATGTGTTGATTCTATTAGTAGCAGACGTGGATTGCCTTACAGTGCAAGGGCCAATGTACGCAGGCTGGTATTGTATCCGTCCATCTACCGCTCCATACCCTTGTCAGATGAATGTGGCACTTGAAAGTGCTGGGTCCCGCAGGCATCTGATCTCTGAATCCGATAAACACAAGGTTATTGATGTGATGGGGCAGCGGCAGGATTTCACTGAGGCTAGCGGGAGATAAGCACCAACCCAGGCGTCAAATGAAATTTAGAGAAGGAGGTTGATTTCTGTGGCTGGGACCCTTCTCTTTGTTGCTTTCTCGTGCAGAGAAACGTGTGATCCTTCTTCTGGTTTCTTTGCACTGACAAGATGTATCATTGGCAGATTGCAGACCGCTATATGCAAATTGCACAGCGACTGGCTGTGACCTGCTCAAAATTTTGTGATGAGGCTGGTGTACTAACTAGTCACATCACAAATTGCATATTTGCAGGTGAATGCAAAACCTCCTGCCTAGAGAATCTTAAAGAGGCTGGAGTCCTTTGTGAATTCATTAAAGACAGACCTCAATACCTGTGCTCGTATTACTTTAATGTGGATATGTTTGTTTAAAATCAGCCAGTGCCCCTTGAAGGGATACAAGATGCTTTGAAAAGAAAAACTAAATCGCATAGAACGAAAGACATAAAGGGGACAATGCATTGGTGACCACTGTCTGTTCCCACAGAGTCCACCCAAAACAATTCACAGCTCCTTCTTTGAAAACCGCATACTCTCCCAAGTCGTGTTGGCAACTGAATTTGCTAATGCAATTGCTGTCACTGGGTATTAATACATGGTAAGCCAGTGGTTGCTGATCTCAATTTCTACTTAAATTTTATTTCTTTGTGTCATTGAGGAGTGGTGTCTGTCTCTCCTGCCATGAACCATTATGTAACTCACTTATTTTAATTCAAGTGTGTCTCCGTAATTCATAAATGCCCTTTGTGAATTCCCAAAGCCATAAACATAAACATTTGGTCTAAGTTTAGACCAAACGTCTAAGTTTAACTTTGTGAATCGGGCCCAGAAAAGGGTTGTCCATAGGCCCTTATTGTTCGTGACGTATTATTAGTGCTGACCGCATTAATGTCTATAGAGACATTACGTTTTGTACACACTTGACATGCAGTAAAATAATGTGTGTGATTTCACATTTATGATTCATGTCCAGCACTTGTGAAAGGTTATGCCCATTAGCACTAGAAAGTTAATAGAAAATAATGTCTGAGTTCTAGCTCGCTGATTCCCTTTTAGTATGAAAAAAGTTTTGGAAACTGTGGCCTTCATTGGATGATGTCATCAGAAATATCAGTGATGTCATGAATAGGGTCCTTTGAGATGTCATCAGTGATGTAATCAATTAACATGAGTGACATGACATTTGAGGTCCTAAGCAGGGCATACCAGGGGTGCAAGTTACAGTTAGCTCAGTAAACTATAAAAAGTAGATTTCAGTGTATTTCAGTTTTTTAAACATTCGTTTTTGTGTTATTTCAACACCTAACTAGAATGCCACTTTAACCTTTGTTTTTTTCCATTTAATTTCTGGGGTTTTTAAACTGAAGCTAAGATTTTATTACCATACCTAACTATAGAATCACTGCAACTTTTAATTTTTTTCAGTGAATTTCTGAGATTTTTTTAATGTAAGGTAAGATCTTATTATCATACCGATCTATAAAATAACTTGACATTTTGTTTTTTACAGTTAATTTCTTCAGTGCGGTGCATTTAAAAAAAGTTTCCATGGGTTGGTCTCTTTGGACCCTGCCCACAAGTGCTAGGGTTTGGGATATCCCTACCCTCTCCTCCTATATGTATTAAAAAACAATCAAATTCAGGACACAAAGCCAAAGTCTTGTAACTGTGGCTGCAACATTTGTCTCCAAGTTGCGGCTAGCCTATCAGTCTCACAGTACCGCAGGACCATTATCAGTCTTGCGGTACCAAAAAGGCTGAAAGAAGGAAAAGCTCCCTTTGCCAATCTTAACTTTTTGGTGCTGTGGGACACGCAGACATTGTGGGTATTGTGTGCTTATCCTATTGCCTTTAATTGTGACACCAATGTTATATCAGACAAACACCTGTCTCTCCACAACATTTGTAAGGAAACTTAAGGTTTCTTAAAAAACTGGCATGCTTCATCATAGAGCTGCTACAATATCCCTGTGCTCACCAATGCCTGGGATGGAGCAAAGGGAGGGGAAGACAAAACATACATAAATGTGTTGGGATCTGTGCAGTAAACATAAGACAGTGAAGTGCGAAGTCTAAAAGCTAATTCAGAGATGCCTTCTATCAAAATGTATTCCAAGATTCCCTGGCTAAGGTTTAAAATGTATGAGAAGGTTGTGGGGAAATCAGGCCCCCCTTCTTCTCCTGTACTGCTTTTATGTCGACATGTTTCAGCCGTCTTAGGTGCTCAAAAAGGGTCGTGCCAGCCTTCCTCAGGCCTAGCGATCCCTGGTGTATGACACTCCCTTTCCTGGTTATTTACCAAATCTTTAAGGAAACATTTGCGATTTAAAGTGAAATAATAAATAATGACCTGGCTTTTCATTTTCTGTATAGACACTCGTGTGTGTTACTGAAAAACTAATAAATACTTCACATAAATACAAAGTTATACAAAACAATATATAAAACCTCACGTTTCCCAATGTTGGGGCAGATTTACAAGGACTGGCGCATCCCTGCATATCAGTAGGGATGCGCCAGGGAAGATGCGTCATGCAAGTTTACCCTTGCGCCACCACAGGTGCGCTGCATTTACAATGCGGCGCAAGGATAAACAGATGCGTGACGCATCTGATGGCATAAGGGCAGCGCATTGGTGGAGTTGTGTCGCAAGCGCGACGCAACTCCAGCAATACTCAGGGGGCTGCCCATACCTAACATGCTGCGTCATGCCTTACGCCTGCTTCAGGCAGGCGCAGGGTTTTGACGCAGCAGCATCGGAAAGGTGACTCAGTGAAATCTTGCAGATTTCAGTGCGTCACTTTTCTGAGGCTTTTTCCGACGGAACGCCCACCCTGCATACATTAAACCCGACGCAGGTTTCATGTAGCGCAGGGCTTTACAACGTGACGCATCTCCCTAGATGCGTCACGTTGTAAATAAGGCGCAACATGGCGCATGGTTTACGCCGCCGCTGCGTCACAGAAGTGATGCAACAGTGGCGTAAATGTCTCACAAGGGGCTTGTAAATCTGCCCCGTTGTTTTTAAGTATGTGTATGTGTATATATATGCACACATCTCTGAATTCATAATCATAGAAGTATCTGACTCTCTGGATTATCACTTGGACACCTGTGTGCAACCGTAGGATCGAGGAAATACCCCGACTATTACTTGCCACATTTATTATCTCACATCACTCAAGCTCCATACCGTGTGGATGATAGAGACACGGTCATGAAAAATTCCATTAAAAAATTAGAGTAAGGGCAGATATTTTCTTTTCTTACCAAGTTTCATCTGTGTACTTGCTTGCAATGGAGCGCAAGCAGGAGCATCCGCTGTAGTCACACTCTGTGTAAATAACCAAGAAGAAACAAGAAGAAGCATTATTTCAGGCTTATTTCCCTCGTAGTTTTGGACTCGAAGAAGGACTGTGTTCTTCCTCTATGCATACACTATTCCATCATATAATCCATTTAGTATTTTTAGATGGTCGGTTTGCTCATTGATACATCCTGCCATTCATCCCCCTCGATAAAAATGGAGTGAGAAAATGGAGAAAAAAAATATAAAAATACAAAACATTATCTCGTTGTATGAGTGCATCTAATCTGACACTCAATATATGCATCAATCGGATTGTTTGGTCGCCCAACACACTTTCACTCGCCCTTGAGTAAGGTAAAGCAATCAACCGATGAGGCGGTCACCAGTACTACTGTCCGGAAGTGAACGATCACTCTCACCTCTCTGTCATACCCTATTTTACAGCCCGCTTACTTCATCAAGGTTTCAGATTCCACTTCTGTCAGTGCCTCTTGCCGCTCTGTGTAGATACACCAGAGTGGTTTGCATGGCATTTTACCTCCTTCGCAGTCCCATGGAGTATGAGTGCTTCCGGGTTGCGGTTTGAGACAGTTCAATTATCCAGACTTCGGAGACTAGACCATCAACATGGCAATGCTTCGTTTTCTGATTTTCTCACTTCCTCCCATATACTGTTCAAAAATTCCGCATGAAACTCACAATGTTTTTAATTACTAATATGTATCCTGCCTTCCGTGTGTGTTCGTCAACTGTAGTGCGATCACTACAGTGGAGTGGCAAGACCTATGCTTGTAATTGATGAATGATGCCTTTAATTTTGTTGCATCTATTGTGTCTGTAGCTGTCACAGGAGTAAGTGTTGACCTAATATCCTTATCTTGTGTGATATAATACCCTACTAGTACTATTAGAATCACTAATACTGTTACTAAGAATTTAATGCCCATAATAATCTTTCATATGTTTTTATTTAGCCAACATCTGTTTGTCTGTAATCAGATCATTAAGCAAAGTACAGCAGCAATAATTCAGCAAGTCAACTCAGATTGATTCAAGTAGTTTCCTTTTTGCAGTTAGTTGTCTCTAAACAGTCTTCTCTTAAAGCAATTAGTTCCCTTAGCTCTTTATTTACGGCAATATTTGTATAGTCATCCTTAACCCTACTCCGTCTTTTTCTGAACGTTATCCCTACTCTTCTTTTGCAGCCTTGGGCCTAATTAAATCTTCTTAAAACAAAAACATAATACATTTTTAATTTAGTCATATGCTGGGGTTGAGGTCGTAGCACTGTTCTTGATGAGGGTTTAAAGTGGCAGCTTCAACCTGATGGGAGACAGACTGCACCACATCAGCCAATCCTTTGCAGTAATCTAGTATCATGTCATCTTTGATGTTCAAAAGTGCATTTGCAGACACAGTAGGCAATCTCACTGCTTGCCCCATGAGGATTTCATGGGGCGGTAACCCTGTCTTCCTGTTAGGAAGATTTTGGAGATTCATCAACGCCAAAGACAAAGCATCTGGCCATTTTATTGAAGTGGATGCACAAACTTTGGCCAATCAGGACTTTATGGTTCCATTGAGCTGTTGTACTATTCCAGAAGCTTCTGTTTGATAACTACAATGTAATCTGTGCTCAATCTTTAATGCTGCGCAAGTCTTTCTTAGGCTCTCATTATTGAAAAGAGCCTCACGATCTGACTCCAAGAAACCAGAAGGCATTACCTAGGAATTACCTCTCGCAAGAACAGTTTAACTACAGTGAGACTGCCATAGTCCATGTTGGGTATCAAGAGAAAATGCACACTATAACCGTGCGAAATCTTAACTCATTACAAACAAGCATCTCGATAAAGCCCATTTGTCTCCTGTTGAAGTGACCACCTGATCTCACTACATGACTCAGTGTTACTGGTGTTCTTGACCCCACGTTTATCTGTTGACATGTCACACATCGATTACACAATTTCTCTGAAAGCACTCTAAATCTGGGATTAAACCAATTCTGCCTGAACAATCTCACCATTGCATCTCTCTCAAAGTGTGTAGAACCATGGAAATGGTGTGTCATAGGAAATAGTAAGTTGTCTGGCAACACTAGTGTTCCATCTGCTGACATCCAAATGTCATATGTTTTTTCTCACATCCTTCTTTGATCCAACCCTGCGGTTCTCCTTCTGAATCATTTTCCTGCAATTCTTTAACTTCTTCCCATCTATCAGCCACTGACAACAACATCAAAAAGAAAGTGTCTTCATTATATTAATTTGTGTAAGCCCCATTAAATGTGCAGGCCACAAGTGCACAATATCGTTTAACTTCATCAGCATATATATTTCTGACTGTGACATATCCATTCCAGTCATTTAAAGTGCACATTTAACCACTGCAATCTTTGCTGGCAACTTTCTTACATGTTCTCCGTTTCGTATCAGGGTTCCCTAAGAGGCCATGAAACCTCTTTGTGACCATAACTGTCCAAAATCACGGACTACACCAAAACCATACTGACTATCTGTAAATATTGTATCCGATAATAGAGTTTAATGCATATAACTGTGAGATTTATTGGGTCCAATCCGTATCTTATATTAAAATGGCTTCAGCATTATTTCCACTATCTAATTCTAATAGCGGACTACTGCGATAGTAGAATTAATTTACAGAGTTACCTGAATGTGCAACCTCTCCCAGTTTAATCCATTTTGAATTCTCCACCCTCTACATTCTGATGCCTTCATTCTTGTTCTTACCCGCTTCAATCTACTGATTTAATTTTGCCTAGTCAAAAATGGCTGCTTAAATCAGTCTCTTACTAAGGCATTTAGCTCCCAGTTTAACTTTTTTACCTACCGCAAGTTGGGCACCAGATGGTTAATGCCAACAGCTCATTTCTTCCTTCCACATGATCTAAATAAAGCCAAATACCTCTGGAACCAGGTAATGAGATTTTCCTTTATGGGAAAAAAAACTTGCATTTTTAACTAGTCTCCCTAAACATGTCAAATTGTTATTAGACCAAAAGGTGCACCCATTTGTTTTATTATACACAATATTATCATCTCTGGTATTCCAGAGCTCCTTTGTCTTGAGTTCCAAGTTGAAATCCTCTGATAAAATACTGTGGTCACTCAAGTTTGTCATCAATACCTTAAATTGAGTACATGCTCCAAAGAGTTAATTGGATACCACCATCTAGTCAATTAGTGACTACCCCTGAGGAGCATGAAAAGTGAGGGAGGCTGGGGAGTCCTCTGGGAATCGCCCATTTAAAATAACAAGATCAATTTTTCTCAGGACAGTCCAAAAAACTCAACCCTCACCTTTCTGATCTGATATGGCCGGGCACGATGTTTCAGGGATGGCCCATACATCTTCCAACTCCCGGTTACAAAAGGCCAGGGAAAATCAGTTTGAAATTTTGGCGTTAAAATCTCCCACCACCGATGTCAATGTGCCCCCATCTGAGGTACTAATTTTATGCACAAAAGAAAAAATAGATTCAACCAAAAAGTCGGATACCCTCCCAGGGGGAATATATACGTTTACCAGTAAAAGGGTTGGATACTGACCTTATATAACATTATCCAAAGTGAGTTTAATGCACATTCAAAGATTTGATGGATGGACAAAAACCAGAGTATTCCAATTTATACTGCCGCTGAGTAAGATAGCTAGACATCCTCTTGCATGGCATTTTACTATGTGTTTTGCTGCACAACAGAAGACACACAAATTCTCAAAATGAAAGTCTTTCCTGAAAGCAAATTATCCTTGGCTCTTATGTCATTAGGGAAATTAGCTTAGAAATAGGGGGTCCTACACCTGCCAGGTTCCAGGACAGACTTTTTCCCAAGGGGCTACCTCTGCAGAATAGGGAGTTTTATATTTTCTTTGGAAGCATTCAGTGAACCAGCTACCCAACTCCACTGGGCCACCTCAACTTCCCCTCTAGGTTTGGTGACCCTATGATCCTCATATGTCGCAACATTAATCACACTTTTCACTGTAATACTGCCAACCAAGATTTTAATATCTTTCAGATTTACAAGCCCCCTACTATTGGATAACACTCTACCTAAGCCCTGATGATCTTTCCTATGAGATTCAATCTGAGCAAAAAAAACTGTCTGCTCAAACAGGAAAACATCAATCCCATTTTTCCTGAAATGAACAACATTGGCCAAGACTAACATTGCGATTATCCCAGAGCTAAAGGTTACTTTGGAATTTGAAAGTCCTCTTCGAGGGTCTAAGAGTACTCGCTCAATATCCTACTTGTTACGAATCTCAGATCCTCAATTTCAGATAATACCTACAAAAGGAAACTTCTATTAAGTGGGCCCAGTTCTATATCAAACAAGGAAGCAAAGATCAAAGTGTTAGATGCTTGTCCAGACCCACATACTGCACATACCCTATCGCTCTGCCTGTGCTCAGCCCCCGATTCTGAAATTTGTGCTAAAGGGGAAGTAAAACAAGGCCCCCCTTTGTTAAACCTCCCTTGATTAGGATCTATCCTTACAGGGAGAGTATCCATATGAGAATGGTTTGGGGGAAAACTATCCAAAATCCCCCCTACCTCTGGCGAAACATCATTTGCCTTTACTGCTATACTCTCCGAATCAGCCAGTTCTATCCTTGTTTTATGGTTCTCCCATTCAGTGCCGAATCCCCCCTTGTTGTAGCCAGTTATCCCCGTACCCTTATGTCCTTTCTGTTGTCCTAATCCCACCAATGCAGGTTCTTCTATCATAATAGAGGGAAGGGGAGAGTATTTACTTCCGGGTGCCCCAAACCCTGACCAACTTGGGACCCAACAGTCTTGGACTAATTTCCATTTTGAGGCAAAGTAGTAGTATCAGGTTCCTCAGAGGCCATAGGAAACCTCAATTATTTTGTCTTATGTTTTTGTAAAACATACAGGCGTTCACTTTTTAAAAAATAGGATAAATCTACACAGGATTCTTAAGTGCTGATAAATTTTCATTTTCACTAAAACAACAGGTGGATGATCCCCCCACACATGATTTTCAGGGGTGGTATGAGACATATTATCTAACACAGGGATATCTCCGGGCAACCCAGTTGAAAAAGCCCCCAGGTCTTCTCAAGTTCCCACTTGGACTCCCATTTCCATCACCCCTATGTTAGACTGGGTTGCCCGAGATTTCAAATCATTACCCTTTTCTGCCTTCCTAGACAGGAACTGGCAGAGGTGAGGTGCTGCACCCCCATTTGTATCGGGGACAGTGCATCCAACACGTGATCAAAATTAGCAGTTGATTTCTCGTTCAAAGTTAGAATTGACAAGAGAATCCTCTTTAAAGCATAAACAATATCAAAATTAGCCCTCCTTCCCCCATTTCCATTAACACCCTTCTTTGTTAAGCTATATATGTCTTTTGCCCCTTTATTTGGGGACACCTCTAATTTCGATAGTCCCAATGAACGTGAAAGAGAAACACTAGAAGAAGGACTGCTGTACAAAGCTGACATACAAGGACAACTGACAGGACAGGCAGCTGACAGTCTCAAAGCAGATTCTTGGGCACCCCATGATTTTAAATTGGCCTCCATTACTTGATTTTTTTCCATGTGTATAGCAATGTCTGGCAGTGCAAAATCCTCTAAACCTCCAGGATCAAAACTGCATTCATCCCCACGTTGCTCATTCTGAGACACTCGAGAGAGTTCTTTAAGAGGAGAAAGTCCTGATGATGACTCCACAACATTTAAGGGGCCAGTTATAACCACGGGGCTCATAGACTCCAGTGTAACAACAGGTTCAGACAATAACTTTGCACCAACGCCTTTTATTTTGGGTTTGACCTTAACATCCTCCATATCCATGTCTGTTTCCATTTTTTGACGGCAACAATTAAAACACATCAGTCAGTAAACTCAGTTGGAAGAGTAGGCTCCACCAAGTTCTGTGTGATGAACTTAAGCTGATGTGGAACTGTCAGCTGAGAGTAAACTGTAACTGTGCCCAGATCATCTACATTAACCGCACCTAGAGCCACCCCCAGTTCTTTATTCCTTAGCAATGTACCCCTCAGTTCCTTTGAGAACATGGACAACACAGAGGGATGGGATTTCAAATGGGACAGATGGGCTTGGGGCTTCCTCTGCCTGATGGTTTTTAGTAATTTAGGGGGGCCGAAGTAGCTGAGTGTAGGTCCAGCTGATCCTGAGGCTGACCCTGGTGCTGAGGGTGCGATTAAACAAACAGATCACAAGCACCTTGAGGGCATCTTTCACCTTCGAAAACTAAGTGGATCTACCACAAGTGACAACCTTACTACTCGTCCACTGGTATCACAAATGCCACTGGTGCTCTCTGCCCTTCACTCTGCGATGCTTTCCTTCTCAATCAAAATACGAGATCATGGATAAAGAACATAGCAGTGGAGGTAGATTTTTTCAGTGTGATGAACAAAATCTAGAAATGAAAGAAAAAATGTCCTTTAAGTCCCCTCACTCATTGGGGTTTCCCCCACGGTGACATGCTTCATCATAGGGGCCATCCCAACCCGCTGCGGGTTGAGGCGTGCTGCGAAAATTAACAACAATGCTATTCCATGTTGTATCCTGTGGTCCCAAATCCAGTCACCATACCTTTTTCAAATTCCATGTACTGCAGAGCGGGGCATGGTAGTGGACATCTGTCAAGTTAATGTTTCGGTTCTATTGCATGCAGACAGTCCATACCTGTTTTCATTTGTGTTTAGAGAGAGAGTTTTGGCATGGTTACAAGTTCCACAGGGGTATACAGAAAGCTCATCCATTTTCAACCAGACCTTGAAAAAGATCTGATCTCCCTGTAGATGCCTTACAGATCAGTTCTCTGGCAATATTTTGATGACCTACTCGTGGCATCAGACACATGAGAAGCTTACAGACAGGATATGATTTCCCTTATAAATCACCTGGCTGAGAATGGACATAAAGTGAAAGCACTGAGACAGACTGAGCAGTGTCTCATACACGAGCTGACATGCAGACGTGCAAACATTGCGGACACAGCGGGAGAGAGCGAGTGGGAGCTGCGTTGAGTCTGTGGGGTCCCGTGCTTCATGCTCCGGGCTCCGTGTTCGGCATTTGTGGCCTGCCAGGTGCGGAGGTGCCAAGGAGTGGAGGAGCGGGGTGCATGAGCTTGGAGTCAAGGGGCTCTTCTACGCTCCACTTTTTTGAGGTGAATGAAGGGCGTAACATAGAAACAGCAACAGCTAGCAGTGGTGTGGTTAAAGCCGCTGTTCCTTTCCCGGCTGCAAGGAGACAGGCGGCATTAGGCCGGTGTGGTTTGCAAATCCGGGGAGTACCACCCACACTCCTGTTCTGCTATCCTTTTTTCCATTAAATTTGGTTCCTCAAGCCTGTCGATGCCTGTAGGTACCTCTGCCCTCTGTCTTAACTCCATGCTCCCCCCATTGTGTCTATTTCCCGCACCCTTCTATCTCTCCTCTACAGAGGGAGACTTTGCTTTCTCTATTTGATTATATATTGGTTTTGGTCACTTTGGTCACTTGTGCTGGCCTTGTTTTCAGCTGTCATTTGATCTCATGATACATCAGAAAGTTGTGAGCTAACACTTGCGTGTCATGTGTGCTTGGGAGGCCTAGGCTGCAACCCATCTCATCGGTACTGTGGAAGCAGCCAGCTTTAGGTTGGTGCTGCTTGTATCTCTTTGGAGGGAGTTGCCCCCAGGTCATATTTTTTTAATTTTTAAGTTTCTTGCCCTCCCATACACTGCAAGTCTTCGCTTAACTCTTGAGGAGGTGGAATTGACTGATTGAGAAGGAATTCAAAAGACGGGGGGAGGTAGAGGGAAATGCTAGGTTCACCCTCCTATTCTAGTTGTAGACATACAAAATCCAAGATCACGGATAAAGAACCTAGCAGTGGAGGTAGATTTTTTCAGTGTGATGAACAAAATCTAGAAATTAAAGGAAAAATGTCCTTTCTTGAGTCCCCTCACTCACCGGGGTTTCCCCTCGGTGACATGCTTCATCATAGGGGCCATCCCAACCCGCTGCGGGTTGAGGCGTGCTGCGACTTGTGAAAATACGTAGGAGCACTATAGTGAGGAACTATGTGTAGTGCAGTGGTGTATGTGGAGTGGGCTGACTTAAAACTATCTAACTAGTGGGCACAATTAACTTTATTCTGGCTCCTAGCTGATATATTAAAAATGGGGTGGGTCTCCAGGGAACCTGTCAGTGGTTTATTGTTTGCTTCATCTACCCCTGATTCTTTTGTTTTCTTTTCAGTCTTCTTTGCCCATTTAATCTCCAGTTTCTCAAAATCACCCCATATATGAATAAGTTTTACTAGTTCAGTGGTGTGTAATCGCATTGCTGAAGAATGCATTGTCTCAATAAGCTCATCATCCAGTTGTACCCTGAAACTTTTCTGAAATGGAACACTTTTTGAAATATCGACCACATGTTTTTTGGCAAATGTGCCAAATTATCATGTGTTACTGTTGCACCTCTGGTAATTCCTTTACAAAAAATATATCAGTTCTTTCTTTTGGTACTGGTTCACATGATCAAGTTTTAAACATCCTCTAATTTTGACCTCAAGATATTCAATGGTCTCTCTTTCTCTTTTTATTGTGTGGTTAGAACCTTATGCTCTGTCATTTTATTTTCTGCCATCTCTTCAAACCATCATGAAAAAAATCCCAACTTAAAATAAGTTGATCTCAACCCGTTTCATTCGTGTTCTAAAGTGAATTCTTCTCCCTACTCTCAATGACTGAACTGATGCGATGGTATTCACCTAACAATTTGTGAACTCTGCGATGTCAAGATAAGCCCTGTCACAGGTGCTCCTCCAACATCTCCTTGAGCAACAGTATCTGGAACAATATTAATCAAAGCAGTCGGTGTGCGAATCTCTAATGGCTGTGTTGTCACAACTTAGTTATGGGCGCTGGTACTGTTACAATTGAAGCAGCAACCCCTGGAGGCATTACTAAAGAAGCAGTCTCAGTTTGTGAAGGCACAATGTTTGATATAACAGGTTGTATAATAGGCTGTGTCATCTGTACTGCTCTTTCAAATTGAACTGTATTCAGGCCTACAGGAGCTGTGGCCACTGTTGAAGTACACTCAGCAGTAAATATAGGGGCCATATAAGGTGGTGGACCAACCAATTACAGCGCAGCACACAATGACGTATTTTCTCCCTCCTCGCAGCAGTTCATCCTCCTTTACAATTTCTCTAGAACACACAATTGCAAGAGCTAATGCCCAAAAAAAAAATAATAACCTTTGTTTGCTCCTTTAAATAAATTAATACGAGTCAACATTCGGAATATTAAGTTTTAACACCCTCTGACTTTTTTACACCCAAAAAGTTTCCACACACATGAATGAAATCTTGATCAGTGAGAAATCACCCTAGTCAATGCAGCTTCACCTTTGCGCAGTTAGGTTTCACTAACATCAATTAATATTAATACAATCACAACAAATCGTTACAGTCCCTATCTCAATTGTGTAGTCGACAGTGTCTCACGATCTACACCACAAATCTCTAGCAGACAAGAAAACCATATAGTGTATTCTACACTTATCTCAAAATCAATTTATCTATTTATCTATCCTGGGATCTTAGACTATGTTGAGCCTGATACCTTTTTAACTTATTCACAATGAGCACATAAACATCAACAATTCATTCAACCCGCATACACCAAAATCTCACGAAATAAAACACAGCAATGATCAATATTTACAACGCATAACCTGATTGATACTCATGCCTCCAATAGAGAAACCACCTTCTAAATCACACCTTGTTAGTCTTCAGGTTCTCAGCTTTGGGCAACTACACACTGGCATTTCTCTAACTAGGGGTAATTATTTATAACTCCTCTTCTCAACGTAAACAGTCTCTCTGCTACCAATTTTTGCTGGACGAAGAATCTGTTGTAAATTAAGAGTTGTTGGTTTACCATCAACCGGGCTAATTCCCTCTCTGTTTGGGCCATATGGATTTTTGGTCAGTTTGAGAAGAGGAGGTCAGTGCTTAAGATAAATTATCTTCACAATCATTGATTTTATTTTCAGTTGATGAAGAGAGTTAAGTGTAAGTTTAAAGGGTTTTATTATTCAAATTCTTTTAGTAGATCATCTTTATTACATCACAAGATAAATTCGTAAAAATTAGTTGTTAGAATCTTATTAAAATCAATCATTAGACAAAAATTTAATAAAAATGCATTTAGCGTTTTACATAAAGGAAAGAATCCCCATTCTAAGAATATGGGAGAAAGGGCTCAGCCAGAACCCATAGAGAGTTCCAATTTGAGAGAGTGTGAGAACGTATAAAGCTTCAACATTACGTTAGCTCAATAAATATCAAATCAGAGCTGAACACTCCATAAAGAGAAATTAAAAAAACTCAGTGGAGTCTCAGAGCAACGTGGGGTCTGAGCAAGTGGATAAAAAAGCTTCTGGTAAGTCAGAGTGGGTAACCTACTCCAGGAACACTCACTTATCTAAACAACACATTTTATGAAAGTCAGTTACAGTTGCTGCTTTAGTCTTCATTCAGCCAATCAACGTTTGATGCCCTCCTGGGATCAGTATCTCCCTTCATCGTCTCACTGGAATACAGTAATTCTTCAGTCAACAGTGTTAATTTGTATTGACTAATACTTATTAGAAGATAGAAATGTTGAGCGTACCATTGAAGACAATTGAGTTCTCTGGGAGTTTAATGGCTGGTAGAAGCCCGGAGCATCAACATTCCAAGTTTGTTCACAGCAACAGCTGTGAACAAAGGCCTCACGGTGCCTGAGGGAGATTTCAACCCCCTCGAGCTCCATTACGCCTTTGTTTTACAAATTAGAACATTCTGCCCTCTAGGGGTGGAATGTTTTAATAGCCTTAGAGCCCTCCTTAGCAGGCTCTACTGGCCATTAAAGGCCTGCTCCCTTGTTAAATGTCCTCACCTTCGGCTCGAGCCTTTAACGCTGGAGTGTGCCTTTAATGGCGGGTAGAGCTCGCTCGGGTGGGCTCCACAGCTATAGTATGGGTCAGTTTCATATTCAGAGTCACTTTCCCACAGATACGTGTACACTTTTAACCTTTAAATCTACTATCTAAACAATGAGCTATGTAGAAGTTGAAACATCTATATAGCAAAAAAAAACATTTTGCATCAAACATTCACTGAAAAGAAAATACAAGTTATTTGAAGGGTTCAAGATCAAGTTTGAATGCTGATTCTACATACATGAATTCTTCATTTCCTCATTAAAATAACCAATTTTTAATTGTTTGCATCAGTGAGTTTTGTTTAAGTACAAATATTCTGCAAAAATATATGAACGTTTATAAAACTTTTACTTTAATATAAAAAAGGCATTTCTATGTAGAGGTCAAGAATGAATCATTGTAGTTATTTCTACAATTTTCAACAACATCATCTCCTGTTAAGGAAAAACCTTTGCCATATGTTTAAGCATTTTGAACAAGTCAGTTTTCAAGCAGTGTCAACTTAGCTATTTGAGGCCAGGTACGTGCAAATGTGTTGGCTGTGTTTTTGTCACATTTTTAAACACATTTTCTTTCATTTAAGTTTGCACATTAATATTGCACTTTCATTATCAACTATATTGTTTTATTTTTTATTAAAACACTTCCTAAATAGCCACACCCAAACGAACGGTGCAACAAACTAAACCCATGCAAATTTCTGTAAATCAAGTACTTGGTCAAGTTTCTAGAGACCGCTGTGGCACGCCATATTGCTCTGCCAGCAAATCCCTCTTTGAACTAATGTTTGGACATGTGTGGAAAACTTGTCTGCCTCAAGTAAAATGCTTGCACCTGACTACAACTTCTTAATGAGAAAGATTAAATACCAAAAACCCAAATTAAAAAAAGATTGGGTTGGAAATACCGTCCCACTACTTTGAACTGGGTACTGGGAGATGGGGCACTTTCAAACAAACTCAGATCCACAATTCAATAGAACCCTCTGAAAGTGGCAAAGGTAGAAGAAATCATAGTATCCTCTCATTCATACAAAAACGACATTACACAAATTTCCTCACACTTCAAATGACTGAAGAAGCCTAATTCAGTCAGCCCTGCGCTTCCAGACACTCGTCCTGAATGAAGGCACAAAGACTGAAAAGGAAGCTTCACTTACTTCTGAAAGTGGAATGATGCTGTATCCTAGACCCAATGATTTTGAAATTGATATGCTCTGATGCTGCTGCACTTTTATAATCATTCATCTCCCACAGTTGTTAATTTATTTGATGTGACTCAACATGCTAGGTAGTTGTCTAGAAGAAAAACTCAATTGATCTGTGTTTCTTTGTTTTGTTTTTTTCTTCTGTATTCTCTCTTCATAATATCATCATTCAGAAAAGGGCAAAGATATCACATTCAGGTGAAAAACACTCACAATGAGAGTGGCTGGAGGCTGGCCCCTATCATGAGTTATGAAGTGTATGAGAGGAAGTGGATGGAGCGAGACAACAGGAATGGACTGAATGCGTGGGGACAGCTCTAAGGGGAGACATGCTTGAAGGCTAACTCCATGCTCTTATAGGTCAGTGCAATTCATTAAATGTGATTAAGGAAAACCATCCTCATCATAACACTAATAATAATTGCAGTCATGGCTTAAACAGTTCATTGTGCTGTTTCTGTCTGAAATAACTCTTTTGCCCTTTTAATGCCAAACCCCCCTTTTTCGGTCAGAGGTCCATGCAACGTCATTGTGAATGAAAGTTATGTTGCATGTTTTGTCTATGTCAAATTGTCACAAAGTTCAGGCCTTCACCTCCCTTGTTTCGAATCTAGGCACGAACATTCCTCTCCACATACATCCACGTGTGGTACATTCCTGAGCCTCGTTCAAGTCCACACTCATACTTATCTGCCATTTTGTTTTCCAGTGTTCCCTTTCCCTACCTGAAGCAGACTAACTCATACATATTTGCTTTGGGTGTAGGAGAGTAGGGTCTGCAATCCTATGATCACCCAGATTTTTTGCTTTTGCTTCATTGGTTTACGACTTTCCCCGGCTGTGGGCCTGCCAATCAGACCCACAGCCTAGCTGTTCTCTCTCGAAATTAACACACATGTACATTAGGTGCATCCACCAATTGGAACTGGGCCGCCTTGTCAGTCCCTGTCTCAGCATACCACAGGTATCCAGGGCATCGGTGTACCCAGGGCCTACCAGGGGCTGCAGCATGTGTTATGCCACCCCTGGAATGGCCGTCCAAATCTGACACAACTGGCTGCCCGACAGCTGGGGCAACGTGGTGTAATCACCCGTTGCTGTAGGTGTAGTATTCCTACACCTAACCCTAAAATGGACACATGGATTCCTATCAGTCACTCCTATGGCAGGCCTTATCAATCCTGAAGGCAGAGTGCAGGGAATCATGTGGGACGGTGCTCTGGCGCGAGCTGAGCCCGTCGACGGCTTGCGGAACCAAGTCCTAATAGCCGTTCCATGGTGACGCGGGCCAACTACTTTTAAATGCATTATAATCCTTGCGGTTATTTGCTAACTTTGGCATCGCATCACCTACACATGTCGAGTAAGGTGTCATACGAATTGGAATATGAACCCCTCGCCAGTTCTGGCGACGGGGTTAGCGTTCCCCCCTTTTAGAGGGGCACGACATGGAAGTAACCTTGAACCCCGGTTAAAGTTGACTCAAGCCTCAGCATCACAAAATGGATGCTGCCACCAGACACAAGTCTGACCTCCTGCTGCTGGGAGACCTTCCAGCGAGGGGAGCTTGGACAAAGGGTTTCCTGTCGAGGGCGGTGTTAGCACCATCCCAGACAGGGTTTGTGTATCCCAGGTAGGCAGGGCTGAAAGGAAGGTGATTGCCAGTGGCACCCCGGTGCTCACTGTGCATAGCCCGGCTCAAACCAGTTTCGGGGGCACACCAGCCCCTGAGCTGGGGCGAAGCCGGACAAAGGAGAGGGGTGTAACCACCCCCCTCCTGGCTCCACCCATAGGTAGAACCTAGTCACGGGCCAGCCCCTTTTTCTTAGAATAAAGGTAGGAGCGAGTCCCCTTCCCAAATTGGATAATTCTGAATCTTGAACTACTTTCCACGAAAGGAACTCTTGACTATTTCTGAAGACTCTCCCTTGTGGCTAAGGAGTAGCCACCCTGCACCAGCAGGCACCACCTAAGCGCTTGCGGTTTGCTGTAAGTCTCTCCTACGGATCAAGACTGCCCAGCTCGACGAAGCCCGAGTCCCTGCCATCTCTGACCTTTTACCTACCTCATCAGCCCAGCTGAGAGCCGTAGGTGTGATGAGACCTGCGGGACCGGCCATCTTCAGAACCTGCCCGACGCTTATCTAGCACGCCCACCGAGGGACCCTCGAGTGAGTGCACCTAGGGTTTGAGAAGCCCTAACCCTGAGCAGCTCCAGCACCGAAGTCCGCCTCCCCAGCATCCACGAGATCTGCGTGGGGGCCCTTCTGCTCCTTGCTGTTCACCGCGTTGTCCGACCACTCGCCGACCGGCTTGTGGCCCTCTTCACGACACACCACGTTTGTTTCATCACTGGTCTGGTTGCTCCAGACTGGCTCTTGCTCCCCTTCCACAGAGGAGTACCTCGGACCCTCCTGGTCCACTCCAGACGCCATCTTGACTCCACCGCGTGGGTTGCCACTGCCAAGATCCGCTGCCCCATTCCTGGGCCCAGCCTCATCGACAGCAGACACCTGCGTGGGACAGCTCGCCCTCCCTCCTGGTCGCCCCCGCGCCTCCTGGTCCGAGGAACAGCCGAGTCCGACGTCATCCACTCACCTGGTCGAGGTGACTTCAGCCGGTACCCTCCTGGTGCCCACACGATCGCTGGCTAGCGGTTGAGAACTGAGTCCCCTCTGCTTTCAGGTTTCCTTCAACACCGATCCAGGCTTGGATCTCGCTGAACATCGACACTGGTCGCCTGCCAGCAACTCTTCTTTCAGGCTCCTGAGACTACAACGAGGACTTCCGACATCTTGCCGAACCTTCCACAGTCGCAGCCTCTGGGCTAGGTAACTCGAGCATTTCGGTGCTCCATCGCAGGTTCGCTTTACAAGTGTCCAGTTCCTTTTTCGTTTAGTCCCACTGATCGGATCACTCCGGAATCAGTAACTTTAGACTTTCTAACTTCTCCCCTTCCACTTGCAGTGTAATGGTTTCGTGCCCTCTGGCATTTGTGTAAATTGTGCAACCAGAAGTATTTTCCTAAGAGTTTTGTATTGTGCTTAGCTCCCTGACTCATAACGAGCCAGGGTAGTCTTGTTATAAATAAATATCCTTTATTTTCATAACAACTTGTGTGGTGTCCTTTCACTTGGTGTTCAAGGGGTATATGTGATGGTAAACAGCTGGCTTAACACGCCCTCTAGAGTTTAGCCTAAGACTGCTCGTATCCACGCTACTAGGATAGCTGGTCTATAAGGTTGACTTACAACCAATCATCAATAAGGGTTGTTTGGAATGATACACAGTGATTACTAGAATAGTGAGCACTACATATCAGGCCAACTTCTCACATTGGTGAGCAGCGGTTGGGATTTGAGCTTGCTGTTGTTTTACCACACACGTATCCTAAGAATATCGCAGTGAAAGATCACATAAGTACCCAGGTACATATAACTTAACTTAGAATACTCCGAGTTCTACTGAACCGGCTGTTGTAGTGTAACAGGGCTTAGCACACCCTGACTACAACTCTTAGCAAGGGATCAGTAGGTAAACACATAGTGTAGGTAGGTGCATCACTTACACCTCACTAGAAAAGCATGTCGGTCCACGGAGAGTCTTTGCAGACACCCTTAGTGGTCAGTGACCCTCCACAGGTCGTGTCACGATATGCAGCTCTTAGCTTCAAGGAGATGCGACAACTGTGCGCCTCCAGGAAGCTAAACCAGGGTTCTAACCCTACCATCGCAATTCTGATAGGTCTCTTAGAGGCGTACGATGCTAGGAGGTCCTCTAACACAGGTCCCCCCAGTGCTGATGGGAACATGCCTCCCTTAGAGGGAACCCTCGGTGACCCAGACCTCGACCTCCACACAGAGGAGGAGGACGAGGAGGAGTTATCAGGAGACGAGGCAGACAAAGGTCCAGTGGTAGTCGGCAGGCTTACAAGGACCAACTTAAGCAGGCATGAGAATGGAACTGGGGGAGCCCCGGGCCCACACTCAAGCAGGCCTAACCTTGGGAACGGACGAGCTAGGTCTCTCTCCAGAGGCTCTGGCAGATCGGTTCACACACATGTCTCTCAGGCATCTTCTCAGAGAGGAATGACGTCCCCTCAGAGAAGGGAGCATGAAGCGAAGATGAGGGAAGTCAATCTGAGGATCGAGCGGGAAGAACTTGCCCTCGCCAAAGAAAGACTTGCCCTGGCCCGAGAGCAGAAATTAAGTGGGTTAGATCCCACTGGTGGCAGCATTCTCAATAGAGAGAAAGACAGGGGTATAGACACTAGACACCTGAGTAAAATAGTGCCCCCCTTTAAACAAGGGGACGACATCCACAAGTGGATAACTGCCTTGGAGAGGGCCTGCACTGTCCAGTGCGTCCCCCCAAGTCAGTGGGCAGCTATACTGTGGCTTTCCTTTGAAGGTAAAGGAAGGGACAAGCTCCTCACTACTAGAGCTGAGGATGCTAACAACTACCAAGTCCTGAAGAACACACTGATTGATGGGTTCGGCTTAACCACGGAACAGTACCGGGTGCTGTTCCGTGACACCCAGAAAATTCAGTCTCAGGATTGGACTGACTTTGTCGATTGTGCCACTAAGGCTTTGGAAGGCTGGTTGCTGGGTAGCAAGGTTACTGATTACACAGGATTGTACAATCTTATCATGCGAGAACAGATTTTAAACAACTGTCAGAACCAATTGTTGCATCAGCACCTTGTCGACTCGGATCTGACCTCTCCCCAAGAATTGGGAAAGAAGGCAGACAGATGGGTCAGAACAAGGGTCAAGCAGAACCAGAACCAGAACCAGGGTGGTCAGAAGAAAGCAGACCAGAAGGGTAGTAACAAGAATGAACAAAATGACCAGAAGTCTTCGACAGGTCCCCAACAAACCAAAGAGGGTGGGGGTCAGGCTTCACAGAAGAAGAAGACTTAAGAAGGCCAGTCAAAAAGGTGGTGCCAATACTGTAAAAGTAAGACTCACTGGTTTAGTGAGTGCACCAAGAAAGGAGGGCAAACTCCTACCACTGCAGCCCCTAAGGCACCTGCACCCCCTAGTACAGTCAGCAGTGGTAGTACGCCTCCCAAGGCATTAGTTGGGTTAACCTTGGGAACCGAGGGGAGTGACGACTTAGTCGGCACACTCACTCAGGCCGTCCTTGTCTGTACAGGGGATATGGATATGTCCCCTGATGCCAGTCCCAATACTTTGGGCAAATACAGACAGACACCTTTGATTAATGGAAAAGTGGCTCAGGCCTACAGGGACACTTGTGCCAGTGTCACCATGGTGACGCCTAACTTTGTGGACCCTGGACAGATCATGCTAGGTACCAGTTACCTAGTGACCAATGCCAGCAACGTCACTACCAATCACAGTATGGCAGTTGTTGATTTCTCCTGGGGAGGGGTAAGTGGCCCGAAAAAGGTTGTGGTTAGTTCAGACCTCCCCGTAGAATGTCTGTTGGGCAATGATTTGGAAACGTCACAATGGTCAGAAGTGGAGCAGAGGACTCACATGGAAATGTTAGGCTTGCCAGCACATGTCCTTGCTGTGACCAGGTCACAGGCCAAAAGGTGCCCCACTGAACAGGTGCTGGATCCTGGAAGAACGGACCAGACACCTTCCAAGAAGAGGAGCAGTAAGGGTAAGGCTTCGCCTTCCCCCTTGCCCCAGGTCGTGGATCAAGTCTCTGAGGAGGCTGACCTTAAAGAACTGAGGGAAACTGAGCCGAAAGAGCTTGAACCTGGTCAGGTTGAGTTTCTGGGCTCAGGGGGACCCTCCAGGGAAGACCTGGGGAAGGCCCAGTTAGACTGCCCCTCCCTTGAACCCCTCAGACAGCAGGCTGCTGCTGAGGCTGCAGGGAACGCCACAGGTACCCACAAAGTGTACTGGGACGATGGACTCCTGTACTCCGAGGCAAGAGACCCCAAACCTGGTGCGACCAGGAGGCTGGTCATCCCCTTGTCTCTGAGAGGTTTCCTTCTTACCTTGGCCCACGAGATTCCCCTTGCAGGTCACTTAGGCCAGAATAAGACTTGGGACAGAATTGTTCCACACTTTCACTGGCCCCACATGTCCGAAGATACGAAGGAGTTTTGCCGCTCCTGTGTCACTTGCCAAGCCAGCGGTAAGTCAGGTGGCACGACAAAGGCCCCCCTCATACCACTACCGGTGGTGGGGGTACCCTTTGAACGAGTGGGGATCGACATTGTCGGACCAATGGAACCCCAGACAGCATCAGGGCACAAGTTTATACTGGTGGTGGTGGACCACGACACTAGGTATCCTGAAGCTATTCCACTTAGGACCACTACAGCACCTGTGGTGGCACGGGCCCTACTTGGAGTGTTCTCTAGAGTGGGCTTCCCTAAGGAGGTCGTCTCAGACAGAGGTGCAAACTTCATGTCGGGATATCTGACTGCAATGTGGAAGGAGTGTGGTGTCAACTACAAGTTCACCACACCCTATCACCCACAATGCAATGGGCTTGTTGAGAGATTCAACAGGACCCTAAAAGGGATGATTCACGGACTACCTGAAAAGCTTCGGCGGAGATGGGATGTCCTGATACCCTGCCTCTTGTTCGCCTACAGAGAGGTCCCACAGAAGGGGGTTGGCTACAGCCCTTTTGAGCTTCTGTTCGGACATCCTGTAAGGGGACCCCTTTGTTTGGTAAAGGAAGGATGGGAGAGACCTCTCAGAAAGCCGGCATCGAACATTGTGGACTATGTACTCGGTCTCCGCTCGCGGATGGCGGAGTACATGGAAAAGGCGTCTAAAAACCTTGAGGCGAGCCAAGAATTACAGAAAGCTTGGCACGACCAAAAGGCTGTCCTGACTGTGTACCAGCCTGGACAGAAGGTGTGGGTGCTGGAGCCGGTGGCCCCAGCAGCACTCAAAGACAAATGGTCTGGGCCCCACACGATCATTGAGCAAAAGGGAGAGGTCACCTACTTGGTAGACCTGGGAACTCCCCGGAGCCCCCACAGGGTGCTCCATGTAAACAGGCTCAAGGCATATGCCGACAGGGAGGGCATGGGCTTGCTCATGGCCACAGACGAGGGACAGGAGGAGGAGAGTGACCCTCTCCCAGACCTGCTCTCTCAGAACCCTGACGATGGGTCAGTAGATGGTGTTGTCTTTTGTGGCAGCCTCTCTGGACATCAACAAAAGGATTGTAAACAGGTTCTTCAATCCTTTCGACATATGTTCTCTCTGACGCCCAGTCAGACCAATTGGTGCACCCATGAGGTCGACACTGGGGACAGTCTGCCCGTAAAGAGTAAAATCTATCGGCAACCTGATCATGTCAGAGACTGCATCAAGACGGAGGTGCAGAAAATGTTGGAGCTGGGAGTCATTGAACCCTCGGACAGCCCCTGGGCTAGTCCCGTAGTTCTCGTGCCGAAACCTCACACCCAGGGCGGTAAGAAAGAGATGAGGTTTTGCGTGGACTACAGAGGTCTCAATGCAGTCACTAAGACTGACGCCCACCCAATACCAAGAGCAGACGAACTTATCGACCGGTTGGCTTCGGCCAGCTACTTAAGTACGTTTGACCTGACAGCTGGGTATTGGCAAATCAGGTTAGCTGAGGAGGCCAAGCCCAAAACAGCATTTTCTACCCCGGGTGGGCACTATCCGTTCGTGGTAATGCCCTTTGGTTTGAAAAATGCACCTGCCACCTTCCAAAGGCTGGTGAATCGAGTTCTCACTGGGTTGGACGACTTCTGCGCGGCGTATCTGGACGATATCGCTGTCTTTAGCTCCACCTGGGAGGATCACGTGGTCCACCTGAGGAAAGTGTTAGAGGCCCTGCAAAAGGCAGGCCTCACTATCAAGGCCACTAAGTGCCAGATAGGGCAGACACAGGTTGTATACCTGGGCCACCTTGTAGGTGGAGGCCAGGTTCAACCATTGGAGAGCAAAATACAGGCCATCCAGGACTGGGCTCCTCCAACCACCCAGACTCAGTTTCGAGCTTTCTTGGGCCTGAATGGTTATTACCGGAAGTTTGTCAGAAATTATGGATCCATTGTGACCCCGCTAAACGACCTGACAAGTAAAAAGATGCCAAAAAAAGTTCAGTGGACAGCAAGCTGTCAGAAGGCATTCGATGACCTAAAGCAGGCCATGTGCACAGCACCTATCCTAAAGAGTCCAGACTACTCCAGACCATTCATTGTCCAAACAGACGCTTCGGAGCTGGGTGTGGGAGCTGTTCTATCTCAACTGAATTTTGATGGTCATGACCAGCCCATAGCTTTTATTAGCAGGAGGCTGACCCCCAGAGAGAAGAATTGGTCAGCTATTGAGAGGGAGGCCTTTGCTGTGGTTTGGGCCCTGAAGAAGTTGAGGCCATACTTGTTTGGCACTCACTTCAAGATTCAGACCGACCATAAGCCCCTCTTGTGGCTAAATCAAATGAAGGGTGAAAACCCCAAACTACTTAGGTGGTCCATTTCCCTACAGGGGATGGACTTCACAGTGGAGCATAGACCTGGCACTGATCATGGCAATGCAGATGGGCTCTCCAGGTATTTCCACTTAGAGCAAGAAGACTCACCTGGTCAAGGTTAGCTTATTGTCCCAAAGTTTGGGGGGGGGGTCATGTAGGAGAGTAGGGTCTGCAACCCTATGATCACCCAGATTTTTTGCTTTTGCTTCATTGGTTTACGACTTTCCCCGGCTGTGGGCCTGCCAATCAGACCCACAGCCTAGCTGTTCTCTCTCGAAATTAACACACATGTACATTAGGTGCATCCACCAATTGGAACTGGTCCGCCTTGTCAGTCCCTGTCTCAGCATACCACAGGTATCCAGGGCATCGGTGTACCCAGGGCCTACCAGGGGCTGCAGCATGTGTTATGCCACCCCTGGAATGGCCGCCCAAATCTGACACAACTGGCTGCCCGACAGCTGGGGCAACGTGGTGTAATCACCCGTTGCTGTAGGTGTAGTATTCCTACACCTAACCCTAAAATGGACACATGGATTCCTATCAGTCACTCCTATGGCAGGCCTTATCAATCCTGAAGGCAGAGTGCAGGGAATCATGTGGGACGGTGCTCTGGCACGAGCTGAGCCCGTCGACGGCTTGCGGAACCAAGTCCTAATAGCCGTTCCATGGTGACGCGGGCCAACTACTTTTAAATGCATTATAATCCTTGCGGTTATTTGCTAACTTTGGCATCGCATCACCTACACATGTCGAGTAAGGTGTCATACGAATTGGAATACGAACCCCTCGCCAGTTCTGGCGACGGGGTTAGCGTTCCCCCCTTTTAGAGGGGCACGACATGGAAGTAACCTTGAACCCCGGTTAAAGTTGACTCAAGCCTCAGCATCACAAAATGGATGCTGCCACCAGACACAAGTCTGACCTCCTGCTGCTGGGAGACCTTCCAGCGAGGGGAGCTTGGACAAAGGGTTTCCTGTCGAGGGCGGTGTTAGCACCATCCCAGACAGGGTTTGTGTATCCCAGGTAGGCAGGGCTGAAAGGAAGGTGATTGCCAGTGGCACCCCGGTGCTCACTGTGCATAGCCCGGCTCAAACCAGTTTCGGGGGCACACCAGCCCCTGAGCTGGGGCGAAGCCGGACAAAGGAGAGGGGTGTAACCACCCCCCTCCTGGCTCCACCCATAGGTAGAACCTAGTCACGGGCCAGCCCCTTTTTCTTAGAATAAAGGTAGGAGCGAGTCCCCTTCCCAAATTGGATAATTCTGAATCTTGAACTACTTTCCACGAAAGGAACTCTTGACTATTTCTGAAGACTCTCCCTTGTGGCTAAGGAGTAGCCACCCTGCACCAGCAGGCACCACCTAAGCGCTTGCGGTTTGCTGTAAGTCTCTCCTACGGATCAAGACTGCCCAGCTCGACGAAGCCCGAGTCCCTGCCATCTCTGACCTTTTACCTACCTCATCAGCCCAGCTGAGAGCCGTAGGTGTGACGAGACCTGCGGGACCGGCCATCTTCAGAACCTGCCCGACGCTTATCTAGCACGCCCACCGAGGGACCCTCGAGTGAGTGCACCTAGGGTTTGAGAAGCCCTAACCCTGAGCAGCTCCAGCACCGAAGTCCGCCTCCCCAGCATCCACGAGATCTGCGTGGGGGCCCTTCTGCTCCTTGCTGTTCACCGCGTTGTCCGACCACTCGCCGACCGGCTTGTGGCCCTCTTCACGACGCACCACGTTTGTTTCATCACTGGTCTGGTTGCTCCAGACTGGCTCTTGCTCCCCTTCCACAGAGGAGTACCTCGGACCCTCCTGGTCCACTCCAGACGCCATCTTGACTCCACCGCGTGGGTTGCCACTGCCAAGATCCGCTGCCCCATTCCTGGGCCCAGCCTCATCGACAGCAGACACCTGCGTGGGACAGCTCGCCCTCCCTCCTGGTCGCCGCCGCGCCTCCTGGTCCGAGGAACAGCCGAGTCCGACGTCATCCACTCACCTGGTCGAGGTGACTTCAGCCGGTACCCTCCTGGTGCCCACACGATCGTTGGCTAGCGGTTGAGAACTGAGTCCCCTCTGCTTTCAGGTTTCCTTCAACACCGATCCAGGCTTGGATCTCGCTGAACATCGACACTGGTCACCTGCCAGCAACTCTTCTTTCAGGCTCCTGAGACTACAACGAGGACTTCCGACATCTTGCCGAACCTTCCACAGTCGCAGCCTCTGGGCTAGGTAACTCGAGCATTTCGGTGCTCCATCGCAGGTTCGCTTTACAAGTGTCCAGTTCCTTTTTCGTTTAGTCCCACTGATCGGATCACTCCGGAATCAGTAACTTTAGACTTTCTAACTTCTCCCCTTCCACTTGCAGTGTAATGGTTTCGTGCCCTCGGGCATTTGTGTAAATTGTGCAACCAGAAGTATTTTCCTAAGAGTTTTGTATTGTGCTTAGCTCCCTGCCTCATAACGAGCCAGGGTAGTCTTGTTATAAATAAATATCCTTTATTTTCATAACAACTTGTGTGGTGTCCTTTCACTTGGTGTTCAAGGGGTATATGTGATGGTAAACAGCTGGCTTAACACGCCCTCTAGAGTTTAGCCTAAGACTGCTCGTATCCACGCTACTAGGATGGCTGGTCTATAAGGTTGACTTACAACCAATCATCAATAAGGGTTGTTTGGAATGATACACAGTGATCACTAGAATAGTGAGCACTACATATCAGGCCAACTTCTCACATTGGGTACAACAAGCATTTGCCCACTTCCATATTTTCTCTCAACACTGTGAGAGTGACACTGCAGGATGGAACTGTCAAAACTCATGCCTGCTACCCATGCACTTGATGCTTTGGAGGACACGCATAGTAAACAAGCAGGAGTTCTTGGGTTCATCAGATTCTCTTTGGAGTTTGAATAGTCACTGATATTTGACGCACATGTATCTTAACTTTGCACAGTGCTGATCAACATGTTTTGGGCTGTGTCCAGTTTAACAAATTGACTTCAGAGACTTGGTCGAGCCAGCCTTCTTATGCATTTTTGCTTCACTTCAATTGCTTCTAAATTTTCAACAACAGGCCAAGGATTTAGCAAATACATCACCCAGTTCTTTGTGATTTCTTCCGCTGTAATTGCTTCACCAGGACATGTCCCAATAAAATGAGGTATTTTCGTTTTAAAAGGTTCTTATTCTTGCGTTAAATGACTTTATCATATTTTCTATTAAATATAATGTGACCAATTTTGTGTTCATTCCATTTTGCACGAGGCAAACGAGTTCACTCAGTTTGCACATAGCAGCTGAGTTGAAGCGTTTGATAGAATGTTTGCAATACTAATAACCTGCTTTCATTCCAGAACTTTCCTGTCTTCCCGGACTGGGGAAGCTGTTCAAAAGGATTAGATGCGGTGAGTGCCGCCAAGGAAGCAACATATCATTGCACATTATGTAAATAACTGCTAGGATTTTTAAAGCAGCTACATTTCTTTTTCTATGTTCGCCTATGTCTCTCTCTCCGTTTTTCTCTTCCTCATTCTTTCCTTCTTTAGCTCTCTCTTTTTCAATCTTTCTTTCTTTCTCTCACACACATAGACGCGGTGTCTGGCACATAAAAAAGGCAATATCGCTATCGTTCTGGAACACTCCATGTGCAGCTATTGGAAACGTGGGCACGCATACCCAAGGAACATCTGATTTTTGTAGACGCGAAAAAAAACACTCACCAAGCAAGCTGTAGAATATTACATGATAAATCATAGGAGCCTGGCTTTGTTTTGCCGCAGGAGTTCCAGCAGTGTTATTGATTTCTCACCTTTGAATTCACAGCTGGTAAAAATCAGATGTAATGGAGAGTTGCTTCTGTTTAGAAAACAAGATGAGGGCAGTTAATGCTGACATGCCTCTGGCTCGTTTTCAACTTCATGGTCCTTCTGGGCCCGTCAAAAATTTCCCTTAAAGGCTCAACCAAATTTCGTAATTCTCGATAGGCAAATTCTGAGAACTTTACAAAAGTATGTGAGTTTATAATATTGGAGACTTTTTTTTGCCAGTAGAACTGGTTCAAGTAGAAAATCTCCCAGGAAGGCTCGTTCAAATAGAAAACACATTGTAGAAGACATATGACGTTTAATATGAGGTATGCCTTCGTTTTCAGTTTTGACTTCGGACACCACATGGGGGCAGATTTATGTGGGACTTGCGCCCCTTTTACGCCGCCGTTGCGTCACTTTTGTGACGCAGCGGCGGCGTAAACCCTGCGCCACGTTGCGCCCCATTTACATCATGACGCATCTATGGAGATGTGTCACGGTGTAAAGCCCTGCGCCACGTGAAACCTGCGTCAGGTTTCACGTGGGCGTTTCGACACAGGGGGGGGAGTTCCGTCGCAGAAACGCCCCTGAAAAGTGACTCAGTCACTTTCCCAACGCTGATGCGTCAAAACCCTGAAGCCTGAAGCAGGCGTAAGGCTTGACGCACCATTTTAGGGATAGGGTAGGTTGGAACAGTGCTGGAGTTGCGTCGCGCTTGCGACGCAACTTCAGCACTGCACCAACCTTACGCCGGCAGATGCGTCACGTATCTGCTTGTCCTTGCGGCACGATGCACCTCATTGTAAATGCGGCGCATCTGCGGTGGCGCAAGGGCAAACTTGCGTGACGCATCTTCCCTGGCGCATCCATGCTGATTTGCAGGGATGCGCCAGGGAACATAAATCTGCCCCATGGTGTCTAATGAAATATTTGCACCCAATGTTGTGAATTGTTCCACAAATCTTATGTATTATTTAAACTACGCCATTTCTCACATTGGCACTCCCACCACATATAGTCAAGCAGGGCTATCCTCAAAGGTCACTCACACACAGCATATAAATGCTCTCTTCACAATAATTAAGAACAAGCAAGTGCCTTATCAGTGGCTAATGTTAGCAGACTTTGGGCCAGGATACGACGGGAACGTGAACCTAGTCTTACGATTTGTCAAGATTCCCTGCAGATATCCTTTATATATCTTTATTTCGAAGCAAATAGAGATATTGGTCACTATGTACAAAGTCGTTGCACAGACACAAAAATCTCAAATGAGCATTGCAAATCAAGGTATGTTTTCAAAGCACAACAGACGTGCAAATGGAACACATAGCTTTACAGGGTGGCAGCCTAATGAATCACAGAATGTCAGTGCAATGTAAGCAAATTAAGATTGTCTACTCTCAAGAACATGTAAGAAATAAGGACAATTGGCACATTTGCTCTACACAGGTGATTTTACTCATACATTTCTACCTGTACAAACCAAGACCTCATTACAACTGGCAACTTAACCCAGATGGGGGCAGTAATGGGAAGTATGGCTAATCAGAATTACGAGATCTGCCAAATTAATATTCGAATCTGTCATCTTTCCTCCAGGAGACCTCACCTGCTGGAGCCCATCTTGCCAAATGTGCGCCTCCCTATCCCATAGAGAGGTGGGGGAAGCACCAGGTTTACACTAATGCAAACTCAGCTTACTCCATTGGCATAAACCGCTGAATTGGCAGTCCTCCTACTACTAGGCTGCCAGGTCATAGTGGTACAAAAGGGGGTGGTGGTGATGGACGGAGCATCAGAACCAATCAAACACTCACACCCAGTCAACAGATCTGGGTTTGATCCATCACCGTTCTTTAGCCCACTCTGCCACCCCAGTTCAGACATGGCCATATGCAAATCAGTCTGACCCTGTGCCTCATGGGAACAGTCCAGCCCGAACTGCCAAGCCATGCCTTCCCTGGACAGGAAACAAGCTTCCTAGGACCGGTTTCTGGCATTTCAGCCGTCTTCAGCCAGGCTTGCTTGAATCCAGTGGCAAAGTGAGCAAGGGACTCACGTCTGAGCATACCCTGCCAACTTATGGCGAACAAAGCGGTACAAAACGGGGGGGGGGGGTGATGGACGGAGCATCAGAACCAATCAAACACTCACACCCAGTCAACAGATCTGGGTTTGATCCATCACCGTTCTTTAGCCCACTCTGCCACCCCAGTTCAGACATGGCCATCTACAAATCAGTCTGACCCTGTGCCTCATGGGAACAGTCCAGCCCGAACTGCCAAGCCATGGTCATAGTGACTGTTGCCATGCCCTTAAAAGAGTGGTGTGACTGTTGCAAGATTTCATTGTTTTTGGAGGGGGAAATTATATCATGACCCACTCATAGCTTTGCCTTGTATGAGGCAAGGCCTCTCACCATGCTCAACAATGCTAATGACAAGCATATTACACTCAGCCCGTATAGTAGGTAGATATATTTAGGACCATCTTTCCATAGGAAAATCATTTTTTGACTTGCCTATTACTTTGGCATCGTTTGATCAATTCACTACAAAATAAAAAAAAAGTGTGCTGGTAATTTTAGTTGCACATAAAAAGTTTCCAGGTGATCAGCTAAATAGAGGTAAAGAAAAAGGGGGGGGGGGTGTCAAAAAATTGTGTTTCCCATATTAATTCCCATAGAGGCTTTAGCACGACCGCAGCCCGAACCACTGGCTGGGATTACACCAAAGTTGGCAGAAAGGTAGCTTTTGGTTCACAGATAATGCTTTTTGTTATTTGATGTAAATCAGTTCAGTAGTTTGTGAAAAATTTAAGGAAATCCGAATTTGTATATCTATGACTGCGACGGATTCGTGACTATTTTGTGATGATTTGCAAATAAGCGTGCCAACAGAAATGCTGCGATTGGCAGTTCCCAGAGCTACAGAGAAATGGCCGAAACTGGCATAAGGGGTCAGGTTGGATGCACCCTGACCCCATGGGTAGGATATATAATTGTTTCTGGGACACAGTATGGGCAGAAAACATCAAAGATAAGGTTTTTCTCCTCCATGCATGATGTTCGCGAATTTACCACAGGCGCATAGTGTGGCCCCCCATGTAGCGTTGTGACTTATTAGCGAATATCACTGAAAAAATATATATATTTACACACCAACCCTCAGCCTCACTCAGATACTCACTTACAGATGTACCAGGACACTGACGTGTTCACTTACAGACCCACTCAGACACTCCAGCACCCACTCACAGACCCACTCAGACACTCTTGCACCCACTCACATACCCACTCAGGGACTGATGCACTCACTCACAGACCCATTCATAGACTCACACTTGCCGACAGACCTAGTCAGACAGTCACACAGCCACTGACAGACCCACTCACACACTCATGCACCCACTCACAGACATACTTAGACACTCTGACATGCACTCACAGATGCAATCAGAAACTTATGCATTCACTCACATACTCACTCAGACACTCACACTCACTCATAGACCCAGTCAGACCACTCATGCACCCACTCACATACCCACCCATGGACTCACACACTCACTCCCAGATCCACTCAGAGACTCATACTTGCTCACAGATCCAGTCTCTCCTCCCCTTTCTTGTGTGCCGGTGCTGATGTCAGCGGCTGTGCACCATGCACACATCTTAGCACCATAGCGCTAGGGTGTGTGCATGAGTGTAGCATAGGTTTTGTACAGGAAGGGTACCCTTCTTGTACAAAATACTATGACTAGACATGATGGAAAGCTTTTCCCACTTTGGTGGCGTGCTGCACAGTGCAGCATGGATGCAAAGTCGGAAAAGCACAGAGAAATGAAAGCATTTCTCCTGTTAGCGCCTCCTTTAAAGGAGTGTTAACTTTTGGCACAAAATCATGTCTACAAATCTTTGAGGGTGCTTTCCAGCGCAAAACTTACAGTAAATAGCAAAACAAACATTTCACACTGGTTAGGAGCACTTTTGTGACACTAACCCAGCGCAAAATGTTTGTAAATCTCCCCTTCAATTTCTTACGAATCGGGAAAATTGCACAATTTTGCGCACAACTACACATAATGATTTCTTATGGCATAAAATTCAGATATGCACACAACATTGTACAGTCGTTCTAGGGTTTCTCCTTTGGGGTTTAATGCAGCAGTAGGCCAAGGTCCACTGTTCCACCAGTGGATCATCAGAGCATGTCAGATTCAACCGGGAAACAGGTGCTGAAGGCATTGGTTGCTAGTTCACTACGAAGAAGGTGGGGCCACCTAAAAACAGGCTGCACAGAGGGACTTGTAGTCAAGTTCGAGGTACCCCAAATGAGGGATCAGGTCACAATGGCCTCAGGAGCATAGCTGATTCATTAGTACCCAAGGTAAGGGGCAAGCAGGTTGCAGGGATGATTTCCAGACAGCTGGGCCACTCACATAGCGGGTCTCATGGGTTCTGATGTCCCTTGATGGGTGCAAGCTTCCTGGGCAGTTGGAGTCTGGAGTGGACTCTCTTGGTCAATGTTGGTTGCAGGTGAGCTGGTACCCCAGGGATTGGTACGGCACATGTAGGTCCTGGTGTCTTCACTTTCAGTGGAGAGACAGAGTTGGCTTCCCAGAGCTCAAGTACCTCTTCCTGGGTGGTTACAGCATTGTTCGGGCTGGGGAGCTGCAAGTTGATAGGCTGGACTCTTCAAGTTTGGTGCCTAAGGTTCAAGGGAATTCATGGGTAATTTGCAAAGTGTCGGAGGACCACTGGGGTTCTTAGACTCCTAACAGTGGCAGGATGAGTTAGTACACACATTGGTTGAGTACTCACTCACAGACCCACTCAGACAATTACACTCACTCAGACCCTGCCAGAAACTTACACACCCACTGACAGACCCACTTACAGACCCACTCAGACATTCAGGAACCCACTCACAGATGCAGAGACTCACCCACTCACTCATAGACCCAGTCAGACACTCATGCACGCACTCACAGATTTACTCAGAGACTCACACACACTCACAGATCCACTCAGAGTCATGCACTCACTCACAGACTCACTCAGAGACTCTTCCACCTACTCACAGACCTGCACAGAGACTCAAAGTCAAAGTCAAAGTCAAAATTTGCTTTATTCGGTTAAAATATTAAAACCATCAAAGCACAGGACAGAAATTCATGATACAGGCAAATGCAATTACAGAAAAATTATTAACACAAAAACTAAATACAATACTGTTTGGCGCAATATACAATAAAAGTATGTTTTTCAATTAATTCATTCATTCAATAATAAAACATTCTAAAAAATCGTGTCTCCTTAAAAGACTCTGTCCACAACAACATATTAAGAGCGGTGCTCATTGGCGGATAACTATATAAGCTGAGCCCTGTTTCTAGCTCTTAAGGCACCCACAATAAAGCAAGCAACCCCAAAACAAGTCAAAGGAGAGTCCAACATTTGTAAATAGGTCAATGCAGGCCTTGCTTGCTTAAATTGACAATTCTTCAAGATCGGCAAGATATATTTTTTACGCTGAGAAGAGTAAAATTTACAGAAAAATAACATGTGCAACAAATTTTGTTCAGAAATGTTGTCTCAAGGACAGGGCCCCAAAGTTCCCTCTTTAAAAAATCCTTTTGGGTATGCTAAGAGCCAAGGGAGCAAACCATGCTTAAACCTTATTAGCAAAAACATGTGGAAAGGTTTGTTGATGTAGGTTAAATAGGGCTGAATCTCACTCCCTGAACTTAACATAACAAACCTCCTAACTGTCGGTTTCCCCAGCTCATCTCCTTCCCTTGACAACATTGCTCTGGACAGAAATTGGATCTTAATGGCCTTGATTTGCTCTTTACTTAGTACACAAGGGCTAGTAAACAGTTCCAGACAGCCTAGTGATTTCAAGTTGATTTTAATGTAGCATAACCATGGGATAGACAGGGCTTTTTCCAAGGACAGGCAGTCTTCGATAATTTGTTGGTTTAGGTTTGGTGGCTGTTGTGCCCAAACCCTCAACCAACCTAATAGCGGTGCAACAGCTATTTGGTCAGTAACATATCCCATCCCCAAATCCTCATGAATGTTAAAAATTGGAGCAGAGGGGGGGAGAGACAACAATTTCCGAAAGAAATTATTTTCGACTACTTGAATATTAGGAGAAGCCTTGTAACCCCAGACCTCACTTCCATAAAGTGCCATGGGCAAACACTTTGCACTATAAATTTTTAATAGAGCAGGAAGCGGTTTACACCCTATGCGCTTTGCAAAGCCCAACAATGCGCCAGTAGCTCTGGCTAGATTGTTCTTTTTCTGAGCACGTTGTATAACCCAAGATGATCTGTCGTCAAATGCAATCCCCAGATATGGGAACGACTGAACTTTGGTTAATTCCTGCCCATTACAGAAAAATTTCACCCTTTTTGCTCTCCCAGAGCCAATCGACATAGAATGTGATTTTTTAAAATTTATTAATAAGTCTAAAGAGACCATAAAATCATAAAAACCATTTAAAAGAGCTTGTAATCCTCTCGCGGTTCTAGCCAATAAAACTGTGTCATCCGCGTATAGTAATGCGGGGATCATTTTGGAGCCGGCTTTCGGAATGTCTTTACTGGCCGCAGTTAAAACCGGACCCAAGTTATTAATGTAAAGCGAGAAAAGTAGGGGTGCAAGAATACACCCCTGTCTTACTCCACGCTTTACCTGCCAAGCATCAGTCTGACTTCTGTCTTCACTATAACGAACAACTGCGGTGGTGTCCTCGTGGATAACAGCCAGGAAAGAAATCAGAACTGTGTCAAGCCCCAAAGTGGCTAGTAAGGCCCATAGTTTTTGTCGATTAACAAGGTCGAAAGCGGTGGACAAGTCCATAAAGGCTAGATGGAGGTCCCCCTGCTTAGCGACCGTGTACTTTCCTATGATCAGATGCAAGTTAAGGCATTGGCCAACAGTTCCCCTTCCTTGTCTGAACCCATATTGTAGGTCAGAAATTATAGATTGCTCCTCCAACCACAATGTTAAACGGGCAAGGACCACTTTACCCATAACTTTCACGGCGGAATCCAGGAGAGAAATAGGCCGGTAGCAAGCCGGGTCTTCTCTTGAACCCTTTTTAAAAAGAGGGACAATAACAGCTTTGCCCCATGATCTTGGAGCTCCGGCCTCAGAAGCAGCGTTAAAAACGCGAGTTAAAACTTTCGCCCAAAACCCTGAGTCAGCCTTATAAAGGTCCGCAGGAACTCCATCCGGTCCTGGGGCTTTACCTACTGCCATTGCCTCAATGGCCTCTAGGACTTCCTCCTCCTTAAAAAGGATTCTTGAGGCTAATGTGTAGTCTGCGTAATTTACTGGGTTAACATCCTGTATCTCCGAATATAGACCACTAAAATGGCCTACCCATTTATCTGGCGGGATAAAACATTCTTTAATAGTGTTCTCCTGCTCATTAAAAAGGGGGCTATTAATCACCTTCCAAAACTGGCTGCTATTTTTCTGAGTGCTTGCATCTGACAAATCATCCCATGCCTTGTTTTTTAACTCACTTTTCCTGGCCTTAGTCGCTTTTTTATAGTTTCTTCTAGCCTCAGTTAACTTACTAGGGTTATTGCCAGGTTCTTTAAGAGCCGATAAAAGGGCAGAGTGAGCACTAGCACAAGCATGGTCAAACCAGTTTTTAAATTTCTTGGGCTTTGGTTTCCCATACGTGGTGAGGTTCCCCGTTACTTGTTTAGTAATTCTGTCAAAAGCGCTCAGAATAACCATCGGTTGAGCCGATGGCGAAAAACACAAGCTAAAATCCTCTTTTTTACATTCATATAAGTTAACAAGGAAGTCGGCGGGGTTAATAACATCCCATCTCAGTCGTCTTCCCTGACTGGTAGACTCAAGATTTATGTTAGAAATCAGAGGCAAGAGAACATCTTTCCTCAGTGCCTTGACTTTAATTTCCAGTGTGAGTGGGTTGTGGTCACTTAGAACATTTTGCGTGACACGAAAAGTACCCAATAGGTTCACCATTATATGTGGTACAAAAATATAGTCAATTGTGCTACAATGGCCTTGACCTGTAAACGTGTGAACCGGGACCAACAAATCTTGAACAGGCATGTAAAGGTAATAGGACGAAACCATATTCTCTAAGAAAATCCCACCCTTAGAGTGTTCAAAATGGATAGCCACTTGTGAGCAAGAGTCATGATGATTATTTACAAAACAGTTAAGATTACATACGTGAATATTAAAATCGCCAAAAAGTAAAAGAAAATAGGGTTTAACATTAATTGCATCATACTCATCCAGAAAGCTGAACAGTGCTTTGAGATGCTCTAACTCGTCCGACCTTGTGAATGAGTTATAAAAATTAACCACCAAGAATGATGGTAAATTAACACATTCCATTTTCACCGCTAAAATATGAGGAGAATTGGTTACTATCAGCTCAGTACTATATAATAGCTTGAAGCTGAATAATAACAAAAGACCCCCTCGTGGTCTCCCCATAACAGAAGGCATAGCATATTTAATGAAAGATTGGTACCCATCCAGGTAATAAGGATCTGTGGCCTCCCAAGTTTCTTGTAAAGCGATTATATGATGAGTAGAGAGGAGAGCCCTCCAATTTTGATCACCTCGTTTAGAGCGAAGACCAGCAATGTTCCATGATAAAGCAGAAATTGAATCTATTGCTGGAAAGCCCGTTACACCCACTTGTTCTCTAACTAAACAATTGTCCAATTCAAGTGAAGGGGGTAATGGATCAACCTCTACTCCATAAGAAGGCAATTCAACACCCAAATTATCAGAATTAAAAGTAGGAGTTATTCCTCTCTTTACTACGGAGACTACCTCAGAACATCTCTGTGTGACACTAATGGCAGCCTCTGTCTGTAAAGATGAGTTGTTAACTGTCGGGGCGGTGAAATTGACGTTGTAATCCACAGCAGATGATCTAGCAGATGAAAGTCCAAAAGGGTTAGAGGGAACTGTGCTGAAAATCTCATTGTGTGTGTAGACTCCATTAACCCTAAGTCAATCATTTGTATCTAAGGTACTAAGGGCTTCAAATCTGTTTTTTAAAACCAGTGGGTTACTTACAGGGACTTGCTGAAAGGGGCGCTCTCTCTGTCTAACCGGACCTAAAAAGGGTGGAGGGTAAAAAAAGCCCAAAGGAAGAACGTTAATGTGGTCCTGTTGAATTCTCAAAGACCCTGCTTGTCTTAAAATGTGATCAACTATGTCGGGAGAACTAAAATTCACAACAACGCAATCACCCCTCAGAGTCTTGTTGGTTTTCCCCACCCACGGAACCCTTCTCACCATTTTAAAACAATCAAAGAGATGACTCCCCAAAACTGTCTTCCCAGCCAAAAAGTGAAGGGTTTTGTTTTTCAAGGAAGACCTGTGCTCTTCCTTGCCATCACAAGTCTTCGGGACATTAGCCAAGATGACCGTGTATGGGCATGCCTCTGGTGGCAAGTTTAATGGACGTTCCTTATATGTCAACTGTCCCTGTACTAGTCGACTATCAGTAGTGTCCCTCCGCCCTGGGCTAACACCGCTAATGCTCCGAGCAGATGGTAAGGGGATAGTAGAGCCTACCACAGAACTTGCCATAGAATTAACCATATCCGACACTCTAGAGGTGACTTCACCTAAGGGAAGTAAATCAGAAGGAGTGGGCCTTAACAACGGAGCACATTGACCAGCGATGTGGCGTTCGATAAGAATGAGTCTTTTGTCAATCTCACTAAGTCTATCCAAGACTGGCAAAATAAACTTACTCAATCTCTCGTCCAATCGTTTAATCAAGTCAGCTGACATGTCTTTCATAGTGACAGTGCTCCCTTGAGCAATAGACTCAATAAACCCATTTCCTAAATGAGTGGTAGCCTCAACCGTTAAACTACCTACCGGAATAACCAACCCCTCACCAGGATCTTTATTTCTGGATTGCTTAGCGTTTTGGCAGTTTCCAGTAGGGGCATGAGTGGCTTTTCTCTTGCCCTTGGGTACTTTAACAGGGACAACAGAGGGGGTCTTTAATTGCCTAGAGCGTAAGGCTGGGGGGGACAATGAAGGACTAGATACATTCAACAAAAGTTGATCGCTAGAGTGACCAAACTCTAAAGCAGGCCCAGAAGAAATAGAATGAGGTGCCTGCGTAGGCGCAGATGTCAGGAGCTGGGTAAGGGGCTCTAAAGACAACCTTTTCTCAACAATCTCAATTTCTTTAGAGACAGCATGTTCAGCTTTTTTTAAAAAGGCGTCTAAAGTCCCTGAACCCGCCACTGTTGAGCCCTTACTGTAGTTTTTTGCCATAGCTTGCACTAAATCAAATCTCTTGGGGCAGTTATGACCACAACTAGCACAACATATCAGACATTTGCAAACCAAACCTTGCAACAAGCTTTATATAGCGACAGCTAGACCCCGAAGGAGGTTGGAGCTGGTAAAGGGGGTGGCCCAGCCCAGCAATGTCCGCCCCCGGACGGCCACAGACGGCCCGCCCTTTGCCCGGGCTTAGCCCGGCGCCCGCCCGCGCGCGTCCCGCGACGCGGAGGGAGCCGCGATCTTTTGTGCGCCTCCGGGCACGTGGGTAGCATCAGCGGGCGCTCAGGCGTCTGGGGGTTGTAGTCCTCCTCCCGCGGGAAGCAGTGTCAGCAATGGCGAAGGAGGCACACAGGCTGCAGGGCCCAGGAGCAGCAACGAGCACACAAGCACACAGGTGAGGCAGGGCGCCACTGGGAGTCACGGAGTCACGGAGACCTCCGACGCGGATACGGGCCTCTGATTTGAATTTTCCCGCTCCCCCGAGGGAGCCGCGATCTTTTGTGCGCCTCCGGGCGCGTGGGTAGCGTCAGCGGGCGCTCAGGCGTCTGGGGGTTGTAGTCCTCCTCCCGCTGGAAGCAGTGTCAGCAATGGCGAGGGAGGCACACAGGCTGCAGGGCCCAGGAGCAGCAACGAGCACACAAGCACACAGGTGAGGCAGGGCGCCACTGGGAGTCACGGAGTCACGGAGACCTCCGACGTGGATACGGGCCTCTGATTTGAATTTTCCCACAGAGACTCATGTACTAATGCACAGACCCACTCAGACACTTATGTATCCACTCACAAACTCACTCAGACACCCACACTCACTCACAAACCTACTCAGACACTCACAGATCCACTGAGACCCTGTCATGACCCACTCAGAGACTCATGCACCCACTAAAAGATCCACTTAGATTCTAATGCACCCACTCACAGACTCCATCAGATACTTATGCTGCCATCAGACACCTACTCAGATACTGACACATCCACAACAGACCCACTGAGAGACTCATACACCTACTAACAGACCCACTCACTGACTTACTTAGACATTTATGTACCAACTCACAGATTCACTCAGAGACTTGTGTACCCACTCACAGACCCACTCACAGACTCAATCAGTCATTCATGCACACATTCACAAGCTATATGCATATTCGTGACATATTCACAAATGTTGAAAAATATATTTTTCAAGAAAATGGACAACATTTTGGGAAGTAGGGTGGCTCTTAGAAGAGCCTTTGTGTTGATTGTGTATATATATGACAGCTAAACATAAACATAAGACAGGATGGAGGGTTTCAAGTTACTGAGAAACACCCTGTTGCCTTTGTCTGCGAAGTAAACTCCATCACTTCGATAGATTCCATGCATGTAAAAATGCAAGTTGTTTTGGTAGATAGATGCAATTATATGGTCTCTTAGGAATGCAGAAACCATTTTATTAACATGTTTCCTAGCTTTGACAATCTGTGGACAGAAACGATTTGACTACTTCCATTTCTGACTTACGCATATTTTGGAGAGTACCAAGGCAGCATGAGAGAGAAGTGTCATTAATTGCGCAAAGATATCCTTCATTAGGATTTCAATTACTACCCCAGTCAGTGTACCAATTGATGCCACTTTATTCGTCTATGGTTAATCCAAGTAAAGCCAAACCCAAGTCCCTGTCAATACCACTCTTCATAGCACACTCGCTAGTCCACAACATATAGCTGTGGCCCACAATCCTCACTCAAGCCATTTTTAAGTGAAGCAGAAGTAGGAGACAGGAGAAGGATGGAGCTGAATGAAAGATGAAAGGCAGTTAAAATGGAGGTGAGGTCCTGGTTTAAAAAAACTTATTTCATTGGTTGGTGTAAATATACAGGTTAATAAAGTCAGCATCTTTAAAGGATAAGTAAGTAGATCTGCGATTGGCTCTGGTAAAAATAAAAAATGTAAGGCAAACTTGGATATGCTTTTAATTGTGTTTAGTCAATCACACCTGCTGCAGTTGATTTTGTAAGTAGCATTGCCCTTCGGGAATATGCTGCGAACTTGTGACCTACTGGTCTTACTGGGTTGCTGTGGAGACTCTGCTAGGAGATTGTTGAGGAAGGGTGCTAAAGAGGGAGTGGTCGTTTTCTAAATTAGAGGTGTTTTTTCCTAGTGAGGGGTTTCCTTATAAAGTATAATGATGTTTTAAAGTAATAAAATAACCTAGCTAAATATGGTTTTGGGACTTCCGTTAATATTCGTGAATTTTTTGCGAATATGGATAACTACCCTTCCATATTGGGCTTCTTCATAAAAGTGCATGAAAGGGTTAATTCATACTAACCATTCAGAAGTGGAGTAACACAACTAAAATATGAAGGCATGTTTTTATTTGCTGCCTTCCTCGGTATCAGAAAGTGTAAAGTTGAAAAGGTTGCCATCAATCCTTTCCGTGTCGGGAAACCTCACCCGGCCCGGACATGGATACGATTGACAGATTGACAGCTCTTTCATGATTCTGTGGGTGCCAGTGCATGGCCATAGGGAGAGCGATTTGACTGGGTAATTCCAATAACAAACGAGACTCCTCCATGCTAACTAGTTACGCGACCACCGGCAAGTCTGTGTCATTTGGATATCTGTGCATAGTGCCAATAGTAACTTAACAACTGGACCACTTCCAGATGCGATATATGTTAAATAGAAATTGTATACCGGACAAGCTTCAATGTACAATAATATGATTTGTGAAAAGGTCTGAAGAACTCCTCTTTTCTCTTTTCCTTTTTCTACTCCTTATCAACACGAGCACCTATCTTTATCACTTTATCCATTTGTGGAGCTAAGAGTTTTTGATACAATGTGTAAATTAGAATGTTGTTTGAGACTGACTTATAAGTCATGTAACTAAACTTTCAGTAATGCAATTATGTATATGTGTCTAAATCGTCTGATTTGAAATCTTATCTGCTGCCCTAACCTCATAACTGTAGATTGAATCTATGAGATTGTGCTTCTTTTCCATATAGTGGTAGGAGATATTTGATATTTTATAATTTATATAGTGCCCGAATCACCCCATCAGGGGTATCTCCGCGCTGGAGATATTCAGTTCTCCTATGCCTCTTGTTGCTTTTTCCGGCCGGACCATTGTTTGTCTGTATTATAAGCTACCCAGGTCCTTCGGGTTAATTTTGGGTTACCCCATTGTTCTATGACTGCTAGTAAAAGAAGAAAAACATTTCTTCAAATAGAAAGTCAGCAAAATCAAGTAAATAAAAAAGAAAGTTTGAGATCAACTAACAAAGGAGAAAAACTACAATATGAAGAGTAAAAAATCATAGAAAAAGCATAGAGATAAACCTGACGATAGTGACAGTTCAAGTAAATCAGAGATAGAATGTTTCAAAGTAGAGTAATTCTGAATCTAATAAGAACTATGAGGATGCATAAAAGAGGAAGAGAAGCGGTCAGACAAAAGGAACATGTTGAGGCTGCAGTTGATAAGGCCTTTTCTCTCAAAAGGATTCTATTCATTTTGATCCCAAACAGAATGAGAACACTGGATAGAATAGTGTTGTCTATGAGGAAAAGAAGCCAAAAGAAAAGATCTGTCATCTGAAAACATTTTTGCAAAGTTTTCAGCGGTGAATGGAGACATACTTCTAGTAGTGAATCTTTCTTTAAAGAAGAAAGTTACTTGCATGAAAACACATTAGTGCATGCAGTTGAAGAATCTGAATGGGGTTATGAGCAGCCACGGCCCGTGCAGGGAAGAGCAATGGGGCCAGGTGGGGATGGATTGAGACAGACGACAACATGGGAAAATTAATTATTATCTGTCAAAATCCCCCACACCCGGCCCCACCACTCTTACCCGCACAGGCCACGGCTGGTTATGAGATGATGGATGGTAGTCCTATTTAAAAAGAGGTGATGGTACCTACAAATGTAGATGAAGTGATAGCTGAAGAGGTACAAGGAAGGCATTGACAGGCCTCTGTATTTAAATTGAGTTGTAGCTGCATTTGCAGTTTTTGGCAGGAATCCATTCATATATTGAGAAGTTTCCTATGTAGCTTTCCATGCAAAAGTGTAACACAGAAAATAGGGATTTTGCATGTATTAGATCCATGCAAAGTAAGGAAGAATACACATTTACAGGGACATTCACTAGCATGACTATCAAAGAAATTATATTGAAGCACCTTCATCACTTCAAAATGTTAGCTGCTCACCACTCTAAAATGCCAACTTTAGTTAGGAGGCTGTAGCATGTCAAAACTCCTGCGCTATGTTTAGGAGAAATGAATAGAGCTCTTTTGCATGGGACTGTAGCAGAGATAGAAAAAGTTTGTGATTATGCAAAGCTTTGTTTCTTTGATCCTGAACAGGAGTGTAGGGAAAATGAGGACTTCACATCTACAAGTGTAGCAGAACAGGACACAAGCATTACTATTGATAACTTCAGAGAAGAGATTACAACGTTTAACACAGTTTTTTCTGAAGAATAGGACTGTGTTTGTTTGTTGTCAAGGCACTCATTACAAAAGTCAAACTCATTATGTTCTTGTTTCTTCAAATACTGAAGAAAAGAACAGAGATAATTGGCTTGAATTTACAGCTCATTTATTTGTAGAGGAAAGCTTTGAATGTTCCACACAACAAATTATTTGTAAGTACTGTTATGATAAGTTGGAGAATAATAAAATGCCAGCCAGAGCAGTCCACAGCAAGTTAGAATTAGCTCCAAATCCTATAACACTTCAAGATTTAAATGTTTATGAATCAATTCTAATACAATATGTACATCCTTTCCAAGCTGTGGTTCATATCGAGCCAAAGATAGGGAAGTTACCTCCAACAGAGTTACAGAAAGGTCTTGAAGGTAGAGTTGTATACTTGCCATTGGATTTCAAGCAGAAACTGTAGGGGTGCAGAGAGATTTTGAAGAAGCACTTATTATTCTATTCAATGTTGTTTGTACCAAGAGCATTGAAAATGGCAAGAGTTAGTGGATGTTAGTAAAGAAAGAAACATTTTATTAGGTACAAAACAATATTTATTATACAAATTATAGATCTTCTTGAAAATATAACACATATGGAGAATGACAAATCATATTCAAGAGGTCAGTTTGAAAAGGTGGATCAATCTAGATCAGAAGAAATGTATGAACACTACAGTATTCATCCTCTGTATTCTAAAGAGATTATTAATGATTGCATTGATCTCTTTCAAATGAAAGAAGCAAAAGGAGCTCCCTTGATTGTGTAAGAGAAAAGTAGAGGAGCTTGCTGTTTCCTACTGGAATAGGTAGTAGAAATGATTACCAGCCTTTACAAATTCCAGCAGCCTAGTACAGCTCAACTAGGCTATGTTCAGAGGATCCTAGATTTCGCCAGTGTGTTCCCTACGTATTTCATCAATTATTTGAGAATAACATGTCAGGACTATCTTTTGCAGTAAACCACATTCTCAAAACAGAAATTAATCTGCAAAATCTCACAGCAAGGAATTTGCTGACAAAGTTCACGGGAAAGATGAGAACCTGGAATACAACTTGATTAATTTGATGGCATGCCAACGTGGCACTATTAAGTATTGGTATGGTCATCATGGTGAACTGAAATGCATGTTGAAAAACCTAGGAGCACGTACTTGGTTTCTGACTCTCAGTTGTACTGAGCATCCGTGGGATGACCTGCTTGAATTCAAACTCAAACATCAAGGACATCAAAGTGAAGACAGCTGGAGAACTTTGCTCATTAAATCCTGCAAATGTTTACAGATATTTCATCTACAGGTTTCAAGCCATGATGTCTTTCATCTGCAACAAAAGTAATCCTCTTCTTGGTGAAGAAACTGATTTCTTTTGGTGTAAAGAGTAACAAGCTAGAGATGCTCCAAATATTCTCATGCTGTCATAGGTAAAAGGTGCAAAAAAAATTGGAACAGACAGTGATGAGTGTGTCTTGTCTTTCATAGAAGTTTGTGACATGCGCTATCCCAAAATACGATGGTGAAAAGGGCTTGAGACAACACATTCTATGGTTTCAAACTCATAAATGTGGGAAACACTGTTGAAAATACAGATTGAAAGAAAAAATCTACACAAAAAGTTGTGATGGATTCCCATGACCTGTCATTTCTGAAGGAAAAGTGAACTGCTTTTTGTCTCCAGTCAGACATTAAGACATACACTGACATAGAAATCACCAAAAAATGCATAGAATCTCAGAAGAGCAGAGGCTTTGAAGTATATTAATAACTACAACCCTGAAGATGTGGAATGAAAATATGGATCTACAATTTGTTGCAGACAACTCCTTCGCTGTTGCTTGATACGTGACTTCGTATATAACAAAATCAGTGAAGGCAGAAAAGAGATAGAGGGAAAGGATGTAGTCCTACGGCTAGAGGTCAACTTCGAAGCTGAGGAACCTGGTTCGAGTCTCAGCAACAACGCTCAACATCCTGTGATTCTGGGCAAATCACTTATCTCCCTGTGCCCAAAAAAATGAACGTGTCCGTCTGTAACGTAACTGGTGCTCATATAAAGTGCTCCAATACCTGATATCTTTGGGTCTAGTTCGCGCTATAGAAAAACTCTAAAAAATAAATCAATTAAAAAAAGATGAAAAATGTTGGAGGAGATTTCGGCAGAAAAGAGTCTGACCAATAAATTGCATAGTTTCAGCTTGAAAATGCTTTCCCACATAGAAATAGGATCCTATCAGTGCTCCAACCGGTTGAGGTCGGCTAGTTTGTTCTCAAAGTCAAGGGGAATTGTATGAGTAAGTCTAGGTCTTGCAAGCAGTCAAAACAGAGTATTAAAGTATTTCCCAGAACTACAGTATCTCACAGAATTTGATCCAGAAAGTAGAGACATTCAGGGGCATATTATCAAGAAACGGCGTTAAAATTATCGCCGCTTTAGCGGAAGAAAACTGCCGCTAAAGCAGCGATAATAGTGCCCTTGAGAATTCCCATAGAAGCCCATGTTCTGGTGTCAACATGGGCTTCTATTGGAATTCCATAGAGCTTATTATCAAGCCCATTATCGCCGCTTTAGCGGCAGTTTTCTGCCGCTAAAGTGGCGACAATTTTAACGCCGTGCTTAAGAATATGCCCCTCAGAAAACTAATCTGTTGGATACATACTACCCAAGAAGGAGTTCACATCTTCAAAAATTGTGTATCTATGAAGTACTTCAATGTTATACATTCTAACTGAAAACATGAAAGAAGAGAGATATTCATTAATTGGATGTGATGGATGTGATGGTTGTTTGGTGAAACAAAACAAAAGAAATCGTATTAACCACCGAAGCTTAGTTGCCAAACTCCAGAGAGAAGAGAAATTTTCTACATGGCATTTTTGCAGTTGTTTAAGTCATGTCATGCTGAATAAGATTTACTTGGATACTATGACTGTTATGAAGTTATTTCAATGCTGTGAAAGACAGCATTCAGGGTTCAGTCTTTCTGATCTACTTCCAAATGTTGAAAAATGAATTTGAACAGCAGGGCCAGATTTAACACTGGTATCGTCTAGTGCCACAATATTTGTTGGTGCCCCCAATGACCATCTCTGCCATGGATTCCCTCACTACCACCCTTCAACTGTGCCCCTCAAGTCTCCATTACCACTCCCTCTCAGATGCATTTAGTGTTATAGCGCCATGCATACCAGTGTAGAGTGTCAGAGCACTTTACCTCACACACTCTACACAGAGACAATCAATCATAGGTGGGCAAATCAGTGTATAAGAAATGTTACATAGCATAGAGGACTACAAGGTGTAGGAGTCACATGTCATCCATAGTGGTAGACAGTATAGTTTAATAGTGCTTGGTTTGGAGTAGCACAAACTCTTAATTTAAAATGTAACACCAGGGTTTGGGGTTCTCTTTAGTAATAAGAATTTATTGCTATCCAAATGAACCCTTTTTCCAACATTAGGATAATGAAAGACTAGGAATAAAATCAAAACGGTCTAGTCTATACCTTGCAGTTTGCATGCAGCTCTTTGATGACAGTCAAAGTTACCTGTTTTATCTTAGGATTTTGACTTCTAAACTGCAAGTAACAAAAGGTTCTCTCAGACAAAAGCAATAACCCACTGACCTATTTACATTATGTGCACTATGTTGTCTGCATGGTACAGGTGCTATGCAGCAGGCATTTTAACCCTCTACTCTACCTTACCATGAGTCAAAACTTCCACTAGACAAACCTCATATTTCGATTAACCCTGGGCGTAGTTCGTGAAGTAGCACTTCGCGAAGCTACGCAAAGTGCAGTTCGCACTATGTGAGCTACGCGTAGCACTTCACGAACTGCGTAGTACCTTGTTCGCACTGTGCCAGATGTTGTTTTCAATGATTGCACAGTGCGGACAAGCAACCGGCACTGTGCAATCATTGAAAATGGCATCTTGCATAGTGCGAGCTGTAGTTTTCTGCTGCTCGAGTAGATTTTTACTCGAGCGGCAGCTTTCTCAACGCGAACTGGTAGTTTCTCATCGCGAGCGGTCGCGAGCATACGCGACCACTCGCAATGAGAAACCTGACCTCCTCGCGTTGGGAATCTCGCCGGGAGGTTTATTTTCCATGCTCGCGATCGCCAACTTGATGTTGCTGATCGCGAACAAGGAAAATGTCTCGCCGGGATGTCATTTTGCTTGCTCGCGGTCGCCAACTTGACGTTGAGGACCGCGAGCAAGCAAAAAATGACCGCAGCACTACGCAACACTACGCTACGTGCGTTTGCACTGTGCTACGTGCAGTTCGCGTAGTGCGAAGTAGTGTGAACTTCGCAAACTACGCGGGCGTAGCGTAGTGCTTTGCCCAGGCTTAATTTCGATTAAGGAAGATCATTAATCACAGAGTTATCTTGACATTTTTATTGTTGCCTGAAAATTGCTGTAGGCCAGGAACGTGACAACAGGTGCTTTTAAAACCACTATATACCTGCAAACACGGTGCCCCCACTCAAAGTCAGCGCCTGGTGCGGTCGCACCAGGTGCACTGCCCTAGAGCCAGCACTTTTGAACAGGAAGAAACTATTGCTGTTGAAATAGCCAAGGAGAGCTCACAAAGCAGCCAAAGTTCTGGACCACTGACCCAAGATCCTTTTGGCGAACCAATTTTGAACCAATAATGAAGTGGAGAGTGAAATGCAGCAAGCAACAGTTAATAGAACAACTGAACGATGAACAGAAAGGCATTTTTTTAAACAAAATTAAAGATAAAATAGATCATGGATTTCTCCACAAGAAGAAACAATGTTAATGTTCTGCACATGAACCAATATTACCAGATATCAGTGGTCAAGCTGGAACTGGAAATAACTTTCTGATTAAAGTTCTCAATGGTTATCTACATAAGGCTACAGAATCAAATTTGTCATGTGTAGTAACAGCACCAACAGGATTAGCTGCACATAACATTAAAGGAATTACTTTACATCGACTACTAATGCTACCAGCTGAACATGACAATAAACTGGAATACCAGAAAGTATCTGCTGCAGCTTGTAATGAGGTATCAAAATTATTGAAATAACTGATGTTTCTAATTATTCATGAAGTGAGCATAGTATTAAATGTAATTCTTGCCTTCATACACTTTAAAATGCATCAGACTTTGAAAACAAAATACAATGCACTTTTTGGAGGAAGACATTTGATTGTATTCAGTGACCTACTGCTACTTACTCACAGAAAGGACAACCTGTGTTCAAAACACTTGTTCATAATGAAACCAGAAATTATTTGGGAGTATTGGCAATGTAAATATTTGGTTACACTTGGAATACAAGGAGCTAGTGAAAAAAATGTGCTAATCATCTGATTTGGATTATGGAAATATTCTTAAGGACATTAGAGTAGGAGTTCTAACAAAGTCTTACAAAGTCGATTTATCAAGAAACTATTTCCATGTAACATTACTGCAGCAGAATTTAAATACAATTTTATTGAAGAACAGATTCATAGTCTGCGTACTGGCTACACTTCAAGTGTGCTCAAACTTCCACGAACAATTACTTAAACTGGAGAAAGAAGATTCTTTTGAAATTTCAGCTATCGATAAAATGGAACATCAAGGAGTGACAATTCGACTCACAGAAAAACTACAAGCAAAACTGGATTCTTTTGAGAAAACTGTATCCAGGACTGCAGGATTAGAAAAGTGTTTTTGTGTATGCAAGAACAGCCGAGTAATTTTGCGGGGTAATTTAAATCTTGAACAAGGGTTAGTAAATGATTTTTAACAAAATTAAACAAACGTTTGTGTTCCTATGTGTAGTTGTATTTTATTTTTGGCTCTTGGTGATATTTCACACCACCTGTCACCTAGAGTCTTACCTAGTCCATTATTCCAAAGAGTGAAAACAACATCCATGGAAAAGGCCAACTTCCTAAATTAAATTTAAAAATAAATATCTCGTACTCTCCATGAAGTGGAAATCCACAAAACAATTAAATAAATAAAAGCAATCCCAAGAAGAAATTCCCAATTAAAATGCAGTTATTAAAAAAATGCAAAAAGAACATCCAAAATCCAAAATGAAATTCCGAGAAAATGTCCTGTAGTTTCTTCATCAACCATGTGGTCTTTGTCTTGAAAAGTCATGAAACTATAAAAAAAATCATACAAAAATTCAAAATGTTGCCTTTATTTCAAATAGATTTAAGAAAGTTATATCACAATTTGTTCCAACTTTTTAAAACTAATTTGAAAAAATCCACCTGTCCGGATGTGGGCACACAAACACAACCTTCCTGGGCATTTAAAAGTCGTTAAGCCAACAAATTGCTCACTATACAACAGCTATCTAACTCCCCTTCTCTTCTTACAATTAAGGTAGCCACCTTTATGTTTAAAAAAGTAATGTAAATTGTTCTTACCACCTGACCACAGCTCTTCCATGCATCTGATCTCAAACACTACGCTCCACTGACTGTCAAAACAAATGCAAAACCTTGTACTTCAAGCCTGAAAGTAAAAAAAAAAAGGACAATTTTTCTCATTGAAGTCATTGGGAATCCATAGGAAAATACTTAAAGGTTATAGAATATATGTTATGTTCTGTGTAACAAATGTCATATTGTTGTATACTAAGTTATGTTCTTTGCTGTTAGTGCAATTGTTTGAGATTTTTTTTTAAATATGTTAATAATTAAAAAAAAAAATAAGTATGGTGTGGTTATTCTTCTTTGACAGGAAAATCAATAAAAAAGTTTGAACGGTTATGAATTTTATTTTAAATATTGATTTATTTAAAAACATTTTACATATTTTACAAATTAATTCTACTCATATTATCATTAACTATGGTAGCAAATAAAAGCTTAATTAATGCTTACAAATTAAAGCTCAAGTATTAATAGTTCTCCAACCCCAAACATCATCATGACTTCCCAAGAACTCTGCGAAACCCTGGCAGACTTCTTCCATAAGACGATCTCCACCATCTACAAACACTTGTACCCACTGCAACCAACAGCCTCTGACATCCTCAGCCTCCTCACTACCACAGACACTAACTCCTACCACTGGATCACCTCTTGGGATCAGCTCACCACACAGAGCACCACAGCCTTCATAAACTCTGTTCACTCAGGAGCACCCATGGACCCCTGTCCCCACTACATGTTCAATCTTAGAAACAGGAGCATCAGCAACATGCTTACCACCATCTTCAACACATCCATCACCTAGGCCATCTTTCCTGAAGAATGGAAACATCTTGAAGTCAAACCCCTCCTCAGGAAACCATCCACCAACCTCATGAGCTCAAAACCTACCAGCCCATCTCTCTGCTCCCCTTTCCCACCAAAGTCCTTGAAAAGTCCATCAACCACTAAATCACGGAATACCTAGAGAACAACTATCCGTTGGACTCATCCCAATCCAGATTCCACATGATCCACAGCACTGTAAAAACCCTGATCTCTGTCGCCGATGACATCAGAACCAAGGCGAAACAGCCACCCTGATCCTCCTCAATGTCTCTACAGCATTTGAGACAGTGACCCACTGCACCCCAACAGATCCGATGCCCTCAAACAGATTGCACCCTTCCTCAGCTGAACCTAGAGAATCCGCCAACCACCTTTCGCCTTGGAACCCAAGAACATCATCTGCAGCATCCTGCAAGGCTCATCCCTTAGCCTGACTCTATTCAACACCTACATGGCCCCCCTTGCCAATATTGTCAGAACCCATGGACTGAACCTCAGATCCTTCGCACACGACCCTCAGCTCATCCTCACTATATGTGAAGACCCGTCCACCAGGAGGGCCAACTTCTGCTTGTGCTTGACCAGCGTCGCCAACTGGATGAAAAGCAACTGCCTCAAACTCAACATAGACAAAACAGAAGTACTGATCTTCGGGAACAACACTACCCTGTGGAATGACTCCTGGTGGCCTGCTGACCCTCACCCACCCCTACAGACCACACCCGGCACCTCAGCGTCATCCTGGATAAAAACCTCACCATGGAAAACCAGATCAATGCAGTCTGCTCTGCCTGCTTCCTCACTCTTTGCATATTCCGAAAGATCTTCAAATGCCTCCCAGTTAGCACCAGATGCACCATCACTCAAGCCCTCATCACTAGCCGCCTGCACTATGGCAACACACTCTATGTAGGAATCACCACACACACCCAGAAGACACTGCAGACCATACAAAACTCAGCAGCCAGACTCATCCTTGACCTCTCCAAAGTGGACACACATCACCCCACACCTCAAGAATCTCAATTGGCTCTCTGTCCACATGGGATGTCAGTTCAAGATACTGATCCAAGCCTACAAAGCCCATCATAATCAAAGACAAGCATAGATCAGCCACTGCTTGAGGTTCCACTAGCTCTCCAGACACCTGAGCTCTGTCTCCCTCTCCTTTGCTCACACCCCTCGTATCTGCCACAGCAATAGTGGAGGTCACTCCTTCTTCTACCTCGCTGCAAAGTGGTGAAACAGCCTCCCCTTCCACCTCCAGATCTCACCCTCTATTCAGGAATTCAGAAAGGGACTCAAGACCTTGCTGGTCAACTGATTTTACCTAGAGCAGCATGGCCCTCTGCGCCTGGAAACCCTTGAGGGTAACTAGCAGCACTTTATAAATTCTGCTTGGTTGATTAAATACCTGAGTAATAATATACTTTCCCACCCAATACCCCTATTTCCTTTGCATCCCGTCCCTAAAGGATTGTGTTACAGTCTTTAAAATAATTTAAAAAAATAAGAATACTATTAATTATCAGATATTTTAATGTATAAACATTAATACTCATGTAGTACAATTAACATGAGTATTAATACACTTCCCCACCCAATACCCTATGTACCATTCAGACTGTCCCTAAAGGTTATTGTTGAGGTCTTAAAAATATGTTTATATCAATAACAGTATTACTAGATATCATATCTTATAATTTATTTTGTAAATAACTGATATTATTATTACATTTCATACAATATAATGTTTAAACATTAATACTCAGGTCACAAAATTGATAACTGAGTATTAATACACTTCCCCACACAATACCTCAATATCCCTTGCATTCGGCATCTAAAGGATTGTGCTACAGTCTTTAAAATGATTTTAAAAAGAACGTTGTTACTAAACATCACATATTTAATGTTTAAACATTATTATTCAGGTATTAAAATAATGCCTGAGTATTGAAACACTTCCCCCCAATACCCCTATATCCCTTGCATCCTTGCATATATAAGTAATGTTATTACTAAATGTCATAAATCATAATGTTTAAACATTAATACCCAGAAATTAAAATGAATACCCGAGCCCTAATTCACTTTCCCACCCAATATCTCTAGATCCCTTGCCTCCCCTTCTGAAAATGTAACATTATAAAAATATTATTTTGTGCTGTTGCGATGGTATTACATTTAAATCAATTAACTGACAACTCAGTAGCTTTACATGAACTGCAAACAACGTTTTAAAACAAATCAGGTTTATGAGAGCTATATTCAAAACAGGTTAGTGGCTATGTGAGTAAATATGAGTGGAAATGAATGACTGAATGAATGAATTAATTATTTAATTAAGTGATTATTGTATGTGCATTGATTTCACTAGCTTACACATAGATCTCTTAGTGCAGGTCTTCCTAAAGCTGTCTGAAAGAGGTAGGTTTTGAGTGTTTTCCTAATGGTGAAAAATAAGGTCAGGTGCTTTAACTGTAAATAGTAATAATTTGATAGCTCAATTGGAAAACAATGGATGCATTGATGCAAAAGAGTTGTCCTTGGTGCACAGCAGGCAAAATGTTAACACATTGCGGCTGATTCCATCCTTCAAGGTATGATCACATCATAAACCACGAGGTCAAAGGGCAATTTTTTTTTTACATCTCACCAGGCCATATGTTGCACCTGCTGCGGTCATCCATGTCGCTATGGCTGGGCTCCCATGACTGTGTATGGCTGAAGTAGCTAGGCCCTGCAGAAAAATGACTGCCTAATGCCATAGCTTGCTGGGCTTATGAGGCAGACTGTATAGTCTAGCCATTGGCCAGGTCTCCTTCATGCTTTGAAGCTTGTATCAGATCCACAATTTCCTTGTGACTTGCAAATGAACAACACCTAAAATAGTAGACACAGTGCCTGGCTTGGTACAGTGAACGCCAGCCTACATTTTGGGTGTCGAGGATTTGCGAGTCAAAAATTGGACTCACAAATCTTGCACAGGTTTATAATTTAAGGGTGTGGCTTCCCTGTCCCCCATTTAGGCCCTTTTTCAAAAGTATCAGAAACAGGATCTATGTCCCATATCCTGTAGCTGCTGTTGCTGGAGAAATATTTCTCAAGTAGTAGTTAATCAGATCTCTGCATTGTAGTTCCCCAAGGGACGACAAGAGAAAAAGCTCCCTCATCCCATCCTCTTCTTTCACAAATTCCTCAAGTCGCACATAATTTGTAAACCCCAGCCCACTGAGTAATTTTTTTAAATGCTAACATTTAAAAAGCTGCTGAGCCAATAAAAAAGTATGCTTTCTTAGTGAAGTTATACTTTCATGCCACAGTTGGTGTAAATCCGTGCAGCAGTTCGGCCGATAGGTGTGAGCAAAATTTCCTCTGGGAGGTAAAATGCAAAAACACTGTTTTCAGCCCCCAAACCCATTAACATTTTTTTCCTCATTGACGGATCAACACAAATCTTGGTATGCAAAAGATTGTCTGGCTAAACTCATAAATTGCCAAATGTTGTGCAAATCCGTCAAATAAAAAATGCCTTTTCAATTGAAAGTGCATCTTTACTATAATTCCACAGTGTATTAATCTATACATCTACCAAGATTGCAAAAAAAGGTATTAGCAATAGAAGTAAAATGTTATTCGATGATAGCCTGCAGAGTACATCTATACAAACCAGACAAGAGATAAGACTTTAATTTAGCAATTAAAGTTTACATCCAGGTGGGGAGTGCAGAAGAGTATGGGCCTGACATAGAAGATTTAAAGAGGATGTAAATATATTTGTACAATTATGATTATATTGACGGGAGATTTTAACTATAGATTCGACCCAAGAAAGACTGAGCCCTTATTCAAGGTGGTATCGTCATCCTTTATCGTTAATACTGCTAGATTCCCCTCTAATTCAGTAGCTATGTGTGATATTGCATTAGGAAACTTCTTGGTCTCAAAGGGAATATTGTGTGTTAACGGACACAGGATCCCCGACCAGCCTGCCTGCCAGACATGTAAAAATGGGTCACAACTTGGCCCACTTGATTATATCTTTTTTCAGGCTTGGTTTTCCGATAAAATTGGGAGCTTCTATGTATTGCAAGTAGGGGGAAACAACCACTATCCCCTGCACCTGGAAATAATCATGGGGGTAAATAGGATTAGAGAAAAGGTTTTACCCCCACAGATATATTAACCCAAGCTCCTCCAGAATCAAAGAGGAATATCTGGTGAAACTAGCTAACTTCCAACAGAGCAAAGAGCTGATGTATGCTCCTGTAAGCTATATAAAATGGTATGAAAATACAATACAGGTTGTTCACCGTCTATGAGTAGATTTGAATGCTAGCAGGAAGATGAAGAAAAGACCCCGGACCGACACAAGGAATGTTAATACTTGGTTTGATAGTGATTGTAGAAAGATAAAGCCCCAGATCAGAACCTTCAGAGCACCAAGGGAAAATATGAAATATTGGTCAGAGATCAGAAAAGAGCATATTAGGATATCTGTTGGAAAATTTCTTAGATACTATAGAATCAAAACATGTAAAAAGGTTTTATAAGCTTGTGCGACTGGGCTCAGGCATGGAGACGGGACAATGAAATCTCTTGTGGAAGAAGAAGAAGCATAGATCAAATATCTTAAAAGAAATATACGGAGCAGTATTGGAGTCTGAGATTACGAGATCAATAGAATGGAATTAGGTGGATGAGGATATTAGAACCCAGTTCTCTTTGGCCAATATTAAAAACTCCTTCTTGACCTTGGATCTGACTAGAGCGGAGGTGCCAGAAAACCTCCCTGCTGTTATAATTAAAATGAGGGCCGACTGATGGGCAAAATTCTTCCAGCAGACATTCCGAGGAATTTTTGCCATGGGCCATTTCCAGAAAAGGGGATATCATGAGACTGATACACAAGAGGGAGAACACAAAGGACCCTAAAAAGTACAGGCTGATTAAGCTGCTGGATGTGGGTGAAAAACTGTTTGCAAAAATGATCCTAGGTAGTCTTAAGGAATGCCCTGAATTTCACTATATTGTACCCATGGTACAAGGGGGCTTTAAGGATACGAAAGGCCGCTCTACGATGGATCACTGCTTTTGATTATGGTCCCTTGCGCGGAAGTCAATGGAGCAAAAGGTCAGCCTATTTTGCTGCTTTGTACACTCCCCTGCAGCCTTAGACTTAGTGGACCAGAATTGTTTATCGGAGACACTGGAAAAACAAAAGATCACCAAGAACCACCCGGCAATTATAAAGGGGCTGCATTCACATGACTGGGTGCAAGTAATTACGGATATTGATGGGACTTTGACACAGGAAATCACAATCAAAAATGTGCTGCAACAGGGATGTGTCTTTGCCCCCCTGCTCTTTTACTTGTTTATAGTGGACCTACTGTCAGCATTAGAAGTTGTAAAGGGCGTCAGCCACGAAATGAATGACAAACAAATAGCATGTCTCCTGTGTGCAAAGGACCTATTTATTATGGATCCGATGGAGATATATTTTCAAATGAAGCTGGATGTGTTAATTGAATACACCAGTAATAAAAAAACTAGTGTTAAACTTGGAGAAGACTAAGGTGTTGGGATTTGGCAAAAATTCTGCAAAATTTGGGTGGCACTCGAGGATCCCCAATATTAGAATCTGTTACTAAAAGTAAGTCCTTAGGGGTATGGTCTGACAAGAGTTTACAGTGGAATTACCATATTGAATCACTCAGAGCATGCGACCTAGCATCAGTAAGCAGGCTGAAAATATTTAATATAGATTATGGGGTTGTGTATTTAAGGCCAGTTTTAACAACCCATGCCACTATGATCCACCCTCAAATTCGGTATGGAGCTGAGTTGTTAAGCTTAACCCCTACCACGCGTGGCAAATTCCGCCGTGATACGAGGGGGGCGAGGCTGGGCGTGGCACTCAGGTACCCAGGACGGCGCCCGGCGTGTGCTCATGACGGCCGGGCGCCATCCGAACTCCGCCCACCAATTAATTCGCCCGCACAGGCGGGGAATTAGCCACGCGTGGACAGAGCGGCAACGGTCGGACGGCTCCTGGCCGTTATGAGCACACGACTACCGTGACTCATGACGGCCGGGAGCCGTCCTGAGCATCGATGAGGTTAAGTGGCAAAAGGAATTGGGAATCTGAGGAGGAGAATTGCCTGAAATATTTATTATCACTGCTGAGGTCCTCAATCATCCAGGCCGGGCTTTTCCAACAAGAAGCTCATGAGCTACTAGTAGCTCTCTAGCTACCTTCAAGAAGCTTTTCTCTGTGCAGCCTAGCCTACTATATTAGAAGCTTTTACTTGGTTGAATGAATATGTGCCCCAAAATTGGAAAGTGTGTGATTGAGATAAATATGTAGTTTCAGAACTCATGAACTGATGTTTTGAGACAAATGGATTTCCAAAATATATTTAAAGCTGTTATTTGAGTGATAAATCATGCAGCTTCGGAGAGACTTATTTATAGTATTACCTTGGTGCCAGGGGCATTGCAGCTTTGGCTGTCATGTATTACTCATGCAGAAGCATTTCAAATTGCGGCTAATCGTGCATAGGATGGCCACTACTGTCATTTTGTCTGAAGTGGTCACCATTTCAACACAATTAATAGTAGCTAAGGAAAATTTTCAGTGAAAATAAGTAGCTTTTATTACAGAAAAGGTAGGAAATCCCTGATCCAGGCAATAAGAATGGAAATCTGTACTACATCATGGAGTTCTCTGGCATGAGCAGAGGCAGTTAGATTCTGACTACATTTGAATGCAGGTGAAGGACAAAAGCTGTCAATATGGTGTAAGAATGAGATTATGCATAGTGAATTGAAATGGGCCAAGGGTGTAGGAAATACCTGGAGGATATATGTCGGGTAATGGATCTTAGGATGGGCTCGGAGAATCTGCATGAAGAAACCACGAGGAGCGAACTTCACATCTTAACAAAGAATATTGCCAAAGAACATGATATGCTGTACTTACAGGTTAAACCTTCACCCCAAATTATGCTCAACTCATGGCAAAATGAGGAGTGGTTTCATTATGTAGATTCACTACCTAACCATAGGTTCAGATATGAATTGCTAAGGTTGAGAACCAGTATCAATCCATGTTACAGCAGTGATAAGGTAAGAATGGTGATGATAGACGCATCTGGTAAATGTTCCTGTGGCTTGATTGTAAAATGTGATAATCTGCATATTCTCTTGGGTTGTTTAAAGTTCAGACCCTTCGGAAAACTATTTGAAGGCCGCTTTTTTAAAGAAAATAGCATCCATAACCGTGGGCATTCAGTGGCACTTTTAATGGATGTGCGCTATCTGGATGTGTCTTGTGGCTTAGGGAGATGTATGCTTGCCGTTAAAAGGCTTTTGTAGGATTATTATAAGGTCTGCCCTTAAGTTTGTTTTAACTTTTTTATCAGAAAATGTCAGTGTTTAATATGAAAGTTTAGAATGAGATTGTATTCACATATATTATTATGATAATTATGTTTTTATGAATCATATGAGTAGGTTTTAATTGCATATATTTGTTTTTATGATGACTAACTTTTGTGGGGCTTTTGTTGTTTAAAGACCATGGACTAAATAACTTTTTGACTGACTGACTGCACTCCACAGTGCCACTGTGTCATTTTTATATATATATATATATATACACTCACACACACACTCTCTCTCTCTCTCCGTCTCGGTCTCTCTCTGTCTCTCTCTCTCTCTCTCTCACAAACACACCAGGATATTTTTAAACCATTTTATATAGTTCTGAAATTACACAGTGCATTTGGGGCCCATATATTTTCCTTTGCCACTTAGGCAGTGTCACTGCAGCTCGCAAAAAAGCCGAAAGTAGCTAAATGCCTAAAAAACAACCTTTTTGTTTTTATCTGCTGCATTTTTAAGTCAAGTTTGTACAGTAGTTTTCTTTGCGTGTTTTTACAGATGGCTGCACTTTAAACCTTCCAATATGCAGATGATGAGAACAGATAAAAGACAACCTGCAAAAGGTATACTCTTTTTGACAAGTTATCCTTTCAGTGCTCCCAGTCTCTAAGTCGTGGGGCTTTCATCGCAGCTTCAAGCTGCTGAGTCACGTTTCTCTGTTCGTCAGACAGCACCGGATTATGAGGGCCTTAACGACGGAAAACAATGGCGACCTTTGTGGCGTACTTTGGAATCGCGACCAGAAATCTGGTATCACTGACATAACTTTCCATATCATGGTTTGAAAAACAGTTTTTCTAGTTATGAATACTTCATGGTAGAAGCAAAAGGGAAAAAAAATGGGAAATGTTAAGTTTAATGTTTGGTGTTTCCGTCAACTAAAAACAAAAATCAGACTTCACTCTATGTGAGTACCGTTAGAGAATAGACCTGTATTTTCTTGGTGCGGCCAGGAAAGCTGGATCCAAGTGAAATCTCTATGGCCTGTCCTTCAGGGGTGTAAAAAACATGGAAACTGTGGATTGGTACGCTAAGTAAAAACGAATGGTGCTCATGGATACAAATGTAGTGGCAAATGGTGCACTTCTAAACAAGTTATGCACACAGCCAAACTTTGCAAGATTTAGACACAAAACGCCAGATTTACTTCAATATCACGCATCCCAAAAAGGCAATTTGCTGTTCTGCACTGCGTGAAATGGAGACATCAGAAATGTGCCACATTTATAAAGATATGGGGGCAAATTTACAGAAAGGTCGCACAGCGCATCAAGTCACCTTTCTGCACTGCATAACAGGGAAAGGGCAGGAATGCGCTGTATTTGAAAGAATACAATGCATTCCTGTCCTTGCCCTTGTGCCGGCACACAACGGACTGCCTATCACCAATGCAGGAACCCTTGCACTATCCTGCATTGCATACAGGGTTGTTTTTGTGCAGAAAGGACACCTTCCTGCACAAAAACAAGACTGAGACACATTTCTCTCTTTCTATGTGTGCTGAAAAATGTAACACACATAGAAAGAATTAAAAAATGAGGAGAAATAAAACTATTTCTCCTTGGTACATCTCTCCTGGGGAGACGTATCTTTTTTAGCACATTCCAGGTTTACCTGTTCTTGTAAATCTGGGCATGTGTCAAAATCCATGGGAGTTGCATGGGAACACCTGCCCAACACCCATGGAATTGCCTCCCTGGCGCAGAGTAATACAATTGAGTGATTTGTGCTGCATTACATTATTCAATATTTATGGTCCCGTGCAGGACGACGCAAGGTGGCCTTGCGTGTCTTCATAAATCTCTTTTTTGAGTGGTGTCGCTCTTGCACTATGTTGCATGATGCAAGAGCGATGCACTGTGGCTCGAAAATATGCCCCATCATAGGTGGAACACCCACGCTCCACCTATGGAATGCCTCTCTGGGGCAGAGTAAAGCAAGGCAGAAACTTGCACTGGCTTGCGTTAGTCCAGATTTGCCAAGCAAGATTTTGCACCACCCTTCTGACTCCTTGCATGGCACAGGAGCGGCACAAGGAATTGATATATATGTCCGTTTGTGTTTGCTCCCTTTAAGCAGGAGATTTGAATATGCTCCCACCAGATGGGAGCAAATGCATTTTCTTGCCCACGCTATGCAGGCAAGTAAACTACTGTGTCCTGGGAGAACTCCCCGAGACACATTAAAATGTGCCACAGCCCTGGATAGCATTCATGGGGATACGTTAATGCTCAGAGAGGTGGGCCATGCAACCCCCCTCTGATTTAAGTAATGTTTCAGCCCCAGGAATTGGTGTTTGTAGTCCCATATTAGGCTCCAGGAGGAGAGTCATGTGCCCCCGCCCTTGTTTTTTTTGCCTCTGCCTCAGGGGAAGAGAAACCCAGGGCCTTTCCGATCCTTGGGGAGGGAAACACACCACCTCACCAGCCCCGCCCCCCAGAAAATAAGATTTGACCCACCCCAGTTTTTTTTCTCCATAATCAAGCCTGGGAGTCTGTGCTTGTGTTTTTTTGTTTTTCTTATTTGCCACAGATTCACGGATCCTCAGGGTCCTAAGATGGCTGCCACCATGTAATTGTTGATGTGCTGGCAGCGAATCGGATCTAAGCAGGAGATCTGCTGGAACCACTGAGTCTCTGCATCTCTAGATATACCAAGTTTTTGTGCATTAATTGCTCAAAAAACTACAGAAAGGATTTATACCAAATCACAAAAAGCACGCTTTGTGGATAAAGATTTAGCTTTCTGACAAATTTGGTATAACTCAGCTCAGTGGTTTGGGGTGTAGCTATGCTTAATGTTCCTATGGAAAAATGAATGGGGAAAATGTGTTTTGGGCCCCTCTTTTTTCTCGGACTCCCACTTGGTGAGCCACCCCGAAACTTTGCATATGCAAACCAGTCTAAAAGTAGCAATTGTTCTAAAAGTTTTGTGGAGATTCCTCAAATACTCTAATTGAAAGTTCTAGGTATCTCTTGTGCCCATGGCATTCACAGTTCTCTCATCAACAATTTCATTGCAAATGTTGCAGTGATATTATCAATGACTTCATAGAAGATGTCACACGTGCTGTAATATGTGGAGTAATTACCAGTGTATGGAGAATGCACAAGGTATAGTTACTTAAGATAACAATAATTAGAACTGGTGAATTTCTATTGTCTTTAGAGTTTAAAAGGTTACTTTGTTACAGTACAACCTGAGGTCCAAATTAAAAATAATGTTTTCTTTTGTGCCTCGACTGCACCCAGCACAACCCCCATCTGATTCTGCAGTGGATCCACAGCACAGTTAAAATATAGAGGGGGTGTTAGCTGTGTGGTTTTGGCTGACCACAGAGAAGTGAGTGCAGGCCTTAGAAGTTCACTGAATAAAACAAATGTTAAAGTGATGTTACAGTTAGGTGAAAATATTGCTTGCAATACAACAACAAAAATACTGTAATTCACCAGTTGTACTTAGTTGAACTAACTAGCCCTACCATACCGACTTGTACGTTATTTTTGTTCCATACTCAGGACATGGGAACCTTGCGATCAAGAATATCAAAAGTCAAATCAGCTATTTCCTCCTGTGCCGTAGCATCTTGACAAACTCATAGATTAGTAAGCCTATTCCATACCTCAATATGAAGAGGACAAAAAATTGCAGTCCCTGCAATGTGTTTTTTTTTATCCCCCTTGCAAAACGGAAGGGAATGCAACAAAAATGTCTAATGGAAGGCACAAAATATCAAAGGTAGCAGAATTGGAAAACGTCTGTGGGTGGCCATTCCTAGGTTCAGTTATCACAGGCGTAATAAGTTCCAATTTAATCAGGTACACCACTTCGACTGAACAATTAACCAGAAGAGAAGCTAATTCTAGGAATCTCCACTTCGGTAAGGAGTAGGGAAAGGGATTGGGGTAGTTTGTTTAGGTAAAGCTACATTACACTTACTGGGACCTATGAAAATGCCATTTGTTTCTTCATAAACCTGTTCATGAACATCTGTTGCTGATTGGAAAACAGGGGTCAAAAAGCCTTGGTTGGATAAAGGCATAGTGAAATCTTCCAGTGTTACATCACATTTAAAAAAGAGGTGCCCATACGAGTGTAGTTCAACACATTTTTACTTCCATTAAAAACTCATCAGAATTATTGGCATGCTCCCAGTGGAATCAGTGGGAACATGATGGGAGCACGATCAAGATGAAGAAAGATTTAGGTCCTGTTTGTATTGATCCAGGACCTGCAGGAAAGTGTTGCCTCTGTTCCTCAAGAATCTGTTTCTTGTGAAGGAAGTGGGTTCTGTGTAAATGACTGCTGCCAGCCCACCAACAACCTCCTGTGACACAGCGACCTGAAGAATAAACCAAAATAACTTTGCTGTGAAGAGGGCCAGCTCAACTCACTGAGGGATCAGGTGATTGGAGGCTTCCACTGTCACAGCTGTAGTCAAATACAGGATGATGTGCTGCATCCTTGCTGCTTCTCCGTGGTGTGCCTTCAAGGCAGGAGCTCTTCTGTCAACTGGTCTGATATCTCTTGCCTCTGTGGTCCACTTACAGTGTGATGCGTGGATCCAAGAGGACAGTCCTCAGCACTCAACAGTGATTATCAGCACTTGGTACAGATCTCAACACAGGGTTAAAGCAATTACTTTCACTGGTGAATCTTATGGACCTCCTTGTATGGCTACAGATCATGGCAGACATCTATCTGGCTTGTTGACAATGTGGCTTGAACCTGAGAATGGAAGTTGTTAAGAAAGTAAAACAGTTGCTTGCAGTGATCTAAAGTAACATCATCAGACAGGTACAAATCAAGTAAAGTTGAAGACATTGGAAGAGTGGATGGGAGAATCATTGGTTCTGCCCATGATCATCTCATACTGGCTGAACTTAAGGCCATATGTATCAAATGTCATGCAACACAAGGCAGTATGGCAGCTTGCTGCGTTGTGTGATAGGGAGAGAGCAGGAATGCACCATACTTAACATTATAGGGTGCAATACTGTCCTCTCCTAAAGTTGGCACACTATGTGTGCCTAGTGCCCATGCAGCAACCCTTGGACTATGGTGCAAGGGTGCCTGTATTACATCCAGGATTGTTTTTGTGAAAAATGCTGTTTCACATGTCTTGGAGGCCACCATATCTTAAATATAGTTGGAAGTCATCTGTAAAGATTTAATTTGTACTTCATGCAACTTTATTAGGTATGTCAGATGAAACATCGACCAGCATAGGAAAGTTTACCAAGAGCCAAAGTTTAATAAAAAGTAAGCAGGTATAATCATTGGACAACCATGAAGCATTTTCTACTGTTATTCTAATAAACTACTGCTCGACTAATTTCCACATCTTAGCATTCCTTCTCTTTAAGCACTTTAGCTCTGATGTATAATATAGAGACCAACCATTCTTCACATACTGGAGCCCTTGAATTAATCCAATTCTTACATAATTCCCTTTTTCTCAATAGCACCAGGTAAAACAACAGCTTGCCATGTTTTTAAGGTAGTGAAAAAGAGCGTCACTTTCTTCAGGCACACCATATATACTTAGGGCCTCATTACGATGTCGGTCGGATAGCATTTTGACCGTTTCCTTGTTGGAATCGTTTACGACTGACTCAGGTTTGAGGTTCCCACTGAACGATTTTGATAGTTCCAAACACCGTTCAGTCGGACTCCCATTTACGTCTATGGGAGTCTGTGTTCCGACCGACAACACAAGCTCCCATTGAAGAAAGGGTTGGTTGTGGAAAACCGTGCACCCTGTGGCGGTCACCCCATGGTTTCTCCCACACTGTGGATGTTACGAAGAGGGGTCCCATGGGTACCCCCACAGGACCCAACCGGAGGCCCTAGGGTGAAGGGGGGGCATGCTACGGGCCCCGAAAGTCAGTTTCCGACAGCCAGTCCGTGTCGGACAGATTAATTCGGAAAGGCTGTCTGAATACGACATCATAATACGTCGGTTGGAAATGCAGTCCATAGAGCTGTACGATTCAGCTCTGACCGACTCAGAGTCTCCGACTGCATTTTGGAACCGAGTTGGACAAACCAAACGGTTACCTACCATCGTAATCGTTTGGTCAGAAATGTTTCCGAGTCGGTCTGAAGCATGAGTTCCGACACAAATTGGGAAAATCCGAATGCCGTTTTGAATACTTGATTCACAATTCTTGACAGATTCAGCAGTGTCCAGTAGACTCAGTATAAAGTGAACAAATGGTTATTACTAAGAGGAGCACAACTTACTGTAGTATAAAGAAAACACATAGATACTTGACATGTATTATGTATCTCCAGTGTTGGCAAGTCTTTTTCACATAGATCTCTAGCCCAGTTGAATTCACCATCAATTGCATCCATTATCATCCAATTCCACAGTACTATTGCCTTATTTTTTATGTACTTTCTGGTAGATGCTCTTCCAGCTTGTTAGGGTCCTTTATCATATATTCCACTGCTTGATACCAGTTATTCAACTGATAATATTTATATTTTGATATCTCGACTTCTGATACATTTTTCAAGCCCTCCCATGGAAGTATTCTCCCATCTTGGAAAAGCTGTCCCCATTTGTCAGTCTCTGCTTTTCCTAATGGATCTCTGGCCTTATCTCTCATAAACTCTGGTGTTACGGTGAGTTCCAGATTGGGGAATACTCACTAAAATAGCATATTCCCACCATCTCTCTAATGTCCGACCACAATTTTGCTGCTGCCCATAGAACTTTTACTTTCTTTAAAAATGTTGTTGCCCCGAATTTAGATAAAAAAATGTGGATTCCCTTGCTTTATATGTTTGATCATGGCTTCCAGCATACGACTTATCTTGGGGTGATCAGTTCTCTTTAATAAAATGTTGCAATTTTTCCACTGAAAAACCCTGCAGTTGTATTGGAATGCAGATATAACTGTAGTTATCTTCCTGTACAGTTTTTGTAATAACTTTTTCTTGAAAGTCAGAGGAATAGTATTAAATAGGAAAGTACTATTTGATCCGCATTACAATTTTAACGGTTCTTAGACCATTTTTGCTCTCAATTCTCACTCGTGTTACCTGTGTGTGTCTCGCTGCCGCTGCCATTGTTCGGACCCGTCGCGCTTTGGCAAGCGGAGGACTTGGTTGCCAGCAGCGGGCCGCCATCTTGGGTGGGGGTTGTGTTTAGCGCTCCAGGCACCGCGAGCCAGTGGATATAAATCCCGGATGCCAGCGCAAGCGCGCAGCATACGTCGTACTCCTGAGGCGGAAGCCTGGAGGTAATTTTAACTCTTTACTGCATTTGATCCGCATTACAATTTTAACTGTTCTTAGACCATTTTTGCTCTCAATTCTCACCCGTGTTACTTGTGTGTGTCTCGCTGCCACTGCCATTGTTCCGAACCGTCGCGCTTTGGCGAGCGGAGGACTTGGTTGCCAGCAGCGAGCCGCCATCTTGGGTGGGGGTTGTGTTTAGCGCTCCAGGCACTGCGAGCCAGTGGATATAAATCCCGGATGCCAGCGCAAGCGCGCAGCATACGTTGTACTCCTGAGGCGGAAGCCGGGAGGTAATTTTAACTCTTTACTGCATTTGATCCGCATTACAATTTTAACTGATCTTAGACCATTTTTGCTCTCAATTCTCACCCATGTTACCTGTGTGTGTCTCGCTGCCGCTGCCATTGTTCGGACCCGTCGCGCTTTGGCGAGCGGAGGACTTGGTTGCCAGCAGCGGGCTGCCATCTTGGGTGGGGGTTGTGTTTAGCGCTCCAGGCACTGCGAGCCAGTGGATATAAATCCCGGATGTCAGCGCAAGCACGCAGCGGACGCGCGCAGCGGGCACGCTGGCAGCGCGCCAAAGGCACGCTAAAGGCAAGCCCGTCTGCGCCCGTCCGCGGCCGTACGGGACCAGGGGCCTGTCACTCTGCCCTTTTTTACTCATATTCCTCTAATGACTTACGTGCTCTCCATCAGAACTGGCCCGCTACTCCTCGCCTAAAACGGAAGCTCTCCTCCTGCGGGATTCTATCTTCGTGGCACATTTTGCCAGCACTCCCCCGTCCACTGCACAGAGAGTGTTTTCCTGTCCTCCCGGCAGATACTTCCAACCCCTCCGACTCTACCAAATTGGCACTGAAGTTCTATTACCTCAATACGCGATCATTACCTAAACATCAATTAGAAATCTTTCACCTTCTTGATTCTGAAAAACCCAATGTGCTTCTTCTTTCTGAAACCTGTCTTACGGATGATTCTCTACCGGACATCCTGGCTGCTATCCCTACGGGGTACTACATATTACAGACCAATAGATCCTCTGGGCAACCTGGAGGTGCTGTGGCTGCTATTATCCATTACCAGTTGCAATTTACTGCTTTAACTGTTACTAGCATTCCCTCTGTCGAGAGTCTTGTTATAAAACTTGGGTCCTCTCATGCCCCCCTTATTTGTGCCCTGTTCTACCGGCCTCCCCATTCCATGCCCTCCTTCCCTCAGTTAGTGGGGGATTTAATCTCCCAACTAATCATAAACTACTCCAAATTAATGATAATTGGTGACTTCAATTATTGGCCCTCTGACCCCAAAGAAAGTCCCAACTCCCGAGACTTTACAGATCTTCTTTCGGGTCTCAATTGTACCCAGCATGTCTACACTGCCACCCACACCAAAGGCCATCTTCTGGACCAGCTCTGGACAGCCAATCTGCCCATCTCTTCCTTGTCCATTTCTCCCTGTCCTTGGTCCGATCACTACTCTATTCAATTCTCTCTGGACCTGCCCCGGCCAGCTAAACCCTTAACACTGGGTAAACTTTTAGCCAGGAACTGGAACCGGGCCAACAAAGACGAGTTCTGCTCCTTACTCTCCACCTCTTTACCCATAGAAGCTGACTGTCTCAACGCTCAGGCAACTGCTATCAATAACTGGCTAGTTTCAGCCAGTAATATTGTTGCTCCCTGCAAACTCTCCATACTCAGGCGGCCTCATGACGCCCAGCGTTGGTTCACCGAGGACCTCAGACAAAAAAAACTTCTGCTTAGACAAGCGGAACGAAGTTGGAGACAAAACTATTCTCCAGACACAAAAGACATCTTCACTGGGCTCCTAATTGAATATAAAAAATCTATCATCGCGGCTAAATCCTCATATTTTTCAACAAAAATTATGAGTTCGGCCACCAAAACTAAAGACATTTTCTCTATCGTAAATGAATTATCTCTGCCCGATAGAGTAACTGTCAAACCTTCACCCACTCAACACCTTTGTGACGCCCTTAATGATTTCTTTATCCAGAAAATTTTCACTATCAAAAAGAGTATTCCTCCGGTCCCCACTCCCTCAGTCTTGGGAACCTCGCCTAAGAACACGCAAGTATTAGATCAAATACCTTTGATCTCCAAAGAAGACTTTTTTATACTTTTAAAAAAGGTCAGCTCCGGTTCCCCTTTAGATCCCTGCCCCCCCCCCTCTTTCTTCAAGAAGCTTTTTTCTCCTGCCCCGGTCCCCCGCTTGCACTCCTTAACAACTCCCTAAAAACAGGTGTTGTCCCTGATTCTTTTAAAGTGGCAGAGGTCATTCCCAATCTAAAGAAACCTCATGCTGATCCCACCAACCTCACTAATTATCGCCCCATTTCCCTTCTTCCTTACTTGAGCAAGATCTTGGAAGCCCATGTTACGCACTGCCTTGGCTCCTTTATCGAACTCGCGTCCTTCCTTGACCCCCAACAGGCTGGTTTTAGGCCTGCACACTCCACCGAGCTGGTCATACTTGCTGTTATGAATGAGCTCAGAAAGGGGGCCGATAACAATCTTTCCCAAGCCCTCGTCCTTTTTGATCTTTCTGCCGCCTTTGACACGGTCGATCATAAACTTTTGATCGACCGTGTCAGGAAAGCTGGCGTCCATGGCACGGCTCTAAAATGGATCTCCTCTTTTCTGGAGAACCGATCGCAGGCCGTTCGCCTTGATACCTTTTCCGCCAAAAGGACCACTCTGACTTGCGGTGTACCTCAGGGGTCTTCTCTCTCCCCTCTCCTATTTAACCTTTACATAGTTCCTTTAATTCATTCCCTCCGCAACTTTGAGGTAGCTTGCTTTAATTATGCGGATGACCTCCAACTTGTGTTCAACATCAACTCTTCTCCTATGTCTGTATCCAGCTTTCAGGCGACTTTATGTTTCATTAGGGATTGGATGAACGCCAGCCAACTCAAGCTCAATCCGGTACTTCCAACCCCCCACATTAGGCAACCCCCCTCTACCTACCAAGTCTGTTAAAAGCCTCGGAGTGATAATCAGTAATGATTTGTCCATGAAACCTCAGATCTGTGCAGTTACATCTTCATGCTTTTTCCATCTTCGCAGAATTCGCAAGATCTCAAGATTTCTAACTATCGAGGCTCTTACGGTGGTCCTCATGGCCTTAGTCATCTCTCGGTTAGACTATGCCAACTCTCTCTACGTTGGTATTCCTGTTTATCAACTCCACCGCCTCCAACTGGTTCAGAATCATGCAGCGCGGCTTATTTTCCATCAACCACGTACTCAACACGTTCGCCCCTTGTTGAAACGCCTCCATTGGCTTCCAGTGGCCAAGCGCTGTTTGTTCAAACTGGGCTGTACTATCTTCAAAGCCTTAGCTGGTCTGGGGCCGGCTTTCATCTCTGCCTTAGTCTCTCGCTACACCCCGACTCGTGCCCTTCGCTCGTCTCATGCCAACTTTCTCACCATCTCTCGTTTTAACCGGAAAAATCATGGCGGACTCAGTTTTTTCTTTTTGGCACCTCAAATGTGGAATTCCCTTCCCCTGGAACTCAGACTTGAAACATCTCTTCCACACTTCAGAACCCTCCTGAAAACCCATTTATTCACGCAGGCTTACCTATAACCTCCTGGTTTAGTACATCTTTGCTATAGCGCCAAAAAACCTCTGGGTGTACGAGCGCTTTATAAATAATTTTAACATAACATAACATAACAAAGTACATTTTGGCAAGTTTCGTCATTTTAATCAGGTTAGATCTGGCATGTAATGTTAATGGGAGGTTTGCCCACTTTCTCAGTAGTTTCTCTGTTTCAACAAATGCTTCATTAAAGTTTACCTTCGCTAACTCATTTAAATCGTGTGTTTATTTCAAACAGGACTTCTGAGCGAAAAGCAAGCTATTTATGGTCTCATGGAAAGTCAATGGGACTACATTCTCCTTTAAATTCAAAGGGCAGCATAGTTGTCTCCTTCGTCGTTCACTTTCATAAAGTAAGGACTGTGATGAGGAAAAGTAGGAATCATTTAAATGAAGATTAACTTGAAGAAATCAGTGCATAACCAAAATGGTGTAGTACTGTGCTGCTGCTTAAACTATATTTTAAATCAGTTAAACGTTGCGTAACTGTCAACTCAGTAACTTTACATTAACTGCAAACAACTTATTAAAACAAATCAGGCTCATGAGAGCTACAACCAAAGTAGGTTAGAGGCTATGTCAGTAAACAAGAGCAAAGATGAATGAATGGATTAATAATGCAATTAATAAATGATTGCATGTAAATTAATTTCACTACCTTTGCAAAGATGTCTCTTGGGGCAGGTCTTTCCAAAGCTGTCTGAAAGGGGTAGGTTTTGAGTGTTTTCTTAAAGCTGAAAAATAAGGTCAGGTGCCTTAACTAACAAAATAAATGAATTTATAACCCAATTGGAAAACAATGGATGCATAGATGCAAAGGCATTATCCATCATGCACAGTGGGCAAAATGTTAACACGTTGCGGCTGATTCCATCCTTCAAAGGATTCTTGCCACATCATAAAATACAAGGTCAAAGAGCAAGTGGTTTGCAAATGTCACCAGGCCCTATGTTGCATCCGCAGCCGTTGCCCATCTTGCCATGGGTTGGTTACCGTGGCAGTGCATGGCTGAAATTTCCAGGCCCTGCGTAAAAATGACAGCGGACTGCCAAAGCCTGCTGTGTTTGTGAGGTAGATCAGAGTCTAGCCTTTGGCCAGGCCTCCTTCACACTTAGAAGCTTGCATCAGATTCACAATTTCCTTGTGATACAGTGGACTCCAGTCAGTGGACTTGAGTGTTGGGGATTAGCAAGTCAGAAATTGGACTCACAAATCTGTGACTTTTTCTAGGTCTCGCCTAGGCAGCGCTTGTACTGTGTCTTCGAGATTTGTGTATTCCGGATATGGGCACTAAGATCCCATTAAAACACACCCTCTTACATGTGTTGTTACTCAGGATCTGTTATTTGCCATTTGTGAGCACTATTTTCTTTTTGAAGCACACTGGCATGCTGTGTTGGAGCTTCCATAGTGGCGGCCGCGTGACTTTCTTATAGCACGGCTCGGCCAAATCATTTTTTTAAAATATTTTTTTTTATAAAGCGCAGCAAGCCAAGCTCGATATTCATGGCCGCTGTGCCCCCTTTTTTTTATTCCCTTATCGCCCCTACCTCGTTTATACTTCAATAATGGCAGCCACGCGACTTCATTATAGCACCGCTTTCCCAAATCCTTTTTGTTTTTTTAATTATATTTTTTAATCCCAGCGCATATGGTGGTTTTATAGTGCTCCCCACAAAAATCCTTTTTCTTTTAATTTATCATTTTTTATAAAATGCGTCACGGCAAGCTTGTGCATTTCTGATGGCACAACGCTAATTTCTGAGGGTGCCTAGTCTATCCTCAGTCTCCCAACACCATTGTAGCTTAACCCCCCCCATTCGCTTGACACATGTTGGCCATGTGCCTCCCATTGCTGCCTGTACGCTTGCTTTATCTTTGATGCAGACAAAACACTGCTGCTTTTCTTCCCTGGTACGTTCACTTCAGGCTGCGTGACTCCTCTGCGTGTGTATAAGGTAAGATTGTGCTGCTCCTGCCTGTGCTTAACTTTATGTTTTTTGATAACCTGCAAGCGGTGCGCAAACATGCACTTTGTACTTATAGTCGTTGCGTACAAGAAGCAAGGCTGGCAGTAATTGTGCCTCTTTTACTGCCAGCCTTGCTAATCGTAAGCAAGACTATAAGTACAAAGAGCGTCTTTACGCACTGTTTGCAGGTTTTCAAAACCCATAAATAAAAGGCATTGTGATTTACAATGCCAATAGCTCAAACTCTCGCAAATGTGAGACCTATTGCATTGCAAATGCTTGTTTACTTAAACTAACTTGGCCCTTTGAGGGTCCTGCACTGTAGCCTGTGTGGGAGAGTGTAGCTACGCTGCCTCGCTTATAGGGCCCTTTTTTCTAAAGAATTGAAAACGACATCTAAGTCCCATGTACTGTAATTGGTGCTGCTGGAGAATTCTTTCCCAAGCAGCAGTCAATGAGATCTCGGAAAAAGCTCCCTCGTGCCATCCTCTTTTTTTTTTAATTCCTCAAGTCGCAAATAATTTGTAAACCTCGGATGGCAGACAAACATGCTTTGTGAGTGAAGTTATACTTTCATGCCACGATTGGTGTAAATCTGTGCAGTATTTCGGCCTGTAGGTGTGAGCAAAATTTCCTCTGGGAGGTAAAATGCAAAAATATGTCTTCCGGGCCCCCAAAACCATTAACATTCTTTTACCACATCGTGACATGCCAAAGATGGCTAAACTCCTTGGGGCAGATTTACAATAACTGGCGCATCCCTGCATATTAGCAGGGATGGGCCAGTTATTTTGCGTGACTCAAAAAACCCCTTGCACCACCATGGATGCGCGCACCATGGCGCACGGATAGACAGATGCGTGACGCATCTGTCACCATAAGGATGACGCAGTGATGGAGTTGTGTCGCAAGCGCGACGCAACTCCAGCACAGCTCAGGGGTGCCCTATACCTTATATACTGCGTCACTCCTTATGCCTGCTTCAAGCAGGCGTAAGGATTTGATGCAGCTGGGATGTAAAAGTGACTCAGTGAAATCTTGTAGATTTCACTGCGTCAATTTTATGGGGCTTCCTTGCGACGGAACGCCCACCCTGCGTACATTATACCTGACACAGGTATAATGTAGCACAGGGCTTTACAACGTGACGCATCTCACTAGATGCGTCACATTGTAAATATGTCGCATAGTGGCGCATTGTTTACGCCACCGATGCGTCACAAATGTGACCAACGGTGGCGTAAAACTGTTGCAAGGGACTTGTAAATCTGCCCCCTAAATTGCCAAATTTTGTGCAAATCTGTCTACGGGCTTATAGGCAAATTAAAAAATGCCTTCTCAAGGGAAAGTATGTTTTATAAACACACTTGCATGCAAACGCACACACCATCAGGTATATATCAGGGAAAATGTTGAAATGTATAGTTCTGAGATCATGCAGTGCATTAGGTGCGCATGCGTTTTCCTTTGCCAATTAGGCAGAGCAACTGCTGCTCACGAAAAAGCCTAATGTAGCTAAATGCTCAAAGATATAAGGAGCATATTATCAAGACAGGCGATAAAATTATCGCCGCTTTAGCAGCAGAAAACCACCGCTAAAACGGCGATAATGGGCTTGATAATATGCTCTATGGAATTCCAATTGAAGCCCATATTAGATGTGAAGGACATTTAACACGAGCTTCAATTGGAATTCCATAGAGCATATTATCAAGCCCATTATCGCCGTTTTAGCGGCAGTTTTCTGGCGCTGAAGCGGCGATAATTTTATCGCCTGTCTTGATAATATGCCCCATACCTCTTTACTGCATTTTTAAGTCAGGTTTGTACCGTCGTTTTCCTTGCGTGTTTTTACAGATGGCTTCACCTTAAACCTTCCTATTCGCAGATGTCCTACACACAGATAAAAGACAACCTGCAATAGGTATCATCCTTTTCACAAGTTATCTTTTCAGTGCTCGCGTTCTCTGAATCGTGAGGCTTTCATCTCAGCCTGCAAGCTGCTGAGTCACTTTCTCTGTTCGTCAGACAGCACCGGATTATGAGGGCCTTAACGACAGAAAAACAATGTCGACCTTTGTGGCGTACTTTGGCATTGCGACCAAAAATCTGGTCTCATTTACATAATCTTCCATACCATAGTTTGGAAAACAGTTTTTCTAGTTATGAATACTGCATGGTAGAAGCGAGAGGGAAAGCAAAGGGGCAATACTAAGGGCCTCATTTATGAGACTCCTTGCACCTCCGGAACGTCACTTTTTGTGACGTTCCGTGGCGCAGAAGCCTGCGTGATATTTATCAGGCAGCACTGAGCCACTTTTTTGGGCTTAATGCTGCCTGATAACTTTCAGTCCCTTTAACGCAGTGTTCTGTGTTCCCAGCAACATCCATGGCCTTTTGACACTGCCCCTGATTTACGAGAAATCGTAAATCTGAGGCAGAGCCAAAACCTTACGCCTCCCCTGGGGAGGCGTAAGGGAGGCAAAACTAAGAGAAATATCTTTATTTCTCCTCGTTTTCCTTTTTCTGTGTGTGCTGCATTCTGCAGCACACATAGAAAGAGGAACAAGCCTCTTCTGATTATTTTTGTACAGAAATGTTTCCCTTCTTATACAAAAATAATCATCCCCGCAGCGCAGGAACCCTTGCGCCATGGTAAAATGGTGCCTGCGTTGGCGCACGGCAGCCCATTGTGCGCCGACGCAGGGGTAAAGGACAGGAATGCGCCGTATCATTTAGATACGGTGCATTCCTTCCCTTTTCTTTTGCCGTAGGGAAGTGCAGCAGGAAGGCCTGCTGTGCTTCCATACGGCAAAATCTCATAAATGACGCCCAAAGTTCAATGTTTTATTTTTGTCCACAGCAGAACTAAAAAATAAATCAGACCACTACATGTCAGCACCATTAGACTCTATAGACTTCCATATTTTCAGACTGTGGCAAGGAAAGCTGTGTCCAAGTGCAGGAAGGTACACCTTCCTGCACAAAAACAATCCTTAAAGGCATTTATATTGCCCGGGGTGTGGCTTTCTCACTGGTAATGACGGATGCATATTGAGGGGCTCTGTTACTGACCCAGCTCCCAATGACCATTGTGGAATATTTTCTGGCTTCGCTCCCGGGACCCAGCGTGCAAAACCTGTCTTAATCATGGGACCACTGAGTGGCTGTGATCCCGGCTCTCTGACGATGCTCCTCGGACTGCACTGCCATTGTGGGGATGCCTTGATCGGGCCCCAGTCTGCAGAGTAGTGCGCGCCACTGGAGCAGCACTTTCATGATGGTCATGGATGATTACCCCCCTGCAAATTGCTGGAGTCTGCTGCTGGCCCGAACAGAGGTGGTAGGTGCAGCTTTACCATAGCACGGATTGGGCCTTCACATACCAGAGAGCTTAGGGGAACTCCCCTCCCTGGAGTGCCCGATAAGGAGTGGAAAGCCCCACCGATTGCTAAAGACATCGGGGCTTATCAACAAGAAGTAGCGATTTATCGCTAAACTAGCTTAACATATTTTTCAATATCGCCGTGTATCGCTGGTTGATATCGCCGTGTTAGCAGTGTATTAGCAACGCTTAGCGCACAGGCGATGTAATTTCCAGCGATACACGGCGAGAATCGGCATTAACGTGTGAAATCCGGGGAAGATTTCACAGAGCTACTGAAATGCTTGCTGATAGGGGAGTGTGGACCTAACCAGGCAATCCACTTCCCATTCCCATTATCAGTACGCTAGCATTCAACATGGAGTTGTGGGCAGGAACGCCCACTTTGCATGTCATTAGCGATGTTCATCGCTGACATGCAAAGTGCGGAAAAAAGCAGCTAACTCAAGGAAACTCGTGTTAGCGAGTCCTTGTAAATAGTGATTTACTGAAATCGCCACTTTTCTGGCGCTATGTGCCGTAAAAGCGGTGAGATGTTTGTTGATAATATGCCCCATCATCTCTGCTGCCCCTGCAGCAACTCTCAGAATCCCGGACTTAGTTCAGTGAGGCCTCGGGGGGCTCTCATCTTTGCAAGGGTCTATGGTATGGTCATTTTCAATTCTGGGGTTGAACATACTCACTTGCAGTGGAAGCTGAGATGAGCCCCCCTGCCCTTCAGATGCTCTGGCGATGTGCAGACTGGGACTGCTACCACTACTTTCTGGATGGAATTTTACTGTTGAGGATCGCTTGCACCCTACGCTGCTGCTACTCGTTGCTTGTGCCCCCCGAAGTGTGGGTGAGGTGGGCTGGAGTGTGATTACTAATGGGTTGCACAAAATCTCACATGAGGCACGGAGCATCTGCAGAGCTACCTGATGCTGAAATGACACTGACACCTCAACCTTGACCAGGGCCGGAATGGGAACAGCAACTAGCCCTGGCAATTGCTGCCCGACTGGCCCTGAGAGCAGGGGGTGCTAGCGAAATGCAACGCTCCCGCTTTTGTTACAGGGGGCTGATATTGCAGCACTCCTGTAAAACCGGCCCCCTGTAACAAAACCGGCCCCCACTGGCACAAAACCTGCCCCAACCCTCTGGCCCACCGGAGAAATGCTCTGTTCCCACTATGGCCAGTCCGGCCCTGACCTGGACTGAGTGTTTGGACTGCACAAGAGCCCCCAAACCCATCACCGGCCACACTTGACCAAATCTTAGCGACCACAATGGACACTAAAATGTCTTTAGAGGTGACAATGTACGGAGGAGACATTGATCTTGGCCTCCTCAAGAAGGATCAGCGTAAAATCTCTGAGAGGCTGCATACAGCAGAGACCACATTCAAGGAACTCCAGCCTCAGACAGTGGACCTCAATTAGCAGCTGCATGACATAACATGCAGAGTTTGATTCCTGAAAGGAGGAACAGAAGATATGGAGGTAAGAGCCAGGAGAAACAATATCTGTATAGTGGCCAGAAGGACTAAAATGGGACAGCCCCACTCAATATACCGAGCACTTCCTAGCACAGACTGTCAATCCCTCATTACCTGGTTCATGGTTGAAAGGGGCCACTGAGGCCCAGCCAGACTTCCCTCTCCCGGAGCTCCTCCTCAACCAGTGATGCCCAGAATCCTCAATTACCAACATAGGGATGTCAAATTCCATCAATCACTCCAAGAAGGACACCTCCAGGTAGAAACTGATAAAATCATGAATCTTCTGGATAATACTTTAGCAGTCTAACACTACACGGACAGCTTTCTGAGGGTTAAATGTATGTTTCGGGAGAATGGGCTAAGATGTGCATTGTTATTTACCAACAGGCTCAAGATCATGATGGACCAATAAACATATTTCTTCAACACTCCTGAAGAGGCCTGGGAGTGAGCTGAAGCATTTGAGGGGACTGGCCCCCATGGGTAAGCTGGGGGTTCACAATCATCAGCTTAGTTGTCCTTAAATAACCCCTGTGGTGGAATCATAGGAGGCCTCACCGCCTGACCCCTCCTTCACCAACACAAGCCCTGCGTCATCAACGTGAGGCAGTGGCTGCAGCAATATCCTTCGGGAGGGCACTACCCTTGGCTCCATTGAGCACCACGGAGGGGCGACCTCCCTTTGATGAATCTGACTCCGACTCTAATTTCAATACCAGCACGGCAATGATCCTTCCTGTCTTAGCACCCCAAAACTCAGATGAGCTGATTCAACTGTGAACTTCCTGAATGCGGTTAGTGGTGAGCGGGCTGACTGCCCGGCAATCTGCTTGACCCACCAAATTTTCTTTCTTGAACTGACTTCAGACCCCAGGGAGTGGTGGGGGTTCTTTTGTGACTGCAGACCACAGTCACAGGTCTGGTGTGGTGGAGAGACTACTTGGTCTATCGCTGACAAGATGGAAATTTACCAACTGCATTGCTGTGCTGCCCTCCCCACATGCATTTAGCTCATTGCACAGACATTCTTTTAGCTGGTTCCACTGCAGCATAAACCTTGATTACAATGCACTGTTCTACTCATAGTTTGTTCTTAATTGGGTGGGGAACATTTTGTTTCCGGCCTTGGGAAGGGAGGGATGGGTATAGCCAAGGGAAAGTCCTAACTCTCTGCAGCAGACATTGCATCTTCCTCAGAGTTCTCCCGAGCCCGCTAGTGGCTCGAAGTATATATTCCTGAACTGGAATATTAGGGGAATGCGTACCATTACCAAACAATACAAAATTGATTCCTTTCTGTGCCATACGGGTATCCATATCGCCATGCTGCACAAGAACCACCTAACATTTGCAGAGGGGAGAAATGTACTAGCTAAGTTACGAGGTAGAGTTGTGGCCACAGGGTACTCCTGATCTAGATCTCCTTGCATCATAAGTTGTTAACAACAATGGGAGATATGCATTCTTCAAAGGCGGGCTGAATAGAAGACTATTTGTGATAGGAAGTATATATCCACCCAACAGAAGCCAATCATCATTCTTTGCTTCCATGGCCCCGGTGTTGGGATCATGGCCTCAACTTTCCTTAATCTAGGTTATGCCTTCAATAGCATATTGGCTGTGCACATTGTCCGCTCATACCTTCCACTACCCAACATTCAATACTGCGAAGGCCCTACAAGGCTGGTTACAACATTTGGCCCTCATAGATGTGTGGTGCCACAAATATCCCCAGGCTAGAGAATACTTAATATTCATCACTAGATGATGTGCACTCTGACTGGATACGTTTATTACACATACCAGACTCATACCTGACATACATATCATAGAGTGCCTAGGCATCACCATATCAGACAATAACCCAGTGCTACTCTACTTTGCCTGGGCACACATAGGTGGGCCACCTAGCCCGATATGGAGATTGCAAAGCACCACTTCAAAAGATGTGGTGTTTCAAGACTCACTAAGGGAATTTATTGTCGCATACTTTAGTGAAAATGCAGATAAGACGCTCCCTCACTCCATTACCTGGGATGCATTTAAGGGCACCCTATAAGGTCACTGTATACTGATCTCTGTTTTACTGAAGAAGCAATTCACTCACTAGATAGCTGTGTACGGGACTTGGAAAGCCAAACGGTGAAAGACCCCTCAGCAGCTGCCCGCAAGCTGCTAGGGAGGACATGCCACTTTTGTAGAATGCCAGCGGTGTACTGACTATCCTGCATACATGGTGCAACAGCATGCAGACATGGGTGGGGCACTACAGAGGTCACAGACCTCCGTTAATGCTGCCTTCCTTTGAAATTGCACAACATTGTACTCCGACACTACCACTGGTCCAGATTCAACTATAAACACTTGAGGGTCGATTATGATGTTGGTCAGAAAGCATCCGACCAGAGGTCGGAGGCTTTCCAACTGACATCTCTGGTTTCAATTCTGACCACCTAATAACAATGTAGGCGGTCAGAATTGAAACCGGACGGTCATTCCGGCTGGATTCTGAAAGGCTGAAGGAGCCCGTCGGCCAGTCAGAGGCCCCAACGTAATCCCTGAGGACAGCGTTTCCACCGTCAGGATTACGATGTTGGCCTTTCCATGTTGAGCTTTCCGAAAGCGACCATTCCTCCACGGCCTTGAGGTGCCTGTCATGCAATGCAGGGATTAACAGAATCTCCCGTTTCTCTATGGGAGCTTGTGCTACGGCTGGTTATGGGAGTATGCGGTCGCATTGTGATGGCGGTGTTGGGACCACTTAATCGATGGCAGTCGGTCCAAGACCTAGGCGATGTGGGCAGACTCATGTCCACCCAACATCATAATCAGGCCCTTATTTGAATGATCTTCCCTTCTCCACCATTTCAAGCGAGGACGGGATAGAAATGGATGGTCAATATCTCTACAGCAGGTTAAAGATACTATTTCCCTGCTGACCCGTGGGAAAGCACTGGGAGAACATGACACCCCACTTGAATTTTAGTCTGGTTTTTTTTACCAAATGGCTCCCAATTTGGTCAAGCCCTATAAGGAAGCATATAACCAATGGTATCTCCTGCCCACGTTTGGGGGGCACTAGTAACAGCCTTATTCAAACCTGGGAGAATAATGGAACAACTATCCTCATATTGCCCATTCTCAATTCTTAGGGGCATATTTATTGTAGGTTTTCTATCACCCTGCGTCGTGCAAGATGACGCAGGGCGACAGAAAACCTACAATGAGATATATCAAGTGCGTAAGGCTACCCTGCGTGGCTTGGTAAATCTAGTGTAACGCAAGGCAGTGCTTTACACTGAGCGGTGAGGGCGTTGCATGAGTGCAACATGAGGGTTCCCACACATTCACCCATGTATTCTGATGAATTCCCAGATATACCAAGAGTGGTAGACTTGGGAATGCTTCAGATTTACACTCCTCCCTGCCACAGGTGCATCGAGGAGAAATATCCTAATTTCTCCTAGTTGTTTCTCTGCACACATAGAGAGTAAAATGCCTCTTAGGATTGTTTTTTTGCAGGAAGTTGTCCTTCCTGCACAAAAACAATCCTGTTCACAACACAGGCGCACTTGCACCATGGTGCCAGGATGCCTGTGCTGGCGCTAGGCAGGACTGTGCGCCAGTGCAGGAAAAAGACAGGAATGCAACATACAATGTTAAGTAAAGCGCATTCCTGCCCTTCCCTATTACGCAGCACAGCACAGCAAGGTGACTTGCTGTGCTGCACTAAGTGATTTGTTAATAAATATGCCCTTTGATGTGATTTATGACATGCTGGGTAAAATCCTAGCCAATTGACTGCTGCCACATATGACACACTTAGTCCAGCTCAACCAGAGTGGGTTTATACTAGGAAGAAGCACGTCTAGAATTATCTGCTGACTGTTTTCAATTGCAAAAGTTTCTCCGATTCAGTAGCAGCAATTGGTTTAGAGAAGGCCTTCGACTCTCTTAATTGAAGATTCTTATATATGGTCATGGTCCACTTTGGTCTGGGAGGTTAATTTCTTAAGTGGATTCAACTACTCTATACCGACCCCACGGCCTGAGTGAAAACTGGCAGAATTATATCAGAGTCCTATTACATCCATAGAGGCACCTGACAGGGCTGCCCCCCTCTGCAATTTGGCCTGCCGATGGAGCCCTTCACCATGCAGTCTTGAGTGATCAGTGGTAACTGTGGGATCTTGAATGGTGGGGTCACAGACTCGATTTCTCTGTATGCATACCACCTTTTGCTTCACCTCAGAAATGCGGACACTCATTTAGGTTAAATAGTCAAAGAGTTGGATACATTAGGATGCATTTCTGAATTACAAGTAAACTGGGATAAGACTACCATGTTCCTAATGCGACCTCAAACTCCACCTGAGTAGATCTCCACAGGGACTCTACTCCTGCAATGCAGTCCACTACATTTATATACCTGGAAATATGGGTCTACCAATGCAGAAGCTGATGTGATCAATGGGAATATCACATCCACAGTGCAATCCCGCCCCGTCAGGCCTTTTTTTGGCACACCCTCTTGTTGTTGAAGGGTAGAATAGCACTGGCAAAAATGGTGATGCTACCCCAATTGTTATATTACTACACCAACCTACCTTAGGCACTGCCTAGGTCACATTTTAAAGAGATAGATGTAATATTACACAACTTGATTTGGAATGGGGGCCAACCAAGGGTTGCCATGGCCATCCTGAGATTGCAGATTGACCAGGAAGTATGTGAGGCTCCTGATTTTGAGTGCTAATACCTTGTAGCACAAACACAGTCACTGTCTAGATGGCTAGCTGGCTTTAATTTAACTGAGTTCGGTACTTCACAAAGGACTAATGCAACAGACCGAATGGCACAGTGGGTGATATGCCCTAAGGAACCATAAAAGGACCAACCCCTGCTTCTCAGGGTGGCACAACACTGCCATTAGTTGATCCTCAATTGGTCCTGAGCCACTACACTATTGGCCCCAGGCATTCCTCTAGCCCTCTTATTTCCAATCCCGCCATTCGCAACAAAGCAATTATGGCCCATTGGGCCTGCACTGGTCTTAGCAGAATAGGGCATCTTTGTGAGGATAGGACGATATATCCTTTTGAGTCATTGCAGGCCAGCTCAGACATCCTCCTCCCCTGGGCCTTCATCAAACACAGAAGGCTTCTGGCACGGATGAGGAATTTGTGGGAAACTACCACAGAGGCACCCCCCACACATAGCTATATGCATACATTGTTCAGAACAGGATCAGGCCATAGGCTAATCAAGATTCTCTATTATGTACAGCAATTACTCTGCACCCCATCCCCCCTCTCCCTCTTCACTGGATAAGCTTAATCTTCGACGAGAAACAAACTTGGAACATACACTCACCAAAAGGATATGGGACAACCTACTTGAATATCCACGCAATATTTCCCACAACGTCTGACTGCAACAAATGGAATTTTATCAGCTTCATAGAGCATATCTTCCACAGCTCACTGTCACCGTTGTCACATACACAAGGCTGATTTTTACCACATGATGTGGAGTTGCCTTCAGATAGCTTCGGTTCAGTAACAGGTTGAAGTGTACATACAATGTACCACTGGTATGACCTATTACAGTATCCAAGGCGCTTGCCTTTTTGGCACTGCGCCCACCCAGTAAAAAGCAAGGCAGGCACGACATTTTTAGAATTATTGCTGATTCAAGTGAACCACGTTATAGCTGTGCATTGTAAGTCCCCTTTGGGCTCTCCAATACAAAAGCAAGACTGCTTAGAACATTAAATAATATTAACAGATTAATAAAGTGTACATGAATAAAGAAACAAGGTGTAAAACTGAAACTTTTAACATTTTCTGTGAATGTGAAGGAATTTAAAATTGGAGGCTAAAAATTAAGTTAGTATCTTCAGATGGATTTTGTGGGAGACGTGCCAGTTCATCAAGCAGAATGTAGTATGGACGATGAGTGGCCTCAATGGAATTTAGAAAAGCCCCAACCTTGCCATTTAAATTAAAATTAGATTTAGATTTGTTTATATTTGTTTGTAAATTAAACAAAATATTTCATCATGTGTTTATTTGCTTGATGAATGCATGTTTCAGTATTTTGTTATGTATTTATTTTTCGGTTCAAGGCATTGAAAAGAATGCTTAAGTTGGGATCTCAAGCTTCCAGTAATGACTAAAATGGGGGGTAGCCATATTCTAATAATGATTCAGTAGGGGTCCCCGGGTACCAGTCATGAATAAGTGATGGTCCACAGAAGTCAAAAGGTTAAGAACCACTAATTTAGTGCATTCTTTCAAACGAATAGCAAAAATAATATCATAGCTATTTTCATTATCATCAGGTGGTGTCAAAACCCTGTATTATCTGTGTTCCTATGGGCATAGAGGCTATGCACGAACCACTTTGATTTTATATCCAAAACCCTACCCTTGCATGTAAACATGCAAACAACACTGGGATACGGAGGCACACAACAGCCTTAACCGGACAGTAGGGTTTGAAGTCCCAGAAGTCAGCGACGGTGCAACAGTGTTTTGTGTGGGGCGAAAGTATAGGCATATCCAATTCTCCATAAACCAGTGAAAGATGCCTGTGAGTCTTAAAATTGTACTCATCTTAAGCTTTATTTTGACACACTAACTGAGTTTAACCCTTACCATGACAATATGAACAATTTACTTTGCCTCATGAACACGACCAATTTTTAGCAACATTCACACATTCGTGTCAAGCATGTTTTTTTGTTATTTACTTTCTCATTGAGATGTTCCTTATCTCTTCTCCTATTCATTATCTATGCCTGTCATCCAATACTTCCTTTGCTCTTTCCACCCTGATGTCCTTCCTTCCTTCCTTCTTTCCTTCCTTTCTTCACTACCTCCCCGCTGTGGAGGACTTGAACACCACATCCTTGCACTATGAGCTGACAATCCTGGTGCTCACACCAGATGAAATCCCTACTTTGGCCCCCACTTTGGGCTGCAAGGGAAGAGCCTCATTCATAGAATAAGATATTAATTTGGCTTTTTGTTACATTGATGAGCAGCTGATGTCTGTATTTGTCTAACTTACATAGCCTTTAGCCTTTAGAACCAGCTGCTTTCACTATGATCAGTGCCTAGAAGCAACACTCAGTTTTCTGAGAGTTGACCTGAGCAAGCATATCAGTACCTCTAGTTAATGCCTGCTAGGGAATCCCCACAGCAGGGAAATTGGTGAGCTGAGATCCACCCACTAGGCTTCAGGGATGGTTTCAAGTGGGGACCTAGTCCCCCAGAAATGCAAATTTGCCCCCCACAAAAGTCTGACACAGTTATTCTGGCCCCTGGAGAAGGTGATCGTGGGTGTTTGCCTTAAATATGCCCTCCCTGGGAGGGCAAAGAGCCCACAAGGCACTAGAGAAAAGTGCTTTTAAGAAGAAAAAGAATGGGATGGGGGCCGGCCTGTCCTGGAATTGAGGCTGCTCTCCCCATCCCTAGACCCCAAATAGCTTTTCTGCCCCCGAGGTAGGGTTGAGTGATTTAACCACATTCTGTCCTCTTCATGGGGCAGAAAGCACCCAAGACACCAAGACTTGCTTAGATTTTTTTAATAATAAAATAGAATGGGATGTGATCCAGATCATACTATCATTCAGCTGCTCATCCAGCCCCTGGAGCCCAAACAGTTGTATCCTCCCTTGCAGGGCAGAATGGGGTATTTTGGGCCAAACAGCTCTCCCCCTCAGAGGAGACAATGCACACTAGGCAAAAGGGATTGTTTTGGGGTTTAAAGAGAATGGGGTGGGGTCAATTCATCCTGGTTTTGGACCATATTTCCCTCTCAGGTGCAGATTAGGGTGTTCCCCACTCTTCTGAAAGGATCAAGCATCAGCCACCTGATAGGGTAGGGGCTGGACATCATCTCATTGGAACACCCCTCCCACCCCTTGAGCAAAAGCAATGTTTCTGGCTCCAGTTCCTAGAGCCCAAATGATACCATTATCCACTTGACAAGTGAGAAAAATCTTGGATTCCTTTCAGCATAGTTTTGACATATGGGCTGGAATAGAGGAGTAAACCCCTACATTCTTCTTTCCTCAAGATGTAGAAACAATATACGAAGCCTGGGAAAGAGGACTCAATGTGAATCTATGCCAATATCCCTCACCATTCCTGGTGTAAAATGGGGTTTCTGCCCCAGGGGCAAAAGATCAAAGCTGAAGAGGTTGGGGGGCAAAGGGTTCACAAACCATCAGAGAAACAATGTAAATGTGTATGAATTGGTGGCCCAAACCATCCCATCATGACTTTGAGGGATCCCATTCTTCAGGCGACAAACAGGTTTTCTGCCTACCGCAGAGGGCAGATTTGGGCATTAATCACTACCACATCCATGGGGAAAGAAAGCCCAATAGGTCATGAGGGGGGAAAGCGGAAAAGGAAGGGGAGGGATGTCAGGCAGTCTTGGTATGGTGCCCCGCACCCCCTGAACATCATACAGGTGAAAGCAATTGGGAAAACAACTGGGCATTTGTGAAAACTAGTGACCCAGTGGAATTCAGCGATTTATGGCTTGTGTGTGTTTCAACAAGTGTTCTGGCACAGGATGCTGTACAAAGATCTAATTATGGGTAAAAATTCAAATGTTTCCTCTATTTATGTGACATAACCTTTTGGCAGTACCAGCCAATAGGCAATGTATTGCTAACCTCCATTCCCCTGCTTCTCCTGAGAAACACCTTCTCTGTATGTGGTGGTGGACCTAACATACACCATAGGAACTGGCCAAAGCTGTAACAATGTGAAGACAACATTGATAATATTTTGACTTCACATGGTCCAAGTTTTGGCCGGATCCTTTTACTAGTGACATGCCCACTGTCACAGAAAAGTGAGAAAAATCTGTGATTTAGCCACAGTTGTCAGGGCATCATTGGTTAGAAACAATAGTGGGATCCATGCAAGTCACATCACACTGGATGCACATTGGTGTCAGGTTTTCAGAATTATCTGGCACTAGTAAATTTTCTTGGGTGCAGGCTGACTCTGGGACACAACTACCCACATCCCCAAAATGTGTGAAATCCAATGGAAAAAAATCTTGATTTGTTTCCTGTTGCATTTTTGGAACTTCCCTGTGGCAGATGACAGGCCCACCCAAAGTCAAGCACGACTGCTTTTATCAAGAGAAGTGTGGTACTGCTTTTTGTTAGGATGTTTGTCAATCCCTGAAGATTCTGGAACAGTTCAGATATGTAAGAAATTTCAGTGATTTTATGTAATGTTTAACATTTAAAGATATTCTGGGTAAGATAAATTAGTAGGTTCCACACCAGCCACACCACCCTGGACTCACTCTATCATATCTAGGGTTAGTAGGCTTCCCTGGATGCTGTTCGGTCCCATGCCCAAAACCACAGTTTGTCACAATACAGTCTTTGAAATTCGATTGTAGAATATTGGTATCCACGTTATATTTTGGGAGCTTTCACAGGTAACAGATACATCCATACAACTGGGTTTCATTTAAAATGTGATTTTGGCGCAAGTTTGGTGTTTCCAGATCATTCAACATGGGAAAAAGTAAGGGGGTCCACACAAGTCACACCCTCTTGGATTCTAATTTTCAGATATGTCTCGGTTTGGGCCGCTTTGCTAAATAACATCTAATCCTCAGCTCAAATGCCAGAGCTATACACGTCCCCGCAAAATGCAATTATGCAGAAAAGTCAAATATAGCAACCTTAAAGAGATGATTTCCTCAAATATCAGAAAAGAGCTCAGCACTGGAAGTCGGGGGATGAACTCCCAGCATTTAAAGGGTTAAAGAACTTGTAGAGAGACCAAATCATGACACACAAAGTCTACATGAACCACATTTTCATTAGGAGGGTACAGTTACATTTCATCAGCCCACCAGAATATTCACACACAACCAATCAAGGAATTCGTTGGACAGTCTGTCCTAACGATGAAATATTGTGGCAAACGTGATACAAGTTTCATGAATGCACTAAATAAAATATATTTGACATGCCGAATAACAGACACGACACCGGATAATGCCATACGATTGATTTTAAAGCACTAAATTCACATGTGATGTTGAAAATGAACTCTACAAGGGTCTTAAGGAAACTGATTCATTCCTAAGAGTCAAAAATAGATAGAACATGAAGGAAGGCCTCTCACCTTGCTGATCGCTGTTATTAAGGTGGCATTGAAGTAATATTCCAAATTCTGTTCCAAAAGCACTTACTGTGTCATACCATGACTCCTACAGTAAATGAAACACCAGGATGCTCTTTAAAAGCTCCTGCTAATAACCCCGCTAGCTGTATCAAAGACATCCAATACAGTTCATACATAAGCAAATAATCACAGGAATGTTTAAAGGAAGGTTCAATTAACATTATTTGATGTCTAAGTGCATATGAAACAGCATTAGAAAAAATTATAAAATGTGTGTTCTAAGTAGAGAAGATGCGTAATATGCATTTAATTATCACGGAGCCTAATCACAAAGGCATTTGAGTATTACTCTCCTGTAGTACTGTTTTGCATACTCTATCTTGCCTTTGTGGATTGCCCAAAATATCTACAATGAGATATACAAGTAGAAATATTCAGGAAATTTTCATATGGAATGATCGCTAATAGAAAAGACTGTATCTTCTTTGCACTTTTACCAGTAGGGATTTGGAAATTTCGGGGCCAATTCACAACGAGACGTAAGAGTATGTAAGAAAGTACATACAGTACTCATACATTAGGCTTGTTTTTGTTGATTGGTGACAAAAATATGCAGAAAGCATACATTTATAGCACTACTCTGAAACAAACATAAGCTCTGTTTTCCACCCCACTGTAGCCTTTGATGTTAGCCCAGCAAACTTAGGTGCCAATTACGATCCTGTAAAAACCCGGTACGAATCGTCGGACGGAGCATATTCTCCGTCCGACGCGTACCCGGTCGTAAAAAAATACAAACATGGAATTACGATTCGCACGGGAACACCATTTCCGTACGAATCGTAAAAAACCCCGACCGAACAAAATAAACCTACAAATGCGATCCGGGAAAGCGCCGACCTGACGTCGGGACGCTCGCAGCCTGCCATTCACGAACCAGGAATTACGATTCGCACCGACGTCATCCCGCACGGTGAATATTTTCCGGCAGCCAAAAACTGCCGGGAAATCAGGACGATACGCGACGGACAGACAGGACGACGCGAACAAGGAGGACCAGTACGCGACGGACAGACAGGACGACGCGAACAAGGAGGACCAGTACGCGACGGACACACAGGACGACGCGAACAAGGAGGACCAGTACACGACGGACACACAGGACGACGCGAACAAGGAGGACCCGTATGCGACGGACAGACATGGACCCGAACCTACGTGTCATCCCGGCCCTCATAGCAGTCGACCTTCTCTACAGGTTCGGACGCAGACGCCGCAGAAGGTCAGAACAACTAAGGGAGGGGGGAAAGTGGGGTGGGGGGAGGTGGCAGGACCAGGGCAGGCCACAAACCCAAATATCACCAATTAATGTGGGGGGAGGTCTAAGGGAAAGTTTTAGCAAAGAAAAGTAGACCAGCAGGTTGTATTTCCCCTAAAGAGCAATAATCACAACACTGAGACAACCTGGGTCTGGGACTGAGTAAAGAAAGTACACAAATTCGCCAAGGTAAACCCCATTCAAAATGTGACAGCTCTATAAGAGAGCAACTCCTTAAACAGGACCCATCAATCACTTAAGGTGGTTAATTGTTATTATCATCTGGGTCTGAGTGCTCCAACCTGCTGGACCAGTTCATGAAACAGCGATCCGGTCACTAGCATAGAAGGAGCAACAAAGGAGGATTGTCACCTGATCCCTCACGGGTATTGTCTGGGATGAAATCCTACCCAAAGAGCAAAACGGGAAATCCTAAAATCAGCAGTAAAAATTATAATGGTGTGAATTTAAAAATGGCTAAGGGTGATATGGCGTTTTGAAGCACCTTTTTATACACTTTTGAGTGATTCACAGACTGTGTTGCTATTTATCTGCTTTGACTCCATTGTATAGCAGCAGTTTTGTCCATATTACGAGTGCGAGTAGTAAAGGCGCGGTATTGAGTAGCTACTAGACACTGCACACGCGCAGTGCGGGCGAGGGACTATAAGATAGCGTTCCCTTCTTCGCGCATGCGCGCTGTCTTTGTAAACAGGCATCTCTGTGGACACCTAATTCGGCCCGTCGCACCTGCATCGACTTCGGGTTCAGAGGGATAAATAGACTGTATCGACCCGTCCACGGATACCTCCGGTCTTGATTCAAAGACCGCCCGGGGTACCGACGGACAGGTGAGTTCAGTCCTTTTGGCTCTTTCATTTCAGCCCTTCGACCTTGTTTCGAATGTGCTAGGCACTTTGGTTGCGACCTTTGTTTTTATTTGATTTTCTTTTTTTCTTGTTTTTCTTGTTGGTCTTGCACATTTGGCAGCGCCGGGAGGGTAGAGAGATCACCTTTGGTGTTTTCCTCCATATTCTACTTCAGTTTGCCCACCTGGCCTGATTTTTACACCTTGAGATATCTGGGAATCTTGTTTAGAGGTTTGTCTCTCTGGGCTACATCTCTATGTGGTCCTTCTACTTGCCTAGAAGCACCATAAGAGTCAGTACGGTAGTAAATACCTAACCGTCTTCATATATATGGCACCTCTGTCCAGGTCCTTTTCACTTTCTCGATTACTATTAGTTTTTTAACGTTTGATTGATGACCTTTTGCCATTCATTGCGCTGCTTGGGTGCTTCTCTCAAGTTTTTAAGCCATGCTTTTAAGAGGAGAGTTTTTTCAGGTGTTACCAGTTGCTACCTGTTTTCTCTCTCTCCTACTGTTTTTTTGTTTAGAGCGGGGCCCCTTTCCCTGAGTTGAGACCAGGTTGAGGTGAGGGCAGCACCCACTTGTTATGGGTAAGTGCAACTCAATTTACTACATTGATTGCCATTCAGCATTAGTATATGCGTGATTTAAGGTCATTTAGGATTAATGACCTCTGACTAAGTATGTTTGTACACAATGGGCCATTGTATCTTTCTACTTTCTTCCACAGGTATCCGGTTTTGATTGTTCCTGACCTGACCGGTGCGGTAGGAATAGTTCATTCACACACCCCTTTTTGAATGCTTTGTTTACACGTTTTCACATTGAACCACAGCAGTAATTTAGGTCCTGACGAAAGCCCTGATACTATTTGATCTATTACGGGCAGAAACATGTTGACCGATCTTGCTATGGACAATAGCATAATGTCAAAACTATTTATGCCATATTGCCATTTTGCTTCTTAATCTTGACAAGGGTCCTCTACCAATAAAGTATCTTTGAGCACCCTTAGCCATTTTTAAATTCACACCATTATAATTTTTACTGCTGATTTTAGGATTTCCCGTTTTGCTCTTTGGGTAGAATTTCATCCCAGACAATACCCGTGAGGGATCAGGTGACAATCCTCCTTTGTTGCTCCTTCTATGCTAGTGACCGGATCGCTGTTTCATGAACTGGTCCAGCAGGTTGGAGCACTCAGACCCAGATGATAATAACAATTAACCACCTTAAGTGATTGATGGGTCCTGTTTATGGAGTTGCTCTCTTATAGAGCTGTCACATTTTGAATGGGGTTTACCTTGGCGAATTTGTGTACTTTCTTTACTCAGTCCCAGACCCAGGTTGTCTCAGTGTTGTGACAGGCCACAAACCCCCCACCAAAGTCACACAGCACACATGCCCTGGACATACCTGACTCCCAGGCCCTGGTCACTACGAGGGGGTGGGGGCGTGTCCAGCTAAGCCAGCGACCGCCACAACGGAAGTCCGTCACGACGCGAACCGGCAACACAACCAGACATGTACGTCCCGTACCCACGCCTGAAGAGCGTGGGTACGAGTCGTACCACGCCCACACCCACGTCACCCCAACAATGGCGGGACGGCTCGTACCCACGTGGCAAAGGCCTGGGTACGGGCCGCACAAGCATCACATAGCGTGGGGACGGATATGTACGGACCCGTACCCCCACCCGCGTACGTATGGAGCGTACCCCCACCCCACCAGTGTAAGTACGACACGTACCCTCACACGCGTACGTATGGAGCGTACCCCCACCCCAACAGTGTAAGCACGACCCCTACCCACACCCGCGTACGTATGGAGCATTCACCCACCCCAACAGTGTAAGTACGACACGTACGCCCACCCGCGTACGAATGGAGCGTACCCCCACCCCAACAGTGTAAGTACGACCCCTACCCCCACCCCGTATGCATGGAGCGTACCCCCACCCCAACAGTGTAAGTACGACACGTACCCCCACCCGCGTACGTATGGAGCGTACCCCCACCCCAACAGTGTAAGTACGACACGTACCCCCACCCGCGTACGTATGGAGCGTACCCCCACCCCAACAGTGTAAGTACGACCCCTACCCACACCTGCGTACGTATGGAGCGTACCCCCACCCCAACAGTGTAAGTACGACACGTACCCGCACCCGCGTACGAATGGAGCGTACCCCCACCCCAACAGTGTAAGTACGACCCCTACCCCCACCCCGTATGCATGGAGCGTACCCCCACCCCAACAGTGTAAGTACGACCCGTACCCTCACCCGCGTACGTATGGAGCGTACCCCCACCCCAACAGTGTAAGTACGACCCGTACCCTCACCCGTGTACGTATGGAGCATACCCCCACCCCAACAGTGTAAGTACAACACGTACCCCCACCCGCGTATGAATGGAGCGTACCCCCACCCCAACAGTGTAAGTAGGACCCCTACCCCCACCCCGTATGCATGGAGCGTACCCCCACCCCAACAGTGTAAGTACGACACGTACCCCCACCCGCGTACGGATGGAGCGTACCCCCACCCCAACAGTGTAAGTACGACACGTACCCCCACCCGCGTACGTATGGAGCGTACCCCCACCCCAACAGTGTAAGTACGACACGTACCCCCACCTCGAATGCATGGAGCGTACCCACATCCGTGCATGTCATGAGCGTACATATTGTGCAATTGGAGAGGTGGGTGCAGAGTCCTCCCAGCAGTGCCCAGAGACAGGAGGGGTGGGTGCAGAGTCCTCCCAGCAGTGCCCTGAGACAGGAGGGGTGGGTGCAGAGTCCTCTCAGCAGTGCCCTGAGACAGGAGGGGTGGGTGCCTATCACTCCCAGCAGTGCCCTGAGACAGGAGGGGTGGGTGCAGAGTCCTCCCAGCAGTGCCCAGAGACAGGAGGGGTGGGTGCCTATCACTCCCAGCAGTGCCCAGAGACAGGAGGGGTGGGTGCAGAGTCCTCCCAGCAGTGCCCTGAGACAGGAGGGGTGGGTGCAGAGTCCTCCCAGCAGTGCCCAGAGACAGGAGGGGTGGGTGCAGAGTCCTCCCAGCAGTGCCCTGAGACAGGAGGGGTGGGTGCCTATCACTCCCAGCAGTGCCCAGAGACAGGAGGGGTGGGTGCAGAGTCCTCCCAGCAGTGCCCAGACACAGGAGGGGTGTGTGCCTAACACTCCCAGCAGTGCCCAGAGACAGGAGGGGTGTGTGCAGAGTCCTCCCAGCAGTGACCAGAGACAGGAGGGGTGGGTGCAGAGTCCTCCCAGCAGTGCCCAGAGACAGGAGGGGTGGGTGCAGAGCCCTCCCAGCAGTGCCCAGAGACAGGAGGGGTGGGTGCAGAGTCCTCCCAGCAGTGCCCTGAGACAGGAGGGGTGGGTGCCTATCACTCCCAGCAGTGCCCTGAGACAGGTGGGGTGGGTGCAGAGTCCTCCCAGCAGTGCCCAGAGACAGGAGGGGTGGGTGCAGAGTCCTCCCAGCAGTGCCCTGAGACAGGAGGGGTGGGTGCCTATCACTCCCAGCAGTGCCCTGAGACAGGAGGGGTGGGTGCAGAGTCCTCCCAGCAGTGCACAGAGACAGGAGGGGTGGGTGCCTATCACTCCCAGCAGTGCCCAGAGACAGGAGGGGTGGGTGCAGAGTCCTCCCAGCAGTGCCCTGAGACAGGAGGGGTGGGTGCAGAGTCCTCCCAGCAGTGCCCTGAGACAGGAGGGGTGGGTGCAGAGTCCTCCCAGCAGTGCCCAGAGACAGGAGGGGTGGGTGCAGAGTCCTCCCAGCAGTGCCCTGAGACAGGAGGGGTGGGAGCCTATCACTCCCAGCAGTGCCCAGAGACAGGAGGGGTGGGTGCAGAGTCCTCCCAGCAGTGCCCATACACAGGAGGGGTGTGTGCCTAACACTCCCAGCAGTGCCCAGAGACAGGAGGGGTGTGTGCAGAGTCCTCCCAGCAGTGCCCAGAGAGAGGAGGGGTGGGTGCAGAGTCCTCCCAGCAGTGCCCAGAGACAGGAGGGGTGGGTGCAGAGTCCTCCCAGCAGTGCCCTGAGACAGGAGGGGTGGGTGCCTATCACTCCCAGCAGTGCCCTGAGACAGGAGGGGTGGGTGCAGAGTCCTCCCAGCAGTGCCCAGACACAGGAGGGGTGGGTGCAGAGTCCTCCCAGCAGTGCCCAGAGACAGGAGGGGTGGGTGCCCATCACTCCCAGCAGTGCCCATGGAACGCAAAGGGTGGAGTAGTCACATATACCATGCCCACAAATGTCAGTCAGGTGCACAAAGACCCTGCTGTACATGTACCACATGTGTGCGAGGCTGGGAGTATACGCATGCATAGCGCAGAAAAGAAAACATGTACACATGAAGTCATGTCAATAGGCCACATACACAAGTACAATGACTACCAAGGATGCCACGAATGATGCAGGTGGAGACATCGCTCAGCATGCATGTGCAAAGGTGAAGGACTAGGTCACACACCCAGCTAATGGACACACAGCTCTGTGCTAAAGTCAGGGGACACCCTGCAGGGAAGAAGTCAGGGTACACAGAGGAAGGAATACACCTTGGGACAATTGCAACATGCAGCAACTGCTTACATGAATGGAGAAAGGTAGCTAACACCGTGTGAGGCACACAGATCCCAGGGTCCCCCCTATGAGCAGCACACTACTAAATTTCCCACACACCCAACACATGACCAACACCCACAACCATGTAGCAGCCCCACCAACAGCAATGCCAGCAATGCAGGAGTGTTCCAAGGGCAAAAAATAAATAGCTTCATTCAGCATGACCAAAAAACTAGTATGACGTAAGTCCAATATTAACAAAGCCCATAGGGCAGTCCAGGAGTCCCAGCTGGATGGGGGACACAGTGGGATGCGTGTCCCCTAGCTTGCCTGCACAGTTACAAGTCGTCGTCTTCCACAGGGGTGAGGGCATCATGTGGGGGGGAAGGAACAGGCACCGCAGGGACAGGAGGGCAAAGGGTAGGCGAATTGGGTGCAGGGATGGAGGACTCCACCACAGGGGGTGGGGCAGGGCCAAAGGTGGATTCTAGGAGCGCGCTGCACACCTTGGCAAGGTCCTCCAGGGACTCCCCTGCACCCGAAGGAACCACAGGCCCCAAGGAGGGGGGGGGGTCAGAGGGATGGGTCGCAGCGCCACTGGGGGTGGGTGTGGACAGGGGGGGGACTCAAGCACCCTGACCGGGGACTTCCTTGACCGCTTGCGGGGTGGTGTCAATGTGGGGCTCAGGGACAGAGCGGCCATGAACGAGTCTTTGGGGGAGATGTGGCCAGGAGAGCTGAGGGGAGGGGATTTGGAGGGAGTGGATTGGGTGGAATGCGGACTCCCACTCTGGCTGCGTGTCACACGTTTGCCCCCCGACCCAGTGGGTGTGCCTACTGCACCCTGTGTGTGCGTGTCAGGAGGTGTGCGGCGGACCTTCCCTGCTGGTGTGGTGCCTGTGTCTGTTGTGGTGGGTGCATGCTTACGTCTGGGTGTATGTGGGACAGGCATGGGAGTGGGAATTGTGGAAGGAGCAGGGGTAGGGGGTGGGACGTAGCGCTGCAGGAGACCCACTGCTGCAGTCAGTGTGGAGTCTATGGACCTCAGCAAGTTGCGTTGGTCAGCCTGCGATGAATGAATGCCCTCCAAGTATGCCTCCATGTTGTTGAGGACCTGGCTGTGGCCATGGAGGACATTAAGGATCGCAGTCTGACCAATCTGCAACTGCCGCTGGATGTTGGCGGCAGCAGTGGAGACAGGGGCAGGGGGTGCGGTGCCTGGCAGGAAGGAGACATGTGGTGACCGGGACCGCTGGGAAGGGACACGAGCACGTGGGAGGCGGCTGATGCCAATGGAGGGGGCGGTGCCAGATGTAGGGCTGCTGTCAGATGGTGGTGCAGCCACCGCCCACTCGGAGTGTTCCTCCTCGGACCCGTCAGCTTCATACTCTGTTGTGCCAGTCGACAGGTCCCCGGGTTCACTCTCCACCGCCTCAGTCCCACTCGAAGTGCCAGCCCCAATGTCACCACTGGCACTGGTGCTCGGTCCCTCCGCGCCGTCTGTGTCCATGTCTCCCTCCGTGTCCCCCGACGATGCTGTGGGCAGGGTGAAGAGACAGAAAGTAATCATACACCTGTATACATATGTCACATGAGTCAAATCTACGTAGGTTACAGTGCATAGCCTGAAACAAAGGAAGAGTTACATCTACAAAACAAGGTACATATGTAGGGCATGCAAGACACAGTTTTTTGACCCACCATGCCATGGAAAAACTATGGAGAGCATGACACAATAGCAAATGAGATGATATGGAATTTTTACTGAGGAGCAAGGCCCTGGGGACAATCCAGCACTGCATCTGCACCACACAGCGTGGCAGGCAATAGGGATGAGCAGGGACCATAGGCAGGAACTAGAGGCACATGCAGCATAGGTAATACTGATAACATGCCCACCCTGACTGGCACACTGCACCTTGAGTGTATGTCCAGGCAAACATCACACACTGGCCAGTCCTAGCAAGGATATATCAGGTCTTGACATGTCGGACATGCCCGCACCACCCACCCCCTACATGAGACAAATCTGTGGAGACACAGGAAGCACTTACATCTCTTAGTCTGGGTGAAATACACATGGGATGCAAAACTTCTATATTGCACACAAACTACCCAAGGTGCGGCTGTGCAAATTATCATGTACAAATGGGCAGCATCAGATGATTGCAACAAGACACAAAGGCAATGGCCACCGTGAGTATGTAATAGGAAAATCAGGTCAGGCTGTACAGTGGACACTTGTAATACATCGCACGTCAATATACATGTTGCCAGGGGACAATGGCACAGAGCACAACCTATGCTGTAGACACAGAGATTGTCGACATATTCGGATTACACACATGATACCTAGGAAATTATGCCCCTGGGGACAGTAGTGGCCACACAACTCCATGCTCCTGAATGGGAATGACTGCAACACACGCTACCATCCCCGCACTATGCGTACCGCACACTCATGCACATCATGTCACAGGCCACCACATAGGACATGCGTGCTGTAAGGCCTCACACTTGAGAGACTAACTCCCATGTCTGGACTCAGCATTAGTGCCAACTGACATGGAACCCACAAGTCCAGAACTGGACAGGGCACAGGCAAGGTCACAAAACCTGTTACACACCACCCCCACACATGATGCTGCAGGCATTGTACACTTGGAGAAGGTGTCAGGCTACATAACCTTGTGATGGAGTGACTACACACAGACCAGGGAACACAAGGAGGGGAAGGGAGGCAGGAGAGCACTGCAATACTGTGGGGAATAGGATCTGCACAGCACCATAAACCCTGGAAGTGTATCCATGGAACATTGCACTTACAAATGCTGGTGAAACACAACAAACACACACATGTACCTACCCCCTTCCGGCTGCTGCATCTCCTGTAGATGCCTGTCCAAGTCAGGAAAGACCACCGCCAGCACACGTTTCTGGATGTGGGAGAGACGGCGGCGCCCGCGGTTCTTGTGGCTCTCAGGTGAGTCCCCCAGCAGGACCCGTGCGATCCTCCGCGTCCAGCACCGGATATCCTGCCAGCGTTTCCTCACCTGGGACAGGCGCCGCTTCCGACCTTCCGCACTCCTCACGGCGCTGACGGTGTCCAGCCATATCTGCTCCTTGGCAGAGGCGTCTACCTGTGAGGATGGACAAGTGACACTACATCAATACACCTGGCACATGTCACAGGGACACAGATTAGAACACATTCGCTGTTTACAACAAGGCCTAGTATGCATCCAACGCATTGCACCTCTGTCATAGGGACATGATCCTCTGGGGGAAGGCCAAAAGCAGTACGTGCCATTGAAAGGACACAGGTGGAATGAGGGCAACTACACAATCAATGATCCAGGCTCACACTGTGCATCACACCCACCCCTCCTGTCTCTGGGCACTGCTGGGAGGACTCTGCACACACCTCTCCTGTCTCTGGGCACTGCTGGGAGTGATAGGCCCCCACCCCTCCTGTCTCAGGGCACTGCTGGGAGTGATAGGCCCCCACCCCTCCTGTCTCAGGGCACTGCTGGGAGTGATAGGCCCCCACCCCTCCTGTCTCAGGGCACTGCTGGGAGGACTCTGTGTCAAACCTTCACTCACCTGAAGTCCGGGGTGTCACCTTGAGAGACGTGAAGACTTTTCTCGGCTGCCCCCAAGAGCTTACCTCCAGCAAACCAACTACAAATTGCGGCTTACTGAACGCAAACACTCAAGGGAAGGGGGAAGTGGACAAAATAATAAAGAGAGAGAGAGAGACAAACACGCCACTCTTCTACTGCGCTGTGAGGATTCAGTCGCCTCAGGAAGTCTCTTTCCTCTGGACAGCAAGACACAAAGTAAACATTTATAAATTTTGAGATTTAAAATAAAATCTAATTTGCAACTAATAATCACATATGAAACATTCATATACCTCTCGATTCTGGTCTTACATCTGCCAGAACGTCTCTTGGTAAATATGCAAAGCTTTCTGTGTACTGAAATAATACTGTACTCTGTCAGATAAGCAAAAAGCACTTAATCTTAACTCTAACACCTCCAAACGTCTATATATATATATATATATCTGCACATATATGTATTCTAAACTCTGATTACCAAGATAAGGAAAACAAACTGTATGCATAAATGTCTTTGTTTCTTGGCTTTTTCCTTACAGTTCTTTTATTTTCTCTTCCAGCTCTTTTAAAAGAAGTTCTTGCCTGGCTGAGGAAGGAGTTCGCAAAGATAAGTCTTGTTCTTGTTTGTCCACGTTATAACAAAGAAATAATGAGAACTTACTTGAATAGTCTGCGTGGATTTGCGCAAAAACACTAACTCACTGTCTTTTTTCTTCTTCTTTTTAGGACGTGGCTCCTTTAAGGACAGAAGCTGGGTTGCTGTAAGCTGGGATTCCCGTTGGTTGCCGAGGGGGAAGACAAGCGGGTGAGGACCGGAACTAGCCTCCTGGATCCGGAAGCAGGAAGAAGCTGAAGGACGATGATCCTGGAACGGGAGCTCCAGAGGAAGACGCGATGACGTCTGACTTCAGGTAAGCGGGTAGATTGTAACGAGCGCAAGCAGCGGCTTACGCTTGCAGGGGGTTTAAATAGCTTCTAGACTGGTTGGGGTTTCTTGGCACACAGCGTACACGTGCCGCGCGGTTACCGGAGCCGGAGCGTGCACCAAGGGTTTCACGTGCGTGGTACAATAAAGCGGATGCACATGTTGCCTCCAGCCCGTGTTAACTGCCTAACGGTAACGTGATATTTCAACTGTAAATCGACCACGAGCAGCCACACATGCACAATGCAAAACAGAGCAGAAACAATGTCTTTTGGCAACAATCCTGTGCAGCACCATGTATAAACATTCGAACAAAGTCATTTTGGCCAACTACAATACCAAAGCCCACCAATGAATCACGAAAGGGTTCAAGATGGTGAGTAACGTCCCCCATTAGTGCCAAATAATAGAAATGAAAGCAACAAAGGCAGAAACAACAAAAAGGTTAAAAAGGTACAATTATAACTCAGCATTTACAAGAGATTGAGCATGGTCCTGACGGCAGACCCTAACAGTCGCTCCCCTCAAAGGCCTCCCTACTGGACGTGGTTTATGTGGGAACCTTAGATGAAATTGTCGTAACAACCTAGGAGCATGCACAAAGGATGCCGGCTCCCAAGAATTCTCAGAAGCATCATAACCTTTCCAGGCAATTAAATAGTACAATTTTCCTTGCATGCGTTTAACATCCAGTATCTTTCGGACTTCATACTCTAAATGTCCATCAATAGGAAGTGGTGGGGGTGGGGGTTCCAATCTAGTGTTTGGATTGTACGGTTTCTACAAGGAGACATGAAAGGTAGGATGGATTGCATATTCTGGAGGTAATTTTAGTTGCACTGTCACAGGGGTCAGTAGCTTGATTATGGGAAATGGCCCTATGTACTTAGGTAATAGTTTTCTGACACCCAATACTTTTAAATTTCTGGTTGAAAGCCATACTTTCTGACCTAATTGATATGGCTGAATGTCACTCCTATGTTTGTCTGCCTGTTGTTTCATTACTTTCTTGTAGTTATTTAAATGTTTTGTTGCTTTTTCTTGAATATTTAACAGAGAGGTAAGCCTTTCTGTAACTCCTGGGGGTGAAGAAGGACTCATGGTTATTGGAAGGATCCTTGGATGATAACCATTTAAAAAATAGAATGGGGTGCATTGTGTTGCTGAATGTACATTATTGTTGTAAATGAATTCAGCGACGGGTACAGCTTTATCCCATTCAGATGTAAAATCAGCCATCAAACATCTTAACGTTTGCAACAATGTTTGATTCACCCTTTCAGTTTGGCCATCAGTTTCTGGGTGGAAGGCAGTGGACAGAGCAATTTCCATTTTTAAAGTTTTACACACATGTGTCCAAAATTTAGAAGTAAACTGACCCCCTCTGTCCGAAATAATTTTCGTGGGCAAGCCATGTAATTTTACTATTTCTTTAAGAAATATGTCTGTTAATTCTACTGCAGTTGGGAGTTTTTTTCAATGGTATAAAATGCGCCATTTTTGATAAATAATCCACAACTACCAAAATAGTTGTATAACCATTAGATTTAGGTAAACTGGTTATAAAATCCAAACTGATTGTGTGCCAAGGATAGGGTGGAGTAGATAAGGGTTGTAATAAACCCATAGGAGCCTTATGCAAAGATTTATTTCTAGCACAGATAGCACAAGCACTTACATATTCCTTAACATCTGAAATCATAGAAGACCACCAGAAATGTTTCTTACAACTATCTAGCGTCTTTTGATATCCTGGATGACCAGCCAGTGAAGAATCATGATGCCATGCCACTACCAAATCTTGTAATTCTTTAGTAGGCACCAACAACATGGTTTTATGGTAGAGCAACCCATCCTGTATCGAATGGTGAGGATCTTTCAACCAACTTTGTGCATCTATTTTTAAATGTTCAGCACGTAATTTAGTCAGAAATTCTTGTTGAACCAATGGCGCTACTATTTTTTGTGGAGGGATAATAGGAGGTCCTGTCAGATCTTTTTTCGATTCCTGTGTATACCCATATCGGGATAAGACATCTGATTGTACTTGTTGAGTACCTGGTCTATAAGTGATTACAAAATCAAAAGCACTAAAAAAATTCAACCAACGCATTTGTCGTGGTGTTAATGCTTTTACGGAGCTAAAAAACTGTAAATTTTTGTGATCACTAAAAATAGTGACTGGGAATCTTGTCCCCATCAAATGATGTCTCCATTCTGTGAATGCCAGCTTTATAGCCAAAAGCTCCCTTTCAGCTACAGTATAATTCTGCTCAGCAGGAAGTAATTTTTTAGAGTAGAAAGCTACAGGATGCAACTGCCCATCCTGAGCATCTCTTTGAGAAAGGACTCCTCCGACCGCTACCTGTGAGGCATCCGCCTCAACAAAAAATGGAAAATCTGGATCTGGATGCTTTAACAGAGGAGCAGTGGTAAATTTTTGTTTAAGGGATTCAAATGCTTGGGCTGCTTGGTCAGACCAAGAAAATACCTGACCCTTATGCAAAAGCTTGGTGAGAGGCACAACCGTGTCAGCAAACTGAGGAATAAAGCGCCTATAAAAATTAGCAAATCCCAAAACTTTCTGCACTTCTTTAAGAGTCGTGGGTTCAGGCCATTCTCGAATAGCGCTCACCTTTTTGGGGTCCATCATTATACCTGCAGGTGACAAGCAATACCCAAGAAAGTCAACTGTATCTACATTAAAAATGCATTTTTCCAATTTTGCGAACAAATGATTTTTCAATAGTTTGTTTAACACTGCTCTGACATGGTGGATATGTTGTTCCTTATTTTTTGAATAAATCAAAATATCATCAATATATACAATCACACACACATCAAGAAACTCATGCAACACTTCATTTATAAAATATTGAAATGCCGCAGGCGCATTACACAAGCCAAATGGCATCACAGTGTATTCGAACAGACCAAATTTAGTTTTAAAAGCTGTTTTCCATTCATCATTTTCTTTCACTCTAACAAGATGATAAGCCCCTCTTAAATCTAACTTCGTATAGATGGTAGAATTACGCAGCTGATCTAACAAGACAGGGATTAGAGGCAACGGATATTTATTTTTTATAGTTGCTTTGTTTAATCCGCGATAGTCAATGCAAGCGCGAAGACTACCGTCAGGTTTCGGTATAAAAAATAATGGCGAAGATACCGGTGATGTGGAATGTCTAATAAATCCTGACAGTAGAAGCTCGTCCAAATATGTTCTCAAATATTTGGTTTCTTCTTCAGTGAGTGCATAAACTCTACTACTGGGTAGAGGTGCTCCAGGTATGAGATCTATGCGACAGTCATATGACCGATGTGGTGGTAAAAAGGCGGCTTTTACAGGGTCAAAAACATCCTTAAAATCCTGATATTCAGGTGGAATGTTAGGAATGGATGTTACTGTATTTGCACAATGTAAAATCGTCATAAAATCATTTGATGCTTCCTGATAACATAATTCCCTACAACGAGAGGAATCTAAAGTCACCGTTCTAGAAGACCAATTTATTTTAGGGTTATGTAAAGATAACCATGGTACCCCTAAAATAAGACCAAATGTTGGTGTGTCAATTAAATCAAAAGATATTTTTTCAGTATGGCCATTCTGACAGACCATAACAAGAGGACTTGTCTTTCTAGTTATCATGCCTGAGGAGAGTGCAGAACCATCCACTGCACATACTGATTCTGGATGAGTTTTCCACTCTGTGGGTATTTGTAAGTCTTGAGCCAACTTAATATCTATGAAATTACCAGTTGCCCCACAATCCAACAAAACAGGAATTGAATGACGCAGATGAGTGCTAATAATTAACACTACTTGAATGACAAAATGTCGTGGTATTTTTGGCACCATATTAGTTATTTTGGAGATCTGTAAAGGATTCCTACTCGAGCAAGTGACCTCCCTCCTTGACGAGTTGCCTAGTTTTCCTGTTCTGGAGTACTCTGTGTGAGGGCATTCACCTTTTTAGGACCCTTCGGTTTATTTGGACATTCTTTTGCAAAATGTCCAGACCGAGCGCAATATAAACACAAATTCAATTTCCGTCTTCTATCCTTTTCCTCTATAGTCAAAGGCCCTTTTATTGTTCCTATTTGCATAGGTTCAACCTCTGTTGACTTTGAGTCAGACTTTTTCTTGTCCTGTTTCAACACTGTAAATCGTGGCTCATAACGTGTTTTATCACCCTTTCGTTCCCCCAAACGGTGATCTAATTTTACCACTAGATCCACAAACTCGGAGTAATCATCTGGGAGATCTACAATGTGTGCCAAGGCGTCCTTTAAGTCGTCTCGCAAGCCCCTATAAAATAAAGAGGTGCGCTTTTCTTCTGGCCACTGAGTCTCAGTTAACAACCTATTAAAAGCTGTGACATAGGTTAACAAATCTGATTTACCTTGCTTTAAATTTAGCAGTTCATTATCACTGGCCTGAATGTACGTGTGTCGTGCAAACAATCTGGTCATAGTATCTTTAAACTGAGGCCAGTTATGCAAAATTGGGTCATTCCTGTTGATATAGGGTATAGACCAATTGGCCGCTGTACCTCCTAAGTAAGAAAGCACAAAAGCCACCTTGGTTGCATCGTTGGGAAACAACTGCGGTTTGCAAATAAAATGTAACTGGCATTGACTGATAAATACGTTAAACTTATTACTATCTCCAAAGAAACGCTCTGGAGCAGAGAGTGGAACTACATTAGGAACTGAAACCGTAACTTGTACTGGAGGAGATGCATTAGAATCTGAATCCAAACCGCCCCTAAAAGATTTAGTCTTTTTATCTGATTCAAAAAATCTTGGAACAGAAGGCGTAAAGGGTACATCCCATAAGGACTCTCTCGGCTTATAACGTACTACTTCTTGTCGCAACTCCACATTTTCCTGCTTTAACTGATTAATTTCTAATTGCATCTTCTGCATCATATCAGTGAAGGTGTGATCCCTTTCTACATCTTCATCTAAGGCCTGAGCCATTGCACGGCTATCGATTCCCTCGTCTTCCATGTCTCTCAAAACCCCTTAGGTTAGTGAAGGCTTGCGCTTCTGTCAAACCTTCACTCACCTGAAGTCCGGGGTGTCACCTTGAGAGACGTGAAGACTTTTCTCGGCTGCCCCCAAGAGCTTACCTCCAGCAAACCAACTACAAATTGCGGCTTACTGAACGCAAACACTCAAGGGAAGGGGGAAGTGGACAAAATAATAAAGAGAGAGAGAGAGACAAACACGCCACTCTTCTACTGCGCTGTGAGGATTCAGTCACCTCAGGAAGTCTCTTTCCTCTGGACAGCAAGACACAAAGTAAACATTTATAAATTTTGAGATTTAAAATAAAATCTAATTTGCAACTAATAATCACATATGAAACATTCATATACCTCTCGATTCTGGTCTTACATCTGCCAGAACGTCTCTTGGTAAATATGCAAAGCTTTCTGTGTACTGAAATAATACTGTACTCTGTAAGATAAGCAAAAATCACTTAATCTTAACTCTAACACCTCCAAACGTCTATATATATATATATATCTGCACATATATGTATTCTAAACTCTGATTACCAAGATAAGGAAAACAAACTGTATGCATAAATGTCTTTGTTTCTTGGCTTTTTCCTTACAGTTCTTTTATTTTCTCTTCCAGCTCTTTTAAAAGAAGTTCTTGCCTGGCTGAGGAAGGAGTTCGCAAAGATAAGTCTTGTTCTTGTTTGTCCACGTTATAACAAAGAAATAATGAGAACTTACTTGAATAGTCTGCGTGGATTTGCGCAAAAACACTAACTCACTGTCTTTTTTCTTCTTCTTTTTAGGACGTGGCTCCTTTAAGGACAGAAGCTGGGTTGCTGTAAGCTGGGATTCCCGTTGGTTGCCGAGGGGGAAGACAAGCGGGTGAGGACCGGAACTAGCCTCCTGGATCCGGAAGCAGGAAGAAGCTGAAGGACGATGATCCTGGAACGGGAGCTCCAGAGGAAGACGCGATGACTTCTGACTTCAGGTAAGCGGGTAGATTGTAACGAGCGCAAGCAGCGGCTTACGCTTGCAGGGGGTTTAAATAGCTTCTAGACTGGGTGGGGTTTCTTGGCACACAGCGTACACGTGCCGCGCGGTTACCGGAGCCGGAGCGTGCACCAAGGGTTTCACGTGCGCGGTACAATAAAGCGGATGCACATGTTGCCTCCAGCCCGTGTTAACTGCCTAACGGTAACGTGATATTTCAACTGTAAATCGACCACGAGCAGCCACACGTGCACAATGCAAAACAGAGCAGAAACAATGTCTTTTGGCAACAATCCTGTGCAGCACCATGTATAAACATTCGAACAAAGTCATTTTGGCCAACTACAATACCAAAGCCCACCAATGAATCACGAAAGGGTTCAAGAAGGTGAGTAACGTCCCACATTAGTGCCAAATAATAGAAATGAAAGCAACAAAGGCAGAAACAACAAAAAGGTTAAAAAGGTACAATTATAACTCAGCATTTACAAGAGATTGAGCATGGTCCTGACGGCAGACCCTAACACTCTGCACCCACCCCTCCTGTGTCTGAGCACTGCTGGGAGGACTCTGCACACACCCCTCCTGTCTCAGGGCACTGCTGGGAGGACTCTGCACCCACCCCTCCTGTCTCAGGGCACTGCTGGGAGTGTTAGGCACCCACCCCTCCTGTCTCAGGGCACTGCTGGGAGTGTTAGGCACCCACCCCTCCTGTCACAGGGCACTGCTGGGAGGACTCTGCACCCACCCCTCCTGTCTCGGGGAACTGCTGGGAGTGTTAGGCACCCACCCCTCCTGTCTCAGGGCACTGCTGGGAGGACTCTGCACCCACCCCTCCTGTCTCAGGGCACTGCTGGGAGTGTTAGGCACCCACCCCTCCTCTCTCAGGGCACTGCTGGGAGGACTCTGCACACACCCCTCCTGTGTCTGGGCACTGCTGGGAGGACTCTGCACACACCCCTCCTGTCTCTGGGCACTGCTGGGAGACATCAGGCATTCCCCCCTGGGACCCCCCCTACAGTACATAGCATGTGTGTCACACCTGGACACAATGGCAGAAGTCACAGTCACAAAAAAGGAACACAGTCTGTGGCAGTGGACACTGCACTCACCTGATAACCTGCTCGCCCATACAGCATGGGGTACCGTGGGAGGATCACATCCACCAAAGCCATGTTCTCCTCCAGGGTGAATGGCTGTGACCTCTCCACAGCCCTTGACATGGTTCCAGGGAATCAGTAGCAGCAGCTGGGTCGTGGAATACAGAGATGTGCAGGCAAGTGCTCCCTCATGGGACCTGGCTGCCTTATATCTGCCTTGCTGGCCCATCTCATGCACAGGAGTACAGAGTGATTGGTCACTCACATTTGCATCCTATGTTTCCTCCAATCCCTTCAAACCTAGCAGTCTGTGGGTTCTCTATCGGTTTCATTCTCCTGCATGATGTCAGCCCCACAAACACATTGCAACAAAGTAGAAGAATTCCAACTGACTTCTGCTGTGCACCTTCCAGAACAAATTCGAAATTTGAACTTGGTCTCCATGACAACCAGCATGCATGTAGGCCTTAATACTTGTCCCTCATGTGTCCCCTATGTAATTTGGAGCGTCACACACAGGTACGGTGCGTTTCGGGGCCCTAGGGCACCCCAAATGCATTGCAACGGCCCGTACACACGTGCCTACGTTCACTATCACTATGGGTGTCCTCGCGTATGCGTACTCGTAGTGGTACGGGCCGTCACACACATGTACGCTCACTATCACTATGGGTGTCCTCGCGTATGCGTACTCGTAGTGGTACGGGCCGTACACACGCATGTACGCTCACTATCACTATGGGTGTCCTCGCGTATGCGTACTCGTAGTGGTACGGGCCGTACACACACATGTACGCTCACTATCACTATGGGTGTCCTCGCGTATGCGTACTCGTAGTGGTACGGGCCGTACACACGCATGTACGCTCACTATCACTATGGGTGTCCTCGCGTATGCGTACTCGTAGTGGTACGGGCCGTACACACGCCTGTACGCTCACTTTCACTATGGGTCTCCTCGCGTATGCGTACTCGTAGTGATAGTGAGCGTACAGGGGTGTGTACGGCCCGTACCACTACGAGTACGCATACGCGAGGACACCCATAGTGATAGTGAGCGTACATGCGTGTGTACGGCTCGTACCACTACGAGTACGCATACGCGAGGAGACCCATAGTGATAGTGAGCGTACATGCGTGTGTACGGCCGTACCACTACGAGTACGCATACGCGAGGACACCCATAGTGATAGTGAGCGTACATGCGTGTGTACGGCCCTACCACTATGGGTGTTCTTGCGTATGCGTACTCGTAGTGGTACGGACCGTACAAATGCCTGTACGCTCGCCATCACGATGGGTACACATACGGCAGCACTCCCATAGTGATTTGGGAACATACACAGGCCCTCTTAGCAGCAGTACGGCGGCTTTCACACATCACAGTGGTGATAGGCGGCACACAGGTAGGAATAGGGCGGACATACTTGTCCATGGATGGACATACTTGTCCATGGATGGACATACTTGTCCATGGATGGACATACTTGTCCATGGATGGACATACTTGTCCAGGAATGGACATCAAGGCACCGTCTGTGCATTACTACATGTGTGGGGCACAGGTGTGACAGGCTGTGATGTGGAACATTACTCCTGAGTGGAGAAGGCACCAGATGTATGATGAGATGTGTACAGGTGTACTGTGTGACGGTGCAATGTGTGCCAGGCATGCCCTTGACTCCTTTGACATGTGTGCATGTCGTACTGCACACTTGGGGTGAGCGTCACTGGCATGGCACGGACACCAACACACGGAAGTGTCCCCTGATGCCCGGTACAGGGGTTACCACACCTGCCTTGTCACTACCCACGGTGCACAATGTGACAATGTCATGTATGTGTGGGGGCTTCCCATCAGGTTGATGTTGGAGCACCCTCAAAAGCTGCAGCTGTTGCAGCAACCAACATGTGTCTGTGTGTAGATTGACATTGCACACTGTTCCGCACACCATGCCACATGTGGTATCGGATGTGAGGTACACATGTATGCATGGGACACGGAGTAGCGTGACAAGGACATGTCTGCATCCTCACAATGATTGTGTGGTGAGTCATGACATGTGCACCTTCATGGCAAGGTGTGTGGGCTGTCCTAGTGTAATGTCATGTGACCTGTGGCTCTAGTGTTCCGCTACCAGTCTCTGCAATCGGCATCCTACTTCTGCAGATGTGTGGGCGTATGTCACTCCTGTCTTGCGTCTGGCTGTTCACTTGCACTGGGACACAGCTATTCCCATGCCATGGCATGTGGAGGTTCAGAATCTCCGTGTGTAGCTGGGTTTTGGTAGGAGTGTCACCTGGCAGCCATACGTGTCCTGGGCATGTAGCACATACCTGACTCCCTATGTAGCATATGTGTATTGACAGATTAACATGTGCTCAGTACATATGAATTGTTGTCGTAGTGCACTCACTCTTCCTTGTCACTTCCTAATTACTGCAGAGCGCCGCCTCTTGCCCGACCAATTCCGGACTTGGCTGACATGCGGGAGAATGACAGCATCCGTTGCTACCGCTTCCCCCAACCGTTGATTCTGGAGTTGACGGCGAGACTGGCACCACACCTGCAACCGCAGCACAGGTATCCTACGGCACTGACACCCCAGCTGAAGGTAATGGCTGACCTACATTTTTTTGCCACGGGTACCTTTCAATATACCATAGCTCATGTTGGTGGCATGTCCCAGAGCATGTTCTGCCGTGTGCTGCATGATTTCTTAGAGGCCATGTTGATTCACCTGGATGACTTCATCAAGTTCCCAACCCCTGAACAGTTGACTGCGGTCAAGCGTGGATTCTATGCCCTGGGAGGGATGCCCCATGTCATTGGGTCCATAGATGGGACACATGTAGCTTTGGTACCACCACACGCACGGGAGGTAGCGTACCGCAATCGGAAGCACTACCACTCCATCAATGCCCTTGTGGTGTGTCAGTCCAACATGGTGATTTCACATGTCTGTGCTCGTTTTCCAGGATCAGCACACGATGCCTACATCATGAGGCGTAGCAGGATGCCTGAAATGATGATGCAGCTGCGCAACGAAAGAGCATGTGTTGTTGGTGGGTACAGTCTGTCTGTCCTGTATTTTGCATAGCCTACCAGCACGACCGCTTCACCAGTTCTAACGATGTCCATGTGCTTCCCATGTAGGGGACGCTGGCTATCCCAACATGCCTTGGCTGCTCACACCTCTCCGCAACCCCATCACGCCGGCCCAGCTCCGCTACAACACCGCCCATGGCCGGACAAGGCGAGTGATAGAGAGGACGTTTGGCCTGCTGAAGAGCCGCTTTCGGTGCCTCCGCAAGACCGGCGGCGCCCTCCCATATGCCCCTGCGAAGGTCTGCAAAATCTTCATGGTCTGCTGTATGCTGCACAACATGGCAGTTGAGAAAGCTGTGCCACTCATCCCGGATCAACATGACAAGGACCATCCACCCGTGGAGGACGAAGGCCTTGGCAATGGGGCTAGTGATGTGGAGGATGTGTAGCCGCAGGAGGACATCCGGACTCGGCTCATACGCGACTTCTTTGCTTAGTGGTGAGTACCAGTGTCTGAGTGTGCACGCATTAGTCCCCGTGTGGCATGTGTTGTGATGTGTGTGTCCACCTGCATGTATGGCACGTGAGTCAGAGGTGTGTGTGGGTGTGTCACTGGAGTGATGGTGGCAGTGATGGTTGTATTTCCCCAGTCATAATTGTGACCTAGCATGTTGTCATCCATACATGTGTCGAGTAAATGCACTTGCAAGTGGCTGTGCTTTTTGTGGCTGACTTCTTGTGTGTCTCTCTTCCCCAGGTACTTGCGCATGCCGTCTGCTGGTTGCATTGTTGTGGCACTGCTATTCCTCATGGACACGTCATTGTGTGCTGACTCAGCGTTACAGGCACGGACACGTTTGGAAGTCTCCATAGGGTAAGGGATGCATCAGGGGTGTATTGGGTGTGGCAGTTGTTCACGATGTATGCACATTGCCCCTGTCGATGTTTGGTTCCTCTGCAGACATGTAGCATCACCATGGGACACGACATGCAGCTGTGTACACCTGAATAGATGGTCTGACTGGTTGACAGTCATCAGTGATGGGATAGTGGATTGTGATGATGGCATCAATGTGTGTGACACTGCCCTCGGACACATACGGTTAGCATTGGCTTGACATGGTGCGGGACTTCCACATCAGCGGATCTATGGTGTATGGCAGGCTCTCTGTGAGCAGCTGTGGGTGTTTAGCTGTTAGCCGACAATTGTGTGCCAGTTCCATGGCTAACACGCATTTGTGCTGCAGAAGGGGGGTGCCAGTGTTGGACCCACATGTTACTCCACAAGATGTGTTCATGTGTACTTCAAGTTGCCTCTGCAATCCCAAATACATGACTAATAAAGGTGTCCCTATGCCTCCAAGGTGCCTGTTCTCAGTCAATGCTGGTGTGTTGCCATGGGGCATACGGCATGTCTGGCATGGTTTACCGTGATAGTGGCTATGTGTCTATGTGTAGAGTAGCAAGATGCAAGCTGTTTGTGTGGGATTAGACTGTGTATTGTGCATGATGTCTATGACTGTGTGGGTATTGTGACATGTGCCATCCCCATGCATCCAACGTTGGCCAGGCCCCCATTCTCTGCATCCACCGGACTCAAGCTTGCAGGACATGGTTCTGCCACCTGTCTACACATACCTGGGTGCCCCCCAGGACACTCCACATGATCCCTGACCTCTGCGCATGACTGTTGCTGTACTCAATTAGTCTGTCAGCACGGTTGTGCGGCCACCCCCTCAGCTGGTTGGGCCCATCACGGGTGTGTATGGTGCTCCATGTCTGTCTTGCCTAATACACTGTGACCCGTGTGTCCTGTGCCAGACTCAGGCCCCAGGGTGTGGATGGTTGAAGTCAAAAGAGAACTCAGGCATGTTTAGACTTTACAACACACATGTAAGGTAATAATGCAACCAGCAGGCATCTTCTCTTCATAGTGTGATTTATTATTTTGGTGGGGGGGGGATAAAGTGAGGGGCTTTCCGGGAGTTTGGAATCCAAAGTTCAGTAGAGAAGTTGGTGTCCTTGCCATTGGAAATCCTCATAGTCCATGCCACAGTCTTTGTCAACATTGGTCAGACAGTGACCAGCAGGGCCATGTGGCAGAGAATGTCTCTTGATGCTGTGATGCTGTTGCTCCAGTGGGCCAGGTGCCAGGTCAGGTGTCCTGGGAGATGGTGATGTTGCACCGACCCTCACGGTCTTTTCCGTGGACGACCCGCCCTCCTGCGGGGACCCTCAGAAGCAGGCCGTGACGACGTCTGGGATGCTCCATCGGATGTTTCCTCCTCCTCCTCCTGCTCCCTCCCTGTGGGTGGTGATTAAGGGTGGGCGTAGTTCGCGAAGTAGCACTTCGCGAAGCTACGCAAAGTGAAGTTCGCACTACGCGAGCTACGCGTAGCACTTCGCGAACTGCGTAGTAACATGTTCGCACTGTGCAAGATGTTGTTTTCAATGATTGCACAGTGCGGACAAGCAACCGGCACTGTGCAATCATTGAAAATGGCATCTTGCACAGTGCGAGCTGTAGTTTTCTGCTGCTCGAGTAGATTTTTACTCGAGCGGCAGCTTTCTCAACGCGAACTGGTAGTTTCTCATCGCGAGCGGTCGCGAGCATACGCGACCCCTCACAATGAGAAACCTGACCTCCTCGCGTTGGGAATCTCGCCGGGAGGTTTATTTTCCATGCTCGCGATCGCCAACTTGATGTCGCTGATCGCGAACAAGGAATGAGTCTCGCCGGGATGTCATTTTGCTTGCTCGCGGTCGCCAACTTGACGCTGAGGACCGCGAGCAAGCAAAAAATGACCGCAGCACTACGCAACACTACACTACGCGTGTTCGCACTGTGCTACGTGCAGTTCGCGTAGTGCGAAGTAGCGCGAACTTCGCAAACTACGCGAGCGTAGCGTAGTGCTTCGCCCAGGCTTAGTGGTGATGTTCTCCGCCTTCTGGCACAGGGAGGGTCGGCCATGTTGTCGGCCATCCGACGGAGTGTATCGTGAATTCCCGTGTACGCCGTCAAAAGCTCAGCCTGTCCGTCCTCCATCCTCCGTTGGTGTTGCAGTAGACAGGCATGTAGCTCCGCATGTTGCTGGGCCTGCTAGGTCTTGATCCCCTCGAGGACGGACACAACCTGGGCCAGGCCCGTGGTGTCCTGCCGGTATGTGTCCAGGATGTTACGGACATGGGCAAATACCGGTTCCCCAGCCAACTGGTCAGGCTCGCGCCTCCGCCGTCCTCCACTCCCACCACCCCTGCCCACTTGCACCTGGCCTGCCCTTATGGGTACATCGGGTCTCCGGGACCCCTGAGGGGTGGCATTGGCGTTGTCGCCTGCCTCCTCCTGGGTGCCCGGGACACCGTGTCCCTCCTGGCCAGCCTGGCTGCATTGTGGTTGTGGGGCAGGGATCCTGGGTGTCTCCTGGGATGTGGCAGGAGTGGGGGTGGTGGTTGGCACAGTTGTACCTGACGCAGGTGCTGCAGGTGGTTGGACACCAGAGGGGCCAGGTTGGTCGGGCTCGTCCACAGAGTGGTGAGAGTGGTCGCTGCCGGTGGGATCGGGCTCCTGCAGATCCGGGTCCTGTGAGTCTTCCCCCCCAGTGTTGGGGGGTGAACCATGACGTTGACCTGTGTGTGAGAGAGACAATGTTAATTTTGGTCCATGCAACATCCATGTTTCATCAGTTTCAAAGTTGGCACTTTTCCTCTTGGAATTAGGATCTGTCTTGCATTCCACTCACAGTGCACTTGTGCATGGGTGTGTCCCTTGGGCACAACTTTGGCCCATTTAACTATGTGTGGCACAGTCTCACTTGCTGCGTCAAGTGTGACTGCAGTCAGCAGTGGAGTGGGCAGGTGTGGCGGCCATGCATTGGCGCCTTCCGTGTAGCACTGTACATGTGCACATGGAGTGGATCCACACACTTATATGATGCAGGTAGCTGTCGTTGTGCTCGTGAACAGGTTGTGACATGGCCCTGTGTTTTGCCATGGAGAAGAGGGGGGGTTCTGGCACTGGCCACCCTTGTCTACATGCACGCAGTCTACCTGCTGACGAGCAGACATTCGCACACGCCACACGGCTGATTTGCTCTCCCTCTGTCTCGCTCCCTCTCTGTCCCCCTCTCCCTCCCTCTGTGTGTCAGCCTCCTCCCTCTGTCCGTCTCGCTCCCTCTCTGTCCCCCTCTCCCTCCCTCCGTGTGTCAGCCTCCTCCCTCTGTCTGTGTCCCTGTGTCTCCCTCCCTCTCTGTCCCCCTCTCCCTCCCTCCCTCTCTGTCCCCCTCTCCCTCCCTCTGTGTGTCAGCCTCCTCCCTCTGTCCGTCTCCCTGTGTCTCCCTCCCTCTCTCTGTGCCCCTCTCCCTCCCTCTGTGTGTCAGCCTCCTCCCTCTGTCCGTGTCCCTGTGTCTCCCACCCTCTCTGTCCCCCTCTCCCTCCCTCTGTGTCCCCCTCTCCCTCCCTCTGTCACCTCAGCCCAGCTTACTGTGCACACACTGTTAGCAGATCTTTGAATGGCCCTTGGCTTGTTGATGTGAGTTTGTTTCTGATCTCCAGGCACCCAATGGGTGTAGTGTGTGTCTCTGCGCTGCTGCTGTGGTGGTGTGTGCTGCCACTCTTTCACACTGTTGGCTGTTCATTAGCTGCTGTCATGTGCAAAACAGTGCCTTCACCCCCATGTGTTGATGCAAGGCGTCCGCCATTTGCTGGCGAGTCTTTCCTGTGTGGGGACACACTGTTTGTCTGGCTGTGACCTAGGCCATATGGGCAGAGGGCATTGTTGTCTGCTTCTGAGTTGCACTATGTGAATTTTGGGGCCCACCCTCCCGCCATCCGGGTTACCGTGTCATGTGTTGGTGTCTTCTGTGGCCTGTGACTTGACATTGTCCAGCTGGGTGCATGGGGCATGGTGGCGGCAGTGGCATGTGCGTGTTCATGGAGTGTGATTGAGTCATGCGATAGGTTGGGGTGGTTGCGTGCCTGTTAGTGATTTTGGTTGTGGATGACGTTCCCCCCATGTGAGGTGCGTAGTTTGTGTTCTCACCCGGGTCTCGGAGTCCTTCTAATCCGCCCACTGCCTCCACCGGCAGTATGGCCATCACCATCTCCTCCCAGGGCTGGTAGTGTACGGGTCTGCGGGAGGGCCCTCCTCCAGTGGCGTTGGCCTGGTTGTGTTCCTCCTGCATCTTGGCTCGGACCCTCCTCCGCAGATCGTACCACCTGGATTGGCATTCCTGCCTGGTCCTTCTGGTGTCCCCAACAGCATTCACAGCATCGATGATGGTCTGCCACATGGCTGTTTTTGCTGCCATGCTGGTGTTTCTGACCAATGTTCCAAAGAGCTGTGGCTCGACTCTGAGGATTTCATCGACAAGAACCTCCAACTCTCGGTTACTGAACTTTGGATTCTTGGTAGTGGGCATGGTGAGGGGTGTGGGTGTGGATGGTGGGGGGGGTGTGTGGATGGTGGGGGGGGGGTGTGGATGGTTGTGGGTGTATGTGGGTGTGGGTGTGCAGGTGTGTGTGTGTGTGAATGTGATGAGGGGGTGTTTGTGAAGGTGGTTGTGTGAAGGTGTGCAAGTGTAAGGTGTGGTGAAGCTTGTAGTAAGGTGCTGTAAGTTGTCTGTGGTGTCTGGCAGCAGTGAGTCTGTTGCAAAGGCTCATGGTTTGTGTGTGTGGGCCCTTTTTATTGGTCCATTGGTGGGTGTGGCTGTGTTTGAAGTTTGGGTGGGTGTGTTATAAGGAGTGGTGGTGTATTGGGCCTCTGTTTGTTTTTGGCAGTTGCAGGTCAGTGAATGTGTTATTTTAGTGGTTGTTGGACATGTTTAGTGGCTTTGTGCCATTCGAATGGTGTATTCTTGTGTTGTTTTGGTTTGTCCTGGTTGTGTACGTGCATTTTTAGCGTGTGTACGGTGTGTACATGGGCCATTTGGTTGTACGGTGCTGTCCTTGTGTGTGGCTTGGTACGACTCGAACATGCGGTTGTGATGTTGGGGCCTGGGGTGCGCTCCGTACTTAGGAGGTTGTGTTGGGGGTGCGACTGGAACGTACTGGGGTGTACATAGACGGTGGTACGACACGTACAGGGGTGGGTGGGTGTACATAGACGGTAGTACGACACGTACAGGGGTGGGGGGGTGTACATAGACGGGGGTACGACACGTACAGGGGTGGGGGTAGGACTCGAACGTACTGGGGTGTACATTGACGGTGGTACGACACGTACAGGGGTGGGGGTACGACTGGAACGTACTGGGGTGTACATAGACGGTGGTACGACACGTACAGGGGTGGGTGGGTGTACATAGACGGTGGTACGACACGTACAGGGGTGGGGGGTGTACATAGACGGTGGTACGACACGTACAGGGGTGGGGGTAGGACTCGAACGTACTGGGGTGTACATTGACGGTGGTACGACACGTACAGGGGTGGGGGTACGACTGGAACGTACTGGGGTGTACATAGACAGTGGTACGACACGTAAAGGGGTGGGTGGGTGTACATAGACGGTGGTACGACACGAACAGGGGTGGGGGGGTGTACATAGACGGGGGTACGACACGTACAGGGGTGGGGGTAGGACTCGAACGTACTGGGGTGTACATTGACGGTGGTACGACACGTAAAGGGGTGGGGGTACGACTGGAACGTACTGGGGTGTACATAGACGGTGGTACGACACGTACAGGGGTGGGGGTAGGACTCGAACGTACTGGGGTGTAGGTACACGGGGGTACGACATGTACAGGGGTGGGGGTAGGACTCGAACGTACAGGGGTGTGGGTACACGGGGGTACGACACGTACAGGGGTGGGGGTACGACGCGAACGTTATGGGGTGTACATGCACGGGTGGGGGTTCGACACGTACAGGGGTGGGGGTAGGACTCGAACGTACTGGGGTGTACATTGACGGTGGTACGACACGTACAGGGGTGGGGGTACGACTGGAACGTACTGGGGTGTACATAGACGGTGGTACAACACGTACAGGGGTGGGTGGGTGTACATAGACGGTGGTACGACACGTACAGGGGTGGGGGGGTGTACATAGACGGGGGTACGACACGTACAGGGGTGGGGGTAGGACTCGAACGTACTGGGGTGTACATTGACGGTGGTATGACACGTACAGGGGTGGGGGTACGACTGGAACGTACTGGGGTGTACATAGACGGTGGTACGACACGTACAGGGGTTGGTGGGTGTACATAGACGGTGGTACGACATGTACAGGGGTGGGGGGGTGTACATAGACGGGGGTACGACACGTACAGGGGTGGGGGTAGGACTCGAACGTACTGGGGTGTAGGTACACGGGGGTACGACACGTACAGGGGTGGGGGTACGACTGGAACGTACTGGGGTGTACATAGACGGTGGTACGACACGTACAGGGGTGGGGGTAGGACTCGAACGTACTGGGGTGTAGGTACACGGGGGTACGACATGTACAGGGGTGGGGGTAGGACTCGAACGTACAGGGGTGTGGGTACACGGGGGTACGACACGTACAAGGGTGGGGGTACGACACGAACGTACTGGGGTGTACATGCACGGGGGTAGGACACGTACAGGGGTGGGGGTACGATGCGAACGTACTGGGGTGTACATGCACGGGTGGGGGTTCGACACGTACACGGGTGTACATACAGGGGGGGGTGTACATTAACGGGGAGTGCGACTCGAACGTATGGGTGCTGGGGGGAGTGTTGGGCACGTATGCGGGGACATGTCTCCATGGTTGCAATGGGAGTTCGGTGCGGACGGTGTTTTTACCATACGGTTGTGAGATCGGACGCACGGGATGGATCGTGATTCCTCGGTCGGACTTCACTTTTCACATTTGTACGGTAAATCGTCCGAGGACGTGTCGGACACATTTTCGGACCCGAGGACGTGTGGGGAATGATTCCCAATGCGGTTCGTATGGACTTTTTACCATGCGAATCGTGATTGCCAGTTCGTACGGCACTTGTACGATTCGTACGGTTAAAAGACCGGATACGAGTCGCACGGGGAATTTTTTTACCGGATCGTAATTGGCACCGTAATGTCTCTCACCAGGTGTGCAGTCTGCTGCAAGGGAGTCATAGGGATCAAGCAGAATGATACAACTTTATTTGTAAAGTAAGGATATCTTAGAAGGCCTGCTCCTCATGGGAACAGCCCAGCCCGAACTGTTGGACTGGACGGTCCGGCAGTATGGCTGGACTGTTCCCATGGGGAGACAGATGTGCATAGTTCTGGGTTTAAACTGGAATGGCATGGGGAGCAAAACAACAATGTATTTAGGCGTAGATCTCTGTACTGGGGTGAATGTTTGACAATGTTCAACATCCTGTCCATCAATTGTTCTTTTTGCATGATACATAGAGGGTCATCCAGGCATAAGTCATTACTTTCTGTCAATATGCATAGGCCTTTTCCAGGATTTCTCCAAGGCCAACATAGCTCCATAGGCAAAAAAGGTGGTCCTTACCACCATGGAGGTAGAAAGTTGAAGAGGATGATCCCATACCACGGGAGATGCAAGACCTCCTTATTGGGGAGCCATTTTGGAAGGTAAAGAGGATCAATTAATATTCATCTTTAGTCTTCCTCCAGAACAAAGTCAGTTTGTAAGTTTGTTGGACCAAGAGGCCCCACTTGGTTGAACACCCACATGGAGGTTACAGGACAGGACCTGGTGGAGTATAGGACAGAGGGCACCAATACTTGTCCTCTTATTCCAGCCACCTCTAAGCCTCTCTGAAATGCATTCTGCCACCCGCCTATCCTTGATTGCGATGGTGCCATTTCCATGTTAATTATTTGGTATTATTCTTGCGTTGATGATAAGACTGACATCAAGTATGTCTGCGTGCATCATGAGCAGCCATCTTCCTCCATGGTTCCTTATTACATAGAATGGGTTTACTGAACTCTTCTGATCGTCAACAGAAGCTGACTTTCAGTGTCTACTCCTTGCCATTGCCACATTCTGATGCTGCAACATTTGTATTATGCTCAGTTACACCACCTCATACCCACGCTACCTGAACTGACCTTGTGACATGTCCCCTCCTATGCTTATGGTAGTTTCCTTTATCTTCTGTCTAATTGATTCAAAACATCTGTCTGCGAAACATCCCCACACTCCCTATGAGCCTACACCATTTCTTTCCTGTTCTGCTGTGTTCTTATAGTCTCGGAAGCTTCTTCTTATGGTCCCTTGCCGCCCCCTAATTCAATGATGTAACAAGAAAGCGTGCCAGAGTGACTATGGATTGATGGTTCTTTCCCAATATTTAAGTCTGTGAAGCTGAATGTGTACTTCAAAGAGAAACATAAAAACATGTTGCATTTTGTTCTGTTCTCACATTCATTTCTTTGCTGTCTTCTAGTTTTTTAGTCCCCGCAGTTTTTCTTACTTACAGAAGCTGGATTTTGGTGAGACCATGTTAACATTTCTTATGTACATTCATGCTTATTTTTATATTCTCGCTATTAAACTATCTCTGATGATACTTCTGAATTGCATGTTTGAATGAATGAATTACAGATTGTGTGCCATGCATTCACTCTTCAATTTTGTTCTATTCTCCAATTTTGAGAACTGAAAACAAACATCCAGCAAGGCCAGAGGTGTTACTGTCCTCCACTGTGCACTTTTTCTTTCTATTGGCTTGGAGGAGACACACAATAAAGAATGCTCCTGACAGATGAACTGAAGATATGGTACAAGCATATTGTGACCTATCTTCTGACAAAATAGTGGCTTAGTAAGGACTACATGGGCCCAAATACAAGGGAGGAAATTGGACCCCAGGCAACTAGTGAAAAGGGCCTCTTATGTCATGGGCCAAATGTGTCTCAAGACCTGCTACACTATCGATAGGATACACCTCAGACAAAATCGTTTTTCCTAAGTATCACCCCCATTGGAGTTACTAGCAGAAAATCTGCAACAAATGGAGATATTTTGGGGGATTTTCATGGCAGACGAGATTTTATAATTGATATTCTGACATAAAACCAAGCTCACAAAATGCATATATATTCTCAATCACTCTTCATACAAAAATCTAGCACTTATTAATTCAACTACTTAAGCAAAAGTCTGAAATAATTATCAGTCATAATGAAGTTGTCTCTCTTTTCCAATTGAGAATGTAGGTGTGACAGAAAAAAACACAAAAACAATGTTGCCAGAGATTCATTGACAAAATATCTACATACCAAAATATTGTGACATTAATATCGATATCAAAAATATTGCTATGCTATACTTATCATGTAAATTACAAAAAGATTTAAAAAAATATTTTGCCACTAATATTGTTTTTTAAAAAATATATATACATTTTAATAGTAAACGTTAATTATATTGAATAATAACACTAATGCAATAAAAATATGAAAATATGTAATTAAAAACATATATAACAATTATAACTATTTTCAAAAAGCAAAACACACATATATTAATATATGTATATGTGTATATATATATATATATATATATATTCATAGAAAAAAACATAGGTTTCAGGGGTGTTATAGTTAGCTGGCCATTTCACTTGTACAAAACCATAGAGGGTCCCTAGGGTCCAACTTGCCCACTAGCCACCTCCAGTAAGTGCCACAGAGCTGCGTTGCAGAGAGGTGTAAAAAGTGGCACGGCCTGGACCACCTCTCTGCAATGCAGCTCAGTGGCGCTTACTGGAAGCACTTGGTGGGCTAGTTAGCCCCCAGGGGCCCTCAGTATTAAAGGGAAATTATATCCCCAATTTAAAACGTGCCATAGTGCGTGTTTGCACACGTCACCTCAGGCCCCGTCCCCTCCCTTCACCACTGTGTAAACGCGCCCTGTGGCTGTTCTAAGTAGAGAGATTAAGTCCCCTTGAATCCTAAGGGTCCCTAGGGTCAAACTAGACCACTAGGTACCTCCAGTAAGCGCCACAGAGCTGCGTTGCAGAGAGGTGTAAAAAGGGGCTTGGCCTCAGAACACCTGTCTGCAGCGCAGCTCCCAGTTGTCAAGATCTGCCTCGCCAGTCCAAGTGAGACTCAAACTGGGACTTCAAGATCATCATGGAGTGGAGGCAGGCACATTTATTAAACTATGGAGGAGACTGCGCCGTGCCCGGGAGGGTTCCTTGGAGGCCCGACTATGGCAGGAAATACAGAAAAATCAGACCAGCCATAAGCATCGGCAACTCCTGGAGCGCAGTTTACAGCTACTAGATGTAAAAGACTTCTGGGAAACAAACCCCTCTCACCCGGTGATAAAGACCGCCATTAAAAAAAACGTTAGATTGTGGTCCTTTCACTCGGACAGGGCAATACTGTCAAAGAGGAGACACGCTTGGGCTGTAATTGCTAATTTTAAAGTGGGTGTTCAGCTGCTCTACCTATCAAGCACATATGCACTTTATTGGAAACATAAGTTTTTAGCCTTGAGGATGGGTGACTGGCCCTTTCTGAAGAATGTTCCCGAATGGCGCCGGCCAGGTAGTAGCACTGAATGCAGGTTGTGTGGCTATCATTCGGAAACAATGGAACACATCGTTTGTGCATGCCCTGCACTGCTCATGGCCAGACGGTCACTGTTGCGAGGCCAATGTATTACGTTGGGAGTTCGATCTTACCGCCAAGCAATAATGGCTGCTCTTAACCCTGACAACACCAAGCTAAACATTGGGTTTACGGATTTCGTCCATAAAGCGTCAAAACTTTTGGAATCCACAATCACACCCAAATTCTCCTCATCACAGCATGGCGTCTGAGTTAATAGACTCCACAATTAAATCAGAGACTACATGAAATCCAGAGCAATGTCCTTCTTCAGAACTTTATTAGCCCATAATGGTCTCCCTAATTTTAAGTAAATTTAAATCCACCGTTTTTAACATTTATCACTGTCATTTTTATCGTTCAATTTAGTCATGTTTTAAATTGTAATTTTTTTTTAAAAACCTATCAATAAAGAGTTTATTGCACTGTAGTCCCAAACATCCTCGACCTCCCCATGGCATTCGACAGTCTTCCACCACACCCTCATGAACAGACCCCACAACATAGTCATACAGCAAGACTCCCTCAAGTGGATCAACTCATTCCTCACAGGCCGCACACAGAGCATCTGACTTCTTCCCTTCACTGCCGCACCCAATGACATTATATGTGGCTCACCACAAGGATCATCCCGCAGCCCCACCCTGTTCAACATCTACATGTCCGCCCTCGCAGACTTTTGAGAGATCCTACAGACTAAACATAATTTTCTATGCAGATGACACTCAACTGATCTCAGCGATACCAAAGGGGATGATGGACGGAGCGTTAGAGCAAATCAAACACTCACCCCCAGTCAACTGATCTGGGTTTAATCCATCATCATTCTTTAGCTCACTCCACCATCCCAGTTCAGACATGGCCATATGCAAATGAGTCTGACCCTGTGCCTCATGGGAACAGTCCAGCCCGAACTGCCAGGCCATGTCTTCCCTGGACCGGAAACAAGCATCCTGGGACCGGTTTCGGGTTCATAACCCTCGTCAGCCAGGCTATCTTGAATCCAGTGGCAAAGTGAGCAAGGGACCCACGTCTGGGCATACCCTGCCAACTTAGGGCGAACAAAGCGATACCAAAGGGGATGATGGACGGAGCGTTAGAGTAAATCAAACACTCACCCCCAGTCAACTGATCTGGGTTTAATCCATCATCATTCTTTAGCTCACTCCACCACCCCAGTTCAGACATGGCCATATGCAAATTAGTCTGACCCTGTGCCTCATGGGAACAGTCCAGCCCGAACTGCCAAGCCATGTCTTCCCTGGACCGGAAACAAGCATCCTGGGACCGGTTTCGGGTTCATAACCCTCGTCAGCCAGGCTATCATGAATCCAGTGGCAAAGTGAGCAAGGGACCCGAGTCTGGGCATACCCTGCCAACTTAGGGCGAACAAAGCGATATCAAAGGGGATAATGGATGGAGCGTTAGAGCAAATCGAACACTCACCCCAGTCAACTGATCTGGGTTTAATCCATCATCATTCTTTAGCTCACTCCACCACCCCAGTTCAGACATGGCCATATGCAAATCAGTCTGACCCTGTGCCTCATGGGAACAGTCCAGCCCGAACTGCCAAGCCATGTCTTCCCTGGACCAGAAACAAGCATCCTGAGACCGGTTTCGGGTTCATAACCCTCGTCAGCCAGGCTATCTTGAATCCAGTGGCAAAGTGAGCAAGGGACCAACGTCTGGGCATACCCTGCCAACTTAGGGCGAACAAAGCGATACCAAAGCGAATGATGGACGGAGCGTTAGAGTAAATCAAACACTCACCCCCAGTCAACTGATCTGGGTTTAATCCATCATCATTCTTTAGCTCACTCCACCACCCCAGTTCAGACATGGCCATATGCAAATCAGTATGACCCTGTGCCTCATGGGAACAGTCCAGCCCGAACTGCCAAGCCATGTCTTCCCTGGACCAGAAACAAGCATCCTGAGACCGGTTTCGGGTTCATAACCCTCGTCAGCCAGGCTATCTTGAATCCAGTGGCAAAGTGAGCAAGGGACCAACGTCTGGGCATACCCTGCCAACTTAGGGCGAACAAAGCGATACCAAAGGGGATGATGGACGGAGCGTTAGAGTAAATCAAACACTCACCCCCAGTCAACTGATCTGGGTTTAATCCATCATCATTCTTTAGCTCACTCCACCACCCCAGTTCAGACATGGCCATATGCAAATCAGTCTGACTCTGTGCCTCATGGGAACAGTCCAGCCCGAACTGCCAAGCCATGTCTTCCCTGGACCGGAAACAAGCATTCTGGGACCGGTTTCGGGTTCATAACCTTCGTCAGCCAGGCTATCTTAAATCCAGTGGCAAAGTGAGCAAGTGACCCACGTCTGGGCATACCCTGCCAACTTAGGGCGAACAAAGCGATACCAAAGTGGATGATGGACGGAGCATTAGAGCAAATCAAACACTCACCCCAAGGCAACTGATCTGGGTTTAATCCATCATCATTCTTTAGCTCACTCCACCACCCCAGTTCAGACATGGCCATATGCAAATCAGTCTGACCCTGTGCCTCATGGGAACAGTCCAGCCCGAACTGCTAAGCCATGTCTTCCCTGGACCGGTTTTGGGTTCATAACCCTCGTCAGCCAGGCTATCTTGAATCCAGTGGCAAAGTGAGCAAGGGACCCACGTCTGGGCACACCCTGCCAACTTAGGGCAAACAAAGCGATACCAAAGGGGATGATGGACGGTGCGTTAGAGCAAATCAAACACTCACCCCCAGTCAACTGATCTGGGTTTAATCCATCATCATTCTTTAGCTCACTCCACCACCCCAGTTCAGACATGGCCATATGTAAATCAGTCTGACCCTGTGCCTCATGGGAACAGTCCAGCCCGAACTGCCAAGTCATGTCTTCCCTGGACCGGAAACAAGCATCCTGGGACCGGTTTCGGGTTCATAACCCTCGTCAGCCAGGCTATCATGAATCCAGTGACAAAGTGAGTAAGGGACCCACGTCTGGGCATTCTGTCCATCAATTGTTGTTTCTGCATTTGTCACCCCGAGTGGGACGGGTATGCTCAGACGTGAGTCCCGTGCTCTCCATGCCACTGGAATCAAGCTATCCTAGCTGAAGAGGGGTGAAACCCTGAAACCGGTCCTAGGATGCTTGTTTCCAGTCCAGGGAGGACCTGGCTTGGCAGTTCGGGCTGGACTGTTCCCATGAGGCACAGGGTTAAGACTGATTTGCATATGGCTGGGTTCAAACTGGAATGGCATGGTGAGCAAAAAAATGATGGATTTAGGCCCAGATCTCTGTACTGGGGTGAATGTATGACATTGTTCTGCATTCTGTCCATCAATTGTTTTTGCATTTGTCACCCCGAGTGGGACGGGTATGCTCAGACGTGAGTCCCGTGCTCTCCATGCCACTGGAATCAAGCTATCCTGGCTTAAGAGGGGTGAAACCCCGAAGCCGGTCCTAGGATACTTGTTTCCAGTCCAGGGAGGACCTGGCTTGGCAGTTCGGGCTGGACTGTTCCCATGAGGCACAGGGTCAAGACTGATTTGCATATGGCTGGGCTCAAACTGGAATGACATGGTGAGCAAAAAAATGATGGATATAGGCCCAGATCTCTGTACTGGGGTGAATGTATGACATTGTTCTGCATTCTGTTCATCAATTGTTGTTTTTGCACTCAACTGATCTTCTCACTCACCGAGGAGCCCTTCAATGCCAAAACCAACTTCTGCAATGCCATGATTAGCGTAGCCAAATGGATGAGAGACAACTGCCTCCAGCTCAACTCCGACAAAACTGAAGTGTTGATCTTTGGGAAGAACACCTCCTCATGGGACCATAGCTGGCGGCCGGCAGAACTTGGACCTACTCCCACACCTACCGACAATCCACCCATGCTTGACAGCCAACTGACCATGAAATAAGAAGTTAACACCGACGCCTCCTCCTGCTTCCACGCACTTCGCCTACTCCGCAGAAACTTCAGATGGATCTCATCCTACACCAGAAAGATCGTCACTCAGGCCCTTGTCACCAAACGCCTCGGCTATGACTGCGTCCTCTATGTTGGGATCGCCATCCAGCTTCTCCGCAGGCTCCAGACCGTACAGAATGTGGCAGCCAGACTCTTCCTGGACCACCCCAAATGAACCCACATCACACTCCACCTGAGAGACCTTCACTGGCTCCCCATCCAGAAATGATGCCAGTTCATGTTCCTTCCGCACTCCTACAAAGCTCTCCATGAACGAGAACCTGCCGCAACAACCATCGACTGAACTTCCACCAACCCAATAGAAACCTGCACTCCTCTTCACTCGAAACCCCCCCCTGCATATGTCACAGCGCCGCAGGGATGGCTGCTCCTTCTCCTACATCACTGCAAAGACCTGGAACGCCCTTCCCCTCCAGCACTTCAGAAAGAGACTCAGGACCTGGCTCTACAATGGAGACACAGCGCCCAGATACCCCCAGGTGTGACAGTGCTGCTCTCTGCAAATTCTGTTTGATTGATCTTAAAGAACTGCATGGCTTCCATTGCAGCAGCATTTTAATATTTAGCAAGAAATCATACATTTATAAGAATTACTTTGAACATTAGAACCACTGAAACAATCATTATTTCAGATAGCCAGTATTTATATCTGATTCAGGTGAAAGCCCAGTTCAATAATGAAAATTATGCCTAATTATGATTTACTAAATCAAATAATAAATGGAACAAAAATCGGATCTGGTGAGCATAAATGATTCGCAACATTTCAAGTGAAGGTTCCTTTAATGCTGAAACAATTATCGCAAGAATAGGGCCAATTATATTATTAAAGTGAGCAATTTGAAATTCAGGGCTATACATTACCCTTCTGAGCTGTTCAAATGATACCATGGAATTTCCACTGTTGTTACAGTCACACGAGAAAGAATTGGACCCTGACGCTGAATATTAAAGAATAGATTTTAGCTGTGAGGTTTATTCAAATAGCTCTCTTTATCTGCCTCGGTTCTGTAATTGCTGGTTACAGCAACTGCTACGAGGTTCATTCATCACTGCTGATGGTTGGAAATAGCGAGGTGAAAGAGAATGAGTTACTTTTAATCAATCAAAGGTAGATTAACCCCTTCAGTGCCCATGACGAGCTGGACTCGTCATGGGCCGCGGTGGCGCTGTGCCCATGACGAGTCCAGCTCGTCATAGACCCCGCCCGCTAATGCAACGGCCGGCACTGGGCGGGGAAAGGGGCGGGCACTGAAGGGGTTAATTGGAGAAAGAAATACAATTTCCAATACATAAGTAAACTGACATATTTTACACATACTTAATGCTCTGAAAATAGCATTGATCTTAAATCCATTTAGGCAGTAACACACAGCAGACTATAGTCTTATGTTGAGTGCCTTGGGTACCTTAAGGCAGTAATGTAATATATTTGAGGCTGATTCACAATCACTAATATACGGGTATAGGTGACTGAGGGCCTGAATTAGACTTTGATGGATGGCACTCCATCCAGCAGGGTGGTGGAGGCCATCACTTCCGCCACTCTGATGAACGACCATCTGCCAAATTTAGAGATGACCGACATCAACAGTTAGGGGCATATTATCAAGACAGGCGATAAAATTATCGCCGCTTTAGCGGCAGAAAACTGCTGCTAAAACGGCGATAATGGGCTTGATAATATGCTCTATGGAATTCCAATTGAAGCTCAGGTTAGATGTCCTTCTATCATCTAACATGGGCTTCAATTGGAATTCCATAGAGCATATTATCAAGCCCATTTTCACCGTTTTAGCAGCAGTTTTCTGCCGCTAAAGTGGCGATAACTTTATCGCCTGTCTTGATAATATGCCCCCCATTTATGTACTTTGAAAGGAACTGCATTTATGGTGGCTCCCTTACTAAATGGTTCATGGACTGCGGACATTGATATTGACGGCCATCCACCAAACCTTTAACATTTTTTGTTTTTCAAAAACAAACTCCCAAACAGCGAGTTTGTGTATTTGAAAATAAAACGTAATAACTAATGACATGAACATGCTGGGAGTTTTCTCCCATGATGTGGGAGTCATTATTTTTGTTCTGTCCCTCACAGAAGGTTTTTCCTGGTACTCACGAAAAGATAAAAAGGACATCACACCATCCACTCTAAATAGGGTGAGAGGTGTCATGCCCTTCTACTCACCCATAGGAGGAAGCTTTCCATCGATGGATTCAACAAGGGCTCCATTGACAAAAAGCCATCTTTAAATGAGGCAAGTGGACTGAGATTTTGGTGGACAGGGTACTGTTTACAATGGAGTACCCTTTTAATCAACCCTAAATCAGGCTTGTGCAGTAGTCCTGACTTTCTCATGAGCTTCATGAGTGAGCCAGGCTTACTTCTTGCTTATTCATGAAAATTAGAGCTCTACAAGAGTAAGTCACAGCCAAATCTTTATTTTTCAGGCCCTTTAAGTTTAGGGTTAAATTAAGTGTTGCCGAAGCAACTTGAATTTTCATCACGGAGCATCTGAAGTACCGAAACAGTGTGCTGATTGGTTGTTGTTTCTGCTATGAGCTTATCCTTTGCATGTGTTGAGGTGACTGTGCGGTAGTGGTGATTTAAATACTGATATCCGGAAAGGTTCATTGCATTCCTGGATTCAGTTCATAAGCTAAGATCTTTGGAAAAAATAAAGCAATTTGAAATTGCTTTGTCACTTTCATTACTTGACAGTGACACTTTCTGGCAACTATGAAATACAGGAGCTGGCTATAAGTTGCCTAGTGGGAGAGTTGAACTCAAAAATTGAAAGGTGCTTGGAATAGGTGAAATGGCATTTTGACAGTCAGTTGAATACTTTACTACAGACCTGAAGAAGTAAACTATACTGCTTTATAATATGAGAGGAAATTGGCACCCACTAATCAGAAGTCATTTGCTTCGCATAATTGTGTGGCTCTTATATGTTGTCTACCATTGATGATTTTAGTATCACTGTATTTTTCTAGCTTTGTGCTCTGCACAGGTGAATATATACTGCTCTTTATCATGGAAATTTGCCAGCTGTTGCTCAAGATTGTGCTTCTCGGGGAATATGCTGGGATCTTAGAAAAGAAGCCAAGTGGCAAGAACTCTGGCACAGGCCAGCTGGTATGTTGAGGAACTTAGAATGATCAAACGGTACTGCACACGACTAGAATGGAGATGAAGGGCTAGCCAAAAAGAATCGAATAGCTGCAAAGAAACTTTCATATCAACAAGGACTTCCCACTCCAGCATCAATCTCCAGCATTACCATCCAATCCCAAGAACTGTATAACAACCTCTCAGACCTTTTGAGTAGCAAAATTATAGCCATCTTAAACAACTTTGACCCATAACCAGACCCCTTCAACATTGTAATAAGTCTCACGGTATCAGACAAAGACAACATTGTCACCACAGAGTGAAAACAGCAATCATGAAAACCACACACTCTGGGGCACTGTCAGACCCTCGCCTACAACAAGCCTTTGACAAACACTCACCTCCCATCAGCAAAGGGCTCACACCCATCCTGCATACCTCCATCAACACTGCCACTTTCCAAGAAACCTGGAAGCAACCAGCAGTCAATGCCCTTTTGAAGAAGCCCTCAGCAGACCCAACCAAGCTTGTGAATTAGCGACTCATCTCCCTCCTACTATACTGAGCCAAGTCTTAGAAAAAGCTATCAAAAGACGCCATGCTGAACACCTTGCCAACCATCAGCTCGTCAAATCCACGCAATCTGCATTCAGAACAAACCTGTAGGAAAGCACTCATTTTTTACATGGTCACCCCCACTTTTTGACTGATACATGATGTGATTTCGACTGGAAGTGCACTGCGTTCCTGTTAACCAGGTCCCCAGTGCCACATCTCTTCCAAAAACTGTACAATTGTTCCCATTATTGGCACTAACTTTAGCATCCTCTATAAGTCTCTAGTAAATGTTAACCCTAGTACCTAGGCCTGAAGTATTAAAGAGGGTCCCTCAAGGGCTGCAGCATGAATTATGCCACCCTAAGGGACCCCACACCAGACCAAACTCATGCAGGACTTCTATTGCTGGCTGCGTGTTTTGGTGCAAACAAAAGTGAAAACATGGCCTGACATACATCCCTGTGTGTCAGGCCCCCTAACACTGCATGTAGTACTTATAAATCACCACAGCAGCAGACCTTACAGCCCTAAGGCAGGGTGCTTGGTACTACATGTGAGGGCATACCTGCATGAGCAGATATTTCGCTGTGCTGGTCAGTTCCATTACTGCCAGTGCAAGTGGACAGGGAAGCCATTTTAGAACATTTGCTGGACACTGGTGAAAACACGTTCCCCAGCTAAGCTACATGATGGCTTCACTAAAAATAGGAATGTTTGGTATCAAACAACTTGTATTGATAAACCCACACTGATTTCATTGTTGGAGTTACCAATACATGTACACAAACACATGTTGTGGACACTGGGAACAGCCTACCCGTCAAAAATAAAATCTACAGTCTATAATATGCAGGAATTGGAAGTCTTTGGACCCTCTGAGAGCCCTTGGGCCAGCCCAGTTCTCTTAGTCCCGAAACCTCACACCCATGGTGGTAAAATGGACCTGAGGTTTTGTGTGCACTATAGGGGTCTCAATGCTGTAACCAAACTGATGCACACCAAATTCCTAGGGCTGATGTATTAATTGACATGTTAGAGGCAGTCAAATAGCTCAGTACTTTTGATTTGATATCAGTGTACTGACAGATAGTTCTGACCCCTGGAGCAAAAGAAACGCCAGCATTCTTGACCCCAGACGGGCATTGTCAGTTTACTGTTATGCCCTTTGGCATAAACAATGGCCCTGCCACCTTCCAAAGGTTGGTGAATAAAGTCCTTACTGTGTCGGAATCTTTTAGTGCCGCTTATCTGGACAATATTACTGTTTATAGGTCCATCTGGCATTATCACCTGATTAACCTTGCCAAGGGCCTTGGTGCTCTGAGAAGTGCAGGCCTCACTATCAAGGCAAGCAAGTGTCAGATAGAGCAGGGCTCAGTTGTATACCTGGGCCACCTTGTAGGCGGAGGCCAAGTTCAAGTTCAGTCTAAGATCCAGAAAATCTCAGACTGGGTAGCTCCAAGCATCCAAACTAAACTCAGAACATTCCTTATCTTGACTGGGCACTACAGGAGGTTTATGAAGGGATATAGTTCCATTCTGGCTGCCCTCACAAAATTGACCTCTAAGAAGATGCCAAAAAAGGTGAACTGGACAGTGAGCTGTCAAAAGGCATTTCACACTCTGAAGGAAGAAATGTGTTCAGCACCCATTCTGAAAGCTCCAGTTTATGCAAAGCAGTTCATAGTGCAGACAGATGCCTCTGAACATGTGATAGGAGCAGTCATATCCCAAACCAATGAAGATGGCCATGCCCAACCTGTTGCTTTCATTAGCAGGAGGTTACTCCCCAGAGCAGTGTTGGAGTGCCATTGAGAGGGAAGCCTTTGCTGTAGTTTGGTCCCTGAAGAAGTTGAGGCCATACTTGTTTGGCTCTCACTTCCTTGTTCAAACTGACCACATGCTGCTCAGATGGTTAATGCAAATGAAAGGTGAAAACTCAAAACTGTCGAGGCGGTCCTTTTTCCTTTAGAGTGAAACACAGACCTAGGACTGACCATGCCAATGCAGATGGCCTTTCCAGGTTCTTCCACTTAGAACATGAAGTCTCTTGGGAAAGGTTAGTTTCATCCTCTTTCATTTAGGGGCATTATGTAGGAAAGTATGCCTTTTTGACATGGTCACCCCCCTGTTTGCCTGTTACATGTTGTGATTTCAACTGGAAGTGCACTGGGTTCCTGCTAACCAGGTCCCTAGTGCCAGATCTCTTTCCCAAAAATATACAATTGTTCCCCCAATTGGCAATACCTTTAGCACCCTCAATAAGTCCCTGGTAAATGGTACTCTGTGTACCTAGGGCCTGAGGTACTAAAGAGGGTCCCCCAAGGGCTGCAGCACAAATTGTGCAACAAGTAGGGACCCCTCACCAAACTAATCCAGGGCTGCTATTGCAGGCTGCGTGTTTTGGTGCAGACAAAAGAGAAAACACGACCTGACACACATCCCAGTATGCCCGCCCCCAACACTGAATGTAGTACTTGTAAGTCAACCCTACAGCAGGCCTTACACCTAAGGTAGAGTGGTTGGTATTACATGTAAGGACATATCTGCATGAGCAGATATGCCCCTGTGTTGGTCAGTTCCATTTCTGCCAGTGCAAGTGGACAGGGAAGCCATTTTAGAACATGTGCTGGACACCAGCGAAAACGAGTTCCCCAGCTACATAATGGCTTAACTGAAAATAGGGATGTTTGGTAGCAAACATCTATTGATAAGTCCACACTGGTTCTAGTGATGGGTTTATAAATATATGCACACAGATGGCGCCTTAGAGGTGCTCCCTGACTGGTTTATGCCAGCCTGCCACTTGAAACACTGTTCTGACCTCCTAGTGTGAGAGACTTTTGCTGTCAGGAGACCCAGAACAAACGTCTGTCCGGGAAGAGGGTGTCACAACCCCTCCCACAAGCTTATCTGCTGATTAGCCTCCCTAGGCCGGCAATCTTCAAAGAGCTGCTGCCTTTGAAATGCAAATCTGGCTCCCCTCACAGGAGAGGAAGCCAACCCCCCTTTGTCCAGAGCCCCTTTGGCACCTGGACAGGTGGGAAAGTTGGCTTGTCTGCTAGACGTGCCACCCCCAGGCTAGTACCACCCTTAAGGTGGGCTAAACTGAGGTGGACACAACTTTTCAGAAGTATCCATCTTTGTGATGGCATACTTCAGAATTCTGGAACAGCGTTATGCCCACTTCCCACAGGAAGTGTTCATATAGGGGTGTGGTGACCCCATGGGCCAGTAGTCCATTGGTGACCACTCTACACTCCCCTAACACCCCTAAATTCAGTATTTAGGGGCACCCCTGGCACAAGAAAAGCAGATCCAGATGACCTGCAAAAACAAAAATACACTGAAAAACTGCAAAAGCAGAAGACTGAAGAGGTCAACTGCCAGCCTGTCTGCTGTTCCTTGTCAAATCTGCACCAAAGACATCTCGTCCTGCAGCTGTTGTGCCTCCAAAACCTGGTAGAACTGCCTGCCTTCAATAAAGAACCAAGACCTCCCATGGAACAGTGGATCTATTCCCTGCATCCCTCAGAAACTCCCAAAAAGTAGTCTGAGGACTACAGAACCACCAAAACCAGACGCCTGAAGCCACCACTGCACCTGTGGCTCCAAGCCCAAGTTGAAGTGGGCCAATGGTGCCCTACAGAGGCCGAGTCCATTGTAGTATCACGCCTGACGGGCACTCTTACGTCGCCTGCAGCCTCTGCACGCAGGGCCCCCATACCACGACTGCTCCCAGGAAGAAAATCCGGCGCCTAAAAGCACCTCTGCACCCATCGCCCCGGCCTGTGGAGAAGACGACCAAAGGTGTCCCTAAGTCCCCAAGCATAGTGAGGCTTGAGCCCTCCTGTTGGTTCAGCCCGACATTGAGCACCCAACACTGTTTTGCACCTCTGCACCCTTCCGCCCTAGTGCCGGTGGTGGGTTTCTGCTGGTGCTGCCGTGGACCTTGCCCACCACTCACCTTAATTCCTGGAGAAGGGTCCCGTAAGTTGCTGTACTGTACCTTAATACTGCATTGACTTTTCCTCCCATAAGATAACATTATAGGCTCCAAATATTGCACTGTGCCATCTTTTTGAACTCTAAAACATTCTTATTAAAAACGCACTTACCTAAATGGATTGTTCTGGTGCCAAAGCATATGTAAAGATACTGCTGGGCCTCATTTATGTTTTTTTTTACATAGGGCAGCGCAGAAGGCTGTGCAGCTGCGCTGCCCTAAGGGGAAAAGAAAAGGGCATGAGTGCGCCATATCCATTAGATAAGGCGCATTCCTGTTTTTTTCCCCTGTGCTGGCACACAATGCTCTGCCATGCGCCAACACAGCCAACTTTGCACCATGGTGCAAGGGTGCCTGTGTTGCAGGGATGTTTATTTTTGTGCAAAAATGGAATCCTTCCTGTACAAAAACAATCACAAGAGGTTTTTCCTCTTTCTATGTGTGCTAAAAAATGCAGCACACAAAGAAAGAGGAAAATGCCCCCAGCAACACCCATGGAACACCTCTTTCACACAGTTTTCAACGTGAAACGTAACGTGGCTTTTTGCAGCCTTATAAATATGCCAGTGGCACATTGCGACACCGGAACGTCAAAAAAGTGATGTTCGTGTGCCGCAAAAGTGCGATAGGGCCTCATAAATGAGGCTGTGCTATTTTTATAAATTGATGTGAATCTCCTCTTTTGAGTTGTGTGTCTCATTTATTGGCCATTGTGTGTATTTCCAGATGTTTTGCACTCCTCTGTGATAGGCCTAAGGCTGCTCGACCACACTACTCCCTAGCAGAGCACCTTGGGAGTGCCATAGGAAGCCCCTGCCCACTCATAAGGGAATCCCTGGACTTTTTGCACAAAATATCTCATTTTGAAATATCATATAAAGAGGCAGCTTCCTACAAACCCACAGTAAAGAGATCATTCTCATTGCAGCTACAGATGACATATGAATGATCCTCAGCAGAGTGGAAATCAAAGTCCTTATGCTACTCTATCCCTCTGCTGCATACGACACAGTCTCTCATTCCATCCTGATCTGGCGACTCCATGAAACTGGCATCCATGCATCCACCCACCCTCTAATGGATCTGCGCCTTTATCACCAGGGAAACCCAAACAGTTAACATGTCACCATACTCCTCAGAAGCACAGGAACTCATCTGCAGAGTTCTGCAGGGTTCCTCGCTCAACCCAACCTTCTTCAACAGCTACATGGCACCACTGGCAGATATAATTTGTGTGCACAATATCAACAGCTTGACCTATGCAGATGACACACAACTGACATTGTCTACCTGAGACAAAACACCCAGCACCAGGATCAGCTTCAATGTGGGCATAAACTTAGTGGCCTTTGCATTACACAACCAAGGTCAAACTTACCTGAAAAGTTGCGTGCCAATCTGCCAGGCATATCCATTTAGACAAACCCTCCCCAGCACACGTCCCACGCATGCGCAAAATAGTTCAGGAGGTTGTGTATTCTCGTTCGCCGCATTTAAAGTGTTAAGTGACCTCCCACTCCACAGTAAGGCCTCCTCCTCCTCCCTTCTTGAATTCCAAAAGAAGCTGAAGACCAGGTTATTCGGGTAAGTCCCGACGCGGTCAGCCTCACACACCTGCAAAAGCGCCAGGATACTCTCACTGGTGATAGTGCACTATAAAAACACATGTAACATAGCATCCTTTTGGTCGGACCAGGATTATCCTTGAGTGAAATCAGTTTTTTACCAGAAAACCTGCTTTTGCCAGATTCTCCCATATTTTTTAAACTGCAAACATTTTGAAAGAAAACGTGAAGTTTGCAGAGAATAAGTGTACTATTTCTCAAAGTCTTAATTGCATGTGGTGTCAGTGATTTACACTTTCAAAATCCCTGACTAGCAGCACAAGTGTTGACTTGTTCAGGGTCAGCCTTTTTACATGGAGAGAGAGGCCAGACAAATGCAAGGTGTGACAGTGCCCTTAATTTTGTCTGCTACTGTCAATGCAGTCTTCGTGACAGCTGAAGAAGGGGTGATATTGACGCTGGATGTGAAAATTAAGCGGATACAAATATTTCAGAGTGTTTATCAGCCTTCTTTGACAAATTGCCATTAAACCGAGGGGCCCAGTGGTTAAAAAATGAAAAGAAAATGTTTCCTGTCATATTCAGGCCCTTATAGCGGAGAAAATGTTCACACTGTGTTGTGAGATAGTGCAGTACTATCAACAAAAGATGCCTAAAGCATATTAAGATTTTTTGACACAAGTAGAAAAATCACCTTTCGGTGACTTTAAAATGGTTGAATATGTTTATAGCTATGTTTAAGAGAGATGCAAACAAAAGGGGGCCTGAAATCATGCACTACTCAACTTATTCTGATCCTTTGTTGGAAGCAAATATAAGGCGATACATGTTAGGCCACATCTCTGGGGAAATACTGAAAGCAGTGGACTAAGTATTGGCTGTTGTCTGTGGAACGTCAGGAGACCAATACTTCTGCAAACTCACTAATATGCCACTTGCATACTCTTTAGGACTTGATTCTTGGAGGGTAGCAAAGGAGAGAAGTTAAGGATTACTCCTGGAGGGTGATGGAGGCTAAGAGATACAGATTAAAATCATAACTCATGACGAACACACACTAACATCAATTTCCAGTTAGTTTTATAAACTTTATCACAGGTTTGTACAAACCTGCATTCCTTTATGGTTTGAAAGCATGGGGAATTAAGTCTAGTCTAGCACTGTGTTACGTCTCTACAGTAAATTAATATAAGGAGAGGTCCTGAGCTTTCTAATGTTGCGAGTGGTGCTTGCATTCCTTGGGGGCATAGGGTCCAAATAACTACATTGAGGCCTTGACTTCATCATCACTTGAGAAAGTGCTGAATTTCATTGAAGATGTCAGAGATAGTCACAGGAAATCAAGTACTGAAATAAGAGATGTGGAAGAGTTGCACTGTGCAGCAGGGTAGGATCTTAGCCTCAGAAAACCCACTGCCACAGCAACAGTCATAGCTTCCTAGGAGTATACTGAAATTCTTTGATAATGCAAGATGTCTGAAATTCCCTCAAAATATAGGCACGAGTCTTTTAGCGTAAATTTACAACTTTTCTTTTTTTTTGTATGAATTGGACCCTGTGTTCTTAACTCTGATCAAATCTGCTTCCAAGTAGGCCACTAGAAAACAGCTCTTTCAGGGGACCAACACTAGACTGTGTCCCAACCAGTGCAATCGGCCAACCTCTTTTGTATTCTCACCTGTTCCTTTGCTCTGGTGGTCGAGAGTGAGAAGGGATAATGGATGCCACATTAACTTTGAAGCCGACTCTTATAATGGCTTCTTCTACCAAGCCCCGTAAACGGTATTATTGCGTCACCTTGCATCGCTGCCATACACTATAGGTGACATTGTGTTGCAATGGTGTGATATTTTATTTTTGGGGAGGAACTATCAGGGTTCTAAAGAATATTTCATTGGTATGTTTTCAGGGCTTTTAATGACCACAGGCCATCTTTGTATCAGTGTTGAAATCAACTATAGTGTTTTTCGTGGGGGCCCACGGGCCATAATCTTGAGACCTGCGTCAAGTATTACATTGATTGTGTGGTGAGCACAATGAACATATGCTTCATTATTGTGTTTCCGGGACAATTTTCTGCCACAGAAAAGTTTACATCTCTTTTTGGTAGGGTTATCTGAAATATTCATTGCACTGGGAGATCAGAGTCCTTACAAACAGAAAGCTGTGTCCCCTCATTTCTGTGGGTTTGTGGCCCCAGGTAAATAGGGGAATCTTTTGCCCATGCGCCTGCTCCATATTACAGATCCATGAGCACTTCAAAAGAAGGCTAAGGAGGTCATGAGTATATAGCACACAAGCCAGGATCCTTTCTTGGAAGGAGCACAGCAAATACCAGTGACCTCTTATTCAAAAACGTTCCTTTGTTTCAGGCTCTGGCTGATGTTACAGGCATGGCATAAGCGGATGAGAGAAGTGAGGTTTCTGTGCACTTCATCCACACCTCATTGCCCTTAAACAAAGATATCTACTAGTAGAAAAGGCTGCCTGAGGAAAACTTCAGTATCCCTGTCGGGACTTTAGCAGAGCTCAAATCCTAACTATGGAAGCGGTAATGATGAAAGTAGGATATAAAGGAATTGAAGAGAGAAAACATTTCTGCTGCAATTTAGAACTTAGAAACAGGAGCCATTAGATTCCTCTTTCACCAATGAAATGGCCGGGCCCATAAGTTCTGGACTTGTTCTAAAATCACAATCAATGGTTCTTTTTAGCAGCATGTAAGTGCAGAGGGGAGAAAGTCAATAATAATGCCAATCAATTCAACAGGAATTTCTCTGGACACATAGTAGCCAAAGACAACTGCGTAAGGTTAGTTAATTTATTAAAAAGCCAAAAATAACTGGACATAAAGACACCTCCAAAACAAGAGTGTAGAAATACATCGGAATCAGCATAAAGCCAAATCTGTGAATAAAATTGAGGCAATGCAACATGCTAACAACAATTCATTCAAGAAGTAGGATGCAGAGGATCAGAAAGAATGAGTCCAAATTTCCCTGCATTGAGAGTTGGTGAATATGAAGCATTAATCTATCCTGAACCTAACGCTAAAATGACATCCCTATCTTTGCATCTTCCGGGACAAGAGACAAAAGGTGTCGGCACGTGGAGTGTTCCTAAGAAGTCTCTCCACCATTGACAGGTCTAATAGGGTAGAGCCATTAAGACAGAGCCCGTTCTAAGATGCTCTCTCTCCGAAGGCAGAAGGTGAAGTAGGCACTTTCCTTACTTTTAACATCGCATTATCACAGGTATCTTTCCCAAGAGTCAATGTGACTCATGACATCCGCTCTGGGCATCATCTTGAAGGTAATTTTCCATGGGATCATGATGTTCTTTTTTTCACCATTTCTGTCCTCGGTTCCCAAGCCTTCTCCCGTGCGGAGGACAACAGCCTTCCCTTATCGATTCAGACTGAACTATGTAACTTTTTCTCTCCTTGCCTGACTAGTAAAACAAAGACATTATTCTATCTCACAAGAGTGCTTCTTTCATCTGCAACACAAAACGTAAGAGAGAACAAATTCCACAGCATACATGAAATTCAGCTATGAATTCTAAAGCAAGAGGGCCCGATTCACAGAATTAACTTAAGACTAAATCCTAAACTTACTACTTTGTGGTATTCACAGAATGCACTTACTACTTTTGTTATTCACAGAATGCACTTACTACTTATGGTATTCACAGAATGGATTTACGACTACTAACTTTACGTCCGCACTCGGGCCGGAAATTCTGGCCCGGAGGCGGAGCTTCCGGCCCGGAGGTGGGACTTCCGGGCCGGAGGCGGAGCTTCCGGGCCGGAGGCGGAGCTTCTGGGCCAGAGGTGGGGATTCCGGCCGGTGGCGGAGATTTAGCCATGGCCGAAATCTCCACCTCTTCCGGCCCGGAAGCTCCGCCTCCGGGCCGGAAGTCCCGCCTCTGGGCCGGAATTTCCGGCCCGAGTGCGGACGTAAAGTTAGTAGTCGTAAATCCATTCTGTGAATACCATAAGTAGTAAGTGCATTCTGTGAATACCAAAAGTAGTAAGTGCATTCTGTGAATACCACAAAGTAGTAAGTTTAGGATTTAGTCTTAAGTTAATTCTGTGAATCGGGCCCTGAGTTTCCAGGGAAAATGCATTTCAGGCCTACAAGATTCGGCTAACATAAAGAAATGACAAGAGAGCTTTACAAAATTGCATAAGAAATAAAGCTCATTCATTTCATACATGTACCTACATGTAAAATGGCACATTAATAAACACATTTAATAAATTAATGGTGGTCAGTTACACAACACAAGTTCTGCATGTTAATATTTCCTCCTAGTTACATCCACTTTCTACAGTAAATCTCCACGTTACTTTTAATGGTCTAGACACATCAAGTTTCATGTTATTACATTTTGAATTCTAACACTTCACATTAATACAACAATGGATTATATGCGGGTGTGCCGTACACGTGTGATTATAATGCACCCCTACAAATAAAATGCGTTTTTCGTGACATCACCAACATTCAGGACTGTGTGATGTAGAGCTTGGCATGGAATGGGAATCCCTTGAAAATGATGGAACAAACTCTGCCCCACTTTCATCTTGCCACACTAAAACAGGCCAAAGAGTAAAGCATTGTAGTCCAAGATGTATTCATCTAGTTCAATATGCCAGAAAGCAGGCTCCTGATATTTTTTTTAATTTAGAACTGCTTATAGGTTTGCTCTTGTTTGGCTTCTTCAAATCGGCATTGCTTCCTATCCAGGATGCCTTAGGTCGATCAGTGTGAGAGACAGAGCCAAGGTCCATTGTGCAATCAAGAGCAAAATCTGTTTCACTCAAAGATAATAATCAAAAGTAGAATTGCCTGGCCCTTATGACTGCTGCAATCTTAGTGCTTCTATTCTTTTTCTGGATAATCAACACATGAATGAATAAATGAATGAATGAACGAACGAACAATCAAATTCATAATTTAAATATCACACAAACACCAATGGTCATCATACTATTAATACAAATGAAGGAACAGCAAAAGCCGTTTAAGACTACCAACACAGAAGGAGTTTCACCAGAATGGTTTATACCACTTCTTAAAGTAAAGGTGTTCTCTACTAGGGAGAAAAAAATCACTCGCTGCCGGTAATGGCTCGTGGGTGGCGGGGCGGGCGTGGGCATGGTTATGGGGGAACAGTAAACAGGCACCCTCCCCTAAGCCAATCACAATGCTGCAATGCAGCATTGTGATTGGTCAGAGTGCCGTGACATGGCGCTCAGCCAGGGGCTGGAGGGGTGGGCATGTTCTCCATGTAGGCTATAACAATATACGGAATACAGAAAGACGCCGACTCATGAAGCCAGAATCGGTGCTTACCAAGGTACCATCGCTTTCTTGACTTAAATATTCGCATAAGGAATCCTACTTAGCCCTGGAAACATGAGGGCCTAGGGAGGCATAGGGACGCACTACCAACAAGGATACTGCAGGGTTGGAGATGATGACTCTTGACACATTGGAGAAAACAAAACGATAAACTATTACGTCCTGATGAAGTCCACAGATGGTGGACGAAATGTGTTGGCTGCTTTTTATGTGATGCCTATAAAGAATAAAGAATACTTTGGACACGGTACTGACAGAATGGATTAAGTTATTTGGGAAACTTTCTATTGCGGTGCACTTCACATTGGTGGTTGAAATTGTTTTGGTCCTTGGATCACTCTCTGGAAACAGCAGAGTAGTGGATGTGCATGCCAAGTAGCTTCAAACTATTGGACTTTGAACTTAATTTATGAAACTGAGAGGGAGGTGCGGCTGCTATATAGGCTCGCTGTTTCATTGTTGTTTATAGAAAGATATTGATGTTGTTAGTGGAAATGGGGGATAATTTTTCGATATGTGGAGGCAATGAGGGTGAAATGGGGAGGTTATTGGTAGACACTGGAGGATTTCGAAGAGACATCAGGCAAAAGGGAAAACTGTAGCGAGCATGGGGGCAAAAGAGGGCTAATGTGGAGACAGATGTGTCATTGAGAGGGCATATTGAGGCTAGGGAATAGACATAGGTGCAGAAGAGGGTAAATGTATGTATGTATGTATGTTGTATTTATGTAGTGCAAACCTAGCAGTAGAGCGATGAAGAGAGGCAAAGATAGGCAAAAATTCAATGAGCGATAGGAGAACTAACTGTTTTGTGTATGGTTAATGCATGGTGATGTTGTGTTCTTTAAAGAGGCACTTCTTCAACTCTTTGGAGCTACGTTTGGGCGGACCTAATGGATATAGGATGTTGTTCCAGGTCCTAAGTGCATAGATGGAAAAGGCCTGTTGCTTTGTTTTTCTTTTGTACACTTCTTAATCTGCAGTCTGTTGGCGCAGTGCCTGCAGGTGTACCACAAACCACCACAGATGATGAACTTGTCTTGAATATAAGCAGCGGTATGTGTCATAATTGCTTTGTAAATGGTGCAGCTGGTTTTGCAGGTGGTGTTTGCTGGTAAGGTGAGCCAATGGAGTTCAATCAGGATAGGGCCAATGTACTCATATTTTGATGAGACATGCTTTGGCATGCAAGGAGCCCTTAAGAGGATCCAGTGAGGAGTCTGGGATCACATTGAGCAGGGGGTGATCATCCTCTAGATGCAGGAGTATGGTGGCTTAACCAGCAGTACAGAAGTTGCTTTCTGCAGTTTGTTTCTTGAGGGTGAGATTGTTGTCCGGGGTGAACCCGAGTAATTTGGCTTTCAGTGAAAGCTGGCGTTTGTAGTCATCAAGGTCCATGTCATTGAGTCAGGTTTGTACTGTTTCTCGTTTGTTGTTCATGGCAAGTACCAGCAATTCCGCCTTTGTTGGGTTGAGCTTCAGGCAGTTGATGGTCATTAAGATCTGGATAATATGATGGCAGTATTTGAGGTACTGGCTGCCTGAAGCAGACGAGTCTTTCAACAGAGATGCATTTGTCTGTGAGTGGAGCACCAAGTACTCCATGTAGAGGTTGAAGATGACTGGGCACAGTATAGAACCAGATGATACAGATCTTTTGGGACTTGGAGGTGCCAGGGTTAACAAACTGGTATTGGTTTGAAAGGAAGGGGAATAACCACTGAAAAACAGGTAGGTGCCTTAGGGACTTATGAGAAAACTGTCACATGAAGTAGATACAGATTTGTATGGTTTAACACTGATAAAGACCAATGAGCTACAAAGATGCATGCATTGTAGGTATTTTCATGGTGGTCACATTTTTCCTCCTGAAATTGAATACCGTACTACCATTTGTACTAGTATAAAGATTCTCTAACGAATGCAAATCTGTGAATATGCTTGGTGGAGCAAAGGAGTTAAGAGCATAACATGAATATCGGTATGTTTTGTGCCACAGTCTACTCAATGCTCCAGGTGGTAATCAGTAATAAAAATATCAAGTGCTAATGAGATGTAACATTTTAGAGGTTCAATCTGCAATGAAATGTTGAGAAGGATTCCTAAACTCTGCAGGCTAACTGCCTGTATCCTCTACTGAATGAAGTTCCGGTACAAATATCCACTTCCCCACAATGACAGGAGAGATATTGAACATTCTATTTGGCAGTGCAAGGAATGTGACATTGTGTGCTACTAACCACTTGCCTGCTTTTCCTCCGCTTCAATCTGGAGGTATACATTGATCTTAGTATTATATCTATGGACACCTATCCTGGAATTAGCTATGGGAGAGATGCAAGAAAAGAAATTGGCATGCAGATAACTATACTAGGGTATATTTTAGCAGCTCCAAAGAAATTTGGAATACACCCTACATTTTATACTTATGTAAGATTTTATATCCACTTCCCCAATATCACTTCTGGTAATGTCACTCACTATGATGACATTGATGTTAAGGTTACATGTTGTCAACTCTTTGTTGACCACACATTTTGTAAATGTACTTTTGGCAATGTTATCAAGGTCAAAGACATTGTGATGTCACTTACTTTGATAAGCTAGACAAAGGGCATGTGAAGTTACTCTCTATGATCTTGATGAACTGATGCCACTGGTGTTTTCTTCTCTATTTCAGGGGTCCCCAACCTTTTCGGTAACAAGAGCTACTTATGTGAAGAGAAAATCATCCAGAGCTACTAATATTATGACTGTTGTAATAGTGACCACATTAGACTAGATTATATTAGATCATATTAGCGACCACTCTATGCAAGCTTACCAGCAGTAAACAGGTCAGTGCATCAGGAATGGTTGCCAGCAGTAATGTAAGGAAGGCTTTGCCAATTTGGAATGCCTGTATATGGGTAATACATAACAGCCATAGTCAAATGTCTGTGGAACCAGAGTAATAATGTTAGTAATAAGTTTCCCTAATACCACATGATTTATCACTCAAAATCAAATTTAAATATATTTTGGAAAGTCAACCATTTTTCGCCAGCATCTGCTTATGAGGATTGAAAATAAACATATTATAGTCTTGAATACACTCTTTTTAATTTTGTTATATTTATTAACTCAGCCATATATTTCAAGAAAACTAAAAGATCAAAGTCCATTTTGTTTGGCTAAAAGGTTATAGATATTTTAAAAATGTGAGATTTGGCACTAATTGTACATTTTCATAAAGAATCAGAATTAAAATGTATTTTGTATGCGCTGATATAAAATGAGACATCAAATTTGGAACTCTCTTCCTCCGGAGACCAGGGCCAACCCCTCATTCACTCTTTTACAAAAAAAAGTAATAATCCCCTTCCTCTCTGATGCGACTATCCATTCCACTTTGAATTCATTGTCTTTGCTATTGCCTATGATTCTTTGAATCATTCACACATGCTATATGTTTTCGTCCCTCATATTGTTCGGGATTCGCTCTGTGATTCTATTTCTTACTCCTTGTACATTCTATGCTATTGCTATGTTGTACAGCACTCTGATGCCATTATTTGGTCTTGTTCGGGCTATATAAAACTTCATAAATAAATGAAATAAACATAAATAAAAAGTGTACCTATCAATAAAATCCAAGAAAGTCTCTGTCTCCTTAGGAGTACCTTATGGTTCCATCATCTCCCTTCAATATAGCACTCCCATAATTCCTGCTCACCTATAAAACAACAGCATTCAGATCTATTAATATGCTAACAACTTTCACCTCTACCTACCTCAATATCCCCTCTACCATCGACATTCAGCCATTCATAACCTACCTCAAGCTAATCTTGAATTTAATACTGAGTACCTACCTAAAGCTGAACTCAAAAAGTATATATCTCTTTTTGTTCTCCTTTAGCTACAAACAACCACATTAGCAAGCCTGGCTGTCTGAAATGAGCCTTAATGGCTACATCACTGAGAGGCTCAGAATAGAATTAACTTACGTTCACCCTCATCACAGAGCTCACCTTCAAAGACAATACTGCCAAGAAAGCATGGTACTGGCTCCCACTTCTGATAAAAGTGAATCCCCTTCCCTCAAAATTGAGGTTTTTTAACAAAAGTGCAATCCCTGATCCTCTCCAAAACAAAGGCATTCTATATTGTTTAGTAGTTGTCATAATGAAGGGCATAAGCTCAGTCACATCTAAGCAACGTTGAAGAAACTTCACTTGTTCTCATTCCAGGCATGTATCATATTCATTACCAGTTGTTTTACTGACAGAGCCATCATAAATTATATTCCTTGCCAAGAAACTAACCACCTCTGGCATGTACCACCACGGCAGAAGATCAGACATCTCAAGATTAGAGACAAAGACATGCATGAAAAAGAAGCAGAAGACAGGGCTCCACCATATATGTACCCAGCATCTGGAACAACAACCTAATTGACTCTAGTACAGACACAGCAGCAATTATAAAGAAACTGAAGACCTATTTCTTCAAGAAATGTTACCCCCATATACAATAGGTACTCATTACTTTCCTTTTTGTTAACTGTGTTGAATCATACGCTTAAGCTATCAACTGCTATTTAGCACTTCAATGTTTCCATCTAGGTTTGTGCTACACAAGCACCATTACATACATATATATGTACACCATAGATGGCAATAGACCTAATTCCGAAGAGATGCTCCCGATTTCTGAGGCCACAAAAGCCTTTATTTTAGCTGTCTCCCACCTAAAATTGCCTCTGCTTCAATATAAGTCAATAGGGAAAATACATATGCCGATTTTTTTTCCTCTTCCTGCTCTAAAATGTTGGCATCTATGGTACACAATACATATCTATGTAAAATCAATTGAGCTTCAAGACAAGAGTAATTTGAGTACGGGGCAGGATCAGAATGAATAGGAACAGGGAATACTTTGGAAGACAGTCAGATATTCAAGTGGTTTTTCGTCAAAGCAATTACACTGAGGATCTTGCAAAGGAAGGAGTTCTAATCAAATGAGTGAGTCTGCTACCAGAAATAAATACATCAGAAAAATCCAGGGAAGGGGACAACCTCCTGTATGCAAATACTTACTGATAATTCCACTCAGTAGGACAAGCTGATATGAGGAAAGCAAAACACGGTTATGGCTGTAATGCCCTCATTCAGAGGTCCGTGATACTCCTGGTTTGGCCAGTAATGGGAGTTAGTAACCAAATTACAAGGCAAAAAAATATATGTGCAATAACACCTGATCTAAGGTGTTTCACCCAGAGACTCCACCTACCAGAATTATTGATGGCTTTGTAATTCTTAGTACCTCTGGAGTTACCATCGCACCCGGTGTTGTCAACTCCATGGGGCAGTTACTGGGGATGATAATGGTGAGTGTTAGACCTGGCATCTTTTGGCATGTCTCCTTTGTCTTTTTGCTTTCTGACCTTCCGGTTTTGACTCTGTTTTTTGCTGGCTTAGTGTCTCTGCGCACCTTCTCACTGATGTACAGTCTTAAACTGTAAGTGTTCCTGTTGTAAATTGTGTTTGGATTGGTGTTTCCATAATTGACATATTTGATTTACTAGTAAGTCCTCAGTAAAGTGCACCAAGAGGGCCAGGGCCTGTAAATCAAATGCTGCTAGGGGGCCTGCAGCACTGGTTGTGCCACCCACACAAGCAGCCCTGTGAAGGGTTCTCAGACCAGCCACCGCAGTGTCTCTGTGCAGTTTTGTAACTGCCATGTCAACCAGGCAAGTGCACCCACTTGCCAGGCCCTAATCGTCCCTTTTCTTACATGTAAGTCACCCCCAAGGTAGGCCCAAGGTCCCACTGTGGCCTGGTGCCATGTATAGTAAAGGAAGGACATGTACTAGTGTGTGTACCATGTCCTGGTAGTGATTTGCAGTGTATTTCTTATTTCACTATAGAAAGGCTATCTGTCCCATAGGATAGAATGGGAGTTTGCTTATAACATCTTATAAGCATAATTTCCCATCGGGACAAGATGAGGAACACAAATTTAGTATGCCTGGGCTCAGAATGTAAAAATGCATCTTTTAGTAAAGATGATTTTTATGTTCTGTGTTTGAAAATACCACTTTTAGAAAGTAGGTATTTTCTTGCTTATCTATCCTGCCTCTGCTGGGTTGTGTATTGACTGTCTGGCTTTGGAGTGACAGGGATTGGGGATGTGCATTCACTGAAGACAGCCAGGGGGGGGGGTGAGGTTTGTCCTGCCTTCCCTGGATGAGTCATGGCTGGGCTGAATAGACCTGAGCTGCATTTAGAGTAGTGGGAGGAGATTCCCTTGCACCTGAATGAGCCTCGTCTGCCTTACACAGTGCTGTCTCCACCTCCTGCTGGGAAGCTGGGCCTGAGAGGACAGAACTGGTTTTGACTGAGCACAGAGCCTCTCTGCCTGAGAGAACAACGATAAACCTAGTATGGGCCCACACCCCAGAACTTTAGAACTTTTTTGCACCAAGAAGACTGCCAAGGAGAAGAGCTGGAGAAGCTGTGAGGAGGAACTACCATTTTGCTGAGTGCTTTGCTGTGTTGGCCTGCAGTGGCTGCTTCTGTCTTGAGCAGTGAAGGGACTGGACTGAACTTTCTGCAACTTCTTTCTGTGAGTTTCTCCAAGGGCTTGAGGTAGAGCATACCCCCTGTTTAATAAGTCTCAGGAACAGCAAGGACTTCAAGATCATCTGCTACCAGCACTGGGAACTGTGTGTTTTGTGCTGCAACAGACGAAAAAGCAACCCGATGCCGTCAATTACGCCATTGCTGACTATTTGTCCTGAAGGCACAGCAGAGGGCACTGCCACACTTCGCATAGCAACCCTGGTCTCGCCGATGAAGGTGCCTGATGCTGCCAGCAAAGCGCTGCTTGCACCGCGACCTGTGGGCACTGCACTTCACCCCGCCTCCCTTCACTCCACCACACAGGTATCCTTGATGATGCCACTCCAAACCTATATTGACGCTGCTGTTTGAACCGTGGTTCAAGGGCACCGCTTGTAAGTTACATGATGCACCGTCCTCATCTTGCACTGCAGCCTTGGCCTTCTGATGCCGGTGTCATTGACTCCAGTTCATCAAAGGACGACAGCGCTTCAGCAACTACGACACCCCTGCTTGTACCATGACCTGCCAGCACTGCGACAAGCACCGCATCGTTTCGCACTGCAGCCCTGGTCTTACCGACCCCACTGGGCAACCGTCACGGAGTCGCTGCCCGCAACGTGACCTGAGGGCACCGCAGGCCGCACTGCTTCGCTTCGCACAGAAGCTCTGACACCTGGCGACATTGGTGCTCCTGACTTTAACCGCGAGGAGTTCGATCTGCAACATGTGTGACTTCAAGGGCCCAACAACTTCAGCACTGACTTTCAGAACTGATGCTTGCTGCCACCGGCTCTTCGGAGCTCAACAAGAAGTTGCAGACACCCTGCATTTCTAAAGGTACAGTTTTGCGGGTCTTCCCGGTACAGTAGCTGGCCTGCAACGTCATGTCAGCCAGAACTGCTTGGATTTGTTGTTCGCGGTGCCGTGATAGTCCTGGACGGAGCTATTGACTTCAAGGAACTGAAATTAAGTCTATTTTTGATTATTGAGATTCCTGAGAACTGTATGAGGGATTCTTATCATTTTTGGTTTTGTTTTCATGGATAAAATATTGGTAATTTGTCCAAAATTGGTGCGGTGTCCTTTTGTAGTGTTTTCACTGTATTACTGTTGACTATGTGCAAATGCTTTACACACTGCCTCTGACACCAAGAAGACTGCGGATCTTCGGAGCTCAACGGGAGGGTGCAGACACCCTGCATTTCTAAAGGTACTGTTTTGCAGGTCTTCCCGGAACCTTAGTTTGCCCCCAATGTCGCGATCAGCCAGAAATGTTTGGATTTGTTGTTCACAATGCCGTGATAGCCCTGGACAGAGCTATCAACTTAAAGGAACTGAAATTTTAGTCTATTTTCGATTACTGAGATTCCAGAGAACTGTATGGTTGATTCTTATCGTTTTTGCTCTTGTGTGCACAGATAAAATATTGGTGATTTGTCCCAAATGGGTGGGGTGTCCTTTTGTAATGTTTTCACTGCATTACTGTTGGTTATGTGCAAATGCTTTACACACTGCCTCTGTGATAAGCCTGACTGCTCATGCCAAGCTACCAAGGGGGAGAGCAGGGTTTATTTCAGTAGTGTATGCCCCTTATCCTGACTAGAAGGAAGGGTCCCTATTTGGACAAATGTGCAAACCATTGCCAACTACAGACCACCATTTCTAACAGTGAGCTTTCTGAGTGGCGAAGAAAATTGTGTCATTCGAAACTCCAAATATATTATTGTAATCTGTTACTTCAATAATAATGATGAAACAGATTCTAAAATAAATGCAGCTTCTGACAAGATTGCAGAGTGAGTCAATCACTGGCTTGTCACAGTGGTGTGTGTATTCGTAAGTGACATGCTGGATTCTCAGTGGAGCTGACTTAAAGTTAAACTTTCACTATTCAGAGGTTGGTGAATTAAATATTATAAAATTGAGTTATAGTTGCTTAAAATACTAGGAAAGACCAAACCTGCAGTATAAATCACTGTGTAATAATAATGTATTGATGACTTGCACCTGGATAAACATGTAAACACGCTGATACATTTTAAGGAGCAAAATGGCCCTTACAGTTATGTGCCCACTATATTATCTGCTCCCATGCATAACGAAGATGCAGGCATACTCGAAGCTCTGTTCATAATCAGCTTCCATGAGTCCCATGAATGTAATGACAGTAGTATGCTGATGGCAGCAGACTTTCATCCATGTGAGTGGATTGACATGCAAAAGCCTTAAATGATCTATAATTGTGAACACATAGGGCCATATGTATAAATCTTTCATGCAGACACCATGCTGTGCTGCATGATAGGGCAGGAATGCGCCATATTTAACATTAACAGTGCATTCCTGTCCTAGTGCCAATTCAGGCACCCTTGAGTCATGTTGCAAAAGTACCTACATTGTCAGCAGGATTGTTTTTGTGCTGGAGGGGACACCACCCTGCACAAAAATAATGCTGAGAGGCATTTTCTTCTGTCGATGTGTGCTGCTGAATGCATCACACACAGAGTGAGGAAAAAAACAAGGAAAAATAAAGATATTTCTTCTTGTTACACCTCACCTGGGGAGGCATAGCATTTTGACGCATTACCAGGTCTAACACTAATGGTAACTCTGGGAATGTGCCAAAATCCATGGGTGGATGCGTGGAACGTTTCCCTGCTGCAGAGAAAGGCAAGGCAGCGATTTCTGCTGCCTTGCTTTACTCTAGATTTATCAAGCCATGCTGGGCAACGCAAGGTGGCCTTGCGTGGTTTGATAAATCTCACATAGGTTTTGCATAACCCTTGCGCCCCCTGCGAACCTTGGTAAATGTGTTCTATAGTATATTGCTTCTCCTACATTGCAAGGTCTGAAATACATACAAAGAGTATTTTAGTCCCATACCTACATTGTGCCTCCACTGCAGTAACCAAGTGCCTATTGAGGACAGAGACAGGGGAGGTGGAAGTGTCATAGGTGCAGATGACAGGACATCAGGGCAAAGCCTATAACATGTGCAAGCTAGGGCCACGCCCAGGGTGCAGACCTCCAAAAGGGCGCTGAGTTCTCTGCAGTGGTCTCCCTACAACTTAGGTTCAAAGAAGAGTGTGATTAAAAACTTTTTCTGAAGGGATGCTGGCTCCCATGTCTGCTTTAAATTTGATTTTCTTTTCATGACGCTCATAATCTTGCTCATCTCACCTTTCTCCTACTCCTCCCAAATTTCCAATGCATATACTAGTAAAGAGGATGAGTGGGAGTTGGCATCAAATTTGTTTTCGCCCAGGGTGGTTTCCGAGCAATGTCCAGGTCTGGTTCACATCCCTCATTGAAAAAGGGTTGCTTTAAGATCTGGACTGCCAACACGCCCGCAGCAAGCCCGCGAGTATAGATTATGCAATGAGGACAGGTACATATGCACATAGCCCTTTGACGCTTTGTAATTCTGCATAAGTGTAGAATGCTGTGGTGTTCTGGGCCCTAGGCCAGCATTCAGATAAATGACTGACACAGACACTGCATGGTATGGTACTAAACTGGCCTTGGGCTCAAGCGCCCGGTTTATTTTATTAACAGGCATCATATCACTCAAGACGCCTGTGTTGGATGGTTGAGGGTTGGGTGTAAGGTCAGCCCTCAGGGAGTGGATGGAAAACAGCTGTGTCAGAAAACACGTACATGTCTAGCAGGACACTACATTCTACCCAATGTTTAATGAACAACAAAAACAAGTCCAACCTGTGGGAATTAAAAAAAACTAGACTCCACTGAGTCTCTCAGTCTCTAGAGGCAGTTCGTAGGACAACACTGGACAAGTGGCCAGGTGCAGCAGGGAGCACCCAGACTTCACTGCTCACATCCATTATTTAACCAGATGATTCTGGGCACAAACACGTGTGTGGGCTCTTACGGTGCCAGGGCCTCCTCCTTGCTCTCTTGGTGATTCATGGGTGTCTCTATCCTGTTGGTGTATGGCTTCTTTCAGTGGTTAGGGTGATGCACATAGCATGATGGTGTTGTTGCCATTAGACAACCTGTACGACAGGTGATTAGACTTGCAGGAAGTGAGGGTGACAGGAGGGACCTCACAGCCACGTTCCTCATTGTGTTGTTGAATCTGTTCTTCTCCTATGACATCTGCGGCTCTTGGGAGGGATGCCATTACCCATCAAGCAGCTGGTGACTGTGACCAGAAGGTCCCACTGGGAAGCGTGGGGCAGATACTGGTTCGCACATGTGGGCGGCTTACATTTGGTTCTCCAGCTGGGCTATCACCAGTGACGTTGCTCCAAATTGGGGCTTGCTTGTCTCGGTGAGTGCACTCTCCGCTTGTGGCGCAAGTCCTCAGTCCCTTCACCCTTGATCACTTCTCCTGTGCATCTGTGTTCATCAGGTTCTTCAGTGTGACAGGTGCGATCACACACCTTTCTCTCCTCTCCTTTTCCAGTTCTTCCTTGTGATGTGGTTTCCAGCCAAGCATTTCACGTTTTCTCTTCTTCTTGTGCGAGGTGACATCAGGCCTCATGTTGTCAGTTTTCTTCTCATCATGGACCTCTCACAGGTCCTGTCCTGTCTTGTTCGTAAGTCTGTGCAGTTTCTTCTGTTATAGATCTCTCTCCGGTCCTGTCCTGTCTGTAGGACTTGACTCCTCTCTTCTTCTTCTTCTTCTTCTTGTGGTGGCTTCAGAGAAAATTAGCCTTTCGCTCCTTGCTTCACCTCTCACAGGTGTGTCAGTCATATTGGAAAGCTGTGGAGGTAGGTTTACTTTCTTTGATCCTGTCTGCAGCTTCTTCTATACTTTTTTTCTCCTGGCCAAATTACTCAGGGTGCAGCCGGGGGAGGCGAGTGTCTCCTTCTATTTGCAGTGGTGGCAGTTTGCCGCTAGGGGCCGTCCAACTCTTCTCGTGCCTGTAATAGGTCAACGAGCAACTCAGTCTCAGGGTAGTGTGGGGCACTGCCTAAACAGTCTCCGGCCCACTGCGGGGTCGTGCAACTTGCAGTTAGGGGGCAAATGATCTCATCACTGTATTTGGGACACACTGGGCCTTTCCTCCCCCTTGTCTCTGGGGAGCACTGGTGGTGCTGCACGTGTGTGTAAGGTAGATGGCAGACTGCCATTATGTTTATTAGTTCCCTATCCATGGGCAGTGTGGCCACCTACTAGCTCTCTTCCTTTATTTTTTATGGCCTCTCTGCTATCTGTCTGCTACATGCCCAACTCTCCCTAGGAGCAGGCAGTCAATTTGTGTCCTCATTCATAGCCACAGTGGCAGGTGGCTATCCAGCAATATGCAGTGGATGACCACCAAGAGACGTGCGGCACTCTCCAGCAGATTGCAGTAGTGGCAAACTGGCACAGGGGGCACACAGCACTTTCTCTGGCAGTCTTGGCTTTCTTTAGCAGCTGCGGTCCCCGCTACAGCATGGGAGACTGAATGCCATTCATGCCACTACCCCCGTTCTGTGAGTTTATGTGGGGGGGAAACATAGCTACAGTTCATTTATTTTCATGCCACATTTTTCCGTGTCAGGGGTTCTGGGTGGAAGCATGAGCTGGAAGCATCCTGCCAGGACCTTTCTCTTCCCCGCTGATTCTGCTGCTGAAGGCAATGTATGGACAAAATCCTCGCAAACTCCAGCAACTTGAAGGAACTCTTAAGCATCATTCAGGAATTCACCAACCCTAAAGCGAAGCCTCAGACGTCACTCCTTCCCACGACCTCTGCAACAAACTCGGATCCTACTTCCATCTCAAGATCAAGTCTCTCTACGACAACTTCAACGAACAGACACCTGACTCTGAAACCACACCCACCCCCAGCAACACCAGCCAGCCTACCATCTCTGCCTGGACCCCGGTGGCCACAGAAGACACAGCAACGACCATGAAGAGCATCCACTCAGGAGCCCCCACGGACCCCTGCCCGCTGCACATCTTCCACAGAGCCGCCGACTCCATAGCACCCAAGCCTCGACGCACCATCAATGCCACCTTCGAATTTGGCACATTCCCTGATGACTGGAAACACCCAGTAGTCACCCCCTCCTCAAGATGCCCTCCGCAGACCTGTACGGACCTCAAAAACTACAGACCCATCTCTCTCTTCCGATTTGCGGCTAAAATCACCGAGAAGATCATCAACAGCCAACTCACGAACTTCATTGAAGCCAACTCCATCCTTGACTCTTCTAAATCCGGCTTCCGCAGCAACCACAGCACCGAGACCGCTCTCCTCGCCACCACAGATGACATTTGCACTCTCCTTGACCAGGGCCTCATATTACATGACCTTTCTGCAGCTTTCACACCATCTCCTACCGCACTCTCACCACCAGACTCCACGACGCCGGCATACAGTGAGCTGCCCTCAACTGGATCAGGTCTTTCCTCACCCGGCGAACCCAAATAATCAGACTCCAGCCTTTCCTCTCTGAACCCACAGAGATCAACTGTGGAGTACTCCTAGGATCGTCGCTCAGCCCCACGCTCTTCAACAACTACATGGCCCCCCTCGCCACCATCGTCAGACAGCATGGAATCAGCATAGTATCCTACGCTGATGACACCCAGCTTACCCTCTCCCTCACGAGGCAACCCAACATCACCAGACTCAGCTTCCAGGAAGGAATGAAGGATGTCACATCCTGGATGAGCAGCAGCTGTCTGAAGCTCAATTCAGAGAAGACAGAAGTCATCGGTCTCGGACCCTCCCCCTCATTATGGGACAACACATGGTGGCCCTCAGCACACTCCGGAGCCCCCCTACTCCCATGGACCATGCCCGATACCTCGGCATCATACTCAACTCCTCCCTCAACATGACCCGACAGATCAACGCCATATCCTCCTCATGCTACAACATCCTCTGCATCCATCACAAGACCTTTAACTGGATCCTCCCGAATCTAGAAAGACCGTCACCCACGCACTCATAACTAGAAGATTGGACTACGGAAATGTCCTCTAAGCCAGAATAAACAAATCCCTGCTCTGGAAACTCCAGACCATCCAGAACACAGCTGTCATGCTCGTCCTCTGCATCCCACGACAGGAACACATCACCCAGCACCTACAAGATATCCACTGGCTCCCCATCGAGAAGAGAGCAACTTTCAAGATACTCATTCATGCCTACAAATCCCTCCACAACACCGGACCCCAATACCTCAATGAAAGAGTCTCCTTCCACGCACCCAAAAGAAACCTCTGCTTAACATCAGACGTTCCCCACTCTGCACACCTTCAGGAAGAGTATCAAGACCTAGCTCTTTGGCTTAATCGGAGCTGCACGACCCCCCCCTCAGCGCCTTGAGACCCTCACGGGTGAGTAGCGCACTTCACAAATCCCTGATTGATTGTCAGCGCAGCTGGACCTCTCTCACAGTCTCTCTGTTTTTCGCTGCCTAAGTTGAGGTCGTTGGGCATTGCTGGCACTGTGATATGTAGGGTGGCAGAGTGGATTGTATGTTTTGCAGAACAGTTACCTCCATCACGACTGCCTCAAATTAATCATGTTCTCTGTCCTGGTGTTGTGCAGTGAGTGACCCGGGGTGTGGCGGCGAGCAACTGCTAGGTAGTGCAGTAGCCACTTCCTCCAGGCAACGGCAAACTCCCTGATGCTGTGGGCTATGTGGGTGCTGGAGGTGTGGGGGTTTTGCTCAGTGCTGGTGGAACCTCAGTCTTCTCCACAGCCGGCGGGGTGCCGCAAACAGCAGTCAGCAGATTATATGGATGGCGGAACACCACTCGGTAGGTCATGTACCTCTGCTTATTTACAGCCTCACAGGGGTCTTGCCTGCGTGTTGTTGGGAGAGCTCTTCTCACAGTCTCTGTTACCTCCCCAAGCAAAGAAAGGGTTCACCTTTTGCAGGCATTACATGACTGTTTTTGGCAGGCTGTGGTAGCAGTACTGCTTCAAGTATCCTCCACCTTCTTGACAGTTGGCAGCAAGGTGGCACAGTGCGTGGGGTCAGACCCCTTGTCGCCAATGTTTTGTTCTGAGTCCTAGGCCCGCATACCAGATAAATGACATAGACAGCGTGGTATGGTTCTAACCATGAGCGCCAGATTTCTTTTATTAGCAGCCTCTTTTGGATGCGTGTGGGGTGGGTCTAAAGCCACCTCTCAGGGAGTGGCTGGAAAACAGCTATGTGTCCTCAAACCTGTTCTTATCTAACACAGTGGCGTAGCTAGAGCTTTTACTGTCTGTGGCAGACCCTGCATTTGCCGCCATTTCACAGCCACAGGTAAGAGCATGAGGGGGGTGCTGGTGATCCATGCGTTTGCCACCCCGTGATGGCTGCAGGTAAAAGTGGGGGAGGCCGCCGCCCCAAAAACTTGTGCTGTTTGGGGCAGACAGACCAATCCCCACCCTTGCTATGCCACTGGTCTAGCAGGACACTACAAATGTGTCTTTTACTTAAATCTGCTTGCCACACTTATGTGAATCTGGGCATAGGATTCTGTGAGTCCAGTTGGCAAGTATTTTTGGTGATAAAAATGAATACATAAGTCATATTTTAACATCAGCCTTCTGCTGCCTCACATAGCTCCCTTTTGAGATGCACGTTTTAAACCCACTCTAAGTTGACGTTTCACCTTTAAGACGCAGGTTTAATAAATGACTTTACTGTGTTTTCTAAGCCAGTCCAAAGAGTTTGGTCTGTTTGCTTCGCAAAGGTTTTACTCATTTGTGGAGAAAATGAAATTCTTAGATTCCACTGGATAGAAACATAAAAGGTATGTTTTTGTCGAGTGACATGATAGATTGCTGCAACCTCTTCATCTTCCGTCATTGACTTGCATTCAATTTTCAGTGGTCACGTTGAAAAACTGAAGTTACGGCATTGTGTATCAGTGGCTTGTTGGGACTGTGTCAAGTGAGTGATGAATGCTGGGCATTAGGTAGCCATGGAACCTTATTAGATAGCTTTCACTGGAAGAGGACTCTGCAACAGTGTCATCCGTAATGTCGAAGGTTTTTTGCTTCCACCCTCGCACCATTCCTGGGAGCCATATGCTCATTTTGCACTGTCAAAGGCAGCTCTTGCCAAGGCCTCTGGAGCATGTAATATAGGGCTGGGTAATGTACAGTTTGTAGATGCTCCAGCTGCAGCAATCAATACTGTAACAGGTTAAATGGATACAAATATCTTTTGGGATTTTCAATCACATGTTTTTATTTTCATCCCCGCTTGCTTTATTGATAAGAAATTCACGGGTACCCCTTGACACCTGAAATAAATGAACGCCCACACTCAGACACAGGGCATATACAAAGTGCTTAGTCATGTGATAATGTGATGTGTCAGAAACATTTCTAAGCCTGGAATGCCAGATTAACGAGTATATGGTATCTTTATTTAACACAATCACACCCAGGTCCAGATTTACTAATATTTGACGTTGGGGTTGCATCACTTTTTTTATCACAGCCTTGGCGCAAAATGTATTTATGAGTTTCCTTAGCCAGGCAAAGAAAGTAAAAAAATAAAAGCGAGCGGTAAAGCATTTCTATGGGTGAAGCAGGTTATCATGCTTACACCAATTGATTTTAATGCAAACTCTGATTTACTAAAGACTGGGGGGCTTATTTACAAGCCCTTTCAGCTGCGGGTGCATCACTTTTTATCATATAAAAAGTGACACACCAGAGGCGCAAGGGATTGTGAATAAGCCCCTGGGTTTTACCAACATGGTGCAGCTACCCGAGGTAGGCTACATAAGGAGAAATATCTGCATTTCTCTTTGTTACTTCCTCTTTCTATGTGTGCTGCATTTTGCAGCACACATAAGTAGAGAAATATTCCATCATCATTTACTCCTAATTACCTCAACTGTTACATCACTCATTACATGGACTGAGGCCCCAATGATAACATCAATGCAATGTGTGAAATGACATCATTGATGACAACAATATGCGTAGCTCTATAGTTACTTTAAGGCACGAGTTTTAGTTACTAGAGAGAACTATAACTTATGAATTTCTGTGTATTTGTTTGTATAAAACAGTATGCTTTAACTGACATTTTCACTTAACTATAACATCCATTTAACCTTTATTTCCCCCCCAAAAAAAATATATATATACACATATATATGTATAGAATATATATGTCTATGAATTCACTGAAAAAAACTAAGATTACAGTGACGTTATAGTTAGGCTCAGGTTTCACTCATACAAAAACCAGAGAAATTCAGCTGTTATAGTTATCTGAGCTGACTATAACTCGCGCCCCTGCAATGCACTGCTTATGACTTCACACACCACATCACTCATTACATTGTCAGCGGCATCACTGATGGCAGACATAAATGTGGCATTACATGCACCGACTTCAGAGCACTTCTGAACATGAGGAAGATCAGAAGGGTATTGAACCTGCTGTTTGAAACCTAAAAAGAGCCCTGGAAGCAGGCCCATCTGGCACAGGTCAAAGCGTCAGGGCAGGGGCAGGGGGAGTCCACAGACGACGGGATAGGGAAAGTAAAATACACAAAAAAATAAAACCACTTACTTGGCAGGATTGTTTTTGTTCTGGAAGGAACACCTTCCCGCTCAATAATAATGCATTTTTCCCTCTTTCACACATAGAAAGAAGAAAAAATCAGGAGAAATAAAGATATTTCTCCTTGTTACGTCTCCCCTGGGGAGCTGTACAGTTTTGATGCATTCCCAGGTTTACAGATCCTAGTAAATCTGGGAATGTGTCAAAACCCATGGGTGTTGCATGGGACAACCCACCACAATGCCCATGGAATGCCCCCCGAAGTAGTGTAAGGCAATGCAGCAACTTGCGCTGCGTTGCCTTACACCAAATTTACGATGCCATTAAAAGCCATGCAAAGTGGCTTTGCGTGGCCTCGTAGATATGGTTCTGCACTCTGCCCTGCCAGTGCATCATAAAATGTGATACACCAGTGGCTCAAGGAGCTTGTAAATAAGCCCTTTAGTTTGGAACAACAAGAGACTACGGTCCACATTTATTAGGAATTGACATAGAGTAGCACCGCAAGCCTTCTTGATGCCCTGCCCTACGCCAATGCGAAAGGGCAGGTATGCACAGTATTTATGAAATATGGTGCATTTCTGCCCTTTTTCCTTGCATTGGCACACAATTTGCCACCAACTCAGGCACCCTTGCATCATGGTGCAATGGTGTCTGCATTGCAAGCAGGATTGTTTTTGTGCAGAAAGGCGCAAAGTGGCTTTGCGTGGCCTTATAGATATGGTGGAGAGGTTTGCATTGCTGGAACGCCAGAAAAAGTGATGCTCTGGTGGCGCAAGCCTCTCATAAATATGCCTCTATGTCTTAATATGTCTGAACTTTATGCCACTCCAAAAAATGAAGGATTAAGAATGCTGTACATTTACTTATTGTATTACTTAGGGCACAGGCTGGCATCCCTGTCATTGGTATTTCAACAATGAGAAGCAACAGCGGCTTGGGTTGATGATTGAGAAACAATTAGTATCAGTATATGAACATATGATCTCATTTATGGGGATGCAGTGTGTTTGATGGGGATATACAACCCAGTATTTGACTACACAATACAAAACTGGTGATCGATACATAAACTGCTCAAATAACCCAACATACATACTGAGTCTCACTGTGGAAAAACACGAAGATGAAAATGGGGGACCAGGGAGGTTTCACTATCTGATATCAAAAGTGGGAATAAGGATACTGCTTACTTCATGTGAGGTACTTGAAATCGTTTACAAAAATTCAGCTGGAATACAATATGTGAAGTAGTCAAGAGTAGAAATATATACAAACAACCCTTTGACTTAAACAGATCTAGGGCAACCCCCTCTGACCTCCAGAATGCACCAGTACTGGTAAAGCACGGCTTGTCACCCGAGAGGGTATCCAAGTGCTTGCTGCGGTCTCAGTCGAAGAGCCAGGTCTTGATCCACTTTTTTAAGTTGGTCAGCGAGGGTGCAGTGCAGAGGTGGAGGGTGTTTAAGGCTTTGGTGGTGAGATGGGAGAAGGAGCATTCTCTGTAGCAGCAGCTGCATATGTGAGGTATCTGCATGAGGGTGAGATGTGTGGAGCAGAGGTCCCTGGAAGGTAGTTGGAAGTGCAGGTAGTGGTTCCTGTAGGCAGGTCATGGAGGGCTTTGTAGGTGTGGGTCAGGAGCTTGACATTGCATCTCTTGTTGACTGGGAGCTAGTGGAGGTCCTTCAAGGTCTGGGTGATGTGGGTTCTCTTTGGCAGGTTGAGGAACAGTCTGAAGGCTGCGTTCTGGAATGTATTAGCATAACTGGAGTTTATTCAGAAGTGTACTGTCAGGTCTATGGAGGACAGTAATGTTTTCTATACCTACATATGTAGGCCAGAGACAACAATAGCAAAGTTCATTAGAACATAAGTGCCTAGATTAGGACTGTTACAAAAACCACAGTTGATGGACAGAATGCAGAACAATGTCATACACTCACCCCAGTACAGAGATCTGGGCCAAAATCCATCGGTTTTTTTGCTCACCATGCCATTCCAGTTTGAACCCAGCCATATGCAAATCATTCTTGACCCTGTGCCTCATGGGAACAGTCCAGCCCGAACTGCCAAGCCAGGTCCTCCCTGGACTGGAACCAAGCATCCTAGGACCGGTTTCGGGGTCTCACCCCTCTTCAGCCAGGATAGCTTGATTACACTGGCATGGAGAGCACGGGACTCACGTCTGAGCATATCCGTCCCACTCAGGGTGGCAAATGCAAAAACCACAGTTGATGGACAGAATGCAGAACAATGTCATACATTCACCCCAGTACAGAGATCTGGGCCTAAATCCATCATTTTTTTGCTCACCATGCCATTCCAGTTTGAACCCAGCCATATGAAAATCAGTCTTGACCCTGTGACTCATGGGAACAGTCTAGCCCGAACTGCCAAGCCAGGTCCTCCCTGGACTGGAACCAAGCATCCTAGGACCGGTTTCGGGGTTTCAGCCCTCTTCAGCCAGGATAGCTTGATTCCAGTGGCATGGAGAGCACGGGACTCACGTCTGAGCATACCAGTCCCACTCAGGACTGTGTCACGTTGTTCACAATGAGAGAGGCTGAGGGAGCTTAGATTGAAGTTTAGTTTCTCAGGGTCCTGCTTGTGTGGAATTGGATACCTCAGGAGCTGCACTGGTTTATTTCAATTTGTCACTCCAACTCTATGGTGATGCTACATGATTTAACCAAGATTGGGTGTATAACCTTGACAAACACTGGTGTTGATGGTTTGCTACGGCGTTAGCTGTGTCAAAGATATGTGTACTCAATCAATCAATCAAGATTGGTAAAGCACAACTATGCACGCTTGAGGGTCTCAAGGTGCTAGGGTAGTGGCTCTGTTGAGTACTGGGGTCTTTTGAAGAGCCAGGTCTTGATGTCCTTCAAGAACTGGTGCAGTGTGGGGGTATGTCAGAGGTGTAGGGGAGGTTGTTCCAGGCCTTGGCTGCAAGGTAGGAGAAGGATTTTCCTTGCATTTTAGTCTTGTAGATGCGTGGAACGATGGCTAGAGAGAGGTCGGCTGTTCAAAGGTGTCTTTTGGATGCGTGGAAGGAGAGGAGGTTTTTCAGGTATGTTGGTCTGGTGTCATGAAAGACCTTATATGCATGGGTGAGGAGTTTGAAGGTTATTCTTCTTTCTACCTGGAGCCAGTGGAGATCGCGGAGGTGTTGGGTGATGTGACTATGGCGGGGGATGTTGAGGATCAGTCTTGCTACGGGGTTCTGAATGATCTGGAGTCTGCAGAGGAGTTTCTTGTTGTTTCCAGCATAGAAAGCGTTGCCGTAGTCCAGTCTGCTACTGATGAGAGCAAGCATGACCGTTTTTCTGGATTCGGGTGGGATCCATCTGAACGTTATTCGAAGCATGTGGAGGTTGTTGAAGCAGGTCGATGACACAGCATTGATCTGGCAGTTCATTGTGAGCGATAAATCTAGTAAGATTCCAAGGTTTCATGCATGGTCCAACGGGGTGGGTGGATTTCCGAGGGTGGAGGGTCACCAGGAGTCGTTCCATGTGGAGGGGGTGGAGCCAAGAATGAGGACTTCTGCTTTCTTGGAGTTGAGTTTTAGGCAGCTGTTCTTCATCCAGGTGGCGACGGCTTTCATCTCTTCTTGGAAAATTGTGTTTGGTGATGTTGGGTTTATTGGTGAGGGAGAGGATGAGCTGGGCATCGTCGGCATAAGAGACGATGTTGAGCCTGTGGTTCCTGACGATAGTTGCGATGGAGGCAATGTAGATGTTGAAGAGAGTAGGACTGAGGTAGGATAACTGGGGCACTCCACAGTTGTTCTCTGTGGGTTCTGTGATGAAGGGCGGGAGTCTGACTCGCTGTGTTCTGTCAGTGAGAAATGAGCAAAACCAGTCGAGGGCTTTGCCGTGGATGCCAGTGTCGTGGAGTCTGGTGGCTAGGGTGCAGTGGGAAATGGTGTTGAAAGGCAGCCAAGAGGTCCAAGAGGATGAAAGCCATTTCACCTTGGTCGAGGAGGGAGCGGATGTCATCTGTGGTGGCGAGTAGGGCAGTCTCAGTGCTGTGGTTGCTGCGGAATCCGTACTGGGAGATAATAGGCAGACATCCTGTGCACACGCAATCCCTATATTAAAGCATCAATACAGCAAGTAATGGAGAGAAGAGTAGTAAAAACAGTAAACAAAGTCCAGTGTAGCGTAACTTTCTTGATTTAATGCAGATCCGTTGCCCAGCCAACACGTGTTTCGTCAGGGTGGGGAACCCACGACTTCTTCAGGGCAGAAGAAAAGAATCTCTCCGCCGGTTGTAATTCCGTCCCGGCTGTACGGGATAGGTGACTGTGACTAGATCTGTTACTGTCAGCACGGGGTAAGTACCACATCAGAGTAAAAACCGTTAGGGCGTGTGAGCCTTGTAGAAGCGATTTCCAGTGGTCGGGGAAGGTGGCAGTTTTGAAGGAACAGTTGATTGTCCGGCATAGTTTGGGTGCGAAGTAGAACTGTGGGGTGGGCAGGGGTCTGAGGGTGTGCCCGAGTGGATTCTTTTCATGGTTTTGAAGGTATCTTCTGTCGTGAGAGAGGTCCAGCATCGTTTGGATGGAGAGCGGGACGGTGCCAAGGTCTTGGTTTCTAGAGTTGTCATAGATCATCTTAATCTTAATGTGGAAGAAGGTATTGAGTCTGTTGCAGAGATCTTGGGAGGCTGGGATGTCTGTTGTTTCACTGCAGGGTGTAGTGAATTCCTTGATGATGGAGAAGAGTTCTTTGGCATTGTAGGTTCTGGTGAGGATTCTGTCTTGGAGGGATTTCTTCCTTGTGGATTTGATGAGGTGGTGGTGTGCGGTGGTGTCTGCTCTGTAGCCGGTGTGTGTCTCTAGGTTTTGTTGTTCCTCTGTGTCTTTTTCAGTCGTTGTCTGGTGAGTTTGGAATCTTGGAGTGCAGGGGTTAACCAGCTTGCTTTCTTGATGTGTCTTCATGTGGCTTTCTTGAGGGGGACCCCTGTGTCGGTGCAGTTTGTGATCCAGTGGTGGAGGTTGCGTGGTGCGGTGTTGGCATCCGGTGTCATCCGTGGTGGGCTGCTGATGAGGGCAGAGATGAGCTGGTCTTTGGTGACTTTTTTCCAGCCTCTACGGGGGAGGCGGTAGGCGAGCTTGTGTACAGTGTTTTTTTTAAAGGAGAAGTGGATGCAGTGGTGATCTGTCCAGAGGAGTTCGTGGTGAGGCTGTAGGAGACACTGTTTCCTTCTGCGAAGACGGGGTTGAGTGTGTGTCCCGCTGTGTGTGAGGGTGCTGTGACCAGTTGCTTTAGTCCTATGTTGGCGAGGTTCTCTAGAAGGGAGATGGTGTTAGGGTCGTCGTGGTTGTCCAGGTTGAAGTCAGGAAATGGAAATCTGATACCCTCCTGAGTGAGACGAATGGTTCACGGAAATGGCAGTGATAGCGGGACAATGTTAAAGATAATTTCCTGAATGGTGTACAATATCATTAAAATATCATTGCCACTATACAGCAGATATAAGGTGGGTCTTTTAGATGAGGAATTATAGGTAGTCTGTTAATGGCAGAGCAGTCAATGGATATAATCGGCTCGAAATGTTAGGTCACGATTATTATAAACTATGAACAGGTAGAGAACTTAAACTCCCTTTTCTTGTTCATGTTGAGCATGGTTTGGAAACCGGTAATGTGGTTAAGGTGTTCTTCTGTGCGTATTCTAAATGATAAATGTATCCTTGTCTAATACTATTCTGTTGTTGCAATATAAAAATAAATGTATGAATCAAAAAAAGAAAAATCCAACCCCTGCCTGCCCCTGCCTGCCTGCTAACAGGATCTCCATCCCACCACTGTAGTTAAACGAGGTATTCTGATCACGATGTGAAAATAATGGTGACATATCTTATTTCACAGCTGTCCACTGATTCTTTGCTGTTCTCAATTTTGTTAGGTGTTTTGTCAGCATGCAGTTGAGACACTTAACCCTTTACTTCATGGATTGAGAGCCCATTGAACCGCTTAACATACTTTGTCCCATTCAGAAATGAGTCTAGCCTGTTTATTCTGTCGACTTTTTTCCAGGTTTGCTCAACCCGTGACTGCTAGGTCACCCCAACGGAATTTGACAATGGGAATCTTGTAAAGTTATACTGCATAGTTTTTGAACAGACCAGCCATTGCCATTTACCATGCCTCTTGGCACTGTTGGGTGACATAATATTATCTGCAGCTTATTGTGATTTTCCTGTGATGGGTTCTGTATGTCTTGCAAACTTCCCCACCAGAAATCTATGTCAGTGGTGGTGTATATCTGGCTCTGTGTTGATTGATGTCCATTGGTTGTCTGATAAGTGGGATAGGATTTAATTCTTGAAAAAAATGCTGTTGCCTTCACAGTAGAAATATATTCACATGATAAGTGCCCTGTATGGATTCTCAGGTCCAATGAACCTTTCCAATTCATAACACTGGTGCTTTTGTGTAGCTTTCCACACCTCTTTGTCCATATTTCCTTGTTCCGTTGTCGGTTCGCCCGTTCCCGATGTTTGTGTCACAGTTTCCATGTATGTGTGCATCCTATTCCTGGACATTGTCTGTCTTTATCAGAGTTCGTGTTTCTCTGTAACTCTTGTCCCAATAGTTGTATCCACTATTCTCCTGTTTTTGTTTGTTGCGCAACACTACCTATGACTTATATCAACAGTTTGTGGGCCCAATTCGTAAAGAAAGACATAAATCTGCAAATGCAGGTTTACTTCCTACAATGTGAAACAATGCAGGCAGATGGTGCTGTAGTGAAGTAATTATTGGCTGCAAAGAAACATCACTCACTTTCCAGGCTCAGCATCAATTTTGCAGTTAGTTTCAAAGCTGAGGAGAATGGAATCTCATACTATAAATGGAATATATATATATATTACCTACTGGCGGTCGCCAGTAGGTGGATATAGTTAGGACCTATTTTCCATAGGAAATCCGCAACATTCTATTTGGAATAACGTTGGCGCCGATTGACAAATCTTCGTGAAATTTTCCAAACTTTTGGCCAGCACCGGTCCGTTCCTAAATAGAGTTAAAAAGATAGATATATCTATGGCCTCGGAGGATCCGCGCACCCTCCCCGCACCCAGCGCGCACCCTGCCGTGCACGAGCTGAATGCTAATTGGCTGCCAACACTCTGAATCAGGAAGTGTTGGCAGCCATCAAAACCAAAAAAAAAGGCGCAAAACGTGACAAGGGGGCAGGGTAGAAACACCCTGACCCCCTAGGCCTGCTAAGGGGGTTCCACAAGGACCCCCAAGGCCCCAAAACGATTTTTTTACACGCCCCTTTTTACACCTCTCTGCAACGCAGCTCCGTGGTGCTTACCGGAGGTACCTGGTGGGCTAGTTGGCCACCAGGGAGACCTCAGGATTCAAGGGGACTTAATCTCCCAACTTAAAACGCGCCACGGGACGCGTTTGCACAGTGATGAAGGTAGGGGGCGGGGCTGAGGTGATACTGTGCAAACGCGCCCTGTGGCGCATTTTAAGTTGGGGAATTCATTCCTCTTCAATCCAGAGGTCCCCTAGGGAACAACTAGCCCACCAGGTACCTCCAATAAGCGCCACCGAGCTGCGTTGCAGAGTGTTGCAAAAAGGGGTGTGGCCTCTGAACACCTCTCTGCAACGCAGCTCCCTGGCACATACTGGAGGTACCTGGTGGGCTAGTTAGCCGCCAGGGGACCTCAGGATTTAAGGGAACTTAATCCCCCAAACTAAAACACCCCACGGGGCGCATTTGCACAGTGGTGAAGGTAGGGGACGGGGTCTGAGGTGATATGTGTGCAAACACGCCGTATGGCGCATTTTAAGTTGGGGAATTAATTCCTCTTCAATCCTGAGGGTCCCTGGAGACCAACTAGCCCACCAGGTACCTCCAGGAAGCGCCATGGAGGTGCGTTGCAGAGTGTTGTAAAAAGGGGCATGGCCTCTGAACTCCTCTCTGCAATGCAGCTCCCTGGCGCATACTGGAGGTACCTGGTGGGCTAGTTGGCCCCAAGGGGACCTCAGGATTGAAGAGGAATTAATTCCGCAACTTAAACTGCACCACAGGGAGTGTTTGCACACGTCACCTCAGGCCCCGCCCCCTTCCTTCACCATTGGAAAAATATTCCTCTAAAATCAGCCGAACTACGAATTACGATTTACTCACCTGTTATCAGGAGAGAACCCAGGGCTGCATCTTTTAGACCGGCAGTGACCCTGAAAAGTAATTCTAAGCGTACTTACCAGTAACTTGTATTTCCTTCCATAGGAATCCATTGTGTGGTTTTCACCAGAAAAGTTTCTAAGTGTCCATTTTTGAAACGTACAAATATGCCTCTACAATCAGCCGAACTACAAATTCCGATTTACTCACCTGTTATCAGGAGAGAAGCCAGGGCTGCATCTTTTAGCCCAGCACTGACTCTGAAAAGTAATTCTAAGCGTACTTACCAGTAACTTGTATTTCCTTCCATAGGAATCCATTGTGTGGTTTTCACCAGAAAAGTTTTTAAGTGTCCATTTTTGAAACGTACAAATATGCCTCTACAATCAGCCGCACTACGAATTCCGATTTACTCACCTGTTATCAGGAGAGAACCCAGGGCTGCACCTTTTAGCCCAGCACTGACTCTGAAAAGTAATTTTAAGCGTACTTACCAGTAACTTGTATTTCATTCCATAGGAATCCATTGTGTGGTTTTCACCAGAAAAGTGTCTAAGTGTCCAATTTTGAAACGTACAAATATTCCTCTAAAATCAGCAGAACTACGAATTCTGATTTACTCACCTGTTATAAGGAGATCAGGAGAGAACCCAGTGCTGCATCTTTTAGCCCAGCACTGACCCTGAAAAGTAATTCTAAGCGTACTTACCAGGAACTTGTATTTCCTTCCATAGGAATCCATTGTGTGGTTTTCAGCAAAAAAAATTCTAAGTGTCCATTTTTGAAACGTACAAATATTCCTCTAAAATCAGCCGAACTACGAATTCCGATTTACTCACCTGATATGAGGAGAGAACCCAGGGCTGCATCTTTTAGCCCAGCACTGACTCTGAAAAGTAATTTTAAGCGTACTTACCAGTAACTTGTATTTCCTTCCATAGGAATCCATTGTGTGGTTTTCACCAGAAAAGTTTCTAAGTGTCCATTTTTGAAACGTACAAATATTCCTCTAAAATCAGCCGAACTACAAATTCCGATTTACTCACCAGTTATCAGGAGAGAACCCAGAGCTGCATCTTTTAGCCCAGCACTGACTCTGAGAAGTAATTTTAAGCGTACTTACCAGTAACTTGTATTTCCTTCCATAGGAATCCTTTGTGTGGTTTTCACCAGAAAAGTTTCCAAGTGTCCAATTTTGAAACGTACAAATATTCCTCTAAAATCAGCCGAACTACGAATTCCGATTTACTCACCTGTTATCAGGAGAGAACCAAGGGCTGCATCTTTTAGCCCAGCACTGACTCTGAAAACTAATTCTAAGCGTACTTACCAGCAACTTGTATTTCCTTCCATAGGAATGCATTGTGTGGTTTTCAGCAGAAAATTTTCTAAATGTCCATTTTTGAAACGTACAAATATTCCTCTAAAATCAGCCGAACTACAAATTCCGATTTACTCACCAGTTATCAGGAGAGAACCCAGAGCTGCATCTTTTAGCCCAGCACTGACTCTGAGAAGTAATTTTAAGCGTACTTACCAGTAACTTGTATTTCCTTCCATAGGAATCCTTTGTGTGGTTTTCACCAGAAAAGTTTCCAAGTGTCCAATTTTGAAACGTACAAATATTCCTCTAAAATCAGCCGAACTACGAATTCCGATTTACTCACCTGTTATCAGGAGATCAGGAGAGAACCCAGCGCTGCATCTTTTAGCCCAGCACTGACCCTGAAAATTAATTCTAAGCGTACTTACCAGTAACTTGTATTTCCTTCCATAGGAATCCATTGTGTGGTTTTCAGCAAAAAAAAATCTAAGTGTCCATTTTTGAAACGTACTAATATTCCTCTAAAATCAGCCGAACTACGAATTCCGATTTACTCACCTGTCATCAGGAGAGAACCCAGGGCTGCATCTTTTAGCCCAGCACTGACTCTGAAAAGTAATTTTAAGCATACTTACCAGTAACTTGCATTTCCTTCCATAGGAATCCAGTGTGTGTTTTTCACCTGAAAAGTTTCTAAGTGTCCAATTTTGAAACGTACAAATATTCCTCTAAAATCAGCCGATCTACGAATTCCGATTTACTCACCTGTTATCACGAGAGAACCTAGTGCTGCATCTTTTAGCCCAGCACTGACCCTGAAAAGTAATTCTAAGCGTACTTACCAGTAACTTGTATTTAATTCCATAGGAATCCATTGTGTGGTTTTCAGCAGAACATTTTCTGTCTATTTTCACAAACTAAAAATATTCCTAAAAAATCGTCTGTATGACTTAAACACATTCTTTCAACTGTGTACAGGAGGTTGGCCAGTGCTGGATACAGGATCCACCACTGAGTAAGAAAAAGTAACAATAACACTACTTACCTGCTAAGTGAATTTTCTGCCATAGGATAACATTGGTGATTCTATGTGAACATTTTTCAAAGTGTCAACTATTAAAATACAATAATATTCCTTAAAAATTACTACTGTAACCAAAACGCTTTTACTCAACTGTTTACAGGAGATGTCCAGGGACTGAATCTAGGATCCAGTCCTGTGGTTAGAAAAGTAATCCATAAATTAACTAATTGCATTTAACTAGAAATTCACATTGAGCTCAATGTTGCTTTGAGTTTGAAATTGTGTTGTCCATTGCAACAACTGTAACTACTGTACTTAAAAGTCTGTTGCCTATTTGCCAAGTATTTAAACTAAAGTAATTCATTCTGAGAAAGTATATTTTGTATTGTAATGTATAATGTAATTATAATGTAATTAAAAAATATATATCTAAAAATAAATAGTTTAAAAAATGTAGGAAATCAGTATCAAAAAAATCAGTATAACAATTAATACATTAAAAATTGTCATTTACAAAACCTTTGAAATTCACTGAAAAAACTATAGGTTTCAGGCCTGATATAGTTAGGAATTAGCATTTAAAAAACCTTAGAAATTCACTGAAAAAACAATAGGTTTTAGGGGTGTTATAGTTAGCTGGACATTACACACGAACAAAACCATTGAAATTCCTCTGATATAGTTAGTTGTACTAACTACATCTTGCGCGCCCGCAATCCACTGCTGATGATGTCACATTTTACATCACTCATGACATGGTCAGTGACATCACTCATGACATCTCAAATGTGGCCAAGAGCTCGCTAGCTCGAAACGCGTCTTGTTTGCCCTGTGAATAAACTGCATATTACCAAATTGGATTCATGTGCCCGTGCTTACATAGGAATTGTGCGAGCTGTTGGTGGATATATATATATATATATATATATATATATATATATATATATATATATATATAAAAATATATATAAATATATATATATTTTCACTGAAAAAAACACAGGTTTCAGGGGCGTTATAGTTAGCTGGACTTTTCACTCGTACAAAACCATTGAAATTCCCCCGTTATAGTTAGTTCAGCTAACTATAACTCGCGCGCCCGCAATGCACTGCTGATGACGTCACATATTACATCACTCATGACATGGTCAGTGACATCACTCATGACATCACTGATGACATCTCAAATGACATCACTGATGACATCATCCAGTGAATGTGTGTTTTTCTGAAAATTACATATGTTTGATATATGTTTATCTCAAGGTAGATGGAAGAATAAATGGGTATATAAGTGTCTAAATGGATGATTTGTTATTGAAAAATTGGTTGTATAACTGACTGATTAAGTGTATCTTAGTGAATACATGGCTTAGTGAGTAATGTTTAAATATGTAAATATCTGTATAAGTCTCTCACTTTGTGTATGAGTGGCTGCATGGGTTGGTAAGTAGCTACATGAGTGTTTATATAGGTTATTAGTTGTTTTTTTGAGTATCAGTATGAGTGTCTGAGTGTCTGTATGGTTCGGTGGGGGGTATTACGTAGTGCATAGGTGCATGAATGAGTGACTCACTATTTGTATGTGTTGAAGAGAGCATGTGTGCAGGACTGTATGGGTGGATGAGTGTGTGCATGGGTGTGTTAGTGAGTGAATGACTGTCTCAATAGTGTCTTTATGAGTAACTACATATGTTTTAAATTAGTATATGTGACTATTGGTGTATATAAGTGAGTATATGTAAGAGTGAGAGATTGGAAGAGTTACTGTATGAATAATTATGTGTTTCTATAAGTGATTGTTTAAAAGACTAAGGGCCATATGTAGGTAGCTAAATACCGGTCGGTAACGGCCGAAATTCGGTAAATTTCCCGTTACCGACCGGTATTTAGGCAATTGAGATGTAGGAGTCCAAAAAGAAGGATTCGGTAAATATGAATCGGTAAATACCGATTCATATTTACCGAATCCAAATATACCGATTCATAATTACCGAATTCATATTTATCGAATCGGTAAATATGAAATGGTAAAACGACACAAGAGATGTAGGTAAATTCGGTATTTACGAATTCCATGAAATTCGGTATTTAAGAGTCGGTAATTAACACAGAGTGAAATCAGGTGGTAAACAGCCACAGTGCATATAAGCAATCCCAAAATGCACCAGCGTGGACACCATGGCCGCTCTGTATGTGATTGCAAGGCACCTACATCTACAGGCAGCAGGTCTGAGGATTTGGAGACGGGAGGAACGCATTCACAGACAGCGCATCACACTCTTCCAACAGACTGAGGCTGGGATACATGAAAGGTACAGGCTACACCCCCAAACCATCATGGACCTGATAAGGGACTTGCACCCACTCCTGGACCAGCCAACAACAAGGGCGCATGCTATACCACCACATGTGCAGGTGCTCTGTAGCCTACATCTAATCGCATCTGGCAGTTACCAGGAGGTGATAGCTGCGGTAGGCGGGGTATCCCAGAGTTGCCTGTCCCGTTTCTTCAGGAAGTTCCTGGATGCCATGATGCAGTGAATGCAACACTACATTAGCTTTCCAAACACACAGGCTGAACTGCAGAAAACAAAGACAGACTTCTACCAGATGGCACCCTTCCCGCATGTCATAGGCTGTATTGATGGCACACACATTCCAATCTGCCCACCAGCAGCCACTGAGCACATCTACAGGAACAGAAAGTCCACCCACTCCATTAATGTGCAGGTAACCTGCGATGCAGGCAACATAATCACTGATATCGTAGCTAAGTTCCCTGGGAGCACCCACGACTCCTTCATCTTCCAGAACAGTGAGATCTACACACGACTGGTTGCCGGAGAATTTGGAGAAGGATACCTGCTAGGTAAATCACTGTGACACTCCCTAATACTTATCGCAAATGAATGTGTATTGAGGCATGTGACTAATGCTACTATCTTACTCACTTAGGCGATAGTGCATATGCCGTGCGGTCATTCATCCTCACTCCCTACCTACACCCATCAACCCTGAGTGAAAGACGATACAATGTGGCACACAAATCAACACACAACCTGGTGGAGCGCACGTTTGGACTATTGAAAAGCAGGTTTCGCTGCCTCCACAAAAGCGGAGGCGCCCGCCAGTACACACCCATCATCTGCTGCAAGATAATTGCCACTTGTGCAATGCTGCACAACCTTGCCACGAAGACAGGTACAGAGGTGGAAATAACAGATTTTGAGGACAATGATGATGAGTCTGCACAGCCAGAGCCCAACGCAGCAGGAGTGGCAACAGCAACAGATGGGAGAGAGAGACGGGCAGAGATCACATGCAACTATTTCTAAGTAAGTAAGGGGACACAGCCAGTAGTTGTATGCCATGACGTAGTTTTAATCATGCGGCACTACGCCACAACACAACGCCATAAATGGCCCTATCAATCATGTGAAAACAAGAGTTTGAAGTCAAGGGTTACTTCACCCAACTTTGTCCTTCAATTGTGTGCAGCATCAGTGTCTGCGCCCACGCACTACAGTGCTGGATGCCAGGGATTGAGTCTCCTCACTGGCTGTGGGACCAGTGGCAGCCCCATGCCGTCTGTTGCTCCTCCGTGTGTATGTGACAGGGGGGGTAATGCTGCTCCTACTGGTGGTGTCTTCGCTGTCCCCAGCATCAACAGCACCAGTTGTGACCGACTGGCTGGTTAGCAGCACCTCAAGTGCACTGGTCACCCTCACCATCTCCCTTGACACGTCATTGCTGCAGTGCGCAAGCCCCTCCTGCATTGCCACGGAGCGCCTGCAGAGCAGCGAAGTGGCAGTTGCCAGGCGGTTCACTGCCCTTGTGTGGTGATCTTTCTTTTGCCTCTTCCTGTGCCGTGCAGCCCTGTCCTCATCCATCTTCGTGCACAGCAGCATGACGGACTGGGACACGTCCCTCATGCCCGCAGCCATCTCCCTCATGCTCTCAGCCATTGCGCTTATGCCCCTGTCAATATTGCCCATTGTTGCATTGAGGCCCTTCATTTTGCGCTGGACTGACAATATTGCCTTTCCATGTAGGCGCTGGACCTTGACCATGGTGGCCTCCAGCCCTAAGAACACCCCCTGGCTCTCACCCTGTGGAGGTGGACTGCGTACCCGAGCCCTGCGGCGACGTCTGGCACCTGTGTGTTCTCCCTCCGAGGCGGAGTGCACACCGGCATGGCAACCATCCAGTGGCACAGTGGATGTTTCCGCAGCACCCCTCGATTCGTCTGAAGAGGATTCAGAGACATGTATTCTGGCAACAGCGCGCCTCCTAGACCTGAACAATGCAGGTGGTGTAGATGCGGGTGAGGCCAGCTGGAGTGGCGATGCTGGCTGTGGTGGCGAAGCTGGCTGTGGTGGCGTGGCTGGCTGTGGTGGTGTGGCTGGCTGTGGTGCTGTTGTCTGGCCAGAACTCGTGGTGGTCTTCTCAGAGCTGTCCTTCCGGGGTGCCCTCTCTCCCTTCTCCTGTGCAGTTCTGCGCGAAGTATCGCCTGTGGACAGAAATTCAACATCAGCTCAGTGTACCTGCAGCCCTGCATTGCTATCATCATAATACATTTCTGTAACACACTCTCATTGTCCTATGCCTGCTTATCGCTAATGTGTGTCACATGTCTAGTTATTCTGTGCAATTTATGTCATGTTTGGGGTTTCAGAGACTACATCTCCCATAATGCATTGCTGGCTTGCACTAACACCTGTACTGGAGTGGGATTCTCAATGCCCAATTGGGGATTTGGGATAGGGGTAGGGGGGGGCACAGTGCTGTGCATGCGTCTTACCTTGTTTTGTGGCGGCTCTGGCAGAGCTATCTGCATCCCCAATCCCCACGACACTTTCAGGCTCAATTGTAGTCTCCATGAGCTCCTCAAGGTCTGTCAGGGCAGGTACCCTGTTCCTTCCTTCTCCTGTCCGGCTAGCCTCTTTCTTCAGTTCCGCCATCTTCCTCTTGGTGATGATACGGAGGTCGTACCATCGCTTCTTGAGGACATCAATTTCCCGGGGGGTCACTCCAATGGAATTGACCTGCGCCTGGATTCCCAGCAGGATCTTCCTTTTCTCTGATTCAGCCACTTGCAGTGACTGTTTGCCAAACAGCTTATGGTGCTGCTTTACCACCTCATCCACAAGTACCTGCAGTTCCTTTTGGCTGAATTTCAGTTTTCTCTTCCTTTCCCCTCCATCTGTGTCCTGGCTGGCCATTGTGTCAGTTTCCTGTGCTGAATCAGGCACTGGCTCTGTTCCTCTCCTCTGCACTCCCAGCCTCTCCAGAGTCTGCTGATTGTGTGCACCTGCCTGGGTGTGGCCACTTCCTGGTTGGGTGGGGTTGGGTTTGCACAGGATTGGCTGATTCATCAAATGATATGTATTTGAATTTCCAAATCAGTAAATACCGATTCGGTATTTACCGATTCGGTAAATACCAATTCGGTATTTACCGAATCGGTAATTACCGATTCGAAACTCCGGTCAGTATTGTGGACTCGATATTCATTTACCGAATTTTACCGAATCGGTAATTTTTACCGAACGATTTGGTACATAGCAAATACCAATTTCTAAATACCGATTCGGTAAAATTCGGTAATTAGGAATCAGTATTTCTGGCCTACCTACATATGGCCCTTAGTATGTGTAAGTTTCTGTAGAAGTAAGTGTGGTGGTGTGAGTATAACTGTATATGCAAGCAAACGGATGTTTTATTCTTTATTAGCATGAGTGACTATGTGTGTGAGTAACTCTATGGATGAGTGGCATTGTGTAACAGGATGTATAGGTTTATGAGTACATATGATGAGTGAGTACATGTATGAGTGACTGTATAGGACTGTTGGTGAATGAGTGGATGTGGATGTGGATCTTAGAATTACTGAATAGGTTGTTGTAACTGGTATTAGTATGCCCATTGTTTTGAAAATTTTAGTGTCTATTTTTGAATGTGTGTATCAAAGGTTATATTAGGGGGAGAGGAGGTCTGCCACTGCCACCCTATCACAAGGATGATGTCATCAGTGATGTCATTTGAGATGTCATCAGTGATGTCATGAGTGATGTCACTGACCATGTCATGAGTGATGTAATATGTGATGTCATCAGCAGTGCTTTGCGGGCGCGCGAGTTATAGTTAGCTGAACTAACTATAACGGGGGAATTTCAATGGTTTTGTATGAGTAAAAAGTCCAGCTAACTATAACGCCCCTGAAACCTATGTTTTTTTCAGTGAATTTCTAAGGTTTTTTAAATGCTAATTCCTAACTATAACGTGCCTGAAACCTATGGTTTTTTCAGTGAATTTCAAAGGTTTTTTAAATGCTAATTTCTAACTATGCCTACAGAGAAAGGACATGTGAAGAAAGAAGAAAAAACGCACAGAAAGAAAAAAAGAAATGCAGAAAGAAGCAACAGAAGTCCTCAAAGACAAAGAAAAGTGCAGGAAGAAGGATAACGGGCAGAAAGAACAAACAGAAGAGCAGAAAGAAGCCTTGTTGTAAAATCATCCTATACCCTCAACTTTTTCAGACGGATACTGGTGGTAACTGAGTCTGACTAACCTGTCCCAGAGCCAGTGCTATGTTATAAGACACTCAGAATACAGTGAAAACACCTACATACACTAGGGAACCCTATGCGTTGGGGTACCTGTGATCAGCATGACCTCCTATGTAAGCCCCTAGTATATAATAGGGCAGGGGATTAAAACTACCTCTTAAAACGCGCCACAGGGCGTGTTTGCACACGTCACCTCAGGCTCCGTCCCCTCCCTTCCCCACTGTGTAAACACGCCCTGCGGCTGTTTTAAGTTGGGAGATTAAGTCCCCTTGAATCCTGAGGGTCCCTAGGGTCCAAGTAGACCACTAGGTACCTCCAGTAAGCGCCACAGAGCTGCGTTGCAGAGAGATGTAAAAAGGGCTCTGTATATCACAGCAACATAGGGACACTCATCATCAAGGCCTGAGAAGAGAAAATATGCATTCTAACAACTTCTGTTTTAAACCTAAATCATATTTAGATTAACAACCACAGCTCTGTTCCACAAACTGATGAAAAAGAGATCAAAGTTATCCAATATAAATCCAAAGTAGACATTTAGGAGAATCTGACATGATATTATGATTGTGAAGGCAGATCAGCGCTTAAATAATGCTGGTGTTTGCAGGTGGTAGGAACCGGTACTCCTGTTTGGTATTGAGACTTCTATTGCATCATTAGACTTTGACCTAAAGCAAGAGGAAGAAAGGAAAGAAAGAAAGAATGAAAGATGGAAAAAAAAGGAACACAGTTACAAAAGAGTTACATTAAGAGACAGGAAGTGTAGGGTGGTGGAAGAAAGATTAAGCAGCATGGTTATTCAGCAATATCAGCTGTGGTTTTTAAGAAAAACTTGGACCCCTGTACCTATTGATTTACTTAAAAAAAAATGTAAGCACCGAACACTTCAGTGTCAAACAAGAAACAATAAAATGATCGAACCTCAGTTGAAAATTCAGCTCGCCTAGTCTGATATATTCTACTTGACCTAACAAATCAAATGCCTCTTGTCAATCACTTCCCTCCCTGCACTTTGTTTGGCCCAATTAAATCGGTGTGAATTCCACAAAAGAGCTTGTTTGGAAAGTCTGCCAGCTGCACTTCCTTTCTGGCACTTACTCAATGTACCCCGGCCTTTTCTAGATATTTGAAAAATACAAACGAGGAGAAAAAAAAACATCTAGAAACATTGTAACACTTTTCTAATTGAAGCAATTTGTATTGTGCAAATTACCCGTAACAAAAGCAGGATGTTTACTGTATAGTCCCATCAGTGGAAATCAGCTATGCAAAGTAGTGTAGACATTTGCATATGCATTGCTTATCATTGTTTTGTCTGAGAAGTCTTGCATTGTTCGGTTTAACAAGCCACGAGCGTCTGCCACTTTGACCCTTCGCCTGCAAAATCTCATGCGCAAAATTATTTATTTTTTCCCTTTCATTAATATGAGAACAAAAGCGGCTAAGTGGTGCAAAGCACCCTGCTGCCTTTCAAAAACAAAACTCTAACCATGCTCTATAATCCCAGATTTAGAATCGCATATTTCAAAAACATTTGAGAAAAGGGGAGAATTATATCGGAGATTAATGGCTTTTCAGGCAAGATAAGCAGTTTTAACTCCCCAATTGTATTCGGTTTTCAAAGATGATAGGCACAGGATATGACTGGTTACAAAAAATAAAATGTCTGCTATGTGTTAATAAATCAAAGGTCTCTGTGGTTAATTTCTCTGGAGAGTAGAGGAGGGGAAATGGCCTAGAAGAAGAGCATTGCAAATGGAAATCATTTCTTTTATGAATTCACTGGTCATTTCAGAATTAGGAGTATGAATGCAAAACTCATGCCAACTGGGTTCACAGGGTCACAAATACAATAAATGCAGTTGTCAGTACAGTTGGACACACAGTGTCAGTGGAAGAAGAGATTCATTAAAGAAGTAATTACGAATAAATTGGTTGGGTTAAAGAAAAAAGCACCAGCAAGCTGAAGGGCATGGACACTGGGTGAGATGCTTCTCATAATGAAAAGTGTCATGGTGGACTGCTGGGTGTGACACGGGTCAATGAAAATGCGAAACATATTGCTCGCTGATAAGAAACGGAGGGGGTCTTTCCAAAAAACAAAATGATATTTTAAGTATGAAAGATATACCGTGCATACTTATCAGTCCCTGAGCTAAATCCTTGCAACACACATTAGGGAGGTCTGAAGACTTTCTCCAGGTGCCCACAAGCAGCTTTCAGATTACATAGTGTAGCTAACCAAAGCGGGAAGCGGCGTTTACTTAGCATGCGTTACTTCGCATGCCGTTACTACGCGGTCGTTAGTACGACCGCGTTGTTAGTTAGCATACCTTTACTTCGCAATTCGGAACTACGAATTGCAGTAAGGGGGGGAAGGTGTTGGATTTAAAGTCCAACACCTTCCCTAGTGTCCGCATAGACTGGAGTTGGAATAGTAAATTATACTATTCCAACATCCAGCACCCCCTTACTGCAATTCGTAGTTCCAAATTGCGAAGTAAAGGTATGCTAAGTAACAACGCGGTCGTACTAACGACCGCGTAGTAACGGCATGCGAAGTAAACGCATGCGAAGAAAAGTTATATATTCAACCAAAGCAACTAAGTATATGAACCAGTGTGTATGGAGAGTTTTTAAGTAGTGATATAAAGAATACATAATCTGTTCAAAGCAATATCGTTTTAAAGCTGAAAGATACATCTTGCACAAAAGAGACAACCACATTGGAGTGTTCCATAAAAAGGAGCTGCTCCCCTCCTAAAACTTGGGAACTACCCAGGGTTCCTTGCTCTTTTTTTACACACACACGCACACACCCACCCACACACACACACACACACACACACCTACACCACACACACACATATATATATTTCTATGAGTTTTCACATTTCTTCCTCCTCCACGTCAGTAAAACACTTTGAAATTCGGAAAAGAAACCCTCGAACACCAGCATGTCAGTTATATCAGCGAATGCTGAGTTCCTGGGGAGCAGTACCCTCAAAAGCCCATCTTCAGCAGCACCCATTCGGCAATAATATTTTCAAAGTATTGGAGTGGCCAGATGAGGGGAAGAGAAATTAGGGAGGTAACATCAGGGAGGAAGACCTGTAATGAGATGGCTTCTCCCATTTAGGTGAACATTCTACCTATGGAAGGAAAAGGTTATGTTCTTTAGCTGTTATATCACACATCATGCGTTCATGTTTAACAAAATATCTTCAGAGCTTTTCCAGGAGTATAAATCATTTGTTGTTTTAAAGATTATTTTTCTCTTTAACAAGTCTTATCGACAAGTTTCATCACAATATTTCCCAGGGATTCTCTTGAAATATTGACACATTATTCACACAGGATGACTTTAGATAACTGATTTACTTTATCTGGGTTTCGCTGTAGAAATCACATTCTCCTTATAGTCACACTTTTATTACAAACTTATCTCTCTCTAGTTCATGTTTAACACCCAGTTTGGATTTGCTATGTTCACCTATCTCAATTAAACTCAGCAATGATGTAGTCTCAGTTCTTTTTACTGTTTTAGGAATTCATGGAATACTCTTACTGATGATCTGGTGTCCGCGCTCTTCAGAAGAATCTCCTCTCACTTATTCTGAGTCCCTTGTTAAAGCACCAAAAGAGACCTTTAATACTCACCCCAGGACGGGGATCACAAGATTGTATGTCAGGACCAAAGGCTCAGATTATGCTTCACTTCCTTCAAGGCAACATTTAATTGCAGCCAATCAAAAACAGTTTATCTGACAAGCTTAATTATTCATGAACCCTTTCAATCACACAGTCCACCAGTTGCAGTTAGTATGTCGAGGATGGCAGCAAGAATCCCACATCAACCACAGAGGCTCCTGCTGCTCTGTGTTGTGGCAGTCCCTAATATCCAGCCCCGACTTTGAAGGGAGCAGGGATAACGCTTGTAGCCCAATTAGGAGTCAAACATACATTCCACTTTCTACCTCCATGTCACCAGCACTCAAAAAAGTCCACGTCCTCTTACCTCATATTTAGCTCCCTACTGACTTTCTCATCTACAGAGCCAGGCTGGGGGTGGAACAATCAGTGTGACAGGCTTGCCTGATGAGTGTTAAGCCTTCCAAGGCTCATTTTTTTTTTCAATGTTGCACATATTTACTTGTGGTAGGTCCCCCCTTCTTACCTCTTGAGGGGTGAATTGATGTACTTCTGTCTGCTATTTCTAAGGTCAAAATGGCAGAATGGGAGCCTTTCGATGATAATGATTCTGAGCTTTACTATTCTTAAGAAGCACAGGTCTTCAGCCTGAAGGATGAATTAGTTGAAGCTCTTGACCTATCTGTCCAGCAGTCAGTTAATAATGCCCTGGCTGTGGTGCTTAAACCTACTACAGCACAACTAGAGCAAAAGGCCAAATGCCAAGGATATGACCAGCCTTCTTGCTTCCAACCCTGAACTAGGGCATCCTCATAAACCACGTGAGGCCAAAGGGAAGTCACGTGACTGGTCACAGAAAGAGGTCCTAACTAGATTATCTCAAGAGACCCTGGGAGAACATGAATACTGCGCAGCTAAGGCTACACCCAAAAGAGCAACTAATGTGCTGAATGCAACTTCTGATTCAGATATGGACACTGCACCGTTTGGTCACTCCGATCATGGTAATTCCAGTGAATGCAAAAGGAAGACAGAGAAGTCACCAGCCCAACCTGTTACTGTTATTTCACCTCCTGAAAATCTTCTCTCATTGACCCTGAAGATATTATCCACCTTAGGTCATTGGACTGGAACCCTACCCTAGCAGTGACTGACTACCTCCAGTCCAGACTGAGAAAATGTTTTGATAAAGAGGTGCACAATAGGCTGAGAGCGAGATGTTCTAGACCAGACCTGTCTGGCAGGGTGGCAAACACTCTGGGCATAAACTCTAGCATCATTAACTTTCTGAAAAAGTATACAAAGAACTCAAAGAAAGGTATTGTCCAAGCTTGGCAGGCACACCAATGCAAATTACTCGATATCTCGGGCTTATTGCCAAACATTTTGGATATGTCCCTGGAGGCAAATGAGTTTGGAATGCAGTCCATTCAAAGATTCTTGCTAGGTGGTCCCAAAGTGCTTAGGCAATGCAAATTGCATGATTTGGTGGAGAGGAGGAACTCACTCCTCAAGATAATTGATCCGAAGTTAGTGGATCTTGTCATTTGAGGCGGGTCCATTTGCGGAAGCACTGCTATTTGGTGATAAGTTCATCAAGGATACTACAACCACAACCCAAAATGTTTAGGAGAATCGCACAAGCCCGGAGCTGCTCACCAGGTCGCCAGCAATACCAAGGCTCGAGAGAGAATACTCATTTTGCAGAAGAAGTGACTGGTAGAAGGGTCTCAGAGGAGGAACCTTTTATCTTCCCAGATCAAGATATCAGAGAGGCAGATACAGCAGGGGCAATTTCAGAGGCAATTTCCAACTGGCATCAAACTCAGGTAAGGCTAATTTCACTTTCACATGTGAGTCTAAGGGGCAGGTTGAGTATGTTTCACCTCAATTGGAGACGGTTGACTGAGTATAATTGGGTGCTGGAAAGGTTTCCATGTGGAGTTTTATCAAACACCTTATCAAGAGAGAGCCCCATCTGGGATATCTTTTCCTCTACAAAATGCAGATTTTATCCACTCCAAAATAGAGAAGCTACTGCGGAAACAAACTATACCTCCCACTTTTCCACACCACAGAGGCTTTTTGCAGCGCCATATTTTTGGGTCAAAAGAAAGGAGGAGGTCACCGGCTAGTCTTCAATATGAAATAGCTCAACTGTGGACTTTTCTACAGGCACTTCAAGATAGAGAGTATTCTTCCTTTGTGAGATATCCTACAACAAGGAGACTGAGTGTTTCATTTGGCCCTCAAGGATCCTCATTTTTGCACCGCACAGGTGTTTCCTACAATTCAGCTGGAGGGAACAATGCAGCTTCACCAAGGTCATGAAGCCAGTAGTGGAACACTGCAAAGGGAAAGAAGTCGTTTGATTACAAAACTATATGCATTAATAATAATGCCGCAGAATCAGAAGCTGTTACCCCAACATCTACAACTGACAATTCCGCTAATTCAGCATCTGGGGTTCATAATAAATGACAATAAATCAGTTCTTCTCCCAACCAGAATCCATAGAGTTCTTAGGATTTCTGATAGACTCACTGAAAACACAAGTATTATTAACCCCACACAAGATGAGAGACAGAAAGAAAGTCTTGAGGTCAGCTTTGTGCAAACAGACTGTTTTGTTGAGGGAAATTGTGAGGATAGTAGGGCACTTAGCTTCTTAGACCCAAACAGTGTTTTCTGGACCCCTTTACTATAGGGCCCTGCAACACCTCAAAACTCAACACCTGGGAAAGTGGTTGACCTTACACGGACCAGGTTCTACTTTCAGATGAATCCAATGAGGAACTCATGTGATGGGCAAACCATATGGAGACGTGGAATGGCAGGGCCATCTTTGGTTCCCATCTGGAGGTCGTAATAGAGTCGGATGCAAGCCTATAGGGTAGGGGCATGTGACGTGGCAATATAAACACAGGCAGCAGATGGAAATCTACATAAACTGTATAGAGTTACCAGTGGGCTCATAGCACAGTTTATATGTGGTGCTGAAGATGAACAACATCTCTGTGTTGAGATACATAAACAGACTGGGAAGCATCACGTCGAAGTTACTGGTGGAGATAGACAAGGACTTTTTACACTTGTGCCTGCAGCACAAAATATCAATAATTGCAGAGTACATACAGGGGCTGGTAAAAGTCATAGCGGACGGGGACTCCATATATCTGATAGACCCCAGCAACTGGCAGTTGCATCCCCAGGTATTCCTTATAATCCAAGAAACTTTGGGACCCCACAAGATGGAACTCCTTGCATCCAGGCTGAACAGGCAACTGGAAGAATTCTTCAGCTGGAGACCAGCCCCGCTAGGGAAGGCAGCGGATGCCTTTCTTCAGGACCGGTCGATGGTCCTAAATTGTTCGCTTTCACACTCTGCAATGATAATGAGAGTGGCAGCACAAGCAAATTGACAGTTAGCAGGCCTAGTACTAGTCACTCGAATATGGAGAGCACAACCATGGTTCTCAATTCTCTTAGAATTCATCTGGGATTATCCAATATCTCTGCCATGCTTCTCGGAGAGAAGAGCTGCACCTGGTGGTGATGCAGGATCAGTTGCACCTGACTGCCTGGAGTATTTCAGGCAATGATGGCACTTGCCAGTGATACCAAATAAAGTAGCAGAATACATTAAACAGACCTGGGCCCCTGCCACCCACAAGCAGTGCATGAAAAGGATGGGTGGGTTGGTGCTTGAACAACATCTGGATACTGTGGAGGCTGATGTAAAGGAGGTAAAAAAGTTCTTGTCACAAAAGGTGGATAAAAGCCTATCTTGTAGGCCGGTGTACAGGTGCCATTCTGCAATGTTGGTTGGACATGTGCAGATAAGTAATAATCCAGTAGGTTTGCATCCACTAGTGTGTAAGCTACTTAAGTGTGTCAGAGTGGCAAACCACCCAAAACTGAAATATAGTAACCTTTGGGATATGAATGTTGTGTTGAGATTCTTTGAAAGCTGGCTGCACAATGCGCAGTTGACAAGAAAACACTTGTTAGCCAAACTAGCTATTTTGCTCCATTTGGTTTCCTGAAGGAGAGTATCTGATGTCAAGGCTCTGGACCTAGCAGGTAGATTACTTATACCACAAGGAGTGTTTTTTTTATCACCACATGAACTAAGTCTTTTTGAGAAGTATTGGATAACCTGTGTTAGAACTGGCACGTTCGGGTTGGCTGAGACGAAGTCTTACCCAGGCAGAACTTACCACTCCCTAAAGGTGTGGGTGATTACACTAGCTGATTTACCTGCGCTCACCCTTGGGTAGCTTGGCACTGACCAGTCAGGCTTATCACATAGGCAATTTGCGAAGCATTGGCACAGCACTCTCTCACAATAAATACACTGAGCTTCATAAAAGAGACTTCACACGTGGTGTATGTAAACAAAGTTTCTACTAAATACAACGTAATCATGTATTTCTGGGCACAAATCGCATTCAGAAATATCACCATTAGTAGTAGGCCCAGCCATGTTAAAATGACATCAGTAATATGCACACTTGTGAAAGATCCTATATTAATCCCCCAGCACCCTTATGCGGTGTGAAACATTGTCAGAATGAGGCCCACCCTGGCAATTATAGTTCAATACTACACAGGTATAGAGTGCCCCCCAGATCTCGACGATATCAGAAATGGGTACACACAGATAATTACAAGGCCACACAGAGAAAAAGTCAAACCAATGTCAAACATATTGTTTGTTTGGCAAGGAATCAACTTGTAAAGTAACACCACCATGTGGCATAATTAATCACAGGAAGTCACTCCCACACACTCATTCACCACCGATGTGCAGTGCCATGGATATCAGGCAGGTCCACATGGAGTGCAAACATATACACACCACCCTGAAGCAGTGCAACTGATATCCGGCAGGTCTGTTGATAATTCACATGCAGACCCTGTGGCCCAAGCACTCCTCAACCATTCATCTCAACCCGACTACCCTACACCCATGGACTGGAGATAAAGAAAACCTTCTCCCTGATTCTAGGTAGATCTCAGCCGGAGTCACACCTAGTCAGGGTCCCAGAGAAGAAGGTGGGGTAGGTAACAGGGCAAATTAGGCGGCAGTCGACAAATGAAGGTTTGGCCACAACTCAGGAAGTTCACCCACCATATGCGGAGCCGAAGTAGGCTGAGGGCTTTAGCTGTTCAATAAAAGGATTCCACACTGTGCCTTTTGGCACCAGCCTAGTTCTGTGGAGCACAGTGGGAGTCATGCAGTCTCTTGACCTGCTTCTAATCACTCTCTGAAGCTTTAGCTTTAGCCTAGTCAATTACTCTCACCACCCAGGACTGATCCGGGCAATACTACCTGGAAACACAAAGTTGTCAGGGTGAGGAGAGGGCAATTGGTCTACCACACTGAGGGCAGAAAAAGGAGCAATTGATGAATGAGGGTTGAAGCCGGGGAGCCTCTCGGAAGAAGAAGGCACACATCAATCAAAGTAGCACCAGGAACATAAATCCGCTCCTCCGCGTCTCCCTGGAAATGAAGCCCAATGTCTGGTGCGTATAGGTTCGTGTTGCACCAGACAGTTATGACCACACACAATGCAGAGCCACAAACTCAGTACCTCCTTGGAAATGAGGCACAACGTCTGGTGTGCATTGAGCTGAGTCACACTAGACAATTCCATTCACACACAATGGAGAGATGTACATTCTCTACCTCCCTGGAGATGAGGTACAATGTCTGGTGCGCGTTGATCTGAGTCGCACCAGACAATTCCAGTCACACACACAGGCATTAGTTGAGCAGTGCCACATGAGGTACAATGAGGCACTACTATGGGTATCCCCTCACCTCCAAGGGTCGCAACCTGTGTATCGGACACCACACTTGATGAGCATGCAGTCGGCGTGTCGCATGAGAGAGATGCAGCGCGATCGACGAAGTGGGTCATGCGAGCCTCGTAACTGGTGAATCTGCTCACCACCAACAAGACACTTACGTGTGTTGAGACCCCATGATGCAGGGGCCACACTCCTTAGTAGCACCTTTGGGGACTCAGCAGCAGGAAATCCAGTCTATAATCACAATCTTAGTTCTACACTGACACCTAGATACCAGTTGGCATACAGTGTGTGCAATGAGGGCACCACTCTCTAGTTGTCACAGGTAGATGGTGTGGGTCCCTTGCATAAGGTCTTTGATATCCCTGAGACCTTCACAAGAGAACAGGAGGCATGCCATCAAACCCTTGGAAAGCAAACTTCAGGGTGCCCAAAAGCAGTAGCTAGTCAGTCCAGGCCAGCCACTAGTCAGGAAGGGTGCAGGGTCCCTTCCAATGGCAGCAATTCTCCTTGTGCAGCACATATTCCTCAGGCAGTTTGCACCACGCAGTCCAGGATATCTGGTCCCACATCACCAGAATTGTATCACTACTCTGCTGAAGTGTGGCACCAATAGTTATACTGTAGTGTGCCTTTGAATTTGGGGTTAGTTCAGAGTGTTTCCCTTTTCACCACAGATGTCTTGTCTGCCATGGGGCAGTGGAATGCAGATCTTAATCATTTGTGGAGCCATGATCTGGCTTCCAGAGGTCAAGTGTCAAAACCTCTGCCTCCGATCTATCCAGTCAAATGGCAGAGGTCTGTTGTTCCAGTGCATGCACAATGATTATAGCTGTCTCTGGGTAATGCACAGATGTGCTCCCCCAACCTGTAGTGTGGGCTAGAGTCAAACTAAAAGGCACTCAAAGAATTCTAGATGTGTTAATTCTAAGCTATTAATGACACATCCCTCATTACCATAGGAGCAGGTTTGTCATTGGGAATTCAATGATAGAAAACATTATGAGGCTGCTGCACTGTAAGCCATTGTCGGCTTGAAGTGATCTCAGCCATCCCCCCATGTCAATTTATGGGAAGAGCAAACCTCTCAGGTAGTGAAAACACACATGGATATTCTTCACAAACTGGGCAGGGAACACACATGTATACCTGCCCTGCATTTCACCTAGCACTTGCTTTACCCCTTAAGACTTACCCCAGGGGCGCCCTAGTGGTAGAAAAAGGTCCCCTCAGGATTGGACAGTAGTTTAGAAAGGCCAACCTGAGCATAATTGCAATTGCGCACGCACAGGCCTGCCATGGCAGGTTTGACACATGTTTAAAAATATCATAAGTAAGCACCACTTACTTACATGTGTAGGAGGGGCTTGCACACTTTCACACTGTATTTACAGTGGAAAAGTGCCCAGAACCCGAAGGCCACTAAAAGAGAATCAGCAAAACCCCAGTGTTGTCCCATGGGAAGAACTGACCTCCTATGTCAAACATATTGTTGGTTTGGCAAGGAATCAACTTGTAAAGTAACACCATCATGTGGCATAATTAATCACAGGAAGTCACTCCCACACACTCATTCACCACCGATGTGCAGTGCCATGGATATCAGGCAGGTCCACATGGAGTGCAAACATATACACACCACCCTGAAGCAGTGCAACTGATATCCGGCAGGTCTGTTGATAATTCACATGCAGACCCTGTGGCCCAAGCACTCCTCGACCATTCATCTCAACCCGACTACCCTACACCCATGGACTGGAGATAAAGAAAACCTTCTCCCTGATTCTAGGTGGATCTCAGCCGGAGTCACACTTAGTCAGGGTCCCAGAGAAGAAGGTGGGGTAGGTAACAGGGCAAATTAGGCGGCAGTCGACAAATGAAGGTTTGGCCACAACTCAGGAAGTTCACCCACCATATGCGGAGCCGAAGTAGGCTGAGGGCTTTAGCTGTTCAATAAAAGGATTCCACACTGTGCCTTTTTGGCACCAGCCTAGTTCTGTGAAGCACAGTGGGAGTCATGCAGTCTCTTGACCTGCTTCTAATCACTCTCTGAAGCTTTAGCTTTAGCCTAGTCAATTACTCTCACCACCCAGGACTGATCCGGGCAATACTACCTGGAAACACAAAGTTGTCAGGGTGAGGAGAGGGCAATTGGTCTACCACACTGAGGGCAGAAAAAGGAGCAATTGATGAATGAGGGTTGAAGCCGGGGAGCCTCTCGGAAGAAGAAGGCACACATCAATCAAAGTAGCACCAGGAACATAAATCCGCTCCTCCGCATCTCCCTGGAAATGAAGCCCAATGTCTGGTGCGTATAGGTTCGTGTTGCACCAGACAGTTATGATCACACACAATGCAGAGCCACAAACTCAGTACCTCCTTGGAAATGAGGCACAACGTCTGGTGTGCATTGAGCTGAGTCACACTAGACAATTCCATTCACACACAATGGAGAGATGTAAATTCTCTACCTCCCTGGAGATGAGGTACAATGTCTGGTGCGCGTTGATCTGAGTCGCACCAGACAATTCCAGTCACACACACAGGCATTAGTTGAGCAGTGCCACACGAGGTACAATGAGGCACTACTATGGGTATGCCCTCACCTCCAAGGGTTGCAACCTGTGTATCGGACACCACACTTGATGAGCATGCAGTCGGCGTGTCGCATGAGAGAGATGCAGCGCGATCGACGAAGTGGGTCATGCGAGCCTCGTAACTGGTGAATCTGCTCACCGCCAACAAGACACTTACATGTGTTGAGACCCCATGATGCAGGGGCCACACTCCTTAGTAGTACCTTTGGGGGCTCAGCAGCAGGAAATCCAGTCTATAAACACAATCTTAGTTCAACACTGACACCTAGATACCAGTTGGCATACAGTGTGTGCAATGAGGACACCACTCTCTAGTTGTCACAGGTAGATGGTGTGGGTCCCTTGCATAAGGTCTTTGATATCCCTGAGACCTTCACAAGAGAACAGGAGGTATGCCATCAAACCCTTGGAAAGCAAACTTCAGGGTGCCCAAAAGCAGTAGCTAGTCAGTCCAGGCCAGCCACTAGTCAGGAAGGGTGCAGGGTCCCTTCCAATGGCAGCAATTCTCCTTGTGCAGCACATATTCCTCAGGCAGTTTGCACCACGCAGTTCCAGGATATCTGGTCCCACATCACCACAATTGTATCACTACTCTGCTGAAGTGTGGCACCAATAGTTATACTGTAGTGTGCCTTTGAATTTGGGGGTAGTTCAGAGTGTTTCCCTTTTCACCATAGATGTCTTGTCTGCCATGGGGCAGTGGAATGCAGATCTTAATCATTTGTGGAGCCATGATCTGGCTTCCAGAGGTCAAGTGTCAAAACCTCTTCCTCCGATCTATCCAGTCAAATGGCAGAGGTCTGTTGTTCCAGTGCATGCACAATGATTATAGCAGTCTCTGGGTAATGCACAGATGTGCTCCCCAACCTGTAGTGTGGACTAGAGTCAAACTAAAAGGCACTCAAAGAATTCTAGATGTGTTAATTCTAAGCTATTAATGACACATCCCTCATTACCATAGGAGCAGGTTTGTCATTGTGAATTCAATGATAGAAAACATTATGAGGCTGCTGCACTGTAAGCCATTGTCGGCTTGAAGTAATCTCAGCCATCCCCCCATGTCAACTTATGGGAAGAGCAAACCTCTCAGGTAGTGAAAACACACATGGATATTCTTCACAAACTGGGCAGGGAACACACATGTATACCTGCCCTGCATTTCACCTAGCACTTGCTTTACCCCTCAAGACTTACCCCAGGGGCGCCCTAGTGGTAGAAAAAGGTCCCCTCAGGATTGGACAGTAGTTTAGAAAGGCCAACCTGAGCATAATTGCAATTGCGCACGTACAGGCCTGCCATGGCAGGTTTGACACGTGTTTAAAAATATCATAAGTAAGCACCACTTACTTACATGTGTAGGAGGGGCTTGCACACTTTCACACTGTATTTACAGTGGAAAAGTGCCCAGAACCCGAAGGCCACTAAAAGAGAATCAGCAAAACCCCAGTGTTGTCCCATGGGAAGAACTGACCTCCTATGTCAAACATATTGTTCGTTTGGCAAGGAATCAACTTGTAAAGTAACACCACCATGTGGCATAATTAATCACAGGAAGTCACTCCCACACACTCATTCACCACCGATGTGCAGTGCCATGGATATCAGGCAGGTCCACATGGAGTGCAAATATATACACACCACCCTGAAGCAGTGCAACTGATATCCGGCAGGTCTGTTGATAATTCACATGCAGACCCTGTGGCCCAAGCACTCCTCAACCATTCATCTCAACCCGACTACCCTACACCCATGGACTGGAGATAAAGAAAACCTTCTCCCTGATTCTAGCTAGATCTCAGCCGGAGTCACACTTAGTCAGGGTCCCAGAGAAGAAGGTGGGGTAGGTAACAGGGCAAATTAGGCGGCAGTCGACAAATGAAGGTTTGGCCACAACTCAGGAAGTTCACCCACCATATGCGGAGCCGAAGTAGGCTGAGGGCTTTAGCTGTTCAATAAAAGGATTCCACACTGTGCCTTTTGGCACCAGCCTAGTTCTGTGGAGCACAGTGGGAGTCATGCAGTCTCTTGACCTGCTTCTAATCACTCTCTGAAGCTTTAGCTTTAGCCTAGTCAATTACTCTCACCACCCAGGACTGATCCGGGCAATACTACCTGGAAACACAAAGTTGTCAGGGTGAGGAGAGGGCAATTGGTCTACCACACTGAGGGCAGAAAAAGGAGCAATTGATGAATGAGGGTTGAAGCCGGGGAGCCTCTCGGAAGAAGAAGGCACACATCAATCAAAGTAGCACCAGGAACATAAATCCGCTCCTCCGTGTCTCCCTGGAAATGAAGCCCAATGTCTGGTGCGTATAGGTTCGTGTTGCACCAGACAGTTATGACCACACACAATGCAGAGCCACAAACTCAGTACCTCCTTGGAAATGAGGCACAACGTCTGGTGTGCATTGAGCTGAGTCACACTAGACAATTCCATTCACACACAATGGAGAGATGTACATTCTCTACCTCCCTGGAGATGAGGTACAATGTCTGGTGCGCGTTGATCTGAGTCGCACCAGACAATTCCAGTCACACACACAGGCATTAGTTGAGCAGTGCCACATGAGGTACAATGAGGCACTACTATGGGTATGACCTCACCTCCAAGGGTCGCAACCTGTGTATCGGACACCACACTTGATGAGCATGCAGTCGGCGTGTCGCATGAGAGAGATGCAGCGCGATCGACGAAGTGGGTCATGCGAGCCTCGTAACTGGTGAATCTGCTCACCGCCAACAAGACACTTACATGTGTTGAGACCCCATGATGCAGGGGCCACACTCCTTAGTAGTACCTTTGGGGGCTCAGCAGCAGGAAATCCAGTCTATAAACACAATCTTAGTTCTACACTGACACCTAGATACCAGTTGGCATACAGTGTGTGCAATGAGGGCACCACTCTCTAGTTGTCACAGGTAGATGGTGTGGGTCCCTTGCATAAGATCTTTGATATCCCTGAGACCTTCACAAGAGAACAGGAGGCATGCCATCAAACCCTTGGAAAGCAAACTTCAGGGTGCCCAAAAGCAGTAGCTAGTCAGTCCAGGCCAGCCACTAGTCAGGAAGGGTGCAGGGTCCCTTCCAATGGCAGCAATTCTCCTTGTGCAGCACATATTCCTCAGGCAGTTTGCACCACGCAGTTCCAGGATATCTGGTCCCACATCACCACAATTGTATCACTACTCTGCTGAAGTGTGGCACCAATAGTTATACTGTAGTGTGCCTTTGAATTTGGGGGTAGTTCAGAGTGTTTCCCTTTTCACCACAGATGTCTTGTCTGCCATGGGGCAGTGGAATGCAGATCTTAATCATTTGTGGAGCCATGATCTGGCTTCCAGAGGTCAAGTGTCAAAACCTCTTCCTCCGATCTATCCAGTCAAATGGCAGAGGTCTGTTGTTCCAGTGCATGCACAATGATTATAGCTGTCTCTGGGTAATGCACAGATGTGCTCCCCCAACCTGTAGTGTGGACTAGAGTAAAACTAAAAGGCACTCAAAGAATTCTAGGTGTGTTAATTCTAAGCTATTAATGACACATCCCTCATTACCATAGGAGCAGGTTTGTCATTGTGAATTCAATGATAGAAAACATTATGAGGCTGCTGCACTGTAAACCATTGTCGGCTTGAAGTAATCTCAGCCATCCCCCCATGTCAACTTATGGGAAGAGCAAACCTCTCAGGTAGTGAAAACACACATGGATATTCTTCACAAACTGGGCAGGGAACACACATGTATACCTGCCCTGCATTTCACCTAGCACTTGCTTTTCCCCTTAAGACTTACCCCAGGGGCGCCCTAGTGGTAGAAAAAGGTCCCCTCAGGATTGGACAGTAGTTTAGAAAGGCCAACCTGACCATAATTGCAATTGCGCACGCACAGGCCTGCCATGGCAGGTGTGACACATGTTTAAAAATATCATAAGTAAGCACCACTTACTTACATGTGTAGGAGGGGCTTGCACACTTTCACACTGTATTTACAGTGGAAAAGTGCCCAGAACCCGAAGGCCACTAAAAGAGAATCAGTAAAACCCCAGTGTTGTCCCATGGGAAGAACTGACCTCCTATGTCAAACATATTGTTCGTTTGGCAAGGAATCAACTTGTAAAGTAACACCACCATGTGGCATAATTAATCACAGGAAGTCACTCCCACACACTCATTCACCACCGATGTGCAGTGCCATGGATATCAGGCAGGTCCACATGGAGTGCAAACATATACACACCACCCTGAAGCAGTGCAACTGATATCCGGCAGGTCTGTTGATAATTCATATGCAGACCCTGTGGCCCAAGCACTCCTCGACCATTCATCTCAACCCGACTACCCTACACCCATGGACTGGAGATAAAGAAAACCTTCTCCCTGATTCTAGGTAGATCTCAGCCGGAGTCACACTTAGTCAGGGTCCCAGAGAAGAAGGTGGGGTAGGTAGCAGGGCAAATTAGGCGGCAGTCGACAAATGAAGGTTTGGCCACAACTCAGGAAGTTCACCCACCATATGCGGAGCCGAAGTAGGCTGAGGGCTTTAGCTGTTCAATAAAAGGATTCCACACTGTGCCTTTTGGCACCAGCCTAGTTCTGTGGAGCACAGCGGGAGTCATGCAGTCTCTTGACCTGCTTCTAATCACTCTCTGAAGCTTTAGCTTTAGCCTAGTCAATTACTCTCACCACCCAGGACTGATCCGGGCAATACTACCTGGAAACACAAAGTTGTCAAGGTGAGGAGAGGGCAATTGGTCTACCACACTGAGGGCAGAAAAAGGAGCAATTGATGAATGAGGGTTGAAGCCGGGGAGCCTCTCGGAAGAAGAAGGCACACATCAATCAAAGTAGCACCAGGAACATAAATCCGCTCCTCCGCGTCTCCCTGGAAATGAAGCCCAATGTTTGGTGCATATAGGTTCGTGTTGCACCAGACAGTTATGACCACACACAATGCAGAGCCACAAACTCAGTACCTCCTTGGAAATGAGGCACAACGTCTGGTGTGCATTGAGCTGAGTCACACTAGACAATTCCATTCACACACAATGGAGAGGTGTACATTGTCTACCTCCCTGGAGATGAGGTACAATGTCTGGTGCGTGTTGATCTGAGTCGCACCAGACAATTCCAGTCACACACACAGGCATTAGTTGAGCAGTGCCACACGAGGTACAATGAGGCACTACTATGGGTATGCCCTCACCTCCAAGGGTCGCAACCTGTGTATCGGACACCATACTTGATGAGCATGCAGTCGGCGTGTCGCATGAGAGAGATGCAGCGCGATCGACGAAGTGGGTCATGCGAGCCTCGTAACTGGTGAATCTGCTCACCACCAACAAGACACTTACGTGTGTTGAGACCCCATGATGCAGGGGCCACACTCCTTAGTAGTACCTTTGGGGGCTCAGCAGCAGGAAATCCAGTCTATAAACACAATCTTAGTTCTACACTGACACCTAGATACCAGTTGGCATACAGTGTGTGCAATGAGGGCACCACTCTCTAGTTGTCACAGGTAGATGGTGTGGGTCCCTTGCATAAGGTCTTTGATATCCCTGAGACCTTCACAAGAGAACAGGAGGCATGCCATCAAACCCTTGGAAAGCAAACTTCAGGGTGCCCAAAAGCAGTAGCTAGTCAGTCCAGGCCAGCCACTAGTCAGGAAGGGTGCAGGGTCACTTCCAATGGCAGCAATTCTCCTTGTGCAGCACATATTCCTCAGGCAGTTTGCACCTCGCAGTTCCAGGATATCTGGTCCCACATCACCACAATTGTATCACTACTCTGCTGAAGTGTGGCACCAATAGTTATACTGTAGTGTGCCTTTGAATTTGGGTGTAGTTCAGAGTGTTTCCCTTTTCACCACAGATGTCTTGTCTGCCATGGGGCAGTGGAATGCAGATCTTAATCATTTGTGGAGCCATGATATGGCTTCCAGAGGTCAAGTGTCAAAACCTCTTCCTCCGATCTATCCAGTCAAATGGCAGAGGTCTGTTGTTCCAGTGCATGCACAATGATTATAGCTGTCTCTGGGTAATGCACAGATGTGCTCCCCCAACCTGTAGTGTGGACTAGAGTCAAACTAAAAGGCAGTCAAAGAATTCTAGATGTGTTAATTCTAAGCTATTAATGACACATCCCTCATTACCATAGGAGCAGGTTTGTCATTGTGAATTCAATGATAGAAAACATTATGAGGCTGCTGCACTGTAAGCCATTGTCGGCTTGAAGTAATCTCAGCCATCCCCCCATGTCAACTTATGGGAAGAGCAAACCTCACAGGTAGTGAAAACACACATGGATATTCTTCACAAACTGGGCAGGGAACACACATGTATACCTGCCCTGCATTTCACCTAGCACTTGCTTTACCCCTTAAGACTTACCCCAGGGGCGCCCTAGTGGTAGAAAAAGGTCCCCTCAGGATTGGACAGTAGTTTAGAAAGGCCAACCTGAGCATAATTGCAATTGCGCACGCACTGGCCTGCCATGGCAGGTTTGACACATGTTTAAAAATATCATAAGTAAGCACCACTTACTTACATGTGTAGGAGGGGCTTGCACACTTTCACACTGTATTTACTGTGGAAAAGTGCCCAGAACCCGAAGGCCACTAAAAGAGAATCAGCAAAACCCCAGTGTTGTCCCATGGGAACTGAAAAACCACATCGGGGTTCTTCACTACCTGGGCAGGGAACACCCATGTGTACATTCCCTGCCTTTTGCCTACCACTTGCTCCACGCCTCACGGCTTATCGTAGAGGTGCTCTAGTAGTATTGGAATGCCCACTCAGGTTTGGCTAATGAGTTAGAAATGCCAACCTGAGCATAGGCACAACAATTGCGCACCCACAGGCCTGCAATGACAGGCTTGACACATGTTTGAAAAGCTATTCTGGTGGGTGGCACAACCAGTGCTGGATCCCACCATTAGCCAGTGAGGTGCCTGCCCTGGGTATGTGGTGTAACTTTTTATAGAGCACTCACAGGTACAACACCTAAACCAATCAAATAAGCACCACTTCCTAGCATGGGTCGGAAGGGCATTTGTGGTTTTATTTTACAGTGGGAAAGGATACAGAGTCTTAAGGCCACGAAAAGAGAACCAGGAAAAAACAGGAGGAGAAAAAGCCAAACGTTTTAGGGAAATCCCCTAAGAAGGGCCATGTCCAACATCCTGCATTCCCTTTTCATGCTAAATTGTGCATTGTCAAATATTTGAAAGTGTATTTAAGAGTTGACCTGAATGGCCAATTATTGATTTCTTAACAAAAACCCTTTAAACTAGTTTCTGCAGCAAACCTGGCTAGATGACTCAGGTGAGTGACGGCGGAGGCGGGCATTGATGTCTAGTGTTTCGGTGCTCACTCTCCCAGAGGGGGGGGGAGTATCATAAGCGTTCTTCCTGGGTTCTACATTGAAGGACATTTTGAGGACAGTTTTCTAGTCTTCAGACTCAATCTTTCAACAATTGTATTATTAACCTATTGTGACTGTTGTTTCAGTGGTAATAAATCAGCTTTATGTTAACATAATCTGAGCCTCTGGTCATGACATAGAATTAAAAAATTGCTAGATTTCACAACAATTCTTTTTATTCTATTAAGATTATGGAGATGAGGATCATCCCACCTGAAACGGTACATTGTGGTAATGTTATGTCTGTCTAGGGCCAGCCTTAAGATTAACCCCGGGCGGGAACTCCGCCCCGCCACCGGAGTTTATGTAGTTTTGCCTACTCCGCATTCCGTGGCGGAGCGGAGTTAGCCAGCCCCTCCACCCTCCCTTATTTAATTATTTTAAAAAGGCACTTACCTGCTGGGGCGTCTCCGGGCTGCCTCCTCCTTGCCATGGTCTCTCTCTCCTCCATGTCCTCACTGTCTTCGTCTACTGAAACCCCTATGTTGTACGCGCGCACAAGACATACAACGTAGAGTTTTCCATGGATGAGGATGGCGAGGACGAGGAGGAGAAAGAGACCATGGCAAGGAGGAGGCAGCCTGGAGATGCCCCAGCAGGTAAGTGCCTTTTTTTAAATAATTAAATTAGGGAGGGTGGAGGGGAGCGGAGTTCCCCAGAGTTTTTTTCCAACTCAGTGTAACACCGTGTAGCAGCACTACGCCAGCTCCGCCCAGGCTTACTTAAGTTAAAATGTTTTTAATGTGAGTTAATAATTTTGTAGTTTGCATTTATTTAGTATTAAGTCAGTGTACACCCTCCTGTAATATTAATGTTTTTACGTCAAGAGCATAACACCAAATGTATGTTTTGTGTTGCAGGTTCCAATCAGAAGCAACAGTGACGTCACGTCTAGCCTGAAGAGGGTTGGAGGGTTTTACTAATGCACATATTATAGGACCTCATTAGATGAGTGATGCCTGGTGGTATGTTGAGTGGATGAAGGAACTGCGATGTTTGGGTCCAATGGTTATGTGAAGGTTATTCAGGAAATGTAGTTTGCAAAGAAAGAGGCAGTCAAGAAGATGCTCCTCATATTTGAGACATACTGGATGTGATTGGTGGATTATGTGATTGAAAAGGTTCATGCGAAAAGAATGATGAAAGTTTCAATGTTCTTGATTGGCTGCTATTAAAAGTTACAGTAAAGAAAGAGAATCATAATCCTTGCTTCCGTGTCCTAAATAGAATGGAAAGTTCTAGTCCCGAAAGCTGGCACATTTTTTACTGCTATAGTAAGTATCTGCCCTTAGAAGTGGCTTCTTTTTATAGGAAACTAAGTTTCAGGATGGCCAAAGGGATTTGCGAACCTTAGACTACCTTCTGTAATTTTTTAGTTTTCAGAAGGCATTAGGCCTTGCACCCGGATTCATGTGCATCCTTCTTGCACCTACAATGAAACCACATTAGTACACCATAATTGCAGGACTGTTGTGATTTGAAAGAAACTCAATTTGCAGATGGGGTTGTGTCTTTAGAAGTCATTTGCTCATATAATTCTATGTACAATGCAAAAGATGTACCTTTGTGAAAAAATATCCTACTCAATGTAAAAGATGTACTTTCTGAAGAAATATCATAAGTGCTGTTTTTAGCCAAAAATGACAGCATATAGCCTCCTATTGCATTTCCTTTAACAAGCTGCAGCAAGGTGCATCAGCCCGCACACTTACCAATATTTTGGTCAGGATTCCAATTAGGCGAGATGGGCTTTTCATCATGAGGCAGGGATAACCATGACATAGCATGAGTCGGTCCATTAACTCCATAGTAATCAAGTGCACTGCTGCCACAGAGTTCTAATGAAAAAAATAGAGCGCTCACATTTTGTATTCAAGACAAACGTGAATCATTCTTGAACTACATTTTGTAGGAGCTGTTGAATTAAAAGCCTTTACTTGAGGAGAAGGCTGTAGCAAATGAGCACTGAGATGTGAATGCAGGTTTGTGACCAATGGGTTAACAATGTAAAGAGAGAGATGGGTTTTTAGTAATTTTAGACTTAATGTAGTTTTAAAGTGGCTAAAAATAGTTATAGAAAGCAATGTCTGCATAAGTGCAGCATCCTTTTTCCTCAGTCGCTTAATAGCTCCCTAATTTTAAAATGTTCCAATGCTATATGCCAGTTATAGTTTAGTGAACTTACTATAGTTTGTGCCCCAATTAGACATTGCTCCTGATCTCACATATTACATTATGGCATGTTAAATGACATAATTGAGGACATTATTCATGACATCTCAGTCATAGACTCCAGCCAGACGCTGCCTCTAATCTGTATTAGCACTTGGACTCAGTGACTAGGCTCCAGCAAGCCTCAGCACCCAGTCCTTTGCCACCATCAAACTTCCAGTGTTGAATATTTTCAGTCACAAGTAGGACAAGTTTGGCACAGGTCTTTGTCTGTGACCAGTCTGCACACAACTCTCCACAAGGGGCCAACCTGAACTCTGCACAATCTTTGGACATAAACACTTGAGTTGCCTGCAAGGCCTCTTTGACATCAGATTCTGCATCCAACATACAACGTGGGTTAGACAGTGGGTTCTCCAATGTTCAGACCCTGGGTCAAACTTTCTGCATGTGGCCAACACGCACTGAGTATGTCCTTAGGCCATGCACAGGGGGTTTTGACCATACAGCCCTGCATGCAGACAGGCCCTGCGCCCACACCTCCATTAACACCTAACACCCTACTTACGTAGCCTTGTGTGTATGATACCAAAGTTTGACCAAAGGGTCTGTTATTCAGCGATGTTCAGGGACCTGCTTCACACAAGTGATCTACCCCCATTGCACTTTCTTCAGTGAATTTCTAAGGTTTTTTAAATGCTAATTTCAAACTATAACGTGCCTGAAACCTATAGTTTTTTCAGTGAATTTCAAAAGTTTTTTAAATGCGAATTTCTAATTATAATGTTCATAAAACCATTTTTTTCTCAGTAATTCTGAAAAAAAGTGATATTTTGTAACTTTAATATCCTAAAAATTGTTTTTGTATTTTTTATTTATTATTTAATGTCTTCCTGTTTTTTAAATATTAAACAACTACATACAGTATGAAAGGGAGCCCAGCCCAGAGCCACATCTGAAGACCAACACATGTCATAGACCTACTGATGAAGCAGCTCCGACACCCAAGAACGCCACAACACCCACCACCACCCTCAGGACCCCCCCCCTCTACCACTGTGGCAGCACAGAACAAGACAGCGAAATTTCCAAAAACGGCATGGCCCCTCAGCCACACAATAGCTGAATATTGGGAATGGTGTGAACAAACTATATATGAAGGAAGCAATTCACCCATGAATAACAATATACACAATGCAAAGTGTAGCAGTGATGTGCTGGACACATCTCAGTATGCAGAACACACACCTCTCCATGTGCACAAATACTACTGGTGCTTGTAGTGTTGTGGACAGTGGACCCAACCATGTTACGTCAAACACTAGGGACAATCTCAGTCATGTAGCTGTATCGTCCCCCCCTGTAAGCATAAGGGTAACCGGAGTGGGCTGGTCCGACTTACACCACTTCAGCATAGCAGTGTGAATAAATAGGCCGGGGCTCTGGGCATGGTTCACTTGTGAACTGTGAAGACCAACAACTGTGCCAGAGCGGCGGGCCTCACCCTGCCACGAGGCTGCCGCGATGACCGCGGCTCTCCTCGACACAGGTCCCCTGCGAACCCAGCGGCACAGCACCGCAGACTTATGTCTGTACAGACTACTGTCTTCGATCTGCACTGCGGACAGCAGGCCTCACAATTCAGATGGAGGACCGATTGCAGATCACACAGTGCAGTACGCAAGATACATTGCTCCCAGTGCGGCCCTCTCGAACCACGCAGGGTGCACCCACGCTGAGTACTTCAGACGCCACTAACTCACTGTACCCTAAGTCATCGCCATGTGGCCTTACTGGGGCAGAATTCAATAGACAAAAGACATTGGTTCGGGTGCGGCCCCCCCGGACAACACATCATCACAGGGTACGTACACGCTGAGCGCCAAAGGTACTACTAACTCAGTGCACCACAACACATCGACACGTTGCCTTACTGAGGCAGAATTCAATAGACAAAAGACATTGTTCCGAATGCGGCCATCCCGGACAATGCATCATCTCAGGGTTCGTACACGCTGAGCGCCAAAGGTACTACTAACTCGGTGCACCACAAGACATCGACACGTCACCTTACTGAGGCAGAATTCAATAGACAAAAGACATTGCTCCGAATGCGGCCCTCCCGGACAATGCATCATCGCAGGGTATATACACGCTGAGCGCCAAGGGTACTACTAACTCAGTGCACCATAAGTCATTGCAAGGAAGAGTGAACAGTTTTATGTCAGCAGTGAAGCATACTATCACTCGAAAATCAGCCAAAAATACTTATAATATAAAAAGAACAGAAGAATCAAAGTACATTAATGATTACAATCCAGTAATTTTGACGATGTGGAATACAAATATGGACATACAATATGTTGCAGATAACTCAATTCCTGTTACTCGCATACTATCCAATTAGAAGTCCATACCTGGAAAACATATGTCTATATGAAATACTGCAACTTTATAGTTTTAGAAAAAATGTTACAGACAAAATAAATAAAGTGAAATATGCTGTAATTGGATCTGATGGATGTTTCTTAAAGAATGCCAAAAGAAATTTGATTAATCACAGGAAATTAAGTTGCGATACTCCAGATAAGAGAGAGTTTTTCTATTTAGCTCTTCTCCAACTCTTCAAACCATGGAGGACTGAAATGGAATTACTTGGAGATTTTGACTGCTATGAAGATTCTTTCAAAGCATGTAAAGACATTGCTACCAGTGAGGCCCGCTCGGACCGTGCATCATCGCAGGGTGGCACAAGCTGAGTGCTTCAGGTGCCACTTTCTCACTGCACCACAAGTCATCACCATGTGGACTTATTCAGGCAGAATTCAACACAAGCCGCAACACATGGTGCCACTAACCCTGTTCAACACAAGCCAATCCCACATGTGTAACTGTGTCCGGAGTCCTAAATGGCACTGACCCCAAGTCCTTGGCAGCCACCACAGCAGCATACTCTCTTTTCTCAGTTAGGCATATTTCCATATGCAAGGCCCGCGACACGTGGTGCCACTAACCCTGTTCAACACAAGCCGATCCCACATGTGTAACTGTGTCCTGAGTCCTGAATGGCAGTGACCCCAAGTCCGTGGCAGCGACCACAGCAGCATACTCCCTTTGGTCAGTGAGGTATATTTCCATATGCAAGGCCAGCGACACGTGGTGCCACTAACCCTGTTCAACACAAGCCGATCCCACATGTGGTACTGTGTCCTGAGTCCTGAATGGCAGTGACCCCAATGTCCGTGGCAGCGACCACAGCACCAGGCTCCCTTCAGTTTTATGTGTTGTTATTTTCTTTAAATAAAATGTTTCATATGTAAACCTATACAAGACGAAGATTCTTATTTGTCCAACCGCACAGGGACACTTCTGGGCCCAAGAAGGTTGTTGGGGGTATATTCGTAATGTGGGAAGAGGGTGCGTTACCTGTTGATGTGGGGAGAGGCAGCGTGAAAGGGGTATCTCTCACAGAAAGAACTCCAATATGTTTTCAGAAATGCCTCAGACAGATGCCAGCTGACGGACTGAATCAAAAAATGGATTTTCAATGCTTATGTAGTGTGAGTTATGAACAGTCCGCACCATGACTCGCAGAGGGACAACTGCGGCCCATCACAGATGCAGTACTACGAGCCGTCCGCTCCCAAAGGAACAGCATCGTAGTAGTTTGCAGAGGTACAGGCACAGTAGCATACTAGCTCGCAAAGTTAGAGAGCTACGAGCCGACGGACTGGCTTCTAATGGCATAGCTGCGAAGTGGTGATGTTGGGCAGAGGCAGCGTGAAAGAGTTATCTTGCAGAAACAGAGCACCGGTATATTAAACTGCCCCCAATACCTTTCTTTTATATTTTCACTCGATGCGAGAAAGCCCGCGTTCTGGACCAAGACCTTGCTCCCTGCCAAATTTGGCGCAATTCCATTCAGCAGTTTGACCTGTACCCTTGTCTAAAATTTCCTATGGAACATCCATTGAGAAAACACGTTTTCACACCCCCACATTGCTACCTGACGCAGGCATACTCACTGTTGATGTGCAGGTCAGTGATCTAGTTGTCAACATGTCACGGCCACTCCCTGAGGGCAGGTTTGCACACACACCACACCCATCCGGCACATGCGTCACAGGCCATATGACCACGCAAATATAATGCATCGACAACGCCACATCCTTTATTGCCGGTGGTGACTGGATGGCGGACGCTCCACGGGTCTGAATCATAAAGATTCCATGAAGAGTTGCGCAGAGGGTTAGTTGCACCCTGAGCTGCTTGGCCGTCAGGGGCCTACTACCACGTGGCGCGGACTTGACTTGCACAGGGTTAGTGCCACCCGAAGATGATGTGGCCGTCAGGGGCCTACCACCATGTGGCGCTGACTTGAGTTACACAGGGTTAGTCGCACCCTAAGTTCTATGGCCGTCAGCGGCCTACCACCATGTGGCACTGACTTGCATTGCACAGGGTTAGCGTCCCCAAAAGCCAATGAGGTCTCCGCCATTGATGACTTAGGACTCAGCGACATGTGTGAGATCTGCCTGGCCGCTGAGAAGCTGATGTGGACTCCGCCATTCATGACTCAGGACTCAGCAACATCAATGCGATCAGCCGGGCCACTGAGCTTTGACGGGCACATGGAGTGCCCACTGGTAGATACTCCGGTTGCAGCAGGTAATTATTTGGTCATGGCTGCACAGGTGTGACAGTGTTTCTCTCTCTCTCTCTCTCTCTCACTTCCCTCTCTTCACTCTCTCTCTCACTCTCTTCCTTCCTTTCCTTCTATCTCTCTCTCTCCCTTCTCCCTTTCTCACTCCCTTTCTGTCCTTCCCTCTCTTTTTCTCTCTGGCTTTCTTTTCCTTCTCTCTTTGTCTGTGTCTCACTCCTCTGATATGCGCATTACACACGTCCTTATTTTGTGCTTTATTTTCCAGGCTGTGTCGTTGACATTGATGGACCCGACAGGAGTCTTCCACCTTGTTGTGTTGAGTTTTTTAAATTTCAATAAAGTTTTTGGTTGTTCCTTAAGTGCTGTGTCACTCTTTCTCGTTCTTATTACTGTTATTTGGTGGTGTCCTCCATGGTGTTAAATTTTGGGGCAGTTATCGCGGGAATACTGGTGATGTCTGCAGTTTGCACCAGCTTCTGAATAGTGTGTTATATTTATCTCAGCTTTAGTTGCATTAAAGTGCTGATACTGAGATGCAGAGTAGGCGTTCCCGTGCAAAAACACACGAGGTGCACCTTTGCGATCTATTCTAATTACTAAAATCCTGTATTGAATTCCACTGTGGTAGTGGGTGCAATTACAGTGTACACATAAAATCAATAAAGAAATCTCATTGTATTTATATTGATTGGGAATAGTGGGTTAGGTTCTGGATCTTGATGGGATACACTGCCCAGTTTGTTTATTTTTCTGTACACGAAAAAAACACATCACAACTTTCACAACGGAAACCAAAAAGTACGAAGCAAAACAAATTCCGGTGATAAGCTGCGTTAGCACCAGAGATTTTACACCTGCTTTCTGCTGGTGTTAAGCATGACGGCTACCTGCAGCATGAAAAGGAACACAGCCAAGAGCCACACCTGAACACCCACAGGTACCATAGAGTCAATGAGCATGATACACGGATACCCATGAGGGCCCTAACACTATTCGCAACAACCCCAGGACCACCAACGCCCCCCAAACTCGCATCTGAGCAAGTATGTCCGTGTGGTCATCGTGTTAGCATGATAGGCACCGGCCCTGCAACATCAAAGTGTGCTGTCTTCTGTGGACGTTACCATGTCACCTCAGCGTTGGCAGTGAGCCTGGATATGTAGCTATGCACGCATCCTCCTGCATGCACAAGCGGCAAAGGGAACGGGGTGTCTCACACATGTCCGTGTGCAAGGATTGCAGTAAGTGTGTCTCTGTGTTCTGCTGTGGCCGCCACAAGGGCCGCAGCAGTCGATGTTGTAAAGTGGCATACACCACCTCCAAACGGCAGTGTCACGGTGTGATTGGAATGCCGCAGAACATGTGCCAAAAGGCATTACAAAGGTGTGCCGTAGGAGTGCACGGGATACAACTGCGCAGTGCACAAAAGTGTGGGGGCTCTTTGGAGGGAGGAGCAGCTGTTTGGCAACGTAACACACAGTGAACCCACCCATGTGCCACGTGCTGGGCATCTCATCCATGATGACCAGGGTCACAGACATCCCACAACACCCACGACTGGCCTTTGTACACATCCTGTATGAATGCACCTCGAGAAGTTACTGTAAGGATGAAAGGTTCTTTGTCTGAGCTATCTTGTGCTAACACATCTGCTGCTTCGAGAAGGAACTTGCAAGTAGCCAGCCCCCCTGACCGATACGATAATATTTGCATCCGTCTTCCACACTACCCACTACCCGATTGGAGAACAACGAGTGGACATCCCACACTCAAAAGTCCTTCATCGTAGTTAGCATGCGTGAAATGGCCTTCACACGTACTCCCACCACAACCCTGCCCTGCACCCATTGCACACAAACCCGGCTCATTGCACCAAGCTGTGCCATTTCATCCACAAGACTGCACATACGGCAAGCCAGTGCAGCTACAAGCAGAGCCACTGACGCATAGCAAGGCATCCCGAACACATGGTCGACTCCATTCATGTCCACCTATACCTTGCATGTCTGCTGCATGTCCTAGGTTCATTGCCTTTGCAAGTGCTGCAGATCACTTACCAGCACCATATACAAGTTACCATGTTCCAAACAAAACTTCCTCCTACTACTTATAAAATATTGCTGACACTACTTGGACAGGTGTGGCACAGCGCCCAGAGCACATGACTTCACAGCAGAGGACACACAGTTTGGGCTCACGGTTTCATCCCCGAATCCAGCAGCAGCTCAATTTAGCAGCATAACACTTTAGGAAATACCTCACTTATTTTCCGTACCGTCCACTTTCGGACCGGTAGGGGTCAGTAGTTCAGCGCCTTTATCCCCGAGTCCGGCAGCAGCTCAGCTTATGCCCCAGTGCCATCAGACCTGTACGAGTGAATAGTTGGCACTTTCCAAATACCGAATTGATTTGATACACAAATTTACCTTCGCACTCACTGTATAACACCCCCTAAACACCATACACAACTTACAATATTCTAAACAAAAGTTCCTCCGAGTAGGTATAACTACATGCTGACACTACTTGCACAGATGTGGCACAGCGGCCAGAGCACATGACTTCACAGCATATGACACACAGTTTGGACTCACGCTTTCATCCCCGAGTCCAGCAGCAACTCAGCTTAGCAGCATGAGACTCTAGACAATACCTCACATATTTTCCATACCCCACCACTTTCGGACCAGTAGGGGTCAGTCGTTCGTCCTATTAGGTATGAAGACATGCTGACACTACTTCCACAGGTATGGTGCCACGGAGAGGGCACCTGACATCACAACATAAGACACAGTTTGAACTCACGCTTTAATCCCCGAGTCCCGCAGCAGCTCACCTTAGCAGCATCAGACTCTAGGCAATACCTCACTTAATTTCCGTAGCCCAGCACTTTCAGCCCAGTAGGGATGAGTAGTTCGCTTTGCACCCCTGTATAGCACACCCTAAACACCCCACAGAGGTTACAGTGCTCCTACCCTCCTCTTTCCTCCTTTTTTCACCCTTTTTTCCCCTTACTCGCTTCAACAGAATCACAAAATGGCTGCCAACACTTCCTAGTTGCAACCGCTCGCACCGCTCACAGCCAATAGGCAGCAAGCTTGTGCTCATAATGCCTCAGCCAATCAGATGGCAGAATTCCCAAATATTGATATCTGTATATGTAGATATTTCTCAAAAACTACTGAACGGATTTACATCATATAAACAAAAGTGTGCTTTCTAGACCAAGACCCTTCTCCCTGCCAAATTTGGGGTAATTCCGTTTACCCGTTCGACCTGTAGCCTTGTCTAAAGTTTCCTATGGAAATTAACATGGAGAAAACACGTTTTGGTACCCACCTTTTTTATCGGCCCCCCCTTGACGAATCACCCCCAAATGTTAAAAATAGGAGCTGATATGAACAAAGATTTAGTTTGGAAAATTTCATGAAGATTCATCAAACGACGCCAAAGTTATAAGCAAAACAAAAAATGCGCTTCCTATGGAAACTTGGTCCTAACTATAACTACCTACTGGTGACCACCAGGTGTTAATATATATGTATATATATATATATATATATATATATATATATATATTATCTACTGGCGGTCGCCAGTAGATAGTTATAGTTAGGACCGTGTTTCCATAGGAAATCTGAAAATTCTATTTTGAATAACTTCGGCGCCGGTTGACAAATCCTCGCCAATTTTTCAAAAAAGGTGGGGCGCTCCGCTCCTACCTTGAAAGTCTCGGGGTGACTAGTCAAGCAGGGGCTGAGAAAAAAGGGGGGTCCCAAAACTAAGGGTGGGCGTAGTTCGCGAAGTAGCACTTCGCGAAGCTACGCAAAGTGAAGTTCGCACTACGCGAGCTACGCGTAGCACTTCGCGAACTGCGAAGTAACATGTTCGCACTGTGCAAGATGTTGTTTTCAATGATTGCACAGTGCGGACAAGCAACCGGCACTGTGCAATCATTGAAAATGGCATCTTGCACAGTGCGAGCTGTAGTTTTCTGCTGCTCGAGTAGATTTTTACTCGAGCTGCAGCTTTCTCAACGCGAACTGGTAGTTTCTCATCGCGAGCGGTCGCGAGCATACGCGACCCCTCGCAATGATAAATCTGACCTTCTCGCGTTGGGAATCTCGCCGGGAGGTTTATTTTCCATGCTCGCGATCGCGAACAAGGAAAAAGTCTCGCCAGGATGTCATTTTGCTTGCTCGCGGTCGCCAACTTGACGTTGAGGACCGCGAGCAAGCAAAAAATGACCGCAGCACTACGCAACACTACGCTACGCGTGTTCGCACTGTGCTACGTGCAGTTCGCGTAGTGCGAAGTAGCGCGAACTTCGCAAACTACGCGAGCGTAGCGTAGTGCTTCGCCCAGGCCTAACACAAAACGCGTTTTCCCCATGCATTTTTCCATAGGGACCTTTAGTCCAAGGTACAGCCCGAACGGCTTAACAGAATTACTTGAAATTTGGCAGAGAGGTAGTCCTCAGGTCAGGGATGTGCCTTTTGAATATCTGGAGTCAATCTGTTCAGTAGTTCCTGAGAAAATTTCAGTTAAATGTACATATATATCTATAAGCGCGCACCATGCGCGCACCGTGCGCGCACGGTGACGTGCGCGAGCGGAATTCTGATTGGTTGTTAGATGTCAGTAAACATTCGAATCGGTCGAAATCAGGAAGTGCTGTCCGCCATTTTGTCTCTCGCAGTCTGAGGCAGTGAAAAACAAAGGTGGAGAACGTGAAAAGGGGGCAGGGTGGACAGTTCCTGACCCCCTAGCCTTTGTCAGGGGGTCACCGAAGGACCCCCCAAGGGTGAAAAAAACATTTTTTTTTTTTACGAAAAAGCTCGGGGTGCGCGCACCGTGCGCGCACGGCACGCACAATGCATCGTGGGCGCTCGGTGTGCGAAGCGCACCGAGGGCCCACAGCGCGCGCACGGTGCGCGCACGGTGCGCGCACGGTGAAAAACCTGAAAAAGAAAAATATTAATAAATACATAACTTAGCATTTAAAAAAACGTACAAATTCACTTTAAAAAAACATAGGTTTCACACACGTTATAGTTAGGAATTAGCATTTAAAAAACCTTCCAAATTCACTTAAAAAACCATAGGTTTCACACATGTTATAGTTAGCTGAACATTTCCCTCGTAAAAAACCAATGAAATTCCCCCGTTATAGTTAGTGCAGGCAACTATAACTCACGCGACCGCAATCCTCTGCTGATGACGTCAGATATTACATCACTGTATTTAGACACCTATTTACCCATGTCTTCTTCCATTAATCTTTAGCTATACATATATCACAAATATTTATTTTTCAGAAAGACACATATGTAATCAGTGATGTAATATCTGACGTCATCAGCAGAGGATTGCGGTCGCGTGAGTTATAGTTGCCTGCACTAACTATAACGGGGGAATTTCATTGGTTTTTTACGAGGGAAATGTCCAGCTAACTATAACATGTGTAAAACCTATGGTTTTTTAAGTGAATATATATAAATCCTCCCGTATGTATCCTGGCGGTGTCGGACCCTTCTTTCATTGTTTGAGTGGGGATTTGGACTCTATGTTATGCCAGTATTGCAGGCACTGGCTTTCCGACATGCCCTCTCGATCAGGAAGCTCCGTGTTAGCCGGCAACCTTTGGACTTTTGTTTAAATGCATTACGCGGCACCCCCCTGCGAGGATCTAAACATCACAGTGTGAAGACACTACTGCGTGGGGAGAGAGGAGCAGCACTGACTGCAGGGAGCATCGAGGGGTCTCAGTGAGGACATCGAATTAACGGAAAGCTGTGGTTGGGTGTAGTCCGGAGGCCACATTGATGGGATGCCACTTGGTGTTTTTGGATTTCCCACTTACTTAAGGGGGATCCGCATATGGACTACGACTCCCAGCATGCAGCAGTTTCAACAGCGCAAGTTGCAATATCCCTTTCAAGGTAAAGGAGGAGCCTCGAGCAAAACTTCAGGAGTGGTCAAGTGAATATTCAAAAAGCCACCAGGTGCGAGACTCTTGTTTGTTTGTAACAGGCACTGAAGAAAGCTGAATTGCTGAAACGCGTCTGCCACATTGTTACCCAGTTTGTGCTGTGAATTTACTTTGAATTAAATCCTCCCGTATGTATCCTGGCGGTGTCGGACCCTTCTTTCATTGTTTGAGTGGGGATTTGGATATATATATATATATATATATATATATATATATATATATATATATATATATATATATATATATATATATTCCTTGAAAAAAAACATAGGTTTCAGGGCGTTATAGTTAGTTGGACATTTCTCTCGTACAAAACCATAGAAATTCCCCCGTTATAGTTAGTTCAGCTAACTATAACTTGCGCCCCCGCAATGCACTGCTGGTGACGTCACATATTAAATCATTCATGACATGTTCAGTGACATCACTGATGACATCTCAAATGACATCACTGATGACATCATCCAGTGACTGTGTTTTTCTATAAAGTTTAAATATATATTATATATATGCCAAGGTTTATTGAAGAATGAGTGGGTCCATAAGTGTCTGAATGGAGGATTCACTGGGTGCATGACTGACTGTTTAAGTGAGTGATTACATGTGTCTTACTGAATGCAATGGTTAGTGACTAAACTGTGTGAGTGGCTGTATGGGTTGGTGAGTGGGTACGTGAGTAGCTGTTTGGGTGATTGATTGGTTGCCTGACTACTGGTATGAGTGTGTGGGTGGGTGAAGGGGGTGTGTGACTGCCTGCATGGATGAGTGAGTAGCTGTGTGGGTTAGTGAGTGCATCTGTGAGGGGCTGTATCGGTGACAGAGTGTGTGTATGAATGTGTCAGTGAGTGAATGGATGTGTCAATGGTATATAGGTGAGTAACTGCATATGTGAAAGGCAGTATAGGTGAGTGTTGGAGTATATGAGTGACTGTGTGACTGAGTGATTGCGAGAGTGGCCGTATGGGTGAGCAGGTGCTTGTGTCAGTGATTGTATAGGTGAGTGTGAGAGGTTGGCCTGGTATATGATGCACACTTATGTAACCAGTCCAGACAACCCTTATTTTAGTAATCTTAGACAACCTTAGAAAGCTCTCTAAGTGGTAGCTGTGGAGAGCAGCCTTCAGGCTTAGTCCAGTAGGAGTGTAAAGCAGCATTTTTTACCAGAAGATAATCTTATAGGTATTGATTAAGTGAAAAATAACTACACAGTACACGCATTCAAATATCTCCTAACCGGAGATATACACAATGCACACAATACTTTGCAATAGAAACAGGTAAGTAGCACAGAATACACAGTGGTCAACAGGGGGGCAAACCATATACTAAAATAGTGGGATGTGAACCACAACTCGAGTCAAGACAATACTCAGAAAATGTAGAAGTGCCGGGAACCCAAGGAACCACCCAAGATGAGTATCTAGGATCCCCACGGAGGTTGTGTGCAGTATAGGAACACGACCGCATTCTCCATACAAATCTACATGTAAGTCGTGGTTGCAGTTTTAAAGAAAGAGGATGCTTCCCAGTGGACCCTGGGGAAACCCAGTGGAGGACAAGAGGTTGGAGAGCCACCCCACCCGTCGATACCCAAGGAACCAGGTTACCTGCACCACGGAAGCCAGATGCTTAGGAGTGAAGTTGCGTCGGGAACCACAGTCGAACCCAATGGAGGACTACAGAAAGATGTCGCTGCTGGGGAAGGTGAAAGTGTCCAATGGAACCCAAGAGTGGATTCAAGATGTGAAGAACCTGCAAGCAGAGGGGGCGGAGTCTATGCCACTCAGGAGTGACCAGGAGATACTGGAGACGGCTGCCCACCAATATTGGTTGTTGCAGGAGAGTTGACGTCACCTTGAAACTGCAGCTGTGTGGACCTGGTGATGATGTGGAAGACCAGGAGCTGAACAGATGTCGAGAGTTAAGGAATCGTAGTCCAGCGGCAGCCTCAACAAGCCTTGGCAACTCTAACCAACGAGGAAGTTGAAGAAGGTACAATGCAGTCACGGCTGGCATTAATCGCAGGTAGGGGGCGAGGGGTCGTGCGGGGAGGGTCACGCGGTGAGGGTCGCGTGGGGAGGGGGGATGGCAAATGAATTAACACACTAAAAAACTTAGCTGTGCACGACTGGGTCCCGTGTTTTCTCGGCTCTTGATCTCCTGCCACCGGCAGGAACAGGAAGCAGACAGCCTCCCTTCCCTACCCTAAGCCAATCACAACGCTGCAAAGGCAGCATTGTGAATGGTCGGGACGGCGCCCACCCAGGCGCCCATGGGGAGGTCATTTTCTCCATGTAGGCTGCATTGCAGCCTGTATGGAGAAAGGGCAGAGTGTGCATGATGGTTTGGGCGGCCCCAGAGGACCGACCAAACCACTCATGCTCACTCAGGAGTGGGCGCACCACTCCTCCCCTTCCCCGCCCTGCTCCGCCCACCTACAACCAAACACTTCTGCTTTCTCACAGTGCAAGAAGCAGCAACATAAAATGGTAATTTTACCATTCTATGTTTCTGCTTTTTGCACTACGAGTAAGCAGTGGGGTGACTCTCCTCCACCCTAGTGGAGGAGCCGCCCCTGGTACAATATCGGGACCAGCAATGTCCAGGAGACTCACCACAAGCAGGGGAGTCAGGGCAGGCCTTGAGCATTTAGATGAGACCAAAAGTATTCAAAGGTGACCCTCAAGAGGAGTGGACCTCGAGCAGCTCAACAAAGATGCAGGCCCCCGGGGCAAGTGATGCAATGAGGACAAAGACCTTGGTCACTGGAGATGGTTGAGGTTGTGCTTCTTGGAGCCTAAAGATCTTGGTGGAAGGAAGCCAACAAGCCTTTGCAACTGAAAGTTGAGCGGGTCACAGGGGTTCGGGTCCTGTGGCTCAGACGAGGGATACTGGCCTCGAACTTGGTAAGAGGACAGGGCAGGCCCCAAGGGATGTGAAGAACCACCACCTGTGTTGTTGAGCATTTCGGAGTCAATGGGAGCCCAGAATTAGCAGACCGGTCAGCTTAGTTGCAGTGCCTGCAGATGCAGGGAAGTACTCCTTCACTTCAAGGGAGATTCCTTCAGGTGTATTGGATGCCCACAGTCCTTGGAAGGGCTCCTGTATGGAGCACAGGCACGGACGTTGCAGGAGACGAGCAGAGCAGAGACCAAAAGCAGCAGGAGTCTTCCTGGTTGCAGCCTTGATTCCCAGAGCGAGGACCAGAGTGCCCAGACAGTCGAAGTTGAAGTGGTGTCTGAATTGAATCATGTTCCACAACGAATCCGGGGGTCCACCCTCAGGTAAGCCCTTAAATACCCTAAGGAAAGGGTTGGGATGATTCAGGGGTCCCTCCCTAAGGAGGGGCTGGACAAGGGGGGAGGATATTCCCCTGTCCTTTGTCCAGTTTCGTGCCAAAGCAGGAGCTAACAGCTCCCTGAACTGGTTTGGACTTGACTATGCATGGCGGGCACCAAATGTGCCCTGCACACAGACTTTGTGGCACTGGCAAGCGCTCCCACTCTGCCCCTTTACACTAAACCCCGTCTGGGAGATGGTCACACCTCCCTTTGACAGGATGCCTATTGTTCTGCCTTCTCCTGCTTGAGCTTGGCAGGAGGGCAGAATTGTGTCTCTGGTAGGCAGCAGCTATGTTATGCTGTCCGGGTCTAGAAGGCTGGTACCGGGAGCACTGAGGGCCTAACAGAGGGCCTTTACAGTGCTTCGAATCATACCTTCCACACCATTTATGGTGTGAGGGTATAATTACAACACTTTTGATACCAAACATGACAGGGTTCGTTACAGCCAGTTTCGAGATGGCCATTGCGTAATTACGTGTTTTCCCTCTAGATGTTATCTGGCTGTCTCACTTACAACTCGGGAGAATGGACTCTGAAGCCTGTAGGGGGGTCCTGCTCATGTAGGGGCACTCTCACACTTAGAACCGGGCACCCTTCCTTCATGATTGAAAAGGCCTGCATTAGGGGGGACATAGGTTTTAAGAGCAGTGACCCTAGATATAGGGAAAACTATATATTTTGTAAGTGGTGCTAGCACCAGCTTACACAGGCTGCAATGGCAGACCTGCAGTGATAGTTTGAATGGTTTCCCATAGGTGGCATAATACATGCTTCAGCCTATGGAGGACCCCTGGGGTACCTATGCCCTGGGTACCTTAGTACCATATACTAGGGACTGATAAGGGTACCCAAGTATCCAATCTGGGATGTACCTAAGTACTTACCGTAACAATTGAGGGGAGAAATCAGAGAGAATGGGGTCCTGATTAGCAGGATACCAGTCAGACTAGTCAGAAACAGTGTCACATCAAGCAAAAAGTGGGGGTAACAATAGAAGCAGATCCTACTTGCCTACAGTGAGTGACTATGTGTTAGTGTCTGTATGAATAAGTGAGTGGATGGGTGTATAACTGTATAGGTGAGTAAGTGGGTGTGTAATTGACTTTATGGGCGAGTGACTAGGTGTGTGAGTAGTTCTATGTGTGATTGATAGTGTTTGAGTGGCTGCATGGGTGTATGAGTGGATATATCAGTGACTGTATTGGTCAGTGAGTTGGTTATGAGTGGTGGTATGGGTGAGTGTGTGCTTGTTACAGTGACTGTATTGGTGAATGAGTATGTGTTAGAATCTGTGTGAATAAGTAAGTGGGTATGTGTATAACTGTATAGGTTAGTCAGTGGCTGGGTGGTTGACTTTATGGGTGAGTCAGTAGGTGTGTGAGTAGCTCTATGGGTGACTGACAGTGTGTGAGAGGCTGTATGGGTGTATGAGTGGATATATCAGTGGCTGTATTAGTGAGTGAGTTGGTGTGTGTGTGGCTGTATGGGTGACTGAGTGGCTATGCGTGTAGACCTATTAATCAGTGAGTGGGAGTGTAAGTATGGGTCTGTCATTGGTTCTGAGAATGTTAGTGTGGAAGTTGGAGTGGGTGTATGAAAAGTTATATTGGGGTGTGAGTGGGTGCATCAGAGATTCTGTGGATGATGTCATCACTGTCATCAGTGATGTCACTAACCATGTCATGAGTGATGTAATATGTGAGGTCATAAGCAGTGCACTTTGGGGGGCGTGAGTTATAGTTAGCTCATCCTTGAAGGCCTACTACCCCTCCTGTTTCCTCTAATAAGTAACACACAGCAGGATTGCTGAGAAGTTGTCAGAGGACAAGCCCCCTTTCTCCACCATTCTGCAAATGTGCCTCCCGGCGCTCTACTATTTGGGGGATGAAGTCCCCTTGGCTCCAGAGGATCTTTAGGGGCCAACAAGCCTCCTGTTCCCTCCAGTAAATCCCACACAGTGGGATTGCTGAGATTTTTTGGTGGCCATGCCCCCTATCTCCACTACTCTGCAAACACTCCACCTTGCTCACTACTAGTTAGGAGATCAAGTCCCCTTGGCTCTTCAGGGTCCTTGGGTGCCAACTGGCCCTGTTGTTACCTCTAGTAAGACCAACACAGCTGCATTCATGAGAGGTCGTCAGAAGCCACGCCCCCTTCCTCCACCACTCTGCAAACACAGCTCCTGGGGCACTACTGCTTCGGGGATAAAGTCCACTTTAGTCCAGAGAATCTCATGAGGGAAGGGGACCTCATCTCCCCACCAGCAGTGTGCTGAGAGGCACGTTTACAGAGAGATAACCCAAAGATGGGGGCCCCGTGCGTCCCCCTCCTATATTTATTTCATGCTCCCGGGACCTAGCCCTCCCGCGCTTTATTTTAGGGGAGCCCACACTTGCTTATAAAAAAAAATTGTTGCGAATTCACAAATATCTTGATTTGGAGCTAAATGTTTTAAAAAATGCTTTTATGTCATTGAGGGACACCAGCTGGACCCCAAGACCATGGCTTGGGGGTCAGGGTAATCCTACCCTGCCTCCTTTTCTTTATTTTCAATTTTTGGGGGGGACTCGGCTGCGAAAGCTTCACGACCACAGACATTTATTTATTTTTCAACTTAAATTTCTCAACAACTACTGAACGGAGTTACACCAAATAACAAAAGCATAATCTGCATAAAAATATCTACCTTTCTGCCAAATTTGGTGTTAGTCTGTTAAGTGGTTCAGGCTGTAGAAGTGGCTAAAGTTTCATATTGGTATTAACATTACAAATGCACCCATATTTCACATCCCAATTTCTCAGTCCCCACTGCACCGATCACCCCCAAACTATACATGACACACAGAACATACCTTGAAACTATTTTGGGTAAAATGTCATGAAGATTGGTCAAATTACGCCACAGTTATAGCCATTTCCAAAAAAAGGTTTTCCTATGGAAACTAGTTTCTAACAATAACTACCTACTGCCAACCTTCAGTATGTAATATATATATGTATATATATATATATTTATATATATATATATATATCACCCGATATTGCCCAGAAGCTTGAGGCCGCGCACGTAGAAGGTGAGGTACAACCTTTATTGAAAACACTGCTGACAGCTTCCCATTCCATTTTAAAAGTCCTGGCCTGACGCGTTTCAAAGCAGTTCTCGCTTCTCTTCAGAGGCCGTGACAGCGGACGACTATTTATGGCTCAGACCACTCCTCCCCTGCGTGATCAGAATGCTGCTGATTGCAGGTGTGCTTGCTTACGAGTTCGATCTTTCCAGCACTGCACGCTGGGATTTGTAGTTCTACACATCCATTTCAGACCCTCCAGTGGGTTTCCTCCGCTGTTCACAAACTTTGGGACACATTACTCAGCCCTCCATTGAGCTCGGATAGGAGTTTGTCAGCATAAATTAGAGTCCCGCTACGCTCACATGAAAGGGGATGTTGCCCCCCCCATTGACACTCCATGGATTCAGAGCGGCGCGATCCCTCTGCGGCCTTGGCATGCCGCATATACATCACCCGAAATTGCCCAGAAGCTTGAGGCCGCGCACGTAGAAGGTGAGGTACAACATTTATTGAAAACACTGCTGACAGCTTCCCATTCCATTTTAAAAGTCCTGGCCTGACGCGTTTCAAAGCAGTTCTCGCTTCTCTTCAGAGGCCGTGACAGCGGACGACTATTTATGGCTCAGACCACTCCTCCCTTGCGTGATCAGAATGCTGCTGATTGCAGGTGTGCTTGCTTACGAGTTCGATCTTTCCAGCACTGCACGCTGGGATTTGTAGTTCTACACATTCATTTCAGACCCTCCAGTGGGTTTCCTCCGCTGTTCACAAACTTTAGGACACATTACTCAGCCCTCCATTGAGCTCGGATAGGAGTTTGTCAGCATAAATTAGAGTCCCGCTACGCTCACATGAAAGGGGATGTTGCCCCCCCCATTGACACTCCATGGATTCAGAGCGGCGCGATCCCTCTGCGGCCTTGGCATGCCGCATATACATCACCCGAAATTGCCCAGAAGCTTGAGGCCGCGCACGTAGAAGGTGAGGTACAACCTTTATTGAAAACACTGCTGACAGCTTCCCATTCCATTTTAAAAGTCCTGGCCTGACGCGTTTCAAAGCAGTTCTCGCTTCTCTTCAGAGGCAGTGACAGCGGACGACTATTTATGGCTCAGACCACTCCTCCCCTGCGTGATCAGAATGCTGCTGATTGCAGGTGTGCTTGCTTACGAGTTCGATCTTTCCAGCACTGCACGCTGGGATTTGTAGTTCTACACATCCATTTCAGACCCTCCAGTGGGTTTCCTCCGCTGTTCACAAACTTTAGGACACATTACTCAGCCCTCCATTGAGCTCGGATAGGAGTTTGTCAGCATAAATTAGAGTCCCGCTACGCTCACATGAAAGGGGATGTTGCCCCCCCCACTGACACTCCATGGATTCAGAGCGGCGCGATCCCTCTGCGGCCTTGGCATGCCGCATATACATCACCCGAAATTGCCCAGAAGCTTGAGGCCGCGCACGTAGAGGGTGAGGTACAACCTTTATTGAAAACACTGCTGACAGCTTCCCATTCCATTTTAAAAGTCCTGGCCTGACGCGTTTCAAAGCAGTTCTCGCTTCTCTTCAGAGGCCGTGACAGCGGACGACTATTTATGGCTCAGACCACTCCTCCCCTGCGTGATCAGAATGCTGCTGATTGCAGGTGTGCTTGCTTACGAGTTCGATCTTTCCAGCACTGCACGCTGGGATTTGTAGTTCTACACATCCATTTCAGACCCTCCAGTGGGTTTCCTCCGCTGTTCACAAACTTTAGGACACATTACTCAGCCCTCCATTGAGCTCGGATAGGAGTTTGTCAGCATAAATTAGAGTCCCGCTCGCTCACATGAAAGGGGATGTTGCCCCCCCCACTGACACTCCATGGATTCAGAGCGGCGCGATCCCTCTGCGGCCTTGGCATGCCGCATATACATCACCCGAAATTGCCCAGAAGCTTGAGGCCGCGCACGTAGAAGGTGAGGTACAACCTTTATTGAAAACACTGCTGACAGCTTCCCATTCCATTTTAAAAGTCCTGGCCTGACGCGTTTCAAAGCAGTTCTCGCTTCTCTTCAGAGGCCGTGACAGCGGACTACTATTTATGGCTCAGACCACTCCTCCCCTGCGTGATCAGAATGCTGCTGATTGCAGGTGTGCTTGCTTACGAGTTCGATCTTTCCAGCACTGCACGCTGGGATTTGTAGTTCTACACATCCATTTCAGACCCTCCAGTGGGTTTCCTCCGCTGTTCACAAACTTTAGGACACATTACTCAGCCCTCCATTGAGCTCGGATAGGAGTTTGTCAGCATAAATTAGAGTCCCGCTACGCTCACATGAAAGGGGATGATGCCCCCCCCATTGACACTCCATGGATTCAGAGCGGCACGATCCCTCTGCGGCCTTGGCATGCCGCATATACATCACCCGAAATTGCCCAGAAGCTTGAGGCCGCGCACGTAGAGGGTGAGGTACAACCTTTATTGAAAACACTGCTGACAGCTTCCCATTCCATTATAAAAGTCCTGGCCTGACGCGTTTCAAAGCAGTTCTCGCTTCTCTTCAGAGGCCGTGACAGCGGACGACTATTTATGGCTCAGACCACTCCTCCCCTGCGTGATCAGAATGCTGCTGATTGCAGGTGTACTTGCTTACGAGTTCGATCTTTCCAGCACTGCACGCTGGGATTTGTAGTTCTACACATCCATTTCAGACCCTCCAGTGGGTTTCCTCCGCTGTTCACAAACTTTAGGACACATTACTCAGCCCTCCATTGAGCTCGGATAGGAGTTTGTCAGCATAAATTAGAGTCCCGCTACGCTCACATGAAAGGGGATGTTGCCCCCCCCCATTGACACTCCATGGATTCAGAGCGGCGCGGGACGTAGCGGGACTCTAATTTATGCTGACAAACTCCTATCCGAGCTCAATGGAGGGCTGAGTAATGTGTCCTAAAGTTTGTGAACAGCGGAGGAAACCCACTGGAGGGTCTGAAATGGATGTGTAGAACTACAAATCCCAGCGTGCAGTGCTGGAAAGATCGAACTCGTAAGCAAGCACACCTGCAATCAGCAGCATTCTGATCACGCAGGGGAGAAGTGGTCTGAGCCATAAATAGTCGTCCGCTGTCACGGCCTCTGAAGAGAAGCGAGAACTGCTTTGAAACGCGTCAGGCCAGGACTTTTAAAATGGAATGGGAAGCTGTCAGCAGTGTTTTCAATAAAGGTTGTACCTCACCTTCTACGTGCGCGGCCTCAAGCTTCTGGGCAATTTCGGGTGATATATATATATATATATATATATATATATTTTTTCACTGAAAAAAATATAGGTTTCAGGGGCGTTATAGTTAGCTGGACTTTTCACTCGTACAAAACCATTGAAATTCCCCCGTTATAGTTAGTTCAGCTAACTATAACTCACGCGCCCGCAATACACTGATGATGACGTCACATATTACATCACTCATGACATGGTCAGTGACATCACTCATGACATCACTGATGACATCTCAAATGACATCACTGATGACATCATCCAGTGAATGTGTGTTTTTCTGAAAATTACATTTGTTTTATATATGTGTATCTCAAGGTCGATGGAAGAATAAATCGGTATATAAGTATCTAAATGGATGATTTTGTTTTGAAAAATTGATTGTATAACTGACTGATTAAGTGTATCTTAGTGAATACATGGCTTAGTGAGTAATGTTTAAATGTGTAAATATCTGTATCAGTCTCTCACTTTGTGTATAAGTGGCTGCATGGGTTGGTGAGTAGCTACATGAGTGTCTATATAGGTTATTAGTTGGTTTTTTGAGTATCAGTATGAGTGTCTGAGTGTCTGTATGGTTCGGTGGGGGGTATTACGTAGTGCATAGGTGCATGAATGAGTGACTCACTGTTTGTATGTGTTGAAGACAGCATGTGTGCAGGACTGCATGGGTGGATGAGTGTGTGCATGTGTGTGTTAGTGAGTGAATGACTGTCTCAATAGTGTCTTTATGAGTAACTACATATGTTTTAAACTAGTATATGTGACTATTGGTGTAAATAAGTGAGTATATGTGAGAGTGAGAGATTGAAAGAGTTCCTGTATGAATAAGTATATGTTTCTATAAGTGATTGTTTAAAAGACTAAGTATGTGTAAGTTTCTGTAGAAGTAAGTGTGGTGGTGTGTGTATAACTGTATATGCAAGTAAATGGATGTTTTATTCTTTATTAGCATGAGTGACTATGTGTGTGAGTAACTCTATGGATGAGTGGCGTTGTGTAACAGGATGTATAGGTGTATGAGTACATATGATGAGTGAGTGCATGTATGAGTGACTGTATAGGACTATTGGTGAATGAGTGTATGTGTATGTGGATCTTAGAATTACTGAATAGGTTGTTGTAACTGATATTGGTATGTCCATTGTTTTGAAAATGTTAGTTTCTATTTTTGAATGTGTGTATCAAAGGTTATATTAGGGGGAGAGGAGGTCTGCCACTCTATCACAAGGATGATGTCATCAGTGATGTCATTTGAGATGTCATCAGTGATGTCATGAGTGATGTCACTGACCATGTCATGAGTGATGTAATATGTGAGGTCATCAGCAGTGCATTGCGGGCGCGCGAGTTATAGTTAGCTGAACTAACTATAACGGGGGAATTTCAAGGGTTTTGTACGAGTGAAAAGTCCAGCTAACTACAACGCCCCTGAAACCTATGGTTTTTTCAGTGAATTTCGTAGGTTTTTTAAATGCTAATTCCTAACTATAACTTGCCTGAAACCTATGGTTTGTTCAGTGAATTTCAATGGTTTTTTAAATGCTAATTTCTAACTATGCCTACAGAGATAGGACATGTGAAGAAAGAAGAAATGCAGAAAGTAGCAACAGAAGTCCTCAAAGACGAAGAAAAGTGCAGGAAGAAGGATAACGTGCAGACAGAACAAACAGTAGAGCAGAAAGAAGCCTTGTTGCAAAATCATCCTGTACCCTCAACTTTTTCAGACAGATACTGGTGGTAACTGAGTCTGACTAACCATTCCTAGAGCCAGTGCTATGTTAAAAGACACTCAGAATACAGTGAAAACACCTACATACACTAGGGAACACTAAGCGTTGGGGTCCCCCTGTGATCAGCATGACCTCCTCTATAAGCCCCTAGTATATAATAGGGCAGGGGATTAAAACTACCTCTTAAAACGCGCCACAGGGCTTGTTTGCACACGTTAACTCAGGCCCCGTCCCCTCCCTTCACCACTGTGTAAACATGCCCTGTTGCCGTTTTTAGTTGGGAGATTAAGTTCATTTGAATCCTGAGAGTCCCTAGGGTCCAACTAGCCCACTAGGTATCTCCAGAAAGCGCCACAGAGCTGCGTTGCAGAGAGGTGTAAAAAGTGGTATGGCCTGGACCACCTCTCTGCAAGGCAGCTCAGTGGTGCTTACTGGAAGCACCTGGTGGGCTAGTTGGCCCCCAGGGTCCCTCAGGATTGAAAGGGAATTATTTCCCCAACTTAAAACGTGCCACAGGGCGTGTTTGCACACGTCACCTCAGGCCCCGTCCCCTCCCTTCACCACTGTGTAAACACGCCCTGTGGCCGTTCTAAGTTGAGAGATTAAGTCCCCTTGAATCCTAAGGGTCCCTAGGGTCAAACTGGCCCACTAGGTACCTCCAGTAAGCGCCAAAGAGCTGCGTTGCATAGAGGTGTAAAAGGGGCGTGGCCTCAGAAAACCTGTCTGCAACGCAGCTCCCTGGCGCACACTGGAGATACCTGTTGAGCTAGTTGGCCCTCAGGGACCCTCAGTATTGATGGGGAATTAATTCCCCAACTTACAACTGGCCAGGGGGCGCGTTTGCAGAGTACTGCAAGGAGGGGGCGTGGCCTCCAGCGCGATGCCGGTCTTTTATTTATTTTATTTTTTTAAGAAGGAGGGCTGTGTGGCCCCCTTCTTTTTCTAATTTACTGGCCCTGGGAATCCCATACCCCAGGGCCTGCACCCTAATTTTTTTGTTGAAAAAAATAAATTTGGCCCTCCCAAGGCCTTAATCGGTCCCGGGGACCCCAACCCCCGGGTCATGGCCTTTTTTTTCTTTTTATTCTTTAGGAGGGGGCTGCGTTGCCCCCCTCCTCAGGCCACTTATGGCCCCGGGGACCCCATTCCCCAGGGCCGGCCTTTGTTTTTTAATATTTTAAAAATATATATATTTATAGAAACACCTAAGACATGCTGGACAAACCGTATGTACCTATCACCATGACGATTTGCGTGATATTCAGTAAAAGGCGACTATGCATAGAATGGATCCACATGGAATGTATTTACAGCGCTAGTGAAGCTCTGACGTGTCTGACGCCCTACCGTGCCTAATCCCGGCGCCCCCGCCGGTGGGTACTCTCCAAGTAGACACCCTTGTCGTTTATTTACACAAACATGGGTAGCTATTGACGGGCACATTTAATATACACGCACACCAAGCCATTCAAAGGGGATTCGACAAAAATTCGACCAAACTATGCAAGAAACCCCCCTCACGGTTAATAAAACACACATCCACCGCCGGATGTGTAATACTTTTTATTTTACTCTCTGGAAAGGAGACGAACCTCACTTGAGAGTCACAGCGTGCTCCTGGCTGAGCCCAATGCTGTGTTACACCCACCAGTGCCCGCCGAGTGCCTCACACCTCTGTGTTGTATTCCACCATGTAGTGCGTATGCTATGACACTCTCTAGCCCATGTTCACTGTAACACCACCCCGTGAATATGTCATGCCACACTTGCCTTCGCACGGGTTATATTGCCCCATCTAACGTGCCTTCCTCGATGCCTATGTTATAACGCACAGCGCTATGCCATACATATTACAATCGGGGATCCATATCTTTGTCACAGTGCATATGCAACGTTACACTCCCCAGCACATATTTTATATTACAACTTTAGAGACTAGTTAGGTTACACAACACTGCCCTGTGCATATTACACTCCAAGGCGCATATCGCATAGCACGCGCTAGTGCCTGTGCTATCTCGCGCTCTCCAATGAATCTGTCATTGCGCACAATGTATTGCATATTATATTTCACGCCCCGGTTCATCTTATATCACACTTTTTGGTGCATAGTTTATACCATATACTATATCTAGTTTTCATTTTCAATCGTGCTCTCAGGACTATGTTCTATATAACACTGCGTCCACCTACCCTTTTCACGCTCATTACATTTTGCGATGGGGGTGGAGGGTCAGGGGGTGTTTCTGCCAAGTGAGCCCGGAGTCACAGTCACAAACGTCCTCTTCTTCCTGAATAAAAGTGAGATTATGCTGCATACTTGTTCATATTTTAAGTAGTTCGCACAGACACACATTTTAAAAACAATAAAGTTCCTAATACCCACCTTCTCTGAACAGTTAGCTTGCTGCCCCATCCACCTCCTCCCTATCCTCTGTTGTCTGAATCCATGGACTAGCCTCCTCCCTCCTGCCATGCATGGTCTGATGTGCTGCCACTGCCCTCCATTTAGCATGATGTACCAGTCCTCTCCTCCTGCCCTCCATTGCCCAATTCTATGGCCCATCATTGACCTCCTGCTTAGCCTCTGTGCTTAGCTTGCTGCCCCTATTCTCCTTCCCCCTGCCCTCCGATGTCTTTGTGCATGCCCCTGCTCCATCCTTTTTGCCCACCATGTTCCATGGACCTGACACTCCTATCTACTCTGAGTGTTCTGTTGAGCTGCCACTCCCCTCCCACCTGCCTAGCATTGTCAGATGACTGTAACCTGTCCCTGCCACCTCCACCCTGCCTGTCCACATGCCATGCTCCTATCCCTTCCTCCTGTCCTCCATGGTCCATTTTACTGCCACACCCTTCTGCCCTCCCTGGTCTGTTGTGCTGCAACTGCTCCTCCTGCCTGCCCCGCGTTGTCTGTTTTGAGGCCCCTTCCTCTGAACTCTCTTGTCTGTGCCCAGGTCCTGACCCTCCCTTCTATCCTCCATGGTCCCTTGTGCATGCCCCTGCACCCTCCTTCTTGCCCATCATAGCCATAGTGCTGCCACTAACCCTCCAGCTTGCCATGCATGGTCTTCTGTGTTGCCATGGCCCTTCCCACCTTCCCTCCATGGTCTGTGTGTATGCCACCATAGTCTCATTGTTGCTCTCCATGGTGTGTCTTGTTTATAGTGCCCATCCTGCCTGACCTCCATGGTCATCTTGCTGCTCCTGCCCTGCCCCCTTGCCCCCAGCCCTCTGTTTCTATGTGCAGACCCCTATTCCCTCCCTCCTGGCTTGTCTGTTCCATTGTAATGCCCCTGATCAGTCCCTCTGCCATTTACGGTCTGTTATGCTGCAGCTTTCCCTCCTGTCTGTCCATTATGGTCCGCTAGCTACCATTGACTCTTTCCCCTCTGTTCTCTGTTGTCCATGTGCATGGTCCTGTCCCCTCCCTATTGCTTTCTATGGATTGTTGTGCTTTACTCCCGTCCCGCATGCGCTGTGTGGTGTATTGTGCTGCTGCAAACCCTGATGCCTGCCCTGTAGGGTCAGTTTGGTGCACCTCTCCATGTCCCTCCTGTCCTCTGTTATCCGAGTCCATGTCCCTACCCCAGTTCCTCCTGCCTACCATGATCCAATGTACCATACTTGCGAACATTTTGAACTTAGTAAGAGGGAGATTTTGAAAAAAAACTGGGGTATTGATTTTCCCCTTTGAGTTACATTGAAAAAGAGGAGATTGTAGACAGGAGACAGATCGAATAAAGCCCATTTGAGCTTAAAAACATTAGACGTTTCCTGGCTGAAACGGGTCTGTTGGCATGTATGGTTGTACTACCGCTGCCTCTTGCTTCTGCCCACAATGGTCTATTATATTGTCACAGACTCTCTTGCCAGTCCTGTATTGTTGGTTTGTTGCCCCTGCCCCCCTTTCCACTGCCCTCCATAGTCTGTTGGGCTGCCACTGCCCTTCCTGCCTGCCCAGTGTGGTCAAATTGTTGCCTCTGCACTCTCCTACCTGCCTTCAATTTTCAGAGTCCATGCCCCTGGCCTCTGCCTCTCAACAGTATCCCAATAAACAAACTAGATTGCTAACATTCTATATTTATTACAAAAGTGTGGAACGCCTGACGTCATCTTGATGTAATCAAAACCGTAATACCTAGAGTATTTCCTTTAGAAATTACATATATGAGAGTGTCTTATTTGCATCAAAATTATGGTTAGTGCTCTAAAAAACTAAAATGAGGACATATTTTCTGAGTTTTCAAATAGCGACAAAGAACTTTTAAATTATTTGTAATCTTTATGTTTTTTTATCCAGTTGACTACTTGATTAAATGTTGCACCTAGGAGAGAGGATGTGGTGTTACTTCCAGAGCTGCAGACTTTGCAACTGGGGAACCAGGTTGGAGTTTCTGCTTCAGCTCAACATTCTGTGATTCTGGTCAAATCACTTAATCTTTACAACCAAAATGAATTTGATCTTGTGTGATGTAACCAATGCTCATGTAAGCACTCCAATACCTGACAAGTCTGCACTATATAAAACTGCAAATACACAAAAAATAAGTGTTTTGCACATGTCTGTTATTGGGCTACATGTGGGCTACATCTGGTTGATATTTGTGCTGCATTTGGGCTCTTTTGTCACTAGTGGCCATCTTGGGAGATTTATTTGTTATGAAGTTTCCTAATTTCCTCATTTACTGCAGTCTCCTCAGTAGGAAATGCTTTCAGTTTTTTACTTTGATTCCATCAAGAAGGTATTCAGATATGTCACACATTTGCCGATAAATTCTGAATGTTAGCACTCTAGTTGCTCATTAGATCACTGTAGTAAAGCTACTGCTCACCACGGAAGTCTGCTGCTGGTATTAAAAGTGCATGTTTCAGTCTGCATATCTGAATTTTTTTATGAAATAGAAGAGGATTTGAGAAGTCACTCAAAATGTGCCCTAATTTTTCTTTCTTCAGCACTAATCATAATTTCTATGGCAAAATTAACCCCCTCATTGTGTTCCTTTTTAAATTAAATGTTTTAAGTGTTACCAGTTTATTCCAATCAAGATGGCTTCAGGTATGCCATACTTTTGTCATAAGTAAGACAGTAAGCGCTCTAGTTGTTCTTAAGAACACTCTGGGACATTCTGTCATTGGGCTATACTTGGGCTACATCTGGGTGATATGGGCTACATTTGGGCTCTTTTGTCTCTGGTGGCCATCTTGGGAGATTTATTTGTTATGAAGTTTCCTAATTTCCTCATTTACTGCAGTCTCCTCAGTAGGAAATACTTTCAGTTTTTTACTTTGGTTCCATCAAGAAGGCATTCAGATGTGTCACACATTTGCCATAAATTGTGAATGTTAGTACTCTAGTTGCTCATTAGATCACTGTAGTAAAGCTACTGTTCACCATGGAAGTCTGCAGCTGGTATTCAAAGTGCATGTTTCAGTCTGCATGTCAGAATATTTTTATGAAATAGAAGAGGATTTGAGAAGTCAAAATGTGCCCTAATGTTTCTTTCTGCAGCACTAATCATAATTTCTATGGCAAAATGAACCCCCTCATTTTGTTCCTTTGTAAATTAAATGTTTTAAGTGTTACCACTTTATTCCAATCAAGATGGCTTCAGGTGTGCCATACTTTTGTCATAAGTAAGACTGTTAGCGCTCTAGTTGTTCGTTAGAACACTCTGGGACATTCTGTCACTGGGCTATACTTGGGCTACATCTGGGTGATATTTGGGCTACATTTGGGCTCTTTTGTCTCTGGTGGCCATTTTGGGAGACTTATTTGTTATGATGTTTCCTAATGTCCTCATTTACTACAGTCTCCTCAGTAGGAAATACTTTCAGTTTTTTACTTTGATTCCATCAAGAAGGCATTCAGATGTGTCACAAATTTGCCATAAATTCAGAATGTTAGCACTCTAGTTGCTTATTAGATCACTGTAGTAAAGCTACTGCTCACCAGGGAAGTATGCTGCTGGTATTGAAAGTGTATTTTTCAGTCTGCATGTCAGAATTTTTTAATGAAATAGAAGAGGATTTGAGAAGTCACTCAAAATGTGCCCTAATTTTTCTTTCTGCAGCACTAATCATACTTTCTATGGCAAAATGAACCCCCCATTTTGTTCCTTTTTAAATTAAATGTTTTAAGAGTTACCATTTTATTCCAACCAAGATGGCTTCAGGTGTGCCATACGTTTGTCATAAGTAGAACTGTTAGCACTCTAGTTGTTCTTTAGAACACTCTGGGAAGCTGCAGTAGAACACAAAGGAATCAACTGACAGTCTCTGCCCTTGTTGGATGTACATGTTTTACTGAGAATGTCAGACTTCATTCTCACATGACTGAGAAAGATAATGTGAATTTACAGAAAATATGCTCTCAGTTTAGCTTATAGATCACCTTCCAAACCTCTGTGTGAAAAGCATGAGGAAAAAGTTTTCTCTCAAACATGATTCTTGATATCACAACAGAAGGTTTTTTCACATGGTAAAATCACCTTAGAACACACCACAATTCCTAAAATGAGTATGGTACCATCAACAAATGATTTATAATGTAACTAAAGTCTTAAAACCTTCTATTAACTGCAATGCTTTTTTTAATGAGGTTCTATCATGTATATTGGTCCCAAGATGGCTGCCAACACTTCTTGGATGAAGTGCTGACAGCCAATCAGATCTCACGATGAGATGTGTGGTTAGGCTCCGCCCAGATATATATGTGATTTTACTTTTGATTTTCTCAGGAACTACTGAACGGAATTACACCATTTAAGCAAAAGGCACGAGTCTGAACTGAGGACTACCTCTTTGCCAAATTTGGTGTAATTCCGTTCAGCACTTCGGGCTGTAGCTGCGTCAACAGGTCCTATGGGAAAATGCACGGGGAAAACGCGTTTTGGGACCCCCCTTTTTTGTCGGCCCCCGCTTGATGAATCACCGTGAAATTTTCAGGTTAGGAGCGGACCGGAGCTGGCCAAAAGTTTGGAAAATTTCGTGAAGATTCATCAATCGATGCCAATGTTATTCCAATTAGAATGTTGCGGATTTCCTATGAAAAATAGGTCCTAACTATAACTACCTACTGGCGACTGCCAGTAGGTAATATATATATATATAGAGAGAGTAATAAAGTTAAAGTGAAGTTATGGCTAGCGTTGGCTATAATATTAACATGTTTTTAAAATTAACTTAAATATGCCTTCCACATAAAATGCTTTGCTCTGAACTTCCACCTCAATGTGACAATTGCAGTCATAATCTTCAAGATGATTGGTTTGAGTTTGAATTATTTCATTAAATTGTGCTATTAGGTGTTGCCAATTATTGGAATAAATGTGAGGTCATAAGCATTGCATTCAGTGTGTATGGTATGGTTTGCCTGTCTTTTGCATGAGTTATAAATGGGGGTCCTAATCACAACTTCAGAATTTCAGTTGTCTTGTATCCTGCAAGGTCATCCCACAGTCTCGCATCATTGCAGGCTTGCAAGGCTGCAGCACTTACCAATTAATTATCCATGCTCCTAGGCACTCATGTATTAATCTATCCATTCATGTGCTCATTAATGTGTCGAACCGCAGATTAATTGTCAGACTCCCCCAATAGCCATATCACGCAACCACACACAGCAACCACACACACAAACTCACAAGTCATTGATAAAAAAGCAGCTTCCCTTACTAGTAGAGCCAGATCTTTTGTCTTTGCTAAAGCTTGGTATGTTTATTTAAATCGCTCCCATTCAACTGTGGATTCAGCTGTGGCATAAAAATATTTCTGACTTTCTTCAGTGTATTGTTTGAAAACCACCATGAGGACGCGGGTTTCTCGTGACTCCTCAGTTGACTGTAATAAATGGCAAGGTGATCTCAGTAAACGTGTCCATCTGTTCACTTTACACGGTCTAATCCCAAAAGGACAGGGCGAGAGAGCAAAAATTGAATATTCGCCCAGCCTTTCCAGCCTACTGCATTTGTGTGTTCCCTGCTGCATGCAGATCATCCTTGAACAGGATAGAGCCATTTCTAAAACTTGCCTTTGCGAGAAAGAACATATGTGAGAGAGATGTTACCAGAAGGCAATTTAGTACAATGTGATCAAAAATGATCCAGGGGGAGACATGTTTCCCGAAGTTGCACTTCCTGAACCATGCAGACCTCACAGGAGAGTGAAACTGAAGGTCATGGAGCATGGCTAAAAGTCACCAGCATGTCTGTGTTTTAAAACTGACATGCACCTTGCCACTTATCACTTGAACTGGTTGAAGAGAGCCTGCAGAGTGCCTGGTGTGGAAATGAAAACCATCTCCAAGATGGAAAGCTTCTACAATTGCAAATAAATTGTCCAAACGAGCTGATGGATATCAGGGTGGCTGTGTGAAACTGATAAGATTCACTGATACAATTCAACATGATAGCTAGCAATAATTGTCTGGGCGACGTCTAATATGTGTTTCTGGGTTGGAGGTTTCAGAAGCGTTCTCTTCCTTGACCGTTTTAAAGGGCGCATGAAATTATACATAGGAAATGTTGGAAATATTTGTTTTTTCCATTTATTCCAAGTTTGCACTTAAGTTTGAGGAATGGGATCAGCTGCAGGCACCCAATGGTGTGATTTAGGGATGGCGGAAAAGGAAAACTTCCTGGGGTGGAATTACAAGCCCCTTGCGCCACTTTTGCATCATTTTTAACATGGGAAAAGTGACGCAAAAGTGGCGTAAGGGGCTTGTAAATGTGCTCCCCTGTTTATTTTCAATTTTCGAGAGTTTAATGCTTCAAAGACAAGTTACTGTTGATAAGTAACACTCAAGCCACCTGGGATTGATCATTCTGGTCCTAGAGCATGGGCCCTTCACTGAAAGTGGCCTTAAAAGTTAGAAGGCCACGATTGTTGTTAGACCAGGGTTCATTATTGAAACAGACGATGTAGGGCGTGGTTTCCTCAGTTTGTCTTGTGAATGTTGAGAAAGGTTCTTTTTTCCCCTCCTGAAGCTAAACATACGATGGACATAAAGGCCTGTGATTTGTCTTGGGTGGATTATTGTAATCATTTGGGGGCATATTAACAAGGGCCAGCGATAATTATCGCTGGCCCCCACATAGCGGTAGAAATATTATCGCCGGCTATCGCTGAAACTTATCGCCACGATAACGCTATATTAACAATACATAGCGCTATGGCGATAATATTTCAGCGATAGCAGTGTTTACCATGGAACACCGCTGGTTTTCCAGCGATGTTCCATGGAAAACAGCGATAACATTGCTGATACGACCCTGTGGTCGTATCAGCATAATCCACCTACCATTATTAGTATGCCTTAGTCTGGAATTTAACAGATGTTAAATTCCAGCGTTAAGGCCGAGGTAGCACGATTTTTATTATTGCTGCACCTCCTTGTTAATATCGCGAAGCTGCCTTTGCGATATTTTCATGTGTTGCTTTCACAGCCACGCCTTCTTTGCATCTCATTAGCGATGCGAGGCTGTGAAAAAACGGGCACTTCATCGAAAAAACACGCGCTAGCGTGTCCTTGATGATATTGCAATATAATTATCACCGCTTATCGCCCTAAAACGGACGCTAAAGCGGCGATAATTATATCGCCAGCCCTTGCTAAAATGCCCCTTGGATTGTCTGTGAATCCACCATTTTAGAAGAAGTGGGAGATTGAAAAAAAAAGTAATGGCAGAGTGTATTTCTCTCATTGACTTCTATTGAAGAAGAGGGAATTTCAGGGGGAGTCGAAATAAAGCCATTTTTGGCTTAGAAAATAGGGAGTCTCTCATCTGAATCGTGTCTATAAGCATGTGTGATCCACTATTGGGTTTACAGCATATTCAGACTTTTGTGGGACGCACAGTATGGAATCTTCTTAAGTTTGATCATGTGCTTTACGCTCAGCGTGAAGTTCATTCCCTTTTGGTTGAAGGAAGAATATTTTAAAAAGTCTCTCCCGGGTGCTTAATATTTATTATGGTCATAGAAAAACAGAATTATCGCCAGACATACATTCCATTCCAATTTCCTCTGTGCAATCGGAAAAACAGTTTGTTTGTTTTGATTATGTGTACAGCAGCAGATGAAGAGATCTTTCCTACATTGCGCTTTTATGTTGCCTATTCGTCTCCAACTAGCGCCCAGAAAATCAGAGAATTGTCTAATATTCAGGCCGAAGCTGAAAATGTTTTTATTTTGTTGATTTTAGGCCTCCCTTTTCCTATTCCTGTACTACTCTTAGTACCATGCTCACTACTGGTGTCTGTGTGATTTAGAAAACAAGCATTAGCAAGCCAATAGGTCTCCTCTTTGAGACCAATTGGCTTTGCCAATTACTCAATTCTGTGCAACAAGGCTAAAGTTTTTAAAAACACAAAAAAGCCAATCAAACGGCTGCTCGTATCATTTTGCAGGTGCGCCGACAAAAGGACTAGGGTGTATTTTTTTGTTACTTCTTAGTTACTAACCTGCGTTGGATTGGAAACACAAAAGGAAATAAAACACGCACAAGCATTTTTTGTATTTTTTAAACATAGGTGGAGGAGCAGAAGCAACAAGGGGACAGGGGAAACTACACGGGTAAGGGAGGGGGCACTGAAATAACAAGGGATGCCAAAGCACAATAGGAGAGGGCAGGGGGGACGTGAAACAACAGAGACATGAAAGCAACACAGAAGAAGGTGGGAGGGACGGGAGAGCAACATGTGGGTGGTGGGAAGCAATATAGAGGGCATGGGGAAGCAATGGGGAGAGGCAAACGTGCAACAGAGAGCAACACAGAGAGAAGTACACAAGGGACACAGTTCGAAAACACTTGCACTTTTTTGGAGGGCTTAACAAAAGAAAAACAAAGTAGTGCTTGAAAAGCAAGCAGTGGAATCAGAGATGCCATCTAATCAAATAGAGACAGTAAAGAGGCAATGCCCCTTGAGAGTGACAAACACAAGACTGACATGCTGGGAGACAAATAAAAAGCAGGCAAATGTGAGTGACAGGAAAGCCAACCAATTGAAATCAACGGGCTGGCTCCAATGTCTTCTTTGTTCTTGGTAAACCACAATATGTCTGGCAACAGACAGCACATGCGCTGTGGTAAATTTGGGCGAGCATCCACCAAGAGAGTTTTGGCCACCATAGTGTACCTGTCATGTCAACGATCATGGTTGGAGAAATTCCATCAGTGGATTTTTCTCAGGATTCACTCCCTTCTCCACATTTGAGAGGATTTCCCATTACTACCCAGCTAGAAATCAGGCTTCTACATCAATGAGCTGAGGTGTGTGGCCAAATTGCCGAAGGGCCCTGTGGTGCAGTGGGTTTTAGTGACCACTTTTTGCACCATTGTTGTACCACCATGTTAAAGAAGGGCTGCAGATACTGGTGTGACTCCTTCCGTAATAACCATTGTGCGAGCGTGCCACTTTGCAATCTGAAGGTTACATTCCCTCATTCACATTGGCGTGTAGCCAAATGCAAATGAGGGAATGCCGTTCCCCATGTGCACTACCATATTACCAATGCAAGCACATAGGCGATTGGGCCCTTGAGAGTTGCACTAAATGTGTGCACAGTTAATTCACCTTTCACAGGCTCCCTTTGAGAGCCAGCACGGATGTTCGCTAAAGTCAGACTGTAGCCCTTGTGGTTTGGGGGATTCCTGCCCCTGCCCGTCACAGCAGGCCGGGTCACAGCAGAAGTTTGAAACTGATGCTCTGAGTTTCAGTGCTGGGCGTTATGCAAATGAGTGTAGAGTTCAGGCCTGCGCTGGATAGATTACAATATTTTGGATTTAATTTCGCAGTCTGAGTGTATACTGCACAAACTGAATCAGGGTTCGCACGGGCATGGACTGGGAACGTGCGCCCTGTTGGTAATACATTACCTGGTGCCCCCAGAGAAAACAAGCAGAGCCACAGAATATGCACGCAGCAAGTAGCTGAAATGATGTGAAAAAACGACACAGGATGTTTTAATTCTCTTCTATAAATGTTCACTCTGCTGTGCGATCGGGAAGGAACTGAGGGGCCTGAGGAAGCTGTTTTCCTTCATCTACTGGGCTTTCCGACTGCTAGCCCTTATTTGCAGGTGGCCCAGGCATATGCATTGGATATTCATGGCTTTTGCATATATCAAGGACTAGGAAAGGTAACCCCTACTTATACCAAGCGGATTGGAGTGTGGTTTACAATTTTTTCAACCTGTTTTTACATGTATTTAGTCTCCAAATATATTTTTCCCTTTTACCATTTGAGCTACCAGTTAGGAGAGCACCCATTAATTATAACAGTTTTTCCATTTCCATTTCTATCCTGGAAAGACACTCACTTCAACAATGTTCTGAAGTTGTGAGTGTTTTAAATATTTATCATGAGCAGGCAAACACCTGTATTCTAAATTCCTGACCTTAACTATCTCGTGCCTCAGTAAATGAGTCTGCAGAGATAGATTTTTCTGCAAGAGTAAGTAGTAGACTACACTTTAAACCTCACAATGTGATCAATTTGCCTGTTCTGCACGTGGAAATCTTGTTTTCAAGCGTGTGGTATATACCTATGTGCATGAAAACTTCACGAATCAGACCCATAAAGTGGAACTAACATAACATAAGTTTATTCGTCGGTTTAGAGAAATTAAAGCGAAAACACGATGAAGAATACCTGCCTGACAAACTCAGACTGGTGAGAGCATATTTTGGTACATTTCCAAAATAAAGAAAACATTTTCTAGGAAAATATTGAAGAAAAACTGTAAAAACATACAAAAAAAATAGGCTAGAAGTGATAAGAAAATAGCATAAAACAGCTAAGGAGAAAAATGGGCAGGATTAATTAAAAGGAGAAGTGTTAGCACTGGGGTTTCTGGTTGTCAGATTAGGCACCCTACACACGCAGGAACCAGCACTCTAGTCAGGTTAAGCTAGATACACACAAAACGATAACCTTTGCTCACCCTCTGGTAGCTTTGCACAGAACAGTCAAGCTCATCTAAAGAGGCAATGTGTAAAGTATTAGTGCAACACGCGGAAACAGTACTACAATGAAACGACCACAAAATTATACCATACAGAGTTAGAAAAATAGATTATAATTTGAGGAGTAAAACAAGAACAAAACGACAAACATCCAACAAGTAGAACCGGAGTTATTATTTTTTACTAAATAAATCAAAATCTAGTGCTTGGAGCCAAATAGCGCTTAGGGGTTACTAGAAGTCTCGCTGTACCGGGATTGATCCAAAGTTCAGGCTGACCATGATGGAGGGCAGGCCGTCTACAGCACTCACACAGGTCATGCTGAAAAAGTACCTTGGATGAAGCAGGCATTGACGTCGAAGATTTGATGCATCGGTTCCGATCGGCACAGGTGAGGAAGGCTTCGTCAATGAACCCCTTTATGATGCAGGCACTGCGTCGTCGTCGAGCCCCGCTATTCATTGTCATCGAGCCATGCAGTCTGTCGAAGCGATGTCTTCGATTGGCTCCTGCGTCACCTTGAAAAGGCAATGTGTCGGTTCTGATCTGCTCAAATTCTACACTGCATCGATTTTGATGGTTCTAGACAGGGCTGGATTGGCACCACATGGCACAGCAGGACTCACAAATGGCAGAGTCCAGGTGCTGTTGCAGAGTTGAAGGAAGTCTTTGATGGCCTTGAGACTTCAGAACATTTGGCAAGCCAGCAAGCCCTTGGAGTCATTCTCAGTTCAAGTGGGATGGGTCCAGTCCTTGTCCTCAGCAGGGCTGAGATCAGCAGACAGCAGGACAGCACAGCAAACAGATAAGCAGTTCTTCCTGAGAAGCAGTCAAGCATAGTGTCAATCCTTGTAGCACAGCAGTCTTTACTCCTGGCAGAGTTCTTCACTGGTCCAGTAGTGTACTGTCTTGGTAGGGTCAGGGCCCCAGTACTTTACCCAGTTGGGCCTTTGAAGTGGAAGTGAATTCAAAGCAGGGTCATGAAGTGCACAGGTACCCCTTTCTTCCAAGCCCTGGCTACAGGCTATCAGAAGTGTGTACTCAGCCATTTGTGTGGCACCATTTGTCAGCACCCTCCTCTCTTCCTTCCCAGGAAGAGCTATCAGAATGCAGATGAATGCAGATGAGTTTTCTGTCACACCCGCCCTTCCTGTGTTTGAGGCTGTCTAGAGGGAATGCACAAAATGTAGCAGCTACCCACCCAAGATATGCATTGAATACAGGCTGCAAGGCAGACAGAGCAATAAGAGAAGAGAAATGGTCACTTTCTAAAAGTGGCATTTCTACAATAGTAAGGTTAAATTCAACTTTACCAGTAAAGAGGATTTATCATTACCATTCTAAAGATATGAAACACGATGCCGCTACTCCTTTCTAATCAGTAATTTTAGATTAAAAGTGGTTTAAGGAATTCCCAATGTTAGCCTATAAGAGGCGTAGACCTCACAGTAGTGAAAAACGAATTTAGCTGTTTGTCACTACTAAGTCATGCAAAACTAACCACTACATGTAGTACATTTTATTTACACAGCACTCTGCCCTATGGGCTACTTACGGTCTATGTTAGAAGTGCCTTATGTGTATTCAAATTAAGGCTTGGCAAGTAGTTTTGAATGCCAAGTCGAAGTGGCAGTAAGCTTCACACACAGGCTCTGTAATGTCAGGCCTGAGACAGGTTTGAATGGCTACTTGTGTGGCTGGCTTACAATTATAATAAATATGTCAAGTTTATATACACCAATGCTCCCATGTTTAAGGAGAGAGCACATGCACTTTAGCACTGACCAGCAGTGGTAATATGCACAGATTCCTATGGCCAACAAAAAGAACGTCTGAAAAAGAGGAGGAGTAAGGCAAACATTTTGGGGTGACCCTTCAGAAAAGGCGAATTTCCAACAAGAAGATATATCGGAGTCTAAATACAGAAAGAACCACAGGTTTATAAGCAGAAATAGTTACCGTAAAATAAATAGGAGTAGTGGTACCATGTTATATGAAGGAATAAGGGTATTAAGGAAAATGCAGTAGTTACAGGGGTGTAGCATAGGTAGAGGTACTTTGGTATAGGCAGGAAAGAGGTACAAATGCCTATATAAGACAAGAGATATTAGGTTGACTTGGTTACAGACAGTTGTAAAGGTACTAGAAGGCAGGTAGGGGTAGCCCTGAAATGTTATAGGTAGTTGTGTTAGTAGTTGGCTTAAGGCATCAGTTCAGGTACAATTGTCAAGGTAGATGTACTAGGTATAGATAGCAGAGATGCCAATACGAAGGTATAGATAGAGGTGTAAGAATGGGCATAGACTGACAATGGGGAGGGTTAAAGATGTGGTAGAAATAGAAGGGTGTAGGTAGAAGGTATTGGTATCAGTGTTGATGCAAGGGCTTATGCAGAGCTAAAGGAAATACGGTATAGTGAGTGGTTCAGGTGCTTGGGTATATGTAGAGGTATCAGTAAAGAGGCATAGGTAGAGGGGGTAACATGGTGTAGACACAGGTTGTGATAGTATAGTATAGTATAACAATTTATTTTTCGGGCTATAGGCAATAGGGTAAAGGTGTTAGTACGCTAGGATTGAGTAGAGAAATAAGGTAATCAACATGGGCAGAGCAACTAGATTATAGATATGGTATAGCTACTAGCCCACAGGCAGCCATAGAGGTATAGATGGGACAGAAAAAGAGAAGGGTATAGGTAGTGGTTTAGGTAAAATGGTATAGGAAGGCTGTGAAGACACTAGGGCATAGGAAGTGGCAGAACATAAGTGATACAGGTTGGGGAAAAGGTATATGGGTGTAGGGAACAGGGGTTAAGAATAAAAAGCTGAGAGAGGGCCAGTGTTGATACACAAAAAATCATGAAGAGAGGAAAGATGGGGAAAGAAAGGAAGAAGGAGGACAGGCAGAGAGAGGTAAATGAAAAGAATCTATGAGATATTGGAAAGAAACAAACTGCAAACATTTATTTTCAACATGAACAGCATTCACCATGAGGGACTCAACCTCCTTGAAATCTCATTCAGTTGAAAAAAATCAGGAAAGAGGTTCACAGAAAATGTTTCTCCAGAAAAGGATTTGCCAAACGTGTTTTTCTCCAGAATCACATACAAACAACAACATAACCTAACCTAACATAACATAACGCAACATAACATAACACGACATAGCATGACATGATATAACATGACACAACACAGAATATCGTAACATCGGACGAGAGATAACTTTGGGGCAAATGGACAATTCTTGTGACAATTGTTGCTTGCAGACTCCGTAGGAACCATAGGAACTCGCCACTACTGTAATCTCATTGAATGCCAAGAACCTCCATTCTTGGATTTTACTCTAAGGAGGTGCTGAAAATGAGCAATCAAAACTTAATTTTAAAGGGTAGTATGTGATAAAAAAAATCTGATATAATTAACACATGAGTGTCTTGCATTAAATATGATGTCCAGTAGTGTTTAAAACATCTACTGTCTGTTGGTGGATGTATCAGGGTGAAAGGGCAAGCAGGTCTGACAAGCTTCACTGTACAAAAGAACATCTTATAGTACCTTTGGTTTAAAATCTTCAGCACTTACCCCCCTGCCCTTTTGTCATGTGTTCCATTCAGGGCACATTGTAGTTTTCTATATGTTAGCCTAACTGTGCAAGACACAGACTGCATTAGCTTTGCACACATTACTATATAAACAAGTTTGCTTCTGTGCCACATTATAGTTTCACACAGACCCTGCAGTTGTGTTTTTGCTCCGTTCTTTCATAGGATTTAGTCTGAACAGCAGACAAGGTCAAGCAACAATGTTCTTTGTTATTTTGTTCTGGTCAGGCACTCACACTTAGGCACAACACAGAGGTGCAGCTGTTGTTTATGAACATGTTAACCTTGCCATATAGGTATGCACAGCAATGTAACACAGAGAGAGAGACTGATATTTTCTGAGATAAGATCATGGCTGTATCTGAGGTGTAGAATGTCCATCTGTGTATGCTAAGGTATGGGGTACACAACGAAACCCAGAGCTCTTTGCTGTCTAATCAGTTTGATTCTGAAAAAGGGGAGGGGGGTTTGGCTATTCTGTCTTATAATATGACAGTGCATTTCCTAATATATGATTTACTGACAATACTGATGGTATATGGGGCCCCCATGCACTGCAGGGGCTGCGGGGTCCTTTGATACCCCACTTCCCAGTTAGCATGGTGAAAATATTTTAGAAGTTGCCAGATTTGGAGTACTGATAACAGCAGTAGTAGTAGTAGTAGTAGTAGTAGTAGTAGTAGTGGTAACAGCAATGAAAGCTGAAGTTCACTGTGGAGCTTAATTCACAATCTGATTTGATGGTTGAGAGCAATGTTCCCTCTAATTATTTTCCTCTGTGTGCGGCAGTGTAGGGTCTCTGTGCACTGCAGTCATGGCTATGTGCGCCAGGAACCACACCGCCCGTGTGTGCAGCGCCAAATATCACTACAAACGTTTGCTTAAAACCCTAGCAGCCCAGCTCTGTTAAGAAGAGACATTTTATTCCTCTGTCTGATGTAACATTTCCTATATATTGATTTACACACTATGATTCAGTGTCTCTGTGTAATGTGTATTCGATGTAAAGTGCTTAACACCTTACACTGGTATGAGTGGCGCTATTAAACAAAATAAATATGAAAGAGAGAGGGGTTATTGAGACTTGAGGGTCACTGTTAAAGGTTGGTAATGAGAGTATCCGTGGCGGAGGTGGTCATTGGGGAGCCAACAAACATTGTCACACCAGGCGCCACCAGCCCTAAAGCATGCCCTGTTCAAATGGCACTAATAATTTCAGTGAAATTATGAAAACATCCCACATTGCAATTTAAAACCTTGGCAGCTATATTTCTTTTCTTAATACGGTTGGGCTGCGGGGGGATTGTGTGCATTTGTTAAGGTTTTCATGTGAATTGCAGCTCATGATGTGTGCTGCGATTAACATGAAAACTTTACCCAATGCTCAGGGACATCTTAAGGATTTTGAGTGCCAGGGCCAAACTTATTTCCGGGGCCCCTGATTAGAACAGCTTTGGATTTATGATTCAGTTTCAACTTTTTCATGTCCTTTTTGGCCAGATCTCCCACACTGCAGAGGCACACTGGTCCACATTCTAAATGTGCTTCCATGTAATATTCAGGGATAGTGGTATGTGTTTTCAAAATTGTAACATAGCCTGAAGGAAAAGGAAAGGAGAATAGTGAGAAATAGGATTTAGTGGCGGAGAAAGGGGGAGAGAGGAACAAAGTAGAAAAAAAGTCAGGGTGCAAAGGCAAGAAATGGGGAAGTGGTAATGGAGAAATTGGTAAGAGAGGGACAGAAAGAGAAAGGCAGCCAGAGGCTTTGGAGAACTGGGAGGGAGAAAGGAGAATGGAAAACCGGTAAGAGAGAAAGCAAAGAACAGGCAGTGAGAGGGAAAAGGAGACAAGAATGGGATGGGGAGAAGGGGAAAGTGGGTAAACGTGGAGCGGGACTGATATGAGGAAGAAGAAAAAGAAGAGCAGCTGGGGAGTGGAAGAAAAAAGGACAAGAGATATATCAGAGAAGACAGCGAGTGTGGTATGGCAATGCTTCAGAAGTAGCGTCTCTGCATATCGACATTGGGGGGTTCTATAAGGAGCCTTTTTCGCCATCTTGTCATTTCTAAACGCTTGCTCTATGTAACCGTGCTCACCTGAACGAAGTAAGAAGGGTGGAAGCCTGGTTAGGCCTTGCCAAGATTTTTAATCTTGCCAAGATGCAGGTCTGAGCAGATGGCAGCTGCAAGTGTGTTAATGACAGATCCATTTGTCGGGAGTATTCTCTTCACTAACACTTGCTTCCCTTCTCTTTTTGAAACTCAGGGGCAGCAACATTGTCGTGGTGTCACCAGGGCTTTAAGTGGAAGCTTTTTCAATATTATATGAAAGCCATAGTTGCTGCTTATTTATCTCATTCAACTGACAAAGCCAATAGTCCGACTTGTAGTAAGTATGATGTAACTTGTTGTATCACATATCTGGATGCAATGACAGAAACAGCTAAATACGAGTCGGGCGGTACACTATGCTAAGTACAGATTTTTAGCTTATGTCTTAAGCCAGGGCCTTAATTACACTGCCATGCCCAGTTTTTTCATCCCACTTAAAGCCCTGGGTATGATTGATTTATGTTTTTATATAGCGCCTGAATCACCCCCAAAGGGGTATCTCTGCGCTTCATACTGTGCTGCTGGGCAGGCTGACGAGCATTATCACATTCTATCCTGTACAGTCATTTTTTATCTATCTGCAACCGCATGTCAATATACTATGCCGATATTATGTGTTAACATGCAACATGAAATACTATATCCCAATAAACAAATTTTGAACAAAAAAAATGTATATATTCCTTGTAAAATATATGTGAATATTTGAAATTTAAAGCATGCAGAATACACATATGGTACCAATGATTCATTAAATATTAATCACATATACCTTTCTTTTTTAGACAACTTCATAACTTTCAGTGCACCCTCAGCCATGATGTTACTTGTTGTATCATATAGCTGGATGCAATGACAGAAACAGGAAAATACAAGTAGGGTGGCACACTATGCGATGCACAGAAAAGTGTTAATCACCCCACAGCTGCACTCTATTAAGAGAAATTCAGCAAGTCTACCAACACGACGTGTGCTTTTCACGACGTGTTTGTAGAGTTGCTGCATTTCTTTTCGTAACAGAGCTGGGCTGCGGGGTGATTGTGGGCCTTTGTTGAAGATTTCAGGTTAATCACAGCGCCCGTCTGGAGCTGCAATTAACCGGAAAACTTTAACAAAGTCACACAATCACCCCGCAGCCCAGCTCTGTTAAGAAGAGGAATTCAGCAAGTGTACAAACACGACGTGTGCTTTTCACACTGTGTTTGTAGACTTGCTGAATTTCTTTTCATAATAGAGCGCAGCTGCAGGGTGATGGGCAGATTGTGTGCTTTTGTTAAAGTATTCATGTTAATTGCAGCTCGTGACGGCGCTGCAATTAACATAAATACTTAAACAAAAGTACACAGTATGCACCACAGCCGGGTTCTACATGGAAGAAACACCCGGTTTTCACGCCGCTCGCTTTTTAAAAGCAGCGACGCAAATGTTCTTCTTTGATGTGCTGTGCGCTTCTTGTAACGGAGGTGCGCGCGCGCCCATGCGCGCACGTTATTGGGAACAGTGGTTGAGAGTCAACAGCAGAACGTTCCACCAAAGCTAAGAAAATGTTTCAGATTTATTTGTCTATTTAGTTGCTTTTTTAGGGGGAGTGTTTATGAAGCAAGAACCTACTCCAATGGGTGTATAATGGGGCAAGCAGAGAGAAGTGTGGCAAAATGTGCGACTATGTGTAGTTTGTAAGAGCATGCTAGTCATTTACAAAAGCAAAGGAAGAACAGGCTACACTACAGTTAGGGTTAAACGTAGTTTACAAGGCTTCATAAATGACAAAGTTTCAGAATTTACATTATTTACAAAATTGACATTGCAGTGTACATGAGGGAGAGCAATCAGTTCAGGGGAATTTAGAGAGAAGATTAGGATCTTGAGATATTTTCTGCAGGTTAGGAGAAGATGACACTAGTCTTAGGTGGGGGTGGGGACGCCATGGGAAGGGAGCAGAGGGAAAAAAAGGCTTTTTTGTTTTATCTTGTTTGGTTCTTCCAGGATCAGTTAACGGGTGTCAAGAATGGTATAGGCACTCTTTTTTTTTAGCGACTCATGGCTTCCCTTGTAGTTGATGCAACAGGATCTAAATCTGATGTGTGCTTATATTGGGAGCCAGTAGAAGTTTCGGAACGTGGGGATGACATGATCAAATCTTTGTTCTCAGTCATGCAGCCGCATGAAAGGCAGCTTTGAGTGGGATTAAATGTTGAGTCAAGTAGACCAATATGGAGAGCATTGGCTGTTTCAGTGTGCATCTTGAATATCAAATCCACAAGATTAGTGGGGCAGTATATTGACGACAAAATATTTTTCAAAAATATTGACAAATAAGTAAGACTAGATTTTCTATACCTTCTTTCACATATAAGTACCTAGGTGGCACATATATCTTCAAGGTACATAGATATTGAGTTAAGAATTGTAAATCTATACGTCCCGATATGCACTTATCTTTTGATATTTTACCCCTCGCTATTCTTGTGCCAAAATATTCTTGGTACATTCCCCCTGTTGATGTGGAGCACGAAGAGAGCTTGTAAAGTCAAGCGACTGATAAATGCCAGAAGAAATAGTTCTGTCTACTCTAGTACCAGGATGTTTGGGCTTTCTTGTTCATGTCATTTTGTGAGAAATTCTGGGGTCAATATAAAGTCCAAAGGAATTGGCACTGGAAGAGAGGGAGGAGGTGAAGCTGTCTCATTGAATTTCATTCAGCCACTGACATTTTCAACTAATCTGTATAAATGACATTTTTGTGAAAAAATCAAACAATCCATCTTGATAGCATTTATAGTGTATTCCCTATGACCTTACCTTCCTCCAGTTAAGATGTTGTCAATTAATCAAAGTGGTTCGATTAGGATTTCTCAGGATCCAGCATCACTCGGAGTAGTTTCGCTGTGAGACACTTCATCCTGCACAGTTAATAGTTTTTTGGGTGCAGAAACTCATTTGGTAAAATCAAATGTGTGCAGCCTGAAAACGAGAAGTGCCAATGGTATTGGACCCAGTAATTCAGGATCTAGCATGTTATTTCCCATTCCATGACCAACAACTCATGATAATCAGTATTCAGAGTGAAAATACCAGCTGGAAACAGTAATACCCAGCCTCTGTTTCACCTCTGATTACCAGAAATGTCAGAATCCACCTCTAAGAATTAAAGTAATGCAAAAAGATTGCACAATAATAAACATAAATAACATGAATACTTTACTTATCATGTTATGGTCTTAGGGACTGACTTTGAGTTTGGTGAACAGGGTACTGAAATGGCAATGAGGTATCCTCCTCGGCAACTCTCGGTCCTCCCTCCAATTTAGAGACCTACTCCAGCTCCATTGCCGACATACTCCTCCAACAGCCCGATTTAGGGTGGGTGCGCAGATGGCTTTTTTGCCGTCTATCCGGTAAAAACTAGTAGTAAGGCACAGTCTAAAGAAAATGAGGATCCCAATGGCATGGGAGAAAACTCCCACGGTGTGGTGGTCATTAGTTTTAAATTTTTTAGAAACTAACTTGTTTTTGATAAATGCAAATCTTAGAAAAAGTATGTCTATAGGAACACATGTTTAATGTAGCCATCTGTCAAACCTTTTGGACAATGACAGGAACCACTGTGATGGCAGTTCCTGCCAATGTATAGAGATGTCCGTGGGGCTGACAGACATCTCTGAATTTGGTGGACGGAATATCCTTCAGGGCGAAGGAGTAAAGTATTCCATCTCCTTGACGGATATTAAACCATCCACCAAACTCTTGATCAGGCCCTTAGACCTTCTTTACAAGTCATGTGGAGTCAATTTTATCACATGGTTATTAGTGGTCATGTCACATTGCACAATCACAAATGCAACTGGATATGGTGTTACTGGGTGGTATTACCACACCCAATAATACTGCATGTTGTATTACCACTTGCTATTCTGGTCACAAATTCCGTCTACTGTATCATGTCTCCCTAAGTGGAACGGGTATGCTCAGGTGAGGGTCCTGTACACACGGTGTCACCAAGCTATACCCAGATGATGAGCCCATAACAAGGGCAAAACTTGCCCTGGGTTGCTTGTGTTCCGGTTCAGGGAGGATCTGACTTGCCAGTTCAGGCTGGACTGTTCCCATTGGAGCAGGGGCAAGAAAGATTTGCATATGGCTGGGGGTCCAAACTGAGGTGTCATGGATTGCAAAATAATCGTGGATTGGGATACGGACCGAGTAATTATCAGCAGCTGAGATGAATTCAAGCATTCCATCCACCACTTTTTGTATACTGTAGTATGTCACCCTATGTAGGATGGGAATACTCACATGTGGGCCTCATGTACACTGTGTTACTAAAACCAAGCAATACCCTACTGATGAGCCCATAACAAGTGCAAACAGGTCATGACTTGCTTGTGTTCTGGTTCAGCGAGGACCTGGCATGGCAGTTCAGGCTGGACTGTTTCCATTGGAGCAGGGTAAAGGCTGATTTGTAAATGGCTGGGTCCCAACTGAGGTGGCATGGTGTGCAAAATAATGATGGATTGGGATGTGGCCCGAGTAAAGTAAGAAAAGGACCTGTGATTTGGGAACAGACCAGTAATATCGAGCCTCACATGTTATTTCGCATTCAGTGCCTCATAAGTGTAGACTGTGATAAATGGGTTGCTAATGCAACACAGTAATGGAAATAGCAGGACTGACTTTACCAACCCTTTTTAGCGGCCAACTTTGAATGAGGTCCTCTAGTATTCAGTTGACATCATTGTTTATTGCAGACAGTTGCTATCATCAAAAGGTTGCCTTATGTTTGGCATAAGGATCTCATTTGTGAAGACAAATCAAAACCTAACACCTATAAACAGTATGGTTAAGATTAGGATAGGATTAGAATTAGGGTTACAGTTGGGTAAAGAGATTAGGGATGGAGTTAATAATTCAGTTTGAATAATTGTAAGTATTTTGTGTTTAAGTGCTTCTTTCTTAAGCTTTAAGTTAAGTGCTGGAGCTAAGCCTCTTCTTTCCTCCAATTACACCACACAGTCCTTGACACACGCCATCCTTTTGGAAGACAAAAACTGGGACCATCCCTTGGGATGAATTCTAGACAACTCTACCCTCATCACATAACCAACTTGCACATAATACCTATAACTATGTAACTCTTCTTCTTTTCATTCAATATATCTTCTATAGAGCATCGCATCTCTTATTTTTCCACTGGGAGTTCTCCTTCCATCCATAACATATTCATCTTCAAGTCTGGCACACTACCTCTCAATAACAAAACATAACAAAGCTTGGTGTCTGCTTTAGGAGTAGTTGAAATTCCAACAAAAGGCTCGTCAGCTCAGAACCAAATCCAGTTTATTCATTAAGGTTTATTGAATATGGTCATTGATGCTGCTATTGCATTGTTCCACCAGATCATTACTCCTTTGATGGTACAAAGGAGTAGTCACATGCTTGATACCCAGACACTTGATAAACTCCAAGAAGTCCCTTGAAGCAAATTGAGGGACTAATGTCTCGGATGAGTTTATCCGGAAGCACCTTTCAGGAAAACAAATTCTCCCAAAATTCTCTGATTTTACTAGTAGAGACACAGTTGACAGAACTAACTCCTGCCAATTGTAATGACAATCTACAGCCATAATTCCAAACTTAGCTTCACCCTTCAGGACATTCAAGGAACCTATGATATCAACTCCAATCTTAGACAAAGCGTTCTCTGGTCAGGAACAGATTCTACTGGACTTTGTATAGTAACTTGAGACTTGTCACTAACTGCAACATATGCACATTCTATGTCAAGCAGCTCAGCACATTTATCAAGTCCTGGCCATCAGAAGAGCTCTCTATCCCTCCTCTTCATTGCATGCATGCGTACCATATTGCTGTCATGAGCCAAATCAACCAACCACTTTAGTCCATAGGAGACATAGTACAACAGAGTTATCCAGTTTTCTCAAAAAGCTATTGACGTCAGACAATTCTGATGAAATGTGACGATCAGCGTCTATTTCTTCATCTGAACCTTTAGTGGACGGCCCTTCCTATGCACATGTTGCATGACCTTTCTGAGAGTCTCACTTTCACCAAGCACTCCCAACCACTTGGACTGTAAGATGGCAAACTTAGTAATGTTGACAGGGTACTAATCACAACTTCTTATCTTCCTGGTCCATTCCACCATCATCACATCATCGTCAGACTTCAAAGGACCTGTGGTAACCAATCAACCATTATATTCCTGCCCCTGGAATATACCCAATTTGGTAACTGAATTCAAGAAGCCTTTATTTAACGATGATAGTGTAGATCTACAGGCACCCTTAGTTGTAAACAGGTCCAACAACAGTTTATGGTTGACCCATATCTTAATCATAGATATTTACTAAAATGGTCAATGACCCGCCAACGCAACTGGACTTGGCGTTCCATTGCTGAGTAAACCACAGAGGCCACTATCAAATTCTAACCGACGAATTCCATCACTTGGCCTTTAACATTCCTACATTGCATTAACACAGCTCCTAGACAACACTGATTAGTGCCAGTCACTAAACAAGGTTTTCCTTTGGTTTTACACCTTGGGCACGCAGCTTGTAGATGAGATATTCCACATTATCCATTTCAAATTTTCACTTTCTTTTCTGCCCTGAGGGTACTGCCTTTCTTTTTTAATATAAATAACATCTATGCCAGTCTTCTATCGTGCATTTCCTTACCTTTAGCAAAAATAAACAGATCATCCTGAAAACAGATAACTCACGAGACAGTAAGAAATGAAGAAGCCATCCTGAAGGGCTACCCCTCTGAAACAGAACTCAGTTTCAGGAGTGATGAATGAGGTCTTTTGGTAGGACTCCTTTAAGCAACATGATCTGGGGATATGCTGACACCACATACAATGTATTTATTTATCTATAAGTTTTATATAGCACTAGCTAGAACTGTGGGTATCAGAGCTCTTTACATACACGAAAGAAAATAGAATGACATAGCATGAAATAAGGATGCATAAAGAGAAAGCATAACATTTTAAGAAGGCATACATTGAAGGGGTGAGTGAAAGCTTAGGTTGTTGAAACAATCAAATAACCACCTATCCATGATGGTCTAGTTATGATGAGTGTCAGCTAAGCTATTGAAGCCTAGATCAGTTGACTTGGGCGCTAAAGTATTTGTTGAGGAGAAGGAGTTTCGGGTCCCTTTTGAAGCAGGAGAAGGGGCAGTTGCATCTGAGGTCTATAGGGAGTACGTTTCACATCCTGGGTACATTACCAGAAAAAGATCGGGAGTGAGTAGTTTTCCTTTTCAATTTAGTAGAGATGAGAAGAAGTGAGTTGGAGCTTCTCAGAGTTCTGGATCTTCTTGCTTTTACAGGTTTGTGGTAAATTATTTTCTCCCTTGAGCAATGACAACATTTTTGCAATGTTGGGAAGGAAGTATTAATTAAGACTTTATTGCATGATTAGTTAAAACCTTTCCAAAGGAAGATGATACCATCAAGCCAGTGTACATATTTCATAGATTATTTAAAATGCAAGCTTAAAACATTCAAAAGTTAACCCCTTCAGTGCCCGCCCCTTTCCCCGCCCTGTGCCGGCCGTTGCATTAGCGGGCGGGGTCTATGACGAGCTGGACTCGTCATGGGCACAGCGCAACCGCGGCCCATGACGAGTCCAGCTCGTCATGGGCACTGAAGAGGTTAAGAAATCATTGTGTCATAAAAGGCCTCTATTACGCGTTGCTAACACGATGGTGTGTAAAGTGCATACTTGTATAAAGGACAAGGGGTCAGAATCAATACTCTAAAGGAGGAGAGGAGCATAATTAAATGGAAAATATGTGCAAACAAATGACTTCCTGCTAGGCTTAACCAGTTTTGGTGGACTGAAACCTGTCTGTTGGTCAATAAGCCGAAAGGCGGCAGTATCATTGGGGAGGAGGGGTCAATGGCAAGGGCACAGTTGTAGTCGAATTATCTATCAGCCTGTCGCATTTGCGTGTCAGCGCCTCTATCTTCTTGGAAAAACGGTCCATAAAACTGACCAAGACACAGTTCAGGGTGGTATTCAAGGGATCAAAACAGTCCAGGACCCCGACTCTGCTGGATCTTATGTCTTTAGCTATCCAACCCCTTCTTAGCAGAGCCCTTCTATCCCCTAGAAGGGTGGGGCACAGGAACAATTCGTGTATTATGTCTAACCCTGGGCGTAGTACCTTGTTCGCACTGTGCCAGATGTCGTTTTCAATGATTGCACAGTGCGGACAAGCAACCGGCACTGTGCAATCATTGAAAATGGCATCTTGCACAGTGCGAGCTGTAGTTTTCTGCTGCTCCAGTAGATTTTTACTCGAGCGGCAGACTTCTCAACGCAAACTGGTAGTTTCTCATCGCGAGCGGTCGCGAGCATACGCGACCACTCGCAATGAAAAACCTGACCTCCTCGCGTTGGGAATCTCGCCAGGAGGTTTATTGTCCATGCTCGCGATCGCCAACTTGATGTTGCTGATCGCGAACAAGGAAAGTCTCGCCGGGATGTCATTTTGCTTGCTCGCGGTCGCCAACTTGACGTTGAGGACCGCGAGCAAGCAAAAAATGACCGCAGCACTACGCTACGCGTGTTCGCACTGTGCTACGTGCAGTTTGCGTAGTGCGAAGTAGCGCGAACTTCGCAAACTACGCGAGCGTAGCGTAGTGCTTTGCCCAGGCTTAATTATGTCCTCTTTATGTTGATTGCAGAGCTGACCCAATTCCTGAGCATTACCCCTTTTCCATATTGGGAGGTGATTGGTGATGAGGATGACCCCTTTTCTCAGCTTTATGAACTGCAACTTAGTCCTTTCTTTGTAGTGGTTGTTTAGGTAGCACTGGGGTGTCAGTTGTTTATAAGTTCATAAGGTCATCCAGCCATGATTCCATGTGGAAAGGCTGGCCCTGTCTTCTATTGAACAGAGCCATTTCATGCAAATTTTTACTAACCTTATAAATTCCTGTTGGCTGATGTGTAAGTCCCAAGAGGGTGTCAAGACAAGTGTGCTGAGGGCTTGGGTCAGACAGTGGTTTCAATGCGACCTGTAGTTTGTATCCAAATAAATCCATAAGTGGTGGGCCAGGGTGCCTTCTTTGGAGACCCTAAGCTTGTGGCAGCTTGTAGCAAAGGCCACCATGTGAGCCAGCGCCTGTCTGCAGATTCCAAATTCCAGTCTTATTTGCACTGGAGATGTGTGGGATAGGAGCTGGAAAACCGATCTGTAAATTTTGTAAGTATATTGTCCAGTGTTCAGCTCTCCCACCCTTTCAGAGTCCCGCACCCATATGTTAAGATTGGGAGGACCTTCGCCTGAGCTACCTGGAGAATCCGTGCAAAAGTGGGCCCATTTAATTTTTTGTATGCAGATCTGAGATCGAACGACAGTGCTTTTTAATTCTGTCAACCACCTCACGTATCTTCCGTTATCGTTGAAAAGGACGTCTAAATACTTGTGGCAGTTAGTGGCATATATTTTATTTCTAGTGTAGAGACCATGTTGGCTTATTAGTCTTAGCTGTTCGAACCGCAAGGATCTTGGTTTTCTTTTTATTTATCAGCAGACTATCGGAGTATGTGGTGGTTACGTCCAAAAGATGTTGCAAGCCAATCTTTGTGTTTCTAACAAGGACCAGATCATCTGCGTAGAGTTGATGTGAGAGATGGAGACCGCCCAATTTGGGTGGATTCAAGTTTACTGACTTGAGACCCGGTGACAGTTTGGACAGAAATAAATTAAAAAGCGTGGGTGCAAGTACACAGCCTATTTTGAGGCCTTGCATGGTGGTAATAGTCCTTAACAGGCGCAATCCATCCCTGATTTTAATTCTGACCCATGTGTCATGGTGCGCAAGCTAACGTTTCGAGTTTCTCCACAGCCCGTTGGAAGATCCGCCATTAGCCACATGTTGAAGTCTCCTGAAATTAAAATATCTGTGCTGGGATTTTCTGATCTGAGGTTTAGCACTGTGGTGGTCAGTTCCTTGGTGATCGCTGACCTTGTGCCTGAGTTTGGACGGATATAGACATTTATCAGAGTTAGGCTGTTCATCTCGGACATGTTGTCTTGTCTTATTTGGAAGATTGTTATTAAAACTGATGAAAAGCAAATCTGAAAGAGTACTGAGTATCATATGATCGTTTGCTGTCAAGAATTGCGCTGCAAAAAAATATTTTGTTAAAAGCATTAGGATGTGCAAAAAACTTCTTTAGACTCATTCTAGTTTCTTTTCTTGTGCTCCTCACTTTGTTTAGTTTAAGCTCCTTGACTGGCCATTGGCAACTCTGAGCGAGGTGCCGACTACTTGAAGCCCTGGGGTGTCGCTCGCTTGTTCCCAAGAGTGAATTGCACTATTGGCCAATATCTTGATTGCAAGACCTCCACTGCTGCAGCTGAAGTTCCTTTGTTTGGTTGCAGGAATATAATGGTTTATGTACCCTACTAGCTGATATGCCATTTGAAGGCATGTCTCTTGCAGCAGGACGATTTTGAAAGATACAGTGCCCTGCTCGCTCAGTTCATTTGCCAAGCTGTTGATGCTCCAGGAGCATATATTGAGTGGGATTTCTGAATAGACGTTATAGCAGCTGATTTGTCACCTGAGCAGTCCAGATGAATTCAGAGTCTCAGACAGCCATGCTCTTTTATCTACTCCTACAGGACCTGCGGGTTGGATTTTGTGACCACTCTTTATGTCCCTCAAGCTGAAAACCGGGGATTTACTTAGGGTGCCTCTGAGGACCGAGCAAACCAATCTTGACCTCACCTTTGGACTCGTGGCGTCCCAAAAACTGTTGAGGATGTGTGGGTAACCCGATTCCTTGCCGGGAGTGATGGAGATCCCCCACTGCTTGAAGATGTCCGTGTATCTCAGGATGTTAGAGGCTAGCTCCGTAGATCGCCAGGTAACCTTGGTTGATTCATTGATCTGACCATGCATTGGTGCAATGAACTCAACAGAAGCAATCTCGTGTTATGTGACTTCTTCCATCAAACCTGCGTTTGAATTAACTTCAGGATGTTTCCAAGGTTTTGAATATCAAATGTGCCTTTCAACTTATATTCCGGGTAGAATAGTGTGTAGGCAGTTGGTGCTTGTGGTTGCCTTATGTAAAAGCAGCCGTCATGAAGAGGCATGTTGTTTGCAAGCTTTGGGGGAGTGTGACGAGTTAGACTGTGTTCACTCAGAAAGGGAGGACCAGGCCAGTCAGAGGCTTTCTCCTGCTAAGCTAAGGGAGGTGCTCATCATTCTCAGAGTTGAGATGGTCCAATTGCTGGGGTGTGAAGAGAAGATTCCTGCAAGCATGTTAGGGTTCAAACCAGAATTTACAGGTTTAAGAGGCAGGTTGAGTACGGTACTGGTCTCCTTTGGACTAGTTGAGGGTATGTCAGTGATGTTTTGCTTGATGCTTGCTTGTGCAGTTTCCTCAATGTGAACTGTTTGGAGCCTGATGGCTCTGTTTTTGCTGGCTGGCTGGATGGTCGGCCAAGTGGTGTTTCCCCTCGCTGCTTGGCTCAAAACTTCAGTATCCATGTCTTGCCTTGGAATTTTGGCATGATCCACAGGGGGGGTCCTAATTGCTATCATAGCGGAGTCTGTTCTGGCTGCCGTGGTCCTCGCATCAGTGGATACTATGGTGATACTCTGTTGCTTTACAGCCAGTTCAGGAATTAAAATTGGATCATTTGCCTCTACTGCCGAGCCGTTAAACTGGGTTAGGTCCTTGTTCCAGATGGTGTCTTCATGGTTCTGTGTTTTAAATAGGGGGTAGGATGCCAAATTGTACTTTGCGATTTGGGTTTTGTTTCAGCCTTTTCTCCTTTTTGCTCTTTTGCCTTTAGGGTCAGCCTCTTGAGTGTTTTTACCGAGTGAGGGTGTAAGACCAGGCCCGAGGAGTTTGGCTGTGACAGTCGCTCGCGAGCAGCTGCTGTCAGTGCTGCGGGCTGTTGTGGGCAGGAACTGCAGTGGATCAGCTTCCTCAGCCCCGCCTGCCACGTGTGATGGCTCCTCTTGGAGTTTTTTTGTTGGATTATCGCCTGCAACCCAGGTCCTGCCTTTGGCATTTGAGGGCTGTGCGTTGGTTAATTCTTTTAGCTCCCACACAAGCTTTGCCATCACCTCCAGGAGTGCACTTAGTTTGCCTAGGATTAGGGAGCAGTTGTAAATTTGGCATGGGTGATCAGCGTCCGCCTGGGTCCATTTTATCTAATTGTTTAGGTTTGTGATCTTTTCATCAAGGCTGGTGATGTATAAGGCCAGAGTGTTTAATAGGCTTATCTGTATGTCCATTTTATTGGCTTGGAACAACATTGCGTCCTCTGACCTCTGTAGGATGCCTAGGGCTGTAGACAAGGCCGACTCCTGATTCTCCATGTTTTTCACCTTTGGAGTAGCCGGGGGTTTGTGTTGTGGAGAACTTCTTTTCCATAAGATGAGAGCATGATTTTCCATTCCTTGGATCGAAGATAGGATAGTCATTTTCAAGGTGGTGTTAAATGGTAGCGGCAATTTCAGTCGATAACCCTTCAAGTATTGCCCGGCGGTAATCGCCTCTCATACCACTCGATAATTTACCAATGAAAGAGGCAGGCGCCGGAGACTGGAAGGCAGGAAACAAAGTTTTATTCCGTCGGAGCAGAACACATCAGATCAGACAGCAAGGTATCGTCACGAGGTGCTCTAACTGCATCTCTGAGGCCTGGCCTCTTATACACAGGTTTATTGCTTTATTACACATGGTACATTCTTATTGAGACTTTGATGTACGGAAAGACATCCTTGGAACCCTCACTTCAAGCTTGTTCTCACACATATCTACAGTAGAAGTCCCCACCCCATCTACAGTAGGAGATGGCTATCACGCAGCTGGACATTCCGTCAATTCCCGGGGGTGTGTGCAACCGGCCGGGTCTCAGGGGGTAGGGGCTTTGATCCACTGTAATCCCTTTGATGTGGGGTGTTTCCCTTACAGTAGGGGCAATAAACTGCATCCGCAGGGTTAGGTGATGGCCTGGGATCGGTTCGGACAATGGGGCGCAGAGGAAGGGGGTTATCAAAGAGAGGCATGACCATGTATGGGATGTCGGTCAGGCATGGGATGTGGTTCCATGGCAGGGTCGCGCAGAATGCGAGGGTTTATGGCCCGTGTATGAGAGAGCGGGGGTGGCCGGCGCGCGGGGGATGCTCGCAGCGCCAGGGGAAAGCGCTGGCGATCGAGAATGAGCGGGGAGAGAGTGGGGTGCCTAAAATGGCGGCCGTGCATTCGCTGTGCGTGGCGCTGGGGAGAGGCAAGATGGCGCAGATAATGTTCAGTTACAAGCTAAATTTCCACAGTGGGAGGAGTCTTCCTCGTAGAGAAACAATTGAAAATGTCCTATTCCCTGTGATGTTCTAGTGCCTGACTTTTTCAGGGCGTCCCAGAACAGTGGTAGATGCTCTGTTTGTTCCACTGGTTGCTCGCGCTGTGTCACCCAATTCTTTATTACTGTTTCCTCTTCTATCCTGGAAATTAGGAGGAATACATAATCTTTACCCAATAAAGAGTTGAGTAGAGGCTGCACAGGGTCCCATTCTGTTGAATTTTTGGGGATTGCGTTGCTGACTGGTGCGTTAGTTTGTTCATTTTCTTCTTGTGCTGATCCCAGTGTGCACCAAGGTTTGGGGCACAAGACAGCAGCCGGACCCCCCAGCCTGCCCAAAGTGAGGGGGGGAAAAATGCCCGTTACATATAGAGCAGCTCCCTGTTTAACTTGGGGGGCCAAAGGGATTCACTTATTCCAGGATGGATTTTCGAGTGAGGTGATAGTGGGTTGAGGTTGGGGCCACCCTTGTTGACAGTCACTATTGAGCTCAGGGGGATGGGCACAGGCCCCTAATACTCGAATTGCTGGAGAAAATGGCAGAGCCCACATTTTTTATATATGCAAATTTGGATGTGATTTTTGGCTGGGAAAGGGTGGTTTTGGGTCCTAAGAGGCTAGTTTCCATGTGTAGGTTTGGATTAGCCGGTGGGCTGCTCAGTGGTGGGATTGATGTTAGATCTAGTATCTGGTCAGGTGCTTCTACGGGTTCCAGTCATCAGTCCTCTGATTCTGTTTCTTAGGTGGAACCGCCGGACACCTTGATTTTTCAGTTTGCATAGCTTAACTGATATGCTGCGGTTTCGATAAGTTAGCACCAAGTGCTGCGCCCCCGGCTTAATACTTGGGCTGCTATATCTTTTGTCTGCTTTTCCACTTCTCCCTTCGTGTTTTGCCATATGGGGGGGGGGCAAGATTACAGGACTGGTGGGGGGATTCAATGACTGACGGACTACCCCCCCCATACGGAACGGGGAAGGGAGAGAGGGGGAGACACTTCGCACCAGTTTTTCCGATCTACCGGGTTCCAGTTCAGCCTCTACCCAGTAGATGCTGAGGATAAGATCAGAAGAGTGCCGCAGTATTGTCAAAGTGTTGAGGTGTTGATATGGGTCCTTCGTTTCCTTGTTCCTTGTGACTGAGGCAAAGGATGGTAGAGCATCTTAGTCGAATGAGTTGCCCCTTTAATCAATGAACCACCCTAGCGGCCCCTGGAGACTCAATGGTTGTATTCCAGAGTGTTCAAAGTGTTACATTTCCTGTGTCAGTCTGTCCATGCTGTAGGCAGGCTGTCGAGAGTGGTGGTGAGTGGGGCCTTCAAGTGAAGCGCAGGCTGCACCCGGGGCTAGTTCGAGCTGCCTCTGCAGTCCACCTGGCGCCACTCTCCGTGGCCGCCAACTAGCAGCTGCCGTACTCACTGATTCCATTGTTGCTGCCTTTTCCAGCGGGGGGGAGTGCGGGTTGCTTGGGCTGTAGCAGGCTAGAGTTAGGGAGGGGAAGTGAGTGCAACCCGCTAACCCCCCTCTGGCTTGCCTCTTCACCTCTGATGTAGCGCCCAAAGAGTTTGAAATTTGTAGGGGTGCATCATATTCACTGTTAGTTGGCACTCGCATATAATCAATGTATATTTAGATGTGTCGTGCGAAATGTATTAAGAAATGTATCAGCTGTATCGCAATATAGAAGTGTTAGAGATGTGAAACCATATTGTGAATGTATTCAGTGAAATGTGTAACGATTAGTTTTCGTTCAATGCAATGTATTAGGCTAAACGTGTAACCTGGTTGAATTAACTCATGTATGTCGCTTATCCACGTATATGAAAGTAAAAGTACTAATGTTAGAATGTAATTTAATGGTGTGTTTAACCTAGTAGAGGCCCGAATTCACATAGGTCATTGAGAAGAAAGGCCTGGAATTTCTTATGTTAGCGGAGTGCGGTAGGCCGCAAGAGATTTATTCTAGTAGAGGTTTTGGGCTGCAGTAAATTGTAAAGTTAAAAGACGCGAAGTATTTCTCCATCCCATGATCTCACCTCAGGTGCAAGGACAGTTGGTTTGTTAGTAGAAAAGGTCTTTGTCTAAGAATTGAATTATGGGGGAAGCCAGACATGGGAGTACTTTGGAATGTGCCAATCGCAACTCCTAGCGCGGACGGTGTCTGGGACTCAAGGCCAAGCTGATGGACAATGGAAGATGGACAGCGCTGGATGGAAAAGTACTGGAAGAAGACCTGGTCGAGGAGGTGTGTCGGAGGGCGTGTTCTATGTTTTGGGGTTTCGTATTAGGGACAGTGCCCCGAGGGTTGAGCAGAACAGAGTAGCCCAGAGCAGAGAGAAGAGGTGGGCGAGGAGCTAGAAGGAATACTTTAGATCGAACCCTCACTAAGTGAAGACTTCTTTGGGAGTTTCACTTCTGACACCTTCTTCGACTTCTTGGGTCTTAAGGGAATGCTAAGTAGGGATGTCATCTAGCATAGAGTAGGGACAGAGATGAGTTGGTTTAATGATTCCTAATATCGACATTGGCTTGGTAGTTATCTACCTCATGCTTTTAGAGTTTGTACTTTTATTTAGTCGTATGCGGATTCTTCGTAGAGTAGCATTTGTGTTAGTGCCTATTTACCTGTTGTGCCTTGTATTGAGGTGCCTATATCTGCAGATGTTTTTGCTGATAATAAAATCCAGAGAGCAATAGAGATTGAGTTTCGAGTCCTAAATTATGTCAAATTGCGGAAGGTATTCTCTGATAATTGTGTTTGCTCCCTCCACGCTATTGGGCAAGTAAAAAGGTTCACTCGACCAGAGTGGGGTCTTGGAGATAATTGGAAACAAGAAATTGGGCCTCAGCACCTCCTTGCCTTCTCTCGGCGTCCCTGCTCTAAAGCAGCAAAAAGGCCCTCAGGTGTGCCCGGCTATCCTTGCCTCCTTGCCTACCACCTCCGTGTGCCTGCGCCCCTGCAACTCCTGTGCTTTTCAGGGCAGAGAAGCTGTCCCCGGGCTGTAGGTCGGGGCCAAAGCCGGGGTGGAAGCTGGGGCACAACGACAGCTCAGCAGCGGCAGCTCAGCAGAGGATCTGTGAAGTAGCGGCATAATTTCACTAACGGGAAGACTAGCCCTTTGGACCAAAACATGGGCAAATAAATAAAAATACAAAGTCAAGTTCTAGTTTAATATGCTACGTTTTTAACACCTGCTGGGAAGGGGATGTCCCTGTACCCAGATTCTAGAGCTTAAATCCCTAACATTCACTGACATTCTAATGAATCCGTAGGCCGTGCAGGCCAACACTATAAGTGATAACAATTCAGACAATCAATCGGCTGAATAATTCCCTGAGCACACAATTTTTCAAGTTCTTTAATTTTGATCTTACTACTATAGGGACCCTTCTTACTTGCACTCGACAGGCAGCACTACAGACTTTAATTGGCAACTTGTCCCTAAAAGCCTTCTATTTGCTTAGATTTTCTGTGAACACATGAGGAAACTTTTGTTCATACTCAGTTTATCCCAGAAAACACATCTTCAAGCACTATTTCCTTTGAAAACCTTGTCCCTGCTGGTATCTAATATAGCATGGCCTCCCACAGACTTGGCAATAGGGCCTTTTACCACATTGCATGGCATCCCAACAAGGAAATACCTCAATGGCCCCAATCCCACCACCTTCCAGAGGAATCAAATCAACTAGGGAGTGGTCAAGACAACTTCTTGAATCTTTTACAGCCAGAATTATAAATGTTCCCACAATGCTCTCTATAGTCTCTCTGGGAAGTTGTTGTCTTTTGTAAACTGTATGCATTTCAAGCTTTACACTCTTTTGTTGCTAGAAATGTGAGTATAACATCTTCATAGCAGAGGCATGCTCATCTATCACATCACCATCCTACATCATTGTTTCCCTTGCTAAGTGCTTGAATACCATTCTGCCTTCATTTCCTAAGCAATGCCTTGACAAAGCATACTTGTTTTATGGGTGAAAGTGTCTCCTTCAATATCATCTAAGTTTGTCTCAAATATTTCATTCCATTATTCTCAATCTGTGTAGGTAGGCCGGGACCTGGAAGAAATGATAGAGGAAAAAATACTTTTATCCTGCATTATGCCACACAATTCTTGAAAAATGATCACTAGAATATGTTTACCACCAGAGTTATTCCTGCCTGGATTGATAATAAACTTTTTCACTTACTGCCCGTTAAAATGCTTAGAAAAATGGTAAAAACGGTGACTGCATCACAAATCAGAAGAAAACATAAAGGAAAGCACAGAACAGAAATCAGAACAAGTCATATGTGTGGTGTGTGCATCACCGTAAAATATAATTATGACTTTTGCAACAATATAATGTGCCTAAGTAGAATACACCAAAGTCACTCGTTTGGACGATGAGCAAAAAACAGCTGCAGACTACCTGGACACAGGAGTGTGCAATTAGATGACAGGGTGTATGCAACACCGACATCAAAGTATATGAGTGGATTACGGGCCCGATTCACAGAACTAACTTAAGACAAAATCCTAAACTTACTACCATTTTGGTATTCACAGAAGGCACTTACTCATTTTGGTATTCACAGAAGGCACTTACTCATTTCGGTATTCACAGAAGTTAGGAGTCCTAACTTTAGGACTCCTAAATGCCTTCTGTGAATACCGAAAGTCTTAAAATTAGGATTTTTCTCAGTTTAGTAGTAGTATAGTTAGGACTCCTAACTTTAGGACTCCTAAATGCCTTCTGTGAATACCGAAAGTCTTAAAATTAGGATTTTTCTCAATTTAGTAGTCCTAAGTTTAGGACTCCTAAGTTTAGGACTCCTAAATGACTTCTGTGAATACCGAAAGTCTTAAAATTAGGATTTTTCTCAGTTTAGTAGTAGTATAGTTAGGACTCCTAACTTTAGGACTCCTAAATGCCTTCTGTGAATACCGAAAGTCTTAAAATTAGGATTTTTCTCAATTTAGTAGTCCTAAATTTAGATTTAGGACTACTAAATTGAGAAAAATCCTAATTTTAAGACTTTCGGTATTCACAGAAGGCATTTAGGAGTCCTAAAGTTAGGAGTCCTAACTATACTACTACTAAACTGAGAAAAATCCTAATTTTAAGACTTTCGGTATTCACAGAAGGCATTTAGGAGTCCTAAAGTTAGGACTCCTAACTTCTGTGAATACCGAAATGAGTAAGTGCCTTCTGTGAATACCAAAATGAGTAAGTGCCTTCTGTGAATACCAAAATGGTAGTAAGTTTAGGATTTTGTCTTAAGTTAGTTCTGTGAATCGGGCCCTAACTCTTTAAGGTGTGTACTTCACCAATCGGGGCAACAGCTGGTACACTATAAGATATGCCCATTGCTGACATGCCCAAAGTTTTTCCTGGCAATGCTAATATGCCAAACCGCTATAAAATGGCAGCACCTCCTGCAAGGTGCTTTTATAGCGTTATGCATCAGGCAAGAACGCAGCCTCAATATGGCGCTGGTCAACAGATGCATTCCAACACATCTTCACTCCATGTACCTTCTCCAGCAGGTTACCACCAACATGTGTTATCTCACTGGCGCTGAACAGAACAAGAAAATGAGACCCATCTGATATGGTGCACTGATTACCTTACTTAGTAGAATTCAGGAAAAATTGGATACAAACGTCAAAGTAAGTGATCAATAATCCAGACCCAACTCACAGCTTGCTAAGAGATACTAACGCCAGTTATGACTACATCGAATGCGTCACAAAGATTAGAATACTGTAGTACTGATCTAAGATTTCAATACAACATAATTACTCTTGGTAGCCATAGCAAACTTATGTTTAAAGACAGGGGGGCAGATTTACAACCCCTTGCGCCACTTTTGCGTCACTTTTAACATGGGAAAAGTGACGCAAAAGTGGCGCAAGGGGCTTGTAAATCTGCCTCAGGGTGTCTGAGGGCCTCTTTAGGGAATCTCCAGGATCTATCCAGCTGCAGAGCAGCTGGAGGTGTGAGTTACAGCATCATTGTGAAGTGGTCTTAAATTACGTGGGATAGGTATTGCATAACTGACAAATGTACCAGTAGGAATTATGAACATGGCCATAAATCAGCTCAAGAGAAGGAAATCCTCCACTTCAGGGCAGAATGAGAAGGCTCCTTTTTCTATATGTGTCGCTTTCCAAAAATCCTGTAACGATCTCACTTTCAAAACATATTTAAGTGCTTTTATGACAGCAGAGGCACAAACGTTTGAGTGGTGTGGCCTATCAGAGTCTGGATCATGAACAAGATTGAATTCTACTCTGAACAGAAATATTTTGCACCTCATGGCAATGGTAAGAATCCAAGGATATCATTAAAGGTCTCTGGGGAGGTTGTGTTGGGTCTCTGTATATATTTACCAGTGTAATAGGAAAATCTAACCATGTGCATGTCACAACGAGGCACCTACCTGCCTGGTCATGTATACGATCTCACACCATTTAAAATCCATAGCTTTTCAAATCATAATTGCCACCCCCTTAGAAAAAGAACTGCAGTATGTAATAAAACGTTTCATGTCCAATAGCTCAGATAGTCATATGGGATAATTAAATGCAATGCAATATGTACATTGTGTCTGTCTAAATATGCAAAACTGTGTTGAGCTTTTTGAGGTTGTTTGACTCCTATGTGCTCCAGGACGTTAGGTCGATGGGATCCCTCGTGTGTGTGAAATGTTTAGTCACGTGATTGGACATGTGTCTGTTAGATTTTACATATAACTTGCATTTCACGTGTCCTTATGTAGTACAGTACCATTCATTCTCTTCTTCCTCTTCCCATCTAGTTAGTGCTACAAGTACACCTCTTTGTCACGGCTTACTTAGCGGTATGATGTAGGTTAGAAACTCAGAAGTCAGCAAATCAACACAACAGCAACGTACAAATTAATGTCCACCTGGGGGGCGTTGCTTGGACGCCGAACAAGATGGCCGCCTGAGACCGGAGCTCTCCTGCGCCGCGGCGGACTCTTCATCTCTTTGCCGCTATCTGCGACCGTTTCGGCTGATTTCTTGCGGCTCCTTTAGGCGGATGACTTCGCGCTGAAGATGTGACCGTCAGACTTCGTTTTCCACCAGTTTTTGGCCCGTTTTTGCCTCTCGATGTAAGTCCCTCAGCGCGGCCGCCATTTTGAAATATGCGCGATGTGTGCGCGACGCTGAGGTGACTGCAGACATACTTTCCTTGTTCTTCCTCCAGACACTGGACCTCATTGTCAGCAACTAAAGACCTCTCCTTTGTGTTTTGTGTCCTGCCAATGCGCTATGCCTGCAAGTTATTCCTCATGTCGATGCTGCTTCCTGAGAGACCCCTGCGTTCATGTTCCCCTCGCAGGCTGTTACGTATGCTGTGCTCTTTTTTGATGATTTACTTCAGACTCAAGGCGTAAAACTCACTGCATCCCCATTACGTCTTCGTTCTGGATTTTTTGTTGCAATTTTTTCACCAAGTTCCAGCGCATATGGCTTTCGCGCCCACTGATGCCCTTCTTGTTGCTACTGGAAGCAATCTTCAACTCCTGTTTACAACACCTCTGAGTCTGGGGATTCTTCATGGTTTTTGTTGTTGCCTCTTATTACTCCTGTTGACCGCTGTGTTTTCCGACCACGCATATTGACATTCTTTGCTTTTTGAGTACAAGACGTTGCGTTGGATTGCTTCTTTGTCATCCTGTCACTGGCACGTTCATGCTTCTATGGGCAAGCTACGCAACCCAAAGTTTGTCTTTGTGCCCTCGAAGACCCCACCTTCCTCCGCCTCTTCTTCAACAACAGGTCACTCTTCTCATCCTTCTCCCACAGATCAAATGGCGACGGCATCCTCCATCCGTTCTCCTCCATCACAGCCTACCTCCAACAAGTCTTCTCCTTCTGCTTCTTTACCTAAGCGCTTGAAGCAAGACTCTTCTCCTCCTCCACCTGAGTCAACTCAATCCCCTATATCTATGGAGCTGATACTAGAGGAGATTCGCGCTTTGCGTCCGTTTGTGGAGGAGACTAATACCAAGATGCAGCTTTTTGAGGCTAAGTGGTCAACTATGGAAGTTTGTGTTTCCTCTGTGGAGCAGCAGGTTACAGAGATTCAGTCAAATTCTCAGCGCATCGCCTCTCTGGAAAAATCTCTTCTCACCCAACAGCACACTGAGGACTTGGAAAACAGGAACAGGAGGAACAACCTACGCGTTTATGGCCTACCGGAGTCCCTGGAAGGAGATGATCCTGTTACGTTCTTCTCCTCTTTTCTTCTGAAGCTTCTGGACCTTCCTGCTACTACCTCTCTAAGTATCCAAAGAGCTCATAGACTTGGCCCTCGCTCCTCCTCCTCAACCAAACCACGAGGGGTCATTATCCTCTTCCTCAAGTTTACTGATCTTCTTCTGGTCCTCTCTACAGCTCGAGCAAAGCGCCAAGTGTCCTGGATGGGTCAGAGAGTTTTTCTCTCTCAAGATGTCTCCAATGCCACTGCTGCCAGAAGAAAGGAATTCTTGTCTCTTCGAGCTCCTCTGCGTTCTATTGGAGCTAGATATGGTCTCTTTCACCCCTGTACCTTCAAAGTAACTCATCAAAACAATACTTGGACTTTCCAAGATCCAGCTGAACTCAAGAATTTTATTCACATTCAGACCAATGCTGGCATGGATACATCCAATCCTACTACTGGTTGATTATTTAACTTTTTTGTCTCTCTCCTTGCAGGTTTTACTGATATATTCCTATCTTGGTTTGCTTTTTCTCCTTTTGATGTGATTCTATAGTGGTTGTTGGTATGGGTTTTTCATTTTTCATATAACGTCTGCTTTTGTGTTGTCTTTCTTGACATGGTTTGTGTATAACGTGTCTCTTTTTCCCTCCCTTAGATTGCTCGATCCGCTCTTTTGTGTTCCTCTTCGTCTCATACGATTCGTCTTTCTCAGCTCCCGTCCTGGTGCGGTGTGTTGTTCTCCGGCTTAGGAGGCCGTTCTTGTCGAATCCTCCCATACCCCATCGTCACTTTGTCATCTCCTTTCCCCCTTCAGGTATGTTTTCCTCAGTCATCCGTTTTGGATATGTACTGTCTCTTCTTGTACTTCTTTTTTCTTCCCTCTTCCCCTCTTTCCTTCTTCTTTGCTCTTCTCTTACTGTATCTCTTGAATTTCTTTTGTCTTGCTCTTTCCTTTCATTCATTTGTTGTTGTCCTTTATGGCGTTCTTGTTTCTATGCCTTTTCTGTGTTCCTTGCACATTTTGTTTTTTAATTCAAAGTTATTTCATGGAATGTGAAAGGTTTCGTTAACCCTATTAAACGACAGAGAGTGCTTTCCCACCTAGCCTCTTATACTCCTGATTTAGTTCTTTTACAGGAAACTCATCTTTCTGAGGTGGAGTCTCTTAAGTTGAAGAGAGGCTGGGTGGGAACGGTCTTATTCTCTCCTACATCTAACAAAAAGAATGGTGTGGCCATTTTGTGTCACAAGAAACTCAAGTGTAAAGTTCTTTCTCAAGAGAATGATGCTGATGGCCGTTGGGTCTTAGTTAAGCTGTTAATCAATTCTGTATCCTTGACTGTTTTTAATGTTTATGGTCCTACTCATCCCGATTGTAATTTTTGGCCTCTAATTACTTCTAAATGTTTTCAATACAGTGATTCCATGTTCATTTGGGGGGGGGATTGTAATCAAATTGTTGACCCGTTTCTTGATCGCAAATCCTCTGCCCGCTTTACCCCTCACAAATCACATACGCAATTCCTTGACACTATCTCTAAATCACACCTTCTTGACTCATGGAGGCTGTCCCATCCTGACACTCTAGACTATTCCTTTTTTTCACATCCTCATGCCTCTTTCTCTCGGATTGACTACATCTTCCTTTCTCAGTCTCTTTCTCAAAATCTTCTGTCCTCGTCTATAGAGCCGATAGTTATCTCAGACCATGCTCCCATTGTCACAGATCTTGATCTTCTCCCTCCTCATCCCAAATCTTCTCGTTGGCGTTTCAATAATTCTCTTCTCCTGGATCCTCTCTTTTCCTCTTCTTTTCTTTCTTTTGCTACAGAATTCTTTTTTTTCAACTCTGACCCCTCTCTAGCCCCTCATGTTATCTGGGATTCTTTTAAGGCTACCGCTCGCGGTTTTGTGATTGATTTTGTCTCAAAGAAAAAGAAATGTTACCTTAAGAAACAGAAAGACCTACTAGCTCATATTAAATCCCTGGAGCATAAATTCTACACTTCCTCTACTAAAACTATTTTACCAGACCTTATACGCTCCAAACTCGATTTTAACAAAACCACCACTGACAATGCCTCTTCAATGTTACTGCGGAGCAGTGCGCATTACTACGGAGGTCGCAACAAATCAGGTAAACTTTTGGCCAATTACCTTAAGTCTCGTAAGGAGCGTAATTCTATTGATTCGATTTATTCCACCGATAATCTTCTCTTGCATAAGGAGCAGGATATACTCGCCCAATTTCAATGTTTCTACCAATCTCTTTATACTCCTGAGTCCCCTCCCTCTGCTTCTCTCATTCAATCCTACTTAGATAATATTCCTGCCCCCTCCACTTCTCATCTTAACTTCCCTGGTCTTGAACTTGATCTCTCTATTACCGAACTGGATTGCGCCTTAAAGTCTTTAACTAAAGGTAAATCTCCGGGTCCTGATGGTTTCTCTGTGGAATTTTATCTGCATTTTTCAGATGTTCTACTTCCTAAGCTTCTCTCACTTTTCCAGTCCTTCTTTATCTCTGGCACAGCTGCTGGTACTTTTCACGAGGCTACGATTTGCCTTATACCTAAGGAGGGTCGCGACCCCCAATTCTGTAAAAATTACCGACCAATATCCCTAGTTAATGTAGACTACAAATTATTTGCTAAGCTTCTCGCCTTACGCTTGGATCCTCTACTTCCGCATCTCATTGGCAAGGAGCAGTGTGGTTTTGTAAAGGGCAGGCTTACCTCGGATAATTCCTGCCTTTTCCTCAACGTCCTAAATAAAGTACCTTCTCTCAACATTTCCTTAGCCGCCATCTCGGTTGATGCTGAGAAAGCTTTTGATAGAGTGGATTGGTCCTTCTAGTTTGCCTCCTTGCGCTGGCACGGTTTTGGCCCTAATTTTATTTCTCTTGTTTCTTTACTTTATTCTGCCCCTATAGCGTCGGTTTTAGTCAATGGTCATCTATCCTCTTATTTTCCCCTACAGCGCGGTGTCCGTCAGGGTTGCCCTTTGTCCCCTCTACTCTTTGTTCTGGCCTTAGAACCATTTCTTACGTCTATTAGAAATAACATATCTATTTCTGGCTTCCCTTATGACAAGACTCATTTGAAACTCTCTGCGTATGCAGATGACATTCTTTTGTTTATTTCTGACCCTGACCAATCCATTCCGGCCTTACTGCTTGAGTTTAACTCCTTTTCCCAAGTTTCTGGATACAAGATCAACTCTGATAAAACTGAGATCCTCCCTCTTACCAAATTTTGTCTCCCTCATCAGTTCTCGATCACTGGCTTCGCATGGAATTCCTCTAAAATTAAGTATCTTGGAATATGGTTCTCTAACTCCATCTCTTCATCTATTCGGTTGAACATGTCTGCTGTGTTATCCCGTATTGATAAATTGTTCTCTTCTTGGAATCCTCTCTTTCTTTCATGGTGGGGTCGGCTGGACTCGATCAAAATGATGATATCTCCCATTCTTATATACATCTTTTCCATGCTCCCCATACATATCCCTGATATCTACTTCAAACGCATCGACTCCTGTCTCTCTAAGTTTCTATGGAACCATAAAAAATCGAGAGTTGCTCTAGTTGCTCTTCGTAAACCGAAATCCAATGGCGGAGTCAATTTTCCGGACTTCCGTCTCTATCATAAATCTTTTTCTCTCCGTCAGGCTTCTAATTGGCTTGTTCTCGCACCCTCCCCTCTTGCTCCTCTTTGGCTTTCTATTGAACGCTCACTCCTCTCTCCTTTCTCTTTAACTGAGGTTCTACATTTCTCTGCTAAGAACTTAACCACTCCTCTACCCCTGTTTAAGCACACTTCCTCTCTTTTATATGCTCTGGTCCGTCCTGGTCCTGTTTCTCGTGAATCCTTTTTGGCTTCCCCTATCTGGTACAATTCGCTTATTCTCCTCAATAATCGTCCTATTTGTTGGAATGTGTGGAGATCAAAGGGTCTGATGTGGGTTAACCAACTTTTTGATGGTCTTCTTCCATGTTCTTTTCCTCGATTCCGACTTTTGTTTCAATGCCCGCAATCCTTTTTCCGCAGATTCACTGTCCTCATGGCCATCATACTTGATGCTTATTATTCCCTTCCCTTGTCATCCTCTCCCGTATCCCATTCCCCACTTCTTCAGATCTTGTCTACTCTCCCTAAAGCCTCTCTTATTTATAAATTCTTCTCCTCCCCCAATCCGACCCGCCCGAAATCTAAATTGGAATGTGCTTGGGAGTTGGATCTGGGCTGTGACTGGCCTATAGCTGTTTGGGACAAGGTTTGGTCCAGGTCTTTAAAAATTTCCCGTTCCGCTTCACTCACTCAATCTATGTTTTTTCTATTTCACAGACTATATCTCTCTCCAGTTTCTATTTCTCGCTTTTCTCCTGATAAGGACTCTAACTGTTGGACCTGTGTTGCCCCTAATGCTGATCTTTTTCATCTATTTTTTCTTTGCCCTTCGGTTCTCGTGCTCTGGGATCAGGTGTGGTCTTATGTCTCTCGTCTGTTTTCTATCTCTACTCCATACTCTATCCCTCTTCTTTTTTTTAGGTAGTATTTCTGACACTCTAGACATTCCAAAACACTCCTCTGGTCTATTAGATCTTATGTTGGCTCTGGCTTTTCAACACATTTCTTCTAACTGGAAGGATCTTTCGAAGCTCTCTATACAATGTTGGTGGAACTCTCTCTGTCATTATCATAGGCTCGATGTGCGTTTTGCCACTGCTTCCACCCCCACCCTAAACAGAGATTTATTCTGGTTGCCTCTCACAGCCTATCTTGACCGCATGGCTCTGAAACGTATCTCTCCTCTATCCTCTGCGAATTTTAAACCCCCATGAGCGACTCTTTCTCTGTCCTTCTTCTTCCTCTTCTTTTACCCTTCTTGTATTTTTTACATTTACATTTGTCTTTCCTGCCTTTAACTATTCCCTATCCTCGGCTTCTTTGCTTTTTCTATTCCACCTAGTCTTTGTATGATCTCACTTTCTATTCTCCTTCTAACGCCTCATATTTACCTCTTTCTTTCTTCTTTCCCTTCCTTCCTTTCTCCTCCTTTTTTCTCTTTTTCCTCCTTTTTTCCTGGTTGCCTTTAAAACTTTTACAAAATGCTTTTTAAGTTTCATTTAGGTTTCTTATGTTAGCACATGATGATTCACTGTTTTTTCTTTTTTGATTCTTCATGGACAATGTTCCTTCCATGATCTGTATTTTGTTGTTCTCTCTACTTTTCTTTCAATAAAGCATTTCAAACTGAAAAAAAAATTAATGTCCACCTATTGGAGTTATTTTTAAAATAATAGCACGCACTTTGATCTGCACATATACAGCTGTATACTAAAAATAACATACAAGAGTACACATCAGAACCAAAGTATCCAAGCCTGTTGTGAACTAGGGATCTAGCTAAAATGTATTTAACAAGTTTGAAACAACATAGACCCATCTTTCTACTGTATATATTTTGTGTGTGTGAAATGTTTAGTCACGTGATTGGACATGTGTCTGTTAGATTTTACATATAACTTGCATTTCATGTGTCCTTATGTAGTACAGTACCATTCATTCTCTTCTTCCTCCTCCCGTCCCACCCACACTAACTAAAGAACTGATTAGTGACCCTTAAAATAAAACCCACAAAACATTCTCAGGTAAACTGATTTCAACTCATGCTTTATACACCACAGAGAAAGTATGGCGCCACCCCATCCCACACCCTTCATTGCAATGTTACCTGTCACATATAAGTTCCCAGCAAAGACAATTGCCACAAGAATCTACTGCCGCTCTGAACCAGCATCAGATTCTAGCCATTCAAAAGCATCTCTCTGTAGTGTCACCTCTTTCGAGCATTTCAACCAATCGTTGTCACTGAGTGTGGATTGGTCACTCCATGCACCTTTGGTGCCTTGTGTCTATTTGGTTTGATAGGTTTGTACTACTGTTCTTCCCAATATGTATCTTGAAAAACCTTGGGATCATCGCAGGTGTTCCAAGTATGTTGGTTTTATTCTCTCACCAGATCCTCAGCAGGGCATGGTATTGCATTCCATTTTTGTCTTCACCAGAGTCTAATTTCTTCTTAATTTCTATATAGACCTTTCTTGATTCCTGTATCTGGAGGGTGAGGCCAGAACAGAATGATAACTTGGCACCTTGGTAGCATATTTCTCTCTTGTTACTCTGGCCAGATGTAGCACTGCATCAGGATTTCAGTGATGTAGTAAGCCTCGGGGGAGCCTCTCCACCAGTGATCAGAGATGATAGAACGTAAAGAGGCTGCTATTGAAATATGTGAATGTCTTAATTTGCCGCAAGAAACCGGTGACAAAAGCCAACATGGTTGAGCATCGTATAACACATGCGCACAATGACATAACATATACATGCACAATGGCATAGATAATATTCACACTTGCAGAAAGAGCAAAGTACCAACAGACAGCCATGCACACACAGACCCACAACCCTACAGATACGACAGCTCACATCACCAAGCAATCATATCTAAAGGGGTGCATAAAGACAGAGACCAGACATATATTGTGTCATGTTACAACATCATGTGATGTTATGTATGCTAAGCTATCTCATGTTACGTTGGGTTACGTTATATTAGATGCCTCACCCCTACATTATGCTTCCTGAGAGGTGACAGGAAAGGGGGCAAAGAGTCAACTAGGAAGGTGGAATGACGAATGAGACTTTCGAATGGATTAATTTTCCCCAGAATATCTCTTTCTTCCCAGATAGAGCAAGGGTGCACGGGGGGAGCTGATCCTAGGCATGCAAAAGGTAATATGGAAGCAGGAGAGGCAAAGTAAGTACTAAGGGATGCATGAACACATTTTCCTATAGACACAGAATGGGCAAAACCCTTTGATGCATCTGGCCCTAAGAGTGGTAAGGAGGTATTAGAATAGAAGAAGAAGCTGAAATCAAGAGAGAGTGCGGCAAATAGTTTTGAGAATTGAGTCTGACAAAAAGTTAGGAAAACTGGTGTAGCACCTAGGAGGGGATCATTCGTCATATTTGCATAGGAAGGTCAATTTCAGCAGAAATTATTTTAGTTGAGATTGAACTTGTAAAGCGCCACGTCTGCCCAAAGGCATCTTGTCACTGGGACAAACTCAAATAGTAGAAAAAACAAGGAGAAGCAGCAAAACAGATGTGTTTTGAATGTCTTTCTGAAAGTGAAATGCTTCTTAATTTGGCACAGGCTGAGAGAAAGTGTGCTCAACAGGGAGACGGCAATGGCAGAGCGTGAATGTCCTCCATATATATTGAGAGCCCCATTCATGAGCAAGTTTGCATCGCTCTTGCACCATGCAACGTAGTGCAAGAGCAACTCAAACCTTACATGTGATTTATGAAGCCACGCAAGGCCACTTTGCATGGCTCTGAGTGGCCCCATACATCTGCAGTAAGGCAGCGCAACACACATCACTGGGTTACCTTACTGGGACAGTGTTCCATGGGCATTGCGTGGGTGTTCTCACACAACTTCCATAGTTTTTGATGCATTACAAGATTTACCAGAACTGGCAAGCCTGGAAATTCACCAAAAATATACGCCTTCTCAGGTGAGGCAAAACAAGGAGAAATATCTCTATTTCTCCTTGTTACTTCCTATTTCTCTGTGGCTGCATTCTGCAGCACACAGAGAAAGATGAATATGCCTCTCAGGATTGTGTTGTTTGCAGGAAGGTGTTTCTTCCTGCACAAAAACAATGTTGCATGCAACACAGGCACCCTTGCACCATGGTGTAAGGGTACCTGCCTTGGTGCTAGGCTGCCAAACGGGTGCCAGCGCAGGGGAAAAGGCAGGAATGCACCATATTGCCTTAAATACGACGCATTCCTTTCCTTTCCCTGTGATGCAGTGCAGCACAGCAAGGTGACTTGCTGAGTTGCACTGCATGATATTCCCGTAAATAGGCCCCCCAATTCTTTCAAAATGAAAGAACCAAGATAATAAGAGAGGAGCTAGAATGGAGAGATTGGTTGTACAAGTATCTTCACAGCAAAAACTGCAACAAACTGTGCCCGCTTTCATAAAGAGTTCTACAGGGTTGGTAGAATGGCTTATGTTGGATTCTGTTGGTTAATGGCAATAAATGAGCTTGTGATGAGCATTTAGGGGCCCTGTGAAATTTCTTGAATTCATTGCATGCCGTACACCATGTTCAGCACACTTAAGTACTCACCCCATGACCATCTGACAGAACTACTCCTTTCAGCTGCCTCCATCACTGAAAGGAGAGCCTGGACTAGTTCTTCCCATTTTTTTTGCTTCCCGCCCCTCTGGCCTTATAGCTGGATGCCAACTACTGCATTGCGGGACTCTTCCTGACCCTCTTGCCAGTACTATTCCTCCCAGCAGCACCGCTACTGAGAGGAGAGCTGGATTTTTTCGTCCCAGTTTCTGGGTTCCTGCACCTCAGGCCTTATAGCGAGACGTCGACTCCCACATCGCGGGATCCACGCAGGCAGCGTCTGGGCAACTCCTGGGCCATGGGTGGGTCCTCAGTGCCCGTCCGGACCCGGAGGAGGCTTGGCTGGGTCACCCCTCTTTTGCCAGATCTCCAGTTTAAGGTACTGTGCCTGCCACCACTGCCCCAGTGCTGCCTGCTGTCCCTGTACTCTCGCTCCCCATGCCCTGCCCCAGCGCTACCGCCTTCTGCCCCTGCGCTGCCTTCTGTCCTTGTCCCTGTGCTGCCGCTCCCCCTGCCCCTGTACTGCCTGTCGTCCCTATCCCTGCACTGCCGCTCCCCCTGGCCTTGCACTTCCGCTGTCTCTGCATTGCCTGCGATCCCTGCTCCTGCACTGCCACTCCCCCTGCCCCTGTGCAGCAGCCTCCTGCCTCTGCACTGCCTGCTGTCCCTGAACTGCCCATGCCTCTGTCCCTGCTCTGCCATACTCCCTGTGCCGCCACTCCCCCTTTGCGTGTTCCTGTCCATGTCCCTGCACTGCCTGCTGTCCCCATCCCTGCACTGCCGCTTCCCCTGGCCCTGCACTGCCGCCCCACACTCCCTGATGTCTCTGTCCCTGCATTGCCTGCAATCCCTGCTCCTGCACTGCCACTCCCCCTGCCCCTGTGCAGCCGCCCCCTGCCTCTGCAGTGCATGCTGTCCCTGCACTGCCCATGCCCCTGTCCCTGCCCAGCCATATTCCCTGTGCCGCCGCTCCCCCTTTGCGTCTCCCTGTCCATGTTCCTGTGCTGCCTGCTCTCCCTGAGCCATGCCCCTCCCACTGCCCCTGCACAGCCATCCCTCTGCTCCTGCGTTGCCTGCTGCCCCAGTGCTGCAGCTCCCCTATGCCACCACTCCCCCTAACCCTGAAAGGCTGTCCCTGAACCTGGCCCAAGCTGTAGCTCCCCTCCGCTGCCTGCTGTCCCTGTCCTTGCACTGCCGCTCCACCTGCGTTGCCGCTCCCCTTGTGCCTGCCCACTGCTCCACCTATCCCAAGCGCTACCACCTACCCCTTTTCCCGCACTGCCCATTCTATGTCCTTGCCTGGCACCCAGCTCCACTAAGACCACCCATAAGGACCACTAATGGAGGCTGCCACACAGCCACGCAACAGATGCATGCAGCAAGTGCACTGCCAATGCACCAGTGGTTGCACAACCCCCAGCGCCAAGTACCCTGGCCCTCCTGCAATCCGACGGTACGCCACAAAGGAACTCCTGGACCCCAGACCCTGAAACAACATCTCTGTCTACTCCTCTTCACGATCCACCAAAGGACCCCTACAGCACTGCCACTTCTCCTGCGACACAATCTTCGAAGGAGCCTGCACCACTCCTGCCAACAAGACCAAGAACACCCTGCAATCACTCCATTGTATCCTGCTCAACGCCTGCTCTCTCTGCAAATATGCCACTGAAATCTGGGACACCATTGTCCGGCCACTCACCTGGAGAACTTGCCAGCAGAGATGATGTTGGATCCTACTCCCTCCCAGCACAACACCGGACCAAGGAATGATAACCTCAAATAAGGCGCTGTCCTAGAAGGGACAAGTCAGAACAAATTAATAAAAGAAACTAAGGCTTGCACCCTCTGAGTGGTGTCTAGCTTGCTATGCTGCTCAGGAACACCCCAAACGTCTTCCTCTTTCGGGGTGCGTCTTCTAGGGGTGTAGAGGACAGTAACTAAGGAGAAGGAACACATACACTATATTAACATTGATACACATTGACAACGTTAGTTGAAATAACATTTGAGCAATGGAAGTGCTTACACTCAGAGATGTTTGTTACAAAAAAGAAAATGTATATTCTTTCAGTTCGTGACGGATAGAATTACCCACTCCTTTTGTGAGCCTCAAAAACCAGTTCACGTTTCCCCTTGTCAGCATATTACATCATATGCTTTTGCTATCTGACTGTTTTTCCTTTTTTGAATTCTCTTTCTCTCTTTTTTAAGAGGTTGCAAATTGTCACTTGAATTTCCAGCTGATAGTGTAGGGTTCTTATGTCGAGATTACTCAAAATTCTTGATGTTTTTATCTTGTAGAATAGTAGCGGGTGAGTTTTTGAAAAGAAACAAAGAATAATGCACTAACCTTGTTTTCTCTTCTTTTGCTTTGTCCTTCCTTTCATTTCAGATTATGCTGTTACAACACTGGGATAACCTACTGGCCGGCTTCTGAACAGCTGCAGCTTCGAAGAGGGTTCGCTGCTGTTGCTCAATGATAGGTCTTTTGTGGAATGCGAGGATTGGAGAAGTCTGATGAACCGCTCAGGGATGTCTATGGGAGACCAGATGTCACGGGGCCAGGCGAGGAAGCTTGAATCTGGTAGAAGAGGTTGCAAAGATCTAGGAGAGTGGGAGGAAGGATAAGGATTCTCTTTCCAGGAAATAAAGCCAAGTGCCTGACTGTGGTTTGGCTGAGTATTTATAGGTGGGCTGTTCTCTCTAGAAGGCACATGTTTATTTATTGTTCAATGGTTCTGGAAAGTCACTGACTGCAGGCACATGGATAATTACCAACACATGTATAATTGGTGGCACTGAATTACTCTGGAAAGTCCCTTTATTGGTGGCAGGTGTATCACTCTGCAAAGTACTTGACTCAAAAGTCCCTGATTGCAGGCACATGGATAATTAACAAGCACATGAATAATTACAGCAACTGAAAAAAAGGTCATCAGAGAAGAAAGGCTTGTACAAACATGTGGAACAAAAACATGAGGCCCTTTAGTCAAACCTAGAGATAATTACAAGCACATGGAACATTGCAAACATGAAGATAACCTAAAGGTTTTGTATGGGCAACAGTGATACCAAACTTAGCAAAAATACTTACCTAAGGTGTGTGAGATTGAGGAGCGACTACATGGTTTGTAAAGCGATGGGTTAATGAACATATGGTACATGCTTGGGTGCAGGAATTAGTGATCGTAACAACAATCATCATCACCCTCTCCACTGACATTGCCTTCATCACCGAAACATGGCTCAACCCCTCCTCGAACCCTGACAACACCACGGTCACTCCGAAGGCTACAAGATGACACACCAAGACTCCGCCAACAAACAAGGTGGAGGAATTGCCATCATCTTCAAGGAAACCATCAGCTGCAACATAAACAACAATGACCCCATGCCTCTCATGGAGCACTGCAACTTCCTATTTCAAACTGGCGCGAAGATCATGATAAGAAGCATCCTCACCTACAGACCCCTGGGTCACCGAGCAACATTCTGTGATGTCATCACCAACCTCAATGACCCCCTAGCCATCGCTGCTCACCACTACGTCCTACTATGCAACCTCAACTTCCACATCGGTGACCCCAACTATGCCAACTCCATCACCCTCCTGGGGAATCCGAACTACACCAGCCTCAACCAACTGGTCACCGAACCCACGTGCAAAGCTGGACACACACTCAACCCCATTTTCACCTCCAGCAACAGAATCAAGTTCAGCCACACCACATGCTTCACCTGGACTGACCACACCACCATACACTTCACCATCCTCATCACGGACACCCAGAATACCATCACCAGGAATCAGATTTCCTCCCACTGCTGATGGAGTAAGGTCACTGAAACTCAGTGGTCACAGGCCCTCACCACCTCCCAACCCGAGGCCTCAACAGACCTCGACCAGGTTGTCAAGAACTTTGCTGCCTGGATCACTGACAGAGCCGACAGAGCCACACCATTGAAACCTACAAAATGTAACAAGACCTCCAAACATGCCAGCTGGTAAACCCAAGAACTCCGGACCACCAAGCGCAATTGCCACCACCTGTAGAAAGGCCACTCAGAACCCCACCGACAGAGCAGCTCACAAAACAGCCCTAAGCAACTATCACCATCTCATTAAGGAAGCCAAGAAAGGAGCCATCACCACCGCATCCATTCTGTGTCCAACCACACAAAAGAACTCTCAAAATAGTAAAAGAATTCTCTAACCTGACGGTCAACGAGAACAGCATCCACCCCTCACAAGAACTCTGCAATACCCTCTCAGACTACTTCCACAGCAAGATCACTAACATCTACAACAAATTCAAACTCCAACCCACCACCCTCAACCCCAACAACCTCAACCAACCAGCGAACTTCAGCCAAACCATTACCACCTGGTCTCTGCTCACCGCCCTGACCACCTCAACCATCATGTCTTCCCTCCACTCCAGGGCACCCACCGATCCCTGCCCCCACCCCCTCACAATGACCTGAATCAGCACGCAACTCACCAGCATCGTCAACACCTCCATCTCCCCAGCAACCTTCCCAGACAGATGGAAACATGCAGCCATCAGACCCCTCCTAAAGAAAGCCTCCGCCAACCACAGCGATCTCAAAATTATTGTCCAATATTCTGCTCCTCTACCGGGCCAAAGTACTCTAAAAAGTCATCAACCAGCAGCTCGCCAAATTCCTGTAAAATAGCCACCTACTGGAAGCCTGATAATCAGGATTCTGTGCCAACGACAGCACTGAGACCGTGCAGATTACCGCCACAGACAACACCAAAACACTCCTCGGCTGTAGAGAAACTGTGGCCCTGATCCTCCTTGATCTCTCTGCAGTGGTTGACACCGTGTCCCACAACACCCTCATCAACAGACTCTAACATAGGAATACAGCAAGACACACTGAAGTAGATCTCTTCCTTCCTTACAGGATGGATACAGAGCATTTGACTGCCTCCCTTCACCTCCGCACCCAAAGATATCATGTGCGGTGTACCACAAGGATCATCCCTCAGTTCCACAGTGTTCAACACCTACATGACCCCCATCGCAGACATTGTGGGATACCACGGACTCAATATAATTGGCTATGCAGACGACACCCAACTGATTCTTTTGCTCACAGAGGACCCCTCCAACGCCAAAACCAACTTCTGCAATGCCATGACCCACATAGCCAAAAGGATGAGAGACAACTGCCTCCAACTCAACTCTGACAAAACTGAAGTAGTGTTTTGCAGGAAGAACACCTCCACATGGGACCACAGCTGGTGGTCTGCAGAACTCGGACCTACCCCGACCGACCATTCACTCAACCTCAACATCATTCTTGACAGCCAAATGACCATGAAACAACTACTTAACACAGTCACCTCCACCTGCTTCGACAAAATTCACATGCTGCGCAGAATCCTCAGATGGACCCCAACCAACACCAAAAAGACAGTCACTCAGGCCCTCATCACAAGCCGCCTCCACTGAGGTAATGCCCGCTACTCCAGCATCTCCACCCAGCTCCTCAGAAGTCTCCAGACCATACAGAATGCTAGAGCGAGACTCAATCTGGACCTCCCAAACACACCCACATTGTCCCCCACTCAAGAGACCTCCGGTGGCTCCCCATCCAGAAGATATGCCAGTTCAAGATGCTCATGCACTCCCACAAAGCTCCCCATGACCTAGGACCTGCCTACATCAACCATCGACTGAACTTCCACCAACCTGCTAGCCACCTGCATTCCTCTTCACTCGGACACACCTCTGCGTCTGTCGCAGCTACAGCGGTGGCCACTCCTTCTCCTACATCGCTGCCAAGACCTGGAACAACCTTCCCCTCCAGCTCCGTACTGCCTCCTTGGTGGCAGACTTCAGAAAGAGACTCAAGACCTGGCTCTTTGACGCAGGGCCAGATACCGCTAGGGGTGAGTGACAGTGTCATGCTTTACAAATGCTGTTTGATTGATTGATTGCGTATGTCATCATTAGGGGGCCTAAGTGGCATACATTTTTCATAGCCAAGCCAAGAAGTGATGATAACGTTGACCACACAACCTTTCAGATGCTCACGAATAAGAGGGAAGGTTTTTCTCAAGATTCCCATATGTCAAAAGCAAGATGCTGCTATGGCATTAACCTGTGTAGTCATCCTAAGATTTCTGTCAGACTAAAAACTCAGATTGCTAGCCCTGTTTATTCAGATGAGGTAAATGCCTAGACAGGTAGGTCAGCAAGACGTTGACCATGGAAGTTCCCTTCTCAGGAGTATGACACCAGTTTTAGAATCATTAAGCGTGAGAAACTTCTTAGTCATTCAATGTAAGACAGCTGTTAAGAATCCTGGCATCTTCTTTTGAATCTCCAATGTGGGCCTGTCTAGTACCATAATCTAGTGCCACGGCTGAGTGCTAAATGAAAAAGAAAATATTTTAACCCCCCCAAATGGCCAGATTAAGTTGGAAGGAGTCCTGAGATACATATTGAAGAGAATATAATGTAATAAAGATTCCCCTGGGATCCCCACAGTTATCCAGGTAGGATATTATATGAAAGAGGGGATTATCATTGCTGGACAGGAAGGAGGCAAATCATGACCCACCTTTCCTCCGCAGACCTGTCTCTTTAGTACACTAGAACAAGATAGTGGTCCACCATGTCAAAGGCAGTGGAGATATCAAGCAGATTCTGTCAGGTAGAAAAGATATCATGCTAAATGTTTTCTAAGATCATTTAACAAGGCCACCAGCGCAAGCCCCAGCCTTGGTCAGATCTAAAATCCAATACTCTTTGATCGAAGAGTTTGCACTGCTCAAGTCACTGTGCAAGGAACGTGCCTTTAAGTTTGGAGAATTCAGCCAATTGAGTGATAGGTCTAGAATATGCTTGAACCTTAGGTTCCTAATAAGCCTTTCTTAACAGAAGCTTAACAACTTCCATCTTACAGCTACAGTGTTTACTCAAGCATCAAATTGTTAACTTACTTGTATATTTCTGAGTCATCTGGGCCATATTATTGATTATTTTCCTTTGTGTGGTAGTAGTATATGTTGTGCAGAAAGTTCCTGTGTAATCCCATGCTGAAAGTCCTTTCATGTCATCACTGACATTTTGGAATTGCACTGAAGAACGATGCGTCAGGAGATGGTCTGAGAGCTGTACGCTGAATGAGTTGAATTGAGAAGTTGACTTGTGTGGTATGGAGGCCACAAAGCACATTGTTTGCAGGTAATTATGAATATAACTTTGAACAGGGAGCTGCAGGTATAAATTATTGTTTAGAGCTATCTTTGGCTTCTCGCGGGCTTATTCTGCGACATATGCCACATTCTTGAACAAACAAATGATTTTTAGTGAACCAACATCCCTTTTGCAGTAAGACGGCTGCTGGATGGCAGGTGTACCCTCGGGCAGATTATATCTCTAGTGAACCTTCAGGATTCCACCATTTTAGCAGTATTGATGCAATAGAGCTTTATGTCCTTGTGTGCCTGAAAAAATGGACAATGTTGGGATAGTTGGTGATGTATAAGGGTGAATTATGCAAAAAAAGAGGGCTGAAGTTCCTTGAGGAGAGAAGGAAAATGGGTGAGAGAATGAGCGCTCATGGGTGGATCTGAAGGAATGACCAGAAGGACCTGGGGGAGGGAATCCAGGTGATCATATCTGAATGCACTCAGGAGGGTGTCTTGCTTCATCATATGCTTCATCATACGGACTCTTCGTCAAGCCGGCGCTGCAATGCTCGACTGGCCCCTCAGTGGGGGCTCTTTAGTGGAGATCTTTTAATCTAGCCATATGGTGAGTGCAAGAGAGAGGGTCTAAGGTGCAGAGTGGTGCTCAAGTGGTTAAAGGGGGACCAAAGAAGGGTTTAATTCAATGGTCCCCTTGACATAGTAAAAATATTGTCATCGTGTACTTAGATAGCTATTGCAAATATGTGAGAAGGTCTACATGTTTCATGCTTGTGCGCCTTGAGGGTTAATGGCATTTCTTCAGGACCAGGTAATTGTACATACCCTTCTACGGATTGGAACAAGGGAATCATTGCAGATATCCAATCCAGGACATTTCTCCTGCACCTGCTGCGGTGTAGGAAGGAAGATCCAACCTTTGAAGGGAGAAATGATGAGACAGCCAAAAGAACAGTGCAGGTCTCTGCAAGCAATGAAAACAAAGTTTGAGGAATCGGCAAATCACTGGTCATCGGTACAGTAAATGCCCGAGGTGGCTTTTAGCACTCACTTAAAAGAGTGAATTATGACATTAGATATGAGATGATTATTTACAGGAGATACACTGAAGAAGTAATTGGAAGGTCCAAGGGAAAGCAATAATATCTTGGCTCTAATTATAAATAATGGAGTCTTTCACTTCTAGTATCTGTAGTCACCTCATAATTGCATCTAGTTAGTGCTACAAGTACACCTCTTTGTCACGGCTTACTTAGCGGTATGATGTAGGTTAGAAACTCAGAAGTCAGCAAATCAACACAACAGCAACGTACAAATTAATGTCCACCTATTGGAGTTATTTTTAAAATAATAGCACGCACTTTGATCTGCACATATACAGCTGTATACTAAAAATAACATACAAGAGTACACATCAGAACCAAAGTCTCCAAGCCTGTTGTGAACTAGGGATCTAGCTAAAATGTATTTAACAAGTTTGAAACAACATAGACCCATCTTTCTACTGTATATATTTCGTGTGTGTGAAATGTTTAGTCACGTGATTAGACATGTGTCTGTTAGATTTTACATATAACTTGCATTTCATGTGTCCTTATGTAGTACAGTACCATTCATTCTCTTCTTCCTCCTCCCGTCCCACCCACACTAACTAAAGAACTGATTAGTGACCCTTAAAATAAAACCCACAAAACATTCTCAGGTAAACTGATTTCAACTCATGCTTTATACACCACAGAGAAAGTATGGCGCCACCCAATCCCACACCCTTCATTGCAATGTTACCTGTCACATATAAGTTCCCAGCATAGACAATTGCCACAAGAATCTACTGCCGCTCTGAACCAGCATCAGATTCTAGCCATTCAAAAGCATCTCTCTGTAGTGTCACCTCTTTCGAGCATTTCAACCAATCGTTGTCACTGAGTGTGGATTGGTCACTCCATGCACCTTTGGTGCCTTGTGTCTATTTGGTTTGATAGGTTTGTACTACTGTTCTTCCCAATATGTATCTTGAAAAACCTTGGGATCATCGCAGGTGTTCCAAGTATGTTGGTTTTATTCTCTCACCAGATCCTCAGCAGGGCATGGTATTGCATTCAATTTTTGTCTTCACCAGAGTCTAATTTCTTCTTAATTTATTTATAGACCTTTCTTGATTCCTGTATCTGGAGGGTGAGGCCAGAACAGAATGATAACTTGGCACCTTGGTAGCATATTTCTCTCTTGTTACTCTGGCCAGATGTAGCACTGCATCAGGATTTCAGTGATTTAGTAAGCCTCGGGGGAGCCTCTCCACCAGTGATCAGAGATGATAGAACGTAAAGAGGCTGCTATTGAAATATGTGAATGTCTTAAATTGCCGCAAGAAACCGGTGACAAAAGCCAACATGGTTGAGCATCGTATAACACATGCACACAATGACATAACATATACATGCACAATGGCATAGATAATATTCACACTTGCAGAAAGAGCAAAGTACCAACAGACAGCCATGCACACACAGACCCACAACCCTACAGATACGACAGCTCACATCACCAAGCAATCATATCTAAAGGGGTGCATAAAGACAGAGACCAGACATATATTGTGTCATGTTACAACATCATGTGATGTTATGTATGCTATGCTATCTCATGTTACGTTGGGTTACGTTATATTAGATGCCTGACCCCTACATTATGCTTCCTGAGAGGTGACAGGAAAGGGGGCAAAGAGTCAACTAGGAAGGTGGAATGACGAATGAGACTTTCGAATGGATTAATTTTCCCCAGAATATCTCTTTCTTCCCAGATAGAGCAAGGGTGCACGGGGGGAGCTGATCCTAGGCATGCAAAAGGTAATATGGAAGCAGGAGAGGCAAAGTAAGTACTAAGGGATGCATGAACACATTTTCCTATAGACACAGAATGGGCAAAACCCTTTGATGCATCTGGCCCTAAGAGTGGTAAGGAGGTATTAGAATAGAAGAAGAAGCTGAAATCAAGAGAGAGTGCGGCAAATAGTTTTGAGAATTGAGTCTGACAAAAAGTTAGGAAAACTGGTGTAGCACCTAGGAGGGGATCATTCGTCATATTTGCATAGGAAGGTCAATTTCAGCAGAAATTATTTTAGTTGAGATTGAACTTGTAAAGCGCCACGTCTGCCCAAAGGCATCTTGTCACTGGGACAAACTCAAATAGTAGAAAAAACAAGGAGAAGCAGCAAAACAGATGTGTTTTGAATGTCTTTCTGAAAGTGAAATGCTTCTTAATTTGGCACAGGCTGAGAGAAAGTGTGTTCAACAGGGAGACGGCAATGGCAGAGCGTGAATGTCCTCCATATATATTGAGAGCCCCATTCATGAGCAAGTTTGCATCGCTCTTGCACCATGCAACGTAGTGCAAGAGCAACTCAAACCTTACATGTGATTTATGAAGCCACGCAAGGCCACTTTGCATGGCTCTGAGTGGCCCCATACATCTGCAGTAAGGCAGCGCAACACACATCACTGGGTTACCTTACTGGGACGGTGTTCCATGGGCATTGCGTGGGTGTTCTCACACAACTTCCATAGTTTTTGATGCATTACAAGATTTACCAGAACTGGCAAGCCTGGAAATGCACCAAAAATATACGCCTTCTCAGGTGAGGCAAAACAAGGAGAAATATCTCTATTTCTCCTTGTTACTTCCTATTTCTCTGTGGCTGCATTCTGCAGCACACAGAGAAAGATGAATATGCCTCTCAGGATTGTGTTGTTTGCAGGAAGGTGTTTCTTCCTGCACAAAAACAATGTTGCATGCAACACAGGCACCCTTGCACCATGGTGTAAGGGTACCTGCCTTGGTGCTAGGCTGCCAAACGGGTGCCAGCGCAGGGGAAAAGGCAGGAATGCACCATATTGCCTTAAATACGACGCATTCCTTTCCTTTCCCTGTGATGCAGTGCAGCACAGCAAGGTGACTTGCTGAGTTGCACTGCATGATATTCCCGTAAATAGGCCCCCCAATTCTTTCAAAATGAAAGAACCAAGATAATAAGAGAGGAGCTAGAATGGAGAGATTGGTTGTACAAGTATCTTCACAGCAAAAACTGCAACAAACTGTGCCCGCTTTCATAAAGAGTTCTACAGGGTTGGTAGAATGGCTTATGTTGGATTCTGTTGGTTAATGGCAATAAATGAGCGTGTGATGAGCATTTAGGGGCCCTGTGAAATTTCTTGAATTCATTGCATGCCGTACACCATGTTCAGCACACTTAAGTACTCACCCCATGACCATCTGACAGAACTACTCCTTTCAGCTGCCTCCATCACTGAAAGGAGAGCCTGGACTAGTTCTTCCCATTTTTTTTGCTTCCCACCCCTCTGGCCTTATAGCTGGATGCCAACTACTGCATTGCGGGACTCTTCCTGACCCTCTTGCCAGTACTATTCCTCCCAGCAGCACCGCTACTGAGAGGAGAGCTGGATTTTTTCGTCCCAGTTTCTGGGTTCCTGCACCTCAGGCCTTATAGCGAGACGTCGACTCCCACATCGCGGGATCCACGCAGGCAGCGTCTGGGCAAATCCTGGGCCATGGGTGGGTCCTCAGTGCCCGTCCGGACCCGGAGGAGGCTTGGCTGGGTCACCCCTCTTTTGCCAGATCTCCAGTTTAAGGTACTGTGCCTGCCACCACTGCCCCAGTGCTGCCTGCTGTCCCTGTACTCTCGCTCCCCATGCCCTGCCCCAGCGCTACCGCCTTCTGCCCCTGCGCTGCCTTCTGTCCTTGTCCCTGTGCTGCCGCTCCCCCTGCCCCTGTACTGCCTGTCGTCCCTATCCCTGCACTGCCGCTCCCCCTGGCCTTGCACTTCCGCTGTCTCTGCATTGCCTGCGATCCCTGCTCCTGCACTGCCACTCCCCCTGCCCCTGTGCAGCAGCCTCCTGCCTCTGCACTGCCTGCTGTCCCTGAACTGCCCATGCCTCTGTCCCTGCCCTGCCATACTACCTGTGCCGCCACTCCCCCTTTGCGTGTTCCTGTCCATGTCCCTGCACTGCCTGCTGTCCCCATCCCTGCACTGCCGCTTCCCCTGGCCCTGCACTGCCGCCCCACACTCCCTGATGTCTCTGTCCCTGCATTGCCTGCAATCCCTGCTCCTGCACTGCCACTCCCCCTGCCCCTGTGCAGCCGCCCCCTGCCTCTGCAGTGCATGCTGTCCCTGCACTGCCCATGCCCCTGTCCCTGCCCAGCCATATTCCCTGTGCCGCCGCTCCCCCTTTGCGTCTCCCTGTCCATGTTCCTGTGCTGCCTGCTCTCCCTGATCCATGCCCCTCCCACTGCCCCTGCACAGCCATCCCTCTGCTCCTGCGTTGCCTGCTGCCCCAGTGCTGCAGCTCCCCTATGCCACCACTCCCCCTAACCCTGAAAGGCTGTCCCTGAACCTGGCCCAAGCTGTAGCTCCCCTCCGCTGCCTGCTGTCCCTGTCCTTGCACTGCCGCTCCACCTGCGTTGCCGCTCCCCTTGTGCCTGCCCACTGCTCCACCTATCCCAAGCGCTACCACCTACCCCTTTTCCCGCACTGCCCATTCTATGTCCTTGCCTGGCACCCAGCTCCACTAGGACCACCCATAAGGACCACTAATGGAGGCTGCCACACAGCCACGCAACAGATGCATGCAGCAAGCGCACTGCCAATGCACCAGTGGTTGCACAACCCCCAGCGCCAAGTACCCTGGCCCTCCTGCAATCCGACGGTACGCCACAAAGGAACTCCTGGACCCCAGACCCTGAAACAACATCTCTGTCTACTCCTCTTCACGATCCACCAAAGGACCCCTACAGCACTGCCACTTCTCCTGCGACACAATCTTCGAAGGAGCCTGCACCACTCCTGCCAACAAGACCAAGAACACCCTGCAATCACTCCATTGTATCCTGCTCAACGCCTGCTCTCTCTGCAAATATGCCACAGAAATCTGGGACACCATTGTCCGGCCACTCACCTGGAGAACTTACCAGCAGAGATGATGTTGGATCCTACTCCCTCCCAGCACAACACCGGACCAAGGAATGATAACCTCAAATAAGGCGCTGTCCTAGAAGGGACAAGTCAGAACAAATTAATAAAAGAAACTAAGGCTTGCGCCCTCTGAGTGGTGTCTAGCTTGCTATGCTGTTCAGGAACACCCCAAACGTCTTCCTCTTTCGGGGTGCGTCTTCTAGGGGTGTAGAGGACAGTAACTAAGGAGAAGGAACACATACACTATATTAACATTGATACACATTGACAACGTTAGTTGAAATAACATTTGAGCAATGGAAGTGCTTACACTCAGAGATGTTTGTTACAAAAAAGAAAATGTATATTCTTTCAGTTCGTGACGGATAGAATTACCCACTCCTTTTGTGAGCCTCAAAAACCAGTTCACGTTTCCCCTTGTCAGCATATTACATCATATGCTTTTGCTATCTGACTGTTTTTCCTTTTTTGAATTCTCTTTCTCTCTTTTTTAAGAGGTTGCAAATTGTCACTTGAATTTCCAGCTGATAGTGTAGGGTTCTTATGTCGAGATTACTCAAAATTCTTGATGTTTTTATCTTGTAGAATAGTAGCGGGTGAGTTTTTGAAAAGAAACAAAGAATAATGCACTAACCTTGTTTTCTCTTCTTTTGCTTTGTCCTTCCTTTCATTTCAGATTATGCTGTTACAACACTGGGATAACCTACTGGCCGGCTTCTGAACAGCTGCAGCTTCGAAGAGGGTTCGCTGCTGTTGCTCAATGATAGGTCTTTTGTGGAATGCGAGGATTGGAGAAGTCTGATGAACCGCTCAGGGATGTCTATGGGAGACCAGATGTCACGGGGCCAGGCGAGGAAGCTTGAATCTGGTAGAAGAGGTTGCAAAGATCTAGGAGAGTGGGAGGAAGGATAAGGATTCTCTTTCCAGGAAATAAAGCCAAGTGCCTGACTGTGGTTTGGCTGAGTATTTATAGGTGGGCTGTTCTCTCTAGAAGGCACATGTTTATTTATTGTTCAATGGTTCTGGAAAGTCACTGACTGCAGGCACATGGATAATTACCAACACATGTATAATTGGTGGCACTGAATTACTCTGGAAAGTCCCTTTATTGGTGGCAGGTGTATCACTCTGCAAAGTACTTGACTCAAAAGTCCCTGATTGCAGGCTCATGGATAATTAACAAGCACATGAATAATTACAGCAACTGAAAAAAGGTCATCAGAGAAGAAAGGCTTGTACAAACATGTGGAACAAAAACATGAGGCCCTTTAGTCAAACCTAGAGATAATTACAAGCACATGGAACATTGCAAACATGAAGATAACCTAAAGGTTTTGTATGGGCAACAGTGATACCAAACTTAGCAAAAATACTTACCTAAGGTGTGTGAGATTGAGGAGCGACTACATGGTTTGTAAAGCGATGGGTTAATGAACATATGGTACATGCTTGGGTGCAGGAATTAGTGATCGTAACAACAATCATCATCACCCTCTCCACTGACATTGCCTTCATCACCGAAACATGGCTCAACCCCTCCTCGAACCCTGACACCACCACTGTCACTCCGAAGGCTACAAGATGACACACCAAGACTCCGCCAACAAACAAGGTGGAGGAATTGCCATCATCTTCAAGGAAACCATCAGCTGCAACATAAACAACAATGACCCCATGCCTCTCATGGAGCACTGCAACTTCCTATTTCAAACTGGCGCGAAGATCATGATAAGAAGCATCCTCACCTACAGACCCCTGGGTCACCGAGCAACATTCTGCGATGTCATCACCAACCTCAATGACCCCCTAGCCATCACTGCTCACCACTACGTCCTACTATGCAACCTCAACTTCCACATCGGTGACCGCAACTATGCCAACTCCATCACCCTCCTGGGGAATCCGAACTACACCAGCCTCAACCAACTGGTCACCGAACCCACGTGCAAAGCTGGACACACACTCAACCCCATTTTCACCTCCAGCAACAGAATCAAGTTCAGCCACACCACATGCTTCACCTGGACTGACCACACCACCATACACTTCACCATCCTCATCACGGACACCCAGAATACCATCACCAGGAATCAGATTTCCTCCCACTGCTGATGGAGTAAGGTCACTGAAACTCAGTGGTCACAGGCCCTCACCACCTCCCAACCCGAGGCCTCAACAGACCTTGACCAGGTTGTCAAGAACTTTGCTGCCTGGATCACTGACAGAGCCGACAGAGCCACACCATTGAAACCTACAAAATGTAACAAGACCTCCAAACATGCCAGCTGGTAAACCCAAGAACTCCGGACCACCAAGCGCAATTGCCACCACCTGTAGAAAGGCCACTCAGAACCCCACCGACAGAGCAGCTCACAAAACAGCCCTAAGCAACTATCACCATCTCATTAAGGAAGCCAAGAAAGGAGCCATCACCACCGCATCCATTCTGTGTCCAACCACACAAAAGAACTCTGAAAATAGTAAAAGAATTCTCTAACCTGACGGTCAACGAGAACAGCATCCACCCCTCACAAGAACTCTGCAATACCCTCTCAGACTACTTCCACAGCAAGATCACTAACATCTACAACAAATTCAAACTCCAACCCACCACCCTCAACCCCAACAACCTCAACCAACCAGCGAACTTCAGCCAAACCATTACCACCTGGTCTCTGCTCACCGCCCTGACCACCTCAACCATCATGTCTTCCCTCCACTCCAGGGCACCCACCGACCCCTGCCCCCACCCTCTCACAATGACCTGAATCAGCACGCAACTCACCAGCATCGTCAACACCTCCATCTCCCCAGCAACCTTCCCAGACAGATGGAAACATGCAGCCATCAGACCCCTCCTAAAGAAAGCCTCCGCCAACCACAGCGATCTCAAAATTATTGTCCAATATTCTGCTCCTCTACCGGGCCAAAGTACTCTAAAAAGTCATCAACCAGCAGCTCGCCAAATTCCTGTAAAATAGCCACCTACTGGAAGCCTGATAATCAGGATTCTGTGCCAACGACAGCACTGAGACCGTGCAGATTACCGCCACAGACAACACCAAAACACTCCTCGGCTGTAGAGAAACTGTGGCCCTGATCCTCCTTGATCTCTCTGCAGCGGTTGACACCGTGTCCCACAACACCCTCATCAACAGACTCTAACATAGGAATACAGCAAGACACCCTGAAGTGGATCTCTTCCTTCCTTACAGGATGGATACAGAGCATTTGACTGCCTCCCTTCACCTCCGCACCCAAAGATATCATGTGCGGTGTACCACAAGGATCATCCCTCAGTTCCACAGTGTTCAACACCTACATGACCCCCATCGCAGACATTGTGGGATACCACGGACTCAATATAATTGGCTATGCAGACGACACCCAACTGATTCTTTTGCTCACAGAGGACCCCTCCAACGCCAAAACCAACTTCTGCAATGCCATGACCCACATAGCCAAAAGGATGAGAGACAACTGCCTCCAACTCAACTCTGACAAAACTGAAGTAGTGTTTTGCAGGAAGAACACCTCCACATGGGACCACAGTTGGTGGTCTGCAGAACTCGGACCTACCCCGACCGACCATTCACTCAACCTCAACATCATTCTTGACAGCCAAATGACCATGAAACAACTAGTTAACACAGTCACCTCCACCTGCTTCGACAAAATTCACATGCTGCGCAGAATCCTCAGATGGACCCCAACCAACACCAAAAAGACAGTCACTCAGGCCCTCATCACAAGCCGCCTCCACTGAGGTAATGCCCGCTACTCCAGCATCTCCACCCAGCTCCTCAGAAGTCTCCAGACCATACAGAATGCTAGAGCGAGACTCAATCTGGACCTCCCAAACACACCCACATTGTCCCCCACTCAAGAGACCTCCGGTGGCTCCCCATCCAGAAGATATGCCAGTTCAAGATGCTCATGCACTCCCACAAAGCTCCCCATGACCTAGGACCTGCCTACATCAACCATCGACTGAACTTCCACCAACCTGCTAGCCACCTGCATTCCTCTTCACTCGGACACACCTCTGCGTCTGTCGCAGCTACAGCGGTGGCCACTCCTTCTCCTACATCGCTGCCAAGACCTGGAACAACCTTCCCCTCCAGCTCCGTACTGCCTCCTTGGTGGCAGACTTCAGAAAGAGACTCAAGACCTGGCTCTTTGACGCAGGGCCAGATACCGCTAGGGGTGAGTGACAGTGTCATGCTTTACAAATGCTGTTTGATTGATTGATTGCGTATGTCATCATTAGGGGGCCTAAGTGGCATACATTTTTCATAGCCAAGCCAAGAAGTGATGATAACGTTGACCACACAACCTTTCAGATGCTCACGAATAAGAGGGAAGGTTTTTCTCAAGATTCCCATATGTCAAAAGCAAGATGCTGCTATGGCATTAACCTGTGTAGTCATCCTAAGATTTCTGTCAGACTAAAAACTCAGATTGCTAGCCCTGTTTATTCAGATGAGGTAAATGCCTAGACAGGTAGGTCAGCAAGACGTTGACCATGGAAGTTCCCTTCTCAGGAGTATGACACCAGTTTTAGAATCATTAAGCGTGAGAAACTTCTTAGTCATTCAATGTAAGACAGCTGTTAAGTATCCTGGCATCTTCTTTTGAATCTCCAATGTGGGCCTGTCTAGTACCATAATCTAGTGCCACGGCTGAGTGCTAAATGAAAAGGAAAATATTTTAACCCCCCCAAATGGCCAGATTAAGTTGGAAGGAGTCCTGAGATACATATTGAAGAGAATATAATGTAATAAAGATTCCCCTGGGATCCCCACAGTTAGCCAGGTAGGATATTATATGAAAGAGGGGATTATCATTGCTGGACAGGAAGGAGGCAAATCATGACCCACCTTTCCTCCGCAGACCTGTCTCTTTAGTACACTAGAACAAGATAGTGGTCCACCATGTCAAAGGCAGTGGAGATATCAAGCAGATTCTGTCAGGTAGAAAAGATATCATGCTAAATGTTTTCTAAGATCATTTAACAAGGCCACCAGCGCAAGCCCCAGCCTTGGTCAGATCTAAAATCCAATACTCTTTGATCAAAGAGTTTGCACTGCTCAAGTCACTGTGCAAGGAACGTGTCTTTAAGTTTGGAGAATTCAGCCAATAGAGTGATAGGTCTAGAATATGCTTGAACCTTAGGTTCCTAATAAGCCTTTTTTAACAGAAGCTTAACAACTTCCATCTTACAGCTACAGTGTTTACTCAAGCATCAAATTGTTAACTTACTTGTATATCTCTGAGTCATCTGGGCAATATTATTGATTATTTTCCTTTGTGTGGTAGTAGTATATGTTGTGCAGAAAGTTCCTGTGTAATCCCATGCTGAAAGTCCTTTCATGTCATCACTGACATTTTGGAATTGCACTGAAGAACGATGAGTCAGGAGATGGTCTGAGAGCTGTACGCTGAATGAGTTGAATTGAGAAGTTGACTTGAGTGGTATGGAGCCCACAAAGCACATTGTTTGCAGGTAATTATGAATATAACTTTGAACAGGGAGCTGCAGGTATAAATTATTGTTTAGAGCTATCTTTGGCTTCTCGCGGGCTTATTCTGCGACATATGCCACATTCTTGAACAAACAAATGATTTTTAGTGAACCATCATCCCTTTTGCAGTAAGACGGCTGCTGGATGGCAGGTGTACCCTCGGGCAGAATATATCTCTAGTGAACCTTCAGGATTCCACCATTTTAGCAGTATTGATGCAATAGAGCTTTATGTCCTTGTGTGCCTGAAAAAATGGACAATGTTGGGATAGTTGGTGATGTATAAGGGTGAATTATGCAAAAAAAGAGGGCTGAAGTTCCTTGAGGAGAGAAGGAAAATGGGTGAGAGAATGAGCACTCATGGGTGGATCTGAAGGAATGACCAGAAGGACCTGGGGGAGGGAATCCAGGTGATCATATCTGAATGCACTCAGGAGGGTGTCTTGCTTCATCATAGGGACTCTTCGTCAAGCCGGCGCTGCAATGCTCGACTGGCCCCTCAGTGGGGGCTCTTTAGTGGAGATCTTTTAATCTAGCCATATGGTGAGTGCAAGAGAGAGGGTCTAAGGTGCAGAGTGGTGCTCAAGTGGTTAAAGGGGGACCAAAGAAGGGTTTAATTCAATGGTCCCCTTGACATAGTAAAAATATTGTCATCGTGTACTTAGATAGCTATTGCAAATATGTGAGAAGGTCTACATGTTTCATGCTTGTGCGCCTTGAGGGTTAATGGCATTTCTTCAGGACCAGGTAATTGTACATACCCTTCTACGGATTGGAACAAGGGAATCATTGCAGGTATCCAATCCAGGACATTTCTCCTACACCTGCTGCGGTGTAGGAAGGAAGATCCAACCTTTGAAGGGAGAAATGATGAGACAGCCAAAAGAACAGTGCAGGTCTCTGCAAGCAATGAAAACAAAGTTTGAGGAATCGGCAAATCACTGGTCATCGGTACAGTAAATGCCCGAGGTGGCTTTTAGCACTCACTTAAAAGAGTGAATTATGACATTAGATATGAGATGATTATTTACAGGAGATACACTGAAGAAGTAATTGGAAGGTCCAAGGGAAAGCAATAATATCTTGGCTCTAATTATAAATAATGGAGTCTTTCACTTCTAGTATCTGTAGTCACCTCATAATTGCATCTAGTTAGTGCTACAAGTACACCTCTTTGTCACGGCTTACTTAGCGGTATGATGTAGGTTAGAAACTCAGAAGTCAGCAAATCAACACAACAGCAACGTACAAATTAATGTCCACCTATTGGAGTTATTTTTAAAATAATAGCACGCACTTTGATCTGCACATATACAGCTGTATACTAAAAATAACATACAAGAGTACACATCAGAACCAAAGTCTCCAAGCCTGTTGTGAACTAGGGATCTAGCTAAAATGTATTTAACAAGTTTGAAACAACATAGACCCATCTTTCTACTGTATATATTTCGTGTGTGTGAAATGTTTAGTTACGTGATTGGACATGTGTCTGTTAGATTTTACATATAACTTGCATTTCATGTGTCCTTATGTAGTACAGTACCATTCATTCTCTTCTTCCTCCTCCCGTCCCACCCACACTAACTAAAGAACTGATTAGTGACCCTTAAAATAAAACCCACAAAACATTCTCAGGTAAACTGATTTCAACTCATGCTTTATACACCACAGAGAAAGTATGGCGCCACCCAATCCCACACCCTTCATTGCAATGTTACCTGTCACATATAAGTTCCCAGCAAAGACAATTGCCACAAGAATCTACTGCCGCTCTGAACCAGCATCAGATTCTAGCCATTCAAAAGCATCTCTCTGTAGTGTCACCTCTTTCGAGCATTTCAACCAATCGTTGTCACTGAGTGTGGATTGGTCACTCCATGCACCTTTGGTGCCTTGTGTCTATTTGGTTTGATAGGTTTGTACTACTGTTCTTCCCAATATGTATCTTGAAAAACCTTGGGATCATCGCAGGTGTTCCAAGTATGTTGGTTTTATTCTCTCACCAGATCCTCAGCAGGGCATGGTATTGCATTCAATTTTTGTCTTCACCAGAGTCTAATTTCTTCTTAATTTATTTATAGACCTTTCTTGATTCCTGTATCTGGAGGGTGAGGCCAGAACAGAATGATAACTTGGCACCTTGGTAGCATATTTCTCTCTTGTTACTCTGGCCAGATGTAGCACTGCATCAGGATTTCAGTGATTTAGTAAGCCTCGGGGGAGCCTCTCCACCAGTGATCAGAGATGATAGAACGTAAAGAGGCTGCTATTGAAATATGTGAATGTCTTAATTTGCCGCAAGAAACCGGTGACAAAAGCCAACATGGTTGAGCATCGTATAACACATGCACACAATGACATAACATATACATGCACAATGGCATAGATAATATTCACACTTGCAGAAAGAGCAAAGTACCAACAGACAGCCATGCACACACAGACCCACAACCCTACAGATACGACAGCTCACATCACCAAGCAATCATATCTAAAGGGGTGCATAAAGACAGAGACCAGACATATATTGTGTCATGTTACAACATCATGTGATGTTATGTATGCTATGCTATCTCATGTTACGTTGGGTTACGTTATATTAGATGCCTGACCCCTACATTATGCTTCCTGAGAGGTGACAGGAAAGGGGGCAAAGAGTCAACTAGGAAGGTGGAATGACGAATGAGACTTTCGAATGGATTAATTTTCTCCAGAATATCTCTTTCTTCCCAGATAGAGCAAGGGTGCACGGGGGGAGCTGATCCTAGGCATGCAAAAGGTAATATGGAAGCAGGAGAGGCAAAGTAAGTACTAAGGGATGCATGAACACATTTTCCTATAGACACAGAATAGGCAAAACCCTTTGATGCATCTGGCCCTAAGAGTGGTAAGGAGGTATTAGAATAGAAGAAGAAGCTGAAATCAAGAGAGAGTGCGGCAAATAGTTTTGAGAATTGAGTCTGACAAAAAGTTAGGAAAACTGGTGTAGCACCTAGGAGGGGATCATTCGTCATATTTGCATAGGAAGGTCAATTTCAGCAGAAATTATTTTAGTTGAGATTGAACTTGTAAAGCGCCACGTCTGCCCAAAGGCATCTTGTCACTGGGACAAACTCAAATAGTAGAAAAAACAAGGAGAAGCAGCAAAACAGATGTGTTTTGAATGTCTTTCTGAAAGTGAAATGCTTCTTAATTTGGCACAGGCTGAGAGAAAGTGTGCTCAACAGGGAGACGGCAATGGCAGAGCGTGAATGTCCTCCATATATATTGAGAGCCCCATTCATGAGCAAGTTTGCATCGCTCTTGCACCATGCAACGTAGTGCAAGAGCAACTCAAACCTTACATGTGATTTATGAAGCCACGCAAGGCCACTTTGCATGGCTCTGAGTGGCCCCATACATCTGCAGTAAGGCAGCGCAACACACATCACTGGGCTACCTTACTGGGACGGTGTTCCATGGGCATTGCGTGGGTGTTCTCACACAACTTCCATAGTTTTTGATGCATTACAAGATTTACCAGAACTGGCAAGCCTGGAAATGCACCAAAAATATACGCCTTCTCAGGTGAGGCAAAACAAGGAGAAATATCTCTATTTCTCCTTGTTACTTCCCATTTCTCTGTGGCTGCATTCTGCAGCACACAGAGAAAGATGAATATGCCTCTCAGGATTGTGTTGTTTGCAGGAAGGTGTTTCTTCCTGCACAAAAACAATGTTGCATGCAACACAGGCACCCTTGCACCATGGTGTAAGGGTACCTGCCTTGGTGCTAGGCTGCCAAACGGGTGCCAGCGCAGGGGAAAAGGCAGGAATGCACCATATTGCCTTAAATACGACGCATTCCTTTCCTTTCCCTGTGATGCAGTGCAGCACAGCAAGGTGACTTGCTGAGTTGCACTGCATGATATTGCCGTAAATAGGCCCCCCAATTCTTTCAAAATGAAAGAACCAAGATAATAAGAGAGGAGCTAGAATGGAGAGATTGGTTGTACAAGTATCTTCACAGCAAAAACTGCAACAAACTGTGCCCGCTTTCATAAAGAGTTCTACAGGGTTGGTAGAATGGCTTATGTTGGATTCTGTTGGTTAATGGCAATAAATGAGCTTGTGATGAGCATTTAGGGGCCCTGTGAAATTTCTTGAATTCATTGCATGCCGTACACCATGTTCAGCACACTTAAGTACTCACCCCATGACCATCTGACAGAACTACACCTTTCAGCTGCCTCCATCACTGAAAGGAGAGCCTGGACTAGTTCTTTCCATTTTTTTTGCTTCCCGCCCCTCTGGCCTTATAGCTGGATGCCAACTACTGCATTGCGGGACTCTTACTGACCCTCTTGCCAGTACTATTCCTCCCAGCAGCACCGCTACTGAGAGGAGAGCTGGATTTTTTCGTCCCAGTTTCTGGGTTCCTGCACCTCAGGCCTTATAGCGAGACGTCGACTCCCACATCGCGGGATCCACGCAGGCAGCGTCTGGGCAAATCCTGGGCCATGGGTGGGTCCTCAGTGCCCGTCCGGACCCGGAGGAGGCTTGGCTGGGTCACCCCTCTTTTGACAGATCTCCAGTTTAAGGTACTGTGCCTGCCACCACTGCCCCAGTGCTGCCTGCTGTCCCTGTACTCTCGCTCCCCATGCCCTGCCCCAGCGCTACCGCCTTCTGCCCCTGCGCTGCCTTCTGTCCTTGTCCCTGTGCTGCCGCTCCCCCTGCCCCTGTACTGCCTGTCGTCCCTATCCCTGCACTGCCGCTCCCCCTGGCCTTGCACTTCCGCTGTCTCTGCATTGCCTGCAATCCCTGCTCCTGCACTGCCACTCCCCCTGCCCCTGTGCAGCAGCCTCCTGCCTCTGCACTGCCTGCTGTCCCTGAACTGCCCATGCCTCTGTCCCTGCCCTGCCATACTCCCTGTGCCGCCACTCCCCCTTTGCGTGTTCCTGTCCATGTCCCTGCACTGCCTGCTGTCCCCATCCCTGCACTGCCGCTTCCCCTGGCCCTGCACTGCCGCCCCACACTCCCTGATGTCTCTGTCCCTGCATTGCCTGCAATCCCTGCTCCTGCGCTGCCACTCCCCCTGCCCCTGTGCAGCCGCCCCCTGCCTCTGCAGTGCATGCTGTCCCTGCACTGCCCATGCCCCTGTCCCTGCCCAGCCATATTCCCTGTGCCGCCGCTCCCCCTTTGCGTCTCCCTGTCCATGTTCCTGTGCTGCCTGCTCTCCCTGATCCATGCCCCTCCCACTGCCCCTGCACAGCCATCCCTCTGCTCCTGCGTTGCCTGCTGCCCCAGTGCTGCAGCTCCCCTATGCCACCACTCCCCCTAACCCTGAAAGGCTGTCCCTGAACCTGGCCCAAGCTGTAGCTCCCCTCCGCTGCCTGCTGTCCCTGTCCTTGCACTGCCGCTCCACCTGCGTTGCCGCTCCCCTTGTGCCTGCCCACTGCTCCACCTATCCCAAGCGCTACCACCTACCCCTTTTCCCGCACTGCCCATTCTATGTCCTTGCCTGGCACCCAGCTCCTCTAGGACCACCCATAAGGACCACTAATGGAGGCTGCCACACAGCCACGCAACAGATGCATGCAGCAAGCGCACTGCCAATGCACCAGTGGTTGCACAACCACCAGCGCCAAGTACCCTGGCCCTCCTGCAATCCGACGGTACGCCACAAAGGAACTCCTGGACCCCAGACCCTGAAACAACATCTCTGTCTACTCCTCTTCACGATCCACCAAAGGACCCCTACAGCACTGCCACTTCTCCTGCGACACAATCTTCGAAGGAGCCTGCACCACTCCTGCCAACAAGACCAAGAACACCCTGCAATCACTCCATTGTATCCTGCTCAACGCCTGCTCTCTCTGCAAATATGCCACAGAAATCTGGGACACCATTGTCCGGCCACTCACCTGGAGAACTTGCCAGCAGAGATGATGTTGGATCCTACTCCCTCCCAGCACAACACCGGACCAAGGAATGATAACCTCAAATAAGGCGCTGTCCTAGAAGGGACAAGTCAGAACAAATTAATAAAAGAAACTAAGGCTTGCGCCCTCTGAGTGGTGTCTAGCTTGCTATGCTGTTCAGGAACACCCCAAACGTCTTCCTCTTTCGGGGTGCGTCTTCTAGGGGTGTAGAGGACAGTAACTAAGGAGAAGGAACACATACACTATATTAACATTGATACACATTGACAACGTTAGTTGAAATAACATTTGAGCAATGGAAGTGCTTACACTCAGAGATGTTTGTTACAAAAAAGAAAATGTATATTCTTTCAGTTCGTGACGGATAGAATTACCCACTCCTTTTGTGAGCCTCAAAAACCAGTACACGTTTCCCCTTGTCAGCATATTACATCATATGCTTTTGCTATCTGACTGTTTTTCCTTTTTTGAATTCTCTTTCTCTCTTTTTTAAGAGGTTGCAAATTGTCACTTGAATTTCCAGCTGATAGTGTAGGGTTCTTATGTCGAGATTACTCAAAATTCTTGATGTTTTTATCTTGTAGAATAGTAGCGGGTGAGTTTTTGAAAAGAAACAAAGAATAATGCACTAACCTTGTTTTCTCTTCTTTTGCTTTGCCCTTCCTTTCATTTCAGATTATGCTGTTACAACACTGGGATAACCTACTGGCCGGCTTCTGAACAGCTGCAGCTTCGAAGAGGGTTCGCTGCTGTTGCTCAATGATAGGTCTTTTGTGGAATGCGAGGATTGGAGAAGTCTGATGAACCACTCAGGGATGTCTATGGGAGACCAGATGTCACGGGGCCAGGCGAGGAAGCTTGAATCTGGTAGAAGAGGTTGCAAAGATCTAGGAGAGTGGGAGGAAGGATAAGGATTCTCTTTCCAGGAAATAAAGCCAAGTGCCTGACTGGGGTTTGGCTGAGTATTTATAGGTGGGCTGTTCTTTCTAGAAGGCACATGTTTATTTATTGTTCAATGGTTCTGGAAAGTCACTGACTGCAGGCACATGGATAATTACCAACACATGTATAATTGGTGGCACTGAATTACTCTGGAAAGTCCCTTTATTGGTGGCAGGTGTATCACTCTGCAAAGTACTTGACTCAAAAGTCCCTGATTGCAGGCACATGGATAATTAACAAGCACATGAATAATTACAGCAACTGAAAAAAAGGTCATCAGAGAAGAAAGGCTTGTACAAACATGTGGAACAAAAACATGAGGCCCTTTAGTCAAACCTAGAGATAATTACAAGCACATGGAACATTGCAAACATGAAGATAACCTAAAGATTTTGTATGGGCAACAGTGATACCAAACTTAGCAAAAATACTTACCTAAGGTGTGTGAGATTGAGGAGCGACTACATGGTTTGTAAAGCGATGGGTTAATGAACATATGGTACATGCTTGGGTGCAGGAATTAGTGATCGTAACAACAATCATCATCACCCTCTCCACTGACATTGCCTTCATCACCGAAACATGGCTCAACCCCTCCTCGAACCCTGACACCACCACTGTCACTCCGAAGGCTACAAGATGACACACCAAGACTCCGCCAACAAACAAGGTGGAGGAATTGCCATCATCTTCAAGGAAACCATCAGCTGCAACATAAACAACAATGACCCCATGCCTCTCATGGAGCACTGCAACTTCCTATTTCAAACTGGCGCGAAGATCATGATAAGAAGCATCCTCACCTACAGACCCCTGGGTCACCGAGCAACATTCTGCGATGTCATCACCAACCTCAATGACCCCCTAGCCATCGCTGCTCACCACTACGTCCTACTATGCAACCTCAACTTCCACATCGGTGACCCCAACTATGCCAACTCCATCACCCTCCTGGGGAATCCGAACTACACCAGCCTCAACCAACTGGTCACCGAACCCACGTGCAAAGCTGGACACACACTCAACCCCATTTTCACCTCCAGCAACAGAATCAAGTTCAGCCACACCACATGCTTCACCTGGACTGACCACACCACCATACACTTCACCATCCTCATCACGGACACCCAGAATACCATCACCAGGAATCAGATATCCTCCCACTGCTGCTGGAGTAAGGTCACTGAAACTCAGTGGTCACAGGCCCTCACCACCTCCCAACCCGAGGCCTCAACAGACCTCGACCAGGTTGTCAAGAACTTTGCTGCCTGGATCACTGACAGAGCCGACAGAGCCACACCATTGAAACCTACAAAATGTAACAAGACCTCCAAACATGCCAGCTGGTAAACCCAAGAACTCCGGACCACCAAGCGCAATTGCCACCACCTATAGAAAGGCCACTCAGAACCCCACCGACAGAGCAGCTCACAAAACAGCCCTAAGCAACTATCACCATCTCATTAAGGAAGCCAAGAAAGGAGCCATCACCACCGCATCCATTCTGTGTCCAACCACACAAAAGAACTCTCAAAATAGTAAAAGAATTCTCTAACCTGACAGTCAACGAGAACAGCATCCACCCCTCACAAGAACTCTGCAATACCCTCTCAGACTACTTCCACAGCAAGATCACTAACATCTACAACAAATTCAAACTCCAACCCACCACCCTCAACCCCAACAACCTCAACCAACCAGCGAACTTCAGCCAAACCATTACCACCTGGTCTCTGCTCACCGCCCTGACCACCTCAACCATCATGTCTTCCCTCCACTCCAGGGCACCACCGACCCCTGCCCCCACCCCCTCACAATGACCTGAATCAGCACGCAACTCACCAGCATCGTCAACACCTCCATCTCCCCAGCAACCTTCCCAGACAGATGGAAACATGCAGCCATCAGACCCCTCCTAAAGAAAGCCTCCGCCAACCACAGCGATCTCAAAATTATTGTCCAATATTCTGCTCCTCTACCGGGCCAAAGTACTCTAAAAAGTCATCAACCAGCAGCTTGCCAAATTCCTGTAAAATAGCCACCTACTGGAAGCCTGATAATCAGGATTCTGTGCCAACGACAGCACTGAGACCGTGCAGATTACCGCCACAGACAACACCAAAACACTCCTCGGCTGTAGAGAAACTGTGGCCCTGATCCTCCTTGATCACTCTGCAGCGGTTGACACAGTGTCCCACAACACCCTCATCAACAGACTCTAACATAGGAATACAGCAAGACACCCTGAAGTGGATCTCTTCCTTCCTTACAGGATGGATACAGAGCATTTGACTGCCTCCCTTCACCTCCGCACCCAAAGATATCATGTGCGGTGTACCACAAGGATCATCCCTCAGTTCCACAGTGTTCAACACCTACATGACCCCCATCGCAGACATTGTGGGATACTACGGACTCAATATAATTGGCTATGCAGACGACAACCAACTGATTCTTTTGCTCACAGAGGACCCCTCCAACGCCAAAACCAACTTCTGCAATGCCATGACCCACATAGCCAAAAGGATGAGAGACAACTGCCTCCAACTCAACTCTGACAAAACTGAAGTAGTGTTTTGCAGGAAGAACACCTCCACATGGGACCACAGCTGGTGGTCTGCAGAACTCGGACCTACCCCGACCGACCATTCACTCAACCTCAACATCATTCTTGACAGCCAAATGACCATGAAACAACAAGTTAACACAGTCACCTCCACCTGCTTCGACAAAATTCACATGCTGCGCAGAATCCTCAGATGGACCCCAACCAACACCAAAAAGACAGTCACTCAGGCCCTCATCACAAGCCGCCTCCACTGAGGTATTGCCCGCTACTCCAGCATCTCCACCCAGCTCCTCAGAAGTCTCCAGACCATACAGAATGCTAGAGCGAGACTCAATCTGGACCTCCCAAACACACCCACATTGTCCCCCACTCAAGAGACCTCCGGTGGCTCCCCATCCAGAAGATATGCCAGTTCAAGATGCTCATGCACTCCCACAAAGCTCCCCATGACCTAGGACCTGCCTACATCAACCATCGACTGAACTTCCACCAACCTGCTAGCCACCTGCATTCCTCTTCACTCGGACACACCTCTGCGTCTGTCGCAGCTACAGCGGTGGCCACTCCTTCTCCTACATCGCTGCCAAGACCTGGAACAACCTTCCCCTCCAGCTCCGTACTGCCTCCTTGGTGGCAGACTTCAGAAAGAGACTCAAGACCTGGCTCTTTGACGCAGGGCCAGATACCGCTAGGGGTGAGTGACAGTGTCATGCTTCACAAATGCTGTTTGATTGATTGATTGCGTATGTCATCATTAGGGGGCCTAAGTGGCATACATTTTTCATAGCCAAGCCAAGAAGTGATGATAACGTTGACCACACAACCTTTCAGATGCTCACGAATAAGAGGGAAGGTTTTTCTCAAGATTCCCATATGTCAAAAGCAAGATGCTGCTATGGCATTAACCTGTGTAGTCATCCTAAGATTTCTGTCAGACTAAAAACTCAGATTGCTAGCCCTGTTTATTCAGATGAGGTAAATGCCTAGACAGGTAGGTCAGCAAGACGTTGACCATGGAAGTTCCCTTCTCAGGAGTATGACACCAGTTTTAGAATCATTAAGCGTGAGAAACTTCTTAGTCATTCAATGTAAGACAGCTGTTAAGTATCCTGGCATCTTCTTTTGAATCTCCAATGTGGGCCTGTCTAGTACCATAATCTAGTGCCACGGCTGAGTGCTAAATGAAAAGGAAAATATTTTAACCCACCCCAAATGGCCAGATTAAGTTGGAAGGAGTCCTGAGATACATATTGAAGAGAATATAATGTAATGAAGATTCCCCTGGGATCCCCACAGTTAGCCAGGTAGGATATTATATGAAAGAGGGGATTATCATTGCTAGACAGGAAGGAGGCAAATCATGACCCACCTTTCCTCCGCAGACCTGTCTCTTTAGTACACTAGAACAAGATAGTGGTCCACCATGTCAAAGGCAGTGGAGATATCAAGCAGATTCTGTCAGGTAGAAAAGATATCATGCTAAATGTTTTCTAAGATCATTTAACAAGGCCACCAGCGCAAGCCCCAGCCTTGGTCAGATCTAAAATCCAATACTCTTTGATCGAAGAGCTTGCTGAGGACTTCTTCGAAATTGCTTTTCCTGTGCCCTGTGCCCTGGCCGTGGTGGTTGCTCAGCTCTTGGTCCCTCGCTGCTGTTTGGTGGTTTCTGTCGTTCCCCTGCCGCCGCCGCACTTTCAACCCTCGCGGCCGCCGTGTGCAGCGGGACCACAATCCCCAGGTTCCTTTGCGGGGGAAGCCCGCCAACGCCAGCACCTGTGCGCACAGAGGCGCATATATTCACGGGCGGTCCCGGCAGAGCGGGTGTGTTCTGCTTGCCGAGGACTTCTTCGAAATTGCTTTTCCTGTGCCCTGTGCCCTGGCCGTGGTGGTTGCTCAGCTCTTGGTCCCTCGCAGCTGTTTGGTGGTTTCTGTCGTTCCCCTGCCGCTGCCGCACTTTCAACCCTCGCGGCCGCCGTGTGCAGCGGGACCACAATCCCCAGGTTCCTTTGCGGGGGAAGCCCGCCAACGCCAGCACCTGTGCGCACAGAGGCGCATATATTCACGGGCGGTCCCGGCAGAGCGGGTGTGTTCTGCTTGCCGAGGACTTCTTCGAAATTGCTTTTCCTGTGCCCTGTGCCCTGGCCGTGGTGGTTGCTCACCTCTTGGTCCCTCGCAGCTGTTTGGTGGTTTCTGTCGTTCCCCTGCCGCCACCGCACTTTCAACCCTCGCGGCCGCCGTGTGCAGCGGGACCACAATCCCCAGGTTCCTTTGCGGGGGAAGCCCGCCAACGCCAGCACCTGTGCGCACAGAGGCGCATATATTCACGGGCGGTCCCGGCAGAGCGGGCGTGTTCTGCTTGCCGAGGACTTCTTCGAAATTGCTTTTCCTGTGCCCTGTGCCCTGGCCGTGGTGGTTGCTCAGCTCTTGGTCCCTCGCAGCTGTTTGGTGGTTTCTGTCGTTCCCCTGCCGCCGCCGCACTTTCAACACTCGCGGCCGCCGTGTGCAGCGGGACCACAATCCCCAGGTTCCTTTGCGGGGGAAGCCCGCCAACGCCAGCACCTGTGCGCACAGAGGCGCATATATTCACAGACAGTCCCCGCGACGCGAGATCGCGCGCGGGTCGGCGCCGGGCTAAGCCCGGGCAAAGGGCGGGCCCTCTGTGGCCCTCAGAGGCCCGAGGAGACTGGACTGGGCCTACTTATACATTGTTGATGTTTTAAAATGTATTCATTACTTGCACTATAAATTTATGGTGTGTACATTCTCCTGTTAATCAGGAACTCTCCGTTACTCTCCTTCTAATATTTCATCTTCCTTTGATTTAATATATATTTATTGTATTCATTTGGGACTATAGTACTTTGTTGTATAAAGATGTCGGCCAAAAAACTACGTTCGGGGAGAGTATTAGGGGAAAGGGTATGTATGTTGTCAAAACCCACTTCCCCTAGTAATAGATCTTCTAGTAACTTGCTACTAAAGGGTCAATCCCTGCTGCCTCAATTTTGGGTGAAGACGGTTTCTAGTAGGGGGAAAAAAGATCAATCAGATATCCCGCCTTCCGAAGATCCCTTCCCATTGCCACCTGATAGGTCAGGAAATAATGGGGATGTTTCTTTTTATCCCAAGATTGGGCAGCAAACCAATGTGTCCGTCTGCTCTACAGAGCTTCCACTTACTGATCCCATTAGAGGTCCACAATTAATGTTGGACAGTAAGGGAGGTTCTCAGTTGTCAAGTATTGACCTGGAGCTTTGTGGGCGATACTTAGTTGACGGTCCTTTGAAATTACCTGAAGTGATTAAACCCCCGACTGGTTTTTCTTCCCCTGGTCTCTTTCTTTTTAGTAGTACCCCTTCCCTAAAATCGCCAGATATTTTCACTCAATCTAATTTTTCTATGAGTCCACTACTTAATTTATCTGACACTGGTCATAAGGGTTTGCTCGGTTATGACAAAGTGGAAAAACCGATTTCTGAATCCTTGATTGCATTGGAACATTTGCTGGCATCCATCCTACAGTTATTGAGTAAATTTGTGGGAAGTTCCGATTGCATTCTGGAATCAGTTACCCAGATATTAAAAGCTTTATTGTTAAAAGTACCGGAAAAGTTTCTAGATGTAGTTCCTAAAGTAAGTCTTCAGGGGCATGAGCTGGGTAGTGCGCTTATAAATGAAAATGAAAACTCAGTTCAAAATAAACTTGTGGGTACCCCTAAAAATAAGCCCCTTGTAGCTCCCATTTTACCTGTATCTAATTGTGCAAAGTTCTGCGACCTTGAAATTGAAGAAGAAAGTGTTGAGGTTGCTGCTCTAAAAGCTGAAAAAGAACTATTTCCAATTTTTATCCCTGAATCAAAGGGATTAGGGGGGGTTGAAAAGAGAAAAATTAGAAAACAAAGAAAGAATTTAGGAAAAAAGAGGAAACCAATCCGTAGATTCAGAAAGAAAAAGCAGAAACAAATTATTTTTGAGGATTCTCAGGTTTTAGACTTTAAGGTCCAAAGGACCGGAGAATCGGTGGGCATGGAGGTGGTTTCCCATCCCTCTGATATCTTAAAGCCCTCAGTCCCGAGCGCAGAAATAATTTCTGATTGCCCTGGGAATGGTCCCCCACCGGATGTAGGGAGATGGGCAACTCCTCTGCCCGAGGTAGAACTGCCTGGGCTGGTCCCCTCGTGGTCTGTAGTACTTGATCCTTTTGCCCCCGCTTTTCCTGCTCCGGATGTTGGAGAGGTACGGCTCCAGTATTTGCCCTCAAAAATTCCGGAAGTCTTTGTAGATACATTTACAGTAGATTTTCTACCCTTATTTGATTCTGACTTACACCTAAATAGAGCATGGCTACTCAAATATTTTAAGGATATTGAGAGCCTAAAATTAATTCAATCTAATAATATTGACTTAGTTTCGATATTAGGAACAGCATCCGCTCCTTTTGTTAGGGTAAAGTTCTATTCTAAACTTATATTAAATCTTATTTTGCAACAGGCAGAGAGTTTTCAGTGTAGGGGAATTGATGTTTTACCTGTTCTCTCCTCTGGGAGAAATTGTTTCCCTCTTAATAGACCTTCTCAGCAGGGCAATGGTCAAGATACTCTCTCTACCTTATATGATGAATTAAAGATTTCTGTCTTGAAAAATACACGCCGGGTGACTCAGGTAAAGCCAGTTTCGCTTACCCAGAATATTCCCCCAAATAAAGATAATTTGCAGTGGAATTGGTTGCCTGGAGTTTTGTCTTCTAAAACTTTAGACAATCCTAAGCTATTTCAACATCTTTAGCAACAGTTTAAAAATTATCTCTTGGAATGCTGCCGGGATACATAATAATCCCGAGAAATTACAATATTTATTCTCCATGAAAGCTAGCATTATTTGCCTCCAAGAGACCTGGTGTCCTAGTAGATTATGTGCAGGGAAAGATTATTTTGTCCTCGAGGCAAGGGCATTACCATCAAAGAAAGGGCATGCAAAAGGTGGTCCCGCGTGCCTCTTGTCCAATAGATTGGAATGGAATTTTACCCATTATGTTGATCCAAAGAACCTTTTTCAGGCAGTGACCCTCTGCTCGCTAACAAGTAGGGGCACCAATACTTCATTGGTAATAATAAATGTATATATTCCTCCAGATGAATGTTTTAATATTGTATTGAAGCAAGTCTTTTCTTACATTAAACAGCTTAAAGAGCTAGATATACCCCCCCATGTGCTGTTAGTTGGTGATTTTAATTGTAAGGTTTCCAACACTAGTTTAGAGTTATTTAGAAACAAATGTAAAGAAGAAGCCTACCTTATCCCTCAGATTCTCTTCCCTAATAAAATTAAAGCTAATAAAAGAGGGAAGTTGTTATTGGAAGAACTTTCAGCAACTGAGGGGATAATAGTAAATGGTAGGCTTCCTTCTTATTTTCCTGCTAATTATACTCATAGATCCCCCTTCAGTCAGTCAATCTTGGATTATGTAATCATTGACTATGATATCTTTTCTTTAGTAAAAGATTTGGTAGTCTTACCGACATTATTTAGTGATCACAAGGTGATTACTATAAATTTGTCTCTATTTTTTCCAAATTCTGACTCATGGTATCTTAATAGCGATATAGTTAATTTTCATAAGAATACTGGAAGATGTTTTTGGAATTTTAAAGCCAGGAATGGCCTGAAGTGTATTTTAGGAAAAACTATCCTAGAATTGAATGATTGGCAGGGTTCTGAACTGACTCATTTTGAGAATTTTATGAAGGAGGTTATTCGTGTTGCTAACAGACCCACTTTTCCTGAAAAAAGGAGCTTCGTTCCCAGTTCTCTGATCCCTTTAAATAAGGCAATAAACAGGTTAGTGCGGGAACAATTTCTGTGCAGATCTACTGAATTAAAAAACAAAATATATTTGTTAAAAAGAAGGAGAAGTCGCATCAAGAAGCAACTTAAAAAGGGAAAAGAGGATTCTCTCTGGATAAGCTTACGGGAGGCGGTTGTTCATGGCAATGTTAGAAAATTTTGGTCTCTCATTGGAGACGGTTGTGGAGTTAGAGTTAGCCCTCATCCTATCCCTATTGCTGAATCGTTATGGGTGTCGTTTATCTCCGCCCTTTATGCTGGGAATGGCGTAGCTTTTGATTGTGAGTGCTCCCTAGGAGCTCCTAGAGATGCTGAGCTTCCCATTGAAGCCCCTTCAGAGAAAACCATTGAAATGGCCATTAAGGATATGCGTTCCTCCGGAGCTATGGGTCCTGATGAACTTCCCATTTCGATACTAAAGTTAGATCCTGTTTTATGGAGTAAGATTCTTTTTCCTTTATTTAGAGCTTGTTTTTCCAGTAAGATTGTGCCATCCTCTTGGAAGGGGAGCATTTTGGTTCCCCTGTTCAAGAAGGGCGATAGGAATAACCCAATGAACTATCGTCAGATAGCCCTTCTTGATGCTATTGGAAAAGTTTTTTCCAAATGCCTTCTAGCACTAATTACTGATTGGGTCGAGGTGAACCAGATTTTACCTCTTGAACAAACGGGCTTTCGCAAAGGGCATAGTACTTTGGATAACCTTACAGCCCTTCAGGTTATCCTGGATAAATATGTAAGAGTTCGGGGTGGAGGAGTTTATGCGGCTTTTATTGATTTCTCCACAGCATTTGACAAAGTGGATCGTCCTTTGCTGTGGAGAAAGCTAGCTAAATTAGGTATGCCCTCTCTTCTATTAGACCTAGTACGATCTCTACATTCGGATACTTGGTGTCGAGTGTTACAGGGTGGAGAAAGGGGCCTCTCGCGGGCTATTCCCTCCACTAATGGTTTAAAACAAGGTTGTCTTCTGGCTCCTCTGCTGTTCTCCCTATATATTGCTGATCTTCCAACTTTGCTTGCATCTTGTGTTGGCATAGCCCCGGTAGTGGGGGGTTATCCTATAGCCTGCCTTTTATAGGCTGACGATATTTTAATCCTAGATCTAACTCCTAAAGGTTTAGCTAATCGTCTGCAGGCTTTACACGATTTTGCTGAGTCCCACTTCTTGAGGATAAATGCCTCAAAAAGTAAAATTATGTGCATTACAGGGAGGAAAAAATCTAAATCTGAGAATTATGGCTGGTCAGTAGGTGGGCAAAAATTAAAGTGGTCAAATCATATACCTTTTTAGGAAGAATAGTTTCTGCAAACCTGAGTGAAAGGCAGCACATTGATAACAACTCTCGTAAAGCTCTGTCTCAAGGCAAAAGCTTGAATGCTCTATATTCCGCCACAGGGAGAAGACACTTTGCTTTATTATTAGAGGTTTATAAGGCAAAAATCCCTTCAACTCTCCTATATGGAATATAATTGGTTGATTTAAAACACTGGGGGTTTCTTCATATGATTGAAGGTAAACTATTAAGGTCTTTAACCACTCTGAATTCCGCTTGCTCTACAGCTGCTCTTAGACTTGAATTTGGCCTGCGTAGCAGTTGGGTACAGGGCCTGTCTGCATTAGTACGTTGGGTCGCTAGCCTCGCTAGAGGAGAAATGGGGACTCTGAGATCCCTTCTCAAGAAAGAATTATTGGGAAGTTTTAAAGAGCACTCTCAAATTGTTAGGAATTTCAGAAAGGCAGTGGCACTTCTTGAATTAGATGAGAGTTCTATTTTTACTATTTCTCCTTCCCAACTAAAATCTCTTTTGAAACAGGCCTCCTGGACTCTTTGCTATACGCGGGACAAAGAATCCATGACAGCTAAAAAGCGAAGCGTTCTTTTGTTTAACACATATTCAAGGAAGCTTGCTCAACCTTACGTATTTTGGAACTTATCACACGGCATTCGGAGATTTTGGTTTCTTTTGAGGCAAGATCTATTACCGCTTAATTCTCTCTTGGCTAAATGGTATGGGTCTTCCCCCCTATGTAATTTTTGTAATATGTCTGCACAGGATCGTACTCATGTATTGTTTATTTGTCCTGCACTGCGTTCACTTCGTTTAAAGTGGCTAAGATCAATTTGTTTACAATTGGGAATTCTTGATGCGAATTCTTTTTTAAAGGCTTTATATACTCCTCCCAATGAAATGTTCTGCTTCAATATTTTTAACTTTTTTAAAGGTTTTTTAGATATTTATTGATGAAATAAGGAGGACTGTGTCGCAGTATGTCCTTTTTTAATGGAGAGTGTTGTAATTGTTTACTTTTTTCTTTTTATGACGGAATATGTATTTTGTGTATTTTGTTTGTGTGGCCCTCTTCGGAGTGCCAAAACATAATAAATAATTGAATTGAATTGAATTGTTTGCACTGCTCAAGTCACTGTGCAAGGAACGTGTCTTTAAGTTTGGAGAATTCAGCCAATAGAGTGATAGGTCTAGAATATGCTTGAACCTTAGGTTCCTAATAAGCCTTTTTTAACAGAAGCTTAACAACTTCCATCTTACAGCTACAGTGTTTACTCAAGCATCAAATTGTTAACTTACTTGTATATCTCTGAGTCATCTGGGCCATATTATTGATTATTTTCCTTTGTGTGGTAGTAGTATATGTTGTGCAGAAAGTTCCTGTGTAATCCCATGCTGAAAGTCCTTTCATGTCATCACTGACATTTTGGAATTGCACTGAAGAACGATGAGTCAGGAGATGGTCTGAGAGCTGTACGCTGAATGAGTTGAATTGAGAAGTTGACTTGAGTGGTATGGAGGCCACAAAGCACATTGTTTGCAGGTAATTATGAATATAACTTTGAACAGGGAGCTGCAGGTATAAATTATTGTTTAGAGCTATCTTTTGCTTCTCGCGGGCTTATTCTGCGACATATGCCACATTCTTGAACAAACAAATGATTTTTAGTGAACCAACATCCCTTTTGCAGTAAGACGGCTGCTGGATGGCAGGTGTACCCTCGGGCAGATTATATCTCTAGTGAACCTTCAGGATTCCACCATTTTAGCAGTATTGATGCAATAGAGCTTTATGTCCTTGTGTGCCTGAAAAAATGGACAATGTTGGGATAGTTGGTGATGTATAAGGGTGAATTATGCAAAAAAAGAGGGCTGAAGTTCCTTGAGGAGAGAAGGAAAATGGGTGAGAGAATGAGCGCTCATGGGTGGATCTGAAGGCATGACCAGAAGGACCTGGGGGAGGGAATCCAGGTGATCATATCTGAATGCACTCAGGAGGGTGTCTTGCTTCATCATAGGGACTCTTCGTCAAGCCGGCGCTGCAATGCTCGACTGGCCCCTCAGTGGGGGCTCTTTAGTGGAGATCTTTTAATCTAGCCATATGGTGAGTGCAAGAGAGAGGGTATAAGGTGCAGAGTGGTGCTCAAGTGGTTAAAGGGGGACCAAAGAAGGGTTTAATTCAATGGTCCCCTTGACATAGTAAAAATATTGTCATCGTGTACTTAGATAGCTATTGCAAATATGTGAGAAGGTCTACATGTTTCATGCTTGTGCGCCTTGAGGGTTAATGGCATTTCTTCAGGACCAGGTAATTGTACATACCCTTCTACGGATTGGAACAAGGGAATAATTGCAGGTATCCAATCCAGGACATTTCTCCTGCACCTGCTGCGGTGTAGGAAGGAAGATCCAACCTTTGAAGGGAGAAATGATGAGACAGCCAAAAGAACAGTGCAGGTCTCTGCAATCAATGAAAACAAAGTTTGAGGAATCGGCAAATCACTGGTCATCGGTACAGTAAATGCCCGAGGTGGCTTTTAGCACTCACTTAAAAGAGTGAATTATGACATTAGATATGAGATGATTATTTACAGGAGATACACTGAAGAAGTAATTGGAAGGTCCAAGGGAAAGCAATAATATCTTGGCTCTAATTATAAATAATGGAGTCTTTTACTTCTAGTATCTGTAGTCACCTCATAATTGCATCTAGTTAGTGCTACAAGTACACCTCTTTGTCACGGCTTACTTAGCGGTATGATGTAGGTTAGAAACTCAGAAGTCAGCAAATCAACACAACAGCAACGTACAAATTAATGTCCACCTATTGGAGTTATTTTTAAAATAATAGCACACACTTTGATCTGCACATATACAGCTGTATACTAAAAATAACATACAAGAGTACACATCAGAACCAAAGTCTCCAAGCCTGTTGTGAACTAGGGATCTAGCTAAAATGTATTTAACAAGTTTGAAACAACATAGACCCATCTTTCTACTGTATATATTTCGTGTGTGTGAAATGTTTAGTCACGTGATTGGACATGTGTCTGTTAGATTTTACATATAACTTGCATGTCATGTGTCCTTATGTAGTACAGTACCATTCATTCTCTTCTTCCTCCTCCCGTCCCACCCACACTAACTAAAGAACTGATTAGTGACCCTTAAAATAAAACCCACAAAACATTCTCAGGTAAACTGATTTCAACTCATGCTTTATACACCACAGAGAAAGTATGGCGCCACCCAATCCCACACCCTTCATTGCAATGTTACCTGTCACATATAAGTTCCCAGCATAGACAATTGCCACAAGAATCTACTGCCGCTCTGAACCAGCATCAGATTCTAGCCATTCAAAAGCATCTCTCTGTAGTGTCACCTCTTTCGAGCATTTTAACCAATCGTTGTCACTGAGTGTGGATTGGTCACTCCATGCACCTTTGGTGCCTTGTGTCTATTTGGTTTGATAGGTTTGTACTACTGTTCTTCCCAATATGTATCTTGAAAAACCTTGGGATCATCGCAGGTGTTCCAAGTATGTTGGTTTTATTCTCTCACCAGATCCTCAGCAGGGCATGGTATTGCATTCCATTTTTGTCTTCACCAGAGTCTAATTTCTTCTTAATTTCTATATAGACCTTTCTTGATTCCTGTATCTGGAGGGTGAGGCCAGAACAGAATGATAACTTGGCACCTTGGTAGCATATTTCTCTCTTGTTACTCTGGCCAGATGTAGCACTGCATCAGGATTTCAGTGATTTAGTAAGCCTCGGGGGAGCCTCTCCACCAGTGATCAGAGATGATAGAACGTAAAGAGGCTGCTATTGAAATATGTGAATGTCTTAATTTGCCGCAAGAAACCGGTGACAAAAGCCAACATGGTTGAGCATCGTATAACACATGCGCACAATGACATAACATATACATGCACAATGGCATAGATAATATTCACACTTGCAGAAAGAGCAAAGTACCAACAGACAGCCATGCACACACAGACCCACAACCCTACAGATACGACAGCTCACATCACCAAGCAATCATATCTAAAGGGGTGCATAAAGACAGAGACCAGACATATGTTGTGTCATGTTACAACATCATGTGATGCTATATATGCTATGCTATCTCATGTTACGTTGGGTTACGTTATATTAGAAGCCTGACCCATACATTATGCTTCCTGAGAGGTGACAGGAAAGGGGGCAAAGAGTCAACTAGGAATGTGGAATGACGAATGAGCCTTTCGAATGGATTAATTTTCCCCAGAATATCTCTTTCTTCCCAGATAGAGCAATGGTGCACGGGGGGAGCTGATCCTAGGCATGCAAAAGGTAATATGGAAGCAGGAGAGGCAAAGTAAGTACTAAGGGCCATATGCATGAACACATTTTCCTATAGACACAGAATGGGCAAAACCCTTTGATGCATCTGGCCCTAAGAGTGGTAAGGAGGTATTAGAATAGAAGAAGAAGCTGAAATCAAGAGAGAGTGCGGCAAATAGTTTTGAGAATTGAGTCTGACAAAAAGTTAGGAAAACTGGTGTAGCACCTAGGAGGGGATCATTCGTCATATTTGCATTGGAAGGTCAATTTCAGCAGAAATTATTTTAGTTGAGATTAAACTTGTAAAGCGCCACGTCTGCCCAAAGGCATCTTGTCACTGGGACAAACTCAAATAGTAGAAAAAATAAGGAGAAGCAGCAAAACAGATGTGTTTTGAATGTCTTTCTGAAAGTGAAATGCTTCTTAATTTGGCACAGGCTGAGAGAAAGTGTGCTCAACAGGGAGACGGCAATGGCAGAGCGTGAATGTCCTCCATATATATTGAGAGCCCCATTCATGAGCAAGTTTGCATCGCTCTTGCACCATGCAACGTAGTGCAAGAGCAACCTTACATGTGATTTATGAAGCCACGCAAGGCCACTTTGCATGGCTCTTAGTGGCCCCATACATCTGCAGTAAGGCAGCGCAACACACATCACTGGGTTACCTTACTGGGACGGTGTTCCATGGGCATTGCGTGGGTGTTCTCACACAACTTCCATAGTTTTTGATGCATTACAAGATTTACCAGAACTGGCAAATGCACCAAAAATATACGCCTTCTCAGGTGAGGCAAAACAAGGAGAAATATCTCTATTTCTCCTTGTTACTTCCTATGTCTCTGTGGCTGCATTCTGCAGCACACAGAGAAAGATGAATATGCCTCTCAGGATTGTGTTGTTTGCAGGAAGGTGTCTCTTCCTGCACAAAAACAATGTTGCATGCAACAAAGGGACCCTTGCACCATGGTGTAAGGGTACCTGCCTTGGTGCTAGGCTGCCAAACGGGTGCCAGCGCAGGGGAAAAGGCAGGAATGCACCATATTGCCTTAAATACGACGCATTCCTTTCCTTTCCCTGTGATGCAGTGCAGCACAGCAAGGGGACTTGCTGAGTTGCACTGCATGATATTCCCGTAAATAGGCCCCCCAATTCTTTCAAAATGAAAGAACCAAGATAATAAGAGAGGAGCTAGAATGGAGAGATTGGTTGTACAAGTATCTTCACAGCAAAAACTGCAACAAACTGTGCCCGCTTTCATAAAGAGTTCTACAGGGTTGGTAGAATGGCTTATGTTGGATTCTGTTGGTTAATGGCAATAAATGAGCTTGTGATGAGCATTTAGGGGCCCTGTGAAATTTCTTGAATTCATTGCATGCTGTACACCATGTTCAGCACACTTAAGTACTCACCCCATGACCATCTGACAGAACTACTCCTTTCAGCTGCCTCCATCACTGAAAGGAGAGCCTGGACTAGTTCTTCCCATTTTTTTTGCTTCCCGCCCCTCTGGCCTTATAGCTGGATGCCAACTACTGCATTGCCGGACTCTTCCTGACCCTCTTGCCAGTACTATTCCTCCCAGCAGCACCGCTACTGAGAGGAGAGCTGGATTTTTTCGTCCCAGTTTCTGGGTTCCTGCACCTCAGGCCTTATAGCGAGACGTCGACTACCACATCGCGGGATCCACGCAGGCAGCGTCTGGGCAAATCCTGGGCCAAGGGTGGGTCCTCAGTGCCCGTCCGGACCCGGAGGAGGCTTGGCTGGGTCACCCCTCTTTTGCCAGATCTCCAGTTTAAGGTATTGTGCCTGCCACCACTGCCCCAGTGCTGCCTGCTGTCCCTGTACTCTCGCTCCCCATGCCCTGCCCCAGCGCTACCGCCTTCTGCCCCTGCGCTGCCTTCTGTCCTTGTCCCTGTGCTGCCGCTCCCCCTGCCCCTGCACTGCCTGTCACCCCTATCCCTGCACTGCCGCTCCCCCTGGCCTTGCACTTCCGCTGTCTCTCCATTGCCTGCGATCCCTGCTCCTGCACTGCCACTCCCCCTGCCCCTGTGCAGCCGCCTCCTGCCTCTGCACTGCATGCTGTCCCTGCACTGCCCATGCCTCTGTCCCTGCCCTGCCATACTCCCTGTGCCGCTGCTCCCCCTTTGCGTGTTCCTGTCCATGTCCCTGCACTGCCTGCTGTCCCCATCCCTGCACTGCCGCTTCCCCTGGCCCTGCACTGCCGCCCCACACTCCCTGATGTCTCTGTCCCTGCATTGCCTGCGATCCCTGCTCCTGCACTGCCACTCCCCCTGCCCCTGTGCAGCAGCCTCCTGCCTCTGCACTGCCTGCTGTCCCTGAACTGCCCATGCCTCTGTCCCTGCCCTGCCATACTCCCTGTGCCGCGACTCCCCCTTTGCGTGTTCCTGTCCATGTCCCTGCACTGCCTGCTGTCCCCATCCCTGCACTGCCGCTTCCCCTGGCCCTGCACTGCCGCCCCACACTCCCTGATGTCTCTGTCCCTGCATTGCCTGCAATCCCTGCTCCTGCACTGCCACTCCCCCTGCCCCTGTGCAGCCGCCCCCTGCCTCTGCAGTGCATGCTGTCCCTGCACTGCCCATGCCCCTGTCCCTGCCCAGCCATATTCCCTGTGCCGCCGCTCCCCCTTTGCGTCTCCCTGTCCATGTTCCTGTGCTGCCTGCTCTCCCTGATCCATGCCCCTCCCACTGCCCCTGCACAGCCATCCCTCTGCTCCTGCGTTGCCTGCTGCCCCAGTGCTGCAGCTCCCCTATGCCACCACTCCCCCTAACCCTGAAAGGCTGTCCCTGAACCTGGCCCAAGCTGTAGCTCCCCTCCGCTGCCTGCTGTCCCTGTCCTTGCACTGCCGCTCCACCTGCGTTGCCGCTCCCCTTGTGCCTGCCCACTGCTCCACCTATCCCAAGCGCTACCACCTACCCCTTTTCCCGCACTGCCCATTCTATGTCCTTGCCTGGCACCCAGCTCCACTAGGACCACCCATAAGGACCACTAAAGGAGGCTGCCACACAGCCACGCAACAGATGCATGCAGCAAGCGCACTGCCAATGCACCAGTGGTTGCACAACCCCCAGCGCCAAGTACCCTGGCCCTCCTGCAATCCGACGGTACGCCACAAAGGAACTCCTGGACCCCAGACCCTGAAACAACATCTCTGTCTACTCCTCTTCACGATCCACCAAGCGACCCCTACAGCACTGCCACTTCTCCTGCGACACAATCTTAGAAGGAGCCTGCACCACTCCTGCCAACAAGACCAAGAACACCCTGCAATCACTCCATTGTATCCTGCTCAACGCCTGCTCTCTCTGCAAATATGCCACAGAAATCTGGGACACCATTGTCCGGCCACTCACCTGGAGAACTTGCCTGCAGAGATGATGTTGGATCCTACTCCCTCCCAGCACAACACCGGACCAAGGAATGATAACCTCAAATAAGGCGCTGTCCTAGAAGGGACAAGTCAGAACAAATTAATAAAAGAAACTAAGGCTTGCGCCCTCTGAGTGGTGTCTAGCTTGCTATGCTGCTCAGGAACACCCCAAACGTCTTCCTCTTTCGGGGTGCGTCTTCTAGGGGTGTAGAGGACAGTAACTAAGGAGAAGGAACACATATACTATATTAACATTTGATACACATTGACAACGTTAGTTGAAATAACATTTGAGCAATGGAAGTGCTTACACTCAGAGATGTTTGTTACAAAAAAGAAAATGTATATTCTTTCAGTTCGTGACGGATAGAATTACCCACTCCTTTTGTGAGCCTCAAAAACCAGTTCACGTTTCCCCTTGTCAGCATATTACATCATATGCTTTTGCTATCTGTCTGTTTTTCCTTTTTTGAATTCTCTTTCTCTCTTTTTTAATAGGTTGCAAATTGTCACTTGAATTTCCAGCTGATAGTGTAGGGTTCTTATGTCGAGATTACTCAAAATTCTTGATGTTTTTATTTTGTAGAATAGTAGCGGGTGAGTTTTTGAAAAGAAACAAAGAATAATTCACTAACCTTGTTTTCTCTTTTTTTGCTTTGTCCTTCCTTTCATTTCAGATTATGCTGTTACAACACTGGGATAACCTACTGGCCGGCTTCTGAACAGCTGCAGCTTCGAAGAGGGTTCGCTGCTGTTGCTCAATGATAGGTCTTTTGTGGAATGCGAGGATCAGAGAAGTCTGATGAACCGCTCAGGGATGTCTATGGGAGAGCAGATGTCACAGGGCCAGGCGAGGAAGCTTGGATCTGGTAGAAGAGGTTGCAAAGATCTAGGAGAGTGGGAGGAAGGATAAGGATTCTCTTTCCAGGAAATAAAGCCAAGTGCCTGACTGGGGTTTGGCTGAGTATTTATAGGTGGGCTGTTCTTTCCAGAAGGCACATGTTTATTTATTGTTCAATGGTTCTGGAAAGTCACTGACTGCAGGCACATGGATAATTACCAACACATGTATAATTGGTGGCACTGAATTACTCTGGAAAGTCCCTTTATTGGTGGCAGGTGTATCACTCTGCAAAGTACTTGACTCAAAAGTCCCTGATTGCAGGCACATGGATAATTAACAAGCACATGAATAATTACAGCAACTGAAAAAAAGGTCATCAGAGAAGAAAGGCTTGTACAAACATGTGGAACAAAAACATGAGGCCCTTTAGTCAAACCTAGAGATAATTACAAGCACATGGAACATTGCAAACATGAAGATAACCTAAAGGTTTTGTATGGGCAACAGTGATACCAAACTTAGCAAAAATACTTACCTAAGGTGTGTGAGATTGAGGAGCGACTACATGGTTTGTAAAGCGATGGGTTAATGAACATATGGTACATGCTTGGGCGCAGGAATTAGTGATCGTAACAACAATCATCATCACCCTCTCCACTGACATTGCCTTCATCACCGAAACATGGCTCAAACCCTCCTCGAACCCTGACACCACCACCGTCACTCCGAAGGCTACAAGATGACACACCAAGACTCCGCCAACAAACAAGGTGGAGGAATTGCCATAATCTTCAAGGAAACCATCAGCTGCAACATAACCAACAATGACCCCATGCCTCTCATGGAGCACTGCAACTTCCTATTTCAAACTGGCGCGAAGATCATGATAAGAAGCATCCTCACCTACAGACCCCTGGGTCACCGAGCAACATTCTGCAATGTCATCACCAACCTCAATGACCCCCTAGCCATCGATGCTCACCACTACGTCCTACTATGCAACCTCAACTTCCACATCGGTGACCCCAACTATGCCAACTCCATCACCCTCCTGGGGAATCTGAACTACACCAGCCTCAACCAACTGGTCACCGAACCCACGTGCAAAGCTGGACACACACTCAACCCCATTTTCACCTCCAGCAACAGAATCAAGTTCAGCCACACCACATGCTTCACCTGGACTGACCACACCATCATACACTTCACCATCCTCATCAGGGACACCCAGAATACCATCACCAGGAATCAGATTTCCTCCCACTGCTGCTGGAGTAAGGTCACTGAAACTCAGTGGTCACAGGCCCTCACCACCTCCGAACCCGAGGCCTCAACAGACCTCGACCAGGTTGTCAAGAACTTTGCTGCCTGGATCACTGACAGAGCCGACAGAGCCACACCATTGAAACCTACAAAATGTAACAAGACCTCCAAACATGCCAGCTGGTAAACCCAAGAACTCCGGACCACCAAGCGCAATTGCCACCACCTGTAGAAAGGCCACTCAGAACCCCACCGACAGAGCAGCTCACAAAACAGCCCTAAGCAACTATCACCATCTCCTTAAGGAAGCCAAGAAAGCAGGCATCACCACCGCATCCATTCTGTGTCCAACCACACAAAAGAACTCTCAAAATAGTAAAAGAATTCTCTAACCTGACAGTCAACGAGAACAGCATCCACCCCTCACAAGAACTCTGCAATACCCTCTCAGACTACTTCCACAGCAAGTTCACTAACATCTACAACAAATTCAAACTCCAACCCACCACCCTCAACCCCAACAACCTCAACCAACCAGCGAACTTCAGCCAAACCATTACCACCTGGTCTCTGCTCACCGCCCTGACCACCTCAACCATCATGTCTTCCCTCCACTCCAGGGCACCCACCGACCCCTGCCCCCACCCCCTCACAATGACCTGAATCAGCACGCAACTCACCAGCATCGTCAACACCTCCATCTCCCCAGCAACCTTCCCAGACAGATGGAAACATGCAGCCATCAGACCCCTCCTAAAGAAAGCCTCCGCCAACCACAGCGATCTCAAAATTATTGTCCAATATTCTGCTCCTCTACCGGGCCAAAGTACTCTAAAAAGTCATCAACCAGCAGCTCGCCAAATTCCTGTAAAATAGCCACCTTCTAGAAGCCTGATAATCAGGATTCTGTGCCAACGACAGCACTGAGACCGTGCAGATTACCGCCACAGACAACACCAAAACACTCATCGGCTGTAGAGAAACTGTGGCCCTGATCCTCCTTGATCTCTCTGCAGCGGTTGACACCGTGTCCCACAACACCCTCATCAACAGACTCTAACATAGGAATACAGCAAGACACCCTGAAGTGGATCTCTTCCTTCCTTACAGGATGGATACAGAGCATCCGACTGCCTCCCTTCACCTCCGCACCCAAAGATATCATGTGCGGTGTACCACAAGGATCATCCCTCAGTTCCACAGTGTTCAACACCTCATGACCCCCATCGCAGACATTGTGGGATACCACGGACTCAATATAATTGGCTATGCAGACGACACCCAACTGATTCTTTTGCTCACAGAGGACCCCTCCAACGCCAAAACCAACTCTTGCAATGCCATGACCCACATAGCCAAAAGGATGAGAGACAACTGCCTCCAACTCAACTCTGACAAAACTGAAGTAGTGTTTTGCAGGAAGAACACCTCCACATGGGACCAAAGCTGGTGGTCTGCAGAACTCGGACCTACCCCGACTGACCATTCACTCAACCTCAACATCATTCTTGACAGCCAAATGACCATGAAACAACAAGTCAACACAGTCACCTCCACCTGCTTCGACAAAATTCACATGCTGCGCAGAATCCTCAGATGGACCCCAACCAACACCAAAAAGACAGTCACTCAGGCCCTCGTCACAAGCCGCCTCCACTGAGGTAATGCCCGCTACTCCAGCATCTCCACCCAGCTCCTCAGAAGTCTCCAGACCATACAGAATGCTAGAGCGAGACTCAATCTGGACCTCCCAAACACACCCACATTGCCCCCCACTCAAGAGACCTCCGTTGGCTCCCCATCCAGAAGATATGCCAGTTCAAGATGCTCATGCACTCCCACAAAGCTCCCCATGGCCTAGGACCTGCCTACATCAACCATCGACTGAACTTCCACCAACCTGCTAGCCACCTGCATTCCTCTTCACTCGGACACACCTCTGCGTCTGTCGCAGCTACAGCGGTGGCCACTCCTTCTCCTACATCGCTGCCAAGACCTGGAACAACCTTCCCCTCCAGCTCCGTACTGCCTCCTTGGTGGCAGACTTCAGAAAGAGACTCAAGACCTGGCTCTTTGACGCAGGGCCAGATACCGCTAGGGGTGAGTGACAGTGTCATGCTTTACAAATGCTGTTTGATTGATTGATTGCATATGTCATCATTAGGGGGCCTAAGTGGCATACATTTTTCATAGCCAAGCCAAGAAGTGATGATAACGTTAACCACACAACCTTTGAGATGCTCACGAATAAGAGGGAAGGTTTTTCTCAAGATTCCCATACGTCAAAAGCAAGATGCTGCTATGGCATTAACCTGTGTAGTCATCCTAAGATTTCTGTCAGACTAAAAACTCAGATTGCTAGCCCTGTTTATTCAGATGAGGTAAATGCCTAGACAGGTAGGTCAGCAAGACGTTGACCATGGAAGTTCCCTTCTCAGGAGTATGACACCAGTTTTAGAATCATTAAGCGTGAGAAACTTCTTAGTCATTCAATGTAAGACAGCTGTTAAGTATCCTGGCATCTTCTTTTGAATCTCCAATGTGGGCTGTCTAGTACCATAATCTAGTGCCATGGCTGAGTGCTAAATGAAAAGGAGAATATTTTGACCCCCCCAAATGGCCAGATTAAGTTGGAAGGAGTCCTGAGGTACATATTGAAGAGAATATAATGTAATGAAGATTCCCCTGGGATCCCCACAGTTAGCCAGGTAGGATATTATATGAAAGAGGGGATTATCATTGCTGGACAGGATGGAGGCAAATCATGACCCACCTTTCCTCCGCAGACCTGTCTCTTTAGTACACTAGAACAAGATAGTGGTCCACCATGTCAAAGGCAGTGGAGATATCAAGCAGATTCTGTCAGGTAGAAAAGATATCATGCTAAATGTTTTCTAAGATCATTTAACAAGGCCACCAGCACAAGCCCCAGCCTTGGTCAGATCTAAAATCCAATACTCTATGATCGAAGAGTTTGCACTGCTCAAGTCACTGTGCAAGGAACGTGTCTTTAAGTTTGGAGAATTCAGCCAATAGAGTGATAGGTCTAGAATATGCTTGAACCTTAGGTTCCTAATAAGCCTTTTTTAACAGAAGCTTAACAACTTCCATCTTACAGCTACAGTGTTTACTCAAGCATCAAATTGTTAACTAACTTGTATATCTCTGAGTCATCTGGGCCATATTATTGATTATTTTCCTTTGTGTGGTAGTAGTATATGTTGTGCAGAAAGTTCCTGTGTAATCCCATGCTGAAAGTCCTTTCATGTCATCACTGACATTTTGGAATTGCTCTGAAGAACGATGAGTCAGGAGATGGTCTGAGAGCTGTACGCTGAATGAGTTGAATTGAGAAGTTGACTTGAGTGGTATGGAGGCCACAAAGCACATTGTTTGCAGGCAATTATGAATATAACTTTGAACAGGGAGCTGCAGGTATAAATTATTGTTTAGAGCTATCTTTGGCTTCTCGCTGGCTTATTCTGCGACATATGCCACATTCTTGAACAAACAAATGATTTTTAATGAACCAACATCCCTTTTGCATAAAGACGGCTGCTGGATGGCAGGTGTACCCTCGGGCACATTATATCTCTAGTGAACCTTCAGGATTCCACCATTTTAGCAGTATTGATGCAATAGAGCTTTATGTCCTTGTGTGCCTGAAAAAATGCACAATGTTGGGATAGTTGGTGATATATAAGGATGAATTATGCAAAAAAAGAGGGCTGAAGTTCCTTGAGGAGAGAAGGAAAATGGGTGAGAGAATGAGCGCTCATGGGTGGATCTGAAGGAATGACCAGAAGGACCTGGGGGAGGGAATCCAGGTGATCATATCTGAATGCACTCAGGAGGGTGTCTTGCTTCATCATAGGGACTCTTCATCAAGCCGGCGCTGCAATGCTCGACTGGCCCCTCAGTGTGGGCTCTTTAGTGGAGATCTTTTAATCTAGCCATATGGTGAGTGCAAGAGAGAGGGTATAAGGTGCAGAGTGGTGCTCAAGTGGTTAAAGGGGGACCAAAGAAGGGTTTAATTCAACGGTCCCCTTGACATAGTAAAAATATTGTCATCGTGTACTTAGATAGCTATTGCAAATCTGTGAGAAGGTCTACATGTTTCATGCTTGTGCGCCTTGAGGGTTAATGGCATTTCTTCAGGACCAGGTAATTGTACATACCCTTCTACGGATTGGAACAAGGGAATAATTGCAGGTATCCAATCCAGGACATTTCTCCTGCACCTGCTGCGGTGTAGGAAGGAAGATCCAACCTTTGAAGGGAGAAATGATGAGACAGCCAAAAGAACAGTGCAGGTTTCTGCAAGCAATGAAAACAAAGTTTGAGGAATCGGCAAATCACTGGTCATCGGTACAGTAAATGCCCGAGGTGGCTTTTAGCACTCACTTAAAAGAGTGAATTATGACATTAGATATGAGATGATTATTTACAGGAGATACACTGAAGAAGTAATTGGAAGGTCCAAGGAAAATGCAATAATATCTTGGCTCTAGTTATCAAAATTGGAGTGTTTTACTTCTAGTATCTGTAGTCACCTCATAATTGCATCTAGTTAGTGCTACAAGTACACCTCTTTGTCACGGCTTACTTAGTGGTATGATGTAGGTTAGAAACTCAGAAGTCAGCAAATCAACACAACAGCAACGTACAAATTAATGTCCACCTATTGGAGTTATTTTTAAAATAATAGCATGCACTTTGATCTGCACATATACATCTGTATACTAAAAATAACATACAAGAGTACACATCAGAACCAAAGTCTCCTAGCCTGTTGTGAACTAGGGATCTAGCTAAAATGTATTTAACAAGTTTGAAACAATATAGACCCCTCTTTCTACTGTATATATCACAGGGTTTACACAATGCACCCGTTCCTGCCCACTGTATTTACGACAGGGTATACACAATCCACCAGATCCAGTCAAAGGTATTTACCTCAGGATTTTAAGTATGTACTATCCCCCAACAATTGCATTTGTCACACAAATTCACAATGCAGGTAGTCCTTCCTGTTGTTGTTATATATGTCCTTTGTCTATTTGCGTCTACTGCTAAGGTCTATACTTCCCAGCAGTGATTTATACATGCAAATATTCAAATATTGCCATGTGTTCCCTGAAATCTGAGCATTGAAAGGCAGCCAGGACTATGGCTGTGGTGGGGATCCTGTTTCACACCACAGCCTGCAGGGTGATAGACCGATTCCTGCTTGATCTGGCAGGAGTCGCACTGACTTGTTAATAACCCTACCAAGGAAAATGGGCTGAAGATCTCACACAAAAAATGGGGTTCTAAATCTAGGAAACAGAGAGCCAAGTAAAGCACTGGGCAGGACTCCAATAGGGGACTTATGCTGCTCCACAGTGCTCACATTCTTGGATGCTTGGCCACAAACTTAGTGAAAGTGATAGGGTACAATAACTTCAAAGGGGAATATTTTTAAAAACATCAATCGTGGCACTGGGGGAAACAAAGGGTTACCCACATATATAATTACTGCTGAACGTTGTTCCACAGAGGTGGGTGCCAGCAACCTTGGGGCCTCAGGTGGGGAGAACACTAGTCCAAACTTTTTGGGTGGTTAACTTCATACCACTAGATTTTGATAAAGTTTGTGGAGTACCGCCCAACCCAAACGTACCTCAGAGATAACCTAAAAGCCAGTAGTTGGACCTCAAAGCTCTGGATGAGGCAGACTAGAGGCACAATAGAGGGAGAGAGACAAAGAGAGCTCACAGCAAAGACCATGCAGTTTTGATCCTTCACTTTGACATCACTAGGGTAGCTGGTGGATACCTATACTGCCACCCTCACAGGAATTTGAGCTGTTAGGCTTGTCTTCAAGGCAGGTTTTCTTCTGCAGGGAAGAACTCTGGCATCCTGCTTCATAGCAAATGCAGTTCCTTTCTCTAAGTCTGAGGCACCAGCGCTTCCAGCAGAATATAGGGATTCAGTTTTCCTTTCCAGCCTGGCAAAGGTGATAGCTATCAAATATTAGCCCTGGAGCACAGCAATCATCTCTGCCACCACTGGGAAGCCCACCACCACTAGGAGCCCCTGCTTTGGGCAATAAGAAATCAATAGCCTCTGAGCAAAGCAACTGCCCATATCTCACAAGCTAACTATTGAAATTATCAGATTTCCAGTGGATCTCACCATCTCAGCTTGCATGCACATGGAAGGATCACCCCCTGTCAGTGTTCTGTTCAACGGGATCTTCCCAAGGACTGTTTTCAGTCAGTTCATTTAATTTTGCGTAACAGGCCCTAACAGGTATGCCAAGTTCATCAGCAAATAGATCCAGGCAGGAAGAGTAGGAGGAGTTATGACCTCTTTACAGTGCCTAATGTTTATAAAGATTTGTGCCAGGGCTCTCGTCAGAATGCCACTACAGCTTGCACCACTCATTGTCCTTGACAGTGCTGCCAATGACAGTACCAACACAACTAGAAACCATCACACTCCCACAAGTATAAAAAGGTAATAAATTTCAGGGGCCCCAACAGTATAAAGATGGCTTGGGTGGCAGGAGTTAATCCTTTTAAATGTATATTGAAATAATAAAAGACTGCTGTGTTCATTTCTAAATTAGATGGACATCGCCACCATGCAGCAGACTGTCATAAGTGCTGGTGTTGACAATTAAATGCCGGTGCCGAACACCGGACACCACTGGTTCAAATTAAGCACTGCCCCTCTGGCAGTGGAAGCAGGAGTGAAGCACAACGGAGAGGATATTATACCCTCACACTACAGATAGGCATCTAAACTTTGTGGGGAAGGGTCTAGGAATGTTTGAGGGCCTACTACACAAAAAAGATGGCTGTCTGATCAAAAAGACCTATAATTCATGTTACCATTAAGACAAGGGAATCCCAAAGCAGATTCATGTTGCACAAAATTAAGAACACACACACAGGTTCCACACTCATCCTATCTCATGCATAAATAGTGTATTTGTACCTGTTATCGTTGTCCATCATAGAATTAGCAGTATCTGGTTAAATGAGGGTCACTGAGCTTCTCAACATGGAAAGTCAAAATAAATGTACCATCAGAAAGAAACAAGTAAAAACGGCAGTCCCTGCCTCTATAAATCCATTTTGCCCCCATTGCCAATGCAACAAATCCCGGCGTGAGTGCATTAGTCACTCTGTTCATGAGTGGTGTACTTTGGGTGGCCTCCTGACTGCAGAGGCCCGCTCTGTTGTCTCATCTATGTAAACAGGGAGGACTAAGTGCCCACATGTGAATATTCTGTACCCCAGACAAATATCAGAAAGCCTGCATTAAAAGTTCATTGTTTGGAAGGAGTCACGTATAGAGCAGGAGAGCACTTTCTCCAGAGCCTTGCAGAGCACCTTTCCCAAAAATGACATAGTTTGTCAGAAGTAATGAAAGGGAGATCAAGGAAATATGACACTGTCTACCTGTTATAAACATTCACAGGAACAGTCATTGCAGTCGCAGAAATAAGCTTCAGTTAAAGTTGAGTAGTTCTTTCTCTCCAAATCATGGAGTGTGACTGACTTTAAAGAGGTGACAAATCTAAGAATATGCACAATGAAGGTTTTTCTTCATATTATTAATATATGAATATAATTGGAGACTTATCCCAAACAGATTTACGTTTCAGTTATTTTGAGCAAAAGAAATGAAAATATTATCTGGCCCAGCAGGTGGTGTTTTTTTTCACTGTTGTTAAAGCATATTAAAAAGAGTGGCAAGCAGTGTTTGTAGTTAGATGGATGGATGGGTGGATATATATATATAGATAGATAGATAGATAGATAGATAGATAGATAGATAGATAGATAGATAGATAGATAGATAGATAGATAGATAGATAGATAGATAGATAGATAGATAGATAGATAGATAGATAGATAGATAGATAGATAGATAGATAGATAGATAGATAGATAGATAGATAGATAGATAGATAGATAGATAGATAGATAGATAGATAGATAGATAGAAGGATCTATAGAAGTGAAAATATCTTCTACCACACTATGGACTACTATATTAACCCTACTGGCTACCACAACATGGACAACAGTGGTAAGGACAAAGCAGCAACCACACCTGTAACCACTGTGGGGACCTCAGCACCAACAACACCTATCAAGAAAGTAGCAATCTTCCACAGCAGGGACCACTTCAGCAACAAAAGACGTGACCACAGGCACCACCACAATAGCACCAATAGCAAGCACACTAGACAACATCTTCCAACACAAAAACTGCAAGCACATTAGACAACATCGTCCAACACAGCTATAACTACTGCAGGGACCACTGACGTGATAATAGCTGTCACCACAATGGACACCAACAGTGACCATTGTTTTGACCACAGCAAAGATAAAAGCTAACATCACATGGGGACACCAGCAGTACCCTCCACAACAGCAGCAACCACAACAACAGCTGCCAGCACAACAGTGACAACACTTGCTGCAACAGTCTGCATCAGAGAAAAAATCACGACTGGAACCTCAGAGGCACTACATCAGCTTCATGGCAGGGACAGAAGTAACAACAACAGCCACAAACAGTAGCCAAGTAGCCACAGTTGCCGCAAATGTTGAAATCACACCAAAGACCCAAAGGTCTTGGGACCTAAGCCACCTATGACCACAGTTACCTGTCTTGGGTGCCAAATGAAGTAGGAGATCTCCACTGTTTCAGCTAATTCTAGCTTACCTAAATCTGTCCTGTCTCCCTGCTTCTTACTGAGGAAATATGAATTTTTATGATCAATTGTGTCCCCTATCTTAGACCCCAACGGCTCCATGTACATGCTACAAGTACATGTATGTTCCCTCCACTTCAAGCTATGAAGACGCAAATACAATTGTGTCCAACGTCAACATGTCCTCTTTCAGATCCGCCATGAATGGGTTGAATATTCCGTTCCTAAGTATGCCTTGCCACCGTCTTTATATGGTGTACTTTTCACGTTTTTCAGCTCTGGCAAGTTAGGCCCTGAATTCTGCCATCGAGCCTCTTCCTGCCTTCTGCCTCTGAATGCTCCAGCCTGGACCTGCATCTGTATCCATGACCTTTGTCTTACTTCCTGCGCGGCTAACGGTGCCTGGCCCGGCCTGTTGCCTGCCAAGACTGTATTCAGCCTTCAAGTTATCTGCTCCGCTCCTCGAGAAATACATTCCTGTCTAGTAGTTTAGGTAAACATCCTTCCAGCTACAGAGCAAAGGGCCCGGCCTTACTGTCTCCGTGCAAGTAATTCATAGCTCCTGTTACCATGGTAGGCCCATGCCCCCTCGCATCTCATGTAGACACGTAGACGCTTATACACGCACTAGAAGTCAGTATAGGATAGCCTCTGCCTGAGAGACCTTTCCTTCCAGATAATACAGTTCCTTAAACACAAGATATTAGATACGATTTGGGATTAGGTTGTTCTGACATCCCAGACTTCTGTCTCCTCATGTAGGGCTAAATGTCAAGTCCCCTTCACCCTCCAGTTACACGTCAATCACACGTCATGCTACTGTGTGCGCATCTCTGCCATGTATTTCTGCTGACTTTGCAGGATTCTCTTATGGATCCACCCACCTGTGTCATCCTCAGAATGACGTTTCTAGTACACGCCCTTATGCACGCCTATTGTAACGCCTTTTTCATTACGTATGTGTATTCTTATCTCTCTTCTCAGCTGTTACGCCTCCTGCATATGCCTTTACTGTAATGCATTGACTATATATATGACAACCTGTCAATAAAGTATTGCTCTATCCCTTCCCGAACCTTCGTGGTGACGGAATCCGATTGCCTGGTTCGAACCAATTCCTTTGTAAGGAATAAACCCATTTTAAAACCTCAAATACCACGGATTCTGCCTCTTATTTTTACTGAGTTATTCTTATTGAATTTTACCGCATAAATTAAGTCTAGGTAATTAAAATTTACCACATAATTGGCGCCCGAACAGGGACACCTCCCCCACCCCACGCGCCGGAGGTGCGTTGCAGACCCGGTCTCCTGCCACAGCCGGACGGACAACTACGCGTACCTGCAGGATTTCCTGTACCTCCCTCAGGCCAACGGAGGTGACTGAGGCTGCGATCAACACCCAGACGAGGCGGTGAGGAGTGCGGAGGATCCCGACCAGAGCCTAGCTGAGAGAGCAAGATCCGAGGTATACAGAGGCCCACCAGATTCCGAAGTTCCGAAGTATCTACGTCACGAGTCGAGTCAAGTCCAGTCTGGTCTAGTCCAGTCCAGAGTTTCCGAGGCCTTCTGTTCCGTTCCGTGCTTCCCGGTGAGTACCGTTGCTGGGGACGCATCTAGACGTGCGCATTGGTTTGTGCCGGTCAAGACGGGTTTGGGTACACAGACCTGGTCTGCACTGTTTTAGCAGTGTATCTGTACTGTTTAGCAGTACATCTAGTATTATGCAGTTAGCTAGTTTTATTCTAATTAACATTGTTCGTTTTAAAATGTTTTAATATGTTTTAAATGTCGTGGTATGAGTGATTGTTCGATCTTCATTACTGTGTTTATTGTATTAATTGTGTTCAAGTCCAAGTAAAGAATCAAGTAGCAAGGTTTAAGATGCCGTTATTCTCAAAATTAAGACAGATAAGAACTAGAAAAGGGATACTCGAGGAAGCCGTTCCCATTCCACCTAGGGACACTCCAGGGTACTTTATGTACCATAAACATGGCCTAGATGCCGTATTATATCTCGATTTATGGGTGGACTATACCAAGGATTTAGCAGAGAATCAGAGATGGCCCACTGCTGGGACATGGGATGCAGATTGCATCATGAGAGTAGAAGAAGCATTATGGAAAAAGAAAGCCAGACAGTCACAGAAAGATGCCATTGAATTATGGCGTAAAGAATCGCATAGACGCACAGAGAAAGCGCTCAGAAAAGAAGAGAAAAGTAGGGAGGATTCAGACAAAGCCCGAGAAAACGTATTAGTTGAGGAAGGTATCCGAGTAAAAGCAGAACAAGTAGACAGACAACGAAACACTCTTATGAATGGTATGTATCCTCTTCTGGCCGAGGGTTTACCTAAGGCCACCCTGGAAGTACCGAAAGATCTGCCACCTCCATTGCGTCCGACTAAATTGCACCCCAAGACCGCAAAGGACATTTTCCTTTCTTCCTATTTAGACGATGTAGCCCCCGAATATGTTAATGTTCCGCCGCCACGCACGCCACCTGCTAATGGCGCTCGACCCCGAGATAATTTGCCCCCGCTTCCGCAGCAACATACTCCTCCTTCCGTTCCAAACCTTCCGCCCGTTCCTTCACTCCTTCCTGCACCTATTCTTCCTACCTTACACCCAACGAATCCTTTTGGACCTGGCACCTCAGGAGGTGCGACAGGAAGTTTTCATACGCCGCCATCAGCACGTCGATTGACTTATAGGGATTTAGCACACCAACGTACACCTCAAACAGCGAATTACGACATACTTAAAGAACCTCTTACAGACTGTAGATATGATCCAGTACCCGGTAAAGACGACAGAATGATGCTATCATCAGTACGTCTACGACGAGTTGCGAACTATTTAATGATACTACCAGGAATGATTGATCATCTAGACAAAATATATCACTTTGTCCAAACAGGGCAAGGACCTGAAAGTATTGGCGAGGCCATGGCATACCAGAAAGTGGACACGCAAAAACTGTTGTTACGCTTCTTCATAAACTGCCTGATAAGACACAGAGATAGGCCAGGTGTAGACCCAGAAGAAATGAAAGCACTTAACAAATGGGGTCAGAATATAGCAGACGGAAAACATGATAAACAGAATAGTATAGAAAGTATGTACCGAAGGATCAGAAAAACAGTAGAACAAATATGTGAAAGAGAACAGCCTGAAAGAGAAATAGATGCAGATAAGACCGAATCCTCAGGGGAGGAGGAACAACTAGAAACGACAACAGGACAATTACAACTACCAGCTAGAGAAATGATCGCTTATGTAGGTAAAGGAAGATCCTTTAATAATTCAATGCGTCCGATACGTCCAGAAAGTAAGAGAATTTTTCAAGCAGCCATGTCAAATCCAAAGACCCCTGAACACTTATTTCAGGCTACTGATAAAATACTTCAAGAACGAATGGGGTACCATGTACTCGATTCTATGGATGAACAAGAATTAGCCAGGTCAGCAGTACAATGGGCTGACAGTTCTGATAAATATAGTGATGACGCGCTAGTACATACGTTTTTTAATCTTTCACCAGACGAACAGCGTTTAGCTGGTATGTACATGATACAACACCTCCTTATATTGTATAAAGGCCAACACTCCGATCCTGGTCCCCTACCTGATATACTGATAGAACTACTCATGAATAGATGGAGAGGTTTAGGTACCGATCTAATTAAAGTAATTCTAGAATATCGGCACAGATATAGTGCCTTTTTGTGTCCAGAGCTTGATCCAGCTCCCTCCATGGAAAGAAAGACGTATTACATAGACAGACAGAATCCCTTACGCGAAGTGCACCCAGTTAGAAACGATGATAATACTTTTAGACGCGTGTTTGTGTACACGCCTATAACTAAAATAGAACTATTGGAAATGAAAAAATTAGTGCCCAGCCATGACAGAGATCCAGCAGGTTTTCACCGTGAAATAAAAGACATGTTACTCATGGGTGATTATACCTATCCTGACATTATGAAAATATTAAAAGTATTATTGCCTGCCGGTATTTACGAGAAACTCAAAGAAAAAGAATGGGAGGTGGGAGAACAAAAGATTGATTGGACAGCATTAGAAAACGAAGAAAATGCCCGAACTGCAGGCCTAGGGCTTGGGGACAAAACTAAAGCATTACCAGGATTATTAGTACAAGTATTGCCACGTTTATTAACTACGAAAAAGGAAGACTGGGGAGCAATCTCAGCTTGGAAAACAGAAACCCGATGAAGACACTAGTGATTTTTATTCCCGATTTGAAAAATGTTTTGGTATTAATAGCGGCCTGAAAGCAAGTAGCGATTCATATCCACATCTTTTTGTAACAAAATTAGACGAGAATTCCCTGCCCCAGGTTAAGAACAGAGTATTAAAAGTAGAGAGCTCTTGGCAAGCTAATACCCCGTCACAAATGTTACAAATGTTACAGTACCACCAGAATAGAATTAGAGAAGAACAAGAACACGAACAAAGACGTATGAAAGACACGAAAATGAAAATGCTCGTCGCCCAGTCAGTTCCAGCTGACAGTCATAAAAAGGGTGCGACACAGTCCAGTAATTCAGCGGTTCCTGTTAAAGGGACATGCAACTATTGTAAACAGCCAGGTCATTATATAAACGATTGTGCAGTTCTGAAACACAATATCTCTACGGGTAAAACCAAGGAGAGACCGCGTCCACCTAGACAGGATCAGATCCAACAACAAGTACCTCAGAATGTACAGCCTAAGCAAGCTGCACAACAGACCGTAGCAGTACCACAGCCACAGCCTATTGCCGCAACACAAAACACGACACAACAGATGTACCAGTATGCACAAAATGACTATCCCGATTATCAGCGATACACATGAAACAGCCTAGAGAGGGAAGTTGGCTTACCCCTTATTGAGGTTCCCGTAGATCAAGAGGGTCCTTATGTACATAGTCAAGTATTAGGGAAAGACAAAAAGTTTTTAATTGATACAGGGGCAAGCAGAACAACTATAAGTCACGACGAGGTTCCAGGGGCACCCCTCTCAGGCTCACAGAATGTTTCCCTTGGATTTTCAGGAAAGCCTATTGTTAATGAAGTATCGCAACCTCTTCCTCTTGCAGTTGGTCCATTGACACGGACTACAGATTTATTGCTTACAAAATCATGCCCAGAAAACTTGTTAGGTATAAAGACACTGAAAGCTCTAGGAGCTGTAATATGTTGTTCCCCGGAGGGGGTACGGCTATTTTTGCGTGACTTTAAAGGTCACTACGTATTTAGAGACATGGATCACCGGTTACAGAATGTCCCTGCACATTTATGGGCACAAGGCCCCACTGATGTAGGTTGTATGCATATTACACCATATCGAGTCACACTCAAAGCAGGAGTGGTATTACCACGAATTCGACAATACAAGTTACCTCCAGATGCTGTAGTGGCTTTGCTGCAAATCATTGACGAGCTCATTGCACAAGGAGTGGTTGTGGAAACCGACTCCAATGTATGCAATTCTCCTATAATTCCGATTCTTAAACGCACTGATCCAAATGCACCCCCAGTTTATCGATTAATTATTGATCTGCGCGAATTGAATAAATGCATTGTACCACAGTATCCCGTGGTTCCAGATATCTCTTCATTATTGACAGCTATTGATTCAGAAGCAACGTTCTTTACTGTAATTGACCTCAAGAACGCCTTCTTTAGCGTCCCAATCGATCCGGAAAGCCAATATTTGTTCGGATTTTGTTTAAATGGACGAAGCTTCAAATTTGCACGCGCACCTCAAGGATTCACAGAAAGCCCCAGCATCTACAGCCAAGCACTGAAAAGACAACTTGACAGTATCCACATGCCTGTTAACACTACCCTGCTTCAGTATGTCGATGATCTGCTGATCACCGCCCGAAGCGAGCCCGAATGTGAAAAAGCATCACTGACGGTTTTACATTTTCTGGCCGACAAGGGGCACAAGGTGTCCCCTTCGAAGCTGCAATTCTGTGTTCAGCAAGTTGTGTACCTTGGGCACTTGCTGTCCAAGGGGGGGAGACAGCTCACACCTGACCGCATCCAGTTAATTGTAAACATGCCACCACCCAAGACACAAAAGGAGGTGCGGGCCTTCATAGGTCTCACTTCGTACTGTAGACAATGGATTCCCCAATATGCATTTCTAGTAAAACCACTCATTCAGTTGACAACCCAGGAGGCAGCGACTTCGACTGTCCTCCCTTGGACTCAGGCACATACACAAGCTTTTGAAGACTTAAAGAAAGCCTTATGTCAAGCACCTGTTTTAGCGACACCATGTTACAGTAAGCCTTTTACACTTTTTGTTACAGAACGCGAAGGTACTGCCTTGTCAGTACTCACTCAGGAACAAGCAGGTTCACACAAGCCGTGTGCTTACTTTTCTAGCACATTAGATCCAGTAGCCCAGGCTCTGCCTACTTGCCTGAAATCAGTCGCAGCGACAGCTTTAGCGATCAGACAAAGCGATTCCATAGTATTAGGACATCAATTGACAGTGCAAGTTCCACATTCCGTGGAAGTTCTTTTAAACCGAACACAGACCCAGCACTTGACTATAGCACGACTGACAGGTTATGAATTAACATTGTTTCAGCCACACATAGAAATCAGACGCTGTAGTACATTAAATCCTGCCACACTTTTGCCATTAAGTGGAACAGACCCATTGGCACATGATTGTATTGAAGTCATTACTATTACGACGAAACCCAGACAAGACTTGACAGACATTCCATTACCAGATCCAGACCTGACACTTTATGTGGATGGTTCATGCATGAGAACAAGTACAGGAGAGTTAGTGTCCGCTTACGCAGTCACGACAGACACCGAAGTTATTGAAACGAATTGTATTGACACATTGTCAGCTCAAGCAGCAGAGCTCATCGCTCTGACACAAGCCTGTATTCAAGCCAAAAATAAGAGAGTCAATATATACACAGATTCACGTTATGCATTCGGAGTTGTACACGACTTTGGAGTCCTCTGGCGAGAGAGAGGTTATTTGACTTCTCACGGTGCCAACATTCAACACGGTCCCCTCATTCAAGCTCTGTTAGATGCAATACATCTGCCTACTTCGATATCTATCATGAAGTGCAAAGCCCATACAAAAGTCACCGATATCATTTCCCAGGGTAACGACCTAGCAGACCGAACAGCTAAGCAAACAGCACAGAATCGAACTCATGCAACTGACTTGACAAAGACAATAGTTCCGACATCGACACACTGCATGACAGTTAGGGATCCCGCCCTTGATGTAATTGACATACAGACACATGCTACACCAGAGGAAATCAAGAAATGGACTGAACTAGGAGGGATCCAAACAGATCAGGGATGGATGACGAAGGGAAAATCTACATGGTTTCTCCCCGACTCCATGGTTCAAGTTATCATTAACACAATACATAGTCCAGCGCATCTAGGAGAGAAAGCTATGTTAGACAGTATTCAAAACATTTGGTTTAATAAACACTTACGAGCTGCAGCCAAACAGAAAGTGCGTACTTGCATGATTTGTTGTCAGTTCAACCCAGGTAAAGGCGTTCCTGTAGAGCAAGGTGGATTTCAACCTCCCGATCACCCTTTTGAAGTCCTCCAGATGGATTATATCCAGATGGAACGTTGTCGAGGATTCAAATATGTCCTCGTAGTTGTATGCGCACTTTCTCGTTGGACAGAAGCATATCCAGTCTCAGATTACACTGCCCCGACCACTGCCAAGCAGCTGGTTCGTGAATTCTTCCCACGGTATGGTTTGCCCCGTATCGTGTACTCCGATAACGGTCAACCGTTCTCATCCGAGCTAATGAAACACATTTCACTCCTGTTAGGCTATCAATGGAAATTCCACTGTGTCCGGCATCCCGAGGCAGCAGGTCTCGTGGAACGTCATAATCAGACTCTGAAAATTCGACTTTCTAAAATCTGTAGAGAGAAAGGCGTCGACTGGATAGTAGCCTTACCAGTTGCACTCTTTTACATGAGAATGATACCACATTCTCGAACAGGGCTATCCCCGTACGAGGTGGTCTTCGGTAGGCCACCAAATATGTGGGGGACGCCTATACCTCGTAAAATCACTGATGTTGATTGTAATATGCTGACAGATTACCTTGCTTCCTTGATGTCTGCACTACAATCTTGCCGTTCACAGGTAGTTGCAGCCTTTCCCGACAACACCGAGGTGAAGCCCCATGAAGTGGTCCCCGGAGACTACGTATTCATAAGAAATTTCGACAGGAGGAGCCCGCTGGAGCCTCGCTGGCAAACGCCGAAACTAGTACTTCTGACCACAAGGACAGCAGTGAAGATTGAGGGTCGCAAGGGTTGGCTACACTCGAGCCATCTGCCTTCTGATTTGAACTCTCAGCCCTGCCCTCCTCCACAGACTGACTCAAAACTCCCCCTGGTCGAGAAAACTGCTTCCCAGGAATATAAACTGAAACTAAGGTCCAGCAAGTCAGACAATTTAATTGTTTAAGTCCTCTCCTAGGTGAATCGGTTAAATTAGTCTCTGACATGTATCCTCTAGACCGAAATCGAGAGAGAGATAGACAGAAACAGCTCAAGAAACGTGCATATTGTAAATCACTTCATAGTCACTGTATAGTGACATTATTGATTATGTTTTTTCTAAATCTTCTGATTATTGCTGCAAGTATACTGTTGCACATATACTATCCTATTTTCAAGCGTGCACACTCTGCTTTCAATGTTACTGCCGAACACTCTTTTAGCGAATTACCTCCACATGAGTTGCCCTACAGACTTGCGCTGCGCAACAACACATTCATTAGTATGTTACATCACTCCCATCAGGCCAACAACGCTACAAATTGTTGGATATGTGGCCGACTCCCTCCCTACCAGAAATACAAGGGAGTTCTGCCCCTTTTTCCGTATCCATTCACACACAATGGTTCCTGTGGTGCATGGTTTAGTTTGATTAATTCTTTAGATTCAAATACCGTAGTTTACCAGAGCAACTGGGTATGGGGAAACCTGAACTTAGTTTTGCTTAAAGCCTGCTACCCTAACAAGGAGGGACTTCCCAAAAGGACAGGAACTGATCTAGAAAATGAAGTATATGGATTAGGTAACTTTACACTTAACCTCATGATTCTGAATGTTGAATCCGAAGCTGCACCAGTCTTGCCTGCTATGTCCGTATTACCAGTCAAAGGTGAATTATGTGTAAGAAAGAATGGTTCAGTACACCTGGGTCATAGTAAATGTACTACTGTGATCGAATTCAGTGATCAAGGCAAGTCTACATTTAGAGCTTCCCGTCATTCCTACTTCATTTGTGGTCATACCGCATATATACGTTTACCTCTAGATTGGGATGGTACCTGTTACATTGCATTCCTTCTGCCACCTGTTTTCCTAGCCCCTCCTGATTATCATAGAAACACCCATCTAGTACACAATAGACCCCAGAGAGATCTCCCGATTGTCGACTACACTGAAACGGCATGGGAACAATACACAGACTTCAATAAAGGTCTCTTTCCCTATATAGGTGTTGTCTCTAATAGTAAACTGATACGCAGATTAACCAGAACCCTTGAAGCAGTAGTGAATGAAACTACCTCTGCCCTAGGCAACTTAACAGAGGAGCAGTCTGCGATGCGGATTGTTGTTCTCCAAAATCGTCTTGTCCTTGACGTCATCCTGGCCGATAGGGGCGGAGCCTGTAGAGTCATCGGATCGAGTTGCTGTGTTTTCATTCCAGAAAACGCGCCATCAGTATATAAAGCCATAACTCGTCTTCATAAGATTGCAAGTCAGATACACCAGAATCCAGGCACCTGGACGTGGTCCGGTTGGTTCTGGAGTGTGTTGTCAGCCTGGGGATGGAAAGTCCTATCCTTCCTAGGTATTGGCCTTCTCATAGTATTCAGTTGCTGCCTGTGTCTACAATGTGGGCCAGCGATTTGCGGCCTGTGTGCCACATCATGTATTCCACGTTCAAGTTCTCACTCAAAATCCCGTAAAAAGAAAGAAGAGCAAATGATGTTACATGAACAGATTGATGGATTCCTGAGGATCGATATCTCATGAAGGGTCCGTAGGGGACAAGGAGGGAATGAGGAAATATGAATTTTTATGATCAATTGTGTCCCCTATCTTAGACCCCAACGGCTCCATGTACATGCTACAAGTACATGTATGTTCCCTCCACTTCAAGCTATGAAGACGCAAATACAATTGTGTCCAACGTCAACATGTCCTCTTTCAGATCCACCATGAATGGGTCGAATATTCCGTTCCTAAGTATGCCTTGCCACCGTCTTTATATGGTGTACTTTTCACGTTTTTCAGCTCTGGCAAGTTAGGCCCTGAATTCTGCCATCGAGCCTCTTCCTGCCTTCTGCCTCTGAATGCTCCAGCCTGGACCTGCATCTGTATCCATGACCTTTGTCTTACTTCCTGCGCGGCTAACGGTGCCTGGCCCGGCCTGTTGCCTGCCAAAACTGTATTCAGCCTTCAAGTTATCTGCTCCGCTCCTCGAGAAATACATTCCTGTCTAGTAGTTTAGGTAAACATCCTTCCAGCTACAGAGCAAAGGGCCCGGCCTTACTGTCTCCGTGCAAGTAATTCATTGCTCCTGTTACCATGGTAGGCCCATGCCCCCTCGCATCTCATGTAGACACGTAGACGCTTATACACGCACTAGAAGTCAGTATAGGATAGCCTCTGCCTGAGAGACCTTTCCTTCCAGATAATACAGTTCCTTAAACACAAGATATTAGATACGATTTGGGATTAGGTTGTTCTGACATCCCAGACTTCTGTCTCCTCATGTAGGGCTAAATGTCAAGTCCCCTTCACCCTCCAGTTACACGTCAATCACACGTCATGCTACTGTGTGTGCATCTCTGCCATGTATTTCTGCTGACTTTGCAGGATTCTCTTATGGATCCACCCACCTGTGTCATCCTCAGAATGACGTTTCTAGTACACGCCCTTATGCACGCCTATTGTAACGCCTTTTTCATTACGTATGTGTATTCTTATCTCTCTTCTCAGCTGTTACGCCTCCTGCATATGCCTTTACTGTAATGCATTGACTATATATATGACAACCTGTCAATAAAGTATTGCTCTATCCCTTCCCGAACCTTCGTGGTGACGGAATCCGATTGCCTGGTTCGAACCAATTGCTTTGTAAGGAATAAACCCATTTTAAAACCTCAAATACCACGGATTCTGCCTCTTATTTTTACTGAGTTATTCTTATTGAATTTTACCGCATAAATTAAGTCTAGGTAATTAAAATTTACCACATTACAGAGAGGCTTAATCAATATCCACTCATAAAGTAAACATGCTGAAGAAGTGCATGATGTAATAATTGACAACCATTTGGATGTCTTATTCATTACAGAGACATGGCTTGAATCTTGGACTAACCGTGCTGTTGCAATGACCTTTCCCCGAGAGTTCACTGTGGTCAGAGAGGAACACCGCCAGGGCGGAGTAGCCATCATTTTTTTTAGTTACCTGTCAATATAGTTCCTTTGATTTTACTTTACTCAGGGTGCTGAGAATCTTGGTTTTTGCCTTAAAACAAATCCCTCTCAATGAATGGCAGACTGACTATTTTAACGTTCCATGGTCCCAGGAACATCATTTTTCTCCACTGTAGATGAGGGCCTAGCTTCCTAATGCATAAATGGGGACCCCCTCTAAAAAGGATATGATTTGAGGTCAGGGAGAAGAGGGAAAAAAAGGACATATGATGAAGAACTCCCTCAGGACCTATATTTCTTTTCTATCATAGCAAACCTGCATTCAGTATGGGCTTGACAAGAGTACACTAGTATTGACAAAAACTTGCAATGTGAACTTTATCATTGTTATTTATTTGCCTTTTTTGTAAAAATGTTCATATAAATATCACATAAATTAATTTCCTTTTTCTCGTTTTTTAAAAACTTTTTTAATATATAAAATAATCAACAGTGTTACCACAATGGGTTCAAAAGTGCATACAATATACTGTCGAACAAGTGACCCCCGAGAAACAAATCTTTACATATAGCAAAACCACAAAATGCACAACTCATACAGACTCATATGAACTCATACAACATTCACATAGAAACACATCTGAAAAGAAAGGAGTCTAAAGATTGCAAAGTCTCCACGACCAAGTATGTTCTATATGTTCACCAGGATCTGAACATTGGTCAAATTGGGCCTAGCTTCCTCCTTAATTAACTGTACTGCCTTCTTTGCCTCAGGAGATTTTAATTTCCATTTTGATGATCCGTCTAATGCAGATGCCATCAACCTATCGGACACCTTTAAGAAATTAGGACTTTCACAAAGATTAACTGCCATGACACATACTTTAGGACACACCCTGGATGGAATTTTTAGTAACCATACTGAGCTAACTTTTTAAGGACCCAGTACCCCAATCCTGGACAGATTATAGCTTAATCCTATTTACCATGGCTAACACTTGCACACACCCAAAAGTTAGTAAATGGGGAGCAATGAAGCCCCATCCTTATTTTACCCATGAATTTACTAGCACTATACATACCCTTACCGGTAATCTCGGTGACAACCTCAATTTGTTCAACAACTGGATTCTTAACTCTGCCTCTAAACTATCTCCACTTGTCCACTTCAAGAACTATCACTCAAAAGTCTCACCTTCCTGGTTCTCCCCTGCCTTAGGTCAGTTAAAACTTAACTGTGAAAAACTTGAACACCAATGGTGTCAAGCTTATAAACAACACAATCGTGTCCAATAGAGGCTGGCTCAAAAAACATACCTCAAATCTATTATAGATGCAAAACAAAACTGCTACTATACCTCTAAAATCGAATAAGTTCATTCTGACTCACAAATTATCTTTAATATGGCTAACTCCTTTCTCTACCCAAAATCTTTTACCCAAGAGATCTCCCTCCCCAGGATCTTTGTAATCAAACCTCATTTTGCTTTTATGATAAAATCTCTGCTATTCAGCAAGGGTTCCGCCTAGCTCCAAGTATCATCTCATTAACTGATTTGCCTGTACCTGAAAGTTCATCTACCCTAAAGGAGGAACTACCCCAATTTTAGGTCTCTTTAGCACTCACTCAGCAAGCTATCCCGACATGTAAATAAGGATTGCCATTTGATCCCTGCCCCCCTCCCATACTACATACAGCCATCGATGTAGTAAAACCTGTCATCAACCACATCATAATAAACACCTCACTAGTGGAAGCGACAGTCCCTGGCAAGTGGAAATGGCATCTGTCAAGTCATTACCACTGGCAGATCTAAAATCTCTCTAATATGAGACGTATTTCTTTCCTGTCAATGCTTAGTAAGGTCTTGGAACGAATTGTCAACAAACAATTGTCGGCTTGTCTAGAGAATTCTGATCTACTTCATACATGGCAATCAGGTTTCAGGCCCAAACATTCTACAGAATCGGCACTCCCTGAAGTGTCAGATACGATTAAAATGAATTTAGACTCAGGGAATAATGCAGTCCTGATTCTGTTTGACCTATCCACTGCATTTGACACCATCTCCCATGCCATTCTAGTGCAGTAGATCCAGAACATCGGACGTTCACACAGTGCTCTAGCTTGGCTAAAATCCTGTTCCTGGACAAAAATTGATTGAAGTCAGAAACTAATTTTAAGAACAGCCTGACTGACACCATTCAATGGATGCAAGATAACTATCTCAAATGTAATTCTGACACAATGGAAATACTCCTGTTTGGAATATCCTACTGTTTTTCCTCTATGAATTGGTGGGCGGAGTCTGTATTCCCACCCCTGCTACGGTAACGGTTGTGAAGAATCTTGACATAAAAGTTGACACTGATATATCCTTCCTCCCACAAGCATCAGCTGGTGCCGGTATGTGTTTCAAACTCATAAAATCTTTGAAATCTTTTTTCAGTCTCTTGACTCAGGTTGCTAGAAAAATAGTTGCCTTTGCACTAATCTCAGCACAATTAGATTACTGCAACAGTCTGTATGGAGGTTGTTCAAAACACATCATCCACAAACTTCAGATGGTATAGAATTCAGCCACTAGACTGGTCCTACAACTGTCCAGGAGAAGTTCTGCATCAGCTGCTCTTACTAAACTACACTGGCTCCCAATTTATAAAAAATAATTTTCAAACTACTTTTATTTCCCCAAGGAGCTTTCAATCATTCTGGTCCAAAATATCTCAATGACGGGCTTTGCCATTACTTGCCCAACAAATGTTAATATCCTCTTTTGAGAACCTCTTAAACCACCTCCATTTCGACTAAAATCCCATGGTGGAAAGTCTTTTGCAGTCTTAGGCTTTAAAGCTTGGAATTTACTTCCTAGCAAAATGCGCACCATTGAATCTGAAGAGTTGTTTAAAAAAGAACTAAAAACCTGGTTATTTCAGACCCCTGATTCCTTCTGTATTTCATGAATCTAACTCTTCGTGTTACTCTCTGGAAATGTTAGTTCTCTAAGCATTGCACCAGGATGCTCTCTTTTGAGTGACAGCTGTACGTTCTAAATAACTCAGTCGTGCATTCGTTCATTTAGGTCCACAGATACCTCATAAGAAGGCCCTGCATCAGCAACAGCAGATGCGAACATGACAGGGAGAATAACATAGACCACAATTGAGACGACAGAATGGACAAAAGTAACAACAGCTGCAACAACAGCAGGAACCACTGCAGCTACAAGAGTTGTCACTACACCAAGAATGCCAACTGCCAGCAAAATCAGGACCAAAGCAATGACCACAATTGCAACTACTTATAAAAAAGCCATGAGTAGAATGTCTGAATTAATCTCAGCCATGGATGGCACAACCCAACCTTGCACATGCTTCCATAAAAACAGTGTAGCCTGAACTGCTCCCCTCGCTGACCAGAAATGCAAGCATCCCTAGACTGGTTTTGGTATGCTTGTTGGACTTCATCTATTGGGGTACAGATTCAAAACAGGTGCAGAGATGGCACATAACTTATATCTGGGTTCAGACTTTGCACTTAGGGCATCTAATTTAGAAAATCAAGGACGCATTGGAAAAAGCAATATGTTGTGCTACAATGGGCTTACATACATGAACACAGGCATGCACAAATATGTGCAGACCCAGAGACGTTTTAAGACATGGGCAAAGTGGTCAATTGCCCAGGGCCTCCACCTTACCAAGGTGTCACCAGGTAATATGAGTGGATAGTCATAATTCCTGCCTTAACATTGCTCATATAAACAGCTTATTTTTTCAATTCATATCTAAGCCTGTTTAACAGTATCCTACTGCCATATTTACAAAGGACTTGCACCTGGGAAATGTTATGCCAAGTTCTTGCAAGGGTAATTACATTCTAGTGCAAAAGTTATTTTGCAATAATAAGGTGCTCTTTTATCAGCACGAATAGTGTTTTACTCTTCTCTGCTCATTTGGCACCAAGTGAGCAAAACTTGACTGGATTAAAACAAGTACTCATAGTTTTTTTAATGCAAAGACTGATCTACTAAAGAGAGTCAGACATGGCTTCGCATCAAAAAATATTACAGTACAAATCCTATGCTTGACAGCACACACACCCCTCTGCACCTTGGAGCAATGTTTTGGTACTGACATAGGAATAGTGAACAGCAGCATGTATTGCTTTGCTGTGCTGTCTCCCCCATGTACAACATAGCACAACAACTTTGGTTGCTTCCCTGAGTTGCGAACAAAATGAATCTTCCCTATTCTGTGCATGCCTGGCCTGCCCAGCCTTAACCCTCCCACTTTCAGGCAGTTGGTGGCTTTTCTCAGATCACAGTATCTTCCTTAACCATGACTCTTAACCTCCCTCTCTATCTCCACCTCACTATGTACCACCATTCTCTCTATGTCTGCTCACTCTACCTCACCTTTGTCTACCTCACCTCTCTCTCAATATACCAAAAATAGCTCACTTGACTTTATCTCTACCTCTTTCTCTCTCAAGACCTATCTCTTCTATCATGCCCTTACCCTATATCTATACCTATCACTCTTAATCCTCTCTCTCTACTTCAACTCTCTCTACATCAACTCTCTCTACCTCAGCTCTCTACCTCATTACACGTTTTCCATCTGATCCCCCTATAACTCTACTCCTTCAACGTAACTTCTCACACAACCTCATTTATATCTTTAACTCACATGCATCTCTCACCATGTCTCTTCTTCCTTACATTTTTCTACCCGTTTCTCAGCCCTTTCTCTAATTCATGACTCTGCCTCATTTTTGTATCTAATTTCTCGCTCTACCTCACATCCCCGTCACTACCACATCTCTCTATCCCCTATTGTAATCTGTCTGTCTCTCTCTCACTACCTACCTCTCAATTTATCTGACTATTAACTTCTCTACCTCCTGTCAGTCTCATTCTACCTCTTTTCCCTTTCCTTCACCTCTCTATCTTTCTTGCTACTGCTATTTCTCAACTTATTTTCTCTATCCTTTGTCTCTCCCTCTCTCTGTCTCTCACACATAAACTCATATCTCTCTCTGGGCCTCCTTCTCAATTTCAACTCACCCCCTCCCACATAACTATTTCTCTCAACTTTTTTCTCTCTAACTCACCATAATTTCCTCTTTTTCTATCACACAAATATCTTCCTCTTTATAAGCCTTACCTCTCTTCCTCCATTTTATACATGAGTCTCAACTTCCTCTTTTTATCTCTCCCTTACTTCTCTCTTTACCTGGATCGTTTATATAAACCTCTTTTCATTTTGCGCTTTCTCTCTATCTCTCATTACTGTTTTTCCTCAAGTCTCTCTGTCTCCGCCTACCTTTCACTGCCTCAATTAAAGCGGTGCTGATTCAGGCCATACTGATGGCTCTGATCCTGTTAGATTTGTCGGGAGTCTTTGATAATCTGTCTCACCCAGTTCTGATAAGACTGGCTCTGCTCCTTCTTGGGAAATCACAGTCAAGCAGTCAGATTAACTCCTAAATCTTCGTACTCTAAAACCATCAATTTTGGAGTGCCACAGGGTTCAGAACTAAGTCCTATCCTTTTTAACTTTATATCAATCCTTTAACCCGTCTAGTGGAATCACCTGGAGTCAGGATTATAGTTTATGCTGACAATACTCAGCTTTTTCTTTCTATGGATCAAAATACACCAGTGGCCTGTTCAACCTTTAAGGATTCACACTATTTACTCCTCCTTTTCTGCTCCCGAGCCCTCGACCATGTCCTCGTGGCCCTCAGTTCACAATAGAGTTTGGGACAAATTTTGCCCTTTTAGTCCAGAGGCCTTCCTCTTGGATTTAAATAGGGTTAAGTCTGGTTCTCCACTCGATCCCTGCCCAGCGAGTTTTTTTAAGATGCTGGCTACTGTGTTTAACCCTTGCCTAAACCTGATTTGCAATGCCTCTCTAGAAACAGGGTGCTATCCCTCCATCTGGAAAAAGGCCTATGTCCTACCAATCCTTAAAAAAAGAGTATGCGGACCCGGCAGTACTTAAGAAATTTAGGCCAATCTCGCTCCTGCCAGCCCCCGCAAAAATCTTAGAAAAAGAAGGTCAGAGACTGTTATCTAACTTTCTGGAAGTTAACAACTTTCTCCATGACTCGCAATCTGGAATTAGATCCGGTTATAGAACCGAAACTGCCTGGAAACTAAACGAGAATCTTAAGTTCTGGGTGGCTGTGCTATGTTGGTGCTGTTGGACTTGTCCGCAGTTTTTGACACTATATCCCACCAGATACTGCTGGAGAGACTGGTGTTTTTAGGAGTTAGGGGTACCACATTAGCTTGGTTCCGCTCTTTTCTCTACTCCCGGACTCAGCAAGTATATCTTTGCCCTCAGGTGTCCACCTCGAGTCCTCTGGAGTGTGGAGTCCATCAGGGATCAGCATTGAGCCCTTCGTTGTTTAACATCTATCTTGCCCCCCTTGCATCGCTAGTTGAGCATGTTGGGGTAAGAGTGGCCTCATACGCTGATGACATCCAGTTGGTGTTTTCTTTTAAAGATAATGCTGAGGCGGCATTTGATAGTTTCAAACTCTATCTGAACAATATCTCATCTTGGACAACGGACTGTTGCCTGAAATTAAATGCGGCCAAAACGGAGGTGCTGTTTTTTAATCAGCCTTCTCCTCCAACCATCCCGGTCACCGTAGTTAGAAATCTTAGCTTTAAGTTTGAATCCAATCAAATTGGTCAAGTCTCAGCTTCTTGTTTCTGGAAACTGAAAGCCCTGAGAGGATTCTGCTATCTTTTGCCTATGGACTGCCGGGAAACGGTGGTTCATGCACTGATTACGTCCCAGATCAACTACGCCAATAGCATGTATCTGGCTCTTCCTGCCTACTTGATTAAAAAACTGCAAACTATTCAGAACGCCGCGGCTAGGCTCATTTGGAATGTGCCACTCCGCCATCCTATCTACCCCCATTTGCGCAGCCTTCATTGGCTCCCGGTCAAAAGAAAAATAGAGTTCAAGGCTCTGACCTTGGCCTTTAGAGCGTCCAGAGACAAGGGCCCTGGATATCTGAAGCAGAGACTGCGGAAGTATCACCAGACCAGGGCCTTATGATCCAATCATCAGGAACTGCTCTAAATTCCCCGTTTCTGCAAACTTAGGCTGGGTGGGCAAGCTTTTTCAGTGAGAACGGCCTCTTTATGGAATTCCTTGCCAACCCATCTTTGTAAAGCTGAGTCAGAAATCAAGTTCAGGAGGGCTCTGAAAACCTAGCTATTTGATCTTCCTTAGCGGTATTTTTTTTCGCTTCCCTTCCCGATCTGTCGTATCTGCACTAGCGCCGGGACACCACCGTGGGTGGTAGCTGAGCGCTCAACAAATGCAAAAAAAAAAAAAAGGCTGTTTGGTGCCTGTCTTTAAGTGGATGCAAGACAGCAATCTATAATGCAACATGGGAAAAACTGAAATCATGATGTATGAAACCATGCCTAACTGGGGCTCATACTGCTGGCAAGAGTGTGCGGAAGTTGCCCCCCCACATCTCTGGCTCGGAATCTCAGAGTTATGATTGATTCAAACTTATCTATGCACTCTCAGATCTCAGCTGTTGTGGGCTTATATTTTGAGCTACTGAGATCATTTTAATAAATTCTTACGACTACTCCCATTTCAAACTCAGAGTTCAGTGATTTATGTAGTAATTATGTTACACATTGACTACACCAACGTCCTCTATCTCAGTCTATCTGGGGACCTCCTGAAGTGACTGCAGGTAGTACAAAATGCAGCTGATAGCCTACTTTTAAAGGTCTCCCAAAGGGCATCTATTTTACCTTATCCGAAAAACCTCCACTGGTTGCCCATTACGGAGAAGGTTCAATTTAAAGCCTCGACCATGGCCCATCGCACTTTCTATGGCTCTAGTCCTCACTACCTTTTGGCGAGATGTCAGCACTATCTTCAGAATAGATCTTCTTCATTGGAGGCCAGCTTATCACAGGTCCCCAAAACCAAAAGGAAAAGGTGGGCAGTACATCATTCACATATTAGACAACGCATGTTTGGAACTAGTTTCCACTCCATCTTCGCAAGATTAGGTCAGAGCCACTATTCAGGAAAAGTATAAACACCTGGCTGTTTGACCTGGCATTTTGAGAGGGTCCTTTGTTCTATAGTTGGATGATTGAGCTCTGGGACACTCTTCGGAGTAGCTGTTGGGCTCTATAAATAGCTGATTGATTGATTGATAACCTCTCTCTATAATTTGTCTTTGTCTACATTACCTCACTCTCTACCATTACCCTTTGGAGTGCTGTACTCCTCTGCCTCTTTCTTCTTTTCCTTCTTCCCATCTCTATATCCGTTTACCTCAGTCTAAAACCTTACCTATTTTTCTGCCTCTTTTTCTCTCCTTAGATCTTCCTCTTCCTGGCTCTCCTTATCTTTCCTTCTGGCTACCTCACCTTTCTTTATTTAGTTTACTTCTCCCCTACTCCCTATACTACCCCTACCTCCTATATCTTTATACATCACCTGTATATCTCCCTCTTCTCTCTACTTCACTTCTCCCACAATGACCCTGTACATCACTTGCATTTGACTCCGTACCATATCTCTTAATCAACAGGGTCTCATGCAACTCTCTCACCAGAGAAGTGCACACATATAAAGAGGAGAAAAGGTACAGGGTAGGGGAAGATAAATTAGGAGAACGTTTTTAGATTTCTACCAACGGAATGGTGAAAATCCTCAGAGAACTGATTTGAGTTTAACTGTTGTAGCAAGAATGCCAATATTAAAAGGGGATATATTTGTATTACAAATATTCAATATTTAAAACTACAATTTCAAGTGCTGTATGCATATGTCTTACTTTAAAGTGAGGCAATAGTCCACTGAGCCACTCATAAGTCACCCTTAGCGTGTTATTTCTACAATGAGAGTAACGCAGGCTAGACACTGAATTCCACATATAATGGTGTTGTTGCAAGTAAAAAAAATCTAAATCCAAACTCAAAAAGAAATGGCTTTATCAATACCTGTTCAAGCTTTATTTGGTACTATTGGGCTGATGGCCACCAGGCAGCCTGAGATTTTTGATGTTTTTCCGTGTCCCCATTAGAAGGTTAAACACACAATTCAATGTTGCTAGGCATCACGAGGGCTTGAAAAAGCCAAAATGGGGAAATAAATTCAAAGTTGCTACAAACCGGGCCCCACAAATCTCGTGGCTGTCCCTGTGCAGACCTGTGCATGAGTTAGAATGGTAACTTTGGGTTAGGGTACTCATCTATCCACAATATCAAATGTTTATCTGCACAATGATGACGGATAGAGAGAGGCATTTCAAATTGTTCAGGAATCAGTGTGAATTGCCACAGATAATGGGACACTACCCTAAAGCCTGGAGTAACCCAGAGAAAAAAGGAGAAACACCTGTGTTCCTCTTGAACTGAAAACTGGTTTGTAGGTGCTTTAACAAAGCTCGGCATGGCATGGGGTATTGAGGATTACTGAAGCGCATCCCACATAGACCTGAAATTCTCTATAGATGTCCTTTATCTTCTGGTTACTCGGGATGCCCTTCATAGACCATATTATACATTGTGCCTCTGGGGTGCAACAGACGTGTTTGCTCGCTTGTGCACCACTGGGGTACAATGATATTACAGAAGGGGCCACAGACTCTTGTGTGTCCTTTTCTGTAATACTAATAGTGCTGGCGCACATGTTGTGTCAGCTTTATCAGGAGAGGACATTTCCCCGTTTGCATGGGGGCAGGGCCCCATGCAAATGAGGCAATCACTTTGCATCTGTGCCTGCGCCATATTACTGCTGTGGGCACAGAGTCAAACATGCATTTAGGAGGCAGCCGAAAAGTGTGCCAGAAAAAGGTGCCCACTCTCAGTGTGCCCCCGAAAGGCAGCTGTCTGGGGTAGAAAGGAGATACCATGGACCCCCCAGACATTCCCCTGCAGGCGGGTGCTGTCAGTCACTGCTCCCACCTGCAAGGGAATCTCTCTCACTTACTGAAATTGCCGGCAGCATGTCGCGTGCACTGTAAAACACTGAGTGGCCTTGAAGCAGCAGCTCGGTGTTTCACCTGGATGTGCTGCGCGGCTGTTCTGCGGGCAGCTCATTCTGCATAACAAGGCGCACTTTCCCCCTTGTGAAAGGTGCACTGTGGCGCAAACACAGGAAGTGCACTGTATATATAATAGCGACCCTGCTAGTTGTTGCTAGCTGAGCTATACATCATGATGCCTAATAGGTATCTTCCTTCCAATAGAATATCCCTAAGTACACTACAGACATCTAAGCTTTATGGTTTGACCTCCTCTCTATCTCCTCTCTAATAACTAAGTAATGCAGCTTGCTATTTTTCCAAAGCAAGTAGCAACAACAGGACCTCCCACTTCCTGGTCCTGGTCTTGGTCTTGTCCTTAAGGAAGATAGAGCAACAAGCAGGCTACGATTCAGGATGCACAGTCTCATTCTGATGTCCAGATGCCGTTCTAAAAAAAGACAGTACTCAGCCTCTGTTGGGGGCCGCGCAAGAAAGCTGATCCAAACGCTTGTTCCTATCTGCTTGAAAATGTAATTGCACCACCGTTGATCATATTGAAGACTCCTCCCAGGCATACAACCAAAACAGATGTCTTACTGGGGCTCCAGTGAGATGAGCTCACAAGAACTTCACCCAAAATGTATGCCTTGTAATTTATGACTTAGTTTTCATCCTCCGATCCCTTCAGCCTTGAAAAGCCAAATCAACCAGGGAAAATCAGGATAGTCATTGATATGAGAATGCCCAATCAAGCAATTAGGAGAGAGAGGCACCTGACGCCGACAGTCGACGACATTCTGGTCGACCTCAACGGGTCTCAGTGGTTTTCAAAATTAGACTTAATCGCTGGCTACCACCAGCTGAAACTAGCGAAAGAAAGCAGGTATATTACCACATTTTCAACACATCTAGGGCTTCGTCGCTACAAAAGATTAAACTTTGGGATATCTTCAGCAGCAGAAATATTCCAGAATGCTGTAAAAGAAATTCTGTCAGGGCGTCAAGGGGTCATTAACGTCAGTGATGACATTTTAATACATTCGGCAACAATTGAAGACCATCACCGTCGACTCAGAGCCACCCTAAAGCGTCTGGCAGAGCATGGAGTGACTCTCCACAAAGAAAAATGCCAATTCTTCAAGAAAACCATCGAGTTTTCGGATATGTATTCAGTCAGGACGGGGTGAAGGTGGACCCCAGAAAATCGCAAGCGATTCAACTCGCCCCTGCGCCCACTACTGCATCAGAGGTCAGGAGTTTCTTGGGCATGGCGACATACTGCGGGAGATTCATTCCAAACCTTGCCACCATCGCAGAGCCACTGCGAAACCTGACTAAGAAAGAGTCTGCCTGGCGATGGACTCAGGCAGAGGAAGAAGCATTCCGCAAGGTGAAATCGGCATTGCTGGAAAGTACAACCATGGCATATTTCAACACGACTCGGCCAACTGAACTGATAGTGGACACTAGTCCGGTGGGGCTGGGGGCCCTGCTAACTCAAGAGACTGAGCCAGGAATCTGGGTTCCGCTGGCATTTGCGAGCAAAGCACTGACTGCAACCGAAACTCGCTACTCTCAAATCGAACGGGAAGCACTTGCTATTAAGTGGGCATGTAATCACTTTCATTTGTATGTTAGTAGTCACCAATTAAGGGTAGTAACAGACCATCAACCGCTACTCCCGCTCTTCAAGGGGACTGCATCTCACCCACCACCCAGAATCGAGCGGTGGGCGATCCAACTCCAGCACTATCAGCTTGAACTAGTATACAGGCCAGGTGCGAAGAACCCGGCTGACTTCCTGTCGCGTCATCCGGCACACACCGCAGAAGTGCCAATGGTCATGCCCACAAGCACTCTCCATTGACGAGATTAAGACCCACATGGACACTGACTTGGTCCTCAAAAGACTAATGGACGCCATACAGAAAGGTTCTTGGGAAGGTTTTCTCCAGGACGTTCATGGATGGAACGATCTTGACATGACCCGGCTGGGAAAAGTATGGAGAATTCAAGACAAATTCAGCATCGCTGAGTGTGGCGTACTACTGAGGGGATCACACATCGCCATTCCACAAAGCCTCCAAGAGATGGAGACCGTATTGGCACATGAAGGCCATCAGGGCACAGGAAGGATGAAGTCCCGGATGAGGGAAAAGGTGTGGTTCCCCGGGCTAGAGGACGCAGTAGACACTGTTGTGCGAAATTGTAGGGCCTGCCAACTCACCGGGAACCCAGAAGCACCAGCTCCGGTAATAACCGAAGACCCCGCTCCGTCACCCTAGTCATGGGTGAGCCTCGATTTTGGGAGTTGCTTGGATGGGAGAGTCACAGCTGTCCTGGTTGACAGCTACACAAAGTATCCCTTCGTAGAAGTCCTACCATTCACTGCGTTTAACTACCTACAGCCAGTGTTAGAAAAAGCATTCGCACTATTTGGACTACCACACATGATCAAAACAGACAACGGTCCCCCATTCCAAGGCAATGAGTTCATAGACTTTCTAACCTGGCTGGGAACAAAACATCACTGTATCACACCACAGTGGCCACAAGCCAATGGTGAAGTGGAACGCTTCATGCGGACGGTGAACAAGGTTCTACGAATAGAGATAGCTGAACAAACAGACCCAGAAGTCGAGCTACAGAAATTCCTACGGGAATACCGCAGCACACCCCACTGCACAACACAGAGGTCTCCGTGGTCCCTGATGCTGGCAGGACCCCGACGTGACACCCTTCCCATGGCCGATAACTGGGAGCCAGAGCCATATGACCCTGCAAGCACCCAAGCCAGAAGATTGGTGAACAACGAGAAAGCAAGCCACCGAAGAAGAGCACGAACCCGAACACTGATGTCAGGATGTGCTGTCCTAATAAGCAATCGCAGGAGCGGGGGAAAGTTCCGCACTCCATACGAGACAGGGCTGTGGATCGTGAGGGCAGTCCGAGGGACAGCCATCACTGCTGAGCGGAACGGAGAAGTAGTAACCAGAAATATATCATGGTTCAAGAGGGTACCTGTGGCAAACGTCGAGGGGCATAACTCCGAATAGACAACGAGTGTAAACACCATATATGGTGAGATAGAACCCAGCTCCACTTATGATGTATCTCAGAGTCCAACAGCATCAACGTCAGCTGCTGAGCATAGCCCTCAGACCACGGCCGGCGGAGGAGAAATGGCCAGCTCCACAAGGTGCCAGAGTGGTCGCCAACATCGATACAACCCCAGGCCTAACCCTCGACCAAACCAAAGACTGGCTGATTTTGCATGTTGATCATTTCAAATGTTGCTGATAAAAAGAACTGATTTGGGATGGGATGTAGCGGTCTAGCTTATTCCAGCGTAGCCCATTACCCGGAAACACTATCACACTATGTATCACTCTCTGGCCAGGCGTGGCCAGAGAGCATAAATAAAGGGGCCGGGTCTGTGTGCGTGTCCGTATCTTTGTGAAGCCGCAGCGCCCGCCAGCGTGATATAACACACACACAGGCCTACCTGCATGACCACCACACTAACCAGCAAGAGCCAACCAGCAAGTTCGTAACTCGAAGAATGCAAGTAAAACAAATAAATCAAAGCACGCGTGTAAGAACCCTGCCTTCTCACGTTCTGGAAACTTTCACATTGTAAATGTATAATACGTAATAGTACTATACATGACAAGTTAAATACATGGCATCCATTTTAGATTTTATGTTTTTTAAATACATTTCCCAGTTGCAATATAGAGATGCACAATTAGCTCCATTTCTTCTTACTGTTGTGGCTCTGCCCAGAGAAAGTAAGATAAATGAACATCTGAAGTGTTTACCCATCTGGCGAAAGGTATTCTAGAGGTAAATGACTGAAACAGTTCAAACTTTGAAGATTTAAATTCTTCAGTTATTTATCTCAGCGTGCACATTTATCAACGAGGGGCCAGCTATGGCATTCTGCTGCTATGTTCACAAAAGCGACTCGAATCAGGGGCTAAGTACCAGTTACTTTTCAACCACGTTTTGCTATTTTCTGCCTGCATGAAGCAGAATAGCCTACGAACTCTGACTTCACTGTTTGCTTTGCTTCCCTTTGGAACATGGTGAAGCTTTTCTTATGTTTTAACAGTTGTTGACCTTTGACCTTTTTCCATTAAATGTTTAGGCTGAGAGAAGAGAGAAAACAGAACTGACTAATCTTTGGCTACAAAGGCAAACTCATATGTGAAATGAAATTCCAGACCGTGCTCTCTTACAGTGGAAGTAATCAGGTCAGAGGCTCTCTTGGTATTTTTTATGTTTTTTTTTAACCTCGCGAATTTCGGCAATGAGGTTTGGCACTGAAATCGCTGATATCATAGTCAACGCAGCTTCCAAACTGAAAACTTCAAAAGAGACCTTCTACAGGTTCTCAATTTCAAAATGTAAAGTTTAAAAAAAATTAGAACAGCTTTAAAAATAGGCCCTGATATTTTTATTCATTCCGCACCTATGCGAGTTCCCCTAGTTTCTCAAATCAGTGTTTTCAGTCTCACTGAGTCCAGCAATGGGCTCACAAATAATCTCTCCGCAGCACTGGGTGTGGCGCTAGCCCCTGGCAGTCCGAAAAATCAGATCTCTCTAAATAATATAGGTTTGTAGTTATTGCACCTGATAGTAGTGTGTAAATTGTTTACGCCTAAGTATTTTAAAGCATGAAAATGTGCTGTTCTAACTCGGTTCGCATGGGGCTTAGATAAACAGGCCCTAATGACAGCCAGGGCACTAATTCCATTTGGGCGCAAACTCCCATTTGAGCCCGAAACAGGGTTCCACGTCGTGTGGTATTTGCCCATGCACTTATTGCATATGTTCTAGTTGCCCATGCCTACCATGTTTTCCTGCAACTTTATGGCAAACTTGGCACAGGTCTTGTTGTCAGATAGTGTGAAATTCTGATTGACTCACCAAGGGGACCACATTGAAATTTTGTACCCTAGAATTTGCCAAAAGTTGCTTTTATACAGTGCTATAAATCAAGCCAATAGCATCACCACATTTTATAAGACATACTGAAGATCGAGGGCCTCATTTATGAGAAGTGACACAGTGCTGCGTGAAAGCAGCGATGCGTCACTTTTCAGTGCGCCCTCCTTGCGACATTATGGATGCGTCATATTTACTGTATGACGCATCATGTCGCAAGGAGTTACAGATACGTTAGTATTTCTGACGCATCTGTAGGCGCAAAAGTGACGCATTGCTGGAGTGTGTCACAAAAGTGACGCAACTCCAGCAATGTGACTTTTCACATGGGGCAAGCCCCATCTGAAAGGGCCTGTGTCAGTCTTACGCCTGCTGTGAGGCAGGCGTAAGATATTGACGCATTTGCACCCTAGAAGTGGCGCAGTGAAATCTCGTAGATTTCACTGCATCACTTCTACAAGGCTTACTTACGTGGGACCGCCCACCCTCCATACATTATACCTGACGCAGGTATAATGTAGCGCAAGGGTTTACAAAGTGACGCATCTGCTTAGATGCGTCACTTTGTAAATATTACGCAACATGGCGCATATTTTGCACTGCTGGTGCGTCACAAAAAGTGACGCACCAGCGGCGTAAAAGTGACGCAAGGCCTCATAAATGAGGCCCGAGGTGTCTGTAGTGACGCTACCAAGTAAGGATTTGTGAGGTTGGTCGATTGATTTTGAATCGGGGAAGATGAGGGTGAGGGAAATTCCATGTGAACTGATATTTGTGATAGTGGTAATGGGCGTGAAAAGATATGGGAGGAAACAATTAACTATAGACCAGGGAGTGTTAAGGCTTGGCAAAAATAATGACGTCCCCACACTTGCACACTTGAAGAGTTGCGCCTCACTAAGGCTGGTTCTAGGGGGATGCAGCCAGTGCCACCGCACGGCTGCTGACGTCAGGGGGCGCCGTGTTTGCAAGTTTAGTTTGGTTTTAAAAGCACCTGCTGCCGCGTTCCTTGCCTCCAGCAATTTCCACGCAACAATAAAAATTCCAATATAACTCCGCTGGATAATGTTCTTCCTGGAGAGAGACAGGAGTTTTGTCTAGTGGAACTTTTGACTCGTTGTAAGGTAGTCAATATGCCTGCTGAAAAGATCACAAAGTGCATATAATGTAAATAGCTCATTGGGTTACTGCTTTTCTAATAGACATCCTTTTGTTACTTGTAGTTTATAAGTTAAAATCCTAATATAGAACAGTGAATTATTAACTGTCATCAAAGAACTGCATGCACACTGCAAAGTATAGATTAGAGCATAGATTAATGTTGCAAAATGAGTTCACTTGGGTAGAAATTGATTCTTATTATAAAAGACAATCCCCAACTATGGTGTCCAGATTCAATTCTGAGTTTGTCCTTCTCCAGACCAAGCACTCTTAAACTATACTGCCTACCATTATGGATGACATGTCATTCCTACACCTTGTAGTCCTCTGGCTTATGTAACATTTCCTATATGCTGATTTTTACACATGTATGATTGATTATCTACGTGTAATATGTGTGTGTGTGAGATTCAAAGTGCTCTGACATCCTACAATGGTATGAATGGCGCTGTATAACTAATTAAATGCATCTAAAAGAAAGTGGTTATGGAGGCTTGAGGGGCACTGTTAAAAGGTGGTGGTGAGGTAACCCATAGTGGAGGTGGTCACCACCTCCACCATGGATGGTGGCCACCAAGATACATTGTTGCACTGGGCTCCACCAGCGCTGAAGCCGGCCTGCACCTCACTACTTAACCTTCATTACACAGAGTACGTTTTGAATATTTTAGGACACACTACCACTTAGGAAGTTTAAAAAGAAGTGGACTGGGAGTTGACTCTGCAGCAGTTGAGTCAAAGAACTTTACATAAAGTAACTCTATTTAGGCAGTAAGTATGTTATCCATTGTGATTCATCACTGATAGAGTTACAAGCCCTGATGACTGAATCATGGCAGGTAGATCAGCTCTCCAAGAGTGTGGGTGAACCCTCCCCAAATATTATTCTTTAGATAGGTACATACTAGCTTCCCAGTATGGGATTCGAATTTTAACCCACCTGGAATTGGCGCCTTGAGTTACAGTCGAGGTTTGGCGCTAACATCACTACATGAATCACATACTTCATCTCTGCTAACTCGCATGAAAGCCACAGTAGGTAAAGGACACATATTTACAGATAGGAATGGATGAGTTGTCCCAGTAGCAGTAGGGAAGTAAGCTGTCAAGTTAACTTGCTACTTTGCTGAAGAGAGTGGGCACTAGGGCCAGAGTTTGAATAAGTGAATGTTATATTTTCTCCTGAGTAATTAGAGAATTGTCAGTTAAGGGGCTATTCTGGATAGATGTGGTATGATACTTTGTACATAGTTCAACTGTTTTTGCTTATGCAGAGCACAGTTTACTGTTAGTACATCACAGCACATGGCACACAGGCAGCTGTGAATGAGTGAATATTGGAGCAGTGAACTTAAAATGTAAATATGAATCCTGAAATCTACTCAGAAGAATGAGTACAGGGCAGGACTGGCCCTTTCACTACTCTGGCATTTGCTCAATAGGCTGCAATCTAAAGGGGGGTCTGCTTTCAGAAGAATGGGCCACTATAACCAACAATATGCCCCATTCTACTTGTTGCCTTCTGCAAAAGTAGGGCTAGTATGATCATGTTTGACAGGGCTGACCTTTGTTTCCAGTCTGTCCATGGTGGAGGTACTTAGTTAATATGTATGATGATAGTGAGAGTTGCAATCCTGCAAAACCTAGATCAGGATGTGGTCACACTCTTGTAAAGGTCAGCACAGGTCATAATGCATCTTATTGTTCGCTAGTAAGTGACTTACATAAATGTAGCATATATGTAGCCTTTTCATACGTTCCCCCAAAAATATTACAGTCCCCACATCACATTCAACCATTTTAAATGTAATTCTGAAAATGAAATATTTTCCTCTCTACAGTGCTATAAACATAATGGTATGCCCTTTTCGTTGCCCACTTACTACTCAACATAGCTATGCATGTGAGGGGTTCTACTTCCCTGGGTAAGAGAAATCATTTGATGTGCTAGTACCTACCAATATTCATTTGGTTGCCTCTGTTTCCAAGCATGGGAGTCATTACCAGCAGTGCAGCTTAGTTCCATCATAAATCCTTCGAAGTAAAGAGGTGTATTGTAAATTTGATACACAGAAAAAACTGAGTGCCAGATTTATTAACATTTTGCTGCCCATCACTGCATCAAATGAAGAAAGCAGGAATGTTCCATATTTACTAAGATATGGCACATGCCTTCTCTCTCACTGAGCTAGCACATTGTGTTCTGCCTAGCAACAACTTGGGCACCCTTGTTCCATGGTAAAAGGATGCCTGCATTTCAGGTAGGATCCTTAGAGGCATTTTCCTCTTTCTTTGTGCAGATGGCAGTATACATAGAAAGAGGAAATAACAAAGAGAAATAAACATATTTCTCCAAAGAACATCTCAGTTGGGATGGAGTAGCATTTTGCACAATCCCAGGTTTACTACCCTTAGTGAATTTGGGATTGCGCCAAATTCCATGGGTGGATGCATATGAAGGCCAACACTCCACACATGGATTGCCTTCCCAATGCAGTGTAATGCAAAGCAGCGATTTGCACTGCCTTGTGTTACTCTGGATTTACTAAGCCACGCAAAGCCATTCAAGGTGGCTTTGCAAGGCTTAGAAAATCCTACTGAAGCCCTTGTGTTGAATTGTGTTGCCCTGCGTGACGCCAGAGCAATGCAAGAGCTTTGTAAATCTGGGCCTGTATTTCTTTTACATTTGAACCTTCAAAAATATCGTTCTTAAGATCTGGTTAACAAAAAGATGGCCTGAAATTTGCAAGCATTAAAATGCCAGTCTGGGATTGCGTGCAGATGATGCGCTTGCACTGGTGCCGATGATCCATTCATAAAAGAAGAGCAGATGTTTTACTATTAATTGGCTTTCATGTACCAGGTGGTACAGTAACGGGGCTCTGAAGATTTCATCAGGTTTGTGTAATCCACTTGAGATCATTGATGTGTACAGGCACTCAAAAGCCTGAATATATAACTGGGATGAATTACATTCCGTCCCCTAACTTATGAGTAGAAATGTAAGGCTCTACTCATAAACTCATGAAGTTCATAAGCAGTTAAGTGGAGGTCTACAGTACAGACGAGAAATTTGTTTCTCTTGCCACGTATTTCGTGGAAGTAGCCCTGCACCAGTTCAAAGCTAGCTTAGGAGAAGAGAGAAGTGCCAATGTCAGATTTTATTATGCAACCCCCACGTGCAACAAAAGGTAGTATGCTGGACACAGAGAAAGAAAAGGAGCATCAGGATGTTTGTTCTAAATAAGATTAGTCTTTTGCCACACTGTAGGCAACAGTCTCTGGAGGATGGGCCAAAGCTAATGGTTGTGCACCAGCAGAGGAGTTCCCCCACCCTTAAAGTGTGCTGGGTAACGTTGAGGCCCCAGAACTTTCTTCCCAAAAATGAGGATTTTCCAGTGCTATCCAATTCTAAATTAGACAATTAGTTTCTTGGAAAGTTAAATAGGCCTTGTCATTTTCTAGCTCAGTGTGAATGGACTGTGATTATCTTATACTTTAAAATCACTGCTAGAACAACAGACATTTGAGGTGAGCAGATTCAGAGTGTTGTTTGTGTTGTTTGTGTTGTAGGGAGCCCCATATAAAGGAGCTGCTCTCTACCTATATTTGGGAACTACCTAGTGTTCCCCGTTTCCTTTTTTGTATAATTTATGCAGCAGTCTAAGCCTGAAAGGGTATTGTCTTAACCTTTACTGGGCGCTCTCTTCTGTCTGGATAAAACTATGCTTTTCTTAGAGCGAAACACATCAGGGGTTGCTTTTGTTCATGCCAGGGTGGCTTGGATGGTATTTTAAAAATCTAAAGCTGTAATACTGTGCCTGGAGTGGTAAAATACATTTGTCCGTTTCTAGCTCATCGTGTATGGCACTGTGTTAATCCTATGCTCAACAACTCTGCTAAAAACATTTGAGGTGCTGAGATTCAGAGTGTTGGTGGTGTGGTAGGGTGCTTCATATAAAGGAGCTACTGTCCACCCAAATGTGAGAACTACCGAGAGTTTCCTTCTTCCTTTTTTACACATATTAGTATATGGAAATCTTTGTTTACTTGAATTTCTATATCCATATATATCTTATATTACCTACTGGCAGTCACCAGTAGGTATAGTACCTAGTTTCTATAAGAAAAGCTTTTATTGACTTGCCTATATCTTTGATGCTGTTTGACGAATCCTTACAGAATGTTCCCAAAACAGTGTGACAGTCATTCTGTTTCGGCATGGAAAGTTTCAGGGTGATCCATCCAACTGGGGCTGAGAAAAAGGAGGGTAAAAAAAAGTGCATTCCCCATGTTGATTCCTATAGGAGTTTTAGACACAACTACAGCCCGAACCGCTGAATGGAACTATACCAAATTTGGCAGAAAGGTAGGTCTTGGTTCAGAAAGTGCCTTTTTTGTTATTTGTTGAAAATGCGTTCAGTAGTTTTAGACTTATTAAAAGAAATCCAAATTTGTTTATGAAGGGACGTGGATCCTCCACGGATCCAACAGTCCCTGTGCTGAAATATGAGTGGCTGCCAACATTTAAACCAGGAAGTGGTGACAGCCATCTTGGGACTCAGTCTCAGTCGAGTCTAAAAAAAAAAAATAGAAATAAAGAAAAAGGGGCAGGGTAGGAATACCTGACCCCCTTGCCCTGGTCCTTGGGTCCCTTAGATGTCATCAGTGATTTAATCAGTGATGTCACTGACCATGTCATAAGTTATGTGAAGTTATAAGCAGTGCATTGCTGGTGCGTAAGTTATTGCTAGCTCAGGAAACTATAACTGCTGAATGTCAATGGTTTTGTACGAGGGAAATCTGAGCCTACCTATATCGTCCCTTTGACCTTTGTTTTTTTCAGTGAATATATATGTAAACACACATATATACATATATTTGGTTTTCAAAGTTATGACTGGTAAATCTATTCTTATCCATTTATACTTACCTTCACAAGATTTTGGTAGTTGATATTCTAGCTATGATATTTTTGTAGCATAATATTTTTGCACTGAAAATACTGACATACAACCCTAGTAGGTTTTACCAATTGGGCATGAATATGCTATTTGAGGTTAGCTCTGTCTGTTTGCTCACCACAGCCCCTAGTCTGTATTTAGCTGAAGAATTCCCTAACAGTACATGTCAGCAATACTTCCTAACTATATAAAACAAAATAAGCTATGTCTGTTTACATTCTTTTCTCGTTATATTGCTGAGTTTTGAAGTGAAACATTCCAAATGAGGAGCTGGTCTGAAAACATAAGGTCTATTTTGAAAAGTATTAGTCTAAGAGTAGACCTGCCTTTGCTGTTGTTGCCAAACAAGCAAGAACCTTTGCTTAAATAGCTTTTCAAACAGGGAAACTAATATAATATTACTCATCAACTTTTTAACACTTTGTAGAGTAATATTGTACAAGGCCACATAAGTTCAAATCATTCAGTGCTGTGACATACAATGATGACTTAATGAAAAAGATTGTAACGTAAGGAATGTAAAGACTAGGCAGAGGTCACATGATCAACACTGGAGTGTTAACGGAGCTATCGCAAATTGCCATTAGCTGAGTTAAAAGAAATATGAACACACAGTAAAACATCTTTGTAGACTTACCTTCCAGGGACCATGTCCTTTTATGTCTAACTTTAAGATCTTGTGATGCAAATTGTTTTCACAGTTTGTTATATACTTTCAAACAGAACCACCATGAAAAAATCTCGATTGTATAGACAATGCATTCTTCGTTCCAAGCGTGGTAAAATACTGCTGGGAATTACTGGAGACAAAACATAAAACTGATGTAGGGTGGAACAAAACTCCAAGTTTGAATGCTAGGTGAGAGCATGGTAGAGTAGCCTGAGAAAGTCACAAGGGACTGACTGCTTGTTAAATTGCTCCTGCATGTTAACCAAGCATAGGGGATCTTTGGAGTAAGTTTTGTGTAACTTTTGAACGTCATTCAGCTTGCACCTTATTGACAGTGCTCTGCCACAATACCAAAGTTGAAATTGCAATTTCCACTTATCTACAAGATCTACAAGATCATATAAATTGTCTAGTTAAGTAGACATGGAGTTAGGAATAATGAATCTATACTTCCCTATATAGACTTACTTTGACAATATAGTGGAAGTCGATTCTGTGATATCAATATATGTGCAAGTCAATATGATTGACCTGTGACTTGTGATGTACAGCCCGGGCTGCTACATGCAAACACCAATACCAAGCATGATTATTTCAGGCTTCCTCCTGCTACTACATCAACCCCAATTGTGGGTGCCATTCCCAATCTAAACCACTTTGGGGAATGTGTTGGACACAAAAGGGGTCACATTTACTATTCCCACTCTAATCTAAATCATAGGGGAAGGTGTCGGGCAGTGAGGGATCAATTGTTCTTTCCTGCCTAAGAATACAATGCCCTGCTCTGCCTGGTTAGTTCCTGTGTGCTGACATAAATTGCAAATATTTATTATCAGGGTATTTGCCTTACTCAAGAGTAAAACGGTCAAACATTATTTTTAATTACATCTATGTTCAGTCCAAATAAAATAAAATCAACTGTATTCGGTCATAGTGATATAGACCACAATAGTAAAATACAAATGTATACAACAAAACACAATAAAACAATGCAAATCCATAGAAAATCCTTAACAAAGAGGTAAAATCTAAATACAAATAAAAGCTTGCCTACGAAGAGCGAACAACAAAAGAAGTGGTCATAAGTAGCATGTTACACCTCTCGGTGGAATTGTGATCAGAACATAAGGCATGTTCCATTTTATGTTAAAATTGCAATTAATACAGTGCATCACCACAATAATATAAGAGTGTCTAGGCTACAAGAATAGTAAGGCTGGAATAAATCTAAAAGCCAAAGCACACAAAGTGTACTTATCTATGCAGAGGTCTACTCAAGCAATTTCCTTGCCTTAAGCACCAACTTAAAAAAGGTATATACGGTAGATACAATCTCCTCTGAACCCAGAGATTGTAGAAAGTTTGATGCTTCTGTGAAATGATGCAGAGTACTTACTCAATAAAGGTTTTTAAATGGAAGACCTATAATAAGAATAAAAAGTACAAACAAGCATTACATTTAAAGTGCTCTTTGGTGACTTCTGATCACATGGGCAAGGTGAAAGTTCTCGTGACTAATCATTGCACCGGGGGAAAGTAACAAATCTATGAAATCTATGAAATAAGCTAAGTCGAAACCTTTGTATAATAAAGTACTGGTAGTGCTGTGCATCATACAACAAGAATGGTTGAATGTTCCTAGGTAGCCTGAGTTGCATATATGAAGCAACAGACAGACAGACACATTTGCCCATCTCTCATCCTCCCAATGGGTATAGCATGTATCCCTAAGTGTTTTTTATCTATACTAGGCAAATATCGCAAGGGGTCTTAAAATAAGTTCTGCTTGCCCAGAGCCATGCCCATGTCCTTAATGCCCCTCACCTAAGGAATCTCTAGGCCTCGAGACAGGGAAAGACAGTCCTTAATTAGCATTCTATTTAGGGAGAGGGTCTCATTAACCCAGACCGTTTGCCATAATAGCATTGGATGTGTCCTTAAAATATCTTTGCGATGTAAAAACCCTACCTCCCTATTACTGATAAAGGAGGCGGCGGATGGTGGAAGGTCCAGTAAATAGTGTGCAAATGTATTTTCTGTGACCTGTAGGGACGATACCACCTGTATACCCCAGATCCCTGCCCCATAGGTTGCCAAACCAACACTGTGTTCAGTTATTTCTGAGGATGTTCCGCTGCTGATACCTGTCTTTGGTTATGGTTTTCTGCTTATGAAATGTGCATACAAAGGAAGACTGAAATTAACATTTGCTTTTCATATATATATGATGAATCACCGTGAAATTTTCAGGTTAGGAGCGGACCGGAGCTGGCCAAAAGTTTGGAAAATTTCGCGAAGATTCGTCAATCGGCGCCAACGTTATTCCAAATAGAATGTTGCGGATTTCCTAAGGAAAATAGGTCCTAACTATAACTACCTACTGGCGACTGCCAGTAGGTAATATATATATATATATTCACTGAAAAAAACATAGGTTTCAGGGGTGTTATAGTTAGCTGGACTTTTCACTTGTACAAAACCATTGAAATTCCCCCGTTATAGTTAGTTCAGCTAACTATAACTCGCGCGCCTGCAATGCACTGCTGATGACGTCACATATTACATCACTCATGACATGGTCAGTGACATCACTCATGACATCACTGATGACATCTCAAATGACATCACTGATGACATCACTGATGACATCATCCTTGTGATAGAGTGGCAGACCTCCTCTCACCCTAATATAACCTTAGATACACACATTCAAAAATAGAGACTAAAATTTTCAAAACAATGGACATACCAATACCAGTTACAACAACCTCTTCAGTAATTCTAAGATCCACATACACATCCACTCATTCACCAACAGTCCAATACAGTCACTCATACATGTACTCACTCATCATATGTACTCATACACCTATACATCCTGTTACACAATGCCACTCATCCATAGAGTTACTCACACACATAGTCACTCATGCTAATAAAGAATCAAACATACATTTACTTGCATATACAGTTATACACACACCACCACACTTACTTCTACGGAAACTTACACATACTTAGTCTTTTAAACAATCACTTATAGAAACACATACTTATTCATACAGGAACTCTTTCAATCTCTCACTCTCACATATACTCACTTATATACACCAATAGTCACATATACTAGTTTAAAACATATGTAGTTCCTCATAAAGACACTATTGAGACAGTCATTCACTCACTAACACACCCATACACACACTCATCCACCCATACAGTCCTGCACACATGCTGTCTTCAACACATACAAACAGTAAGTCACTCATTCATGCACCTATGCACTACGTAATACCCCCCACCGAACCATGCAGACACTCAGACTGATACTCAAAAAACCAACTAATAACCTATATAGACACCCATGTAGCTACTTACCAACCCATGCAGCCACTTATACACAAAGTGAGAGACTGATACAGATATTTACATATTTAAACATTACTCACTAAGCCATGTATTCACTATGATACACTTAATCAGTCAGTTACACAATCAATTTTTCAAAAACAAATCATCCATTTAGACACTTATATACCCATTTATTCTTCCATCGACCTTGAGATATACATATATAAAACATATTTAATTTTCAGAAAAACAGACAATCACTGGATGATGTCATCAGTGATGTCATCAGTGATGTCATTTGAGATGTCATCAGTGATGTCATGAGTGATGTCACTGACCATGTCATGAGTGATGTAATATGTGACGTCATCAGCAGTGCATTGCGGGCGCGAGAGTTATAGTTAGCTGAACTAACTATAACGGGGGAATTTCAATGGTTTTGTACAAGTGAAAAGTCCAGCTAACTATAACACCCCTGAAACCTATGGTTTTTTCAGTGAATTTCTGAGGTTTTTTAAATGCTAATTCCTAACTATAACGTGCCTGAAACCTATGGTTTTTTCTGTGAATTTCAAAGGTTTTTTAAATGCTAATTTCTAACTATGCCTACAGAGATAGGACATGTGAAGAAAGAAGAAAAAATGCACAGAAAGAAAAAAAAGAAGTGCAGAAAGAAGCAACAGAAGTCCTCAAAGACGAAGAAAAATGCAGGAAGAAGGATAACGTGCAGAAAGAACAAAAAGAAGAGCAGAAAGAATCCTTGTTGCAAAATCATCCTCTACCCTCAACTTTTTCAGATGGATACTGGTGGTAACTGAGTCAGACTAACCAGTCCTAGAGCCAGTGCTATGTTAAAAGACACTTAGAATACAGTGAAAACACCTACATACACTAGGGAACATTATGCGTTGGGGTCCCCCTGTGATTAGCATGACCTCCTCTGTAAGCCCCTAGTATATGATAGGGCAGGGGGATTAAAACTACCTCTTAAAACAGGCCACAGGGCGTTTTTGCACACGTTAACTCAGGCCCCGTCCCCTCCCTTCACCACTGTGTAAACACGCCCTGTGTCCGTTTTTAGTTGGGAGATTAAGTTCATTTGAATCCTGAGGGTCCCTAGGGTCCAACTAGCCCACTAGGTACCTCCAGTAAGTGCCACAGAGCTGCGTTGCAGAGAGGTGTAAAAAGTGGCACAGCCTGGACCACCTCTCTGCAATGCAGCTCAGTGGCGCTTACTGGAAGTACTTGGTGGGCTAGTTAGCCCCCAGGGGCCCTCAGTATTGAAGGGAAATTATATCCCCAATTTAAAACGTGCCATAGTGCGTGTTTGCACACGTCACCTCAGGCCCCGTCCCCTCCCTTCACCACTGTGTAAACGCGCCCTGTGGCTGTTCTAAGTTGAGAGATTAAGTCCCCTTGAATCCTAAGGGTCCCTAGGGTCATACTAGACCACTAGGTACCTCCAGTAAGCGCCACAGAGCTGCGTTGCAGAGAGGTGTAAAAAGGGGCTTGGCCTCAGAACACCTGTCTGAAGCGCAGCTCCCTGGCGCATACTGGAGATGCCTGTTGGGCTAGTTGGCCCTCAGGGACCCTCAGTATTGAAGAGGAATTAATTCCCCAACTTACAACTCGCCAGGGGGCACGTTTGCAGAGTGCTGCAAGGAGGGGGCGTGGCCTCCGGCACGATGCCAGTCTTTTATTTACTTTAATTTTTTAAGAAGGGGGGCTGTGTGGTTCCCCTTCTCATTCTAATTTATTGGCCCTGATGACCCCATCCCCCAGGGCCTGTCTCCTAATTATATTTTTTTGACCCCAATCCCCAGGGCCGGCCACTGTTTTTTATTATTTTAAAAAAATATATATTTATAGACACACCTAGGACATGCTGGACAAACCGTACGTACCTATCACCATGACGATTTGAGTGATATTCATTAAAAGGCGACTATGCATACAATGAATCCACGTGGAATGTATTTACACCACTAGTGAAGCTCTGACATGTCTGATGCCCTACCGTGCCTAATCCTGGTAGACACCCTTGTCGTTTATTTATACAAACATGGATAGCTATTGACAGGCACATTTAATACACATGCACACCAAGCCATTCAAAGGGGATTTGACAAAAATTCGACCAAAACTATGTAAGAAACCCCCCTCACGGTTAATATAACACACATCCACTGCCGGATGTGTAATACTTTTTATTTTACTCTCTGGAAAGGGGACGAACATCCCTTGAGAGTCACAGCGCACTCCTGGCAGAGCCCGATGCTGTGTTACACCCACCATTGCCTGCCGAGTGCCACACACCTCTGTGTTGTATTCCACCAGCTAGTGCATATGCTATGACACTCTCTAGCTCATGTGCACTGTAACACCACCCCGTGAATATGTCATGCCACACTTGTCTTCGCACGGGTTATATTTCCCCATCTAACGAGCCTTCCTCGATGCCTATGTTATAACGCACAGTGCTATGCCATACATATTACAATCTGGGATCCATATCTTTGTCACAGTGCATATGCAACGTTACACTCCCCAGCACATATTTTATATTACAACTTTAGAGACTAGTTAGGTTACACAACACTGCCCTGTGCATATTACACTCCAAGGCGCACATCGCATAGCACGCGCTAGTGCCTGTGCTATCTCGCGCTCTCCAATGAATCTGTCATTGCGCACCATGTATTGCATATTATATTTCACGCCCGGTTCATCTTATATCACACTTTTTGGTGCATAGTTTATACCATACACTATATCTAGTTTTCATTTTCAATCGTGCTCTCAGGACTATGTTCTATATAACACTGTGTTCACCTACCCTTTTCATGGGCATTACATTTTGCAATAGGGGGTGGAGGGTCAGGGGGTGTTTCTGCCAAGTGAGCCCGGAGTCACAGTCACAAACGTCCTCTTCTTCCTGAATAAAAGTGAGATTATGCTGAATACTTGTTCATATTTTAAGTAGTTCGCACAGACACACGTTTTAAAAACAATAAAGTTCCTAATACCCGCCTTCTCTGAACAGTTAGCTTGCTGCCCCATCCCCCTCCTCCCTATCCTCTGTTGTGTGAATCCATGGACTAGCCTCCTCCCTCCTGTCATGCATGGTCTGATGTGCTGCCACTGCCCTCAATTTAGTATGATGTACCAGTCCCATCCTCCTGCCCTCCATTGCCCAATTTTATGCCCCATCATTGACCTCCTGCTTAAACTCTGTGCTTAGCATGCTGCCCCTATTCTCCTTCCCCCTGCCCTCCGATGTCTTTGTGCATGCCCCAGCTCCATCCTTTTTGCCCACCATGTTCCATGGACCTGCCACTCCTATCTACTCTGAGGGTTCTGTTGAGCTGCCACTCCCCTCCCACCTGCCTAGCATTGTCAGATGACTGTAACTTGTCCCTGCCACCTCCACCCTGCCTGTCCACATGCCATGCCCCTATCCTCTTCCTCCTGTCCTACATGGTCCATTGTACTGCCACACCCTTCTGCCCTCCCTGGTCTGTTGTGCTGCAACTGCTCCTCCTGCCTGCCCCATGTGGTCTGTTGTGAGACTCCTTCCCCTGAACTTTCTGGTCTGTGCACAGGTCCTGACCCTCCCTTCGATCCTCCATCGTCCTTTGTGCATGCCCATGCACCCTCCTTCTTGCCCATCATAGCCATTGTGCTGCCACTAACCCTCCCACTTGCCATGCATGGTCTTCTGTGCTGCCATGGCCCCTCCCACCTTCCCTGTGTGGTCAGTTAGCTGCCCCTGACCCCCTCCCACCTTCCCTCCATGGTCTGTGTGTATGCCATCACAGTCTCACTGTTGCTCTTCATGGTGTGTCTTGCTTCTAGTGCCCATCCTGCCTGACCTCCATGGCTATCTTGCTGCTCCTGCCCTGCCCTTTGCCCCCAGCCCTCTGTTTACATGTGCAGACCCCTACTCCCTCCCTCCTGGCTTGTCTGTTCCATTGTAATGCCCCTGATCCGTCCCTCCTGCCCTTTATGGTCTGTTATGCTGCAGCTTTCTCTCCTGTCTGTCCAGTATGGTCAGCTAGCTACCATTGCCTCTTGCCCCTCTGTTCTCTGTTGTCCATGTGCATGGTCCTGTCCCCTCCCTCTTGCTTTCTATGGATTGTTGTGCTGCACTTCCGTCCCGCATGCCCTGTGTGGTGTATTGTGCTGCTGCAAACCCTGATGCCTGCCCTGCAGGGTCAGTTTGGTGCACCTCTCCATGTCCCTCCTGTCCTCTGTTATTCAAGTCCATGTCCCTACCCCATTTCCTTCCATGATCCAATGTACCATACTTGCGAACATTTTGAACTTGGTAAGAGGGAGATTTTGAAAAAAACTGGGGTATTGATTTTCCCCTTTGAGTTACATTGAAAAAGAGGAGATTGTAGACAGGAGACAGATCAAATAAAGCCCATTTGAGCTTAAAAACATTGGACGTTTCCTGGCTGAATCGGGTCTGTTGGCATGTATGGTTGTACTACCATTGCCTCTTCCTTCTGCCCACAATGGTCTATTAAATTGTCACAGCCTCTCTTGCAAGTCCTGTATTGTTAGTTTGTTGCCCCTGCCCCCCTTTCCACTGCCCTCCATAGTCTGTTGTGCTGTCACGGCCCTTCCTACCTGCTCAGTGTGGTTAAATTGTTGCCTTTGCACCCTCCTACCTGCCTTCAATTTTCAGAGTCCGTGCCCCTGGCCTCTGCATCTCAACAGTATCCTAATGAACAACTAGATTGCTAACATTCTATATTTATTACAAAAGTGTGGAACGCCTGACGTCATCTTGATGTAATCAAAACTGTAATACCTAGAGCATTTCCTTTAGAAATTACATATATGAGAGGGTCTGATTGGCATCAAAATTATGGTTAGTGCTCTAAAAGACTAAAATAAGGACATATTTTCTGAGTTTTCAAATAGCGACAAAGCACTTTTAAATTATTTGTTATCTTTATGTTTTTTTATCCAGTTGATTAAATGTTGCACTTAGGGGAGAGGATTTGGTGTTGCTTTCAGAACTGCAGACTTTGCAACTGGGGAACCAGGTTGGAGTTTCTGCTTCAGCTCGACATTCTGTGATTCTGGTCAAATCACTTAGTCTCCCCATGTCTACAACCAAAATGAATTTGTTCTTGTGTGATGTAACCAATGCTCATGTAAAGCACTCCAATACCTGACAAGTCTGCACTATATAACACTGCAAAAAAACAAAATAATAAGTGTTTTGCACACTTCTGTCATTGGGCTATATTTGGGCTACATCTGGCTGATTTTGGGCTACATTTGGGCTCTTTTGTCTCCGGTGGCCATCTTGGGAGATTTATTTGTTATGAAGTTTCCTAATTTCCTCATGTACTGCAGTCTCCTCAGTAGGAAATGCTTTCAGTTTTTTACTTTGATTCCATCATGAAGGTATTCAGCTATGTCACACATTTGCTATAAATTCTGAAAGTTTGCACTCTAGTTGCTCATTAGATCACTGTAGTAAAACTACTGTTCACCATGAAGTCTGCTCCTGGTATTAAAAGTGCATGTTTCAGTCTGCATGTCAGAATTTTTTAATGAAATAGAAGAGGGTTTGAGAAGTCACTCAAAATGTGCCCTCATTTTCTTTCTTCAGCATTAATCATAATTTCTATGGCAAAATGAACCCCCTCATTGTGTTCCTTTTTAAATTAAATGTTTTAAGTGTTACCAGTTTATTCCAATCAAGATGGCTTCAGGTGTACCATATTTTTGTCATAATGAAGACAGTAAGCGCTCTAGTTGTTTTTAAGAACACTCTGGGACATTCTGTCATTGGGCTATACTTGGGCTACATCTGGGTGATATTTGGGCTACATTTGGGCTCTTTTGTCTCTGGTAGCCATCTTGGGAGACTTATTTGTTATGAAGTTTCCTAATTTCCTCATTTACTGCAGTCTCCTCAGTAGGAAATACTTTCAGTTTTTTACTTTGATTCCATCAAGAAGGCATTCAGATGTGTCACACATTTGCCATAATTCAGAATGTTAGCACTCTTTTTGCTCATTAGATCACTGTAGTAAAGCTACTGCTCACCAGGGAAAACTGCTGTTGGTATTGAAAGTGCATGTTTCAGTCTGCATGTCAGAATTTTTTAATGAAATAAAAGAGGATTTCAGAAGTCAAAATGTGCCCTAGTTTTTCTTTCTGCAGCACTAATCATACTTGTTATGGAAAAATGAACCCCCTCATTTTGTTCCTTTTTAAATTAAATGTTTTAAGAGTTACCACTTTAATCCAAGCAAGATGGCTTCAGGTGTGCCATACGTTTATCATAAGTAGGACTGTTAGCGCTCTAGTTGTTCTTTGGAACACTCTGGGAAGCTGCAGTAGAACACAAAGGAATCAACTGACAGTCTCTGCCCTTGTTTGATGTACATGTTTTACTGAGAATGTCAGACTTCATTCTCACATGACTGAGAAAGATAATGTGAATTTACAGAAAATAAGCTCTCAGTTTAGCTTATAGATCACCTTCCAAACCTCTGTGGGAAAAGCATGAGAAAATATTTTTCTCTGAATCATGATATCCCAGCAGAAGGCTTTTTCACATGGTGAAATCACCTTAGAACATACCACAATTCCTAAAATGAGTATGGTACCATCAACAAATGATTTATAATGTAACTAAAGTCTTAAAACCTTCTATTAACTGCAATGCTTTTTAATGAGGTGCTATCATGTATATTGGTCCCAAGATGGCTGCCAACACTTCTTGGATGAAGTGCTGACAGCCAATCAGATCTCAGGATGAGATGTGTGGTTAGGCTCCGCCCACATATATATATGATTTTACTTTTGATTTTCTCAGGAACTACTGAACAGATTGACACCTGACCTGCAAAAGGCACTTCCCTGAGCTGAGGACTACCTCTCTGCCAAATTTCAAGTAATTCTGTTCAGCCGTTCGGGCTGTACCTTGGACTAAAGGTCCCTATGGAAAATTGCATGGGGAAAACGCGTTTTGGAACCCCCCTTTTTTCTCAGCCCCCGCTTGACGAATCCCCCCGAGACTTTCAGGGTAGGATCGGAGCGGAGCGCCCCACCTATTTTGAAAATTTCGCGAGGACTCGTCAACCGGCGCCAAAGTTATTCCAAATAGAATGTTGCGGATTTCCTATGGAAACATGGTCCTAACTATAACTATCTACTGGCGACCGCCAGTAGATAATATATATATATATATATATATAGCGGGGCGTTTTAAACACAATTTATTTGAAATAGCCAAATGACCAGCAACAGACGCGTTTCGGCGGCGTGCCTTTCTCGATGTCACTAGCATATCGGAAGCGCCATGCTTTTAACACCTGTCAACAGAATAGAGAAAGGACTCATGTAATGCTCTAACATGAGCGCCATTTTGTAATGGATACATTTCATGCATTATTGCACCCAAACAGTATTACAAAGATATCAGTTTATATAAACTCCTCAATACATATCAACTGTGTCCTTTTCCACTCTGAACATAGTGCAAAACATAGGATCACGCCGTGAATCGGCACTGCCCTTTCTTCATATCTGTATCCCCAGAGTTATTCCCTTTTCATGTTGGCATTTCAACATTACAGACATATTTTTAGTAATCTCATTCTTATTTAATTCATTCTTGCACTTGCACGTCGCGAGACAGTTTCAGATATCATCTCATACAAAACTTTTCTTCACCTTTACTGTTTGCTGAGACACACCTGTTTCCACAGCCGTAGAAACCATTTCAAATGAGTTTCAATGTGCATACCAATTAGATCAACTTACATAAAAGTTATATGCCTATATACATTGACAGTCCCTCACAACTGTTAACCCTTAGAGGAGGCTTAGTGAGACACAGCCATGTCTACAGCCATAGAGGCCATTCCCAAAGATGCAAATACCAATAAGATACAATTACACAGGATCTTGATTATGTGCCTATATGTACTGACAGTTCTTCACCACTATTTAACCCACGTGGATCCTTGGTGAGTAAATCTATAATGAAGCGTGATTCAAGTCGTCGCAGCTTCTTCACTCTGTCACTCCCCCGAACATTCGGAGGGACATGATCCAGACCAAAGAATTGTAGCAGGCCACGATTGCTCTGATGTTTTTCCGCAAAGTGGCGGGCTACCGGATACATCTGGTCGTTTTTTCAATGGCCCTTTGGTGTTCCAGAATTCTAATTTTTAGCTGGTGGATGGTGCTGCCTATGTAACGCAGTCCGCATGGGCATACCAGACAGTAAACCGCATAGGGCGTGCTGCAAGTTATACATTTAGTAATGTGTTGTGTCTTTTCAAGATCAGGGATAGTATATGTTAAAACCCTTTTACTATTAGCACAGGCTTTGCATCTATTACAAGGGAAAAAGCCCCTCACTGCTCTCTAGGTGCCCCCTTTCTGTGGTACTCTTTCCAAATGGCTTTTCACCAACATATCCCGGAGTGACCTCGCTTTTCTAAAGGTTACTAATGGGAAGGGGGGGATGTCCTCACATATGGTACTGTCAGTTTTTAGGATATGCCAATTCTTTTTGAGCATGTTTTTCAAATGATTAGCTTCTGCAGAGTAAGGGGTTATCATACAAAATTTACCCCTATTCTCCAAGGGTTTATCTTTGTTTTGTAACAGACTTTCCCTTGGAATCCCTCTCACCCTTTGTAACGTACTGTTCAGGGTCGTGGGGTTGTATCCTCTTTTAATGAATCTAGCTATACTTTCCGAGGCTGCTGTTTCAAAATCTATTGTCTTAGTGCTATTCCTTTTCAGCCTTAATAGCTCCCCATATGGTATGCTGTTTACAAATTTAGGGGGATGACTGCTAGTGGCAAAAAGTATTGAGTTTCCAGCAGTGGATTTTCGGTAAAGAGCTGTTTGAATATGACCTTCTTCCACAAACACCCTGAGGTCCAGGTAGTCCACTGCCACTGGACTCACTGTTCCCGTAAAGTGTAGATTTATCTCATTTTCATTAAGAATATCTATATACCCTCGAGCCGACTCTGCTGTACCCTGCCAGACGATAAAAAGGTCGTCGATATATCGATACCACTCAATTACTTTGCCCGTCACATTCTCATTGTGGTAGGATCTGGGCACCCGCTCCTCCCACCAGCCAACAAAAAGAATCGCATAGCTGGGGGCAAAGCAGGTGCCCATCGCCGTACCTGACAGCTGTCTGTAGTGTTGTTCCTCAAATAGAAAGATGTTATTTCTCAGACAGAACTCTACAAATTCTACTAGCATCTGATTATGTTCAGAGTATCGCAGTTGGCGTTTTTCCAAGTAAAATCTAATAGCTTTGACCCCACCCACGTGATCTATACAAGTATATAAGCTAGTTATATCTAATACCATTAATTGATACGTGGGGTGATCAGGCTTTTGAGGGATGACACAATTGGTCTGCCAGGTGGATGTTCACTATTCTTGTGTAGAATAGTGAACATCCACCTGGCAGACCAATTGTGTCATCCCTCAAAAGCCTGACTGAGAACTTATCAACTTTTATTGATCACTTTTTATTTCCTTTTGTCTCTCAGCTAGACTCTTACATAAGAGACACCAAAGACTTTTTGAATAAGATAATGCATGTCGAATGGGACCCCACGTATCAATTAATGGTATTAGATATAACTAGCTTATATACTTGTATAGATCACGTGGATGGGGTCAAAGGGAAAGTCTGTTACAAAACAAAGATAAACCCTTGGAGAATAGGGGTAAATTTTGTATGATCACCCCTTACTCTGCAGAAGCTAATCATTTGAAAAACATGCTCAAAAAGAATTGGCATATCCTAAAAACTGACAGTACCATATGTGAGGACATCCTCCCCTTCCCATTAGTAACCTTTAGAAAAGCGAGGTCACTCCGGGATATGTTGGTTAAAAGCCATTTGGAAAGAGTACCACAGAAAGGGGGCACCTTGAGAGCAATGAGGGGCTTTTTCCCTTGTAATAGATGCAAAGCCTGTGCTAATAGTAAAAGGGTTTTAACATATACTATCCCTGATCTTGAAAAGAAACAACACATTACTAAATTTATAACTTGCAGCACGCCCTATGCGGTTTACTGTCTGGTATGCCCATGCGGGCTGCGTTACATAGGCAGCACCATCCACCAGCTAAAAATTTGAATTCTGGAACACCAAAGGGCCATTGAAAAAAACGACCAGATGTATCCGGTAGCACGCCACTTTGCGGAAAAACATCAAAGCAATCGTGGCCTGCTACAATTCTTTGGTCTGGATCATGTCCCTCCGAATGTTCGGGGGGGTGACAGAGTGAAGAAGCTGCGACGACTTGAATCACGCTTCATTATAGATTTACTCACCAAGTATCCACGTGGGTTAAATAGTGGTGAAGAACTGTCAGTACATATAGGCACATAATCAAGATCCTGTGTAATTGTATCTTATTGGTATTTGCATCTTTGGGAATGGCCTCTATGGCTGTAGACACGGCTGTGTCTCACTAAGCCTCCTCTAAGGGTTAACAGTTGTGAGGGACTGTCAATGTATATAGGCATATAACTTTTATGTAAGTTGATCTAATTGGTATGCACATTGAAACTCATTTGAAATGGTTTCTACGGCTGTGAAAACTGGTGTGTCTCAGCAAACAGTAAAGGTGAAGAAAAGTTTTGTATGAGATGATATCTGAAACTGTCTCGTGACGTGCAAGTGCAAGAATGAATTAAATAAGAATGAGATTAGTAAAAATATGTCTGTAATGTTGAAATGCCAACATGAAAAGGGAATAACTCTGGGGAGACAGATATGAAGAAAGGACAGTGCCGATTCACGGCGTGATACAATGTTTTGCACTATGTTCAGAGTGGAAAAGGACACAAACAGTTGATATGTATTGAGGAGTTTATATAAACTGATATCTTTGTAATACTGTTTGCGTGCAATAATGCATGATATGTATCCATTACAAAATGGCGCTCATGTTAGAGCATTACATGAGTCCTTTCTCTATTCTGTTGACAGGGGTTAAAAGCATGGCGCTTCCGATATGCTAGTGACATCGAGAAAGGCACGCCGCCGAAACGCGTCTGTTGCTGGTCATTTGGCTATTTCAAATAAATTGTGTTTAAAACGCCCCGCGAGTGCGACATTCCTTTTGACAAAAAGAAAGGAGCCGAGCGAGATATTTTTGCGGATCCACACCCGCAAAGTCTGCACCTGCCTGCGAGTGCCCCGCTTTGGTGTGGGACAACGAGCGGATAATATATATATATATATATATATATATATATATATATATATTCACTGAAAAAACCATAGGTTTCACACATGTTATAGTTAGCGGAAATTTTACTGATAAAAAACCAATGAAATTCCCCCGTTATAGTTAGTGCAGGCAACTATAACTCACGCGACCGCAATCCTCTGCTGATGCTAATACTGTATTTAGACACTTATTTGCCCATGTCTTCTTCCATACATTTTTAGCTATACATATATTACAAATATTTTTTTTTCATAAAGACACATATGTCATCAGCAGAAGATTGCGGTCGCGTGAGTTATAGTTGCCTGCACTAACTATAACGGGGGAATTTCATTGGTTTTTTATCAGTAAAATTTCCGCTAACTATAACATGTGTGAAACCTATGGTTTTTTCAGTGAATTTGCAAGGTTTTTTAAATGCTAATTCCTAACTATAACGTGTGTGAAACCTATGGTTTTTTCAGTGAATTTGTACGGTTTTTTAAATGCTAAGTTACTTTACGCCATTCGTGGCGTGCGCGCCCACTTAACGCAGTTCGTTCCGTGCGCGTTTCGGTGCAGCCACACCTTGGTCACGGGTAGTCAGTAGTTTGTAAAACGTAAAACATATACAGCCTCATGCATCAAGCCAAAATCCAGACGGTAAAATACCGATTCGCTAATAGCTCCCGGTATTGAGTTAAAAATACCCAATCCCAATGCATCAACCCAAAAGCAAAAATCGCTCTTTAAGGAATCCTTAAATAGCGATTCCTTAAATAGCGATAGCATTTAAGGAATCCCAAATAGAGATTCCTTAATTTAAGGAATCTCAATTTGGGATTCCTTAAATGCAATGCATGAAAGTTAAAAAATTAGCGAATTCGCTAATAGGGGGAGCAAATTACCATGAAGATGAACTGCATGGTAATTTGCTAAAAGTTTGAAAAATGCACTTTTGTGCATTTTTCAAAGTTTCATGTTGCGCACACACATGCCCTTAGAGCATGTGTGTGTGCAACATATGTGCACATATCAATTTCAGGGGTGCAATAGGGTGTCATTTTGACACCCTTGCACCCTTGAAATTGCATGAGCAATTTGCGAGAACCTACTGGTACTCGCTATTTGCTCATGCAATCTCCAATTCATTCCTATGGGCCTGGAGGCCCATAGGAATGATTGGGATGGCATTCCTTAATTGCTACTCGCAATTTGCTAGTAGCAATTAAGGAAAGTTAAGGAATCGCTATTTGAATAGCGATTCCTACATGCATAGCCTTTTGCTATTCCTTATTAGCGATTCCTTATTTTTCGCTAATAAGGAATCGCAAATGGCATTGTTGATGCATGTGCCCCATAGTGTACAACCAAACATAAAGGTAGGACTACCTGCCCCAACTCAATAACAAAGACCTTTCCACATGGCATCCATTTTGTAACGGTCAAAATATCAAGGTCATTATTTAAACATAGTGTTTTAGCCGCTGAATTCAATATCTCAAATGTGCTTTACATATATATTTTTTCATCACCAAAATAAAGAAGAATATTGAGTCCTGCCCCAGTGGGCGTTTAACCACAATTCATCACAAAGGCGGTTGTTATAAATCAGCACATATTTTACAATGCATATGTATATTTATGTCGTGTCTTAGCCCCTGTGGGCAATTTCTTAAATTCCTTATGTCCAGCCCCAGTGGGCCATAATTATCAGTGGCCGTAATCCTTTTACAAATAATTATCTCAATTCAATCCAACCAAATCATAATTTCTTAGGGCCTCTGTGAGTCAATCTTCTTAGCGGTATGCTGACAGTTTTAGTCTCCTACAAAAAATATAAAATTGTGCAATCACTATGATTATATGTGAATGATTAAAAACAAACTTGTAGCTTCTTATTTACACGATAAAATACAATGCAATTTGAGTTTACAATCAGCACGTTTTAATGATTAACCCAAATGAACCGACATCTCTTCATTCCCAAATCAGAAAGGGGCGGAGACAGAGTAAAAGAATTACGAAAATTGGAGTCCAGAATGATTATCAAATATGATACCGTCCAACCACTAGGTTTAAATAAGGATGAAGAGATGTCGGTTCATTTGGGTTAATCATTGAAACGTGCTGATTGTAAACTCAAATTGCATTGTATTTTATCGTGTAAATAAGAAGCTACAAGTTTGTTTTTCCTTCCTGTCTGTGAGCTCGCCCTGCAGAGTTGGAGGCCCCCAGTAAAATGGATAATCTTTGTGTGCATCAAATGGAGGGGGCATGACTCGCTCTACACCACACCTTTCACTGGACTTCCAAGAATATTTGGTGTTGGTAATGAGAAAGGGAGACGAAGGAGGGGTTGCCCTCTTTCTGGCAGACTTCGTTTTTTCTTACAAGCAAGTATTTCTTTGGAGTGGCAGCAAAGTGCACTGTGCGTTTTATTCATTTTCCATTTTTGCATCGCAAAGATAGCATTGACATTGGCAAACATTAATGCTATTCAGCAAAAATATAAAGCGACGTGAGCCAAGTTGTTAATTTGAATTATGATGCATTTTGGGTATTGTGGTCTCAACGCTGACCATGTGACCACTTGGACTTCAGGAACACAAATCGACTCACCTGTGAACAAGGCGCTTGGCGCCGAAACGCGTAAGGACTATGAGTTGTTTTAGCTGCCACAACAATCAGACCAATAAAGCGTCAGTTTGTAAGGATGCCGAAGCTGTGGGCTCAGTTTTGTTCTCGTCTGTGCTAATTACAGGATTTTCCATTCCTGTCTGTGAGCTCGCCCTGCAGAGTTGGAGGCCCCCAGTAAAATGGATAATCTTTGTGTGCATCAAATGGAGGGGGCATGACTCGCTCTACACCACACCTTTCACTGGACTTCCAAGAATATTTGGTGTTGGTAATGAGAAAGGGAGACGAAGGAGGGGTTGCCCTCTTTCTGGCAGACTTCGTTTTTTCTTACAAGCAAGTATTTCTTTGGAGTGGCAGCAAAGTGCACTGTGCGTTTTATTCATTTGCCATTTTTGCATCGCAAAGATAACATTGACATTGGCAAACATTAATGCTATTCAGCAAAAATATAAAGCGACGTGAGCCAAGTTGTTAATTTGAATTATGATGCATTTTGGGTATTGTGGTCTCAACGCTGAACATGTGACCACTTGGACTTCAGGAACACAAATCGACTCACCTGTGAACAAGGCGCTTGGCGCCGAAACGCGTAAGGACTATGAGTTGTTTTAGCTGCCACAACAATCAGACCAATAAAGCGTCAGTTTGTAAGGATGCCGAAGCTGTGGGCTCAGTTTTGTTCTCGTCTGTGCTAATTACAGGATTTTCCATTCCTGTCTGTGAGCTCGCCCTGCAGAGTTGGAGGCCCCCAGTAAAATGGATAATCTTTGTGTGCATCAAATGGAGGGGGCATGACTCGCTCTACACCACACCTTTCACTGGACTTCCAAGAATATTTGGTGTTGGTAATGAGAAAGGGAGACGAAGGAGGGGTTGCCCTCTTTCTGGCAGACTTCGTTTTTTCTTACAAGCAGGTATTTCTTTGGAGTGGCAGCAAAGTGCACTGTGCGTTTTTTCATTTTCCATTTTTGCATCACAAAGATAACATTGACATTGGCAAACATTAATGCTATTCAGCAAAAATATAAAGCGACGTGAGCCAAGTTGTTAATTTGAATTATGATGCATTTTGGGTATTGTGGTCTCAACGCTGACCATGTGACCACTTGGACTTCAGGAACACAAATCGACTCACCTGTGAACAAGGCGCTTGGCGCCGAAACGCGTAAGGACTATGAGTTGTTTTAGCTGCCACAACAATCAGACCAATAAAGCGTCAGTTTGTAAGGATGCCGAAGCTGTGGGCTCAGTTTTGTTCTCGTCTGTGCTAATTACAGGATTTTCCATTCCTGTCTGTGAGCTCGCCCTGCAGAGTTGGAGGCCCCCAGTAAAATGGATAATCTTTGTGTGCATCAAATGGAGGGGGCATGACTCGCTCTACACCACACCTTTCACTGGACTTCCAAGAATATTTGGTGTTGGTAATGAGAAAGGGAGACGAAGGAGGGGTTGCCCTCTTTCTGGCAGACTTCGTTTTTTCTTACAAGCAAGTATTTCTTTGGAGTGGCAGCAAAGTGCACTGTGCGTTTTATTCATTTTCCATTTTTGCATCGCAAAGATAACATTGACATTGGCAAACATTAATGCTATTCAGCAAAAATATAAAGCGACGTGAGCCAAGTTGTTAATTTGAATTATGATGCATTTTGGGTATTGTGGTCTCAACGCTGACCATGTGACCACTTGGACTTCAGGAACACAAATCGACTCACCTGTGAACAAGGCGCTTGGCGCCGAAACGCGTAAGGACTATGAGTTGTTTTAGCTGCCACAACAATCAGATCAATAAAGCGTCAGTTTGTAAGGATGCCGAAGCTGTGGGCTCAGTTTTGTTCTCATATATATATATATATATATATATATATATATATATATATATATATATATATATATATGTATATATATATATATATGTATATATATATATTCACTTAAAAAACCATAGGTTTCACACATGTTATAGTTAGGTGGACATTTCACTCGTAAAAAACCAATGAAATTCCCCCGACTATAACTCGCGCGGCCGCAATCCACTGCTCATGACGTCACATATTACATCACTCATGACATGGTCAGTGGCATCACTCATGACATCACTGATGACATCATCCTTTTGATAGAGTGGCGGTCGCGCGAGTTATAATTATCTGAACTAACTATAACGGGGGAATTTCATTGTTTTTTTCCGAGTGAAATGTCCACCTAACTATAACATGTGTGAAACCTATGGTTTTTTAAGTGAATTAGGTTTTTTAAATGCTAATTCCTAACTATAACGTGTGTGAAACCTATGGTTTTTTCAGTGAATTTGTACGTTTTTTTTAAATGCTAAGTTATGTATTTATTATTATATTTTTAATATATTTATTTTACAATAAACTACGTATTCATTTAAAAAAAAAAAATTTAATGGTATTTCACCGTGCGCGCACCCCGCGATTTAAAAAAAAAAAAAATTCAATGTTTTTTTCTGCCTTCGGGGTCCTTCAGGGACCCCCTGACAAAGGCTAGGGGGTCAGGAACTCTCTACCCTGCCCCTTTTTCACGTTCGCCACCTTCCTTTTTCACTCTCGCACTCAAAACAAACAAAATGGCGGCCAAACTTCCTGATTTCGACTGATTCGAACGTTGACTGACATGTAACCACCAATCAGAATTACGCTCGCGCACGTTAGGGTGCGCCCACCGTGCGCGCATGGTGCGCGCACGGTGCGCGGCTATAGATATTTATGTACTTTAACTACAATTTTCTCAGGAACTACTGAACAGATTGACTCCATATATGCAAAAGGCACATCTCTGACCTGAGGACTACCTCTTTGCCTAATTTCAAGTAATTCTGTTCAGCCGTTCGGGCTGTACCTTCGACTAAAGGTCCTATGGGAAAATGCATGGGGAAAACGCGTTTGGGACCCCCCTTTTTTCTCAGCCCCTGCTTGACGAATCCCCTGAGACTTTCAGGGTAGGAGCTGAGCGGAGCGCCCCATTAGTTTTGAAAATTTCGCGAGGATTCATCAACCGGCGCCAAAGTTATACAAAATAGAATTTTGAGATTTCCTATGGAAACACGGTCCTAACTATAACTATCTACTGGCGACTGCCAGTAGATAATATATATATATATATATATATATATATATATATATATATATATATATATATATATATATATATATATATTCACTGAAAAAACCATGGATTTCAGACACGTTATAGTTAGGAATTAGCATTTAAAAAACCTTAGAAATTCACTGAAAAAACCTTAGGTTTCAGGGGCGTTATAGTTAGCTGGACTTTTCACTTGTACAAAACCATTGAAATTCCCCCGTTATAGTTAGTTCAGCTAACTATAACTCGCGCGCCCGCAATGCACTGCTGATGACATCACATATTACATTACTCATGACATGCTCAGTGACATCACTCATGACATCACTCATGACATCTCAAATGACATCACTGATGACATCATCCAGTAAATGTGTGTTTTTCTGAAAATTATATATGTTTTATATATGTATATCTCAAGGTCGATGGAAGAATAAATGGGTATATAAGTGTCTAAATGGATGATTTGTTTTTGAAAAATTGATTGTATAACTGACTGATTAAGTGTATCTTAGTGAATACATGGCTTAGTGAGTAATGTTTAAATAGTAAATATGTGTATCAGTCTCTCACTTTGTGTATAAGTGGCTGCATGGGTTGGTGAGTAGCTACATGAGTGTCTATATAGGTTATTAGTTTGTTTTTTGAGTATCAGTATGAGTGTCTGAGTGTCTGTATGGTTCGGTGGGGGGTATTACGTAGTGCATAGGTGCATGAATGAGTGACTCACTGTTTGTATGTGTTGAAGACAGCATGTGTGCAGGACTGTATAGGTGGATGAGTGTGTGCATGGGTGTGTTAGTGAGTGAATGACTGTCTCAATAGTGTCTTTATGAGTAACTACATATGTTTTAAACTAGTATATGTGACTATTCGTGTATATAAGTGAGTATATGTGAGGGTGAGAGATTGGAAGAGTTCCTGTATGAATAAGTATGTGTTTCTATAAGTGATTGTTTAAGAGACTAAGTATGTATACGTTTCTGTAGAAGTAAGTGTGGTGGTGTGTGTATAACTCTATATGCAAGTAAATGGATGTTTGATTCTTTATTATTACGAGTGACTATGTGTGTGAGTAACTCTATGGATGAGTGACGTTGTGTAACAGGATGTTTAGGTGTATGAGTACATATGATGAGTGAGTACATGTATGAGTGACTGTATAGGACTGTTGGTGAATGAGTGGATGTGTATCTGGATCTTAGAATTACTGAATAGGTTGTTGTAACTGGTATTGGTATGTCCATTGTTTTGAAAATTTTAGTTTCTATTTTTGAATGTGTATATCAAAGGTTATATTAGGGGGAGAGGAGGTCTGCCACTATATCACAAGGATGGTGTCATCAGTGATGGCATCAGTGATGTTATTTGAGATGTTATCAGTGATGTCATGAGTGATGTCACTGACCATGTCATGAGTAATGTAATATGTGACATTATAAGCAGTGCATTGCGGGCGCACGAGTCAAAAGTCCAGCTAACTATAACGCCCCTGAAACCAGTGAATTTCTAAGGTTTTTTAAATGCTAATTCCTAACTATAACGTGCCTGAAACCTATGGTTTTTTCAGTGAATTTCAAAGGTTTTTTAAATGCTAATTTCTAACTATGCCTACAGAGATAGGACATGTGAAGAATGAAGAAAAAACGCACGGTCCCCCTGTGATTAGCATGACCTCCTCTGTAAGCCCCTAGTATATAATAGGGCAGGGGATTAAAACTACCTCTTAAAACGCGCCACAGGGCGTGTTTGCACACGTCACCTCAGGCCCCGTCCCCTTCCTTCCCCACTGTGTAAACACGCCCTGTGGCCATTTTAAGTTGAGAGATTAAGTCCCCTTGAATCCTGAGGGTCCCTGGGGTCCAACTAGACCACTAGGTACCTCCAGTAAGCGCCACAGAGCTGCGTTGCAGAGAGGTGTAAAAAGTGGTACGGCCTGGACCATCTCTCTGCAACGCAGCGCAGTGGCGCTTACTGGAAGCACCTGGAGGGCTAGTTAGCCCCCAGGGGCCCTCAGGATTGAAGGGGAATTATTTCTCCAACTTAAAACGCGCCATAGGGCGTGTTTGCACACATCACCTCAGGCCCCGTCCCCTCCCTTCCCTACTGTGTAAACACGCCCTGTGGCCGTTTTAAGTTGGGAGATTAAGTCCCCTTGAATCTTGAGGGTCCCTAGGGGCAAAATAGCCCACTAGGTACGTCCAGTTAGTGCCATTGCAGAGAGGTGTAAAAAGGGGCACGGCCTGCACCACCTCTCTGCAACGCAGAGCAGTGGCGCTTACTGGAAGCACCTGGTGGGCTAGTTGGCCCCCAGGGTCCCTCAGGATTGAAAGGAAATTATTCCCCCAACTTAAAACGCGCCACAGGGCGTGTTTGCACACGTCACCTCAGGCCCCGTCCCCTCCCTTCACCACTGTGTAAACGCGCCCTGTGGCCGTTCTAAGTTGAGAGATTAAGTCCCCTTGAATCCTAAGGGTCCCTAGGGTCAAACTAGTCCACTAGGTACCTCCAGTAAGCGCCACAGAGCTGCGTTGCATAGAGGTGTAAAAAGGGGCATGGTCTCAGAACACCTGTCTGCAACGCAGCTCCCTGGCGCATACTGGAGATACCTGTTGGGCTAGTTGTCCCTCAGGGACCCTCAGAATTGAAGGGGAATTAATTCCCCAACTTACAACTGGCCAGGGGGCGCATTTGCAGAGTGCTGCAAGGAGGGGGCGTGGCCTCCGGCGCGATGCCTGTCTTTTATTTATTTTATTTTTTTAAGAAGGAGGGCTGTGTGGCCCCCCTTCTTTTTCTAATTTATTGGCCCTGGGGACCCCATCCCCCAGGGCCTGCACCCTAATTTATTTTGTTGAAAAAAATAAATTTGGAAGGGGGCTCTGTGGCCCCCCTCCCAAGGCCTTAATCGGCCTCGGGGACCCCAACCCCCTCCTCAGGCCACTTATGGCCCCGGGGACCCCATCCCCCGGGGAAGGCCTTTGTTTTTTATTATTTAAAAAATATATATATTTATAGAAACACCTAGGACATGCTGGGCAAACTGTATGTACCTATCACCATGATGATTTGCGTGATATTCATTAAAAGGCGACTATGCATATAATGAATCCACGTGGAATGTATTTACACCGCTAGTGAAGTTCTGACGTGTCTGATGCCCTACTGTGCCTAATCCCGGCGCCCCCGCCAGTGGGTACTCTCCAAGTAGACACCCTTGTTGTTTATTTATACAAACATGGGTAGCTATTGATAGGCACTTTTAATACACATGCACACCAAGCCATTCAAAGGGGATTCGAAAAAAATTAGACCAAACTATGCAAGAAACCCCCCCTCACGGTTAATAAAACACACATCCACCACCGCATGTGTAATACTTTTTATTTTACTCTCTGAAAAGGAGACGAACCTCACTTGAGAGTCACATCATGGACCTGGCTGAGCCCAATGCTGTGTTACACCCACCAGTGCCCGCCGAGTGCCACATACCTCTTTGTTGTATTCCACCAGCTAGTGCGTATGCTATGACACTCTCTAGCCCATGTGCACTGTAACACCACCCTGTGAATGTGTCATGCCACACTTGCCTTCGCACGGGTTATATTGCCCCATCTAACGTGCCTTCCTCGATGCCTATGTTATAACGCACAGCGCTATGCCATACATATTACAATCTGGGATCTATATCTTTGTCACAGTGCATATGCAACGTTACACTCCCCAGCACATATTTTATATTACAACTTTAGAGACTAGTTAGGTTACACAACACTGCCCTGTGCATATTACACTCCAAGGCGCATATCGCATAGCACGCGCTAGTGCCTGTGCTATCTCGCACTCTCCAATGAATCTGTCATTGCGCACAATGTATTGGATATTATATTTCACGACCCCGTTCATCTTATATCACACTTTTTGGTGCATAGTTTATACCATATATTATTTCTAGTTTTCATTTTCAATCATGCTCTCTTGTGACTATGTTCTATATAACACTGCGCCCACCTACCATTTTCACGGGCATTACATTTTGCGATGGGGCTGGAGGGTCTGGGGGTGTTTCTGCCAAGTGAGCCCGGAGTCACAGTCACAAAAGTCCTCTTCTTCCTGAATAAAAGTGAGAATTTGCTGCATACTTGTTCATATTTTAAGTAGTTTGCACAGACACACATTTTAAAAACAATAAAGTTCCTAATACCCACCTTCTCTGAACAGTTAGCTTGCTGCCCCATCCACCTCCTCCCTATCCTCTGTTGTCTGAATCCATGGACTAGCCTCCTCCCTCCTGCCATGCATGGTCTGATGTGCTGCCACTGCCCTCCATTTAGCATGATGTACCAGTCCACTCCTCCTGCCCTCCATTGCCCAATTCTATGGCCCATCATTGACCTCCTGTGCTTAGCTTGCTGCCCCTATTCTACTTCCCCCTGCCCTCCGATGTCTTTGTGCATGCCCCTGCTCCATCCTTTTTGCCCACCATGTTCCATGGACCTGCCACTCCTATCTACTCTGAGTGTTCTGTTGAGCTGCCACTCCCCTCCCACCTGCCTAGCATTGTCAGATGACTGTAACATGTCCCTGCCACCTGCACTCTGCCTGTCCACATGCCATGCCCCTATCCCCTTCCTCCTGTCCTCCATGGTCCATTTTACTGCCACACACTTCTGCCCTCCCTGGTCTGTTGTGCTGCAACTGCTCCTCCTGCCTGCCCCACGCGGTCTGTTGTGAGGACCCTTCCCCTGAACTCTCTTGTCTGTGGCCAGGTCCTGACCCTCCCTTCTATCCTCCATGGTCCTTTGTGCATGCCCCTGCACCCTCCTTCTTGCCCATCATAGCCATTGTGCTGCCACTAACCCTCCCGCTTGCCATGCATGGTCTTCTGTGCTGGGATGCCCCCTCCCACCTTCCCTGTGTGGTCAGCTAGCTGCCCCATACCCCCTCCCACCTTCCCTCCATGGTCTGTGTGTATGCCATCATAGTCTCACTGTTGCTCTCCATGGTGTGTCTTGTTTCTAGTGCCCATCCTGCCTGACCTCCATGGTCCTCTTGCTGCTCCTGCCCTGCCCCCTTGCCCCCAGCCCTTTGTTTCCATGTGCAGACCCCTATTCCCTCCCTCCTGGCTTATCTGTTCCATTGTAATGAACCTGATTCTTCCCTCCTGCCCTTTATGGTCTGTTATGCTGCAGCTTTCTCTTCTGTCTGTCCATTATGGTCAGCTAGCTGCCATTGCCTCTTTCCCCTCTGTTCTCTGTTGTCCATGTGCATGGTCCTGTCCCCTCCCTATTGCTTTCTATGGATTGTTGTGCTGCACTCCCGTCCCCCATGCCCTGTGTGGTGTATTGTGCTGCTGCAAACCCTGATGCCTGCCCTGTAGGGTCAGTTTGGTGCACCTCTCAATGTCCCTCCGGTCCTCTGTTATCCGAGTCCATGTCCCTACCCAATTCCTCCTGCCTACCATGATCCAATGTATCATACTTGCGAACATTTGAACTTGGTAAGAGGGAGATTTTGAAAAAAAACTGTGGTATTGATTTTCCCCTTTGACTTACATTGAAAAAGAGGAGATTGTAGACAGGAGACAGATCAAATAAAGCCCATTTGAGCTTAAAAACATTGGACGTTTCCTGGCTGAAACAGGTCTGTTGGCATGTAGGGTTGTACTACCACTGCCTCTTCCTTCTGCCCACAATGGTCTATTATATTGCCACAGCCTCTCTGGCCAGTCCTGTATTGTTGGTTTGTTGCCCCTGCCCCCCTTTCCACTGCCCTCCATAGTCTGTTGTGCTGCCACTGCCCTTCCTGCCTGTCCAGTGTGGTCAAATTGTTGCCTCTGCACTCTCCTACCTGCCTTCAATTTTCACAGTCCGTGCCCCTGGCCTCTGCCTCTCAACAGTATCCCAATGAACAACTAGATTGCTAACATTCTATATTTATTACAAAAGTGTGGAACGCCTGACGTCCTCTTGATGTAATCAAAACTGTAATACCTAGAGCATTTCCTTTAGAAATTACATATATGAGAGGGTCTTATTTGCATCAAAATTATGGTTAGTGCTCTAAAAAACTAAAATGAGGACATATTTCCTGAGTTTTCAAATAGCGACAAAGAACTTTTAAATTATTTGTAATCTTTATGTTTTTTATCCACTTGGCAACTTGATTAAATGTTGCACTTAGGGGAGAGGATGTGGTGTTACTTCCAGAGCTGCAGACTTTGCACCTGGGGAACCAGGTTGGAGTTTCTGACTCAGCTCAACCATCTGGGATTCTGGTCAAATCACTTAATCTCCCCATGTCTACAACCAAAATGAATTTGATCTTGTGTGATGTAACCAATGTTCATGTAAAACACTCAAATACCTGACAAGTCTGCACTATATAAAACTGCAAATACACAAAAAATAAGTGTTTTGCACACTTCTGTCATTGGGCTACACCTGGGCTACATCTGGGTGATATTTGTGCTGCATTTTGGATCTTTTGTCTCTGGTGGCCATCTTGGGAGATTTATTTGTTATGAAGTTACCTAATTTCCTCATTTACTGCAGTCTCCTCAGTAGGAAATGCTTTCAGTTTTTTACTTTGGTTCCATCAAGAAGGCATTCAGATGTGTCACACATTAGCCATAAATTCTGAATGTTAGCACACTAGTTGCTCATTAGATCACTGTAGTAAAGCTACTGCTCACCAGGGAAGTCTGCTGCTGGTATTCAAAGTGCATGTTTCAGTCTGCATGTCAGAATTCTTTTATGAAATAGAAGAGGATTTGAGAAGTCAAAATGTGCCCTAATTTTTCTTTCTGCAGCACTAATCATAATTTCTATGGCAAAATGAACCCCCTCATTGTCTTCCTTTTTAAATTAAATGTTTTAAGTGTTACCACTTTATTCCAATCAAGATGGCTTCAGGTGTGCCATACTTTTGTCATAAGTAAGACTGTTAGCGCTCTAGTTGTTCGTTAGAACACTCTGAGACATTTTGTCATTGGGCTATACTTGGGCTACATCTGGGTGATATTTGGGCTACATTTGGGCTCTTTTGTCTCTGGTGGCCATTTTGGGAGACTTATTTGTTATGACGTTTCCTAATTTCCTCATTTACTACAGTCTCCTCAGTAGGAAATACTGTCAGTTTTTTACTTTGATTCCATCAAGAAGGCATTCAGATGTGTCACACATTTGCCATAAATTCAGAATGTTAGCACTCTAGTTGCTTATTAGATCACTGTAGTAAAGCTACTGCTCACCAGGGAAGTCTGCTGCTGGTATTGAAAGTGCATGTTTCAGTCTGCATGTCAGAATTTTTTAATGAAATAGAATAGTATTTGAGAAGTCACTCAAAATGTGCTCTAATTTTTCTTTCTGCAGCACTAATCATACTTTCTATAGCAAAATTAACCCCCTCATTTTGTTCCTTTTTAAATTAAATGTTTCAAGAGTTACCACTTTATTCCAATCAAGATGGCTTCAGGTGTGCAATACTTTTGTCATAATTAGGACTGTTAGCGCTCTAGTTGTTCTTTAGAACACTCTGGGAAGCTGCAGTAGAACACAAAGGAATCAACTGACAGTCTCTGCCCTTGTTGGATGTACATGTTTTACTGAGAATGTCAGACTTCATTCTACCATGACTGAGAAAGATAAAGTGAATGTACAGAAAATATGCTCTCAGTTTAGCTTATAGATCACCTTTCAAACCTCTGTGGGAAAAGCATGAGAAAATAGTTTTCTCTCAAACATGATTCATGATATCTCAGCAGAAGGCTTTTTCACATGGTAAAATCAACTTAGAACACACCACAATTCCTAAAATGAGTATGGTACCATCAACAGATGATTTATAATGTAACTAAAGCCTTAAAACCTTCTATTAACTGCAATGCTTTTTAATGAGGTGCTATCATGTATATTGGTCCCAAGATGGCAGCCAATCAGATCTCACGATGAGATGTGTGGTTAGGCTCCGCCCAGATATATCTATCTTTTTAACTCTAATTTTCTCAGGAACTACTGAACGAATTTACACCATTTAAGCAAAAGGTACGAGTCTGAACTGAGGACTACCACTTTGCCAAATTTGGTGTAATTCCGTTCAGCAGTTCGGGCTGTAGCTGCGTCAACAGGTCCTATGGGAAAATGCATGGGGAAAATGTGTTTTGGGACCCCCTTTTTTCTCGGCCCCCGCTTGATGAATCACCGTGAAATTTTCAGGTTAGGAGCGGACCGGAGCTGACCAAAAGTTTGGAAAATTTCGCGAAGATTCGTCAATCGGCGCTAACGTTATTCCAAATAGAATGTTGCGGATTTCCTAAGGAAAATAGGTCCTAACTATAACTACCTACTGGCGACTGCCAGTAGGTAATATATATCTATATATATATATATCACAACCAAACCCGACTTTCATAAAATCGGACACCGACACAGGAGATGCTGTTAGCCATCCGGCTAGGGTTTATTCTTCTTCTTGCAACGCGTTTCGGCACAACTGCCTTGCTCACACAATTTAACATCACGAATCAATTTCATTTTAATACAAGTCACAGAGTCACATGACCACTTCATAAATAACCACTGAAAACAGACTAACGTTACTTTTCTCGTAATGCTGATACATTTGACACAATAATTTTTAACACAATATTATTGATTATAACATAGTGCCATGCTCCCTCCTCTCTTAATATATTAAAATCCTAAAATTCTTTTTCATTTAAGGATTTCAAAACCCATAATACTTAAAGTATTACAATTATATTAAAAAAACAATTATTCTCACAGGGGAGACCGGGAGCAAATACTTCTCAAGCATAAAAGCTTAAAAAATGTTTATACAGCATTACACAGTAATATGATTCATACTCATATATTTCAAAGAAAAAGTGGTAATTTTCAAAAATTGATGCAAGCTTCCTGGGCAAGTGCCCCATCATTATCATCAGTTAATCATCAGTCATTGTATTGATCAGGTACAACGTAGTAACTATTTTCTGTCAATCCACTGTTCAGACCTTATTGTGAACAAAAACCGGAAAGAGAAAAGAAAAATGTAGAATGATCATTTTATGGTACATACCCTTCTTTATATTAAACTGTCTTCTTTACAATAAATAATATAAATATTATAAATATTATAAAGTGCTAGTGCAAATTAGTTCCAAGTAAAGTGCTAGTGCCTACTGTGTGCAAAACCGCAATTCCAGTAAAGTGCAACTCCAATAAAGTGCAAATGCATTACAGTACTTGGCCTTAAAACAGTCTATAATTCACTTATTAGGTGTGTCCTTTCTTATCATTACTAAAGATGATAAAATTCTCTTTATACCAGCAACTAGTTATAAATGATGTTTTAAAGGAATTTGTCTTATTCGTCTGTGATTCTATAACAATTTAAAATTTATAAAATTTAAACAAAAAAGAGGAGCTACACTCACTCTTAATGGATACTTCTATATCAAATGCACATGGAGATCCTCTTCAACATTCATACCATTTGGACTTTTCGTATTAAACATCAGTATATATTTAGACTCCAATTTCCGTAACATTCTTTCTCTATCTCCTCCTCTTTGTTCTATGGGGATCTGGTCAATAGCAAAGTACACTAGTTCACTAGTGTTACCTTTATGGAATTCATTCATATGACGTGCTACTACATAGTTTTTATCATTATTTCCAATTGCCCTAAGATGTTGTAGGATACGTACATGAACCATGTGAATAGTACTTCCCACATACATCTTAGGGCAAGAACATTTTAAAATGTAGACAACAAATTCACTTTTACAGTTCAAAGGTTTTCTCAATTTCCAGGGGCTATTCAGGAGAGGTGAGGCTACCTGTTGCGTATTTTTTCCGTATTTACAGGCCTTACATTTAAAACATTTATGAAAGCCCGGACTCACTTTCAGCCAACCACCTCCTTTCTTTACCTCCAGATTAGTCTTGAATAGATCATCTCTCATTGACCTGGCCCGATTAAATGTCATTAAGGGCCTTCTGGATATTGTCCCCTGTAGAATCGGATCCTGTTTGACCAGGTACCAGTGTCTACTCAGACTGTCTCTCACCCGAGTCTGGTATGCACTGAAACCTGTTCTCATACGGATTTCACTCTGGGTGTGTTTCTTTTTTTCCTCGACTTTCTTTTTATCAGGTTTTAATAACGCACATCTTTCCAAACCATCTACTTTTTCTTTTGCTTGATTTAGTGTTTCCAATTTGTATCCTCTTTGTAAGAACCTATGTGTGAGAGCCCCCTGAGCTTTACTCAGGGCATTCGCTTCACTACAATTACGTTTCATTCTTAGGTTCTCCGCATAAGGGATACTCATCTTTAGTTTGGTAGGATGAAAACTAGCCGCGTGCAGAATTGAATTGCCGGCGGTTGTTTTCCTATATGTGCATGTTTGGATTGATTGTTGTGCGATATATACTTCCAAATCGAGGTAAGTCACACTCTCTGTACTCATTTGTTCTGTGAATTTCAAATTTAGGTTGTTTACATTAATACGGTCAATGAAATGTTGGGCTGATTCTCTGGATCCATTCCATATGATGAATAAATCATCAATGAATCGGATCCATTTGATGACATGATCCCTCCATTCACTACTGTACTCAACTCTGAGCACCTGTTCCTCCCACCAGCCCATATGCAAATTAGCATAGCTGGGGGCGAAACAGGTGCCCATTGCCGTGCCCTTCAACTGTTTGAAAGTGTCTCCTCCAAATAAAAAATGATTGTTGTTGAGACACAATCTACACATCTCCAACAACATATTAGTATGTTGGTAGAGGTTGATCGGTCTCGAATTGAGGAAGTGTCTCATTGCCCTTAACCCATCTTCATGGGCAATGCTCGTGTAGAGGCTCACGACATCTAATGTGATGAGGATATAGGAATCCTGCCATTTCACATCTTCCAATTTGATCAGAAAATCCCTAGAGTCTTGTATGTAAGCCGGTAAGGCTCTCACATGTTTTTGTAGGAATGAGTCCAAATACCTTGAAGTGGGTTCAAAGAGACTCCCTATAGCGGAGATTATCGGTCTCCCTGGCGGTCTTTCCTTCTGCTTATGGATCTTTGGTATTAAGTATAAAATCGGTACGACTGGTTTGTCTACCTTCAAAAAGGAGTATTCTGATTGGTTAATCAGACCAATCCCTCGCCATCTGGCCAGGTCCTTTTCGTACTTCATTTTAACTTCAACCAGATTGCTTTGTGGCACCAATGCATAACAAGACTTATCTCTCAGTTGCATGTTTGCTTCACGATTGTAAGCCTCCAATGACCATAGTACAAGGTTACCCCCTTTGTCGGCCTGCCTTACTACTATATCCTGTCTCTTTTGGATTTTGGTCATCACCGATTGATATTTTTTATCAAAAGTTGTTTCAGTTTTCAAAAAGTCTTTGCTAGAACTTATTGATATTTCTTTTAGATCCTTGATCACTAAATCAGAAAACAAGTCTAGAGCATCTTTGGGAGTGTTAGGCGTGAAGGTAGATTTTGGTCTAAAATTAGTGACTGAGCTGTCAAATACATCCAAACAAAATAGCTCGTTTGTCTGACTAATCTGTTCTACCACATCACCCACTTCCCCTTCCCTCATTAACTGATGGCAGTCAAATAACACTTGCATATCACCAACTTCTAAATTACCTGGATGTTCACTAATCACATTTTTGTTCATCTTTGGATTGGTGATCTTCATATCAAAGAATTTTTTAAGCTTCAATTTCCTCACGAACTTAAAAAAGTCAATGCGTGTTTGGGTGTAATTGAAGTTAGTACGTTTCCAAAAGGAAAATCCAAGTGACAGAATTTTCGTTTCTTCGTCTGTCAGGGTCAAGTCTGTTAAGTTTATCACTGTTGGTGCTACTTCTTCCACCCCTTGCGTTGGGATTGCTCCTTCTTCTTTTTCCCTGATCATAACTCCATGCCTACTCCGTCGGTTTTTCCGTTTACGTAATTTTCTTTTCTTTGACTTTGAAACGGTGGTCTTTGGTATTGAGTCCGGTCCTGATATAAAAAACCGAACTCTTCAATGATGGAGGGGGGTGTAGGGGTTTCTATTCCCATTGACTGCAATAGTCCCTCTTCAGGAAGTGAATCAACATCAGAGCTTGCTCTTGAGCTCAGATCAGAACCTTCGCCTGCATCGTTGGTGGACAATTCGTTACCCGCTTGTTTGCTTTTCACTGCGCTCGTTTTTGAAAGCCGTTGTTTGCGAATAGTGTCAAAACGGCGCGCAAATGTGTATATTTGGCCACGCAGGTAATCCTGTCCGTCTCGCTTGAATATAGTGGCTTTGCGTTCCGTTATCGACTGTTCATATTTCTTTAAGCGAATGTTCAGATCCAGCTTGAATTTGTTCAAATTATCCTCTCCCAAACAATTTAGTAGGTCCACTTCCAATAAGATGATATCCGCCAGTAACTTTTCACAATCTTTCACGGCGTATTTTATCAAAATTCGCATCATGTTTTCTGACGCCTGTGCATTATTTGCCGCCCATTCTTTGAGCATCTCAGGGTCTGGGTTCTCCTAAGGAAAATAGGTCCTAACTATAACTACCTACTGGCGACTGCCAGTAGGTAATATATATCTATATATATATATATATATATATATATATATATATATATGTATATATATATATTCACTTAAAAAACCATAGGTTTCACACATGTTATAGTTAGGTGGACATTTCACTCGTAAAAAACCAATGAAATTCCCCCGTTATAGTTAGTTCGGATAACTATAACTCGCGCGACCGCAATCCACTGCTGATGACGTCACATATTACATCACTCATGACATGGTCAGTGGCATCACTCATGACATCACTGATGACAACATCCTTGTGATAGAGTGGCGGTCGCGCGAGTTATAGTTATCTGAACTAACTATAACGGGGGAATTTCATTGTTTTTTTACGAGTGAAATGTCCACCTAACTATAACATGTTTGAAACCTATGGTTTTTTAAGTGAATTTGCAAGGTTTTTTAAATGCTAATTCCTAACTATAACGTGTGTGAAACCTATGGTTTTTTAAGTGAATTTGTACGGTTTTTTAAATGCTATTTTTTTTTTTAAATGATGGTTTTTCACAGTGCACGCACCGTGCGCGCACCCCGCGATTTAAAAAAAAAAATGTTTTGTCACCCTTCGGGGTCCTTTAGGGACCCCCTGACAAAGGCTAGGGGGTCAGGAACTCTCTACCCTGCCCCCTTTTCACGTTCGCCACCTCTATTTTTCACTCTCGCACCCACAACAAACAAAATGGCGGCAGACACTTCCTGATTTCGACCGATTTGAACGTTGACTGACAGGTAACAACCAATCAGAATTACGCTCGCGAAGGTTACGGTGCGCGGCTATAGATATTTATGTGATTTAACTGCAATTTTCTCAGGAACTACTGAACAGATTGACACCATATATGCAAAAGGCACATGCCTGACCTGAGGACTACCTCTTTGCCAAATTTCAAGTAATTCTGTTCAGCCGTTCGGTCTGTACCTTCGACTAAAGGTCCTATGGAAAAATGCATGGGGAAAACGCGTTTTGGGACCCCCCTTTTTTCTCAGCCCCCGCTTGATGAATCACCCCGAGACTTTCAGGGTAGGAGCTCAGCGGAGCGCCCCATTGGTTTTGAAAATTTCGCGAGGATTCGTCAATCGGCGCCAAAGTTATTCAAAATAGAATTTTCAGATTTCCTATGGAAACACGGTCCTAACTATAACTATCTACTGGTGACCGCCAGTAGATAATATATGTATATACATATATAAAAAAAAATTGGTTTCTTAGATCTTTGGCACCGCTTTCACAAAAGAAATGCGCCGTTGATTCTGGTTGTGCTTGTAAAGTTTCGGGGTGATCAGTCAAGCAGGCGCTGAGAAAAATGGGGGCAAAAAAGGGTTGTTTCAATGTTAACTGACTACAGCTAAAACCGTAGGGGGGAGTTACCCCAGACGTGGCAGAAATGTAGTTCTTGGTCAACAAAGAGTGCTTTTTTTTATTTGGTGTATATCCATTCACGAGTTTTGGAGATATGAAATGAATTCAAAATTTGTATATCTTGAGATACGAAGGCTCCACAAACCCACCTGATCCCATGATGCGATCTGATTGGCTGCCAACACTTCCCTAGTGTTGGCAGCCATCTTGGGACTCGGCTTCAGCCAAGTCCCTGATAAAATGTTTAGGAAAAAAAGGGGACAAAGTTGGAATACCCTGACCCCCAGCTCTGGTCAAGCTGTCCCCCTGGAACCCTGAAAGAGACAAAAAGCTTTTTTTTTTATTTTCACCGTCAATTGCGGCAGATACGTGACTCGGGTAAAAACAAAAAAAACAAGTACGGGTTCCTGCACTTGTTTTCATTAACACCCCCTGGTGGGCCATGTGGGTTTTTCAGAAATAGGAGAGGGGTGCACTTGGCCCCCCTCTTAGGGCTTAGTTTTACCCTGGGGACCACCACCTTCCCAGGGCTAATTATTGTGTTACAGGGACCCATGCATACCGCCCCAGGCCCCAGGGACCGCCACCTCCCCAGGCTATGTTAAAAAGTAAAATGGGGCAGTGCAGACCCCCTCGGTCACAGGGACCACCACCACCCAGGGCTAAAGACAAATAATGAGGTGGCCTCTTGGATCCCCCTGGGCCCCAGGACCACCTCCTCCCCAGGGCAAAATTATTTGTATTGGGGGATCCTCGCAGACACCCCTGCCCCCAGGGACCACCACCTCCCTGGGGCTAAATGTGCAATTTAGAACTGGGTGGGGGGCCACCTGGCCCTCTTTCCTGCTCATTTGTGGCCTCAGTGGCCACCACCTCACCGGGGCCGGCCTGTGCTCACAGAAGTAGGGGGCCATGTGGCCCCCCCTCTTGGAGCCATACATGGCCACGAGGACTACCACCCCCAGGGCCTGCTATGTTCCGGAGTGCTCAACCTCGGGACATAGATGTTTACATTGACTTGGCGGGAGCATTGACAGCTCCTGTGATGCAAGAGCAAACACTTCACTTACAGCAAGCAAGAGCTGACAAAATGCTCTCGCTTGCTGAAAGTGGAGGTTTCATCTGTTTCACTGCCTGTTGTCAAGCAGGTAGGGAAACAGATGAAAGGATTGCTACTGCACATAGGGAGCTGCTTTCTAGTATGCTGGGTCCCAGAGGAGGCAGGGAGGCTCCCCCCACAGTCCTATCGCATACGGATTGCCCCAGGGGCACCCAAGAGACATGGCTGGGCCCCGGGGATGGGGTCCCAGTCCTAAATCAGCCTTGGGAGGGGTGCCACTCACAGACCTACTCAGATTCATGCACCCATTCTCCAACCCACTCGGAGACTCATGCACCTGCTCACACACCCAGTGAGACACTCATGCAGCCACTTCTAGCCACACTGAGACACTCACACACCCACTGATAGACCTATTGAGCCACTCACTCACTTACTCACACACCCACTTCTGAAAAATAAAAGACTTGAGAAATTCACTTAAAAAACCCAAGGTTACAGGGATGAAATAGTTAGGAAACACATTAAAAAAAACTTAGAAACTTACTGAAAAAAAACAAAGGACACATGGGCATTAGAGTTAGGAAATAAATATTTGTAAAAACAGAAACTCACAGAAAAAAACAAAGGTTACAGGGACTTTATAGTTTGGCTCAGATTTCGTTTATACAAAACCAGTGAAATTCAGCAGTTATAGTTACCTGAGCTATCTATAACTTATGCCCCCACAATGCCCTGCTTATGACCTCACAAATTACATCACTCATGACATGGTCAGTGACATTACTGATCTTATCACTGATGACATCTCAAATGACATCACTGATAGAGCAACTATCACATCTACTCACTAATACTCCCACTCATACAACCAGTCACTCACCCATACAGCTACTCATACAACCAGTCAGTCACCCATACAGCAACTCACACAGCCACACAGTCACCCATACAGCTGGTCACATCACCCACTTATTCAACCATACATCCTCTTACACAGTCAGTCACTCACCCATACAGCCTCTCAACTCAACTATTCACTCACCCACATAACTACTCATACATCCACTCATACACCCACACAACCACTTACATACCCATTCACACATCCTTATATCCACTTACACACTTGCTCACTAACCCATACAGCCACTCACATAGATACTCACTCTCTGAAACAGTCACTCACTTACCACCAAACAACCACTCAAACAGCCACTTACTCACATATACAGCCAGACATATATCCACTTATGCACCAATACAGCCACTCATACACCCACTCACCTATCCATAGAGCCACTCACACAGCCACTCAATCACTGATATAGCCACGCATACAAACGCATTCACCCGCCCATGCAACTACTCACGAAGCCACTCACTTACCTATATAGCCTCTCACACCTCTACTTATATACCAATATAGCCACTCACAGACCCATACAACCACTCAGACAGCCATTCAAACACAGATTCAGACACTCACACACCCAGTCAAATAACATATGTTAGAAATAGTATCACTCAGTAGTATAGAAAGAATAGCAATTTAACTTGTGCAGTAGCTTAGTATATATCTTTAAGTCTCAGAAATGTTTTTAAAGTTCTTACACTCAGTGGTTGATGTCATTAGTGATGTCATTTAAGATATGGTGAGTGAGTGAGTGTGTCAGTGGCTATATAGGTGAGTGAGTGGCTGTATGGGTGGGTGAGTGGGTGTATAATTGACTGCATGGATGATGGAGTGGGTGTCTAAATGGCTATTTGAGTGAGTGACTAGGTAAGTGGCTGTATAGGTGACTGAGTGGCTGTTTGAGTTGGTGTTTGGTTAAGTGAGTTGGTGTGCAAATGGCTGTATTGTAGAGTGTCTATGTTAATGGATGTGTGGATTAGGCCTGGGCGAAAATTTCGTTCCGTTCGCGGAAATTGCGATAATTTGACATTTTCGCGTTCCGCGGAGAGCGCGAAAATGTCAAAATTTCTGCTTTCCGCAGCTTGCCGATAATTTGTTTCTTGCTCGCGCTGTAAAATAATACATTCTCGCGCATGATCGCCTTACCTGAATCCCTGCGTTCGCCGACAAGTTTTCTTGATCCGGTCGCATTCTCCATGAGATGTTGGATTGTTTTTAGCCATTTGCGCTGTCTCGCGACAGTTCGCGCCCGCAGTGACGTCATGCGTCGCGCGATCACGTCTTTCTTCTCGCGATCATGCACCGCGAGACAACTCAAAACAAGATGGCCACGCCCGCGAGCAACCACATGGGTAAGTTGGCGACCCGCAACCATGCAGAAAATCTCGCGAACATACGGGGAAAAAAATTCCGCATCTTCGCGATATTTCCGCTTGTTTGCGATAATTTTAAACATTTTCGCGGTAATTTGCGAAAGTGGATTTCGCAAATTCTGCCCACCCCTAGTGTGGATGAGTGAGCAAATGTGTGAGTGCTTATATGGATATGTGAATGGGTATGTAAGTGGTTGTGTGGGTGAGTGAATGAGTGTGTGAGTGTCTGTATGGGTGAGTGAGTGGCTGTGTTGAGAGGTTGTATGGATGAGTGAGTGGGTAGCTTAGTGCCGGTATAGATCAATAAGTAGTTGTGTGAGTAGCTGCATGGGTGAGTGTGTAGCTATGTGAGTGAATGTATGTGTAAGTGACTGGTTCTATGAGTAGCTGTATGGGTCAGTGAGTGGTTGTGTGAGTGCCTGCATGATTGAGTAAGTGGGTGTTTGAGAAGCTATATGGATGACTGAGTGATTGTGTGAGTACTTGTATGGGTCTGTAAATGAGTATGTGATTGGTTGTGTGGGTTAGTGAGTGGGTGTATGAGAGGTTGTATAGGGGTGTGAGTGGGTGTGAGTGGTTCTTTGGATGATGTCATCACTGATGTCATATGAGTTATCATCAGTGATGTCAATGACAATGTCATGAGTGATGTAATATGTGAGGTCATTAGCAGTGCATTTTGGGTGTGTATGTTATAGTTAGCTCAGGTAACTATAACTGCTGAATTTCACTGGTTTTGTATGAGCGAAATCTGAACCTAATATACCGTCTCTTTCCTCACTGTATCATTAACCTTTGAGAGTGAGTGTGTGAGTGAGTGCAAGAGTGTCTCAGTGGGTGTGTGAGTGGTGTGTGAGTGTCTCAATGGGTATATGAGTAGATGTGTGAGTGTCTGTGTGGGTCTGGGAGTGGCTGCCTAATTGTCTCACTAGGAGTGTGAGTTGGTGCATGGGTGTCTGAGTTAGTCTATGAGTGGGTTCATGAGTGTCTGAGTGAGTGTCAGTGAGTCTGTGAGTGGGTGTGTGAGTATCTGAGTGGGTTTGCAAGTACTTCCATGAGTGTGTGAGTCAGTCTGTGAGTGAGTGCATGAGTGTCTGAATGGGTCTTTAGTGTGTGCATTAGTCATTGAGTGGATCTGTGAGTGGGTGTTTGAGTCACTGAGTGTGTTGGTGACTGACTGTGTTAGTGGCTGTAAATGTCTGTGAGTGGGTGCATGAGTGTCTATGTGGGCTCATGAGTGGGTGAAGGTGTCTGAATGGGTCTGTTATTGGGTGCATGAATCTCTGAGTGGGTCTGTAATTGGTTGTGTGAGTGGCTGCATGGGTCTGTGAATGGGTATATGAGTATCTAAGTGATTGTCTGAGTGTGTCTGTTAATTGGTATATCAGTGTCTGAGTGGGTCTGTCAGTGGGTGTATGAGTGCCTGAGTATGTGAGTTGGTTCTAAATAATGATGTGGGTGTGTCAGTAGCTGTGTGAGTGACTTGGCCACAAAGTAACATAACCTGCCCTTTTAACCAACTAGAGTGCACAGCTTCAAACAAAATATCGACCCAAGTGGAGTACTTTTGAACTAACCCTGGGCGTAGTGGGCCTAGTGGGGCTACGTGGAGCATCGCGTAGTGTGGGCAAATCTACGCACACTCGCGCGCTCCGCGTAGCCCCACTATGCACCGCCCACCTCCCTCCCGCCCTCATTTTAAAATAAATTAAAGAATTATGAAAGTAAATTAAATACCTTACCTGCGGTGCGGCGTCCCGGGGCTCCCTCTTCCTGCTTGACCGGCAACTTCTTCTCACAAATGCACATGCGCGGACGCCCACGCATGCGAATTTCTCGAAATACGCATGCGCGGGCGTCCGCGCATGCGTATTTGTGAGAAGAAGTTGCCGGTCAAGCAGGAAGAGGGAGCCCCTGGATGCCACACCGCAGGTAATGTATTTAATTTACTTTTAAATTCTTTAATTTATTTTAAAATTAGGGTGGGCGGGAGGCGGGTGGCGGGCAGCTCTGCTTCGCCGCGGCATGTGCGTAGCGCTGCCTGCTATGCCTACTTCATAAACTGCAAAGCAGGCAGCGCTACGTACACTCCGTGGGCGGAGCGGAGTACTACGCCCGGGATTACTTTTTACTGGTTACTCACTAAGTGCTACCTCCTTGTGTAAATGTACAGTACGTGTTCTACACAATAGCCACGTAATGCATCACAAGCAAATGTCACCAGTATCCTTTTGTGCATTTTGGCAATGTGATTGTTCCTGGTGGGTCTTTATCCATAAATATTTGATAACATGAATCCTGCTATAGAGAGACAATGAGACTACAAAGTGGTACAGCTCCACCAAACAAGGGTGTTTCGTCTTGACTAAATGAAGTAAGTGCTTCTTTGGTTGGTGGAAATGTCCTCATATTCGTCAACATCAAGAACTCCTCACCAAACTCAGTGGGAAATACGCTGGGGGTTGCTTGTTAAGCTGTGCATCATACTGGCAAACGGCAGGAAGCCCTTTGCATACCAATAAGGTGGGCAGGGAAAATGGGCAAAGCTTCTAAGTGATTTGCACGTTTGCATACTCACAGTAATTTAAGGAACTATGGACTCTGCTCTCACCAGGACAGGACAACAAAGAACCAATTCGTCACAGTCACATACAGATTGCACTCCAATAGATCAACAATGCAGTCACCTCAACGAAGGATATCTGATCATTTTTCAATATGGATTTGCCAAGAAAACACACTTGCTTTGACTTTGCCAAACCCAGTAGTTAGGATCATTACAGAAGTGGAGCTTCAATGTGGGAACCTGCTAAGTTGATACTTGTAAGTGCCTCACATCGAGGTCTAATTTCTGTGAAATGAGCTTTGGGGCCAAAACAGTCCTAGAAAAACTTAATGGGGAAGGGGGACTACCTCGCTTCATTTCAGCATGTTTGTGCCCCATGGCAAGGTGGTGGTCCCTGGGGCATTTAGAAAGTAGGAGGGGGTCCTCGCAGCACCCCTCCTGTATAAATAATAAGATCTGGATAGGTGGTGGTCCCCGGGGTGTTTGAAGGCCTGAGGATGGGGGCCATGCTGCCCCCCTCCAAATTAACAAATAAAGCACTGGGGAGATGGAAGTCTCCGGGGCTCAAACTGGTCTTGGAGAGGGAGGCCATGTGTGCTGTTAGGGATTGGGCGGGTGCCTAACTGTTTTCCTTTGCTTTCTATCTTTTTCCTTTCTCGTTGTGGATGCATGGTTGGGACTTCTGGTGCACGTGCAAAATTGGCATGATCATTGGGGTATAAGACGGGCCGTCAGCAGGAACTCCTTGCTTGGTTTCGTTTCCTGGTCTTGTTACCCGGAAGGACTTCGCCTTTGTTCTCTGCTTCCTGTACGTCGGATCGTCTTGCCTTGTTTCCCCTTTGTGGATTTGCTGCCGCTCGCAGGACTGCGGGTGGTTTTAGTTCTGGGACATTGTTCTTTTTCCCTTACTGGATTTAAATACCACGGCTATCCGGTGTCCTGCTCACTTATATTATAGGGTATGAATGTGTAGCGGGTACACGGCTGCGTGCCTGTCTCTCTATCCTGGGCTACTTCATTTACTTCCTGGGTATTTTACGACCTATCTAGGTCGTTTATGGACTTTTAACACTTTAGGGTTATTTTTCACAACCCGTTTGGGATATTGTTTATGGACCTATTTTTCCTCCTTTTTGGGTTTGTTTTCTTAGTTACTAAGATGGGGGTTTTTTATGTCTGTGCCAGACTTTTTCCCCTTGTATTTGATCCCTGAGGATACACACACTGGATATTGGGAGAACCTCATATTGCCTCTTTCCCACCAGAAGACACGATTTTTGGATTCAGCGTGAACCCTGGCGGATGGGCAAATTGTGCTCGTATTACAGGTAAGAGCCTGTCTTTTCCTGCGCCAAGCAGTGCCTGATCATGCATGTTCATAAGTGATGTAAATTGGTGTTAAACTGAATTCCTGTCTTTTATTTCCTCACAGGGTACGTCGGCCTTCTACCTACCTGTAGCAGGCTGAGGGGAGTGTTGTACACAAGTGTCGAACCCTTGTGTTTTCCCTTTTTTACCCCCACCTTCTCCCTGTGTTCCTGGAAGCTATTTTATTGTGTATATACCGGTGGTAGCTGCCAGGACAGGGGTAGCGGACTGGGTATATCTTCGCTCCTGCAGTGTTGGGTGGTATCTGGTCATATCAGGACATGCGCCCCCTTCCCTCTTTTCTTAATAAAAGTTATGCCCCTGAGATATGGTCCACCAGGAGGCTGAAGGAGAAACAAGAACGGGGTACTGTGCTTGCTTTTTATCAATTTTTGATGCAAATTTGCAAATGTTCAGGATTTTGTGGCAACATTTTTTTTTTACAGATTGCTTTTTGGCCCTGGCGGACACTCTCTGGGACCCCAGAACCAAGGCAAGGGGGTTAGGGTATTCCTGCCCTTCCCCTTTTTATTTTCTTTTTTTTAGGGAAGCGAGTCACATGATGGCTGACAACACTTCCTGACTGAAGTGTTGGTAGCCAATCAGATCTCTGCAGATCTCTGCACAAGCTCCTCATTATTTGAGAAGGCTATACAGTCAGAGGTATACAAATGTGGATTTCCTTTAATTTCTCAAAAACTACTGAAGGATTTACAGCAAATTACTGGAAGCATGATCTGCAAACCTAAATGTTACCTTTCTGTCAAATTTGATATAATTCCATCCAGCGTTTCGGGCAGTAGTCGTATTCAAAGCCCCTATGGGAATTAACACAGGAAACACACTATTTTTTAAATCCTCCTTTTTCATGATCCCTGTTTGACAGATCAACCCCAAATGTTCCATGCACAACTAGAATGACCGGCACACTTACTTGGGGAAATTTTTGTGAAGATTTGTCAAACAGCGCGAAAGAAATAGGCAAGTCAAAAAATGCTTTTCCTATGCAAACATGGTCCTAACTATAATTACCTACTGGCAATCACTAGTAGGATAAATATATCTATATATCTATATCTATAGCTATATTTATATATAGCTATAGATAGATAGATAGATAGATAGATAGATAGATAGATAGATAGATAGATAGATAGATAGATAGGTGTATATATGCATGTATACATACATATATACATACATATATACATACATATATACATATATATATATATATATATATATATATATATATATATATATATATATATATATATATATATATATATATATATATATATATATATATATATGCAGTCCCCTCAGGACTGCATGTACCAGCATGCTTCAGTCAGGCAGGCTGAAAGCGCGACTCACCCATTGGAGGAGAAGTTAATGACATCACAAAGGGGAGCGGTTTTCAACTCACCTGCACCTCGTTGAACACCACAGAGAGCGCGAAGACCCAGGAACAGGCACTGATGAGAGCCATTGGAGGCTTGAAACGCGTCTGCCTTAGCGTTTGTTGGGACTGCTGCACTACGCGCATTTTATTTCAATAAAGTCCTTGCCTCGAATTCCGGAGTGTGCTGTGCTTTTTCCTGAGTTGGAGGAGGCGTTGGACTCATGTTTTGTCAGCAGCAGGTCGCTGACTAACAGCACACCCTCTCGGTCTGGTGCACCGTGTTAAGACCAGCAACTCTCTTGGAATTATTGCACGAACTGCAAAAACACGGAGCCCCCCCGACCAGTTTTGACTGCCTACATGGTGTGATACACTGCATTTGGGGAGAGAGGAGGTGATATTTTCGCCTGAATAAGGAGTCGGGTGTAAGGCTTTTGGTCATCCTGCAGGGCTCTTGATCTGGAGTGTGGCCCTGATCCAGTATTTTGGGACATCACTTGGTGGTGGAGTGTTTCTGTTACTGAACAAACACCCCTCAGGACTGCATGTACCAGCATGCTTCAGTCAGGCAGGCTGAAAGCGCGACTCACCCATTGGAGGAGAAGTTAATGACATCACAAAGGGGAGCGGTTTTCAACTCACCTGCACCTCGTTGAACACCACAGAGAGCGCGAAGACCCAGGAACAGGCACTGATGAGAGCCATTGGAGGCTTGAAACGCGTCTGCCTTAGCGTTTGTTGGGACTGCTGCACTACGCGCATTTTATTTCAATAAAGTCCTTGCCTCGAATTCCGGAGTGTGCTGTGCTTTTTCCTGAGTTGGAGGAGGCGTTGGACTCATATATATATATATATATATATATATATATTCACTGGAAAAAATACAGGTTTCAGGGACGTTCTAGTTAGTTGGACATTTCACTCGTACAAAACCAGTGAAATTCAGCCATTATAGTTAGTTCCGCTAACTATAACTTGCGCCCCTGCAATGCACTGCTGATGACATCACATACTACATCACTCTTGACATTGTTAAAATGTAAAATCTGATTCTTTCATTTTTTGATTAAGCTATGCTTCATTAATTTTCACCCCTGCCCTACTTTAAGCCTGGCTCTCTTTTTGACACCGCATCTGTATAAACATGAGTAAAGAATTGATGGTTGGGACATTGTAGGCTGTGTAAACATGCAGAGTCAGCTTGCTCAAAGGTTTTCAGGCAATAGTTAATCCTTAAGTAAAGTCTACTCTGAATAGCACATTTTGTTGTTCAGTCTTAAAACGTAGAAATTGCACAAGACACAGAGGCTGTCAGATTCTTGCCTTAGCTTATTTGTGTGTTCTTTCCAAAGTTCTATTTACCTCTGGGCATTCCTTATTTGTGATCTTCCCTATAAAAACCCATGTAGCCATTGTTCAAGCGTGCTCCTTCCTTGAGTAACTCCATGGTGCTCGTTGGATGGAGACTCATTCTGAATGCTTAATAAATTACCTATGGTTTGCACTTAGCACCACTGTTGATTCCTCCTTACTTGATAAGGACCCGTGGCAAGAGTGGTGACCCTGCAATAAGCAGATTAAAATTAATCTGTTCCACAACATGGTTAGTGACATCACTGATGACATCACTGATGAAATCTCAAATGACATCACTGATGACATCACTGATGACATCATCCACGTGATAATCTGATGCATCTTCTCACACCCTAATATAACCTTTGATAATTCTACTCTAAATTACAGACTGCCATTGTGGCAGTGCATTGTGGGGGCGCGAGTTATACTTAGCTGAACTAACTATGACAGACGAATTTACTGGTTTTGTACGAGTGAAATGTCCAACTAACTATAAAGTCCCTGAAACCAGTGGTTTTTTCAGTGAATTTCAAAGGTTTTTTAAATGTGAATTTCTAACTATAACGTCCCTGAAACCTCTGTTTTTTTCAGTGAATTTCTAAGGTTTTTTAAATGCGAATTTCTAAAAATAACGTCTTAGCAATCCCACTGTGTGGGACTTACTGGAGGTAACAAGAGGGGTAGTTGGCCCCCAAGGACATTCTTGGGGGGGCCATCCTTGGGGGTCAACTACCCCTCCTATTACCTCCAGTAAGTCCTGCACAGCAGGATTGCTAAGTTCTCATAGCAGGCCATGACCCTTTGTCCACCACTCTGCAAACACGCTCCCTGGTGCACTCATGGATGGGGAATGAAGATCCCTTGGCTGCTGGGGGTCCTTTAGGTGCCAACTAGCCTACCTCTTATCTCCAATAAGCCCTACACAGTGGGATTGCTGAGAGGTGTACAAAGGTCAAGCCCCCTTTTGCCAACACTCTGCCCGTTCTAAGTTAGGGTATTAAGTCCCCTTCATTCCTGAGGGACCTGGGGGCCAACTAGCTCACCAGGTAATTCCAGTAAGCGCCACACACCTGGATTGCTGAGAGTGGTCGGAGGCCACGCCCCCTTTTTACACCACTCTGCACACAGGTCCTGGCATACTGCAGCTCAGGGGATGAAGTCCACTTGTGTCCTGAGGTCCTCAGGACACAAGAGGACCTGATCGCCCCACCACCAATGCACCAAGAGGTGCGTTTGAACAGTGGTGTAAAAAGGGGCATGACCTCAAACCACCTCTCTGCAACGCAGCTCTGTGGTGCATACTGGAGGTACCTGGTGGGCTAGTTGGCCCCCAGGAACCTTCAGTATTCAAGGGGAATTAATTCCCCAACTTACAACGTGCCAAGGGGCGCGCTTGCAGGGAGATTAAGGGAGGGGGCTGTACCTCCGGCGAGATGCAGTTTTAATTTTTTTGAGAAGGGGGGCTGTTTGGCTCCCTTCTTTTACCATTTTTGGGGAGCTGGGGACCCCATCCCCCAGGGCCTGCCCTATTTATACATTTTTTATTTTTTTTAAACGGGAAGGGGGCCGTGGACCTGTGTTTGCAGAGTGGTGCAAAAAGGGGACGTGGCCTCCGACCACTTTTCTTGTTTTTCACCTTTTTTTCTACTGATTTCATGTGACTCGGTTACCAAGTCACAAAATGGCTTCCAACACATTCTGGTTTGGAGAGTTGGCAGCCAATCAGAATTGAGCTCATTCTCGAGAGGGTTCGCGAACCCTCCTCAGTGCTCAGATATCGATATTTTTATTTTTTGAATTTCTCAGCAACTACTGAACGGATTTACACCATTTAAAAAAAAAGATCACTTTCTGACCCAAGAACTACCTTTTTGCCACATTTGGTGTAATTCCGTTCAGCAGTTCGGGCTGTAGCCTCTTCCAATTTTTCCTATGGAAATTAACATGAGGAAAACGTGTTTTGGGCCCCCCATTTTTTCTTGGCCCCCGCTTGATGAATTACCCCAAAACTTTCAAGACAAGAGCTGACAGGAGCGGACCATTAGTTTTAATAATTTCTCTAAGATTCGTCAACCGGCGCCAAAGATATTGGCAAATCAAAAAACACTCTTCCTATGGAGAATAGGTCCTAACTATAACTACCTACTGGCAACTGTAGGTAATATATATATATATATATATATATATATATATACTGAGAGAGAGAGAGAGAGAGAGAGAGAGAGGGAGAGAGAGAGAGAGAGAGAGAGAGGGCAATATATATATAGTTATAGATATATATATATATATACATATATATATAAAACTTTGAACTTAAGCAACTTTTCATGTTTGATTTGAAACATTAAAATAAGTATGTAAGTATGTAATTGAAGCAATTATGTTATGAAACAGTTAGAGAGATAGAAAAAAGTACAAAGGCTGCTATCCGGCCAGAAAAGTCTTTTGTTGCCGGGACGAGAAGGGAAAATGCAGAAGGCATGTCATGTCCTTACTGCACTGTAGCACAAAAAAGAGAAAGTTATGAATGCCAAGTTCATCATCTTGTAAGCTTCAAGTACAATGTCTGTCTGTTCTTGTGGTCCCTGCTTCGCATCCAAGACCTGACAAAACTCATGCTGAAATAACCTCAGCAGCTGCTGGAGCCATCAAGCAATCAGAGGTTTTATTCACAGGCCAAATCTTCTTTCCCTTTCCAGCAGCGGTTGCAGAACTATAAACGAACTGTTGTCTGAGTGGATTAAGTGCAGAGCTATAGCATAGTGAAAGTTTTACAAGTACATTTTTAGTGGTGTTAAATGTATCACTTTGCATTCTAAAATCGCAGATAGGGCATTTTATTCACCTCCCATATTGGGTAGTGTTGTAGAGGCTCTGTAGGAACCTTGGGTGGCAAATCCTACAGATTTGCTTCTGTGCCATACGATAATCTCTACCATCTATATTTGAAAAGTAGATGTAGTATAATAATGCACCATGCAGGCATTTAATGACATAATAGAACATAATAGAACATAAAATAACATAACATAATGTAATGTAGCTTAGCATAGCATAGCATAGCATAACATACATGACACAAATAGAAAGAGGTCTTAGCAAAGCCAATAGGTCTGGCCTTGGCAAGCATTCAATGTTTTATTTATTTATTTATATATTTTTTGTAAATGTGCGCAGCGTGCAAAAAAAAATTACAAAGACAACATGTGAAATTAAATGACCGTGGCGCTAAAATTAACTCCTTTTCAGGTGGCTGTGTGCATGTGATCAGGCAAAATGCTAAAGGATGGCTTACAAGTTTCATGGTCCTGGAACAGGCAGCACCTCACCGCTCGGCTCCAGGACCACCGAAACTTACCACCGCCGGTCTGCCAGATTACAAGTAATTTTGTATTCTGTTGGCGGGTGGCGTGGCGGTCCCGCAGTGGTGCTGTTAAACAGCACCCCTGCAGGGCAGCCAGGGCACCATGTCATGAATTCATTCCTGGGCAGGAAATGAGGGTGCAAAACTACAGGGGGCACAACATGTGCCCCCCTGCATGCACCCATGCACAGGGGCAAGAGGTGGCCCTAAAGAGCCTCCTTTGCTGCCACACTGCCACCCTATTCATGGAGGTGTGACCGCCATGAAAGGACAATGGAGAGGAAACTGAACATATGCTTGACAGTGTTGCTCTGGCACCACCAGGACTTTTTAGGCCTCGAACCGCTGCCAGTACCTGACAGGATCCTTGATCTGCAGCGGTAGCAACAGTTCAGTGGTGCCACCGTAGTCATAATAAGGCCCTAATACTCATGGTGCTACACAACGACTGGATGAAGTGAGCTTCATGTGTCATGTGTCATTCAGACGGAAAGTCTGAATGACACATGAATATAGCAAATAGGAAAGTGGGTTGATTGAAAATCTCTATATGTGTGTGTGTATATATATATATATATATATATATTCTTTTAATTTTTATTTTCATAATTGTTTGGGAAAATATGAGGCTGGAGCTGTTTCTAGGCCAGGCCTTTAAACTACTCAAAGGTAGGCCTGGGTGGTGAATGCCGCTCTGTTCCTTGGAGATCGAAGAGTGCAGAAAACTCCACTCCGCGTAGTGCAGCAGAGCTTTTTTCCCCACTCGTGAATGGTAAGTTCGCGATTGCGAACAGCCGCTCGGGAAAAAAATTTGCCCGAGTGGCAGGAAGACCAGTGTAAACAGCAGTATGCACTGCACTCCGCCACTTGCGGGACTCCTCGGAGTTCTTTTGTCACTTCGCGGAGTTCCGTGTAGCGAAACTCCGCAAACTATGACTAGGCCTGGTCAAAGGGCAGTAAGAAAACATTTTGCAAAAGCTCCAAAGCAACTACTAACCTTGTAAATGTGGTTATTGCTTCTCCTCAAATGCACTTTTGGTAATATTTCCAGGGCTGTGAACATTCTTGCTTCTCCAAGAACATTATAGGTAGGCATGCAATGCTAGACTGCAATCTGAATTCCTATAAAAATAAATGGAGTTTCTCCTACGGTTCAAGGTAAAGGCTTCTTATTCGGTTTTGGGAGAATGGATTTGGAGGAATGTGGGATATTTGAATATGGAATGGGTAATTGGAAAGGTGAAGCAGTTTAAAGCTTAATCATGCAAACTGCAAGCAAGGGACTTTTTTAATTTGAATTACATATATGAATCCAATGCCTTCATGTATCCAGTAGCAATGGTGCACATTTTGGTTGGTATTCTGGTGTAGACATGATTACAATTGCTATCGTATTTTAATGTAGGGCACTACCGCTATATATGCCAACTCTAAAACACAGTTGACATGAATTCACCTGTGTATTTTCTCCTGCTCAAGGCACATGAAGGCTCAAATGAGTGTAAGTGTTTTTATCATATGTACTATGAGAATATAGAATAGTATGGCATTCAATGCCACCAGTGGATTTTGGCGTGTTTTCAGATGTAAACCTGAGGATAAAGAATGCATACGGATTCACCTTAACCAATAACTGCTTGGTCTTTTGTACTCCCTTTTGTATATTTAAGGTACTTTGTTTTTTACACTTCCATTACTTTATTTCCACATATATTATCTATGCCGAATGTATGTATTTTTTATCCAACATCCTGTAATTATAAAGGTAGCCCAGGTTTGTAGATTCCCCTTAAAGGGAACAGAGAAAATAGCCAATATATAGCTAGATTTTGGTTTTGTTTTGAAAAAAAGTGTTGTGCAAAAATCATATATTTTCTTCTTCTAACAATGGCATCAAGGGAAGGTTTGGTGTGCTAGAATCACCTTTATTGATGTAAATCTGATCTGGATCTCCTTTCTGACAATATAACTGCATTAAACCATCTTGGTATTATTTGGTCATCATTTAATGTATATATTGTAACTAAGTTTTATCTTAAAGTATATCCTCTCATTGAGACATTGTTATATGTTACCAAATTTTCCCAGGTCTTTACTGGGACTACGGGTGTCTCCTGCAGTTAATACACAAAGATCATCTTTACAACAGCCTTCGGGAACAGGGAAAGTTGTACTACAAAATGATTTTTTGCCACAGTTTATGTAGTCCATTTTTCCTAATTTTTGTGATTTCAAGATACCTCCAGTTTGTGATGGAAACTGGTGTAAAACCAATGGGTGATTCCTCAAAGATATAATTTCTGAAAAGAAGACAGAATTCTGTATTCATCTAAGGGTCGTTTGTGTAGATCCCTCAAGCTTTTCCCAAATAAAAGAATTGTCAAAACATCAAAATAATAAAAGTAAGCATGCAAAAATAGTTTTTCACCTGTAGATTCTGGTCATGATGACCGATTCACAAGAGCAATATAGCGTTACTTCTGGTAGACCCTTTTAGTGACGAGGATATATATGGCTTGTAGCTTCTCAAAAAATATGAGATACTCAGAGGCAACAACTAAATTACAGCACAAAACGAAAAATACTTCAAAATGTGACATTGAGGCATTACAATTCACCCAGCACAATCAATGTTTTTACAAAGTGGGTTGGCTCTTGCTCAGGCTTCACCCAGGGAAGCCTAAGAAACCCAGACATTTCTGAAAACTAGACATAAAATGGATTCAGGATGGTGTGACTTGCATAGATCTCACAAAGTTTTGTTACCTAGAGTTCCATACAAACCTCAAACATTTCTGTGAGGGAACATTACAGAATCTCAGGGGATTCCTAAATATTCTACCACCCAGTATTCCCACATAAAATGGTATCCCACTTGCGTGGGTAGGCCTAGCACCTGTGACAGAAAAACCCACAAAATAAAACATGGACAGATCAAATTTTCAACTCATATCTGACCCTTTTTTTGCAGTGTGGGTAGCTGTGGATTTCGGGCCTGGGCTTGGCAGGGGATCCTACAACCCCAGAAATTTCTGAACCCTAGGGACCTAGGAGAGTCGAGGGTGGTCTGACTTGTGTGGATCACATGACTTTTTTTTACATAGAAGGCCTTGCAAACCTCAAACTTTGGATAAAAGGACAGATTGTCTGCACATTTCGGAGGGAGGAAGTTCCAGAATCTGTGAGGATCCACATATATGTCCTACCACCTAGCATTCCCACACTTAAAATGGTACCCTACATGTGTACGTGCAATCACAATAGAATAGGACGGAAAATAAAATATGAACAGATCCAATTTTGGTTGAACGATAGAATATTGTCTCAAAAATACTGTTTACAAAGATAGTGTGTTTATGTACTTACAATGTAAAGTATAAAATATGGGGGGATAGTCTCAAGAACGTGTGATAAACATCGCAAAATTAGCGTAATGCAACTTTGCATATTCCAGTTTATTGCGGGAAAACAACACGGTGTTAACGTAGTATTCTCAACACGGCGGCACCATGTGATAATCCCTCGCGTCAAATGACTGCGTTAAAATCAACGCGACGCTGCAAAAATGAAAAACGCGAAAAAACATGCAATTACACCAGTCGCGATCCAAAAATAAGTGAACACCAGCCACAGGCATGCAATTCCCATGCGTCAATCAGGAAAATGCACTATAAAAGTAGAAAAAAAACATACAAACAAAAGCCAAACAACAGTGAAGCACAATGGAGGGAGCCGGAGCAAGTACAGAGGACAACCAGAGCCCCACAAGCTCCCCGGAGGACCAGCCTGGGTCCTCGGGGTCAGGGAAGGGCAAGGACAAGAAGAGTAGGTAAAAAACGGTTCAGTCTGCATGAAAACAGGATCCTGATAACGGAGGTGATAGAACACCATCAACTACTGTTCGTCACCTCCACTGTGTCACTGGCAACTAAAAATGGTATATGGCAGACCATCATGGACAAGGTAAGTGCAGTCGGAGTGCTGAAGAGAACAATGGAAGATGTCAAGAGGCGCTAGAATGATGTGAAGTGCAAAACCAAGCAGAAACTCGCAAACAACTGGAAGGCAGCAATGCAGACTGGAGGTGGGAGCCCAGCACCACAGGAGGAGCTGGATGAGATGGAGGAAATGGTGTCCACAGTCATCAGTTCAACATGATCAGACACAACAGAAACAGGGTGAGTAATGACCAGGGACTGGGGGGACGGGAGGAAATGGGCACAATGGCACACATGCACAATTAAGCATAGCACATCTGCGGACAAACCATGCCCCAGGCCCCCAACTCCCACCAAGAGACCAATGCACCCACGTATGCAACATCTCAGCACTGTATAAGCACAGAAGTCAGAGGCACACCGCATGTTAGGGATAAGGGGGCAGCTAAATCAGAGCTGCAGGGGCAACTCCCCCAAAAAGCGGCAAGCACGCATTACATGCAGATCACATCAACATTGACAACGATGTGGTACAAACCGCAACACGTCCACAACAGAACAGAGGACACAGCTGGTGCTGTATGTGTGTAGAATCTGGACAATCACATTTGGCATTGCAGGGAAATGTGAGTTGACAATGTACAAGTACAAACACACATCCGTGATGTTGTCGGAATGTCCCCTGTCCTGCATCAATTACGCAGCTCCCCCAAATAGTCACAATGTACACTGTCATGGAGTCTGAATGTAAACATGTACAATGCGTCAACATACATGTGAACACAATATTAAACTGCATTTTCCCTTCACATTGCAGGGGGAAATCCAATACCTCCTGCAGAGCCGGCCGAACCTCTCTTCTCTGATGACGAAGAGGACCACCTCATCTTCAACTCTGACGCCCTCCAACAGCTCGTGGAGAGCCTCCGCAGCCCACTTCCAGGAGCAGGGCAGCCCAGCTGCTACGAGGAGAACCCCACCGGCACAGGACACACACCAGGCAGCACCCACCATCATGGCTGCCTCCCAGGACCCCCACGACAAACACATGGCCTTCCAAAGCCGCGTGTTGGGATGCCAGGAGAAGCTGGCTAAACAGGTGCAGGTGGGGTTCGACTGCATCAGGGACCACTCACAGTCCCTAATGGACACCCACAGTGCACTCCATGCTCTCAAACGAACAATGGCTGACATCGCTAGAGTCCTGACTCTGCGACAAGAATGACTGTCTAGTCAGAGTGCCTCCAGCGATCTTGCCCAGGAGTTGGGAAACATGCGGAGGATCATTGAGAACATGGAGTGGATGCAGGTGGAAAGAGCGGCTGCCATGGCTGCACACCAGCGAGAGGTAGCTGGGTCCCTCAATGCCCTAAAGACCCTCCTGATGGCATTGCTGCCACAAGCCCTGGCACTGATGCATACTGCTGCTACCACTCCATCCACATCTCCGGCACCTGATGTGTCAGTGCTACACAGTGTGGCAGACATTCCACCTCCGGCCTCTGAGGTGTCACTGCCACACAGTGCTGGAGACAGAACACCATCGGACACATGTGAGGCACGTGCAACAGCAGAGGACGAAGATGTGGATAAATCTGCCTCCGTGGTCATAAGGGCACAGTAGCATTCATCTCCACCATATGGCCGGTTTCTGCTTGGTTCTGCCCTCTGCATCATCACCTTCCACTGTCCCCCGATGCACTCTGCGACACTCACCTTGGACCTCGACATGGACTGCCATATTCTATTTGGTCACCAATGACACAGCTATCAGACTGCGGACTGAACTCCTCCTCATCTGATGTACTTGTCATTCCCTGAAGGACTCTGGCTGGCCCTCCATGGGCCAACAATGTTAAGTGGGGTTTGCATGGCCCTTTACTGCTCCAGCTACAACACTCCACTGAATGTGCATTAAACATTCATATTCACACAGATGTGTCATGTCTATGATCTTTCAAGTGTGGAAGTATGGATGAATGTAGGGTCAGTGTGTCCCCCTTACGTCCATCATGCTCATGTTGTGAGACTTGGGTCACAGAGTGACACATTGCTGATTGCGGTCCGGGTAGCGCCAAGACTACAATGGAAACACACGCATTACTTACTTCCTTGTCTAGTCCAGGACAGAACCACGCCCAGAGCCCCAGGGTCATTGTTCACACCTTTATGCTGGACTGGCATACGCCAGGCCAGCCCACTCCGCTTACGCTCACAGGGGGGGGATGACAACGCTACATATCCCAGGTCTTCCCTGTAGGGATCTGCTGCTCACAGGTCTAGTTGTCAGCATGCCACAGCCACTCCCTCATGGCTGGTTTACACCCACACCACACCCATCCAGCAGAGCCGTCACAGGACATGTGACCCTGCCAATAAAAAGGGCCTGGTGCACGTGCTGGGTGCCATTTCCAGTCTGCAACTGGGTGTCTCTGTGTGTTTATCATTTATGCATGAGGGCCTAGGGCCCTGCCACCTCACATTGCCCAGTGCCGGGGGTGACATGATGGTGTCCGCACCACGAGACTCAATCATAAAGGGTCCATGGCTTGCGGTGCACAGACTTGGTGGCACCGGATACACTGCGGCAGGCACACCGCCACGGGACGATGTCTTTCGGTGCACTGAGATAGGGGCATCTAAAGTGCTGGGCGGGTGTGCAGCCTGCGATGATATGCCGTCCTGGCGGTCCGGACTGGTAGGATTAGTGTGAGCCCTGATGGACCACAGTGTAGGCCTGAGCCAGCAGTCAGTGCGGGCCTACCGCCATGTGGCGTCACCTCGCGGTTCATAGAGTTAGTGGCACCCCAAGAGCTGAGCGGGTGTGCAGCCTACGAAGATGCCATCCGCACTGATATGGTCTTTGCCATAGCGAAATCAAGACCCAGAATCAAGTGTGTGACTTGGTGGCCCGCAGTGCGGGGCTGCATGATGTGGAGGGTGCCATGGTCACAGGCCCCAGGCTTGGAGCTCCCACCGGCACGTGGTGGGCCCTCTTGGAGACATGCCGGTGGCGGAAGGTGATCAGTGAGGCCTGTTTGCGCAGGGGTAGGCAATCAACGCTGGGCGGCAGGAGGGGCCTGGGGTGCAGCAGCCTGTGTGCGCAGTGGCGGGCAAGCGATGATGGCGTATGCAAATGTATGGTCTCTGCCATTCATGTCTTTGGAAATTGCTTCAGATAAGGGACCTGGGGGACTGCAGTGTATACCGTCACGTGGTTGACACACCGGTGGCAGCAGGTGAGCAGTGAGGCCTGGGTCTGCAGTATCGGCACTCTCTCTCCCTCTCTTCCCCTCTCCCTCGCTCCCTCTCTCTCTCTCGCTCTTTCTCTCTCTCTCCCAGTCTTTCCCTCTCTCCCTCTCCCTCTCTCTCTTTCTCTGTCTCTCCCCCTCTCTTTCTCTCTCCCTCCCTCTCTTTCTCACTCCCTCTCTCTCTCTCTCTTTCTCTCTCTCTCTCTATCTCTCTCTCTCTCTCTCTCCCTCTCTCCCTCTCTCTCTTTCTCTCTTTCTCTCTTTCTCTCTCTCTCCCTCTCTTTGTCTCTCCCTCTCTCTCTCTTTACTACTCTCTTTATCTCTATCTCTCTTTCGCTCTCTCTCTCTGTAATATGATGAGCGCATAACGCACCTTCTTATCTAGGTTTTTGTCTTGCAGGCTCTAACTTACAGAATGTCCTGAGAAGACCCGTCACGACTCTTAAGAATTGTTGTTTTGGGTTTATTCTGTAATAAACTTATTATTTGGATATTCTGAGATGAATGTATGATTCTCCTTTTTCTGACCTCTCATGTATGTTAGGTGTTGTGATTGTGCGACTTCAGGTGAATTGTTTGGTTCATGATTTCGTAGAGTTGATGTGAAATATCTTTTTTCAAGGGAAGGAGGTGCCCGGGGTAGGCCCCCGGGGGGGGGGGGGGGGTCCTGGGTGTGGTGGCGGTGGGTGTTGTTGCCCTATTGGGCTCTGGGCTGCATGTTCAGTAGCTCCATGTCATCTGTCGTTCTTCATGTGTGGCTCTAGGCTGTACTCCCTTGTCTGGTGTCGGTTGTCATCCGACTTTACACCAGGTAATAGCAGGTGTGAAATTCCTGCTGCTAACGCGCCTTATCGCCTGTTTTGTGATCTTATCGCCGATCCTGCTGGTTGTTGAGAATGTTGAGCTGCTTTTTGCACTGGAACGCCTACTCTGCATCTCATTAGCGTTAGCAGCCGGGGTCATCTGTGGCGATGTTTTTTGCGGCTGCTATAGCGGGTAAACTGGTGATATGGGCTGTTAGCACCAGATTGTGAATGGGGCGATAAATTTATCATTACTTTGATTGACTGCGATAAAGTGCCGATAACTCGGCGATAAGTCCTTGAGAATATGCTCCATAGTGTCAAAAACATTGTGAAAAAGAATATCACCAAAAAGTTACGTTTTTTTTGTGAATCTCAATTAATAGTACATTTATTTAAAAAGTTAAATCAGTAAAAAGTTTAATACAATTTAAAATAAATCATTTTATGAACATGTATTAAAAGGTATATATATATTTATATATATACTTTTAAAATATAGAACAAAAATTTACCACTTTCTAAGATAACTTTAATTTAAAATATTAACGCTAATGTTAAATCAAAATAGGGAAATATATATATAAGAGAGAAAACTTTACCTAACTTAAATATTCATATGAGCATATCAAATATATTTATTGATTATTTTATACATCTAGGGGCCGATTCCGATCCTGGAAAAATGTTCCCCGTACGAATTGTATCCGGAATTTTTACCGTACGAATCGTACAAGTAGCGTACAAACTGCCAAGTACGATTCGTATGGGAAAAAGTCCATACGAATCGCATTGGAAAAATTTCCCCACACGTCCTCGGCTCGGAAAATGTGTCCGACACATCCCCGGACGATTTACCGTACGAATCGGAAAAATGAAGTCTGACCGCGCAAGTACGATCCGTACTGTCCTTCCGATTTTACAACCGTATGGAAATAACACCGTACGGACCGAACTCCTATAGCAACCATGGAGACTTGTGCCCGCATATGCGCCGAACACCCCACCCCAGACCCCGTATGTACACGTAGAACACCCCCCCAGCCCTGGTATGTACGCGCCGAACACCCCCCCAGCCCCCGTATGTACGCACCAAACGCCCCCCCAGCCCTCGTATGTACGCGCCGAACACCCCCCCAGCCCCCGTATGTACGCGCCAAACGCCCCCCCGGCCGCGGATGTACGCACCGAACCCCCACCAGTGTATGTACGGAGCGTACCCCCACCCGTGTATGTATGGAGTGTACCAACACCCCACCAGTGTATGTACGTGCCGAGCCCCCACCAGTGTATGTACGGAGCGTACCCCCACCCGTGTATGTATTGAGCGTACCAACACCCCACCAGTGTATGTACGGAGCGTACCCCCACCCGTGTATGTACGGAGCGTACCCCCACCCGTGTATGTATGGAGCGTACCCACACCCGTGTATGTACGGAGCGTACCCCCACCCGTGTATATACGGAGCGTACCCCCACCCGTGTATGTATGGAGCGTACCAACACCCCACCAGTGTATTTACGGAGCATACCCCCACCCGTGTATGTATGGAGCGTACCCCCACCCGTGTATGAATGGAGCGTACCCCCACCCGTGTATGTATGGAGCGTACCCCCACCCGTGTATGAATGGAGCGTACCCACACCCCACCAGTGTATGTACGGAGCGTAACCCCACCCGTGTATGTATGGAGCGTACCAACACCCCACCAGTGTATGTACGGAGCGTACCCCCACCCGTGTATGTACGGAGCGTACCCCCACCCGTGTGTGTATGGATCGTACCCACACCTGTGTATGTACGGAGCGTACCCCCACCCGTGTATGTACGGAGCGTACCCCCACCCGTGTATGTATGGAGCGTACCCACACCCGTGTATGTACGGAGCGTACCCCCACCCGTGTATGCATGGAGCGTACCAACACCCCACCAGTGTATGTATGGAGCGTACACCCACCCGTGTATGTATGGAGCGTACCCCCACCCGTGTATGTACGGAGCATACACCCAGCCCCCCCTGTATGTACAGTGCGAAACACCACGACCGATGGACGGTGCGGACCAACACCCTGCCCATGTCTGTAAGCACCCTACCCCAGGCTCCTACACCAGCACCCACACCCAACATCGCGCATGTACGAGTCGTACTAAGCCATAGCAAAGGACAGCACTGTACAACAACATGGCCCATGTCCCCACCATACAGACACCAAAAACACTCGTACTGAACCAGGACAAACCAAAACAACACAAGGAGAGTCAATTTGATTCACAAAACACCACAAAACATGTCCAACCAGCCCAAATACATCCTATACATTGACCTGCAACTGCCAAACAGCTAAACAGAGGTCCAAAACACAACCACTCCTTATAACACACCCACCCAAAGTTCAAACACAGCCACACCCACAAATGGACCAATAAAAAGGCCCAACACACACAAACCATGATCCTTTGCAACAGATCCACTACTGCCAGACCACAGAGACAACGCACTGCACCATACTACATCCATCAATACACCTTACACTTGCACTCCTTCACACAACCACCATCACAAACACCCCCTCATCACATTCACACACACACACCTTTACAACCACACTCACACACCCACAACCATCCACACCCACCCCCCCACAACCATCCACACCCACACCCCACACCATGCCCACTAACAAGAATCCAAAGTTCACAAAGGATGAGCTGGAGGTCCTTGTCGACGAAATCGTCAGAGTCGAGCCACAGCTCTTTGGAACATTGGTCAGACGGACCAGCATATCCGAAAAATCAGCCATGTGGCAGAGGATTGTCAATTCTGTGAATGCTGTTGGGGCCACCAGAAGGACCAGGCATGAGTGCCAAGCCAGGTGGTACGATCTGCGGAGGACGGTCTGCCGCAAAATGACGGATGATCACAACCAGGGGAACATCACTGGAGGAGGGCCGCCCCGCAGACCGGTACACTACCATCCCTGGGAGGAGAAGGTGATGGCCACGCTGCCGCCGGTGGGAGTAGACGGAGTAGAAGGAGTCCCAGACCCTGGTGAGTACACAAACAACTCACCTCACATGGGGGGAACGCCATACACAACCAAAATCACAATCATGCACTCAACCCCCCCAAAGCCAGCACCGGACACAACCACACTCCAAAAACACACACATGCCACTAGCGCCTCCATGCCCCATGCACCAAGCAAGGCCATGCCAAGTCACAGGCCACACAAAACACCAACACAAGACAGGATGTCCCCGATGCCGGGAGGGTGGGCCTCAAAACTAACATTGAGCAACTCAGAAGCACACAACAATGCCCTCAGCCCATATGGCCTAGGGCACAGCCATACAAACAGTGTGTCCCCACACAGTACTGTGTTGCCTGCAAATGGTGGCCGCGTTGCAGGATGACATGGGTATGAAGGCACAATTTGCACATAACAGCAGCTAATGAAGACGCATCACTCTGAAAGAGTGTCAGCACACACCGCCACAGCAGCAGCGAGGCTCAGACACTCCGCCCAATAGGTGCCCGGAGATTAGAAACAAACCCACATGAACAAGCCAATGGCCTTTGAAAGATCTGCAAACTGTGTGGGCTGAGGTGACAGAGGGTGACACACAGAGGGAGGGAGAGGGGGAGAGAAAGGGAGGGAGACAGAGGGGGACACAGGGAGACAGACAGAGGGAGGGAGGAGGCTGACAGAGGGAGGGAGAAAGGGAGACAGAGGGAAACGAACAGAGGGAGGAGGCTGACAGAGGGAGAGAGAAAGGGAGACAGAGGGAGACGGACAGAGGGAGGAGGCTGACAGAGGGAGGGAGAAAGGGAGACAGAGGGAGACGGACAGAGGGAGGAGGCTGGCAGAGGGAGGGAGAAAGGGAGACAGAGGGAGACGGACAGAGGGAGGAGGCTGACAGAGGGAGGGATAAAGGGAGACAGAGGAAGACGGACAGAGGGAGGAGGCTGACAGAGGGAGGGAGAAAGGGAGACAGAGGGAGACGGACAGAGGGAGGAGGCTGACAAAGGGAGGGAGAAAGGGAGACAGAGGGAGACCAAATCACCCTTGGGTGGTGTGGCCATGTCCGCTCATCAGCAGGTGGACTGTGTGCATGTAGACAAGGTTTGGCAGTGCGTTAACCCCCCCCTTTTTCGTTTGATAAACACTGGGCCATGTGTCAATCTGTGCACGAGTACATCCGTGCTGCAGGCACAAACCTAACCTTACACCCAGTATACCCACCCACTGTGTTTGTCACAAATGCTTAAGTTACCTACCTGCATTCTCAAATAGCATGGAAAAAGCACCATTTGGCCACATACAGTGCAACACGTAAGGCGGCTCTGCATGGCCTGCTACGCCCGCACACTACACTGATGACTGCGTTCCAAAAAGATGCATCAACTAAGATTGTGTCACACATAGGTAAAGTGTCGAAAGCTGTGGCCAAGGGACATACCCATGCACAAGTGCACTGTGAGAGGAATGCAAGCCATATCCAACCACCCAGAGGAACTGTGCCAACTCAAAAATGAATGAAACATGGATGTCGCATGTAACACAATTAACATTGTCTCTCTCACACACAGGTCAACGTCGTCGATCTCCCCCAACACTGGGGGGGGAAGACTCACAGGACCAGGCTGTGTGTGAAGAGGACCCCACCGGCAGCGACGACTCTCACCACTCCGTGGATGACCCAGACCAACCTGGCCCCTCTGGTGTCCAACCACCTGCAGCAACTGCGTCAGGTACAACTGTGCCAACCACCACCCCCATTCTTGCCACATCCCAGGAGACACCCAGGAGCCCTGCCCGCAAACAACAACACAGCCAGTCTGTCCAGGAGGGACAAGGTTCTCCGGGCACCCAGGAGGAGGCAGGCGACACCGCAAATGCCATCCCTCAGGGGTCCCGGAGACCCGATGTGCCCACAACGGCAGGCCAGGCGCAAGTGGGCAGGGGTGGTGGGAGTGGAGGACGGTGGAGGCGCGAACCTGACCAGTTGGCTCAGGAACCGGTAATGTCACACGTCAGCAACATCCTGGACACATACCGGCGTGACACCAGGGGCATGGTCCAGATTGTGTCCACAATCACAGACATCAAGGGGACCCTCGAGGAGATGAAGACCCTGGAGGCCGAGCAACATGCCTGTCAACAGCGACACCAAGGACGGATGGAGGCAAGACAGGCTGAGCTCGTGGCGGTGCAAACGGATATGACCCGTGTACTCTGTCGGATTGCCGAAAACATGGGCAACCCTCCCTGTGCCACCAGGCGAAGAACATCACCACCCACAGGGAGGGATCAGGAGGAGGAGGATTCATCCGACGGAGCATCACAAGCATCGTCACGGCCTGCTTCTGAGGGTCCCCGCAGGAAGGTGGGTCGTCCACGCAAAAGACCGTGAGAGTCAGCGGAGCATCACCATCTCCCAGGTCACCTGGCCTGGCACCTGGCCCTCTGGCCCAACAGCAGCACATCATCACATGACATTCTCTGGCACATGGACTTGCTGGTCACTGTCTGACCAATGTTGACAAAGACTGTGGCATAGACTCTGGCAAGGATACCAACTCCCCCAGTGAACTTTGGATTCTACACTCCCGCCAAGCACCTCTTGTCATCCCCCCCAAACACGTACCCCACCACAAATAAAAATCATCACAATCACGAGATGATGCCGTCATTTTGCATTATTCCACTACATGTGTGTGTTGTAAAGTCAAACCATGCCTGATTTCAGAAGTAACTCCAACCATCCATACCCTGGGGTCTGAGTCTGGCACAGGACACACATGGGTCACAATGTATCATCCAATACAGACATGGAGCACCATACTCACCCGTGATGGGCCCAACCAGCTGAGGGGGTGCCCGCACAACTGTGCCTACAGACCTATTTAGAAGAGCAACAGTCATGCGCAGAGGTCAGGGATCATGTGGAGTGTCCTGGGGTGCTACTCCCAGGTATGTGTAGACAGGTGGCAGAACCATGTCCTGCATGCTTGAGTCAGGTGGATGTGGAGAATGGTGGGCCGGCCAAGGTTGGATGCATGGAGATGGCACAATGGGGTCTTGGATCACAGTGCCACAAGGTTGTGTTGGGGTTGTGGGCTGCATCCTGAGTGTGTGCGTGGATTGAGAAGGTCATCCTGCAGCTGGAAGTGATCCATTCCCCCATCTTTGTTGGACGTTGATGTGGCCTGGTCGCCGATGTAGAAGCAGAGCTGTGCAGATGCACCCTGGATGTGGACAAGTATCATGGGAGTTGTAACGCACATGTCCGTAGAGTGCAGGGTAGGATTAGACACGGATGCCGTAGTTGACCTGGGGGATGGTCTCTCTTGCCTTGAGGTGGATGGAACTGGGGATCTTGTGCATAATGCAGAGTGTGCTGGAGCATGAGGCACAGATGCTGCTGATCAGCATAGCACATGTCAGCAAGCAATCCATGATGAACACCAGCTCGTTTGCGTGGACACTGGGTGCCCTTGCACACAAAGACAAGGATCTCAGGAAGGAACTATGCAAAAGGTGTATGTAAAGGAAGGAATGTCTGGTTCAACATGGCACACACACACACAATGGATGCACATGCAGCACAGTGGCCGTCGTGGAGACTGACATGCCACAATACCTACACAGCTATGGACATCATGCACAATACAGATTCTAATCCCTGACAAACAGCTTGCATCTTGCTACTCTACACATAGACTCATATGCACTATCTCTGATAACTATGCCAGACATGTCGCATGCACAGTGGCAACAGACCACCATTGACAGAGATGAGGCACCTTGGAGGCAGAGGGACACCTTTATTAGTCATGTGTGTCGGAATGCTAATGCAACTCTGTCAACACATACACAGGTCATGTGGATGAACATGTGGGACCGACACTGGCACCCCCCTTTGCACCACAGATGCTGGAAATCCATAGAACTGGCACACAAGTGACGGGTTACAGGTAAACACCCCCTGCTGCTCACGGAGAGGCTGCTATACACCATTGAGCCTCTAATGGGGAATCACACACCATGTCAACCCGGTGCAACCCGTATGTTTCCGAGGGCAGTGTTACACACATTGATGGCTTCATCACAATCCACAATCCCATTACAGATGACTGTCACCAAGTCTGACCATCAATTCAGGTGAATTCAGCTCCATGTCATTTGCCCCATGGTGATTCTACATGTATGCAAAGTATCCAAACATGAACAGGAGCAGTGCACACACATTCAAAACAAATACCACACCCAAAAAGCCGTGCTGCATCCCTTACCCTAAGGAGATTTTCAAACTTGTCCGTGCATGTAACGCTGATTCAGCACATGTTGCTGTGTTCATGAGGAATAGCAGGAGCACAACAATGCCACCAGCAGACAATATGTGCAAGTACCTGTGGATGAGAGACAAACCAGAAGTCAGCCAAAAGAAGCACATCCGCATGCATGTGCATGTACTCGACACGTATAAGGTTGTCAACATGCTAGGTGACAATGATGACTCTGGCAAAACATCCTACTATTGCACCATCACTCGAGTGACACATCCAAACACACCTCTGACTCACTTGGCAGACATGCAGATGGACACACACATTGCAACACATGCCACACACGGCCCAATGCGTGCACACTCAGACACTGGAACTCACCACTAAGCAAAGAAGTTGCGTATGAGCCGACTCCGGATGTCCTCTACCGCCTCCTCCTCCTCCACACCACTTGCCTCGTGACCAAGCCCTTAATCCTCCATGGGTGGATGGTCCTGCTCATCCGGATCCAGGATGAGTGGCACAGCTTTCTCCACTGTCATGTTGTGCAGCATGCAGCACACGAGGAAGATCTTGCAGACCTTCACCGGTGCATATGGGAGTGCGCCGCCGGTCTTGTGGAGGCAACGGAATCGGCTCTTCAGGAGGCCAAACGTCCTCTCTATCACTCGCCTGGTCCGCCCATGGGCGTTGTTGTAGCGGTGCTCGGCAGCCGTGCTGGGGTTGCGGAGAGGCGTGATCAGCCATGGCATGTTGGGATAGCCAGCGTCCCCTACATGGAAACATCATGGACAAAAGTGGGTCAGGAGAAGCAGTAAGACAGGAAGATGACGCTAAATACAGGACTGACAGAGTATACCCACCAACAATACATGCTCGTTCGTTGCGCAGCTGCAGCATCATTTCAGGCACCCTGCTACGCCTCATGATGTAGGCATCGTGTGCTGATCCTGGAAAACGAGCACAGACATGGGAAATCACCATGTTGGCAAAACACACCACAAGGGCATTAATGGAGTGGTAATGCTTGCGGTTCCTATACGCTACCTCCTGTGCCTGTGGTGGTACCAAAGCCACATGTGTTCCATCTATGGAACCAATGAAATTGGGCCTTCCCTCCCAGGGCATAGAACTCACGCTTGACACCTGTCAACTGCTCAGGAGTTGGGAATTTAATGAACTCATCCAGGTGATCCAACATGGCCTCTAAAAAATCATGCAGAACACGGCTGAACATGGTTTGGGACATGCCACCAACATGAGCAATGGTATATTGAAAGGTACCCGTGGCAAAGAAATGTAGGGCTGCCATCACCTTCATCTTGAGTGCAGTAGGATACCTGTGTAGCGGTTGGAGGTGTGGTGCCAGCCGTGTCGTCAAGTTCTCAATCAACTGTCGGGGGAAGCGGTAGCGGCGTATACAGTCATGTTCCCTCAGGTCAGCCAAGTCCGGAATTGGTCGAGGGAGAGGCGGAGCCCTGCAGTAAATTTGAAGGGACAACGAATAGTGAGTACAGTACACCACCAATGTCAATGTATGGAGCACATGTTCAACAGGCAATACACATATGCTACATAGAGAGTCAGGTCTATGCAATATGCCCTGGACACGTATGCCAGGCAGGTGACACTCCTACCAAGAGCCAGCTACAAACGTCGATTCACAACCTCAATATGCCATGCCATGAAACTAGCTGTGGGCCAGTGTCAGTGAACAGGCAGACGCATTACAGGAGTTACAGACATCCACATATGTGCAGAAGAAGGATGTTTATTGTACAGACAGGTTGCGGAACACTAGATGCACAGGTCACATGTCATAGAAAAAGGACAGACCACACACCTTGCCATGAAGGAGTACATGTCAAGACTGATCACACATACATTGAGAGTATGCAGATATGTCCTTGTTTTGAAACTCCGTGTCGATGCATACATACACACCTTACGTCGGATTACACATGTGGGCTGGTGTGCATAACAGTGTGCCATGCCCATCTACACACAGACACATGTTGGTTGCAGCAACTGCAGATGCATTTGACCAAGCACCTACAGCAAACCAATGGGAACACATGACACACACATGACATAGTTACAGCGTGCAACGCGGGCATTCACATGTCAGGTGTAATATTCCGTGTACCTGGCATCAGGGGACAGTTGCGGGTGTCGGTGACTGTGCCATGCCAGTGACGCATGGCTCAACAAGTCTGTACTACATGCACACATGTCAAAGGAGTGAAGGGGATGTGGGGCACATAGTGCACCATCACACATGACATGTGTACACAGCTCATCATACATTTATTTGCTTCACACCTCAGGAGTAATGTGCCACATCACAGCCTGACACACCTGTGCCCGACACATGTGGTACTGCACAGACAATACCTTGATGTCCAGCCTTGGCCAAGTATGACAGCTCTATTCCTGTCTGTGTGCCGCCTGTCACCACTGTCAGGTGTGAAACGCACCGTACATACGATCTGAGGGCGTGTGTGGGGTCCCTATCACAATGGGAGTGCTGGCGTATGCATACGCCATAGTGAAACGGACTGTACAGGCGTCTGTAGGGTCCGTATCACTATGGGAGTGCTGGCGTATGCATACGCCATAGTAATACGGACCGTACAGGCGTGTGTACGGTCCGTATCACTATGGGAGTGCTGGCGTATGCGTACGCCATAGTAATACGGACCGTACAGGCGTGTGTAGGGTCCCTATCACTATGGGTGTGCTGGCGTATGCGTACGCCATAGTGAAACGGACCGTACAAGTGTCTGTAGGGTCCGTATCACTATGGGAGTGCTGGCGTATGCGTATGCCATAGTAATACGGACCGTACAGGCGTGTGTACGGTCCGTATCACTATGGGAGTGCTGGCGTATGTGTACGCCATAGTAATACGGACCGTACAGGCGTGTGTACGGTCCGTATCACTATGGGAGTGCTGGTGTATGTGTACGCCATAGTAATACGGACCGTACAGGCGTGTGTACGGTCCGTATCACTATGGGAGTGTTGGCGTATGCGTACGCCATAGTAATACGACCCGTACACGCGTGTGTACGGTCCGTATTACTATGGCGTACGCATACGCGAGCACTCCCATAGTGATAGGAACCCTACACGCGTGTACGGTCCGTATTACTATGGCGTACGCATACGCCTGCACTCCCATAGTGATACGGACCCTACAGACGCATGTACGGTCCGTTTCACTGCATTTGGGGTGCCCTAGAGCTGTGGAACGCACTGTACCTGTGTGTAAATATTGAAATAACATAGGGGACACATGAGGGACAAGTATAAGGGCCTAAATGCATGCTGGTTGTCATGGAGACCGAGTTTAAAGTTTGAATTTTTGCATCAGGTAGCCAGCAGAAGTCGGTTGGAAACAATATACTTTGTTGCAAAGTGGTTGTTGACTTGACATCATGCTCAATTTTTAAACCATGCAAAGCCACTCACTGGGGTAGGTTTAAAGGGATTGGAGGAAACGTAGGATGCTAATGTGACTGACCAATCACTCTGTACTCCTGTAAATGAAACAGGCCAGCAAGGCAGATATAAGGCAGCCAGGTCCCATGAGAGAGCACTTGCCTGCACATCCTTTCATTCCACAACACTGCTGCTGCTTGTGATTCCTCTGGCACCATGTCCAGGTCTGTGGAGAGGGCCCAGCCATTCACCATGGAGGAGAATATGGCGTTGGTGGATGTGATCCTCCCACAGTACACCATGCTGTATGGTCAACCAGGGGAGCAGGTAAGTGCTGACTCCACTAGCTTAAACTGTGCCCCTTTTTTGTGACTCTGACTTCTGGCATTGTGTCCATGTGTGACAGACATGCATTGTTGTTTAGAGTGGGTCCCAGGGTGGGGAAGGCCTCATGTCTCCCATGCAGAGCATGCTGTAGTTCCTGTGTGCACTCCTCACTTGCATAGTGCTTACTGTGACAATCAATGCATGGTGCATGCCACATTCTGCCTGGCTACTCCTCCTGGGAATGTTGTTTCTACAGTCCTGATGTGATTCTGTGGTCCCCCCAGTGTGACAGGTGACAGTACCCATGGATGTGTGTTTGTTTAGTGTACCTGTGCTGTGAGTGTCCAAATGATGTGTTCGTCCCCTGGACATTGGTGTGTGTGTGTAAGTCCCCTGTCATGTGGGTGAGTGTATACGGGGAGTGTTGCACACCAGCTGCATGAGGGATGGATATACCCTGCCCATCTGATGTGAGCAGGGAGCAGTGCTGTGTGACTGCCGTGCTGAGCCAGCCCCACACCTGTGACACCCCCCAGTCTAGTGGCACATGGGCAGAGTGAGGTTTGTACCCGCAGTTGGCAATAGCAGGTGATTGTCCTGTGCCTGTGTGTGTCTGTGTACTCTGCTGAGGTTGCGTCAGTGGGCTGGGGCATGTGACTGCTTTGAGGTGCTGTACATAATCCTGGTGTAGCTTGTGATGCACAGTGTGATCCAGGATCATTGATTGTGTGGCACCCCTCATGCCACCTGTGTACTTTCAATGCCACGTAGTGCATTTGGCCTTCCCCAGAGGATAATGTCCCTATGACAAAGGTGCCATGAGTTGCCTGCATACCATGGCCTGTTCAAACAAGACAAATTGTTGATATGTGTGTCTCTGCTCAGGTGTATTAAAGTATTCTCACTTTTGCATCCTCACAGGTAGGTGTCCATGCCAAGGGGGAGATATGGAAGCAAGCCGTCAGTGCCGTGAGGAAGACGGAGGGTCAGAAGCGGCGCCTAGCCCAGGTGAGGAAACGCTGGCAGGATATCCGGTGCTGGATGAGGAGGATAGCACAGGTCCTGCTGGGGGACTCACCTGAGAGCCACAAGAACCGTGGGCGCCGGCATCTGACCCACATCCATGAGCGTGTGCTGGCGGTGGTCTTCCCCGACTTGGATAGGCGCTTACAGGAGAAGCAGCAGCAGGAAGGGGGTAGGTACATGTGTGTTTGTTGTGTGTCACCAGCTTTTGGAAGTGCGCAGTTGCATGGATACACTGCCAGGGTTTAAATGTGCAGTGCATAACCTGTTCCCCAAAGTAAACCGGTGCTGTTCTTCCTCCCTTCCCCTCCTTGCCATGTGTTCCCTGGTCTGTGTGTAGTCACTCTTGCACAAGGTTATCTAGGCTGGCAGTTAATCCAAGTGCCCAATGCTTGCAGCATCATGTGTGGTGGTGGTGTGTAACAGGTTTTGGGACCTTGCCTGTGCCCTGGCCAGTTCAGTCATTGGGGGGTCCATGTCAGTTGGCACTGATGCTGAGTCCCGACATAGGAGTGTGTCTTAAAAGTGTACTGCCTTACGGCATGCATGCCCAATGTTGTGCCCTCTGACATGATGTGAATGAGTGGGATTAATGCATAGTGCAGGGACGGTTGCTTCAGTTGCAGTCATATCCATCCAGGACCATGGAGGAGTGTGGCCACTACCGTGCTCTGGGGCACCTTTTCCTAGGTATCATGAGTGTCATCCAACAATGTGGACATTCTCTGTGTCTTCGGCATAGGTTGGGCTCTGTGGCATTGTACCCTGGCCTCATCTGTATTTACGTAAACTGTGCTACATGTGTCCACTGTACAGTGTGACCCAATTTTGCTTGTGCATACTCGCAGTGGGCAGTGCATGTGTGTCTTGGTACGACAATCTGATGATGGTTGATTGTCAATGATAAATGTGGACAGGCGCACCAGGGGTAGTTTGTGTACAATCAGGATTTAGTGCAGGCCATGTGTTTTTATCCCAGAGTAAGAGGTGTAAGTACTTCCTCTGTCTCAATCACATTGTCTCAGGTAGGGGGTGGTTTGTGCGGGCAAGGCCTACATGTCCAAATCTGAAGTCTCCTTGCTAGGTCTGGCCTGTGTGTGATGTTTGTCTGGAAATACACTCAAGGTGCAATGACCCAGTCATGTTGGGCATGTTTTAATGTATTATCTTTGCAACATGTGCAAAAAGTTAATAGACATGGTTCCTGCTCATCCCTTTTTTGGCAACGCTGTGTGGTGCAGATGCTGTGCACGATTGTCCCCAGAGCCTGGCTCCTCTGTCCAATTTGATATCAAGTAAATTGCTGTTGTGTCATGCTCTCCATTGTTTCTCAGTGGCATGGTGGGTCAACCAGCTGTGTGTTGCAGGGCCTACATATGTACCTTGTATTGTAGATGTTACTCATGTTGCTTTTCAGGCTTTTCACTGTGACCTATGTAGATTTGACTCATGTGACATATGTATACAGGTGTCTGATTATTTCCTGTCTCTTCACCTTGCCCACAGCATCGTCGGGGGACTCCGAGGGAGACACTGGCATGGACCGTGAGGAGGGAGCGAGCACCAGTGCCAGCAGTGCTGTCTTGTCTGGCGCATCGAGTGGCACGGAGGCTGAGGGGAGTGAGGCGGAGGACCTGTCCAGTCCCACCACCGACTATGACGCTGACGGGTCTGAGGCTGAGCTCCCAGAGGGGGCGGAGGCTGCTCCCACAGCTGAAAGCAGCACTCCATCTCTACCCGCCCCCTCCATTCCCATCACCGGCCTCCCACTTGCTCTGGTCCCTTCCCGCCGTGCTAGGTCACCACGTGTCTCCTTCTTGCCAGCCACCGCACCCCCTGCCCCTGTCTCCACTGCTGCCGTGAATGCCGAGTCTGTGGACATCCTGCGCCAGTTGCAGGTTGGTCAGACTGCGATGCTTAATGTCCTCCATGGCCACACCGAGTGCTCACCCAGATGGAGGCATACATGGAGGGCATCTCAGCTGCGCAGTCTGACCAACGCCAGTTGCTGAGGTCCATAGACTTGACACTGACTGCAGCAGTGGGTCTCCTGCAGTGCTACGTCCCCCCCTACCCCTGCACCATCCACACTTCCCACTCCCATGCCTGTCCCAAGCACACCCAGATGTACCCATGCACGCACCCCACCAGACACAGGCACCACACCACCAGGGAAGGCCAAGCGCACACCTCCTGTCACGCACACACAGGGTGAAGTAGGCACACCCACTGGGTCGGGGGGCAAACGGAAGACACGCAGCCACAGTGGGAGTCCACATTCCTCACAACCCACTCCCTCCAAATCCACTCCCCTCAGCTCTCCTGGCCAAGATTCCAACAAAGAATCCTTCCTGGCCGCTCTGTCCCTGAGCCCCAGTGTGACACCACCCCGCAAGCGTTCGAAGGAGTCCCCGGTCAGGGTAGTTGAGTCATCCCCTGTCCACACCCTCCCCCAGTAGCGCTGCGACCCATCCCTCTGACCCCCCCCCTCCTTGGGGCCTGTAGTTCCTTCGGGTGTTGGGGAGACGCTGGAGGACCTTGCAACCGTGTGCAGCGCCATTCTCACCTCCACCTTTGGCGTTGCCCCACCCCCTGTGGTGGAGTCCTCCGTCCCTGCACCTACAACACCTACCCTTGCCCCTCCTGTCCCTGCGGTGCCTGGTCCTTCCCCCCCACATGATGCCCCCCCTGTGGAAGCAAAGGAGGTATGAACTGTGCAGGCAAGCTAGGGGACACGCATCCCTATGTGTCCCCCACCAGGAATTGGACTATGGACTGCCCTATGGGCCTTTTACATATTGAACTTTTAATAACCAATTTTTTTTTCATGCTGAATAAAGCAATGTTTTTTTTCCTTTGAACACTACTGCTTTTCTGGTATTGCTGTTGGTGGTGCTGCTCCATGATTTGGGGTGGGGATAATGTGTTAGGTGTCTGGGAAATGTAGTAGTGTGCTGCTCATGGGGTGGACCCTGGTATCTGTGTGCCATCACAAGGTATTTGCGAAATAACTTTGTTCATGTAAGCTCTTACTGCATGGTGACATTGTCCCAAGGTGTGTTCCTTCCTCTGTGGACCCTGACATCTTCCCTGCAGGGTGTTTCCTAAATGTTGTGCTGAGCTGTGTCTACATATCCTTGGTGTGTGACGGATCCGTTCAACTTTGCCCATGCATGCTGGGCAATGTCTCCACCTGGATCATTAGTGGCATCCTTGGTGGTCACTATACTTGTGTACGGAGTATATTGACATGACTTCATGTGGACATGTTCCCTTTTACACACTATGCATGTGTGTACTCCCAGCCTCGCACACATGTGTTACATGTTCTGCAGGGTCTTTGAGCACCTGACTGACAATTGTGGGCATTGTATCTGTGGGTACTGCACCCTTTTCTTTCCATGGGCACTGCTGGGGGGACTCTGCACCCACCCCTCCTGTGTCTGGGCACTGCTGGGAGGACTCTGCACCCACCCCTCCTGTGTCTGGGTACTGCTCGGAGTGATAGGCACCCACCCCTCCTATGTCTGGGCACTGCTGGGAGTGATAGGCACCCACCCCTCCTGTGTCTAGGCACTGCTGGGAGTGATAGGCACCCACCCCTCCTATGTCTGGGCACTGCTGGGAGGACTCTGCACCCACCCCTCCTATGTCTGGGCACTGCTGGGGGGACTCTGCACCCACCCCTCCTATGTCTGGGCACTGCTGGGAGTGATAGGCACCCACCCCTCCTATGCCTGGGCACTGCTGGGGGGACTCTGCACCCACCCCTCCTATGTCTGGGCACTGCTAGGGGGACTCTGCACCCACCCCTCCTGTGTCTGGGCACTGCTGGGAGGACTCTGCACCCACCCCTCCTGTGTCTGGGCACTGCTGGGAGTGATAGGCACCCACCCCTCCTATGTCTGGGCAATGCTGGGGGGACTCTTCACCCACCCCTCCTATGTCTGGGCACTGCTGGGGGGACTCTGCACCCACCCCTTCTGTGTCCGGGCACCCCTCCTGTGTCTGGGCACTGCTGGGAGTGATAGGTACCCACCCCTCCTATGTCTGGGCACTGCTGGGAGGAATCTGCACCCACCCCTCCTATGTCTGGGGACTTCTGGGGGGACTCTGCACCCACCCCTCATATGTCTGGGCACTGCTGGGAGTGATAGGCACCCACCACTCCTATGTCTGGGCACTGCTGAGGGGACTCTGCACCCACCCCTCATATGTCTGGGCACTGCGGGGAGGGATAGGCACCCACCCCTCCTATGTCTGGGCACTGCTGGGAGGACTCTGCACCCACCCCTCCTGTGTCTGGGCACTGCTGGGAGTGATAGGCACCCACCCCTCCTATGTCTGGGCACTGCTGGGGGTACTCTGCACCCACCCCTCCTATGTCTGGGCACTGCTGGGAGGACTCTGCACCCACCCCTCCTGTGTCTGGGCACTGCTGGGAGTGATAGGCACCCACCCCTCCTATTTCTGGGCACTGCTGGGAGGACTCTGCACCCACCCCTCCTATGTCTGGGCACTGCTGGGAGGACTCTGCACCCACCCCTCCTGTGTCTGGGCACTGCTGGGAGTGATAGGCACCCACCCCTACTATGTCTGAGCACTGCTGGGAGGACTCTGCACCCACCCCTCCTGTGTCTGGGCACTGCTGGGAGTGATAGGCACCCACCCCTCCTATGTCTGGCCATGTACGCTCAGGACATACACGGGTGGGGGTACGCTCTGAACATACACTGGTGGGGTGTGGTTACGCTCCATACATACACGGGTGGGGGTACGCTCCGTACATACCCGTACCCACGCTCTGCAGGCCTGGGTACGGCCCGTACCCATGCCTTTGGAACGTGGGTATGGTGCGTACCCCCATTGTTGGGGTGCCGTAGGGGTCCGCATCGTACCCAGGCCTTCTGAGCGTGCGTACGGGTCGTACCACGCGTACCCCTACATCACCCCAACAATGCTGGTACGGCCCGTACCCAGGCCTTTAGAACGTGGGTACGGCCCGTACCGCCATTGTTGGGGTGACGTAGGGGTGGGCATGGTACGACCCGTACCCACGCTCTTAAGGCCTGGGTACGGTGCGGACCCCCAATGGGGTGCCGTAGGGGTATGCACCGTACCCAGGCCTTCAGAGCGTGGGTACGGGTCGTACCACACGTACCCCTACGTCACCCCAACAATGCTGGTACGGGCCGTACCCAGGCCTTTAGAACGTGGGTACGGGCTGTAGCGCCATTGTTGGGGTGACGTAGGGGTGGGCGTGGTACGACCCGTACCCACGCTCTTAAGGTGTGGGTACGGGTCGTACCGGAATTGTTGTGTTGCCGGTTCGCGTCAACATCCACTTCCGTTGTGGCGGATGCATGCGTTGCTGGACACGCCCCCACCCCCTCGAAGTGACCAGGCCCTGAAGGTCAGGTATGTCCAGGGCATGTATGATTTGTGACTTGGGTGGGGGTTATGTGTCCTGCCCCTGCCTCCTCTTTGCCCCTGGGTGTTGTTCTGACCTTCTGCGGCGTCTGCGTCCGTTCCTGTAGAGCAGGTGGACTGCTATGAGGGCTGGGATGACACGTAGGTTCGGGTCCATGGCTTTCCGTCGCGTACACGTGCTCCTTGTGCGCGTCGTCCTGATTTCCCGGCAGTTTTTGGCAGCCGGAAAATATAATCCGTGCGGGGTAACGTCGGTACGGATCGTACTACCTGGTTCGTGAAACGCAGCCTGAATGCGTCCCGACGTCACGTCGGCGCTTTCCCGGATCACATTTGTATGTATATTTTCGTTGGTCGGTGTTTTGTACGATTCGTACGGAAATAGTGTTTCCATACGAATCGTACTTACATTTTTGTAATGTTTTTTGACCGGGTACGAGTCGGACGGAGAAAACGCTCCGACCGACGGTTCGTACCCGGTTTTTCCAGGATCGGAATCGGCACTCTATTGTAATACCTGAAACATACAGAAAACCAGGGAAACTGTTGGGCTTCGGAGGGATAGATTTACTATTCCCAATCCATTTTAAGCAACAGAATGAAAGGTGCTGGACTTCAGAGAGATGAAGTGCTTTTCCCACTCAAATTTAAGCAACAGTAGGAGAAGTGTTGGATTTCAAAGAAGTTAAATCTACTACTCCCATTCCAAGTTAGCCAACAATAGGGAAGGTGTTAGATGCTGGGGAGGTCAGATTTACTATTCCCACGCTAATGTAAACAAAAGTAGGGAAAGTGATGGACTTCAGAGGTTTTAGATTTATTATTCCCAATCCAGATTAGGCAATAGGATGGAAGTTGTTGGACTTCGGAATAGTTAGATTTACTATTTCCACTTCAGTTCAAGCAACAGTAGAAGTGTTAGACTTTGCAGGGGTTCGAATTACTATGGTCACTCCATTCACAACAACAGTAGAGAAAGTGTTGAACTTCGGAGGGGTTGGATTCACTATTCCCTATCCTCTCTAAGCAACATTATGGAACGTTTTGGAATTCAGAGAGGTTACATACACAATTACAACACAATCATTTTCTTAAAAATACGATCCAATATCAGAAAAACTTTTTTTCGACCAGAATGGCCATAAAAGCACAGATAAAATAGACTACATTACATTCAATTAAAAACGCAACTAAAATAGGCTACATTACATTAAATTCATTATCATATCCATTGCACTGGGAGAGACACCAACTAGCATATTAGAGGTATGATTTACAATCATGTTCCATGGTCATCTCAATTGTCCCACTAACTCGCCCCACAGCCCTAAGTTATAATGTAAGTGAAGAAATCATAAAGTGCTTGTGTATTATACAGGCAATTTAGGGACGTTTACATTATCTGGCGAATCAGTTTCAATGAAAAACCTGTGCACAAGCAAAGGGTGGCTATTTCGATGAACCCATACAGCTCTATTCTTGATAGACATTCTATAGTGAGAGTATTTCAGGAGCTGGGCACCAAAGCCATTACAGTAGCATAACCATTGCAGTGGAGGAGGCTCCAACTGTCACATTAAAAATATAAACTTACAACCATGATACATGGTCATCTCTATTATCCCACTAACTTACCCCACACCCCCAATCTGTTATTTGAGTGTGGGAATCATAAAGAGCCTGTGCGATATGCAGGCAGTTAAAAGGCTATTGCATTATTTGAGAAATTAGATTCAATAAAATGCCTGCATGTGAGCAAAGGGTGTCCGTTTGGATAAACCCCGAAAACTCTATTATGAGCAAAAAACATCAAAAATAATTTCAGTAAAGTGCTATATGCGATACATCAGAAACAACTACTCTTTACATTGTTCTGCAACCATGGTCTGGAGAATCCATGTGCAGATCCTACATTCAACAGGGCCATTACAATACATCTCAACAATTGTGTTGCAGTCAAAAATGGCCCTCATCTAGCCTCAATAGACAGTCATACAAAGAAGAATGAACAGTGACTTATATAAGCATTATAGTTTAAAATATTGTCTTAAAAAGAGTTCTATGATGACTACTTTAAGTATAAAAGAATACCAACAATAAAACAATTGGCAGAGCACATTGTGGGAGATATAATACAATGGCTTGTCTCGAGCTAGGGAGTCATCTTTAAAATGGCACTACGAATACACCACATGAGACAGAAAGCACAATGGGTGTGTGAGTGTGTCATATTTCAGTACCCTGTAAGCCTCTCTACAATGTCTGAATCCCAAATTTCTGCATATCTGGCGGAGCCAGCAAGTCCTTGCCCTTTTATATCCTTGATGGATACAAATTACATGAAAATCTGTCTCCTCTGTGCTACTGCAAGCTAGGCAACCCCGATCAGGTGAGTCCGCCCACATACTGGTGAATGCACACGACTGGAGCACCCCATGTCTGAACTGAAGGTATAGTTTCCTGGCCAAGTTCCTGGCCAAGAATGGCTGAATATCATCCAGAGCCGATTCTAGTCTGTACTGGTCTTTAACTTCTAAGGACTTGAGTGTTAATCAATCAGCTAGGGGACTCCCTAGAACCTGGGTTTGTGTGTACTCCCTGTAACTCTCCACCAGGACCTTCCTAGGGGTAGCAAGGCAGGTTTCTTCTGCATTGGTCCACAGATTGCCCCTCCCTATGGTGACACTGGTGTTCCTAATGTGTGCCAGCCAAGCAAGTTTGCCCGCACCCTGTAGTCTCAACACTTCACTCAGGTCCTCCCTATATGCTGCCAGTTCGGGGATGCACCACAGGCAATGCCAAAATAGAAGGGGTCTGAGGGCGGCTTCATCAGAGATTGGTCTAATCCCCAGGTCCATTCTGAGGTGTAAGTCGAGAGCTAGGGGGAAGACCCAAGTTGTTGCCTGGCCAAAGAGCTCTCAATATTTGCTAGAGAGCCCAGGGGGCGATGGCCCCAGATTTCGGCACCGTACAGTTCAGCGCCCCTGGCTTGTGCTTGGTATATTTCTACTGCCGGGCCTATAGATTTATGGGTACAACTCCTAAATACTTTCGTTAGACCCCCGTCGTCTGTGCCAGCTTTAACCTTGCTTTCTTGATTTGCGCACCCGAGTCCAGTTTTTCTGTGAGCATGATCCCGAGGTACTCAAAGATGGACACCCTCTCTAGCAAGTTCCCTTCTAAGCAGGAATTGGGCCAGGTGCAATTGCTTGCATTAAATACCATGTATTTAGTTTTTTGTAGATTGATCTCCAAGCCCGCGATTCCTACAAAAAATACTAAAGATGTTAGGGGCCCTTTGGATTCCCATGGGCGATTTAGAAAGGAGGAGGGTATCATACACGAACATCATCGCAGGAATTTTGTGATTTACAAGTTTGGGGGCATCAATATCAGTCTCTGTGGTCAGTGACTCAACTAGGCCATTGATAAAGAGGCAGAAAAGTGTCGGGTCAAGATGCAACCTTGGCGTACACCTCTTTCCACCGACAAAGGGGCGGTTAATTCACCATTTTTTCCAAACCAAATTTGGGCATAATTGCCTTCATGGAGATGTTCCAACTGGTGGCAAAGATATGGTGGGATACCCATATCCAATAGGAGTGCCCACAATTTTCCCCTCAGAACCAGATCAAATGCGGACATGAGGTCAACAAAGATTAAATAGAGGCTGCCACCATCTATAGAAACGGATTTCCATAATAACAATTGTAACCTGAAAATGTGATTGGTTGTAGAGATCTTAGCTATAAACCCAGCTTAGTGGGGGCTAAGAACATTATGCTCATCCATCCAGCTCTGTAACTGCCCAAGAAGGATGCGCACAAATATTGTTTGACTTACATCAATAAGACTGATTGGACAGTAATTAGCAGGGAGAAGCCGAGAACCCTTTTTTAAAATGGGTATAACCCAGGTGGTAGGAATCGCAATTCCTCCAAGAATGACGTTGAACAAGGACCACAATTAGGGGGTCCAAATAGTGGGTTCAGAGTGAAAAAGATGCCTGTGGATCTTGTAAAGCCCTGGGGCCTTGGAAGGTATGATCCTGCTTACTGCTTCTGTTACCTCATTGAGGGTGATAGGAGGGGCAGTTGTCTCATATGACGTGTAAGCATTGCCCACTGACCCCCCCCCTCATCCACCGCCCTCACAAATAGTGATTCAAAATGTGCCTTCCATTCGTTCTCCACAATATTAGGTTCTATGGCCCTTTTACCTTCCAGCATTCCTGTATTGACTACATTCCAAAAAGACCGCATATCGTGCATACTTAAGGTGTTTCTCAGGGTATCCTATTTCTTGTTGTTACCAGCTTTTTATCTTCCATAGTGGCTGTTTTATGGACTGCCCATTTCTCTCTAATTAATGCCCTGTCATTATGTTTAATTGCGGCAATAAGATCTGTCTTAGACCTACGGCAGATCTCATTATACCATGGGTGTTGAGGACTTCCAACCCCCTTCCTTTTTTTGTTGGGGTCAAGAATAAGCCAAACTGGTTGCTAAGTTTTGGTGATTGTTATGGATTTCGGAGAGGGAATTTGGGATCACATCATTCACAATGAGTTGTTCCACTGTTATAAGAAAGAGGCTAATTATTTGCTATAATAAGGCAAGCTTTTCTTAGGATTGGAAAAGTCACCCCAGCGTACTCTCCTCCTACAGTTGCTCAATTTTAACCTATGGTCAGGAGATGATGATACTTCAGATGCGTTCTTATCACAGGGTGAAGTTTAGGGGTGGGCGGAATTTGCGAAATCCACTTTCGCAAATTATCGCGAAAATGTTTAAAATTATCGCAAACAAGCGGAAATATCGCGAAGATGCAGAATTATTTTTTCCCGTATGTTCGCGAGATTTTCTACATGGTTGCGGTTCGCCAACTTACCTATGTGGTTGCTCGCGCGCGCGGCCATCTTGTTTTGAGTTGTCTCACGGTGCATGATCGCGAGAAGAAAGACGTGATCGCGCGACGCATGACGTCACTGCGGGCGCGAACTGTTGCGAGACAGCGCAAATGGCTAAAAACAATCCAACATCTCATGGAGAACGCGACCGGATCAAGAAAACTTGTGGCGAACGCAGGGATTCAGGTATGGTGATCGCGCGCGTGAGAGAATGTATTATTTTACAGCGCGAGCAAGAAACAAATTATCGCCAAGCTGCGGAAAGCGGAAATTTTGACATTTTCGCGCTCTCCACGGAACGCGAAAATGTCAAATTATTGCAATTTCCGCAAACGGAATGAAATTTTCGCCCAGGCCTAGTGAAGTTACCACTAGTATAAGAGCGTTATGGTCACTATCAAAGAAAGGCGTGATATTAAAATCTAGCACCCTATGCCATGATTTTGTATCTTCAAAACACACAATGTAAAGGGTAGCAACAATTTGAAGCCAGATAGATACAGATAGGGCACAAACTAGTTTTGGACGAAAACCCTCACTCACCCGAGGGTGACATGCTTCATCATTGGGTTCCTCCAACACATGGGGACCGCAAGGTACCCCATGTGGGCTACAACTTAACCCCTAATGGGAAGGAGCTGGAGTGCAAAGCACGTATAAGATCTCACAACAACTCAAAGGTAAGGAGGGGCAGAGTGCAAAAAATATATAAGTAGTGATTAAAAACTACCTACTCAGGGGCACCAATTTTTATTCTTCCTCCCAGAAAGTGGTAGTATTTAAAAAGCAAGTGAAGAAGGGTTAAACATATATACCCTTGTTCTAGTTAGGTCGACATGTTTCAGCCATAATGACAACTAAGTTCTGGGCTTTCTTCAGGACCTATGGACCTAAGTCACTCTGCTAACAAAAAGTGCGCAAATTTTTGTTTATAAAGTTTTCATTGCTAAAGCCACAATACTTGACCAATCCTGTTAATCCTCTTTGGTTGATAGTCAAAGGGCTCTGCAAAATGAAACAATAGAAAAGTGAATCATCACTCATGGTATTAGTATTGTGCCATAAAGAATAATAAAATCTGTGTCATTGGTTATGAAGAACACCGCTCTTATCTATATATTGTCAATGTCATCCCACTCAACCATCATCAGAGTCACTCACCTCCGTCGGTTTCTGTTATTGGGATAAAAACAAATAGGCAAGAGCAAAGTGAAAATAATTGTATGGCCAGCCTAAAGCACAGAGCACCCATAAGTGTATTCATGGAAGAAAATGTAATGTTACAAAGAAAACATAGTATAAAGGATGTATCATAGTTACCCATTCTCATAAAGGTAAACATGACACACTACAAAATGATTAGTTTTTAAAATGACATCAAAATCAGCGAGTAAGCTTGTCCTTAACCTAATCTGGTGCGATTCGAGTCAACCACAAGTCACCCGACTATTGTTAAGGGGACCAGATCAGACCGCTAGCGTTTTAATAAGGATTATCTTACTGAATGGCAACATTTCAAATCCAGTCTCAATATTATCCAACCTTGCCCAAAAGGAATGGAGGGGAGATCGCCGTACACTCGTGCACCGAGATACTGTTACTAACCGTTATACGCTAGGCAGATAAACAGGGCACACTCTTGTTCTCAGTAAATGAAATAAACAGTAAAAGATAAACGGTAAAGGATAAAAGATGACCATGCCTACAGCGATAGCATTAGGCATGGGAGTATACTCGTACAACGAGATACTGTCCCTACCCGGTAGGCGCTAGGCAGATAAGCGGGGAAAGCCACAGTTCTCAGTAAATGAAATAAACAATAAACGAAACCCACGCCTACAGCAATAGTATTAGGCGTGGGGGTATCCAGAGTCCAGTGCTTACCTAAAAATCCGACTAGGTCCTCTAGTGTGCCTCGGGCGGGAGCGTCTATGTTTCGGTAGAGTGTGTATTAGTACCCGGAAGGAGCCAGAGTGTCATGGGATCAACGGCGTGGGCGGCGATATTGGTGTTGTATCTGTTGTCATAGTAACAAAGTGTATCCTATCATTTGGAAGCCTCTGTGTATGAATAGTATTAAACTGAGTGTACAAACTCTTAAGTATGTTCAGTAAAAGAACGTCATCATTGGTTTATAAAAGGATAAAGGTGGAAAACTCACGTTAAAACAGGCAAATAGAAACAATGCCGGTCTAGTCAAAACAGAGATCAGCCGCAGATGACAACCATTGCAGATAACAAACATTGCACTGGCGAGGTAAGGGCTACTCAAACGCTACACAAATCACAACGCATGATATGCAGGACAATCCCAAACTGTTATTACTGAAAAGAGTCTGTGATTAGAATATGTGATATGACAATATGAATCATCATTGGTGTTTGATAGGCGTTTAAAAAGAATACGCCACTCACGTATAGGGCATGCTAAGAGGGAGAGTGTACAATTGGACAACAGAGATGTGCCCTAATTGACTTGCCTTGCTTATTTACTACAGCTTCCATCCTCGTGCTCTTCGAGATAATCTTCCTGTAGGACAATTTCTCCGCCTTAGAAGAAATTGCACTGAGATAGAGGCTTTTCACAAACATGCTACCAATTTGGCTACGAACCTAGCGATCCGACAATACCCTACACATTTGATTCATAATGCCAAGAAAAGAGCCCATAATAACAATCGTTAATCACTACTAGAGACATATTCCAAATTACCATCTGATCGCTTAGTATGTGTCAGCACCTTTAGCCATCTTAGTGCGACAGTTAAGAAAGCAATCAATTCGAATTGGCACATTCTCAACAAAGGTAACAAAGTGTGTGCCAGACCTTTGTTTGCGTTTAGACGCAGCCAAAACCTTGGAAATATTTTGACACACACTAGACCTAAAGTTCATACCACCATGACTCAACAGTATACTATTGACACTATGACAAAAGTTAGAGGCCACTTTCCATGTGGCAACTGTGTGGTGTGTCCTCTGACCTCACATACTACTATACTGGATCTGGGTCTCAACACACCGCGAACTCTGAATAAACATACGAATTGTAACACCGAAGGAGTCATCTATCTGATACAGTGCCCATGCGAACTGAAATATGTTGGGATGACTACATGAAAGTCAAAACCAGAATGATCGAGCACAAAAGTGCTTTCAAGTGTAAGAAATCCAACACCAAGCTGACCCGACATTTTTTAGAAGCAGGACACACAGAACTTGATTTCAGGTGGGTGGTAATTGATAAACCCCACTATCATAATATGATGGGGCCCTTGGAATCTGTCCTTTTTCATAGAGAACAACGTTGGGTCTTTCGGTTGCAGAGTAATAGCCATGGCTTGAATGATGAAATACCGTGGGGTTCACTATAGGTACTTCACATTTGAGCTTCAGGTTTTTCTATACACTTTTCAACTCATAATACTCATGATGGTGAACTACTGACTACTATCCTTGAATTGTACCCACATTGAGAGCTTTTGATTTGGTCTGTGCCTGGTCAGCCCCCACTCCTGTGGTGTAAACACCGTCAATTAGGGCACATCTCTGTTGTCCAATTGTACACTCTCCCTCTTAGCATGCCCTATACGTGAGTGGCGTATTCTTTTTAAACGCCTATCAAACACCAATGATGATTCATATTGTCATATCACATATTCTAATCACAGACTCTTTTCAGTAATAACAGTTTGGGATTGTCCTGCATATCATGCATTGCGATTTGTGTAGCGTCCGAGTAGCCCTTACCTCGCCAGTGCAATGTTTGTTATTTGCAATGGTTGTCATCTGCGGCTGATCTCCGTTTTGACTAGACCGGCATTGTTTCTATTTGCCCGTTTTAACATGAGTTTTCCACCTTTATCCTTTTATAAACCAATGATGACGTTCTTTTACTGAACATACTTAAGAGTTTGTACACTCAGTTTAATACTATTCATACACAGAGGCTTCCAAAGGATAGGATACACTTTGTTACTATGACAACATATACAACACCAATATCGCCGCCCACGACGTTGATTACATGACACATGATGACGTGCTTACGTCAGACGCTCTGGCTCCTTCCGGGTACTAATACACACACTACCGAAACATAGACACTCCCGCCAGAGGCACACTAGAGGACCTAGACGGATTTTTAGGTAAGCACTGGACTCTGGTTACCCCCACGCCTAATACTATTGCTGTAGGCGTGGGTTTCGTTTATTGTTTATTTCATTTACTGAGAACTAAGGCTTTCCCCGCTTATCTGCCTAGCGCCTACCGGGTAGGGACAGTATCTCGTTCTACGAGTATACTCCCATGCCTAATGCTATTGCTGTAGGCATGGTCATCTTTTATCCTTTACCGTTTATCTTTTACTGTTTATTTCATTTATTTCATTTACTGAGAACAAGAGTGTACCCTGTTTATCTGCCTAGCATGTAACGGTTAGTAACAGTATCTCGGTGCACGAGTGTACGGCGATCTCCCCTCCATTCCTTTTGGGCAAGGTTGGATATTATTGAGACTGGATTTGAAATGTTGCCATTCAGTGAGATAATCTTTATTAAAACGCTAGCGGTCTGATCTGGTCCCCTTAACAATAGCCGGGTGACTTGTGGTTGACTCGAATCGCACCAGATTAGGTTAAGGACAAGCTTACTCGCTGATTTTGATGTCATTTTAAAAACTAATCATTTTGTAGTGTGTCATGTTTACCTTTATGAGAATGGGTAACTATGACACATCCTTAAGACTATGTTTTCTTTATAACATTACATTTTCTTCGATGAATACACTTATGGCTGCTCTGTGCTTTAGGCTGGACCATAGAATTATTTTCACTTTGCTCTTGCCTATTTGTTTTTATCCCAATAATAGAAACCGACAGAGGTGAGTGACTCTGATGATGGTTGAGTGGGATGACATTGACAATATATAGGTAAGAGCGGTGTTCTTTATAACCAATGACACAGATTTTATTATTCTTTATGGCACAATACTAATACCATGAGTGATGATTCACTTTTCTATTGTTTCATTTTGCAGAGCCCTTTGACTATCAACCAAAGAGGATTGACAAGATTGGTCAAGTATTGTGGCTTTAGCAATGAAAACTTTATAAAAAAATGTTTTTTGCATTTTTTGTTAGCAGAGTGACTTAGGCCCATAGGTCCTGAAGAAAGCCCAGAACTTAGTTGTCATTATGGCTGAAACATGTCGACCTAACTATAACAAGGGTATATATGTTTAACCCTTCTTCACTTGCTTTTTAAATACCACCACTTTCTGGGAGGAAGAATAAAAATTGGTGCCCCTGAGTAGGTAGTTTTTAATCACTACTTATATTTTTTTTTTTGCACTCTGCCCCTCCTTACCTTTGAGTTGTGAGATCTTATACGTGCTTTGCACTCCAGCTCCTTCCCATTAGGGGTTAAGTTGTAGCCCACATGGGGTACCTTGCGGTCCCCATGTGTTGGAGGAACCCAATGATGAAGCATGTCACCCTCGGGTGAGTGAGGGTTTTCATCCAAAACTAGTTTGTGCCCTATCTGTATCTATCTGGCTTCAAATTGTTGCTACCCTATATATTGTGTGTTTTGACGATTTTCTGGTGGAAGTATTCGGTGGCATTATTCTACCTCTGACCATCCTGTGTGAGATACATGATTTTGTATCTACTAGGATATAATCTATAGTAGATGCTTGCCCTGGTCTATTAAAGGTGTAATTCCCAGGTGTATCAGATTTGATGCAACCATTACACGCTCTCAAAGAGTGGTTTTGCGTGAGGGTGTTCATCTGCAAAACTGGTGGAGACCATGCGCGTGCTGGGGAGATGTCTGGCTCCGGAATAGCCCAGTGGAGGTCCTCATCACTTGGGTTACCAGTGACCCAGCCATTCAGTGGTTCAAACTGACAGTTGAAATCCCGCCAATTATAACCCAAAAATTGTCTTGGACTGTTAGGAGAAAGGTGGTCAGTTGGTCAAGGGTTGGTGACTCTAGGCCATAACGGACCAGACGTGAATAGACATTTATCAAGGCAATTCTAATCTTCATGGGGAATGTCAGAAAAATACAAAGAATGTCAGGAGATTATGTCTCTATCTGTTTCCCAACACAACCCAAGTGCACACCAACCCAGGTACATAATTCCCCCGATGGCCTTCCCCTACCCACGCATGTGGCTGTTATGCTGAATGTGGCATAGCCCACTTTGTGATTGTCCATTCTAGCCCAGGTTTCCAGGAACATGCAGATTTCATCTTGACCAATGAATGACCCTCATTCTGGATTATCCAGTTTGGAGGTGAGTCCTGCTATGTTCCAAGAAAGGCACTGCAACCTGGGAGGGCCCTTGCAAGTTTCTGGGTTTGGGAGGTGAGCACCCTGCTTCGCGACGAGGCTTTGGTACAGTGGGTTTGTCGCCTTCAACCCAGCTAGCTGTGGGCCTTTACTGATGGCAGAGGGGCAAGCAGTATTATCTAAGGGGTTTGCAGTCTCCCTCTGTTGGTCTTTAGATGGCCGTGAGGTCTCCAGGGGGTGGTCAGGAGCAGTTTGAATGTTAGAGACCACCTTCCATTCTCTATTTTCTACTCCACTCTCTCCCTCCACCAGGACCACAATCTCTTCCCCTTTCTGCTTGGGGGGACCCTGCCCCTGTATAATCAGCCCCTGTTGAGTTAGACCCCTCACAGACTCCCCTTGGAGGTCGGAGCTCCCATGTAGGTACCCCATACATGCGAGTCACTCCACCAGTTCCAGTAAGTCAAATCTATTAGAGAGTCGAAGATTGTAGAGTAATCGGCTTGGTCGATTCTGTCCCCTATTGGAGTGTTGCTTCATCTGATTCCACGCCGCCCTCTCATAGCCATCCTGCCTACTATTTAATGGGGAAAGACTTGGGGGATAAAAATAGCCCAGTGGGAAAGACCCTATACCCCCTCCCCATTCGAAGGTTCCCATCTAGGAGTGTTTGCACAACATTTGGAGTCCTAAAATTAATCACGACACAGTCCCCTGAAACATCTTTCGGCCTCCAGCCTACCCATCCCACCCTACCAGTCATGAGTATTTAATCTGAGTTCTAGTAGGAGAAAGGGCGATGGTTAGCCAACCAAAATATACGTTTATTTTTAAGTGCAGAGTGAGGTTCCCTAGAACCTTTGTTCACCCCTGGAACACCAGTTAGAATAATTAAATATGGTGTTGAGGGCAGGGGGGAGATTAATGAATAGTAAGGCTGGACTTGTTTCATCACTTTCTTGACGTGGGGCAGATTTCGTACGAGCTTTATAACTGGACCCCTGTGGAAGATTTTCGCGAAGCGGTGACCTCGCTGTATGGGACCTACTATCTCTCAAATGCATTACACAAATAACGCTATTAGATATACATATTTAAAAAATGAATGCATACTTCATATAAAACAAAAACATTGCATAATAAATAATAAATTAAAAGATGTACACAATTATCAATTAAATATGTAATTATTATAAACATAATTTTAATTAAACAATTGTAATGTAAATAAGTTCCCAACCTAATCCCCTACAAACCGAACAGCCTACTAGTAAAATATAATTGACTAATTACATTGTAAAAAATAAAGCATCCCTTAAATAATCAAAGTACATTTAAATAAATAAAATACCAAACAATTAAACAATTGACATCATTAATACACAATTAACTATTTAAATGACAATTAATTATTTTTTTTTCAACATTTTTTATTGAGCAAGGCATTAGGTACATAAAATACATAATCTACTTCAGATCATTAAAAATAAACATTTTAGTAAAACAGATACGATAACTTCTAATTAGCAATATGCAAACTAGGTAGCCTAAAGTGCGGCAACCCACATGGTTGCAAATGGTTCTAAAGTGCAATATCCATTAAAGTGCAAGTGCATTTGTATCACAAATAACAATTATCATTCCAACATCGAGATCGACTTTTTTTTTTTTTTTAAACAATATAACTGAAATGGCTGTTACCCTCATTAATCCAAAATAACCGTAAGTCGATCATCTAATAAAGTGCAATAGCGAAGAAAGTGCAAATGCATCCAAAATACAATGCAAAATGGCTACAATATCCAAAATATAAAACCAGTGTTAAAGTCCCTCTTTTAACTTTTCTAAATCCATAAAAAACTTCCAATTTGTTTCAAATTTTCTAATGGCCCCGATCCGTCTAGCATAAGCTTCTTCCAATTTTCGAGACCTCTTCATTTTGTTGAACCATTTCAAATGAGAGGGGGCTTCAGTAGATTTCCAATTATGTACAATTAAGGAACGGGCTACCGTACAAGAAATGAATAAAAAAGCATTCTCGGCCCCTGTTAACCTCACTTTGTCCCCACAACATCCAAATAAAGCTGCCTCGGCCTCTACCAAAACAGTCTTCCCGATTATTAACCTAATATCTGCAAAAATTGCCTCCCAAAAGGGCCTCAACCGTGGACATGAAAAAAAGATATGGTGCCACCCGCCTTCCCCATCAGCCTGGCAATGGAAGCACTTATTCTCCACTCCTGGAAATCTTTTTTTTTAAAGCAGCCGGAGTTAAGTATGAAAGCCACCGAGATAGGAAGGACATCCTTTTAAAATTTGCAGCACGCAATGATTTATTTCCTAGAAGACACAGAGCCTCCCAATCATTCAATGAAAAAGTACATCCTGTCTCACGATCTATTTTAGCCAAGTGGCTCTTTAGGACAGACGCTTGACCCTGTTTATTTAGCAACCGGTACCAGTTCCCCACACCACTCACTCTGGCCCCATAAAGGGCTACCACCAGTTGATTTGGAGCGTCAAAAATGCCACTCGTGTTTTTTAGAAAGTGAGCAATTTGCAGATATTCAAAGAAGGAGGGTTTCAAATGGCTCTCTGCCCTACCCCTTACCTCTAACCAGGAAATCGCCCTGTTTTGAATTATGAAATGTCTTAGCTCAGAAAGTCCACAACTTTCCCAATTATTAATGTGTCTTAATCAAAACTGAAGGCCAAGACTAGAGGCTTCTCTCAACTTTAAATAATGGAGACCAGAAGAGCCCGTCTTTTTAAAAAACGACTGAAGTCTAAAAGCAAAATCCTTCAATGTCTTATACCTAGTTTTTTTAGGAAATTTGGAAGTTTTTAAAAACACTCGAGTTTGTGAATCCGATGCTTGAATCATACTATCTAAAAAGAAGCTATCTTTAGTACATTTAGATCCCATCAGTCCAGACACTAGGTCTAGAAAAGCTGCTTCATAGTAAGTTCTCAAATGAGGCAAAGCTAACCCCCCTTGTGCAATGGGTAATTGGACCACTGTCAACTTTACCCTTGGTACTTTCCCCAAACAAATTCTCTAAATAAAGTTTCTAATTCTCTAAAAAAAAGACATATTTATTTTGATTGGGACATTAGAAAAGAGAAATATTAACAACGGAAGTATAGACATTTTAATTAAGGAAACTCTACCCAATATAGATAAGGGGAGTATCAACGATTTTCTCCCTCATTCTTAAATAATTCAGTTCTTATAGCTGTTGATACTGGCTAGACACATATATCCCAAGATATCTGATGGGATCAAGATCAGTTGCTTGCCTTCTTAAACAAGTTGGAAAAGAATTTACATTTGCATTAAGGGCGAGAACTTCGGTTTTATCTGCATTTATCTTATAACCGCCAATTAACTCAAAGTTCTTGAATTCCCTTAAAACAATTTCAAGGTTGTCTTTATCCGGAGACAAATATAAAATTATGTCATCTGCGAAAAGTTTCAACTTAGGCATGCCACAAATAGGTGTTTGAATAGCAGGATTGTTTCGTATTTTAATTGCAAGAGGCTCTATAAAAAAAGTAAAAAGCAAGGGTGACAGCGGACAACCCTGCCTGGTCCCACGTTTTATTTTTATAGTCCCTGCTTGTTTTGAATTTATAATTACCTGGGCCGTGGCCCCCTGATAAATATTGCGGAGCATGTTGACGACCTGGGGCGGGAAGCCAAACCGTCCAAGGGCAAAAAACAAAGTACTCCAATTCACTAAGTCAAAAGCCTTCTCAGCGTCGACCATAACAATACTTGCCGGGATAGAATTTGTATTGAAATAGTCCAAGGCATGTATTAAAAACTGTGTGTTTGCCGTCATAGATCTACCCCCAATAAAACCAGCCTGATCACTATGAATTGTCTCTTGGGCGGCAAACAAAAAGCGCCCAGCCCACACTTTCATTAGAATCTTATAATCTGAATTCAGAAGACTGATGGGCCTGTAAGAATTAACATCCGCTGGATTTTTATCTTTTTTAACAAAGGATACAATTATTGATTGTTTAAAACATGTGGGAACCAAGCCTCCCTCTTTTATATAATTAAATAAATTCTTCAGGGGCATAATCAATTCTCCTAAAAAAACTTTATAAAATTCAATAGGGAAGCCATCCTGTCCACATGCTTTCGCCCCGGCTGTTGCTCTAATGGCAGCCATGATCTTGGCTGATTCCACATCGGATCCCACTATACTGATCCGGTTAGCTGAAAGTTTAGGGATGTTCATATTCATGAAGTATTCCTTGATCTGCTCTTCCTCCACAAGGTATTCAGTCGAATAAAGTTGGTGGAAATGTGTTAGGAAGACCTGAGGGATCTCGGCACTATTAGCTACAACTCAACCAGTCTGTGGATCAAGCACTTTCGATATAATGGCTGCTTCTTGTTTTTTCCTTGTTGAATTGGCCAGAAGTTTACCAATTAGTTGACTTTCCTCATAAACTTTTTGTTGAAATATTTGTGAACTACAGATCTCCTCTAGAACAAAAAAATCCCTCAATGCCATTCTTGCCTGTTCAAGCTGATTAGGAAGTGACTGGAGTTGGGAAGCGTATTCTTTTTCAACTTCCACTTGTAATTCGGCTATTTTAGACCTCCGGATATTTGATTGGGCAGCCGTAAAGGCAATTATTTGGCCACGAGCCGCTGCCTTAAACCCACCCCAAACTGAGAAGGGCGCTGCTGTATCCTCATTGATCTTAAAATATTCGGAGATCCATTTTCTAAAATCTTTCACCCAATCCTGATCCTGTAGAAGGATCCGGTCCAGCTGCCACCTAGGCCGTTCCCTACTCCCTCCCCCGAGCATCATTTCTAATGTAACATAGGCATGGTCCGAAAAAGGATTACACCCAATATCGGCCTTTACGATCTGGAGGGATCTAGATATAAGAAAGAAATCAATCCGTGACGCGGTCCGAAACCGATATGAATAGCAAGTATAAAATTCTTTATCCGGATTAATTTCCCTCCATGGGTCTATCAGTTGATATTCTTGTCTAATGGCTTCCACTAATTTTTTGGTATTTGGTTTCAATTGTTTTTTATTTTTATTAGAAGTATCTTTTCTAAGGTCCTGAATAAAATTGAAGTCCCCTCCACAGATAAGCTGGCCAGGGGCTCCTAACAAAAGCCCATTAATTTGATTTAGGGCTGAAATGTCGTCCAACACTGGACCATAATAATTTATAAAGTTCAAGCTCTTCCCCAGTAGCTTAGTAACCACCCATATCCATCTCCCATGTACATTCCTATGCATCTGTAAAAATTCCCAAGGGAGTTTTCTTGAAAAATAAATAGCCACTCCTTTCATGGCTAAACCTGCCGATGCAAAAAAGGCGTTAGAGAAGAACCTCGGTATAAATAACTTAGGGGAATTACATTTTAAATGTGTCTCCTGTACAAACAACACCTGGGGATTGAATGATGTCAACCATCTAATAAGAGCCCCATACTTCTTAGAATTTAAAATTCCATTAACATTAACTGATAGGATCTTACATTTACTGATCTCTATTCTAAGGTCTTTAAAGCTTCACGTTGTATATTATTTGTACCTTTTGCTCTTGCTCTTTTCTCTGCAATAAACCTAGTCCCACCCCCGCCCTTGAAAAAAAAAAACCACCCCGCGGGATGTGACAAAACCCCTACCAACCACGCTATCCACATTCTGCCCCTCCCCTCTAACCTCATGGGTGTCATGGATTTACACCCTAAGTGACCCCGCTGACCCCAACACCTCCCCGGCAATACAATACTTATCACTTTATCTCAGTCCGATAGTCTAGCAAGCCCATCTTACAAAAAAAAAACTATTCCTTTAAGCCCGAGATCCTTGCGAGATCTCTTTTAATAATGCCTGAGCTTCTTCCAGATCAGAGAACATAAAAAATGTCCCCTTGACTAAAACTTTCAACTTAGATTGCTGGGCGATTGATGCTTGAGCACCATTAGCTTTAAACAAATGGAGGATCTTAACAAACTCTTTCCTTCTACGCGCAGCAACAGCAGTCATATCAGAAAAAATACGACATCTATTAGTTTCATTTACTGGGAACTGTCTCTGCTGAATAGCTTTTGTCAATATTTTTTCCTTCACTCGAAAATCTGCAAAATTTAGCAGTATTGTTCGCGGCATCGTAGAGTTGGGGAAAGGATGGGCTGGAACTCGATAAGCTCTGGTAATAGTAAGATCTCCTTCATACTCAGGGAGAACTTTCTGCTTGATAAAAGAGTTAACCCATTGCAAGGTGTGAGAGCCTTCAATACCTTCAGGAACCCCAACTATCCGGAGGTTGGATCTCCGAGAATGATTTTCAAGCTCCTCCAGTTTGTTTTCCAGATAGCTCTTATTTTTTACTGCCACTTTTACTTCACCGATTACCGTAGTCATCTGATCTTCTAATACTGAGATTCTAGCTTCCGCCTCCTGGAGTTTGATTGGAAAGCATGACATTGCTTCTTCGATTTTCCCTAGCCGTTGGTGAAGAGAGGCAATTTCCGCTTTCTGAGTACTCTTCATCTCGCAAACCTCATCCAATATTAAGTTCAACAGATTCTTAATATCCAATTGATGTTCACCCGCTGTCTCCATAATTAGGCTAGGATCATTTTGAGCTCTATCGACACCAGGAGAGCTATTTCTGACCATAATATCTTTATAGGACTGCTGGCTACCTGGCAGTACCAAATCTTGTGATGCCGAAAGAGGTTGTAAATCAGATTGAAAGGTTGTCGTAACTACAGAGATATTCATTGCGGTCTCACTGCTTTTGTCTAGTGATTCCTGTAGTCGGGACTCACTTGTAATTCGAACAATCGTTTCCATTGATACAATTAATGAAGCTGCCTCATCATGACTACAATCTTGGCCCATACGAGCCTCCAAAACTGCCATACGTTCTGGTTCCACATTGCATTGAGATTTCTCCCGATTGTGGGATGCCAAAACTAAAACTGGTGCTGGTACTGGCAGTGCTGGTACTTCTGGAGAATCTTTAGAGAATTTTGTCGCAATAGGCCCCCCCAAACTCGAAATAGCCTATTAAATCTTCCGCTCCGTGAGATATGTCCGTCTGCAAAAAATCCAAAGGATTCACCAAAGCGTTCTATTTGCCCCCTAATATATTCAAAACAGCTTTCCCTGCTATGCCTCTTTCATTTACTTTTTTTGCTTTTCGTTTCTAGCAGGCAATCTAGAAGCAGTCTAGAGGCATTAAAGCGAAGGACAGCAGCCAGCAATCCACAGTCTTCCTCGGTCCCTCAATCCAGCCAAACAAGGTAGAGGGGCACTAGAGCCAGCACAGTACAGGAGCGGGGCGAGGCAGAAGCAAAGCAACCAAGAAGGGGGAGAAAAGGCTACAGCTTAAAAGAGCCGAAATCCACCTCCAGCTCACCTCCTCCGCAGCGCCGCCAGGATGACCGAACAGCTGCTCAATCCTCCAGGGCTCTCCATGAACCGCGCCGTCCCGTCGGTCCCGAAATCGGCAAAATCGGCGAAATCAATCGCAACTCGAGCACCTTAGAGAAAACGCGGTGAAGACCTCCGGGACAGAAACGCCGACCCGGTGCGAGCAGCCATTGCCGGGGGTGGGGCTGCAGGTCACATGTGGCTATCCGGAGGCGTGGCTCTCCGTAGCCATCCCCAGTAAAAGATTACGATTAAAAATTGATGAACAATAGAAATCAGTAAATTAGAGTGCAATTACCTTTCCATCAGATTTACCAACCCATTACTAAAATGTAAATACTAATTAAATTATTAAAAATACAACATACATTAAACTAAACAGAATAAACTTCAATAAGCAAAATACCAATTAAACTATCAACATGAATATACCCTAAAGTATTTTTATTCTTATAGCTGGATCCCTGAACTATCCAGAAAATATTTCTTTTTGAGAACTCTCTCATGAGCTCGAGTTCACCCTTGTAGTACCATCATACCAGGGTGGGGTGAGGAAGCCCATGACGAAGAATACCACATAATGCGGGTGAGGTTTCTTTATCCAGAAACACTGGATTTCAGTTTAGGCCCTTGGATCCTTCTTCCCTCTACCTTTTTTTGTGGGACATAGTTGTCTCAAGTATGATTCCTCCTGTCTCGTACCCTTTGTGCTGTTCATTCATCTTATTTTGGAGATTGCACAAGATTTTTCTCCTGATCTCTTTATGCGGTAAAATATTTCATTTAGACACACAAGTCCTCTGGTCTTGTTAGGAGTGCTTTCTTTGTGAAGCAGGTATACTGGGCATGAACCTCCTCAAATGTTAGGAATGTAACTTCTTCATCAAATACTCACATTTTCAAGCACATGTTTATTTTCATAATTAAATGAAATGATATGTCCATTTGGGGGTTCTCCTGTAGCCATCTTTTTCTTGAGTTCTTTCCTGACAACTAATTCCCAAACATTTCCCATTTTCTCAGCTATGCCATTTCTGCAAGGAGGTATCTTCTAGCCATAAGGAATTTAACTCTCTGTATATACCCCTAACAACACACTTTCAATTTGATGTTATTCACTATACCAGTAGACTAAATGATCTAACTGAGAAGGTAGGCTGTACATTTCAATATTCGGAAAGCCCACCCACCGTCTCCAAATGGAACCAGAAGCACTTTCAATTTCACCCTACTACAACATCATGCCCATGCTAGGCTGAAATCATTTCTGACCAATGCCTACCTTACAGGGTCAAATATAGCAGCGTCCCTGCGGTAATTATTTATCTTTTTAATGTCTATTTCATTTTAATTTTGACTTAATTGTACTGTCTTCCTAATTTGACATCACCTGTTTTCAATAGTGTTTCACTAATGCAAGGACTTCAGTTTGAATAGAGAGCACGTTGAGGCAGTCGTCTGCTTCAATAGCTTTGTGACTCCATGTATGTGCCTATTGGCTTTGGCAACATGTCCTCGTTTTTAAAACAGGGCTCTGTTTACACATTCCTAGCCCCATTATAAAGATTTACTGTATGCGAACAGTTACCAGCAATAAAAAATAAAAATAAAATGCTGATACCAGAGCATAGTAAAATTATTTAAATTGGTGTAAGTTCGTGGGTGTGTGCTAATCCCAGTCTTTTTGACAAATGTTAAAATGCAGTGCATTTGTTTGAGAGATGGAATATGAACGTAGGGGGCAAAGCAAAGGGGGGCTACGGGTAAATGTTAAGTGTCCCTGATGACTACATCATTTTGTCCAGCAAAGGATATATGTTAATCCTGTACACTTGCAACATGACAAAGTCCCAGAGAAGGATGACTGCAATTAAAGCTGGAAGGTTAGCAGCATTAGTCGCATATCTGAGTTTTCATAGGTCATATTACCTTTGTAGATTCCTTGCTATGCACTCGTCTGAGGAGACCCGCTGTTTTGCATTTTGTGACTTTTAACAATTTATATACATAAATATAAAGTATAAAAATAATGTTCAAAGGGATATTTGTGCTCTGGCATAAAGACCAATTGCATGCTTAGCACATCACAATAGATCAAGAGAATGGGAACAACATTTAATATTTATCTTGCTGACAAATGACAAGATTCGTTCATTTGAAAGCAGTACTATAAAACTAGTCAACTACAAACACAAAAAGCTATATTTTGAATATAAAATTGTTTGATGACTGCAGTTATAGCTATATTCATGTACATTAGACATCAATTTTGTCCATAACTTCTATAGAACAAATGAATACAATATGGAATGTTAGCATGTGCTTCAATTAAACCAATGCACCTGATGCCAATGACTTGTAAACGAAAGACGAGGACTGGCGACGGAGTGTTTGGGCTTTATCCTAGTACCTGTCCAAGATGGCGGAGAGGGAGCTCCTCTAGCCTGTTATTGTCATTGTCCTACTCACCCTCAGTGCTCAAGAAGTCGGAGGACTGCTGATCCCTATCCGCAACAAGGAAGCTTCTTCGCCCTTGAGCGCGAGGGGGGAGGGACGTGGAAACATTGGGACACCATGACACACGGCCAAGCTCAGGCCTCCCAGTGGCTTTGGAAGGGCATGTACCATCTTGGCATTCAGTGCTTTAGGCTGCATGATCTGGGGAAGCTGGCCACTGCTCTGCTTTATGCCTATGGAGGCATGCGCCCCGGCTGCCTTGCAGAACTATCAAGCGGAATTGGTGGCACTCAACGCGTCATGGGCTGAGCCCTCTGGTTGCCTTCTGCAACTGCTCACACCAATTGGATGAAGACAGAAATGGCTTTTGAATTGAAACTGTTTTGAAGTAAAGTGTTCTGACTCCCAATAGGTATTGTTGGTGCTGTATAAAACTCGAAACATTCAATTAAATAAAGCAATGATATATGAAGCAATCTGAAACAATTATGTTTGTTACTTGTTAATATTAAACAAATGAATTTTATAATTTCTTACGTATGATTGTACAGGTGAGCATTATAAAGAGTGCACGTATTCTCCCAGTAATAATGTCTTCTTCACTGAGAGCTTAAGAATTGAATAGGCATTGACGTCACTTTATTCTCTAACTCACATTTTAGTTGCCCAGCAAAGGGGCTAAGGATTACGTGGCCTGATGTCTGCATCCATTTGTACGTTACGTTCTATATAGCGACCTTGTAACCCCGTAAGAAGGGGGGTCTACAGATATTATATACCTCACAACAGTTCTGATAAAAATGAATGCAATTAAAGAAATATGGTTCCAGGAGCATCTCAGTTTCATTAGTAATTATGACCTTTGTCGATTTTTTACTGTGCATACTTTTTTTTTTAGCTTTTATAATTTATCGAATTTAAATGAAGTAAAAAATGTGCCCTCAAAGTTACTTTTGTGCTCTAGTGATTCTGTCTTACTAAATACATCTCTCCTTCGTGTACTGCATACAGTTGTGTGCACAACTAACAATGACCACTGCTCATTTACAATGCCATGACATTTCACTACATGGGAGACCCAATATTGATTTCCGTGTTAAACTTCCATTGGTATGTCCTGTGTCAAAAGGGTTTTGTATCTTTGAATTCAATCACGTCTTTTCCTTTTGGAAGTTATTTTATATTTTGTAACTTCCGTCATTGTGCCATATTTATAGCCAACACTTTTCGACCCTACATTATTAAAAGGCTCACGTGCGATGTGGACTATCAACCTCTTTATTTACCATTGCATTTATTAAATATTCGGAGAGCCAGATTTATACGTGCTTAGACAAAGATTTTTAGATGAAAGGTAGAAAAGGAGAACATATTTTCATGGGCCAAATACAAAAGATTTACTGTGGCTTTATAGGCTAGTGGTTGCAGAGACGCTCTACAGCATGGGCAAAGTGGGCAATTGCCCAGAGCCCTCCTATGAAAGTTAACTTTCTCACTATTTGACCTCTGACTATTCTATTCCCTCTCTCTAAACCTCTTTCCCTCTGCCTACCTCTACTCCTGACTTAGTCTCTCTGTCCAGTGGCATCATAAGGATTTTTGGGGTCACTAGAAAGACCATTGTTAAAGTTTATCATATAATGTAGTATTGTGTGTTATGATGGAGGACAAGAATTATCATGAAATAATTACAAAAATCAATTTGTCCATACAGGGGCCCCAAAAACATGACTTGTTCAGGGCCCCAAAAGACCATGGGATGGCACTGAGCGGTTGTGCCCTGTGACAGCAGCAAATGCAGATAGTGTATTATTGACAAAGTTTTTGTCTAGTACACCTAGTATTTATCAACATTTCACACAGGGCAGCAAGCCACCTTGCTGTGCTATGTGAAAGAGAGAAGGCAGGAATGCGCCATATTTAACATTATACTGCGCATTCCTGCTCTATGCCTGTGCTGGTGCACAAACTGCTGCCTGATGCAAACGCAGGCACCCTTGCACCATGCACCTGCGTTTGACATTGTTTCGTAACTTAATGCATCCTCCCCAACGTTCCAAGTCCCTCCTGCTCAGCCAGTATGTGAGGTCATGTAGAATGTTGAGAGCGTTTGGATTGGATTGAGTGTCAGTTGAAGCTATGGGCTGAGCAGCAAGGATGCTGCTCCTGATGGGGCTGAGCTATCTACGTACTAGTCTTGCAAAGGAAGTTCAGATGCTGATGTCATAGGACTGCTTTATCATTTCCCATTCCACTGTCTATGATATTTTCTATTGTAATTTGTGTTGGATATATAAAGGGGGGTAAGTATTGTAACTTAATGCATCCTCCCCAACGTTCCAAGTCCCTCCTGCTCAGCCTGTGTGTGAGATCATGCAGAATGTTGAGAGCGTTTGGATTGGATTGAGTGTCAGTTGAAGCTATGGGCTGAGCAGCAAGGATGCTTCTCCTGATGGGGCTGAGCTGTCTACATACTAGTGTTGTAAAGGAAGTCCAGTTGCTGATGTCATAGGACTGCTTTATCATTTCCCATTCCACTGTCTATGATATTTTCTATTGTAATTTGTGTTGGATATATAAAGGGGGGTAAGTATTGTAACTTAATGCATCCTCCCCAACGTTCCAAGTCCCTCCTGCTCAGCCAGTGTGTGAGGACATGTAGAATGTTGAGAGCGTTTGGATTGGATTGAGTGTCAGTTGAAGATATGGGCTGAGCAGCAAGGATGCTGCTCCTGATGGGGCTGAGCTATCTACATACTAGTGTTGCAAAGGAGGTTCAGTAGCTGATGTCATAGGACTGTTTTATCATTTCCCATCCTACGGTCCAGGATATTTTCTATTGTAATTTGTATTGGTTATATAATTGGGGGAGATGTATAGTAACTTAATGCATCCTCCCCAACGTTCCTAGTCTTTGCTGCTCAGCCAGTGTGTGAGGTTATGTAGAATGTTGAGAGTGATTGGACTGGATTGAGTGTCATTTGAAGATATGGGCTGAGCAGCAAGGATGCTTCTCCTGATGGGGCTTAGCTGTCTACTTACTTACATGTACCTAAGATCTAATAACCTTCTTATAATCTATACTATGGCTTCTGAACTTCCTTTACAACACATTGTCCATCTAACAATGGCATTTTGGGGATTTAATGTACATGTTTACAACCTCTTATTAGTAGACATTAAATTGGGGACAGGAAGGCAATCCATTTATTTTCCAGAACTATTTATGAGTATCTAGTATGTTTTTGATACTAAATTAAATGGCTTCATTCAGGTATTTTTAAGCATGGATACCCTGTTGAAAGCAGAACATTTGTCATGCATGTAAGATTCCACATGCGCTCACAAATAGTACGAGCTCTATCACCTTAAGAATGAAATTGACTCCTTTGTATGCCATTTAAAATTGATCAAAAAAGATAATTTCTAGTGAATGTTGACCTCATTCCTAGCAATGTGGTTGGCAAAAATTTGACTGTACCCTTGGTGACAATTTTTTTTGAATCAGCAGCTCAGACTCACACACTCCTAGACAGTATTAGGTCCTATAAGTATTATTGTGCCCCTCTGTCTGTGTCCATCTGCAGCCAAAATTTCCTAAGTGTTTCTCAAGTGCTCGTGTGGTGCAACGCAGTTTCGCACGAAACCCGCTGGCCTTTTTAACAGTAAGTGAATCGACACTATTGTTTGCATCTCATTATGCCATGCATGTATATGTACGAAACGTTCACACCCCCCTAAAATAAACCCTTCCATGTTACAATACCATTAGGGTAAATTATTGTAAGCATAATGTGCTGATGTGCATAATGACAGTACACATCTTGAAACCAAAACAGTCTCTGTCAGGGAAAGGGAAGCAGGATGCAGGAACAACAGTAATCATGGCCCTTTGTTACTGTGCAACTTCCTGTTATCATTGGAGACCTTTGTACAAGTCTGCAGTGCAGTGTAGATGTGCTATCCACTGGTTAGGATCCCTCGACTTTAGCTCAGGCCATATAATGCAAGGGTGCGTGATTATCCATAAAAACAACTTCAGAGTTTTGTAATGCTTAAGATATTGCTCTCGGGTAATAATTATACCCCCGTTGTGTGAAATTATAACTTCTCAGGTAAAGTTGTCCAAGCACACAATGTTTGCAGTTTTCAAAGTGATGGGAGAATTATGTTCTTCCAGAATAAAACAAAGCATTTTGGGGGGAAAAATAGGCCTGTTAGGTTTTTTCTCTACCAATAACCCAGGTTCATGAATTTCTTCTTCTGTTTCTTCTTTTTTTTTGATCAGTGCCAATCGCACAACTCCATAGTTTAACCTCTAAATGACTCGGCACAGATAATGACTGGAACGTTTAACAAAGGTGCCTTTAAAATATATGTATTTATGTTATCCACCTTGCACAAAAATGACTAAGAGCTTTGAGCTTTGGAGAAGGACAAACTCAGCACTCCTCTTCCCACCACGTGCCTTCTGATGTACTGTTGAAAGATGTTACAGCCCAGAATTATTTTTTGTAATACTGTTGTTTAACATAGTACAGCTAAACATAGCGCATCTTTCATTATCGTATAGTATTACAGCACACTCAGCCAGTGAAACAGACTAATGGGAAGAGTAAACCATAATGTTAAGTGAGAAGCACGTTTCCTGGCATTCCCTGTGCTGCTGAACTATAAAAGAGTCTACATGAACAATGGTCATTAATGTTTTGGAGTTCAATAATAGCTGTAATAAATTGTTATGAAAAATGAAATGATGACATGAATATAGCGGTTATTTTAAAACTTGCCTGCCACAGTAATGTATCTTTTCTTTTCATTAACTGTCTGTTGAGGAACAGTACAGGTGCCAAAAAAAGGTAAAACTCAATTTTTCTCTTTTTGATCGGGGACCTAATTGCATCTAAAAGTGACATATGCTTTCAAATAATATTCAGCTGACTTAAGAGAGCTTCATTAAGGTTTATTACAAGAAAATACAATGGAATTAACTTTCCTTTTGACACATATATATTTTTGAGATACTGTGACTCTTGTTAGCTAGATTTGGATTTTTTACTGAAATGTTTTCTTTTTTAAAGTATAGCTAAAAGGACTCTCCTTTAGATTTTAACATCCCTGTCACAGTAGCACAGTAGTCAGGCACTTATGGGTAGGAGAAAGATGGCCGTAATTCACCACATAGACTCGCTTGTGCTTACAGATCTGATCATGTCTAGTACATTATTTTAATTCTAATTCCTCTCATTCCTGACAATGTGCAGTGGTCGAAGTGGGCGGGTCGAGGTGCACGGGATGCCCATACGATTTTAGTGCAAGGAAAACAGTTCCCCTGCTTTTTGTCAAAACATAACCGTCCCAGGACGGTTTATTCTGAATTTTTGAGAGCTGAAATAGTTCACCTGCAGTGTACGGCGGTGAGTTGTCTGTGCCATGAAACCGAAAGCAGTCAGACAACTAAACAAGTCTTCTTGCCAGTGTGCCTGCTTACCTGAAAGAATTGTGAATGTGCACAACGGGTCAATCTGTACATGGAAAGGGAGCTCGGATGCCGGTATTGGCTTTAATTCATGGAATCACTTTTCACTTACTGATGACACAGATTTATTGTTTTTGAATGGTATTGGAAAGGAGTTATCTGCTTTTTGGCAAGTAGCATGCTACTCCGGAACCCAAAAGGATTAGTAGTGGATTAGTATAGCAATATAAGTATAGTATTAGTATAAGGCGGTACGAGTTAATTTGAGCGGAGGATATGTCAGTCTGTTAGTTGGATTGAATAGAATAATGGAGGGATAGAAGAGGGAAGAAACCCAGAATTATTAATTGGGAGATCATAGTAGTAAGTTGAGGTCTGGGATGAGTAAACGCGAGATAGAGGAGGGAAGAACATGTAGAAAGGGAATAGGGAGAAAGAGAATCAGAGTAGACAAATTAGGGTTGGGATGAGTGAAAGGAGAGATAACATGAGTGAGAATTTAGTAGGGTTGTTCGGGAGATCAAAGTAGTAAACTGATGTCTGGGGTGAGCAAGGAGGTGTAGAGGTGGGAGGAGTCTAGGAAGGGCTATGTTTAAGATCATAGTAGTAGAAGGGGTTTGGGATGAGATAGAGTGAAGATAGAGGATACATTGATAGAGGTGTAGGGTGATGGTAGGACAGAGTAAAACTTTAAAGAGAGTAATCATTTTTTTGTACAATAGGACTTAAATAATATATAGATACATGATTACATAGTAGAGGAATCTATCTGTATGGAATATAATATTTTGAGATTTATGTGTTTTGTTTTTATGCAGTAGTGAGGGGAGGTATTGATGTAGTCCTCTTCTGTGAAAGATTTGTATGTGCAGTGGTGCTGGTGAGAGGTATTTGAATAGTACAGGGGTGTTGATGTGTTTTGGAGAACAGTATGTGGTGCGTAAGAGGGGTTCCACAAGAGTTATGAGTATTTGTGTTAGATTTGATCACTGAAATGGGTAATGTGGGGGGTGGAGTGGCGTGTAAGGATCGTATGGTTGTGTACAGTTGGTAAAAAGAGGCTGCAGGTGTTGATGGATGATGTGATGGAAGGCTGAGTATAGGTTTTGTCATGATATAAGGGGAGCTGTTAGGAGCAAGTAGAGGATAGAGTTGGTGTTTAGTATGAATAGGGAGTGTGTGTCTGTATGCATTAAAGTTATGTATGACATGGCGTTGGTGATGTGTGGATGTGTTAGTGGTATAGGACAGAGTTGTGTTTTGTGTGAGAATGCAGGCGCCATAGTGTAGTTGGGATAGAATTGTGTGTAGGTGTGATTTGTGGGGTTTTGTAGTGGTTGTGTAGTGGTTCAATGCACATCGAAATCTATGTGAGGTTTGTTTGTGGTGCATGAGTAGAATGCCTTTGCTGATACTGTGTTTGGATGTTGGCAGATCTGGAAAGCTTAACCTGTTCCATGCTCGCATCGGCCAACAGCCGTCGCGAGCACTACCTCGCTGGTGCCGTGCACGTCCGTTGGCTGAAGCGGCCCCACCCACTCATTAATTCTCCCGCACTGCGGGAGAATTCGCCCCGCGGTTAAGAGGTTAAGGTGATAGCTCATAAGAGAAAATTGGGCAGCATCTCTGGCCCTAGGCCTGATCTGAACAGACCGAAACAGGCAACTAACCTTGTCCTCTCTGCCGAGCCCAAACAGGCAACTGCCCTTGTCCTCTCCGTCCTTCGCCTCGACGCCCAGGCAGAGACACCCTGAGCCCTTGCTTAAAATTGCCCTATTGGCCAATGAAACTCTAGCCTTAACCCTAACCAATCAGAACTCTAAACCCTAGAGCCAATGGAAGACCTCACCCTATTAACCAATCACAGCCCTAACCCTAAAAGCCATCCAAAGTAAAAAGCCCTAATCCCTAAGTCCATTAGGAAACCCTATCCCTCGTAGCTATTCAGAACCCTAGCCCAAACAGCCAATGAGAACCCAAACCCTAGGCTCTTAGTCCTATAGAAGCACTAGTTCTAGCAACCAATCACAGCAACAGATGCAACAACCCATAGAAAATATATAATTGAGCCAAGTGACCTTAAGCCCAGACTGCTCCGGCATGGAGATGGCTCCACTATTCGGAATCTCTTTGGATACAGACAGGCACAATCCACACTTCCTAGCTTCCAGATTCTACTTTTCAGGTTAGGGACAATTTTGAAGCCACTGAAATACTGGTTTTCATGCTTTTAAACAAATCACTTTTCTAGCCAAAAACAAGTGCTGCATACACTTTCTGCGCACAGTTTAAAACCACAGAGCAGATTAGGCAGTCTCCTAAGCACACTCAGGCTAGCCACTGAGGTGTATGGGTGATGAGTATTAATTAAGTCTTTGTTAAAAACTAGGAGTGAAACGCATACAGTCACAGGTATAACAAAACAGCAGTTTGAAAATACCTAGCTTGCAAATAGACAAGAGGTAAATTCAAATAGACACGGGTAGAACAAAGCATCCATTTAAAAATTCTAAGTTTGCAGAAAAACAAAGAAGCAAATGTAAACAGGCACATGGGCAGGGGAAAATCACATTTTCAAAATTGCAACTAAAAATCTAAACTGCATTAAATGTCATAACTTCCTATGAGGATTCAGGCATGTCAACCAAAAATGGACTTGAACATGTGTCCTCACTGCACTTACAGTTCTGTACAGCAAATGCCTCTTCACTGCACAGGCAAATCACTGGACCCCATGGTGAGGTACAGCTCTAGAGGAGGAGTCTCTAATGCATATGTACAGTACTTAGAGTAGAAAGTTGTCACTGCACAAATAGAGCACTGGGCATCAATGAGCTGATATTGCACTGGTACAACACTTAAATAGATTTGTCTTCAGTACAGACTTACAGCAGTGGTCAGCATTGTATCCTCGCTGAACAGAGACAGCACAAATACTAAAGTGCCCCCACTGCACATGAGTGCCATTGTTTCCCAATGGCAGGAGCACAGCACTGGTCACCAAGAGGTCCTCAGCATGTGCAGTAATGTAGCCTAATGGCATGGATACAGCAAAGGGTAAACATTTCCAATTTCGCTCATATCGAGCAGCTGCCATTAGCATCCCTCTGCTGCCCAACTCTGCTCACAACTCCCGCGGGACTCTTGCTCTGGTTGCAAACTCAACATCCTTGCCAAAGCACTCTGATGCTAAACAGGGCAGCACCACAGAGGGCCAGTCTGAAGTTACAGGGATGTTTACAGGAGCAGAGCTCACAAACATTTACTACTCTTCTGCTACCTCTACCTCATCTGACTATTCCACCTACTCTTTTTGCCTGCATGCAACATCACTTCATTAAACATATTCCATTATTATGGATTAAAAAGTGTGGACTCGGGGGGCGTGGCTAGGATGCCGAAGAAGATGGCCGCCTAGTACCGGGACGATCTTTTACGGCGTCCTGCGCTCTCGGAACCGCAACATGTGCGTTTGGGGTGAATTTCAAAACCGGAACCTGCCGCCTGTCTCCTGAGGTCTGCATTATGGTTTTTTGTGCCCATATGCGTCATTAATGCCGCTTTTTCAATCCCCCTCAGCGCGGCCGCCATTTTGAATATCTCGGAGCGCTCATATGCGCTCAGCGCATCCACACAAACTGATACAAATGCTGCCTGCTTGACTTCCTAATGTCTGTTTTCTGCGCATTTTGAAGACTTTTTTTTTTCTTTCTTTTGAGGAGCATCAGGAGAGGTTTCTGCTCAGGGATGCCATAGGGAGTTGATCTTTACTTGTATTCTACCCGCTCCTTCACTTGGTTTCATCAGCTGCGGACTTCTACTGAGGTGATATATTATGCCCCTTTTGCGCTATGTGTGGGAATGACCATTATATGGCGCCAACTTGTTTTTGGACACTACATTTTACTCTCTGACTTGCTTTCACTGCTTTTTGAGGAGATACTTCAGGATTACGTCTTGAATCACGTGAAGTGGCACTGGACTTCCCTTTGTTTTGACTACCTTCATCCTGCGCTGTGGTTCTAGGAGGTTTGGTGATATCTGTGGTGGTCGCACGTACACAATACCTGACAGCTCTCATGGTTTTTGGCTGAAGTCCATTATCACCTCGGCGCTTATTAAGGCGTCGCACCTTTTCCTGTCTCATGTTTATCAGCAGGGATTTGAGTGTCTTTGCGATGCCTTGCTGAGTTCAGTTTTGATAGCTGTTGCTGTTGTCCACCTCTCATCTGTGCTGCCTATCTGCACTGTACTGTGCCTACCTGTCAGGGTCAGGAAGATCTTTTTCTTCTCTTCCTCCTTGCCTTGGTACATTGTGTTACCTAGCCCCCTCAATACCTATGGGCAAGTTGCGTAACCCGAAGTTTGTTTTTGTACCCTCAAAAAACGCCTCTACGACGTCGCCTTCCTCCTCCTCAGCTGCTGATTTTTCATCTAATCTAGACCAAATGGCTGCTTCAGCTCCTAATCGTGCTTCCTCCTCGCAGCCCTCTTCAAGTAAGGTCTCTCCTCCTTCTACATCCTCTAAACGCTTGAAGCAGGATTCTCCTCCTCCGGACAAACCTTCTTCTCCTATCTCTCTGGAGTTACTCCTGGAGGAGATCCGTGCTTTACGCCCATTTGTTGAGGAGACTAATAACAAAATGCAGAACTTTGAACTAAAATGGTCAACTATCTGCGGCTTTGAATATTCTTACCAAAGGCAAAACCCCAGGTCCTGACGGTTTTTCGGTTGAATTCTATCTACACTTCTCTGATCTTTTACTCCCCAAACTTCTTTCTCTCTTTCAATCGTTTTGTTTGTTGGGCAAGGCTGAGGGTACATTCCAGGAAGCCACCATTTGTCTCATTCCTAAGGATGGTCGCGATCCCAAATTCTGCAAGAACTATCGTCCGATCTCTTTAGTAAATGTGGATTACAAGTTGTTTGCTAAAACTCTTGCGTTACGGCTTGACCCCCTTATGCCCCATCTTATTGGGAAGGAACAATGCGGTTTTGTTAAAGGCAGACTTACCTCCGATAATTCTCGTCTCTTTCTTAATGTTTTAAATAAAGTCCCATCTCTCTCTATCCCCTTGGCAGCTATTTCTGTTGACGCTGAGAAGGCCTTTGATGGAGTTGACTGGTCTTTCCTTTTTGCTTCTTTGCGTTGGTATGGTTTTGGCCCTAGTTTCATCTCTCTCATTTCTCTCTTGTACTCCTCCCCCAAAGCTGCTGTCCTGGTTAATGGTCAAGTCTCTTCGTACTTCCCTCTACAACGGGGTGTTCGTCAAGGTTGTCCCTTATCTCCTTTACTTTTCGTCCTGGCCCTTGAACCCTTTTTGTCTTCCATTCGTAATAACGACTCTATTTTAGGTTTTCCATATGGGACTAGTCAATTGAAGCTTTCTGCTTATGCGGATGATATCCTTCTTTTTATTTCTGCTTCGGAAACTTCTATCCCCCCTTTATTGTCTGAGTTTGATTCCTTTTCCCAGGTCTCGGGGTATAAAATTAATTCGGATAAAACTGAGATTCTCCCTCTTACCAAATTTTGTACTCCTTCTGTATTCTCTTCTACTGGATTTGCTTGGAATAGTTCCAAAATTAAGTACCTAGGAGTATGGTTTTCCAACTCTATTTCCTCCTCAATTTCTTTAAACATGTCTGCGGTCTTGTCTCATATTGATCATTTATTTTCCACCTGGAATCCCCTCTTTCTTTCTTGGTGGGGACGAATGGATTCAATCAAGATGATGATAGCTCCCATTTTAATTTATATTTTGTCTATGTTGCCTGTTCATATCCTGCAATTTATTTTAAACGCATCGACTCTTGTTTGTCGAGATTTCTTTGGAGCAGGAAGAGGGCTAGAATCTCATTAGCGTGTCTTCGCAAGCCCAAGTCCAATGGTGGGATTAATTCCCAGATTTTCGTCTTTACCTTAAGTCTTTCTCTCTCCGTCAGGCATCCAGGTGGCTGGCTTCTACTCCCTCTCCTCTTGCTCCTCTGTGGCTGCATATCGAACAAACATTGTTGTTGCCTTTTTCTTTCAAAGAGACTATTCGTTTCTCTGCCAAGGCTCCGCACTCATCACTCCCTTTATTTAAACACACCTCTTCTCTTTTAAGGCCTCTCTTTCATCCTTCACCTACTACTCGGGAGTCTTTTCTGGATTCCACCGTTTGGTATAATTCACTTATTCTTATAAAGAATAGGCCCATCTTCTGGAAGGCTTGGAGGTCTAAGGGTATCATCTGGGTGAATCAATTTTTTGACGGTCTTTCTCCCTGTTCCTTTCCTCAATTTCAGAGGTCCTTTCACTGTCCTCGCTCTTTTTTGCAAAAGTTTGTTACTCTAATGACACTTATTCTTGATGTTTTCTACTCTCTTCCTTCTTCCCCTTCTTCTGCTCCCTGCACTCCTCTTCTTAAGGTGCTTTCTGTCCTCCCCAAGGCTTCCCTCATCTATAAATTCTTTTCTGCTCCTAACCCGGATCGCCTAAATCTAAATTGGAGCTTTCCTGGGAGGCGGATTTGGGTTGTGTTTGGTCCGTTGCCATGTGGGATAAACTCTGGTCCAGATCTCTAAAAATTTCTCGTTCTGCTTCTCTTACTCAATCTCTCTTTTATCTGTATCATAGGCTATACCTTTCTCCACTTTCTCTAGCCCGTTTTTCCTCCTCTGCTGATTCTCTCTGCTGGACATGTTCTTCCCCCAATGCCAACCTTTTTCATCTCTTATTCTTATGTCCCTCTGTTTCTCACTTTTGGGACTCTGTTTGGCTATACATTTCGCGCATTTTCAATATTTCCTCTTAATACTCTATACCTATCCTTTTTCTTGGCAGTTTATCAGATTCGCTAGTTCTCCCTCTTCACTCTCGCGGTCTCTTTGACCTCATGCTTGCATTAGCCTTTCAGCATATTTCTTCCAACTGGAAATCCCTCACTAAGGTCTCCATACGGTGCTGGTGGAACTCTCTATGTCACTTCCACAGACTTGATACCGCTTTTGCTTCCTCCTGTAATCCCACCCACAATAGGGATCTCTTTTGGTTACCCCTTACCTCTTATCTAGACCAGATGGTTCGTAAGAAACTATCATGCACCAATGCAGAAAATGTTGACCCGCCTTGAGGAATTTACATCTTCTCTGCTTGCAATAACACTACAGGTTTTATTTCTTGTTATATTTGCTCTTCGTATTTGCTATTTGACTATTGTTTTCGCCTACAGCACTTACTTCTAAAGCATGTTATTGTGTTTTCATATTGCATTGCACCACTTCCTTTTTTCCTTTTTTCCTCTTTTATTTTATTTCTTTTCCCCCTTCCCCTTTCCCCCTTTCTCCTGTTTTTCCCTTAAAATCCTTATAAAATGCTTTTGCTCGTTTCTTATGATATTGGCCTTTTCATGCTATTTAACTGTATTTGTACTGTTGCTGATATCTTTGTACTAATATTTTCCTGAAATAAAGCTTTTCAAACACAAAAAAGTGTGCACTCTAATATCTCATGCAAACAGCCATATTTTAGAATATTTTTAGATTCATTATTTGCAGAATATGATGCAAGTTTGGGAAAAGAGCAGCAAGCAGCGATTTTGTATTATGACACACCATTATACGTATAATGTTCAAGATGATTTTGGGCCATTATTATGATCAGGGAAATTTCTTGGAGAGACGAAAGATATCTTTTGCCAATCAGCAGGTGAGGATTCTTCCTATCAGAATTCCGCAGTGAACTAGATGAAGAGGTGCTACCGGTCCTCAGCCCTCTTATACCATTGCCCTAATTCCCAGCTGATTGTCACTCACTTGTTCTCGCAGTATGGTCCTAAATAACTGTGCAGACACTTGCATGTGTACCCTGTGTGATGAGCTGGGCTTTTGGGCACACATGGACTGATGTTCACAGGGGTTCAAGGCACAGACATCCGAGCAGCTATCCTCGTAGTAAACTGGATGGCATGCTCCCTCAAAAGTTCTAAAATTACTAAACCTCACTTTTCAGCCCCTTAATCTGGGATGGAATAGAAAGGATTTTCTTTCTTTTTTTTTTTTCGATTTCAACAAGTTTTATTACACATTTTTTATACAGAAGATACAGGAACACATTAGTTGAACTCTAAACAGGGCTTACCACATCACATCAAATTACTAGTGTCATCCCGTTCTGTGTGTACCCTTCTTATGTTAGTGTTCCCGAGTGAAAAGAGAAGAAGAAAGAAAAAAGAAAGGAAGAAGAGAGCTATGAGGCGAAAGAAGAGATAGAGGACAGGCACACAAGAGTTTTAGTACATATACATTTCATCTGACAATTGTATCTAAAACATTAGATCCCGGGTACAGTCCTGTTTGGGTGTTACTACTTTCGAGGAGCCATGATGTGTGCTTCCGGTCCTCACGTTTTTCATGGGGGCTCAAAAGAGTCTAGAAAAGTGTCCAGTGACCCCACATCCGTCTTGAGGCCGGTTTCCAGGGTGAACTCTGTAGGGATAAATTGTCTGCTCCTCTGAGATGAGAGAGGATTTTCTAATGATTGATTAGATAATTTAGCGCTGATGTCATTCACAATAGGCAGAAAACTACACTTTTCACATTAAATGGTTATGGAAATAAAGGCCAGTATGGATCTGGTCATAGAACCTGGGGGCAGATACACAATATTTAGGAGCCAAGAATGTTTATATAGACTATTGGATGTTGGTATAGTTATTTTCACATTTTGCACTAGATTAGAGGAACAGTTAATAAGATGATAGGACCCAACTGCGGTACACTATTATACCACTGTATGATGATGTTTATTCCTAAAACTACTGGTTCTATGGACTGGAACAGTGGCCAGACCTTCTACTAGTGTCACCATGGGGAATACTAGTGGTCTCTTGGTCCCACTTCTCTTTTAATCCATGGACATCCAGCACATTACTCTGCCCCGCAAAAGTGCCTCTGGACCGGATACTAAACAACCCGGGTCCCGGGTCGAATGGGGCAAATCAGAGGTGGACTGAGGATATAATAATAGCAGCCAATGTGCTTTTTTCCAATTTCTGTTTTAAAAGGAAACAAATTGGCCTAGATTCCCAAGTAACGGAAACAACCGAGGATATCTAAATAACCAAAGTTAGAGAGCACTCAGTTTTGACTCCAAGCCTCTTCACAACAGGGGACGGGGCAGGGTATGTTCATAATTCAGTTGGGCAATACATGGCTTGCCAGAGGTCTACTTTACCCCTTAGTACTAACACCTTTCTTTTCTTTGTATTTAAGTCTATTGGTGCCCATTCATTCCCAAATAAAAAAGCATGGTGTGCGAAACACCTCATAATGAGGTGGACTGTTGCTTAATCTTAATAATATCTGGGGAACGTCAACATACATATACATCTTCACAACCCTGTTCACCTAAGCCTTGGCAAGCTGGGCCATGTATATGTTAAAAAAGGGGAGAACCCTGTTGTAATCCTGAGGCAATTTCAAACGGCTTAGCCAATTTACCTGTCTCTCTCCCAAGGAGAAAGACTGAAACCAAGTGAAGCTTCATCCTGCAGACCCATTGTGGCTATGCAGTTAAGTAGGACGGATGATCCACAATATCAAAAGCCACAGACAGGTCTAGAAGCATCACATAATTTACAAATCCCTGATCACAGTCCATACACAGACTACCAAACAGTAAAAGTGATTCCATGTTCTGAGCTGGATGGAATCCAGCCCCCAAGTCATCCAAGAAAACCAATATTTGGAGATGATAAGAAAGAGTTTCACACACATGCTTTTTGAGCTTTTTTGCTCCAATAGCAAGGAAGGAAATAGGGCAAACAGTTTTAGAACCAGTAGGGTCCAAGTTGACCTTTTTTGAGAGAGGGAACACAATGACATCCTAGAAGTGACTCAGGACTATTCCTACCTCTAAATGAAAGCTAATGTGATTAGATGATCATAGATCGTACTGGTCAATGCCTAAAAATCGGAAGAGGACAAGGGTTTAATTGGAAGAGCTTGATTTGACCTCTGCTAGCGTTGATAAGTTTTCTTTAATGAGGGTGAGCAGTTTCAAAGAAGAAACTTCAGGTTAAGTGGTGGTGGTAAAGATCTACTAGCAAATATCTGCATTCATTTTTAAGATTTTATCAACAAAGTAATTACTAAGTAGATTGAATACATTTCGAGAAGGAAACAAACTTGGAGTAATCATATGTCAGAAAGTTCTCTTACAATCTATAAAAACATTTTTCTCTATTAGGGATGTCTCTTATTTGGGAGAAATAGTTCTATTGCATCATTGTGCAAATAACTTTTTTATAAACTGTGAGGCCTTTTTTGAACTCTGCTTTGTCTTTATCACCATCACCAAGTGCATTTCGAGGGTCTTTACTTAAGTGAATAACAAGGAGCTTCTTTAAAAGAGTTCGGTCTACATTTAAAAGTCAAAGAAGAATAGAGATCTGGTACAGTCGCCACCATTTGTAAAGGCATTACTTTATGACTAAATCATCTTCTGTTGCTCAAAGTTAGACTCATCGAAGAAATAAGTGAATTTGTTCAAACTGACTTTATTCCAATTCCTACATAGATTCTTAGACTTTGCAGTTAAAAAAATGTCAACAAGTAAAGATAGATTAAACTTAAATATAAAGTGATCTGTGAAGGTACCAGGGGTGACTGAAGGTCAAAAAGTCAACACGTTATCATAGACTAAACTTAATAATAAAGTGACTGAACAGGTACCAGGGATGAAGCAAAAACCAAAGGAAATGATGGACGGAGTGCTGAACATTGCAAGCACTCACCCCCAGTCAACTGATCTGGGTTTAATACATCACCGTTCTTTAGCCCACTCTGCCACCCCAGTTCAGACATAGCCATATGCAAATCAGTCTGACCCTGTGCCTCATGGGAACAGTCCAGCCCGAACTGCCAAGCCATGTCTTCCCTGGACCGGAAACAAGCTTCCTAGGACCGGTTTCTGGCATTTCAGCCGTCTTCAGCCAGGCTTACTTGAATCCAGTGGCAAAGTGAGCAAGGGACTCAAGTCTGAGCATACCCTGCCAACTTATGGCGAACAAAGCAAAAACCAAAGGAAATGATGGACGGAGTGTTGAACATTGCAAGCACTCACCCCCAGTCAACTGATCTGGGTTTAATCCATCACCGTTCTTTAGCCCACTCTGCCACCCCAGTTCAGACATGGCCATATGCAAATCAGTCTGACCCTGTGCCTCATGGGAACAGTTCAGCCCGAACTGCCAAGCCATGTCTTCCCTGGACCGGAAACAAGCTTCCTAGGACCGGTTTCTGGCATTTCAGCCGTCTTCAGCCAGGCTTACTTGAATCCAGTGGCAAAGTGAGCAAGGGACTCACGTCTGAGCATACCCTGCCAACTTATGGCGAACAAAGCAAAAACCAAAGGAAATGATGGACGGAGTGTTGAACATTGCAAGCACTCACCTCCAATCAACTGATCTGGGTTTAATCCATTACCGTTCTTTAGCCCACTCTGCCACCCCAGTTCAGACATGGCCATGTGCAAATCAGTCTGACCCTGTGCCTCATGGGAACAGTCCAGCCCGAACTGCCAAGCCATGTCTTCCCTGGACCGGAAACAAGCTTCCTAGGACCGGTTTCTGGCATTTCAGCCGTCTTCAGCCAGGCTTACTTGAATCCAGTGGCAAAGTGAGCAAGGGACTCACGTCTGAGCATACCCTGCCAACTTATGGCGAACAAAGCAAAAACCAAAGGAAATGATGGACGGAGTGTTGAACATTGCAATCACTCACCCCCAGTCAACTGATCTGGGTACCAGGGATGCCAAAGGTAAACAAGTCAATGAGTAAACAGAGTGAATTTCATTATAAAATGATCTGACAGGGTACCTAGGGTGACAGGAGGTGAACAAGTCAACGCGCAAATATAGAGTGAATTTCATTATAACGTGATCTGATTGGTACCTGGGGAGATTGGGGGTGAACAAGTCAACAGGCAGGCATAGAGTAAACTTAATTATAAAGTGATCTGACCTGGTACCAGAGTTGACTGAAGGTGAACACGTCAATGCACAAAGTAAATTTATTTATAAAGTGATCTGACTAGTTACCAAGGGTGACTTAAGGTGAATAAGTCAATGTGCATAGAGTGAGCTTAATTATGTGCAGCCATAGAGTAAACTTAATTATAAAGTGATCTGACAAGGTTGCAGGGGTGACTGAAGGTGAACAAGTCAATTTTGCAAAGTAGTTTTAATAATAAAGTGATCTGACCAGATACCAATGGTGACTGAATGTCACTATGCATAGAGTAAACTTAATTATAAAGTGATCTGACAAGGTACCAGGGGTGATCAAATGTGAAACATCAACACGAAATGGAATGAAATGAAATGAAATGGTGACTTATAGAGCGCAAAAAATCACCCGAGGGTTTCAAGGTTCTTGCTCATTGAGACAGGATTTCGGCTTAAGAGTTCGCAGGGACTTTAAAGACTAAACAACCAAGTCTCTAACGCCTTCCTGAAAGCTAACAGATTTTTCTCCTGTTTCAGTTTTATTGGGAGAGAGTTCCACAACCTAGTTGCGCCCAATAAAAAGCTTCTTCCCCCCTGGAGCATTTTTTTCACCCTGGGAACAACAAGATCATTTGCAGAGGATGAGCGAAGACTGCATGCTGGAACGTAGGGTATCAAATTCCGTTTTAAAAATCCTGGTCCTATGTCCTGTGTGGTCTTAAAGACAATACATAGAGCCTTGTGCACTATACGTCTTTTTATTGGCAGCCAGTGTAGATCCTTGAGTGCCATTGACACAGATTTGTGTCTTGGGATGTTCAACAGGAGCCTGGCTGCCGCATTCTGCACATCCTGCAATTTAGCTAGGCATTTTTTCCGGAGGTTAATAAAGAGCCCATTCCTTTAGTCGACCCTGGAGAGGACAAGTGCTGAAACCACTAATTTACGGAGCTCAGCTGGGATGAATGGGAGGATTTTTTGTAGAATTTTTAACGTATAGAAAGAGAGGGAGGTAACCTGAAAGACGTGGTATTCAAATGAAAGTTTGGAATCAAAACTGACTCCCAGGTTCTTAACCTTGGTCACTGGAGCTGGTAGTGGCCCCAATTCCTGGGGCCAGAGATCAGGTGACCAGAAGTTAGTGTGAGCCCCAAAAAGTAAAACCTCCGTCTTGCTGGAGTTAAGTTTTAAGCAATTAGTAGCCATCCATTCCCCAACCTGACGGAGGTAGGAATGGAACTGTTTCAAAGTGTCAGTGGGGGATCCTGACACTGAGACGATAATCTGCGTATCGTCTGCAAAGGAAACTGCAGAAAAACCTAAGGACCTGATCAGTTTCGCCAATGGTGCAACATAAACATTAAAAAGAGTGGGGCTCAGGGAGGATCCTTGTGGCACCTCACATGGTAATGTAAAATTGGGTGATCTAAGGTTATTTAAAGCCACAAATTGTTCCCTATCCAACAAGAATGATTCAAGTAATTCAAGTAGGGTAAGTGCATTCCCTTTGACGCCGATTCCCTTTAGAACTTCCAGGAGTTTCTGATGGTTCAGCGTGTCAAACGCCGCCGAGAGGTCAAGCAGAGGAAATTTCATTATAAAGTGATATAACCAGGTACCAAGAGTAACTGAAGGCAAACATGTCAACACACAAAGTACATTTTATTATAAAGTGATCTGACCAGGTACCAGGGGTGACTGAAGGTGAGGGAGCCAACGTGCAAAGTATGTTCAATTATGAGGTGATCTGACCAGATACCAAGGGTAACTGAAAGTGAACAAGTTAACATGCATAGAGTACACATAATAATAAAAAGATATATGACCAGGTACCAAGTGTGACTGAAGGTGAAAATGTCAGCACACAAAGTAAATTTGATTATAACGCGATCTGGCCAGATACCAAGGGTGACTGAAGGTGAACGAGTCAGCGTGCATAGAGTAAACAATTATAAAGTGACATAGCCCGGTACCAAGGGTGACTGAATGTGAGTAAGTCAATGCGCGGGCATAGAGTAAACTTAATTATAAAAAGGTCTGACCAGATACCAAGGTACCAAGGGGGACTGAAGGTGAACGAGACAATGTGCAAAGTAAATGTAATTATAAATTGATCTGACCAGATACCAAGATAGACTGAAAGTGAACAAGTCAGCGTGCATAGAGTAAACAATTATAAAGTGACATAACCAGGTACCAAGGGTGACTGACTGTGAATAAGTCAATACGCAGACATAGAGTAAACTTAATTATAAAGAGGTCTGACTAGATACCAAGGGTGACTGAAGGGGAACAAGTCAACTTGCATAAAATAAACTTAATTAGAAAGTGATCTGACCAGGTACCAGGGTTGACTGAAGATGAACATGTCAAAGCACAAAGTAAACTTAATTATGAAGGCATCTGACCAGGTACCAGGGGTGACTGAAAGTGAACGAGTCAATGTGCAGAATAAATGTAATTCTAAATTGATCTGACCAGATACCGCATAGAGTAAACTTAATTACAAAGTGATCTGACCAGGTACCAGGGGTGACCGAAGTTGAACATCTAAATGTGCACACATAGAGTAAACTTAATTATAAAGTGATTCAACCAGGTACCAAGGGTGACTGAAGGTGAACAAGTCAACTTGCAGACATAGAGGAAACTTAATCATAAAGTAATCTGACCAGGTACCAGGGGTGACTAAAGGTGAACATGGCTGCCCCACCTTCCATTTACTTGTGAATTCTGTTTTGATAGTGTATATGGAAACCTTCGGGACAGTCAATAGAGGGCTAAGTTAACCAAGTCTCTGAAATAATAACTTTGCAGTTAGTCAGATGGAGGCCTGCTTCAGACTCCTCCGCTGCATGATGGGGGACAGATGACAGCAGAGGGCATCTGACCTACAGAAATGTGGGTTGGTGGCAGCCGACACGGACATAAACCACATAGCTTTCATCACTTCTAGGCTTGCCACACACAACCATTTCCTGTTTGTTGGGCTGAAGATAGCACAGTGTAATGCATGCAGTGGGTGCCACTCCATAGGCTTAAAGGGATGTAGATATGGCCTGTTCTATACAGCTCTTGGCCAGCTCCGTGTAGAGATCACACAAACTTTCCAAACAGATGGCACCAAATATGTTTAATGTGCCACATTTTTTACAAGGGGGGCACGTAGTTCTAGTTATATGTGGCCCTCACACTGCCAGAGGGCACAGTATGCAGAATCCTGTGCCACGTGGGTCTGCAGCATCCATACTTCTGTGCCAACTACATCAGACGGCTGTGCCTCCCTAAGACTCCTGCGCTAGTGGGGTACAGCCTTCAGACTTATGTGCATTCTGCTCTGTTGGAAACACAGCTCCAGTATCATGCGTATCAAGCACTAGAGATAAACACTGTCTCTGGGGTCATGTGCCACCTGCACTTGTGAGGTACACAGCTATGGACTCTGGTGCCTTGTTCAGTAGTGGGATACAAACACAGCTACAGACTCTGGTGCCTTGCTCAGTAAAGGGATACACAGTCTTCAGACTCCAGTGCATCCTGCACTAGTGGGGTACACAGCTATGGACTCTGGTACCTGCTGCAGTAGTGTGCCTCCTGCACTAGTACGGTACACAGCTATGGACTCTAGTGCCTGCTGCAGTAATGGGAAACACAGTCTTCAAACTCCTGTGCCTCCTGCACTAGTGGGGTACACAGCTACTAACTGTGATGCCTTCTGCAATAGTGGGATACACAGCCTTCAGACTCCAGTGCCTCCTGCAGTAGTAGGGTACACAGCAACAGGCTCTGGTGCCTTGTGCAGTAGTGAGATACACAACCTTCATGCTCCACTGTCTCCTGCAATAGTGGGGTACACAGCTATCAACTATGGTGCCTTCTGCAGTAGTGGGATACACAGCCGTCAGACTCCAGTGCCTCCTGCAATAGTGGGGTACACAGCTACGAACTCTGGTGCCTGCTGCAGTAGTGTGCCTGCTGCACTAGTAGGGTACACATCTACGGACTCTGGTGCCTGCTGCAGTAATGGCATACACAATCTACAAACTCCTGTGCCTCATGCACTAGTGGGTTACACAGCTACTAACTGTGGTGCCTTCTGCAGTAGTAGGATACACAGCCTTCAGACTCCAGTGCCTCCTGCACTAGTGGGGTGCACAGCTATGGACTCTGGTGCCTTCTGCAGTAGAGTGCCTCCTGCACTAGTGGGGAACACAGCTACGGACTCTGGTGCCTACTGCAGTAATGGGATACACAGTCTTCAACCTCCTGTGCCTCCTGCACTAGTGGGGTACACAGCTACCAACTGTGGTGCCTTCTGCAGTAGTGGGATACACAGCTTTCAGACTTCAGTGCCTCCTTCAGTAGTAGGGTACACAGCTACAGACTCTGTTGCCTTGTTCAGTAGTGGGATACACAGCCTTCAGGCTGCTGTGCACTCTGCACTAGTGGGGTACAGCCACCAGATTCCTGCACCAGTGGGGTACAGACGCGAGACTCCTGCACTAGTGAGATACACAGACTCCAGACTCCTGCACTAGTGGGGTACATAGACTCCAGACTCCTGCACTTGTGGGGTACAGGCTCCAGCACTAGCGGGGTGCAGCCTCCACACTCCTGCACCAGTAGTTGGGTACAGACTCCAGCACTAGTGGGGTGCAGCCTCCAGACTCCTGCACTAGCACCGAAGGGGCAGCAGGGGCCTGTGTTATGTCCCTAACTATTCTCCACTGCTTCAACCAGGATTCAATCCTGTGGCTCTCTGGTTACAGACACCGACCTCTAATACAGACCTCTAATAGAGGTTTCAAAAACAAAAGCTACAGAATATTTTGGGGTTTATTTACAAGCCCCTTGCGCCGCCAGTGCCTCACTTTTAAAATGGGAAAAAGTAACGTACCAACAGCACAAGTGTCTTGTAAACAAGCCCCCCTTTTTTTAGCCATGCCTTTGACCCCGATCCAATGCTTACTCGCCCCGCCCCCATTGTGTACATCACAGTTTCCTTACTTTTTTATAGTGCACTTCGACCGCTACCTACCATAGACTAGGAGAGAGCTTGTGAGGAAGAAAATGTAAAACATTGTGAAAAATTCAAAATTTTGGATCTCTTCATCTGCAGAAGCTTAGAAAAAGACCCTCAAGCAGGCCCTGCAGACAAGCTCATACCACAAGTGGTTCACATTGTTCATTTTATCTGATGGATTAAGAGGGTGAGACCAACAGTCTAAGGACCGTATCATTAAGAGGCACTGTAGTAGTCTTTCCGTTCTCTTGGACTGTATCTCTAGGATGTCACTGCTATGGTTTGGAATGTGTATGTTTGAATACTGGGGGACAGTTATGGTGTTCCCTGGAAGCTGTGGAGATAAACAGAAATGAAACCTAGTGTTTCCACACTTACCTGCCTCAGTCTGATCACCACAAAATTAGCGATGAGTTGGTCTGTTCCTCTCTCCACCCATGTGTGCTGCAGTACTCCTGCTTTTGAGTCAGTCTCATCTGTTGTCATCTGGCTGTTCAATTTCACTTGGAGCATCCTGGTTCTGCAAATCGGCGATTATCTGTCTCTGCTATGCTACTCTTCATCGTATTATCTTAAGGCTCCTCTGGACACTTAACGGTTTACTCAGAATATCCTGTCTTGGTCCTAACAGTGAGTTTATTTTCCTAACTCTCTCCTCCTGCGAGTTTACTCTGGCTGCGCTGTTCCTGTGTGTGTCCAGTGGCTACGAGTGCCTGTGATTCTTCTGCGGCTGCCCTGCTCGTACTGGCATTGAGAATGTGTGCTTGAGAGTCTCCTGCACCGGTGCTGGTTGTCCCTGCATAAAGAGCTCTGTTCAGCAGTGGTGCCGATTGGAAAGTGATGACATCTTTGAGTGTTCAAGCAGTATTGGCGATTACATAGAGCATTGAGATTGCCTCCGCTGTTGCATTTCATTGAGCTGCGGCCCTCTGTTACGTCTCTCCTCTTGATGCATGTGAGCACCCACGGTTTCCCTGGTTACGAGCAAGCCATCTTGTTTCTCAGACGTGGTTTCCCTAGTTACGCACATTGCCTGACGCTTTTGTGTACAACGCATTCTTGTGCGTTCAAGTCTTCTTGATTTCCAATGTCACGTCACTGCATTACCATTTCATTATTGTACTTGACTAGGATTTGTGGATATCAGGCATTACGTGTTGGCATGATCACGACCCTCAAGCAACGCACTCAAGAGGTTTCGTCTTATTTCCGTGATAACCCCACGGTTTTACCATTTGGCAAGGAAAGAACTTGATTTGATTATTTTTTTTTTCTTCCTTCAAGTTTGCAGCGTGCCGGTTTGACAATTTTTTTGGGGGGTGTGTTAAAGGAAAATGTACTGCAAGTCAAGTTATACGTTCACCAAGTCATCAAGTGGAAACGGAATGTCACTGGTTTTTACTAGAATTTGTCTTTTGTATTCTCAGTCTACGATTTTGTATCACTTAACCTGCATTTTTTTTTTCTAGGTGTTTACGGTGACAAAGTATGTTTGTTTGTGTAATTCACTGCTTGAGTTTCCTGTTTTATGGGTGCTTGTTAACTGTTCTTTTTCTCAACATGTACCTGTATCTCGTATCAAGTGATTCTTTGTTGTTGCTCCACATTTCTAAATTAATATGCAAAACGTTCAGCCTCCTCCTCCCTTTTTACAGCTTCCAGGCGATCCACCAGTTAGGTGGAAGGTGTGGTATAGGGCTTTCATTTAATATTTAGGTGCCATGGGGGGGGGACAAGGTTAAGTGCTGAACATAAAAGATTTATTCTAGAGCACAATTTAGGTTTGGAGGGTCAAGCTGTTCTGGAGCATTTACCTCCTCTTGATCTGGTGGAAGGAGATGATGAAGTAAACAAATTTGATCAAGCGGTAAAAATGTTGGCGAAACAGTTTGATGTTGAAGGGAGTTTGGTGGTAGCTAGGCATATGTTTTTCACAAGAGTGCAAGACACTGATGAGAGTATTGTGTCTTATGTTGCAGCCCTGTGTATTTTAGCCTCTGAATGTGAATTTGAACATTTTACCTCACAGTTAATCAGAGATCAGATTGTGGTTCACTGTAGAGACAAAAAAGTTCAAGAAAAGCTTTTGACTCTGAAAAACCAGTCTCTGCAAGAAACTGTCAGCATTGTAAAAAGTATTGAATTTTCGCAAAAGGCTTCAAAAGAGCTTAAACCAGAGAAAAGTGTGGATGGTGTCGTCAATGAGCACACAGATCAGGGCTCCAGGCGACAAGGGGGAAAAGACAAGTCTTTGGATGAACCAAGGAATTCTAGTCACCCTGTCAGATAGGAAAAGATATTTTCTATGAATAAGAATGTGTGTTCTAAGTGTGAGTTTCCTTCTCGTTATCCAAATTCTCGTATTTGTCGGGCAAAGAATGCCTCATGCAGGAAGTGTGGTAAGCAAGGGCACTTTGCTAAAATGTGTGGTGGCCGAGGGAATATCAATGTTGTCTATTCTGAGGAGGACAAGAGTGGCTCAGTGAGTGAAGTTGTGAGTTCTTTGACCGATGTCATTGTGGTAGTCAAAGATGACTCGGAATAGTGTGTCGATCCTGTGGTCGATCTTATTGTTGATGGCAAGTGTGTTCAACTTTTGGTAGATTCTGGAGCACGTATGACGATGGTCACTGAGAATTGTTTGAGAGTAAATGGGCGAACAAACTGCTCCAACCACCAGATAGGAGTACCGTTTTGTATGAAGGCAGGACGATTTGATTGAGAGGGTTTTTTTAGACTACTCTTATATTCAAGGATAGATCTATTCAGGGAAAGGTTTATGTTCCAAGAAAAGGTCTCAATATTTTGGGATGGTACCACCAGGGTCTGTTTGGCACGACTCTTAGGCCTGGCACCTCTGTACAAGTGCCAGTGGTGGGTGATTCTGTACAAAGTGAAAGTTTTTAAAATTGGCCTCACAAATTTGAGAATGTGTTTGCTGAAAATGTGGGATGTATCAAAGGTTTCAAACATTGAATCAAAGTAAAAGATCTTGCTGTGCCTGTTAAGCACAAGCTTAGGAATGTACCATTTAGTGTCAGGGAGGATTTGTCTGCTGAGGTTAAAAGGATGTGTGAATCTGGTGTTATTAAACCCATTGAGTCTCCTCTTTGGTTGTCTCCATTGGTGATGGCACACAAGAAGGATGGAAAACTGAGAGTTTGCATTGACTTGCGTAGTCTGAACAAGGAATTTGGATTGACTCACGCCCTCTTCCTCGTATTGATGATATTCTTTCTAAGTTCTCTGGTGCAAAATATTTTTCAATAATTGATCTGGCATCTGCCTACCACCAGGTGGAGTTGGATCCCTCGTGCAAACATCTTACTGCTTTTGTCTCACCTGTGGGTACCTTTCAGTTTAAAAGGATGCCATTTGGGTTGGCTTTGGTAGCCTCTGTGCTTCAAGGTGTAATGGAAAAAGTGTTGGAAGGTGTGAACAGCCATTTTCCAAGACGACATATTGGTTGTGGGTAAATGTAGGACGACTCATGGCAAGAATCTGAGTGAAGTTTAAAGTAGGTTGCAAGAAAAAGGGATTGTGGCAAACAAACTTAAGTGTGTTTTCGGTGCTGAGTCCATTGAATATTTGGGGCATCGCATTTCTGATGATGGTATTGAACCAAGGGATGGTCTCATTGAGGCCATTGACAATGCTCCATGTCCTACCAGTAAGGATTAAATTTCCTTGTTTTTGGGTGTGTGTGAATTTTACACCAAATTTATTTCTAACTTTGCTGCCAAAACTGAGTATTTGTGGGGTTTATTTAAATGGAAAGTCACTTTTGTTTGGGATCAATTGTGCCAAGATGAATTTTTGCGCATAAAACAAGAACTTGGTTCCTGTGGTATCCTTACCCCTTTTGCTCCTCATATACAGTGTGTTGTGTCTGTTGATGCCATTTTGGATGGTTTGGGTGGAATGATCACTCAGTTTAAGCAGGGGAAGGAATACACTGTTGGATTTGCCTTTCGTGCCTTAGGACAGAGTGTGAAAATATTTTTTGTCATCGAGAGGGAGTTGTTGGGGTGTTGTTGGGCCGTGGAGAGGTTTAAGTGCTTTTTGCTGGGGAAGACTTTTAAATTGCTTACTGACTACAAGACTCTCATTCCCATTCTTAATGGAAATATTGTCAAGGATCACACCCCTAGAATCACGAGATTAAGTTTAAAGTTACTACAGTACAATTTTGAGGTGGCACACATTTCTGGCAGAAGGAAGATTTCCTTTCAAGATCTCCTTTGCCTATGATTAAACATGATTTTTCTGTTCAAGATGAGGATGAGGAGTATTTAATTGCTGTGGTTGATGCTTGTTCGGTGGGTTGTTTTATGGAACAGGAATGGTTTGGTGCTATGGAGTCTGATTCTGTTCTTAGGTGGGTGAAGAGTTTCATTGTCTCAGGTTAGCCTAAAGAAAAACACCTGGATGGGGACTTGCAACCTTTCTTTAAGATAGCTGATGAACTTACGTTGGAGGGTGGTGAGATGGTTATGCATGGAGATAAATTTGTTCCTCCTGTGGCCTTGAGATCTCTCATCATTGATTATGGGCATGAAGGTCATCTTGGTGAAACCAATACCAAGAGAAGGATTCGCAGTGTGTAGTGGTGGCCTCTATGGAACATCAAGTGAATGATGTTGTTGGGGGGTGTGTAACGTATTGCATCTGTGATAAAGTCATTAAGATTGTCAAACCTCCTCTCCAGAATGTAGATCTGCCTGATGTGTTGAACTGTATTTTAAAATGACCCACATGACTCCATTTTGTGTTGCCATGCTCTCGGCAACCTGGTGAAGAATTGCTTTCCACGTCCCTGTTGAAACTTGCCCAACCCTCCCTGCTCCTTGTGGTCGAGCCGATTCCAAGAAATTGCCTGTATGCCTCACCCCCCCAGTTGTGCCAGAGACTCAGCCACATCCTGTCCATTGTTGGTAACTCAACCTGTCACGAGGCTGTGCCCTGTGACCACACCAACTGATAGAGGAAGCACAAGGCTGTGCACTGTGACCACTCCAACTAATAGAGGAAGCACGAGGCTGTGCCCCATGACCACACCAGTTGGGCAAGGAAGCACGGGGCTGTGGACATTGTGCAATCAGAGAACAGATGTCCCCTGACCACGATTGCACCACAAGACTGACGAAGAACTTGTCAGAATGAGGAACTTATCAAAATGTTGAACTGTGTAATGTACAAATGGGCGTGGCTAGCGCTATAAATATGTGTAAGCTGTGGAGTAAAGCAGCAGTCTCCGTAGAATTGCCTTTGTACCATTCTGGGACCTCTGTCCTTAGCTCGAGCTAATAAATAACTTGCTTCCCTCCACGGATGGTTGTCCTGGTCTCTTTGGTAATGTATGATTTGAGCAAGAAGAACCCTTAGATTTTAAGGTGTCCCCTGCACCACTGGTTTTGACTCTCCTAGTGGGGGAGTCTCCAAAATGCCGGTTCTACAATTCTGGCGCCCAACGCGGGGCGTCTTCGGTGGTCGTCATCAAGCCTGGTGGTCGTGAGGGGTCCGTGATCGAATTCCAAGGGAGGCGCGCCACTACATTGGCTGAAAATTGTCTTTGTGGGCCCGAGGTCTCCGATTGCGTGATTCCTCCCTCCAGTGGGCTACCTGACTGCGGCCCCGACTGACGCCCCAGTTCCGGTTCCTAGTCTTTGGAGATCAAGACCTTTGTGACACTTGCCGTGTGACGAAAGATTAACGGTCAGGTAAGAGTGGGAGTGGCCCACTTCTTTGGTGAATTGTATTTTGGTTTTGGTATTTGATTCGACTTTTGCAAAAGCCGAAGCCAAGGGGTAAGCACAGCTATAGGCTGTAAATATTCTATTGTACCCTTTGACGTTTGGATCCAGGATACACATCTAGAGATGCCTGGACTTAGTAAATGGTGTTGCTGTTATTGTACACAGGACTCCGCATTGGAGAAATCTTGTCCGATTCCTCCTTTGGGGACCCCTAATCATGAAGTCTATGCTAAACATGGTGTTGGCCCGATTATGTTTTCTTCACTTTGGCACAAGTATACAAAGGGTAATACTGAATTGCAATGGCCAATATATGGTAGTTTTGAGCCTCCTGTATAAGATAATTTAGAGGAGAAATTGTTTCAGAGAAAAGCTAGGCCTGCAATGCTTGATTCCTTTCGGGTTTGGCGCAAGGAGTCCAATCAGAAAGAAATCAAACTCAAAAAGAACAAAGCTAAAATAATGCGTATGAGTGTGATTCAGAAAGTCCAGAATCATGATAATCAGAGAATAGAAGAGGGTATAGTAATACATGATATATTAAATAGAATGCAGATAGATGAATGTTACGTTACAAAAAAGGTTCCGGAAAAGGCCCGGGACAAGGAGGATGACTCTCTCATGGCCTCCATGTTAAACACCCCTCCCCCTTATACTCCCGCCATGTATCCGGCCCTTGATCCTGCCCAATTGACCCCCGCTACTGCTCCAGTTGTTGCCTCTGCCCATGCCTCGGTCCATCCGATACCTCAGCCACTCGTTCCCAACGCCCGACTGTTCAGGCCACTGCACCAATGCAAGTCCACCCTTCCTTTTCCCTTGTTTCACCTTCCACTAGTCCCGGACCTGTCCAACCTAATGTGCCTTTAACTCCCGTTGCAAACAACCCATTTCTTGTTGACAGTCATCCAACGCCTTCCCCCAGTGCAGGGCTATTAGCGAATGCATGGTCAGTGGTCCGTGATTATATCCCTTATGTAACTCTGCATAGACCACCCACTCCCAGACGACGCACCTTGCGCAGACTGATAGGTAGTACACAGGAACAACTCGCTATGAGTCAACAAGCTCATGTATGGATGGAAAATAACACTATGTACACCGCTCAGGATATATGGATGACAATGGATCAGTGGACACACATTCAACAGATTGACATTTTTTGTGAAATGTGTGACATACTGATCCAAATGTGGGAGGATTTTGTAGAATCAGGTCCACCCCCAGGTCTGTCTGACCTTCTCCATAAGGTTGAAAAAGGGGACATTCAGGGCCCAGCACTATTATGCGATCTAATCACGTTAGTAGCCTACAGAGACTCCTTATCTGGTGTTTCGTTAAATAAGGGTTTCCCAATGAGGGAGGTACAGCCTGTTTGGAGAGGCCGCGTTGCTGGCGCAGATGGCAACCCTGAAATACCGGCAGGTTTTAGGCAGATGTGGGTCCATGTCCCTTTGAAAAGGTCTGACGTCCTCCAACTTAAAAATCAATTGCCTGACCCGCGTAAAAATCCAGCAGGTTATGATAAGGAATTGACTCAGACACTCCAATCTTGCGTAATGACTTTAGCAGATATAGATATGTTAATGGGACAAGTAGTACCGACTGAAGTATGGTCCAAAATACGCCATAATGATCAAACAGAATTTGGCCATACGTGGAAGGAATTTGAGGAAGCTGACAGAGCTCGAACTGGCGGTGAGAAACCCGATCCCATGATACTTACTGCCATGAAAAAGATGTTGACACCCCACCGTATTAATTGGGACAGATTAGCTGCTTGCAAACAAAAGAAAGATGAAAGTGTCTCTGACTTTTTCACACGATTCGAAAGCACATTCAATGACTATAGTGGACAGGACATGACTACAGAAGGGGGACAGCGACTGTTTGTGGATACATTTGTGTCTAAACTGTTGCCAGAACTTGGGACTAAGCTCAAAATGTCAGAAAGTGCATGGCCCATTTCCACCCCGTCTGGTATTTTGACAATGACCCAGTTCTATGAGAATAGGGAGAATGAAGAGCGAGATAGAACGGATAAAAAGACTAAAGACTTAAAGACAAAGGTCTTACTCCAACAAGCATACCCGACCCAGACCCAAAACAGAGGTGCCCCTAAGTTTCAACGAATAGCTCAGAGACCTGCTCCCGTGACTCCTCGCCCGCCGCAGGGACCCAACCAGTGCGCTTATTGTCGTGATGAGTGTCCCTTGTTGGCCCAGAACAACTCTGACTGCTTCACAGGACAACGTCCCCAGAGAGGACGAGGCCGAGGCGGACCTAGAACACAGTTACAGGACAGGCGCTCCCTTATGCAAGAGAATAGATTTGATACCGCTAATTATGAGGACCGCAATTACTTTACTGAGAATTATAAGCCTGAAGAAGGGACTGGGTTTTTGTCCCACTAGGATTGCCAAGGACAAGAGAAGGGACCATTGCCTATTCCTGTTGACCAGAAGGGACCGTATGTTCATGTTCCAACACTGGGCTCTACGGAAAAATTCTTGGTCGACACTGGTGCAACCAAAAGTTCTATTGCTAGGTCCAAAGTCCCTGGGGCCCCCTTGTCTGGCGTGAATAACATTTCTGTAGGGTTTTCTGGCACCCCAGTATCTAGCCCCATTTCACAACCACTGGAACTAACGATAGGACCCTACACAGTTGATTCCCCTTTGGTTTTGACTTCCACATGTGGCGCAAATTTGTTGGGTTTAGATCTATTAAAAAGATTACATGCAACAATATACTGTTCTCCTGATGGGGTTTACATCACTATGGGTCCCCCCACCACACACCCAGTATATTTAGCCTCCTCAGATCCAATTCCCCAGGAACTTCAGAATGTCCCTCCTGATCTGTGGGCCCAAGGTGATACTGATGTCGGCCTTTTGTCCATACCCCCCTTTTCTGTTACCCTGAAGGAAAATGCTCGCCCTCCCCGACTTCCCCAATACAAAATACCCAAAGAAGGGGAAAGGGCATTACTCCAGATCATTTCTGAACTTGTTGACAAGGGTGTAGTTGAAGAGACAAGAGGAAATGTGTGCAATAGCCCAATTTTGCCTGTCCTAAAACGCACCGATCCTTCCAAGCCCCCTGATTATCGTTTTGTCATTGATTTGCGCGAGATAAACAAAATAGTAGTTCCCCAGTTTCCTGTGGTCCCAGATATCACCACCCTACTGACTATGGTTCCCCCGTCTGCATGTTTTTTCTCTGTCATTGACTTAAAAAACGCCTTCTTTAGTATACCCGTTGATGAACAGAGTAGGGACCTTTTTGGATTCTCACTGGTAGGACGGAGTTTCCGGTTCTGCAGAGCTCCACAAGGATATACAGAGAGCCCTTCAATTTATAGTCAGGCCCTCAAGGGCCAACTTGATTCCCTGACCCTACCCCAAGGTACAGCACTACTCCAGTACGTTGATGATTTGCTTATAGCAGCAGACACTGAGGCGTTGTGTAAAGAAGCTACAATGAAATTGCTCCTACATCTGGCCCAGTTCAATCACAA